>NC_064823.1:59838423-61088423 GCF_024166365.1 Elephas maximus indicus | reverse complement strand
TTTTGGAAATATTGTACTAGTATATTTGTAATGTATAATACATTCTTCTTAGGCTACTGCTAATATTTCCATTACTCCAATTTAATTCTCCTAGAAAATAAAAGCTACTTAAGAATGCACGTGTTATCATTTTAAGACATTTCTCCAGACACAAGTAAATACTGCAGTACATTTGTTTTTATTCTTAGTATTAAGGAAAACTTGAAGTTTTGTTGTAATTAGTATCTGATTTGACATATTAGATATTTCTAGAGAAAAGCGATCTAACAGTCTCCTTCTTAGATGTTATTTTCAGATATATCAGATTTAATATATCACATGAACATTTATGAAACTATTCTATACACAACATTGTTGATTTAATACTGGTCTGTTTTACAGCTGGCATATTTAATCTAAGAATATTATATCTAGTTCAGCCTTTAACATGTTTGGTTCGCTATTTAACATTTTGGTTCGGTGTTTAAGTGTATGACTTGATAAATACATTACTCATGGGCATGCAGAAAACTGTAAAACAAAAGTATCAGTAGACAGTGAACAGAAGATGTATTATTGTGCAGAAACAATTAGGTCTTTTAGAGCAGAAATCAAAAGTAGAAATATGTTTCAAGAGATATGTTAGTTTTGTTTAGGTAAATATGGGATTTTTTACTTTATTTAATTAAACAAACAACAAAGACTAGGCATCTAAGGCCTCCCAAAGTCAACTATTTTTAACAAATAGAACATTAACCCACTTTATTGAACCATTGCTCATGTGATTGGAACTATTTTATGTATTCTTCATCAGCTATTACTTAATGAAAGTAATTATATTCCTTTATTTTGTGTGGTTTTTTTTAAAACATTGTGATGAGTGTTTCACATTCCTAGGAAAACAGAGTGCAAAAGGCTCACTAGCTTCTCCAAGGGTACATTAGGAGTCAATATATTTTAAGCTTATGTATAAGATCGTTTTGCCTGACTCACCAATAGAATGAATTTGAATGGTCACTTGTGATTTCTCTTTCCTAGGAGGGAACTTCCTGTAATTCCCTCACAGTCCTCTCCATTGTTCATTGTCCTTATCAGAGCAGTCACTCCAGCCAATCTCCCTATCGCACAACCCAGAAATCCCAAGACATTCTTTATTGCCTATCCTCTTTTGACTCCCAAATTTGTTAGCTTGCAGGTTCAGCTGCTTCTTTCCACTTCCTTTGAATCAAAATATTTTTCTGCCTGCATGAAAATTCTTGCATAGGTACTTATTTTACAACCAGACTTCAGTCACTTTGTTCTTGATATTTCCTAGGGAGTCCTAGCTTTGCTTTCACACCCAAATATGTACCTACTGCATTTTTTTTTTTTTTTTTGCTACTTTCTCTGCAACCAGACATCTCTTAGTCAAATATTAACTGTTGCATTGAAAGCTATTAGCTGGTGTTGTAAGGTGCTGCCGAGTCAGTTCCTACTTACAGTGACCTTAGCTCTGACTTAACTGGACTACAGCATTATTCCTTAATGGTACCAATAACAAACCAAACCCATTGCCATCAAGTTGATTCCGACTCATAGCGACTCTATAGGACACAGTAGAACTGCCACATAGGGTATCCTAGGAGTGGCTGGTGGATTCGTACTGCTGACCTTTTGGTTAGCAACCATAGCTCTTAACTACTGTGCCACCAGGGCTCTTTTGGTGGAAGAGAATGGCACCAATAGGAAAAGCTAAAAAATCCTGACAGTTAACTGTCAACAAACAGTGGGCTACTACATGCTTTATGCATCGTATTGTATAACCTGCTTGACAACTAGCTGAGTTAGTGATTATCATCAACTCTGTGGTAGCTGAAGGTCATAGAAGTTACCATAGTCTAAAAAGAGGAGTGTGGAGTGTCACATTTCATGACCAGGCAGTCTTACTGTGGACTCCATGTTCTTAGATACCAAAACAATATTATTTATTTTTAGTTTCCATTCCACATACATTATCCTGTAACTTCATGAAATTATTCAATCCCTTCAGCTGCTATCCCTCCTTTCATAACTCACACTTTTTCTCAATTGTGTCTCTTTTGCCTTACTCATTTATTCATTTTCATCCTTCCTCATTCTCTTTTAATGTTTATTTTGCTCTAAAAGCGCAATTGTTTTTTTTTTTAAATCACAGCCTGAGAGGCGTATAGTTTATCTTTTGTTGAAAAATAACAAATGCCTCTTTTGAGTTGCTGTTTGTGTGTTTCCCTTTCACCAAAGTTGTCCTGATTAATCTTACTAATTCTTTAAGAATTAACCTAATCCTAAACATTTTCCCCCTCAGAGAATTATAATTACTGTTTATACCTCCATATTAGCATGTATTTTATATTTGTACATTTTTGCCTCTTCTACTAAAATGAATTCTCCTTGAAGGCAAAATAGTATTATGCATCTCTAGACACAAATATATCTTCTGCTTCTTTCTCTCTCTTCTTTAATAGTTCCCTTTTTCTTTGTTTTATTCACACAAAATAATATGCAGGTGTGTGTGTGCATGTAGAGAAGGGAAGCAGCAAGAATTAGATAAAATGAAGCTTCGTAATGAGTATATATTGAATTTGGTGTTTTTTCTTTTTTAAAAAAACATAATTCCTTCAAGGCATAGAATAAGACCCACTCTAATTTGTGACTAAATAACCTCTTGTGATAATTTTTATTTTAAATGTTCAGTGCTTACAAATACAGTCTCTGCCACAAAATAATATACTAGGTTAAATATTGTGATAAAATTCATTTCCAAATAAATTCCAGGATTTTTGAGGCCAGAGAATCATGCTGTCTCCTTTCTCTTCTGTTCTAACATGCTATAGAGTCCTGGTACACTATACATACCCTACAAATGTTATTAGTTGGAGTCGAATGTGAATCTCCTGGAGCATTCTGCTTAATGGTTCAGCATATATTTCACAAGGAAACTCAACAGAAGCAGATCTGGAGAAGAGAAAATATTTTAAAGCACTGTCATTAGTGGGTACTTGTAACCATAAGGAGAGTTAAAAGTGTTTCACCTAAAATGTAGAGTTAGACCAGCCACTTCAGGTGTACTTCAGGTAAATAGATTACAAGTAAATTGCAGTCATTTCTTTAAGTGAAAAAAGCTTTTAGGTGATTACATTAAGTCTTATGAAAATAATTTTATCATCAGTGAAACTCCATGTATTTTTCTCCTAAGTAAAATTTCACTTCCAAATTTATCACTTAAGTTTGAGGTAAAATAATCCTAAAACTATTGCTTCCATATGTTACCCATGGATCTACTGGAAAACAATTAGTTATGCTCCGATTCCAGTAGTGGCTGAGTAGCTTGTAACAGACTAACCCTCTCAGAAAAGCAGACAGAAACTTTGGATCTATGACCCTCAATAGAAGGAAGAGCCACAATTCTATGGCTTTTCCCTTGAGCACATGTCCAATTCCATGCACAGCTCAAGGCAACTAGAACTCAAGAAGAAAGCTGCCTTTTTATTGGCTTCAAAGTCACAAAATGGCCTCCAGGGCTGCCAAAACATTTGAAAATTAAGGGAGATCACAAAAAGAAGGGAACCACAGCAGAAATAACCTCCAAATCTGCATATAAAAAAAAAAAAACTGCCCTGAAATTCTTGGGTGACACAGAACTGTATGTACATGGACAGGGAAGAAACCAAGGAGCACAATGGAAAGCAACGGCTAGAAGGCCAATAGAGCTAAAGATGTATCTTAGCTGCTGTGCACTACAGGGTAAACACAGTTTGCGGGGTTGAGTCCTACCAAATTGGAAGGTCTGGGTAAACACATTGGTTATTCCACTAAAACTCTAGAAGGTCCTTATAGGAGTGAAACTATGTGTCAAGACAAAAACAATTTCCTTAGACAAAGGATCAACTTGATAATTTGGGTTTTATTAAAATAAAAAGTATTTATGTATGTTAAAGTCACTGTTAAGAAAATGAAAAGGCAAGACACACAATGGGAGAAAGTATTTGCTATACATACATATAAGCAAATTAAAACCATATGATTTGCTTTTCACATCCACCCGAATAGCTAAGGATTCCTTAAATGGTGCAAATGGTCAGTGCACTCAGCTACTAACCAAAAGGTTGAAAATTTGAGTCCACCCAGAGTTGTTCTGGAAGGAAAGCCTGGCAATCTGCTTTCTAAAAATCAGTCACTGAAAATCCTATGGAGCACAGTTCTTCTCTGACACACTTGGGGTCACCATGAGTTGGAATCAACTTGATAGCAACCAGTTTTGGTTAAACTAGCTAAAATTAAAAAGACTAAGAGCACCAAATATCGTCAAGGATGTGGAGCAGCTCTCACATATTAATGGTGTAAAAATCACTTTGGAAAACTTTTTGGCAGTTTCTTACTAAACATCTACCTTCCCTATAACCCAGCAATTCTAGTACTGGATATTTACCCAAGAGAGATGAAAACTTTTGTCTATAAGAGACTTGTACAATCAATATTTATAGATGTTTTAATCATAATATCTCCACACTAGAAGCAACCCAGATGTCCAAAAGCAGGGAATTGGGGGGAAAAAAAGTGGTATATTCAGACACCGCTACAAGAAATAATAAAGAATGAACTGTTGATGATACACACAATAATGTAGATATATCTCAAAAGCATTGTGTTGTTCAAAGGAAGCCAGAGACAGAAGAGTCCATATTGTTTGATCCCATTTATATGAAGTTGAAGAACCGACAAAACTAACATATGGTGATAGAAATCCGAACAGTGGTGTTTTACCGGGTTGAGGGTTGACTGGAAAAGGACAAAGAAACTTTCTGAGGAAATGTATCTTAATTGAGGTGGTGGATTCATAGTGTATACATTTTATGAAAACTCATTGAAGTGTACACTTAAGATCTGTGTTTTTCATGGCTTGTAAATTTCACATTAATAAAAATACTACAAACAGTTGTTATGTAGCCACACATATGATTTGCATTAAATCTAGCATACCCAGATGATAAGAATTGAAGACAGGTTATACACCTGCTCTAGCAAGTTCTTGGCTTAGCTCTTCCCTACACATCATACTCTATCCTACCATAACTACTTAAATATCCTGGAGCATACCTCATTTTTATCCCTTATTCCTCATTCCTATTCCTTAGGTTTGCTTCCTTTCCTCATTCCCTACTCTTCAGAAATTGAAATGGCCACAATCACTGAGGGCCATTTTTAGCTAAGGCTTCCCTATACCAGGAATCCCTGGTGGTGTAGTGGTTAAGTGCTATGGCTGCTAACCAAAAGGTCAGCAGTTTGAATCCACGAGGAGCTCTTTGGAAACTCTATGGGGCAGTTCTACTCTGACCTGTAGGGTCGCTATGAGTCAAAATCAATTCGATGGCAATGAATTTGGCTTTGGTTTGGTCCCTGTATCACCAGTTCCAAGTGCTGAGGAAACTTTTGTATGCTGGTAGTTTCCAAAAGTTCATCCATCAGAAATACCAATGAATTGAATCTATGCAGAAGCAAACCAACCAAGACAGAGGTTTTCTTTGCCATATTTTTGAAGCTTCTGTGAAATTTGAAAAATACTTCTCATAAAATGCTGACTGGGATTTGTTCTTTTTAACAAGTGGCCAAAATTTCTTCTTTTGCTTTGCTCCTCTGTCTGTAAACCTTGTTAATAATAGAGAATTTTCTTTTCACTAATTCACTTTATATAATTTTATCCAAATTAATGTAAAAATCTCATTCTCCAGCCTCTTTGAAAAAATTCCTGTCCTTTTTTTGGGTAACCATATTATTATAAACTGGGCTGTTACATTACATCTTTATTTTCTTACAGCTAGGCCAAGTAGTTGGTGTGATATTATATTGTGACAACTGATCATCATATAAATTCCTTTTTTAATGCTCATGTGTAATGTGTAATAGACTGTGAACTACCATCATCTTGAAATGTCATCATGTTTCCATAACATGACAGAGTAATAATGTGAGAATGGTGAATTCTGTAATTTAAAATCTGCCACAAGCAGTGAATGATATCAACACCAAGTCCTAGTCTAAAAGTTAGTTTACTAATTTTCCACTTATTTTATAAGAAAATCTTCTCATTTTGTTTTTCAGGGAGGATTGCAGCATTACACAGGCAATTCTTTTTAGTATTAAGCTAGTCAAATGCTGAGTTTTTCTCTGAACCCTCATTTGAATGCTCTTCCTCAAAGCGGAAATTTAGTTAAAGTGTTGTCTGTATAGTCGGCCTAAGAAAAAATCTCTACCTTCAAGGTACTTTCAAAATAATTGGAGACTATAGTGCATACATACAAAATAGTTCATTGGAAATCCAAGGCCATATGGTTATATATAAAAAATGACTGTAACCTAATGATTCTAGGAGGGGGAAAATTCATATCCTTCCTTAGGAGCAATTATCATCTAATCTGTGATGTCTAATATGGCAGTCATGAGCACCATGTGGCTATTTTAATTTAAATTGATTAACATGAAATGAAATTTGAAATTCAGTTCCCTAGTCACATTAGCTACATTTCAACTGCTCAGTAGCCATATGTGGCTAGTGACTACCATTTGGAACAGTATGGATATAGAACATCACCAATATTGTAAAAAGATGTACTGAACAGCACTGTCTAGGTCATAGTTACACATTATGAGTCTTCTGGAGTTATGCTCTTCACAGAATGGGTTGAATTAATAGTAGTATCTTGCATACCTTTATCCTGACAGAACACTATGATCTGTTAACGTAGGGCAGAAATATTGATCTATCCAAAAATTCTGTTATTATTTGGCCCGTGTTATCCATGTTTGAGAATTGGAATATAGTCATTGTTGAATGAGTAGAAGTTCAATGTACAGTGGTCTTCGTGTTGCTGTTACATGAGTACATACAGAGTACAACAGGACCGTATAGGAGGGGCACTAACTCAAGCCTGGGGATAAAGGAGAACTTCCAGGAAAAAAAGGGACATCTGAACTGATTCCAGCTCTGAAAGGATTAATAGAAGCTGAAGAGGATAGGTCAGGATAAGACTGAGAGAAAGTAGTGGGCAGAAAAACATTCCTAGCAGAACTCACTGAATATTTAAACATAAGGGAACAAGAAAGAACACGGCCATTTAAGTAACTGTTCGCATAAAGATAACAGTAAGTGCTGTTAATGCAGAAAGTAAGTGTGATTGCAGATAAAATTGAAAGTTGAGGTGTCTAATTTACTTTAGTGATGTAGTTTATTTTACCACATAATTTCAAAAGTAAACTTTCTACTTAATATTCTTTATAAATATGTACACACATGCAAATAGACAGTGATTAGGAAACAGAAGCATAGATGGACAAATGGCAAGACCTAACAATTTTAGCATAATTTTTGTGCATATTGGGCCTTTTCCCAGCCTCTGCCATTAAAATTTTGTTTTATCGTATTGTTCAGCTTAAAGTTAAGTGTGTGTCAATGGCCCTTCCTGCCTACATAGAAATAAATCTGTTATTAGACCAAAGCAATCTGAGTATGTAATTATGAATACCCTAATGGTTGCCGTTGAGTTGATTCCGACTCATAGTGACCCTAGAGGACAGAGAGTAAAACCACCCCATTAGGTTTCCAAGAAGTACTTGGTGGATTTGAACTGTTGACCTTTTGGTTAGCAGCCAAACTCTTAACCACTACGCCACCAGGGTTTCCATGAATAGCCTAGTAGTTCTGAATGTATAAATCAACACAGAACTCAAAAGCTAAGTATTATTTTAGTGTGTATGTTAATGATGTCCTTTAAAAATTCTAAACATAAAAGAAAAATATTCAAGTTTTTATTTAGTATTTTTTACTGTACACCTAAAAATGGTGAATTTGACTTATGTTAAGTTAGACCTCAATAAACCTGACTTCTAAAAAAACTTCTTTAATTGCACAGTTACACGTATATATAATTTTCATGACTACATAAATGTAACCACACATGCCCTTTTTAGAACAAGAGTTTTACTTTTTGTTAGGCTTTTCCCCTTCTTTTCCTTCTTTCCACCTCCACCCGTATTTCTCTTACTCTCAAAATATTACCAATGGGTTACACTGTATTATTCCATATTTTTCTCTAAGTATTTCTAATAATATAATAATATGTAAACACATATACATGTGTATATGTACAATATTTCATAATTATTGGTTTTTAAAAATAGGATTCTATTATACATAACATCTTCACATTGCTTTTTTCTCATTTTACAAATACATCATGAAAATTCCTGCAAAGCACCTTGTGTAGTTCTCATAGATTCTTTTTAATAGTTTTAAAACTTTTATGTCATGAATTCATGACTATTCTCTGATAAGCATTGCCACTATTTCCAATTCGAAGTCACAATAAACAATGATACGCTGAGTATCTTTGTACATTCGTCTTAAATTTTGTTTCTGTTGGATTGATTCCTGGGAGTGTAATTGTTGAGCCAAAAGTGTGTGTGTGTGTGTCTTTCTAATAGATGTTGCCTTCAACAACTGTAATGACGTTTTCCCATTTCCACTAGCAATGTATAAAAATACACTTTTCCATGCAGCTCTACCAGCAATGGATGTTACATTTTGCCAGACCAATATATATAAAGCAATAATAGCTCACTGTTATTTTATTTCACACTCATTTTATCACTAGAAGGAGTATTTTTCATACACTTGTTAACAGTGTATTTTGATCTCTTTTGAATTGCCCCTTTAGGTGCATTATCTATTTTTTTTTTTTTTTGCATCTGCTATTTTTTTCTAGTTAATTAGTTAGAGCAACTGTATACTTACAGATACTCATTGTCCCTTGCGTTCCAATTTTCTTCCAGATATACTTATCTTCTGTTGACCTTGTTTATAGTACTTTTTGCCATACACAAGCTGTTTTAAAAAGAAAAAAATATGTCTGCTTCATATATGTATACGGTGAAGTCTGTGAGAGCCAGAGCTTGGCAGGACTGCCTTGTTTTTCTGGGTCTCACAAGTTTTCCACCTTTGGCAGGGTGTAGTCGCCATGGCTTTCACAGGTTTTACTGTATTGCAAATTATGTATATATTATGTATATTCTTTCTGGATTTCATATGTAGTTTAAAAGTTCTTCCTTAAATATTATACATGCTCTCCTAGTTTTTCTTGCAGGGTTTTACTATTTTATTTTGAATTCTTTAGTCTAACTGGAAATTATTTTTATTTAACGTAAGAAAAGAGTCTGACTTTATTTTCTTCTATACAGATAGCTATTTATGCCAATGACAAAAATTAATAAGGTGATCAACTTTTTAGAGAGGATACAACTACACCAGACCAAAATATGTATGTGTGTATGTGTAATGAATAGGTGTACACGTGTTGTTACTTTAACAGAAAAACATAAAAAATAAAACATATTTGAAGCTATATATTATTCACTATTATTTTTGATACAAAATGCTATTATTTAAATAAAACAATAATAGGACTGGCTAACAGTGTCAATTAATAATAACTGATAGTATTGTTTTAAACAAATAACAAGATAAAAATATAACAGGATTTTGTAATGTTTCTTTCTGTCCTCTGATATAGTTTATTTTTACTCTTTTTAAACTCTTCATCAGATATTTAAATTTTGTAGTCTACATGTATTCTTAAGACACATAAAATGTGTATTTTTAACGAACATAAATTCTTCTTTAAAAAGGAGAATGTAAGTACAACAGGTCTAGTTAAGAAAATATTAAATGTATTTAATAACAAATAACAATGGCATGTTCTTTCTGTTCCATATGACAGTAGGATATTTTCACTCTTTCTATATCCTTTTCTAATAATGCTTATCTGAATTGCCTGCAGCCTTTAGGACATCCATCTTTTTTTTTTATGTGGCAGTAAAAATGAATATAATCAAATGTAAAATTCACTTTGATTTGCAGCTCTGCTCTTATCAAGTCTACATTACACTGATTCTGGTGTCAGTCCAATGTGATCACATCAAGCTAAATATGCTCTTAACGAAAGCATTTGAGCATGGAATACCTATGAATTTAACTTATTAGAGACAGCAGCTTTAAGAAAAAAATTTTATTCACCTTGTAAGTACAGGCTTATTTTGGTAGATTAGTTGGACTTTTTTTCATTCATAAATTTATCATGTGGGTTAAATGTGTTTAAGATACCCATCATTTTTAAACACCCTAAAGCACATTGAATGTCTTCATAAGTTAAATTCTCTTTCTCAGAAGTGACTTGTAAAACTGATTCTGAATACCAGAGAAGTTACAGTTTTAGTAAACAAGTGAGAAAGTCCTGTAACTTTGCTGCCCTTTTGTGTTGATATATATATTGTTGTTAGGTGCCATTCAGTGGATTTTGACCCATAGCTACCCTGTGTGACAGAGTAGAACTGTCACATAGGGTTCTCTAGGCTATAATCTTCACAGAAGCTGATCACCAGGTCTTTCTCCCACAGAGCTGCTGGGAGGAATCAAACTCCCAACCTTTGGGTGAACAGCTAAGCACTTAACCATTCTGCCACCAGGGCAGAATATAGATATTCTGAAGTAGTCTAATTTTTTAAAATAGGTGCTTTTTTCCCGCCACTATCGAAGCTGTCAACTAACAGGTTCTTGCCAAGCAGACTAGTGAACTGAAGTCAGCCAGACACAGGGTTGGAAGAACAGAAAGTCTTATTCATAGTTTGCAAAATGGGAGGCAGACAGGGTCTTGTGACCTAAGGCTGCCAGCTCCCTGAACCAAGGCAAATTTGTTCCTTTTATAGGGAGTGACATACATAGGCATGAACAGTGAGGGGAGGATCGTCAGTTTTGTGATGTGTGTGCAGATTTAGTGAATGGGTTTTTTGCGCACAGCTCTAAAAATACTGCTCACAGCCCTAAAAAATGGTGACAGCTCTACTGACACCCCAGGAAGGTCATATAGCAGGTAGATTCAGAGTCAGTGGGCCTGTGCCTTGGCCTCTTGCCAGGAGAGGAGAAGAAACCTAGGGATTTGACCAATCATGGTGAAGTGCTATAAAAGTTGTAACAAAAATGTAGCAAGAATAGACTTTTCTGAAAAACAACTATTATGGGATGGTTAATAACCCTTACTAACCCTTTCATGACTGCTTGCTTCACTGAGTTTTTGTCACAACCTATACATAACATCAGACAACTTGATGCAGTCAGCCCATCCTTTTCTAGGCTCCTTATTATCTCTTCAAAGACCATCAAACAATTTTGAAGAAATAGCATTAAATTTCTGCTTTACTGTAATCCTTTTCTTCATTGTCATCCTCAACATATTTCCAAGTTAGAGAAGGGCATTCTTCTTGTCCCACATGTTGAAAGTGTGATTGTATGGCAGACCAACATTTTAAGAATTAACAGCTATCTTGGAGGCACATGTCTACAGAGGCTATATCCTTCCATTTCTATTAAGTAAAAAAATCTTATTAAATGCTTCTGCACGTTTTGAAGAAACCGAGAAAGTGACCAAAATTTTTAATTGTGAAAGCCTCAATATCACAGGTAAGCAAAAGCCCCATTTTAGCAGAGTTGTATACAGGTGTAAAGAACACTTTAGGTGTAAAATATTTTCTTTTTTTAGTAACAAATTTCTAGACTGAGTGGAATTAGCCATAATGTTCATTTACAATGTCTGCAGAATATGTAAATAGTAATCAAAATACAGTTTGTATTTGGACAAGGTATCAATAGACATGTTTTATGTTTTCTAAGATTTTATTAAAATCTTCATAGAAATCAAGATGATTTGAAACTCCATTTTTCAAATCAAAGGGCTTAAGAACTAGGGAGAACATTTATTTGTTTATTGTTATTATTTGACACGTAATTTTATTGTAGAAAACATGATCATTGGTATGATCTGAAAGAGTTAGCTTAAGACTGTAAGGGGCCAACAAATCTGCTACTGAAACTTCCCACTTTTTTTGGTCCATGTTGTTGTTAGGTGTTGTCTTAGTTATCTAGTGCTGCTATAACAGAAATACCAAGAGTGTATGGCTTTAACAAAGAGAAGATTATTCTCTTGCGTCTAGGAGGCTAGAAGTACGAATTCAGGACGTCAGCTTCAGGGGAAGGCTTTCTCTCTCTGTGGACTCTGGAGGAAAGTCCTTGTCATCGATCTTCCCCTGGTCTAGGAGATTCTTAGGCACAGAGACCCTGGGTCCTAAGGACCGAAGGACATGCTCTGCTCCCAATGCTGCTTTCTTGGTGGTGCGAGCCACCTGCCACCCTCGCTTCTCTCTTTTATATCTCAAAAGAGATTGGCTTAACACACAGCCTAATCTTGTAGACTGAGTCCTGCCTCGTTAACATAACTGCCTCTATTCCTGCCTCATTAACATCATAGAGGTAGAATTTACAACACATAGGAAAATCACATCAGATGACAAAATGGTGAACAATCACATAATACTGGGAATCATGACCTAGCCAAGTTAACACCCATTTTGAGGGGACACAGTTCAACCCATAGCATTCCACATTTTGGCCCACCAAAATTCATATCCTTGCCACATGTAAAACACACTCACGCCATCTGTGAAATCTCGAATACAAGTTATCTGCTTCCAAAGTACAATGGTGGAATGGGCAAAAGCTAGACATTTCCACTACAAATGGGAGAAATTGGAGGGAAAGAAGAGATAACAGGCACCAAGCCAGTCAGCAGAACACATTACATCAGCTCTCAAGGCCTGAAAATAATCTTCTGTTCTCTGAGACCATTTAGAAAATAGCCCTGCTCTCCAAATTCTAGGTATTGGCCACATTCTCAGGATTCTGAGTGGAGGTCCCTCTGCCTTGGGCTTCAGCTCCACCTTCTAGGCCCACTGGAACAGCATCATTGCTCCCTCACATTTGGGCAGCCCTATTGTCCTAGTCCATCTGAGTGGTGACTCCACCTTTTGAGACCCCAGAGGTCACGGCAGTACCATTGGAGATTGAGGCAGCTCTGCTTTCTGTGTTCCTTGTCTCTTCAGCTTCTGCTTCTTGGATCCTTGGCCTCTCGGCCCCTCAGGCCTCACCACCTGCATCTGCCCTGCTGGGGCAAGTGTTCCAAAGCTCTTTAGCTCCACTGATAAGTACCTGTAAGTACCCTCACTCCACCAGTAAACTTCGGCCGTAAGGCACTCAGCTCTCTTACTCTGTGGGTCAGCTCCAGCACTGTCCCCCACTGGTCTCCTGATTCTGCTGCTGCTGTTTCTCTGAGGCTGCTCCTCGCCAGTCTGCACTGTCTCCAGTGTTAATAGCTCTTCTCACTTCCTTCTGAGTCCTCACCAGAATTGTCTTTGGCATCTATAATTCCACCAACAGTTTCTTCAAGGCAACCTAGGCTTTTACTATTAGGCACTTTAAAACTTTTCCAGACTCTACCCGTTGACAGTTTCAAAACATCTTTCACATTTTAGATTCTGTTAGAGCAGCACCCCACTCTCATTACCAAATTCTGTCTTAGTTATCTAGTGCTGCTAAAACAGAAATACCGCAAGTGGATGGCTTTAACAAACAGAAATTTATTCTCTCACTGTTTAGGAAACTAGAAGTGTGGATTCAGGATGCCAGCTCCAGGGCAGGCTTTCTCTCTCTGTCAGCTCTGGAGGAAGGTCCTTGTCATCAGTCTTTCCCTGATCTAGGAGATTCTCAGGCACTGGGACCCCAGGTCCAAAGGACCCACTCTGCTCCTGGTACTGCTTTCTTGGTAGTATGAGGTTCCCTGTCTCTCTGCTTGCTTCTTTTGTGTCTCAAAAGAGATTGGCTTAAAGCACAACCTAATCTTGTACTTTGAGTCCTGCCTCATCAACATAACTGCTTATAATCCTGCCTTATTAACATCATAGAGATAGAATTTATAATACATAGGAAAATGACATCAGATGACAAAATAGCAGACAGTCACGTAATGCAGAGAATCATGGTCTAGTCAAGTTGACACTCATTTTGGGGGGACACAATTCAATCCATAACAGGTGTTGTGGAATTGGTTCTGACTCATAGCAACCTTATCTACAACAGGAGACAGTGCCCGGTCCTGAGCCATCCTCATAATTATTACTATGGTTGACAACTTTGGACATGCTGTCAGGAGGGATCAGTCTCTGAAGAAGGACATCATCCTTGGTAAAGTACAGGGTCAGTGGAAAAGAGGAAGACCCTCAATGAGGTGGATTAACACAGTAGCTGCAACAATGGGCTCAAGCATAATGATTGTGAACATGGCACAGGGCCTGGCAGTGTTTTGTTCTGTGGTACATAGGGTCACTATGAGTCAGAACCGATTTGACAGCACCTAATAACAACAACATATTTGAGCCCATTGTTGCAGCCACTGTGTCAATATATCTCATTGATGGTGTTCCTGTTTTTCACCGACCCTCTACTTTACCAAGCATGATGTCCTTCTCCAGGGACCAATCCCTCCTGATAAAATGCCCAAAGTATATGAGATGAACTCTTGCCATTCTCACTTCTAAGGAGCATTCTGGCTGTACTTCTTCCAAGACAGATTTGTTTGTTCTTCTGGCAGTCCATGGTATATTCAATATTTTTCTCTAGCACCATAATTCAAATGCATCAATTCTTCTTTTATCTTCCTTATTCATTGTCCAGGTTTTGCAAGCATATGAGGTTATTGAAAATACCATGGCTTGGGTCAGGCACACCTTAGTCCTCAAAGCAACACCTTTGCCTTTTAACACTTCAAAGAGGTCTTTTGCAGCAGATTGCCTCAATGCAGTAGGTCATTTGATTTCTTGACTGCTATGTCCATGGGCATTGATTGAGGATACAAATAGAATGAAATTGTTGACACCTTCAATATTTTCTGTTTATCATGATGTTTGTTGTGAGGCTTTCTGTTTTCTTTATGTTGAGGTGTGATCCAGATTGAAAGCTGCAGTCTTTGATCTTCATCTTTCATCTTTATCTTGTTACCTATAAGACATTTGATTTGAAACCTCTGAATCAGGAAATGTAACCTTACTCACTTTCATAGAGCAATTGAGAGAACAATATGCAAATGCCTGTTTGTTACTGTGGTATACCCAAACTCACTCAGCGGCCTTTATTTTCAACTGAGTGTTGGTATCTTTTTGGAAGACAAAAAAAAAGAAAGAAACCTTTGAATTTTGTGAGATTCAGTCTTCATGTATCCTTTTACATTCTCTACTCCATCACACTTAATTCCTGTTTCTTTCCTCCATGTTGTGAAGTATGCCCTGTTTTTGTTATTTACTTCCATAATTCAGTTATATGTGTCCTTCCATCTGTCATTAAAATAATACAGTCATTTTGCTTTCTTTTTCAGTGATGTCTGGGGTCATGCTGGCATTGGTATTATAACCATTGCCATTTTCATTATCTCAGTTCTTAGAAAGGATTATCACAGTGTTTACTATGTTAAAAATTAAATTATCATTATCTAAATAATGATATCTGGTGCCACAGTGGTTAAGAACTCGGCTGCCAACCAAAAGGTCGACAGTTCAAACCCACCAGCTGCTCCTTGGAAACTCTATGGGCCAGTTCTACTCTGTCCTATAGGGTCGCTATCAGTTGGAATAGACTCAACTTGGCAATGGTTTTTTTTTTTTTTTTAAATGCAAACTACAGTAGCTAATCTGCAGGCAAAATCAAAGAAAACTGTTAAAACACACAATTACAACACACAAGTTACACACCAAATCTCAAAACTCACAGTGATGCATCAGTAAACCAAAAGAAAAAGGAAAAACATTGCTGTCAAGTCAGTTTAGACTCATGGCTGTAATCTTTACAGAAGCAGATCACCAGGCCTTTCTTCTGCAGTTGGTACTGAGTGGGTTTGAACTGTCAACTTTTCAATTAACAGCAGAGCGCAAACTGTTCATACCACCAGGAACCTCAGTGGGTCAATAGCTGATCCTTTATTGTGAGAAGTAGCGTATCATGGTTGAAAATATCAGCTGTTTGGTGGCGGGTTGCGGGGGGGCATTTACACTGACAGTGACTGCAGAAAGCAGATTATCTAGCCCATAAAAACAGCCATCTGATCACAGGAGAGGGTCCCAGACAGAGCTGGAGAAAAATGTAGAACAAAAATTCTAACTCACAAAAAAAGACCATAATTACTGGCCTGACAGAGACTGGAGAAACCCTGAGGGTATGGCCCTGGGACACCCTTTTATCTCAGTAATGAAGTAACTCCTGAGGTTCACCCTTCAGCCAAAGATTAGATAGGCCCATGAAACAAAACGAGACTAAAGGGGCACACCAGGCCAGGGGCAAGGACTGGAAGGCAGGAGAAGACAGGAAAGCTGGTAATAGATAACCCAAGGTCAAGAAGGGAGAGTATTGACATGTTGTGGGTTGTTAACCAATGTCACAAAACAATATATGTACTAACCTTTTAATGAGAAACTAGTTTGTTCTATAAAACTTCATCTAAAGTACAATAAAAAAAAATTCCATCTGACACAAAAACAGCGGTATTTTCGACCCTTAGTTATTAGTCATTGTACGGGTTTTGTACTTTTTCCCAAATCTTCTGCATCCATCACCAAAAACCTGGACTTTTCATGTCTGAGGAAACCTCCCCATGACAATGCACTTTCAATGCTGTAACTGGGACATCCCAGGCAAACCCGGACAGTTGCCACTCTCATTCTTCCATCTGAGTTTGCAGGACATTTATGACCATTTTCTCTTTCAATATATCTATTCAGCTTCTTGGTTGAGAAATTGGGGCTTGTTTATTTGTAGACAGATAGATTTTTTTTTTTTTTTTAGACTCACACTTGAATCTGGTTCTATGCTGTTTTTTTTTCCTGATAAAATTGTAATCTTATTATTCCCACGGTGTTCTACTTCATCTTTTCATCTCTGATTGTGAGGCCCACTATTACGGTTTTTATTTTTCTCTGTCAGTTCATGAGGACTCAGATCCGGTTGTTGGATTATTTTAGGTATTAGCAGTCTTGCTAATGGTAGAAGGTAAAATTTCCTCTCTTTCTGTGGACCAGCAGTCTAGAAGAAGGTGAGTTACAAATCCAGCAAGCAATTGGAAGAAGCCGTGGGTTCTTCAGTCTTCTGGTCTATCCCAGACTTCAGGACTGGGAAATCTCTGTCCATTTTGTCCATTCAACTTCTTCCTTGCCAATTTAAAAGTGACAGAATAGGCATATTCATGGGTAAGAAGACAGGAGTCCACAATTCTCTGTGAATCAAACACTCCCAAACTTAATTTCTTCATGACCTTCTCCAGAGATTCCACTGGTTTTGTCAAGCACTCACCCACCAACTCTTTCCCCTATACAATCACCCTGAATCCCAGGTCTTACTAGTCTTCTGTCTTCCAGATTCTAACAGCCATTTGCCTCAAGAGAGAGTTGTAGCTGGAGGTGAAGGAAGCTGTGTTCGGTTTTCCATATTACCAGAATGCTTAAAAAAATTTTTTTTTTTTTTTAATATTTAGTATTTCAATAACCTCAAAAAAGAGAGGCAAGAGATAAGATTTAGAGGCAGGCAAACTGCACCTTTTCTGTGTTACAAATAAAGATTTTTTTTTTTAATAAATTGATATTGATTTATTTTCAACACATTCATATCTTAAGAAAATGTGTGCCCTGTGACGACCTCAGAGCACAGATTTGAATTTCAACATAATACCAGATAAAATATGGTGAACCAGCAATTAAGGCAGCAGTAAACAAAACCATATATATTTTTTAAATCAGTCCTAAGCACTAAAATATGGACTTGATCATGATTTATTGGGCTGTATAAGTTCAGAAGAGTTGATGAATTATGCTAAATTATTAATTTGCCCAAAGTGGGAGAGGTCACCACCTAAAACCATGTCATAAATATTAATGCCATCCCATTTTAAGGACTTATGTGGGCAATGAATTGTAAGGACCTCTATAGATCGATTCTAGGCTGGCCATAACTCTTTGTGCCTGTAATTCACCATCACATTATCCATCAGTGACCATCAGTTAACATTTTAAAGACATTATCAGCTTAGTGCACAAGCTTAGAATTTGTCTGCCACATTGTTCTCAGGCCTGTTGATTTTTATTGGTAAGCAAAAATAATAGATGTGCAATATACAGCCTTTATTTTAATTTTAACAATCTCTGCTTTGGTTTCAATTCTGAAAGTCAGAAATGCTAATATAGCAATGCTTACAAAATCAAGAGGACTGAGGGGTTCAGAATCACATAAACCAGATATTCATTTCAATGATTTTGACAAATAAGCAATCTTTTTCAAAAAGCTCAATTCTTATTTATCTTAATGCTGTAATCATGTGGCTTTAAGGAAGTTACCTTGTTTTCAGAGTGCTTGACACATTCTAGTTGGATTGTATGTATTTGATGAATGTTATTTCTCCAGCTAGATAGGCTATGCCTGAAAGCAAGGGCCACCATGATTAATGCATTTTTACGATCCCATGGCAAATATCTTCCAGGAATTTATCTTTAGTGTAGTGGAAAAACCACAGAACTTGGCCTTGAGCTCAAGTTCCAAATCTGCCACTAGTAATTGGTATGACTTTGAGCAAGTTACATTATCTCATCTGTGAATTAGATATCATGATATAAGCTGCCTCACAGTGTCATAAAGAACAAATGAAATTATATGTGAAAGTCATTTCTAAGAGTTAAAAATGCTTCTTAAGTGTTAGAGGAGCCCTGGCGGCACAGTAGTTAAGAGCTTAGGCTGCTAACTAAAAAGTCAGCAGTTCAAATCCACCAGCAGCTACTTGGAAACTCTACGAGCCATTTCTACTCTGTCCTAGAGGGTTGAAATGAGTCAGAGTGGACTTGATAGCAATAGGTATTATCATAAAGAAGAGAAGAAGGAGAAGAGAGAATGTTACTTCTTCAGGGAGGGGAAATCTTATCTTGCTCTTTGGTTTAAAAGTCAGCTGTCTGTAATTATTCCCACTGAATTTTTTTTTTTTTAATAAAAAAGGATCATTGCTTTTTGTCTCTCTGTAGCTGCAGGTTTTGAAGGAGGCTTTAAGGAACTTTCTATATTAAAGATTTGTGTGAGGAGGAATAAAGTTCTTCCAATTAAAACCAAAGTCAGTGGGATTAGAGGTAGTGGTAAGTCTCTTTGGTTGTGGCATGAGCTTCTGCAGTTATTACAGGAGACTACTGCCTAATGAAAAGGAAAGTGCTTTCAGCATTAGGTCATGATGAAGATGTCAGAACATGGGCATACAAAACAAAACCAGCTAAGGGGAATGAAGTAAAATGTGCCATAATTCATAACGTGGTGAGGAGCACAGGTGCAGGTTATGAAAATAATTTTCCCGTTCTTCACTCTACTTGGCAAGAAATGCAAATATTGGAGAAAATAACATTAAATGTTTATAGTTCTTCACCTGACAGATGGAAAAATTGTACAAAGATAGTAGGTTAAAAGAGTGTGCATGAACAGGAAATGGCCTCCAAAGGGCATCTATGTTTGATCAGTTAGGCACTATAGATAAGGAACTTAAATATTTGGAGTTTTCTGTTACAACTATTTCAGTTACCAGAATATTTGAGCAGGATGTTCTGATTCCACTCAATGAAAATTTCCCCTTCCTTTAAATTGTCTTAACACTTTGAGCTTTTCTTAAGGCACTTACCATATTCAGCCATGTACTCTCATAGTAACTTAGTGCTTCACTTATCTCCACTATTAGGTTGCAAGTAGCTTCAGGGCAAGGACTCAAGACTCTCCTACACACTCACCATCAGAATCTTGAAATTATCATATTGTGCAATGAAAATTATTGTATAATAATTGTTAGTAAAATTGAATTTAAAGAAAGACTACTGTAGAAATGGCATAGAAATGGAAGCAAACCTAGCTCCTACTGTTATCTTACCAAGAGTGAGAAATTCATCAGAGTGTGTTGGCATCACATGCACTACTGTGAGGACACAGTTGCTGAGCATCAGTAGCTACCAACATCCACCAATCACCACAGCATCCTAGTATCTCTACTTTGAGGACCAGAGATTGATAAACATTGGCGGTAGATGCCATTTTGTATTCTTTTCCTTTCCTCACAACTGAGGTCTGGAGTATGTTGAAGTGGAGCTCCCAGATATGCTTTTGTCTTCTGTTTAAACTAGTGTGAAGCATTCTGCTGGCATGAACTCCACTGGTAAATAGATCAATGGCATGCAGTTCAGTTGCCTATCAAACATGACCTCAAGAACAAGGGCAAGTTGAAAATTTTTAAGTAACATTCATCACCCCATCAGATGGATTGAAAATTTTCTAGGCCACCCCTCAATGATTATTCTGTTGAAAAGTGACTTTAGGTTTTATTGATGAGAATTTTCTAGAGAGCTTTAATTTGATGGTTAAAACCCATCCAAAGGACAGAGATTGTATGCTGTAGTAGATGAAAAAGGCCAGGGATATTTTTAAAAGCTAAAATAATTGAGGTTACTATGCAGCATTTCATTGGCATTGCTATAGACTATAATCATACTGTTTTAATGATTCTCTTTTGTAAAATGCATTCATAATGCTTTGTAACATTAGAATAGCTAGAATCATGTGTACAACGGCAATGATAATGTTACCATATATTTAGATAGAACTCTACAGTTCACAAAGCTGTAACAGCAATGCTGGAACACTCTGAACAGCAAAGCAATATGTCTCCCACTGGGAAGATCCCTTGAGGGCGATGAAAAAACTGCAAGGGGATCCAGGAGGCCAGGGCAGCTGTTTAAAACAGAAGAAAATAGAAAAATCAAAGTAGGTTGCTAGAGGAGGCTTCAAGGTTGCTTCTATCTGTCTGGTACTCATAAGTTTGGACCCAGGAAGCTAAAAGCAGAAGTGAAAGTTGCTAATTAGTGCAAAGGGTCCAAAAAAGAGAGAGAGAACTAGGAGATAAACCTGTGAGTAAGAGTAGCCAATGTAGAACAGACTCAGTCCAGCACAACTAGATGGTGCCCAGCTATCACTACTGACTGCTCTGACAGGAATCACAATAGAGGGTCCCGGACAGAGCTGGAGAAAAATGTAGAACAAAATCCTAACTCAAAAAGAAAGACCAGCTAGCCGAATGGACACAAAAATAGAGTGGAGAGGAGTGTGCTGTCTCATTAGGGGGAGAGTAACTAGGAGTATATAGCAAGGTGTATATAAATTTTTGTATGAGAGACTGACAATCTGTAAACTTTCACTTAAAGCACAACAAAAATTAAAAAAAAAAAAAAAGACCAGACTTACTGGCCTGACAGAGACTGGAGAAACACAGAGAGTATGGCCCCCAGACACCCTATCAGCTCAGTAATGAAGTCATGCCTGCGGTTCACCCTTCAGCCAAAGATTAGCCAGGCCCACAAAACAAAACAAGACTAAAGGGGCACACCAGCCCTAGGGCAAGGATTAGAAGGCAGGAGGGGACAGGAAAGCTGGTAATAGGGAACCTAAGTTTGAGAAGGGAGAGTGTGGACATGTTGTTAAGCAATGTCATAAAACAATACATGTACTAACTGTTTAATGAGAAAATAGTTTGTTCTGTAAACCTTCATCTAAAGTACAATTAAAAAAAAAAGAGTAGCCAATGTAGAAGAAACCTAACCATGTATCTTCCCTACTGCATCACTATCAACACTTCAGGAAGCTATGACAGTTTTTATGATTACATGTATACATTGTCTCACGTATTAACATGGTTAGATTCCAAAGGCCAGGTCCTTATGCAAAATTGTTGTTATGCAGAAATGGAGGATGAACACATCAGATCACAAAATGGAGGATGACTATATCATTACATAACTGTCAAGTTACATCATTATATAACTGCAAGGTTACATCAGTACATAACTGCCAGTTTACGTCATTACATAAATGCCAAACCACCAAGAATCATGACCCAGCCAAGTTGACACATGGCCTTAACCATCAAAGCCAACATCTTGCCTCACATCTCAGCATTTGTTACTGCAGACATATGTCGTTAATGTGGAAAATAGAGAGTAGATTTTTCACTATTGTTGTACATGGCGATATGTCAAATAATGAGATAGCCGGTAAGTTTGGAGAATGTGTATAAACTGTATAATTATGTTTGAAAAATTGTTCCTGATTATATTGCTCATTTTTGTGTCACCAGCAACAGTACTATTCAAAAATCAGTATACATAAGCATCAACTCTCAAGATTGCTAAAATGCACATTCCCATGCCCCAAGCACCAAACATTCCAATTCATTAGTTTTGGGGTTGAATCTGGAATCTATATTTTTCAACAAAAGAATCCCCTGTTAATTCTGATGCTGGAGGTCTTAGCATCATGTTATAAGAGGAGCACTGACATAACAGTGCCCAGTGCACAGTAGACCCTCATAGGTTTGTACACTAGACACACATGAGTATTAATTGCATTGAATGATTACTTCAGGGAAAGAACTTTTATCTCTATTTCAATACCTTATGCTTTGGTCTGGTTCTTTTTGCATTATATTTAATTTATTATATTAAAGGAATTTATTTTGTGTAGGTTTTATAAAATAGTGCTTTAATATTGACCTTTTTGAAATAATCACTTGTCTCAGTGTCTTTTATTGAATATGTCGTATTTGCCACGCTGACTTCAGTTACTGTCTTTGTAGGATATATAGTTGGTGTGAAACCTGTGAGAGCCAGAACTCTACAGGACTGCCTTGTTTTTCCAGATCTCGCAAGTTTTCCACCTTTGACAGGGTGCAGTCTTACCACTTTTCTATCACTCTCTATTAGTGGAAAATATTTGAGTTTTCCTTCTCTGACAAGTTTCCGCCTTACACAGGTTCCAACTTTTGCAGGTTTTACTGTATGTTTATGAGTGTGTAGGCTTTTTTTCTGTTCCACTGATTTTCTATTCTTACACAAGTTCCATGCTGTTTTATTTTTAAGCTTTGGAACATGGGTCACTACCTGGTACTCTAAGTTTCCAATCATGACTTTTCATCTTCAGAATTTCTTTGCTATTCTCACCTGCTTTTATTCCAATTAAATTTGCAAAGATTTTAATAAACCCCAAAACATCATTTGGGTATTTTATTTATAATTGGATTAAATATCAAACAATCTGAGGTAAACTGATATTATTTTTACAATTATGCATCCATCCATTTTGTCTTATCCAGAAACATTTTCAAGTCTTCTTCAGCCTAGTGTTGAGGCTTTCTTCATATAGTTCCTACTCGTGTTCTGTTAAATTTATCCCTAGATATTTACATTTAGTGTAAATGGATATTTTTCCTCAAACAACTTATCTGTTATTGATTTATTAATATAAAATGTTTTGATGTATATATGTATATATATGTATAATCAATCGTTGATGCCTCTATTTTTCTAATATATTTTCATTTGATTCTTTTGGGCTTCATAAATATGTCATCAAATAATGATAATCCTGTCTCTACCTAATGATTATTTTTAACAAATAAATTGAAACAGATTTTTGTTTTCTGCCTTATTGCTTATGCTAAAATTTCCACAATCATGTTAATTTTCGGGGGTAATAAACCAAAAAAAAAAAAAAAACCCGTTGCCATTGAGTCAATTCTGACTCATAGAGACCCTATAGGACAGGGTAGAACTGCCCCATACAGTTTCCAAGGAGTGCCTGGTGGACTCAAACTGCTAATCTTTTGGTTAGCAGCCATAGCTCTTAACCACTACACCACCAGGGTTTCTTTTGGGGGTAATAGTAGTCATCAATTCTTAACTTTAATAATAATTAATAGTAATGCCATCAGAGTTTCAGTTTCTACTTGTTTGCTGCATGTATAATATAGTTATTGTTTACCTCTTTAAAAGGATCTTTTTCATAGATAGATAGCTAGATAATGGTTTTAAATATTAATGAAGGATCTTTTTTTTAAATACTCATTTGTAAGATGTATTATCCTAGTAAGCATTCTAATACTGAACCAGAGTTTCCTTTCACTGTCTAGTAATGATAGACTATTCTTTTAACATACCTTTAAAATCAGTTTGCTGATTTTGAGAGATTTTTGTATGCTTATCCAATTTAGTATCAAAGTTATTTTAGCGTTTTCATCGTACTAGAGAAATTTCTTTCTACTTCTTAGGAAAATTGATAATTTCTCTTTTCCCATAAAATTATCTAAGTTAATGATACTTTAATTTTGTTACTATAGAATCATTCATAATATTCTTTTTATGTATTTCTGAATATAATTTATTCCATTTCTAGTTTCTGATTATCTGCATTTACATGTAAACAAAACTTTTGGATTTAATTATTAGTTCTGCTTATTTAACAAACCCATAATTTCTATTTGTATCTTTAATGATTTTCTAGATAAACCTTATTAAGATGCTTAGGATATTGCATTTTACTTTATAGTTGGTAAATTTGTGCCTTAGGATGTAAGTGATTATTTAGGGGAAAAAGATAATCACTAAAAAATGTTGCACAGACTCAAAGGAAAGTTTCATTCCTAAATAATGATGAAAAGAGGTTGTGGAGTTATTTTTGTCCTCATCACAATGCTCACCATGGGAGTTTCTTTTAAATCCAACTATGAGATTACCAGAGGCCACAGCTGGCAACAGACTAAATCAGAAGGACATAAGACAGGAAATACAGCTTGCCATCAAAGGAGTATTACTCATTTCTCTTCAGTTTGAGTTGTATTGCAGTATTCATTTACAGTATAGGTCAGGTAGAAGAAGCCTGCCTCACGTAGAAGCTTTGTAACCCAAAGGAGGCAATATTTCTTGTAACAACTGCAAAGACAAGCTTCCTTGACCCCCAAAACGGACAGACCCAGTTACAAAAATCACTGTACTCATCTTTGTTCTCCTATTTCAGATGACATTTCCAACTCAAGGGTCGTTTTTACTATAAACAATGTTGTCTAGTAGCATAGGTAACATTCCACTTTTCCAGGAGAACAGAGCTATAAATTCACCAAAGGCCCAATGCTCATTCAGAATAAAAGAGTTTTGTTAGACACGTATGTCTCATTATTTTTTGAACAATTAAATGTATGCCACTGTAATATTTATTTCCCTATACATGACTTGGAAACCCTTGTGGAGTAGTGGTTAAGTGCTACGGCTGCTAACCAAAAGGTCAGCAGTTTGAATCCACCAGGTGCTCCTTGGAAACTCTATGGCGGCAGTTCTACTCTGTCCTATAGGGTCACTACGAGTCAGAATCAACTTGATGGCAATGGTTTTGGTTTATACATGACTTAAATTTCCAACCTTAAATCCTGTTTTCTCCCTTTGTTTTCCTTTTTTTCACAGGTAAAATTTGGAAATTATGCTTTTGTATGGGATGCAGCTGTACTGGAATATGTGGCTATCAATGACCCAGATTGTTCCTTTTACACCATTGGGAATACTGTTGCTGATCGGGGATATGGAATTGCATTGCAACATGGCAGTCCTTACCGGGATGTTTTTTCACAAAGGTAAGATTTGTGTATGGCCTATATAAGGATAGAGGGAATTTCAATAAAGAAAATCTACTTGGCTACCCAATCTGGTTTATTACTTTTTGTTTTCTCAGTTTGGAGAAGCATTTTCATTTTCAACAACAACCAAAAAAAAAAAAGAGTAGCTGTGAGTAGTTGATCAATAAAACATTCATTTCCTAAAGGATGTACTGAATTCTTATGGTTACAGAACAGACTGCTTCCTCATAAAGGGAAAAAGATTTTTGCTTGAGTTAGGAAAGATTAATTTATTTCTAAGAACGCCAAAGCATAAAATAAACTTGAGGACCAAGCTAAAGCCCTGCGATACTGAACTACAGATAAAGCTGTTTCCATCTGAATTTTGCAAGGAAAAGGGTAAGAATTTTAGCCTCTTACTTGATGGCAAAGTGGACATGAGACTTTGTCATGGAAACCAGATTATTAAGAAATTATACCCATCCCCAACTCAGAATTTTTTTTTTATTTTATTATTACAAGAGAGTTGTTTAAGAAAGAAGTTTTTGAAATTTACATATTAAATTAACAATGTATATGAAAGGCTTGGGCATTGAAAGGAACTCACCAAGATCTTTGGTTCGTACTACCTACTACCAAACAAGCTTGATCTAAGAGACACTGGTATCTCCCCATTGGAAGTATACAATTTGACGTTGTACATTTGTTATTTCCTAAATATTCTTCTATCTATTCTGTAAAATCTAAAACCAGGCCAAGAGGGCAGTTCTAGATAGCAACAAGTTTTCGAATTTCAAAGCGTTTGAGTTTTATTTCTCCATATTTTAGCATAACAAAGAGCCTGGAATTGTCTGTTAAAAAAAAAAAGTCAGTAGTCCAGAATTTATGTCATAGCTCTTCCATTAGCTAACTATAAAATCTAGGCCTCTTTTCTTATCTGTAAAATGAGAAAGTTAAGTAAACTCTAAGGCTCCAGGCTAGCTTGTCTTTGCAGCAAACAACCCCAATGTCTCAATGGTTTAAAAAAAATTCTTATTCATGAAGCATGAGGGCTGTGCATTGGCTATGTTCTTCTGTGGGTCAACTGCAGGTCGGCTGTGTACATCTCCTCACTCATGGGCCCAAGCTGAAGAAAGAGCTGGGACATGCTCTTCTCACTGCAGAATGGTCGCCAAAGAGGCTGATAAAAAGTCACAGTGCCTCTTGCACTTCTGTTTGGATGTGGCATCTGTCATATATACTAACAGATCACTAGCCAAAGGAAAGTCACATGCCCAAGCCCAAAATCTGTAGGCTGGTTTAGTGTACTCCACCTAAAGAAAGGAGGGAGCACATGGTAGTGAACAATAATACAATCTAGCACTGGTCCCTTATCGCTCTAAAACATTCTAAGTAGAAACCAAAATTTAAATATGCATAAGAAGCAAAATGCTGAGGTATGAAAAATGATTAATCAATCAAAAACATTTATTGAATACTTTTAATACGTATAATAAGGTCAGCAACGTACAGAAGCTAAAGGGAACAAACAACAAAGTTAATCATGCCTGCAAGGCACTTTCAGGTCTACTTGGAGAGACAAGACTGATTCACATATAACATTTTTATAAATTTGTGCTGACATTTATATGTGTGTGTATTATCAATATTGCTTATTTGTATTGTATTAAATTGTATAGTTGAGATATTCAAAGAATTAAACAGCACGCGGAATGAAAAGCTAAAGGAAATGTGTGGTAGAATTATCAGTAAAAGCTCTCCAGAGGAGATAAGCCTTGAACTTGACCTTGAAGGATTAGTATAGTTAAGCTGAAAGGAAAAATTTAGTTCTTGGAAAAACAATGAAGACAACAGAATAGAAATACGGGATACATAATGTATTGGGGAACAATAAGGACACTGAACTAATTTGAAAGGAAATTTAAAGTTTGCAATTCATATTGTAGGCCACAAGCAGCTGCAAGAACCTGTTATCCATTCCGGAGCTTAGGAGTAAAATGATGAAAGTGATCTTTAAGGAAAGGTTAATCTTGTTTTCATATGAAGGATGGATAAGAACTGACAAAGACTAAAGCAAACCTGGAAACGTGAGATAATGAAGACCTGGTCTAGAACTGTGCAAGTGGAAATAAAGAGGAAGGAACAAATAGAGGAGACCTTTCTAAGGAAGGCTGCGTGCCACAGTTTTATTCATTTAGATGGGAGATTAAAATGCATGGTAGAATAAATGGGGGTGCCAGGGTTTCATGGAAAAGTTTGATAGATCCTTAATATAAATCAGGTAGTTGAGAAAAGGATTATTTATTCCTTTAGTTGTGATTAGTTGCTTTTTTTCTTCACTAGATGTTCTTTGTTTCAGGACATAATTTCTAGGTCTTTTATGCAAAAAGTAAAGCCAAGCAGAATCAATACATGAACATAATCGCAATTTAAAAAAATGTGTACTAAATCACACCAAGTGTCCCATTTCTTATTATCCCTGTGGTGCTTTACCCATCAGGGATTTTAGCTCTGAGGAAATGTACTCCAGTGAGCTGCTGAAGTAACAGTAAGCATTGAAGGTTAGTTTTCTTTTGTCTGATATTCATCATGGATGTCAACAGTGTCCGACACCCTGAATCCTGGTTCCCTGGACACCTGGAAGAAGAGAGAGCCAGAAAAATAACATGATCTGGCAATGGTCAATAAGCCAACTCATCCCTTTATGCACATGGGCCACTTTAATCAATTACCCAAACTCTTTCCCTGAATTCAGAAAATATCTGCATTCATTCTCTTTTCCTATAGCCATTAGGGAAAAGAAGTCTTCTCTTTGTATTAACTGATTTAAAAAAATCATAAAGACTGTCAAATTTAACTGTTACAATACACTTGGAAATTATTATATCCATCCTTGATGCATCAGTTTATCCTGGGCCACTGATTAAACTAGATCAATGATTACTATTGTGATTATTTTCAAGGAAAATAACAGTATTCTGGGTGATTTTTAATAAGTCAATATTAATTTTTCAAGTGACTGTATGCCTCCACACAACTTGTAAGATATCCAAGTACTTTAATAAATATTAATATTGAATAACAAAAAACATACAGCAAGACAGTAACTACATTTATTATCTGCTATTTGCAGATATCTGCTGTGTATCTAGGAGCCCTGGTGGCGCAGTGGTTAAAGGGTTCAGCTGCTAACCAAAAGTTCACCAGATCTGACGTACCAACCACTCCTCGGGAGGATTTGGCAGCCTGTTTCCATAAAGATTCACAGCAGTGGAAACCTTATGGGGGTGTTCTACTCCCTCCTATAATACGGTCGCTGTGAGTCAGAATTGACTCAACGGCAGTGGGTTTGGTTTTTTTTTTTGTCAAGGGAGCTGGGTATCCGATATGCTTATATATTTCACGGACACTTCAGAGCAGCCAAATGAGGTGTAGGACATTTGTTTATTTTACTTGAATATTGTTGTTGTTGTTAGGTGTTCTGGAGTTGGTTCCAACTCATAGCAGCCCTATGTATAACAGAATGAAACACTGCCTGTCCTGCACAATCCTCACAGTTGTTGCTATGTTTGAGCCCATTGTTGCAGCCACTGTGTCAATCCATCTCCTTGAGGGTCTTCCTCTTTTAGCTGACCCTTTACTTTACCAAGCATGATGTCCTTCTCCAGGGACTGGTCTCTCCATATAACTTGTCCAAAGTACATGAGACAAAGTCTCATCATCCTCCCTTCTAACTTGTATTCTGGTTGTACTTCTTCCAAGACAGGTTCGTTCATTATTCTGGCAGCCCATGGTATATTCAGTATTCTTCACCAACATCACAATTCAAAGGCACCAATTCTTCTTCAGTATTCCTTATTCATTGTCAAGCTTTCACATGCATATAAGGCAATTGAAAATACCATGGCTTGGCTCAGGTGCACCTTAGTTCTCAAAATAACAGCTTTGCTTTTTAACAATTTAAAGAGGTCTTTTTTGCAGCAACTCGCCCAATGCAATACGTCATTTGATTTCTTAACTGCTGCTTCCATGGGCATTGATTGTGGATCTAAGTAAAATGAAATCCTTGACAACTTCAATATTTTCTCCATTTATCATGATATTGCTTATTGGCCCATTTGTGAGGATTTTTGTTTTCTTTACGTTGAGGTGTAATCCATACTGAAGGCTGTGATCTTTGATCTTCATCAGTAAGTACTTCAAGTCCCCTTCACTTTAAGCAAGCAATGTGATGTCATCTGCATTTTACAGGTTGTAAACTAGTCTTCCTCTAATCTTGATGCTGCGTTCCTCTTCATATAGTCCAGCTTCTTGGAATATTTGCTCAGTTTACAGATTGAATATGTACGGTGAAAGGATACAACCCTGATGCACACCTTCCCTGACTTTAAACCATGCAGTATCCCCTTGTTCTGTTCAAATGACTGCCTCTTGGTCTACGTACAGGTTCCACAGGAGCACAAATAAGTGTTCTGGGATTCCCAGTCTTCTCAATGTTACCTATAATTTGTTATGATCCCACAGTCAAATGCCTTTGCACAGTCAATAAAACACAGGTAAACATCTTTCTGGTATTCTCTGCTTTCAGCCGAAATCCATGAGATATCAGCAATGCTATCCATCATCCTGGGTCCTCTTCTGAAACTGGCCTGATTCTCTGGCAGTTCCCTGTTGATGTACTGCTGCAATGGCTTCTGAGTTACCTTCAGCAAAATTTTACTTGCATGTGATATTAATGACATTGTTTGATGATTTCCACATTCTGCTGGATAAATATTTTGCCCATAGAATCCTTCAAAATTACAACTCGAGGTTTGAATTTTTTCTTCAGTTCTTTCAGCCAGGAGTGTTCTTCCCTTTTGGTTTTCTAACTCTGGGTCTTTGCACATTTACTTGCATCTTAGTGCACAACTATTACACTACCAGTCTATACACTTAATGAATGGGCTGCTTTGGCAAGCATCAGGTAGAGCATGGGAGACGCAGGTTGTATAATTGTACATGAGCTAACAGGCGCAGGAATGACTTTTAAGGACTGGCAAGTGCTACTGTGGAGCTCTGGTGGCCCAGTGGTTAAGATCTATGGCTGCTAATCAAAACGTTGGCGGTTTGAATCCACCAGCTGCTTCTCAGAAACCCTACGGGGCACTTCCACTCTGTCTACAGGGTCGTTATAAGTTCGAAGCGGCAATAGATCTGAGGGTTTTTTTTTTTTTTTGTAAGAGCTACTATATATATGTAGTATATATATATAGTATGTATATATATACTACTATATGTGTATATATACTACTATGTGGGTTGTTTGATGTGTATATATACTACTATGTATATACTACTATGTGTTTTTTTTTATATACTACTGTGTGTGTGTGTGTGTGTGTGTATATATATATATTTCCATAGAATTAGCTAGAAGAGCTTTGCTTCCCCATTCTGCACAAAACCTAGATAACTTGGCAGTAGAAGTTAAAGCATTTATTTGTCTCTTCAGGTGGGGCAGAGTACTGCTGTGTTGGGTAACGTTTGCAATGAATTTTCTACCTGACACTTTCTGCTCATCAGATGCTTTCTGTGGCCCCTGTCTTATAACAGTAAACCCTGGTGGCATAGTAGTTGAGTGCTACAGCTGCTAACCAAAAGGTTGGCAGTCTGAATCTGCCAGGCGCTCCTTTGAAACTCTATGGGGTAGTTCTACTCTGTCCTATAGAGTCGCTATGAGTCGGAATTGACTTGACCACAATGGGTTTGGTTGGTCTTATAATTGTTCTTAGTATAAAAAAAAGTATTTACTTAAATGTTGTTTCATTAAGGTATTTAAGAATAGAAATTAATTTTTCTGAATGATTTTATTGTGATATTAATAAAATTAACTCCAGTGTTGTTCTCAGAATCTTAATTATTCAAATAGCTAAAGAGATACTGAACATTTAATAAGCTAAACCCTGTTCTCAAATTTTAATTGGTTTCAAGGAGTAATTAAGTTTTGAGTTTAATTGAGCTTAATTTTAGAGTTCATCTATAAAAGAGTCACTTTTTGCCTATTGGCATCTATCCCCTCAATTTTGGATATGGAACTACCAAGTGGCACAAAAACAATTAAGTTTTTCAGGTTGCACAGAGAATGACTTTGCTTGGATTCATGATAATGACACACATGTGTAAACAACATTTTGATAATCACAGAATTTCAGAATTTTTTTAAATGGAAGGAAGAGTAGTTCTCTCCATTGTATCAAAGATGAAACTTGTCCAAAGTTGTGACTTCCTCAGAATCACAAAAAGCAATGAAACTAGAAAAACTTCAAAATTTCTGATTCCATGTAAAATTGTCTAGTCATTATGCACCTTGTCTTATCTTTCTTTTGAAAGCATGTAAGAATAATAGCAGCCACTTATATGCTGTTGTGTGCCATCAAGTCATTTCCAACTTACAGTGACCCTGTATGACATAGTAGAGCTGCCCTATAAGGTTTCCTAGGCTCTAATATTTATGCGAGCAGATTGCCAGGCCTTTTCTTCCATGAAGCTGAGCCACCAGTGGGTCTGAACCTCAGACCTTTTAGTCAACCAAGCACTTAACCATTGTAACACCAGGGCTCCTAAACACTTACATAAACCAAAAACCCAACCCACTGCCATCGAATAGATTCTGACTCATAGCAACTCTATAGGACAGTGTAGAACAGCCCCATAGAGTTTCCAAGGGGCACCGGGTGGATTTGAACTGCCAACCTCTTGGTTAGCAGCCATAGCACTTAGCCACTACGCCACCAGGGTTTCCGCAAAACAGTTATATAGCACTTACTATATGCCAAAAGGAGCCCTGGTGTTGTCATGGTTAAGCGCTCAGCTGCTAACCTTAAAGGTTGGTGGTTCAAACCCACCAGCCACTGCATGGGAGAAAGATAGGGCAATCTGCTTCTATGAAGATTACAGCCTAGGGAACCATTTGGGGCAGTTCTACTCTGTCCTATAGGGTCACTCTGATTCAGAATTGACTGGCCAGCAGGGGCTGGGTTTTTATATGCCAGACTTTGGCTCTCATACATGGTAAGTAACCTGTGAAGTAAGCACTATTATTATGCTCATTTTTCTGATACGGAAAATGAGACACAAAGAGATAAAATAACTTCTCCAACGTCTCAAAACTATTGAGCAGTAGAGCTAAAATTCAAACTCAGGCAGCCTGACTTCAAAAATCCAGGCTCTTAACTACTGTGCTATAGTGCTTCTCTAAAGTGTAAATGATGTACACTTTAAACAAGCTGTGCAAAATAAAGATTTGGCAGTCTGTTTCTGTAAAAATTACAGCCTTGGAAACACTATGGGGCAGTTCTACTCTGTCCCTTAGGGTTACTGTGAGTGGGAATTGACTCAACAACAATGAGTTTGGTTTGGTTTTAACGTTGGTTTGGTTTTTAAACAAGCTGTGTTTCAAATAAACACTTAAGGATTCTCTCTCTCTTTCTCTCTCTCCTTCCATCTCTGTGTCCCTCCCTCCCTCCCTTAGGGGCACAGAGTAGAATTAATCATTAATATCTGATTCATGATATGTGCTCATTATGGGTTCATTATTGGCTGCTTTTATTTGTTTATTAATTAGTTTCAAACTCTTGGGTATAGTCTCTCTCTCTCTCTTTTTTTTTTTTTTACCCTCGCACTGCTATTAGAATATCTAGTGCTTCACTTCTTAGTTTTGCTTGGATTCACAAAAAGAATATTACATCTTTTACCTCCCTCTATCAAAATGCTTCTTGGAGCCCTGGTGGTTCATTGGTTAAGAGTTTGGTTGCTAACCAAAAGGTCAGCAGTTCAAATCCACCAGCTGCTCCTTGAAACCCTATGGCACAGTCCTACTCTGTCCTATAGAGTCTCTATGAGTCAGAATCAACTCAACAGTAACAGGTTTGGTCGAGTATCATAATACTTCTTACACTTTTACCTCTTGGGTCCTACCTCGTGTCGGTAAGCTCCTTGAGTTCAAGAATACATTGGTGCATCCCTAATGCCCACTTTCATGCCTCACACCCAGTAAGCATTCAAGAAATATTTGGTGAGTGAATAAAAGACCTACCTAAACTTGTGGTCAAATAGCATCCTATTATCCCCAAATATCTACGTTTTGTGCTTACTTGATATTTAAAAAGTTTCCTGTTTTCTTCTGCCATTCTAATTTTTTAAATTTCCTGAATTTCTCCAATTTTTCACAAAATGGGTAAGAAAAGACAAGAGAAAACAAACACAGTGCTTGTCTACCTTTCTTTCCAACTCCTTGCTATAAGAACGTTTGTACTTTCGTTCCCACAAGGAAAATAGAAAACATACCTTCGATGTGAAAACAGAGAGCCCTCATCCTTTTATTCCCCAACCACAATTACGTCCTTTCCAAGCATTTTGTTCCCTTTTAATGAGTGAAGAAAAGCAACCTTCATTGCCTAGTTAGTTGCTCCTGGATCTGTCAACAACTGACTTATACTCTGCAGTCAATTGCCTAGAAGAATTCTTCACAAACGTGCTTATAACCAGAAGTTAAACAAACAAGATAGTCTGCCCTGGGAGTAGGAGTGACATTATCAAGACACATGTATAAACATTAAACAATAAGAGATTATACATTAAACTATGTGGTATAGACAATAAATGCAGAAAAAAATTAGAAAAAAAGGAGATCAGGGATATGGTAGAAAAGATTTTACTAGACTTGATCTGGGAGACTTCAAGGAAAATATAATTTTGATATGGGCACAGGTGAAAGTAATGCACACAGAGAAACATGAAGAAATCATTGAAATGAAAACAGCCATTGTTTTTATCAAGTGCCATAGAGTCGATTTCAACTTATAGCAACCTCACGTGACAGAGTAGAATTCCATCTGGGAGCAGGGAAGATGTTCTCAATGAGAATAAGGAGAAAAGATTAGAAAAGAAAAAGATTTAGTTTGAAGACAAGGTAGAACTTGGTAAACATCAGAGGAGTGTGTATAATACAGGAACCTGAAAAGGAAAGCATGTGCAGATTCAAGTGTCCATAAAAAAAAAAAAAAAAAAAAAACCCTTCTCTTCCACTCCTTCCAACTCTCTTATTTCTCCTACCTGCTCATCTATTACTAGTTTAGCACCAGCTTTATTTCATCTCCAGGTAAAACCAAAAGGAAAGTGATTTCTAGGAAAGCACTGATTATATTTAAAAAAAACTTTTTAATCATGGTAATTCACTACTCCTTAGAAATCTATTCAAAAAACCTTCCTGCCTAGAGACTTTTTGGTGCTATAGTAACACAAATCCCACTCCCGTGTTCTTAGTGATGCTGTAATATTATCCTTCTATCTCACTGAACATCAAGTATTACATATATGTATATGTATATATGTGTGTATATATATATACACATATATACACATGCACAGTGTGTGTGTGTGTGTGTGTGTGTGAAGGAGCCCCTAGATAGTGCAAACAGTTAATGCATTACTCAATTCAGAATAGTATGTTAATGCGGCAGGTTCTGATGCAGCAGTGATAAGGAAATAAACTGCCAGAAATAAGGGTTATATTGCAGAACAGCTGTTCTTAAACAGTACTGACAAAAGGGACCCCAAGATTTGGAGAGAGCAGTATGTTGCTAATATGTCAAATGCAACTTTTCTGAAACAAATAAAACATCTAACTTTAAAGCACCATTGAAATCAGATGATTTGTGCAGTCCCAAATGCCTGCTAATTTACTGAAGTAAATAACGCTAAAGCAACCTGGTTTCATCGCATCCACATTTTCTGCTTTAGATCAAGGAAGTGAGACAGCTAAGATGGGCATTTTTATATAAAGTATGAAAGGAATATATTTGAGGAATCTCAAGATAAAAGCAGAAATAGGACATTGAACATTCACTTTTCAAGGGAGGTAGAATAAAATAATACATATTAGATATTTATATATAATTTTATTTAAAATAATAATATATATTTTAACCTATAGACTATGAAAGGAAACTACAGCCTTTTCTTCTGCCATATAAATCAGGATTAACCTCTGGAAACCATTAAAAGAAACGTACCACCCAATTTCAGGGCAACCCTCGTTTAAATTATTTATTTTAAATTAAAAATTTTGAGTTTAGAGAACTTCAATAAAAGAGAAAAAACGAGTGAGCTTGTCAGTCATTTTTTTCCTGCCTCTGTTTCCTGAACCCTTATGGAGCTGTTTCTATGACTAATATCCTGTGGGTTTTACCAGTCACCCTGATTGCCGCTTCAAGGGAAGGACCTGAATAATTTATATGTGCTTTTGTGTTTTTTTTTATTTTGTGTTTAGCCTAAATAGATGGGAGAATAAATACAGTCAGTAATATTTACAGCATGTGAATATTTCAAAAATTTATATCATGTAAGGAGCCCTGGTGGTGTAGTGGTTAAGAATTCTGCTGCTAACCAAAAGGCCGGCAGCTCAAATTCACCAGCTGCTCCTTAGAAGCCCTATGGGGCAGTTCTGCTCTGTCCTACAGGGTCGCTATCAGTCAAAACCAATTCAACAACTCCTATCAACAACCATATATGTCGATACTATATAATTTAGGATTAGTTTTGTTAACCTTGCAAAGTAGGAGCCAAATTTTAAGAAAATTACAAGTCTTTTAAGTAGCATTCTCACTGCTGAACACAAACTTAGGCATTAGACAGTGCAATCCCCTGGAGCAAATTTGAAGTATTACAAGATTCTATTTTCTTTGTACTTCTATTACACAGCATTTGGGAAACACTTCATCCAAAGTACAAGAGTACTCTTTATAAACAAGCGTCTTTATTAGACTTCTCTGAGAAAAGTACTGAGGAATAAGGAAGATAAATGACTAGAACAAGGTGCAAAACAGGATTTCAGCTAGAAAATGAGTCCATGACACTGGTCGAAGCTGCTTTGCAAGAAACAAGTATGTTCACCTTTTTTCTTACAGGATTTGTGCTGTTTCTAGACTTTTGTAAGTATTGTTTGCTTCAAAGAGCAGTTGTTTTACAAAAAAGCATAGTTACTACAGTGATACAAATCATAACTTAAGATTGAGTTTTTAACAAACCATTTCAGAACTTAAAGCTACAAGTGTGTATTGGCCTTCAAAGTACACAAGGACGCACACACACACACGAACACACTCCAGAGTCACTTATAAGCCTCTCGAGAAAACAATTTAATGGATTACAGTTGCATCACATTTTTTTACATTCAGAACACCTGTTTTCTTCACAAGACTAAGCCCCAAAATATATTTTACTGTTTGAAAAACTCGATTTATTTCCAAATGGAAAATTTTATGTCATTAAGGATAATCAAAGAATGTGCTACGTTTGCATAAAACAAAAAAAATCCAAACACATTGCCATTGAGTTGATTCTGACTCATGGTAACCCTATGTAGACAGACATTTAAAATATTGTAAGCATGGTAACATCTGTGAATAAGCACATGGACTCACATGGTGATTATGCTGAAAGAAGAAACAACCATAAAAGACAAGACATGAACAAGACTTTGGTATTCATTTAGATGAATTAGCAAATTTTACAAATGTGAAATAAAGGAAAGTTGGGTGACTGACCCAGAGTCTAACCCTGGACCAGAATCTGTCCTGGGTCCCACGAGTCCAGCAACCCAGTTAGTATTTTATGCCCTATACTCTTCTACCAGTTCCCTTTGTTAAAAATCAACTTCTTGTCCTGAAAATTTACTAGTAAAATAAATGTTTTCAGTAGCATATTTATCATAAATATCTTACACAGAGTAGCAGGAGTATTAATATATAGATACATTCAAAAGGGTTGTAAGCATGATTACAACATCTGTTAAAAAATTGTCATTATGCCAGTCTGCACCACACACTTGATGACCCAAAATCAGATTCTACTCAAGAATAGTGAATGGACTCTTAGGCTTATATATCTGGTAACAGCCCAAACCAGCTGATAATAGGACATAAGTGACTCAAGGCCTACAACAATCAAGACAGCACAATCTAGTAGCCTATCTACACATATTGACAGAAAACAAAACAAGATAAGACTCGTGAGCAAATATAGAATAAATCACTACAATATCTTAGTGATGGCTAGGAGACAGCAGTCGATATTAAACCACATAAAGAAGCGGACCATGATTGCTTCTACAACTCCCCAAACTAAACGATCAAAATCTTTCCCAAATGAAGATACAATCCTGGAATTGCCAGATGCAGAATATAAAAAACTACTTTACAGAATGCTTCAAGACATCAGGGATGACCTCAGAAATGAAATAAGGCAATCTACAGAAAAAGCCAAAGAACACAGTGATAAAGCAGTTGAAGAACTCAAAAAGATTATTCAAGAACACAGTGGAAAAATTAATAAGTTGCAAGAATCCATAGAGAGACAGCATTCAGAAATCCAAAAGATTAACAATAAAATTACAGAATTGGACAATGCAATAGGAAGTCAGAGGAGCAGACTAGAGCAATTGGAACGCAGAGTGGGAAATCTGGAGGACCAGGGAATTGACACCAATATAGCTGAAAAAAAATCAGATAAAAGAATTTAAAAAAATGAAGAAACCCTAAGAATCATGTGGGACTCTATCAAGAAGAATAACTTGCTTGTGATTGGAGTCCCAGAACAGGGAGGGATAACACAAAACACAGAGAGAATAGTTGAAGATCTGTTGGCAGAAAACTTCCCTGACATCATGAAAGACGAAAGGATATCTATCCAAGATGCTCATCGAACCCCATTTAAGATTGATCCAAAAAGAAAATCACCAAGACATATTATCATCACACTTGCCAAAACCAAAGATAAAGAGAAAATTCTAAAAGCAGCCAGGAATAAAAGAAACGTCTCCTTCAAAGGAGAATCAATAAGTTCAGCCTACTCAGCAGAAACCATGCAGTCAGGAAGGCAATGGGATGACATACATAGAGCACTGAAGGAGAAAAACTGCCAGCCAATGATCATATATCCAGCAAAACTCTTTCTCAAATATGAAGGCGAAATTAAAACCTTTACAGATAAACACAAGCTTAGAGAATTTGCAAAAACCAAACCAAAGCTACAAGAAATACTAAAGGAAATTGTTTGGTCAGAAAACCAATAATATCAGATACCAGCACAACACAAGGTCACAGAACAGAACATCCAAATCACAAAAACAAATGAAGATTAATTTTAAAAAGAAAAAAACACTCAAAACAGGGAATCATTGAAGTCAATATGTAAAAGATCACAATAATCAAAAAGAGGGACTAAATACAGGTGGCATAGAACTGCCATATGGAGAGGGATACAGGGCGATATAGGACAATACAAGTTAGGTTTTTACTTAGAAAAATAGGGGTAAATATTAAGGTAACCACAAAGAGGTATAACAACTCCATAACTGAAAATAAAAACCAAGAAAAACATAATGACTCAGCAAACATAAAGTCATATACTATGAAAAGGAGGAACACACAATTTACAAAGAAAAACGTCTCAGCACAAAAGTAAGTGGAAAAATGAAATTGTCAACAACACACATAAAAAGGCATCAAAATGACAGCACTAAACACATATTTATTTATAATTACACTGAATGTAAATGGACTAAACACACCAATAAAGAGACAGAGAGTCTCAGACTGGATAAAGAAACACAATCCATCTACATGCTGCCTACAAGAGACACACCTTAGACTTAGAGACACAAACAAACTAAAACTCAAAGGATGGAAAAAAATATATCAAGCAAACAACAATCAAAAAAGAGCAGGAGTAGCAATATTAATTTCTGACAAAATAGACTTTAAAGTTAAATCCACCACAGAGGATAAAGAAGGACACTACATAATGATTAAAGGGACAGTTGACCAGGAAGATATAACCATATTAAGTATTTATGCACCCAATGACAGGGCTGCAAGATACATAAAACAAACTTTAACAAAACTGAAAAGTGAGATAGACACCTCCACAATTATAGTAAAAAAAAAAAGTAGGAGACTTCAAAACACCACTTTCAGAGAAGGACAGGACTTCGAGTAAGAAGCTTAATAGAGACACTGAAGACCTAATTGCTACAGTCAACCAACTTGACCTCAAAGACTTTACAGAACACTCCACCCAACTGCTGCAAAGTATACTTTTTTTTCTAGCACACATGGGACATTCTCCAGAATAGACCACATATTAGGTCATAAAACAAACCCCAAAACATCGAAATATTACAAAGCACCTACTCAGACCATAAGGCCATAAAAGTGGACATCAAAAACAGAAAAATTAGGGAAAAGAAATCAAATACTTGGAAACTGAACAATACCCTGCTGAAAAAAGACTGGGTTATAGAAGACATTAAGGAGGGAATAAAGAAATTCATAGAATGCAATGAGAATGAAAACACTTCCTATCAAAACCTCTGGGACACAGCAAAAGAAGTGCTCAGAGGTCAATTTATATCGATAAACGCACACACACAAAAAGAAGAAAGGGCCAAAATCAGAGAACTGTCCCTACAACTTGAATAAATAGAAAGTGAGCAGCAAAAGAATCCATCAGGCACCAGAAGAAAACAAATAATAAAAATTAGAGCTGAACTAAATGAATTAAATTTAGAGAACAGAAAAACAATTGAAAGAATTAACAAAGCCAAAAGCTGGTTCTTTGAAAAAATTAACAAAATTGATAAACCATTGGCCAGACTGACTAAAGAAATACAGGAAAGGAAACAAATAACCCGAAAAAGAGACGAGACGGGCCACATCATAACAGACCCAACTGAAATTAAAAGAATCATATCAGATTATTAAGAAAAATTGTACTCTAACAAATTTGCAAACCTAGAAGAAATGGATGAATTCCTGGAAAAACACTACCTACCTAAACTAACACAATCAGAAGTAGAACAACTAAATAGATCCATAACAAAAAAAGAGATTGAAACGGTAATCAAAAAACTCCCAATAAAAAAAAAACCCTGGCCCAGATGGCTTTACTGCAGAGTTCTACCAAACTTTCAGAGAAGAGTTAACACCACTACTACTAAAGGTATTTCAAAGCATAGAAACTGACGGAATACTACCTAACTCATTCTATGAAGCCACCATTTCCCTGATACCAAAACCAGGTAAAGACATCACAAAAAAAGAAAATTACAGACCTATATCCCTCATGAACATAGATTCAAAAATCCTCAACAAAATTCTAGCCAATAGAATTCAACAACATATCAAAAAAATAATCCACCATGACCAAGTGGGATTTATACCAGGTATGCAAGGCTGGTTTAATATTAGAAAAACCATTAATGTAATCCACCATATAAATAAAACAAAAGACAAAAACCACATGATCTTATCAATTGATGCAGAAAAGGCATTTGACAAAGTCCAACACCCATTCATGATAAAAACTCTCACCAAAATAGGAATTGAAGGAAAATTCCTCAACATAATAAAGGGCATCTATACAAAGCCAACAGCCAACATCACTCTAAATGGAGAGAGCCTGAAAGCATTTCCCTTGAGAACGGGAACCAGACAAGGATGCCCTTTATCACCGCTCTTATTCAACATTGTGCTAGAAGTCCTAGCCAGAGCAATTAGGCTAGACAAAGAAATAAAGGGCATCCAGATTGGCAAGGAGGAAGTAAAATTATCTCTATTTGCAGATGACATGATCTTATACACAAAAAACCCTAAGGAATCCTCCAGAAAACTACTGAAACTAATAAAAGAGTTTGACAGGGTCTCAGGTTATAAGATAAACATACAAAAATCACTTGGATTCCTCTACATCAACAAAAAGAACATCAAAGAGGAAATCACCAATTCAATACCATTCACAGTAGCCCCCAAGAAGATAAAATACTTAGGAATAAATCTTACCAAAGATGTAAAAGACCTATACAAAGAAAACTACAAAGTACTACTACAAGAAACTAAACAGGACCTACTTAAGTGGAAAAACATACCTTGCTCATGAATAGAAAGACTTAAAAAACATGGTAAAAATGTCTATTCTACCAAAAGCCATCTATACATAGAACGCACTTCGATCCAAATTCCAATGACATTTTTTAATGTGATGGAGAAACAAATCACCAACTTCATATGGAAGGGAAAGAAGCCTCGGATAAGTAAAAAAAAAAAAAAAAAAAAATTTTGTTTTTTTTTTTAAAGCATTACTGAAAAAGAAGAAAGTGGGAGGCCTCACTCTACCTGATTTCAGAACCTATTACACAGCCACAGTAGTCAAAACAGCCTGGTACTGGTACAACAAGAGGCACATAGACTAATGGAACAGAATCGAGAACCCAGATATAAATCCATCCACATATGAGCAGCTGATATTTGACAAAGGCCCAGTGTCAGTTACTTGGGGAAAAGATAGTCTTTTTAACAAATGGTGCTGGCATAACTGGATATCCATTTGCAAAAAAACGAAACAGTACCCATACCTCACACCATGCACAAAAACTAACTCCAAGTGGATCAAAGACCTAAACATAAAGACTAAAATGATAAAGATCATGGAAGAAAAAATAGGGACGTTAGGAGCCCTGATTCAAGGCATAAACAAGTACAAAATATTACCAAAAATGACGAAGAGAAACCAGATAACTGGGAACTCCTAAAAATCAAACATCTATGCTCATCTAAAGACTTCACCAAAAGAGTGAAAAGACCACCTACAGATTGGGAAAGAATTTTCAGTTATGACATCTCCGACCAGCGCCTGATCTCTAAAATCTATATGATTCTGTCAAAACTCAACCACAAAAAGACAAACAACCCAATCAAGAAGTGGGCAAAGGACACTTGTGAACACACACTTCACAAAAGAAGATATTCAGGCGGCTAACAGACACATGAGAAAATGCTCTCAATCATTAGCCATTAGAGAAATGCAAATTAAAACTACAATGAGATTCCATCTCACGCCAACAAGGCTGGCATTAATCCAAAAAACACAAAATAAGAAATGTTGGAGAGGCTGCGGAGAGATTGGAACTCTTATACACTGCTGGAGGGAATGTAAAATGGTACAACCACTTTGGAAATCTATCTGGCGTTTTTTTAAAAAGTTAGAAATAGAACTACCATACAACCCAGAAATTCCACTCCTCGGAATATACCCTAGAGAAGTAAGAGCCTTCACACGAACAGATATATGTACACCCATGTTTATTGCAGCTCCGTTTACAAAGCAAAAAGCTGGAAACAACCAAGGTGTCCATCAACGGATGAATGGGTAAATAAATTGTGGTATATTCACACAATGGAATACTACACATCGATAAAGAACAGTGACGAATCTGTGAAACACTTCATACCATGGAGGAACCTGGAAGACATTATGCTGAGCGAAATTAGTCAGAGGCAAAAGGACAAATATTGTATAAGACCACTATTATAAGATCTTGAGAAATCGTATAAACTGAGAAGAACACATACTTTTGTGGTTACACGGGGGGGAGGGAGGGAGGGTGGGAGAGGATTATTTATTGATTAGTTAGTAGATAGGAACTACTTTAGGTGAAGGGAAGGACAATACTCAATACACGGAAGGTCAGCTCAATTGGACTGGACCAAAAGCAAAGAAGTTTCCGGGATAAACTGAATGCTTCAAAGGTCAGCCAAGCAAGGGCGGGGGTTTGGGGACTATGGCTTAAGGGGACTTCTAAGTCAATTGGCAAAATAATTCTATTATGAAAACATTCTGCATCCCACTTTGAAATGTGGCGTCTGGGGTCTTAAATGCTAACAAGCGGCCATCTAAGATGCATCAATTGGTCTCAACCCACCTGGAGCAAAGGAGAATGAAGAACACCAAGGTCACACGACAACTATGAGCCCAAGAGACAGAAAGGGCCACATGAACCAGAGACTTAAATCATCCTGAGACCAGAAGAACTAGATGGTGCCCAGCCACAACCGATGACTGCCCTGACAGGGAGCACAACAGAGAACCCCTGAGGGAGCAGGAGATCAGTGGGATGCAGACCCCAAATTCTCATAAAAAGACCAGACTTAATGGTCTGACTGAGACTAGAGGAATCCCGGAGGTCATGGTCCCCAAACCTTCTGTTGGCCCAGGACAGGAACCATTCCCGAAGACAACTCATCAGACATGGAAGGGACTGGACAATGGGTTGGAGAGAGATGGTGATGAAGAGTGAGCTACTTGTAGCAGGTGATCACTTGAGACTGTGTTGGCATCTCCTGTCTGGAGGGGAGATAGGAGGGTAGAGAGGGTTAGAAACTGGCAACATTGTCACGAAAGGAGAGACTGGAAGGGCTGACTCATTAGGGGGAGAGTAAGTGGGAGTATGGAGTAAGGTGTATATAAGCTTATATGTGACAGACTGACTTGATTTATAAACGTTCACTTAAAGCTCAATAAGAATTATTAAAAAAAATTGTCAGGCTATATGCATATCTATAGCAAAAATGGTACAAAGATGGTCAGAGTTTTATGGCATGTGTTATTCCTAACTTACAGAAAGACATACTGTTGTTAATTGCTACCAAGTGAGCTCCTACGCATAGTGACCTCACGTGGAACATAATGAAACGTGGCCCAGTCCTGAGCCATCTTCATGCTCAAGTCCATTGTAGCCACTGTAAAATTTTAGTGTCTTCCAACCCAGGGGACTTATCTTCCAGCACTATATCATGCAATATTCTTTTGTAATCACAGGGTTTTCATTGGCTGACATTCAGAAGTAGGTCTCCAGTCCTTTCTTCCTATCTGTCTTAGTCTGGAAGCTCCACCAAAACCTGTCCACCATGGGCAGGAGTGAATTAACCAGTAAGCAAGGTATGCATCAGCTTACATTAAGCAAGATACGTATGGGTTTACTTGTGCTTACCTACTAATCTGCAGTGCACAACTTCACCTTGTCATGGATTGAATTATATCCCCCCAAAAATGTGTGCATCAGTTTGCCTGGGCCGTGATTTTAAGTATTGTGTGATTGTCCTCTGTTTTGTGATTGTAATTTTATGTCATCAAGGATTAGGGTGAGATTGTAACACCCTTATACAAGTCACATTCCTGATCCAATGTAAAGGGAGTTTCCCTGGGCTGTGGCCTGCACCACCTTTTATCTCTTAAGAGATAAAAAGGAAAGGGAAGCAAGCAGAGAGTTGGGGACTTCATGCCACCAAGAAAGCAGCACTGGGAGCAGAGCACATCCTTTGGACCTGGGGTCCCTGAGCCTGAGGAGCTCCTTGACCAGCGGAAGATTGATGACAAGGAACCTTCCTCCAGAACTGACAGAGAAAACCATCCCCTGGAGCTGACACCCTGAATCTGGACTTGTAACCTACTAGACTGTGACAGAATAAATTTCGTTTTGTTAAAGCCATCCACTTGTGATATTTCTGTTATAGCAGCACTAGATGACTCAGACACACCTGTTTTTCACCACTGCAGATTAGTAAATAAACGCTAGCCCATGCGTACCTTGCTTATTGAGTAATCTATCCCTGACCATGGGTGATCCTGGTGGTATTTGAAATTTTGGCAGCATAGCTTCCAGCATCATAGGAACAAGCAAGCCACCACAGTACAACAAACTGACAGATAGGTTGTGAACAGAGAGAAATACTATAGCCCAAAATAGTGGTAAACATTCATTTAAGACTTACTGTGCTCTGGGTGCCATTATAAGTGCTCTAAATACATTAACTCACTTAATCCTCACAACAATCTGTTGAGGTGAGTGCTATTATTACTCTTATTTTACAGACGAGGAAAGTGAGCCACAGAAAAGATCTATTACTTTTCCAGGATCATAAATCTAATTAGAGGCAGAGCCAGTCTTTGAACCCATGCTATCAACCACTGTGGTATCCTGGCTCATACTCCTACAAGTCTAAGCACATATACCAGTGCTAGAAATGAATACCAAGCATCCAAATTATCTTTGTCCTTGCTCAGGTAGTTGCCTTCTCTCGCATTGAAATGCTGATGGGCATTTTAGTTTAAATGAAATTCAGATGACTTTCAGAAGCTTAAACAGCATGCTCACACCGAGAGTCTTCCATTGCAATGAGGGGGCAGATCCATCTGAAATCAAAGCTGTTTCGCATCAGCTGATCAGATAAACATATTGAAAATTGAAAGCCGTGGGAGGATCCTTCAATTACTCTCCACCCTCCCTCTCATCCCCTTTTGCTATGAGTAGCTTAAAACTGTACTTGACCAAAACTTTAATTCTTCTTTCATGGCAGTTTTCATTCATCATCACTTTTTAATTAATGGAGTCTATACTTGCCTGTTACCTCTTCAGTTTCATGTTTCTTTAAGCAGCTCAAATAAACATCATCAATAATTGGTCAGAATGTCATTCATATGTTGAATGTTTATTAATATGGAAAACATACCTGTTATTTCTACACATGAATTGCAGGTTATATAAACATGTAAGAATTTCCATGTGGAGTAAGACCCATGAGTCCATACAGCCGACCAATAGCCTATTTAACAAAAGCACTAATAATGTTGTCTTAATCAGCCTAGTTGTCTGCTCTAGCACAACTTCAAAAAGCATAAGATATGCCTCAAAGTATATACTTCACAAATGTTCATTCATCTTTTTTGTTAGTTATCTATTTTGCACCTATCATTTTGTGAAGATATTTGTGTTTGAGAAGTGTTAGTACCTGTAAAAGTGACTGAAATCCAACACTTTTTTTTTTTTAATTTTATATATAACTGACCTTAGAAAGGAAACCCTGGTGGCGTAGTGGTTAAGACTTATGGCTGCTAACCAAAAGGTCGGCAGTTTGAATCCACCATCCTCTCCTTGGAAACTCTATGGGGCGGTTCTACTCTGTCCTATAAGGTCGCTGTGAGTTGGAATCAACTTGACGGCAACAGCTTTGTTTTTTGTTTCTTGTTTTTTTTTTTTTTTACCTTAGAAAGTATATAAAAAATTGGGCCTTGACATTCTTACCAATGTTTTATGAGGATGAGGGCATGGAGGCATGATGAAGTGATGAGGTGAAAGCAGAATCTGGAAGCAATTCATGGAAAAAATGTGATGGACTTTTTCTATTCTGAGAATGTTTTCAGTTTTTTTCTAAAATTCTATTTTCTGTAGTTTTATTTTTATTCCCGTGATTTTCCTCAATTTCTGTTTCTTTTCTATTAAATAACTAAGATCCGTGCTCCGCTCCCTACAAAAGCCAGCATGACCCTACTATGCCCAAACCAAAACCCATTGCCTTCAAGGTGAATCAGACTCATAGCATCCCTAAAGGACAGAGTAGAACTGCCCCATAGGGTTTCCAAGGATGTAAATATTTATAACAGCAGACTTCCACATCTTTCTCTTGTGGAGCAGCTGGTGGGTATAAACCACCAATCTTTTGGTTAGCAGCCAAGGGCTTTAACCACTGCACCACCAGGGCTCCTTACTCTACTAGGCAGTCTCTCATATTCTTTGAGCTAATCAACACAATTTTTACTAGTGTGGATTTCTTTTCTCTGTATTTCCTTTAGAAACCTAAGAAATTTGCCAGCAAATTAACTTTCTAGCCAGAAGATAGCCTGTACATTGGCACTGAACGTTTCATTAAGGCTAAAGAGAAAGAATAGACCTGAGCCCAGAGGGCCTAAACCTCAGGCGACACTTGTAAGAATTTAGGATATGTGGAGTCATTGAAAAAATTAAGTAAAGACTAGCCATAATCAGAAGTATGCTTTTTCATAAGTCTAAGGAGAATATATGCAATGAAATAGAAGAATTAACTAGAAGGGAGGATACCAATTAAAAGGCCATTGCTATCTCTGTAATGTAAACTCCAAGAGAGCATGGATTTTTGTCTGCTTTCTTCAGTGATGTCTCTCCAGCACTTAGAAGAAAGCCTAAGGCATTTGACAAGTATTATTTGAAAGAATGAATGAATTGCCCAGGGAAAGCTAAAAGCAGACTTCCGCATCTTTCTCTTGTGGAGCAGCTGGTGGGTATGAACCACCAATCTTTTGTTTAGCAGCCAAGGGCTTTAAACCCTGTACCACCAGGGCTCTTTACGAGGCAGTCTCTACTAGGCCTGAATAGAGTGGAGGAAATGGAAGTAGAAGAGAAAGGAGAGATATTGTAGAAGTAGTGCTGGCAATCATAAAGAAAAGAAGCCAGGAGAGGAAAGTGGTTGAGAGGGAAAGTGATCATTTTAGCCTGGGCATGTTGAGTATGAAACACTGGAGGAAGATGCATCCAGTTAGGGATATCCAATAGACAAATGACAAATGTGAGGTCATTAACGGAGAGGCTAAAGCAGTGGATATAAACTCGGGCACACTCTGCATTAAAGATAGTGAAAGCCAGAGGCATAGCATATGGAAAGACCATAAAGAGAAAAAGGATGAGGCAAAAACTTACTTTCAAATGTCCCTTTTTTGCTTTGCTCTCCTTTCCATTCCATAGTCACTAGCCCTAACTGAATTTCTTAGCCCATCGTATCTCTTGTCTTCTGGGAACACTTTCATCTCCTGCTCTCCAAAACTATTCAAATCCTGCTATTCTGTGGCTCCCAGCTCATGACCCACCCTCAACATAAGGCTTTCCTATCAAATTCAACTTTAATGAAGCCCATCGTTGTATTTCTGTATTTTTATCTTCCCTGTACCACACATGCTACCTTTTTGTTAATTTGTCTTTTCTTGAGTTCATACCTTAACCTCTTAAATATGTTCTAAACTCTTAGCATGAAAAGACTCTCTTATACCCCCTTTTTTATCTTCCATAGTAAATAGAATAATATATACCTAATAAGTGCTCAATTAAGTAACACATGAGAGAAAATCCTATCCTCATTTGCAATGACTAAGGTTTTGAGGACTTACTAGAGAACAGAATTCATGTTTATTTATTCATCAACAAATATTTGTTGAGGAACAATTTAGTGCCAGATACTGTTCTGTTTTTCTAGAAAGAAAATAATGTACAGGAGTAACAAGGTTCTTACTCCCCTGGATTTTCCATTGTACTAGAGAGTGGGGGAAGGAAACATACAATAAACAAGTAAATGGCATTATTTCATATTGGAACAAATACTATGAAGAAAATATAACTGGGACAGAGAATAAAGAAGAAATTAGTGTGAGGGTGGGGAGAGAAGAGTTTAGATTGGTTAGGCATAGAAGACTTTTCTGATTTTATTATAATGTTGAATGTAAAGTTTAGGGGAAGTGTATCCTATGCATTGGCAACAACAGATGCAAAGGCCCTTCAGTGGGAACAGGCTTGGAGTGTTTAAGGAATGGCAAGGAAGCCAGTGTGGCTGAAAGACAGCTGCACATTAAGAAGAGAGTGGTATGAAATGACATAAAGTAATTAGTTGGGTTTGGATTATGTATTGTAATGTATTGTAGAACATTGAAAATATGATAAAGAGTTCATATTTTATTCTAATGGCAAAATCAAGTCATTATAAGTTTTGAAAAGAAGCTACGAGAGTAGAGAAAGAAATATAGTAGAGAGAGGAGGGGAAGGCAGAGAGCAATGGTGAATGCTTTAAGATAAATTAGGAAGCTAGTGCAGTAGCCCAGGAGAGAAATTATGGTGGCCATAGTTAGATGGTGAAAAGTAAGAGGTTCCAATCTATCATAGTTACAAAACTGATAGGACTTTCAAATGGTTTGGATGTGTTGGGTGAGGAAAAGAGAGGAATCAGAAAACGAATTTTTCTTTTCTTTTTTCCCTGAACAAATAAGTGGATGGTGGTACCATTAACTGAGGCAGTTAAGAATGAGCTGGGAGTAGGTTAAGAGCCAGGAAGAATTAAGGCTTCATCTTTGGGTTTGGTAAGCTTGAGATTTTTATTAGACAAGAACTTTAATGTATAAATGTGAAATTTAGAAGACAAAATAATAAAAGTTACAATTTAATAGGTAGAAAATGTTAGTTTATAGAAAGACTTGTATATTAGTTGAAAGAATTTGGACTTGATGATATTGGAGATTACTTCAGTAGTAATTTGAAAGAGACACTTAAATGATTAGAGCTATATGCCACAATGAATGGGAAGACAGTAAAACCCAACCCAGTGCTGTCGAGTCACAGAAAAAGACAGGAGCCTTTTATAAAGGTACAAAAACTAGCAGTGTAAATGGCAAAAAATTTAGTTGCATGCTTTCGACTGTAAGAAAAGAAACTCCAGACAAAACTTCGTTGAGGGAAGAAATTTCTCTCACATAACAAGATATCTAGAAAAATGAGCCCTAGGGTAAGTTAACTTACAGACTCAACAACATTCTCAAGAAGCAACGTTCTTTTCACCTCTCTACTGAGCAATCTTTTCTGAATAAGGAATGTCCTTGGGCTAGTTTCCTTTATGATGGAAGAATGGCTTACAGCAGCAACGAGGACAAGGTGCTTTCTTGTTCACATTCAATAGAAGAGAAAGAAATATCTCCTCCCTAACATGAATATAAAACAAACCTTTCTGCTCAATTAGGCCATCTTCGATCATGTCTCAGCCCTGGACTGAGCCGATTCCTAGAAGAATGTATGCTGATGACTTAGACAATCTAACCTATTGTGTAAAAGAGATGTTGGAGGGTCAATTATAATATCCCCTACAACAGATATGCAAGTTCAAGCTGAAACTGAAGAAAATCAGAGCAAGCCCACAAGAGCCAAAATATGACCTTGAGTATATCCCACCTGAATTTAGAGACCATCTGAAGAATAGATTTGATGCATTGAACACTGGTGACCAAAGACCAGACGAGTTGTGGAATGACATCAAGGACATCATCCCTGAAGAAAGCAAGAGGTTATTGAAAAGACAGGAAAGAAAGAAAAGACCAAGGTGGATGTCAGAGGAGACTCTGAAACTTGCTCTCAAACGTTGAGCAGCTAAAGCAAAAGGAAGAATTGATGAAGTAAAAGAAAATTTCAAAGGGTGGTTTAAGAAGACAAAGTAAAATATTATAATGACATGTGCAAAGAGCTGGAGATGGAAAACCAAAAGGGAAGAACACGCTCGTTGTTTCTCAAACTGAAAGAACTGAAGAAAAAATTCAAGCGTCAAGTTACAATAGTGAACGATTCTCTGGGGAAAATATTAAACGACGCAGGAAGCATCAAAAGAAGATGGAAGGAATACACAGAGTCATTATACCAAAAAGAATTAGTTGATGTTCAACCATTTCAAGAGGTGGCATATGATCAGGAACCGATGGTACTGAAGGAAGAAGTCCAAGCTGCTCTGAAGGCATTGGCGAAAAACAAGACTCCAGGAATTGATGGAATATCAATTGAGATGTTTCAACAAATGGGTGCAGCGCTGGAGGTGCTCATTCGTCTATGCCAAGAAATATGGAAGACAGTTTCTTGGCCAACTGACTGGAAGAGATCCATATTTATGCCTATTCCCAAGAAAGGTGATCCAACTGAATGTGGAAATTATAGAACAATATCATAAATATCACACAGAAGCAAAATTTTGCAGAAGATCATTCAAAAACGGCTGCAGCAGTATATCAACAGAGAACTGCCAGAAATTCAGGCCAGTTTCAGAAGAGGACATGGAGCCAGGGATATTGCTGATGTCAGATGGATCCTGGCTGAAAGCAAAGAATACCAGAAGGATGTTTACCTGTGTTTTATCGACTATGAAAGGCATTTGACTGTGTGGTTCATAACAAATTATGGATAACATTGTGAAGAATGGGAATTCCAGAACACTTAATTGTGCCCATGAGGAACCTTTACATAGATCAAGAGGCAGTTGTTCAGACAGAACAAAGGGATACTGTTTGGTTTAAAGTCAGGAAAGGTGTGCATCAGGGTTGTATCCTTTCACCATACCCACTCAATCTGTATGCTGAGCACATAATCCGAGAAGCTGGACTATATGAAGAAGAATCGGGCATCAGGATCGGAGGAAGACTCATTAACAACCTGCGTTATGCAGATAACATAACCTTGCTTGCTGAAAGTGAAGAGGACTTGAAGCACTTGCTAATGAAAATCAAAGACCACAGCCTTCAGTATGGGTTGCACCTCAACATAAAGAAAACAAAAATCCTCACAACTGGATCAATGAGCAACATCATGATAAATGGAGAAAAAAGATTGAAGTTGTCAAGGATTTCATTTTACTTGGATCCACAATCAACAGCCATGGAAGCAGCACTCAAGAAATCAAAAGATGCATTGCATTGGGCACATCTGCTGCAAAGGACCTCTTTAAAGTGTTGAAGAGCAAAGATGTCACCTTGAAGACTAAGGTGCACCTGACCCAAGCCATGGTATTTTCAATCACATCATTGCATGTGAAAGCTGGACAATGAATAAGGAAGACCAAAGAAGAATTCGTGCCTTCGAATTGTGGCGTTGGCAAAGAATATTGAATATACCGTGAACTGCCAGAAGAACGAACAAATCTGTCTAGGAAGAAGTACAACCAGTATGCTCCTTAGAAGCAAGGATGGGGAGACTGCATCCTACTTACTTTGGACATGTTGTCAGGAGTGATCAGTCTCTGGAGAAGGACGTCATTCTTGGCAAAGTACAGGGTCAGTGGAAAAGCGGAAGACCCTCAAAGAGGTGGACTGACAATGTGGCTGCAACAATGGGCTCAAGGATAACAATGATTGTAAGGATGGCTCAGGACCAGGCAGTGTTTTGTTCTCTTGTGCATAGGGTTACTATGAGTCTGAACTGACTCAATGGCACCTAACAACAGCAACAACACAAGAGATATGAAGGAAGAATTTACAGATATTAGAGATATAAAGAATAAGGGAGAAAGAATCCACACAATACCTATACAAATAGATAACACTTTCTATGCATTTATTATGTGCCAGCTACTGTCCTAAGGGATTTACATGGAGTAACTCCTTTAACCGTCACAACAACTCAAGAGATAAGTGCTCTTATCATCCCAATTTCCATTAAAGAAACTGAGGCATAGAGCTATAAGTCAACTGTTCAAGTGATAAGTAAATGGCTGTACTGGGATTTGAACTCAGAGAAATTTGGCTCCAGAGGTCATATCCTTAACCAGTGTACTCTGTTTAAAATCAGAAAGTAGAAAGAAGAATGACACTATTTACTCAATTGGAAAATTATAAATTAGAACACAGGAAGAGAATAGCATGGAAAGGAAGTGTATGATATTGGTTTTATACACATTGAATTTGTAGTGACATCAGGAGGCCTGTCTGAAAACTGTTGTAAGTATAAGACTGGAGGTTGAGTAAGACTTGGGCCAGAGACACACAGATTTAAAATTTATCAATACTAAGCAACAAGGGAAAAAAAGAGAGAGAAAGTGAAAATATGTGCAGAGCAGAGAGGGCCAAGCCCCGAAGACTAATATTATAGGTAAAAAAAGAGGAAGAAGCACTAGTAAAAAGTGACTAGAAAAGTGTATAAGCATCAACAGTTGACTGTGAAATCTCTCTATCCTCAGCTGGTGCTTGAGAGCTATTTCTTAAATGAATATGTGAACTGTTGCTCCAGACAGCCTCCCGGGTATGCTTGTGACTTACACATCCAACACAGGGAATCTCAGACATTAGCAAGCATTGGGAGAATCAGCTGGAAGTCTCATAAATTAACACATTTCTGGGCCCCAGCTCCAGAGTTTCTGGTTGAGTAGGTCTGGGATGAACACCAAAATCTGGAGTTCTAACAAGTTCCTAGATAATGTTGATACTGCTGGTCTGGGTTCCATGCTTTGAGAACCACTGATGTAACACATGAACTTTGACTTGCTTGGTGCTCATTTATCTTACTCTGTCCCTTGTATCCTTTTTCAAGTATCTTTACTCTCTTCCCGTTTTGCCAGTATTTTGACTTCCATATTCCACTCTATATTTTCTCATTAATTGTTGCAAAACTTCATTGAGGGAAGGATTATTGTCCCTATTTTAAAGATTAAAAAACTGAGGCTCAGAGAAGATAAGGGGAAAAACTACTTAGTATTAAACATACGAACCTTAATATACAGTGCATTAATCAGCTAGGAGTATAAGCTCTTTTGGCGCATCTTCCCCAGTTCCCCTTTTTTAATTTCTTCTAAATAGTCAAATATGAAGTTATCTTCAACAACCAAAATCACATTTTGTAACTTCTCTTTTTACTATAGCTCACTATTTTTCTTATCCTTCTGTTCTCATTTTGTTTTCTTCATCCGCTTTGAATCCTTGTTCTTGATCACCTTGTTTCTCTGTAACCTATTCTAATGCCTCAAACAGTGCTTTGCCTATGGAGACTAAATAAAATGATATTAACTGGTGTATTGAGTAGTAGCCTTGCAGATTTTCCCTTAAGCCTACTTTCTACTTGGCCATTGTTTTCGTTCCAGTAACATTTCTAATTTATTTTCTTTTATTATCATAATAACTCCTTGAAAGTAGAATCTATGTCCCTTATAATTACTGAATTTTGTCTGGTTTCCAGGGAGGGTAAAGAAAAACTTACTAATAAAACAAGATTCCTTGTTTAAAGAATGAAAACAAGTACCCTAATTTACCCCCAAGGCTATATTCTTAGTGTTTTCCTCCTTGATCACACAAAAATCTATACATTCCTTGTTATTTTCACAAAAACACAGACTCTTGAAGCTAAAAGAGTGATAATTTATCATCTATTTCAAAGCCACCTTCACCCAGGGCACTGTGACAAAAGACAGTCACAGAAAGGAGAAATGAATGGTCCAGAGTCATATAGTTACAACCTGGCAGAGTTTGGGTACAGAAAATTTCAGATTTCCCTATTACCAGCTTGGTGTGCTTCCTTCTACCCCATAAACTCATAACCCTAAAATCCTAGCCCATCTCCAAATCTTTAACATATTAAAAACTGAATTAGAAATACAAGTTTTGAATCACTCACTATAAAAATAAAAAGAATAAAAAGGATCCTACAAAGTTCTTCTTGTCTAGCCCCTCACCACCTCTCCCAGTTAATCCTGTATCACTCTTCCCGACTTGCTGCACTGCAAGGCTCTGGCCTCTTCTTGGTGCCCTATTCCTGCATCAGGGCCTTCCTTTTTGCATCCACACTTCCTCTGGCTAACTTGTACTTAACTTTCTGCTTCACTTTAAGTAGCCTTCCAATTAGGTGAAATCCAGTGACTTTTACTGGCAATTTCCAATGCTATTCCAAAGACAGATATGAGCCCTGAAGACATATTCTCCAGTCCATTATGAAGTAAAAAAAAAAAAAGTAAGAACAATGTAGTCAGATGTTAACTCAATGAATTAAATTTGAAGAACTATATTTGATTCTGAGATTATATGTTTCTTATATTTGGGGTATTAAATATCATTTCATTTATGAAATTAGATTTTTGTAATGTTCTTAACAAAATAAAAATCGAGCAATCTCTGTCAATTCTCAATTTTTCCCTGAAATCTGAAAGTCTTGTCATTGAAGTATTCCTTACTCAAAATTAGTGAGGAGAAGCAGAGGCAGAGAGAAGGGGCAAATAACATAATAAATGTATGAGCACCCTGCTGTACAAGACCCTTGTCTTACTTCCTTTTTTAAGCAACTCATTGCTTGGTGTAGCATGTGATACACAGGAGTTTCTAAGCCGATGTGGCTGACTCTGCCTTTCAGATTCCTTACACTAAGAAAAAAAAAAAAGTCCTTCGGGATGGTTTATGCAGAATCTGATGTCCTACTTTAAATCTAGAACTTTTTTGACCCTCAGTGCATGTAGAAAAATGTAAAAATAAATGAGAAAAAGTAGACTGTTCAAAGAGAAGTTTTAAAAAAATCTTCAAGCAAAGCTTTTCCGCGTTATCATTGATTAAAATAAAAAGGATAACGAACTAAAAGCTTTAAAAGGAGTTGTCTCTTGAAACCTTTTTTATACATACTGCAAAAAATTTCATTCTGAAACAGACTTGTAGAACCAGCTTACTGAATACAAAATGATCAGACTGTTTTATTCAGGTGTGAAGGTGGCCATTTGAGGTCTCTAGTAGCCATTGTGACCACCATCTGAAAACTGGCTACCTCTAGGATACAGATTCTACGTAATCTCACAAAAGATAGTAGGGCAATCCCTTTAGGAAAGATTTAAATAATGGACCATTGCATATCACCTTCAAAGTTTCTCACATTCTTTGCCAACATTAACAAATCCATCTTAACTCCAATAGTAGACAACCAACTGATGTGTTCCCACAGGTTAAAATTTTTCTTTTCTTTTCCACCTTGTGTACATCACCAGATTTGCAGGCAGCACAGGAGAGTTGCTTTTTTGATAACACAGGATTTAAAATTCAGTACTGCCAGATTTCACAAGAAGAGTTGCAAAAGGCTGTGGTCACTTGGTGGAGCTACTGTTGAACACAACACACAGGCACCACAATGAAACACCTGGTAAAAAGCATCTTGGAATTCCTAAGCTTCTCTTCTGTCTTAGTCATCTAGTGCTGCTATAACAGACATACCACAAGTGGATGGGTTTAATGAAGAGAAATTTATTTTCTCACAGTCTAGCAGGCTACAAGTCCAAATTCAGGGCGTCGGCCTCAGAGGAAGGCTTTCTCCCTCCATCGGCTCTGGAGGAAGGTCCTTCTCGTCAATCTTTCCCTGGACTAGGAGCTTCTCTGCACAGGAACCCCAGGTCCAAAGGATGTGCTGTGCTCCCCATGCTTCTTTCTTGGTGGTATGACTTTCCCCTTCTCTGCTCACTTCCCTTTCCTTTTTATCTCTTGAGACATAAAAGGTGGTGCAGGTCACACCCCAGGGAAACTCCCTTTACACTGGATCAGGGAGGTGACCTGAGTAAGGGTGGTGTTACAATTCCACCCTAATCCTCTTTAACATAAAATTACAATCACAAAATGGAGAACAACCACACAATACTGGGAATCACAGCCTAACCAATTTGACACATATTTTAGGGGGACACAATTCAATCCATGACACCTTCCTTCTGTATATTTACTGTTTTTAAATCCATGTGGTTCTTAAGCAGAGCATGAAATGGGGGACCTAGCATTACCTCAATATTTGCGTTTATATGCCTGTTTTTGAGGCAGTCACGCTACAGGGCTAATAGGAAAAATAGGTTTAAAAATGCAGTGAATATTCAAAAGTTAGCCAAAAAGGAAAATGTATACTGAACCCAGTGAAATCGGCCACACATATTATGCTTAATATGTTTTAAGCAAGTGTAAATTGGCATGGGAAAAAAAAAAAAAAAGACAGCCTAGCAGTGCTTCATCCCATTCAGTAAGCCCATTCAGGTACCCGCTATGCATCAGGCTCTCTGCTAGGCTGTAGATTTACAGCTGCGAACTACACAAAATCCAACCTCCAAGCTTCTTACTCTGTAGAAGGAAAGTTAAACAACTGAATTGGCTATTTTCTGTTCAGTGTGATATATATTTGGAAACACAAGAAAGAGACATGGGAACCAGCTGAAAAGCATCAGGAAAGCACAGGGCAGTCTGTGAAAATATTCTGTGTGATACAATAAAGGTGGAAATATGATATTGTGCGTTGGTCAAAAACCCATAGAATTGTACAAAGCAAAAAGTGAACCCTAATGTAAACTATGTAGTTAGTAATAATGTATCAATATTGGATCACCAATTGAAACAAGTGTACCATATTAATGCAAGATGTTAATAATAGGAGAAACTGTGTGCAGGGGTAAACCCCCCCCCCAAAAAAAAACCCAATGCCGTTGAGCGTGCAGGGGTAAGAGGGGATATATGGGAATTTTCTGTACGTTCTCACAATTTTTCTGTAAACCTAATATTGCTCTAAAAAATTAAATGTGTTAAAAATTAATAAGTAAATAAGATGCATAGGGAAAAAAAATCAAGGTTTCCTAGTGGAATTTGATACTGAGCGAAAATTTAATGAACAATTGAAGTTGGTTGATGGAGGAAAGTACATTCTAAAGAGAAGGAACAGTATCAAGAGGCACCTTGTGGGACAGAGTATGAAGACGGGGGTGGCAGCAACTGAACTTAGGGAGGCACCCAGGGATTCTCAGGGGCCCTCTCTGGCCTCATTCATGACAGTCCTTAGACTCCTGGTCCAAGTTCAGACTTGAATCTGAGAATGATAGGAAGCCATCAGAGGTTTTTAAGGGAAATTAGATATGGAAAGCTTACATTTCATAAAATTTACCCTGCTTGCAAGATTGATTATTTATTATCTGAAAGCAACACTATAAACCAAACCCATTGCCATGGAGTCAATTTGGACTCATAGTGACCCTATAGGACAGAGTAGAACTGCCATATAGGGTTTCTAAGGTTATACATCTTTACGGAAGCAGACTGCCACGCCTTACTCCTGTGGACCGGCTGGTGGGTTCAAGCCGAGCACCTAATCACTGCACCACCAAGACTCCTAGCAAGACTATAGCAGCTGGGATAACAGTCAGGAATTTATTGCAATAAACCAGATGAAAGACCAGGTGAAAAATGAAAAACAATAAACTAAAACTCAGATATAAGAGAACAACATGGAACAATAAAAAACTACAGAATAAAGAATGAGGACAGATTTGTTAGAACAATACGTGAAGAGACTCTGAGCCTCCCCCACAATGTCACATTTTCACCCCAGCATTTAGTCTTCTAGAGAGAGCCGCGCTTCTAATGGCAGAGAAGGCAAATTCCATTTTTATTAGTTAATATATTTGGCAACATCTCCTAAGACACCTGCCAACACCAGTGTATCTCAGGCTTGTACGCTTGAACTCTGAGATTCAAGAGCACTAAATTCATTCACACTTCTAAAAAGAACATGGATTGAGGCATATTCAATAATAACTATATTTATAACATTGCCCAGAAGTGTTCTATTTTGTATGTGTAAAATTGCCAATAGAATACTCACAAACCCTCTCAACTTGCATCTCCAGCCTTGACATCCCTGAGGAAGAATAATCTGCCTTCCAAATAAAGTTAGCTAAAAGGAAAGGGGAAGGAGGAGGAAGGGGGAAAATGAGAAAGAGATTTTTTTTTTCCTCACTAGTTTCACTGATTAGCCAATCTTTTTTAACAACCTAATTTTAGTGCGTGAAGGATACAGTTCCTCTCTTGGATGAGAATCGAATCCCTCCTAGAATCTATATGAAGTCAATGTGTCTGGTTATATTAGGAGCTCTACATGCAGGCAAGCAGGAGGCAGCAGGAAATATGTGAAGTCAATGAAACTTACACATACGAAAACTTCATTTGCCATCTATGCAATGTTCAAATATTAGAAGGATTTATTTTTATTATCTCTTGCTTCAAAGCACACCATTTTAAATGTCAGCAAGGTTTTCAAAACTAAGGAAAGATTTTAGCAAATTGCCAGTCAAGATTTTTCTTTTATTTCCTGGGTGTTTCTTAATAAGTGGGTTTATTTTAACCCAGATGTTTGCCCATCCACTAGGTACCCTATTCATGTTCTGTCCTTAGTGATTATGTCCTTTCTTTTTCCATATTTCCCAACTGCCCTTTACTTCCTTTATCTTCATCTTAAACACCGTGTGACTTTCTATACCGGAAAGTTTTTAAGGGAACATCACTTCGCTGTGGTTCCTGCCGAAGCCCAAGCACAAAGAGAAATGATATGCCAAAGCCAAGCTGTAGCCCCTGCTTTATTCATAAAACACTTTGCAAAGTGCATTTAGTAATTTGCCATTGTAACCACTGGCATGGAGAGCTTTCAGGGCTGAGTTCTGACTCTGTATTTAGTTCATACTTTGACTGCTCAGCTAAAACTTCCATTTGTATGCATTTATTCTGCTTCACACATTATGTTATCAGTCACTTTCAATATTTCAAAGTAGCAGCAGGCTTTTTCTGACACATATTTGTCAGACTGAACTGCCTTGATTGCTATTATTACAGACTACAGTGCCTGAGTAAGGGGAAAAAGCATATGTAGTACCAGAATATTGAAACTGCCTGATAAAACAATAGATAGACAAGAATAAAAATAGAATAAATGCATATAAATGGATGCTTTAAAAGACCAGCAAAATGTAGGGTTACAGAATAAAAAAAAAAAAAAATAGGCATATAGAATTCAAGAAACCATGAAGGCAAATGTAATAAAAAAATTTTTGAAGAAGATAAGTCAATTGAAAATTCCACTGCCCCAATATGAGCAAATAAGTACTACATGCTTCCTTTCCAAAAATCAGGGATTTTAAAGGTCTCTGCTAATAGATGCTGTCACTGAGAGAAATTTTAACATTAAATCCAGTACTGAGCAATAATGAACATAATATAAACACATGCTTTGTCCAAAAATAAACTTAAAGTTGTAAAGAGCTAACCACAACTCCAGACCCATTAGGCCCATTATTCCTTTGTCATTCTTGGAAGAATACTGAGCACGTAGGCTAACAGAAGACCTGTGCTCCATTTGCCCATTCTTACTCATCTCTTGATCTTCTCATACTTCAGAACTGCAAACTATAGGAATACCAATAGAAATAGGTTTTACAATTAGACAACCCAATTTCTTTGAGGATGGACCTCTTTTAGAATTTCTCAAATTTCAACACTTGCACAAGGCATAAGACAGGAAATTTAAATACACCATTAAAGGTAGTATGTTAATCTCTTCTCAAAAGGAAATGAATAAAACGTAGTAATCTGTATTCTTAAAATAGAAAAGGCTAAGTTGTGTTGCTCTTTTCTTTGGGCTATTTATATAATTTTGTGGGTTTATCTCAGCTTATATATATTTCCTCAACATGTTTTTCTAAAGTCATATTCAAGAAATTGTAGTAGACATAGACAACCTCCTTCGTCTAAAAGACCCATAATTTAGGAACCCCAGTTTTCTTAAAAAAAAAAAAAAACTTCTGATGAAAAGGAATTATCAAAATGGAAAGAGTATGAAGACATAAAAAAAAAAAAAAGCCAAAAGATATAGGCCATGTCTGTTTAATCAGAATGTTATTCAAAGCCCAAAAATGAAGAATAACAATTTTAATTCTGCTTGAATCCTTACAGAGCAATATAAAAATCACATTGGAAAACCTGAGGTGGATTAAATTGTTCTAAGTCCCTCATCATCTCACCTACTCACTACCATGAACTTCTTAAAAATATAATGGCTTTTTGGTACATATCAATTCTTCATTTGCCATCTGCCTATAAGCACAACTCCAGAATTATGGGAAAAAAAAAATCGTTACTGTGAAATACACACCAATAGAGTTCAGAAAATATTTAGGAAAATATGAGGAATATACTACTAGCATAGTTGTAATACTCATAAATATTTTTACTATTAAAAGATGTGCCCTGATGAATATTAAAATAAGCCTTGAGATGTTTCAATTAAAAAATCAAAATGACTCAGAAGACACACATATTTTATCATAAAAACATTTTAAATATGTATCTTCATTGCATCTAAGCAAGTTTAAAACCTTAACACTTAATAAAATAATAATTTTATTTTATAATAAAAAATTGTTTTTAGAAGTCAATTATTTCTTTCTGAGAAAAAAAAGCATTGCTTACTGGAGTCTGTAGTCATTCTAGTGAAGTGCTTCTGTTTCTAATTAATGTGTTAGAAGCGATAAATATATTCAGTTTAACTAGGTGGAAACTATATTTATTTTCCATTGAAGAAATAAATATTTTCAACCTTAATTATGTTCAACAGTCTATGGAGACATTAAAAATAAATAGTACCATGAAATGTGAAGACTGGAGGACAAGAAAAACCCGTAAAATGTGTTAAGTAATTTATTGTATTAATTAACCCAGTTACCATTTTTGAAACATCATTATGTCATCTTAGAATGACTACAAATGATTATTTCTAAGTTATTAAATAGAGTGAATTTAGTCTACTCATCAACAGACAAGTACCTTTACCAAATAGAACAAAGAGTATCTTATGCAAAGTGAGATTGCAGAGTGAAAACTTTCAGGTAAATTACCACTAAACAGAAAATTAATATTTTAACAGAATTTTAACTATAAAACTAAATTCTTCATCCACATACACACATTGCACTTTACGTAAAATTGTAAACTGCACGTACACACGCTCACACACCTTCTCTCAGCATACCCCACTCCCCGATATGTATCCCCCTCCCCATATTTGATTCATAATTACCGTGCCAGAATGGACTGTTCTGGCAGAGAGAGACAGCGAATTCTAGCTCTCATTTCGATACAATAGCCCATAGAAAGTTTGATTTTTCTAGGACCTTTTTACAGTATCTAATACTTCAGAAGGAAACCCTAGGGACATAGCGGTTAAGTGCTATGGCTGTTAATCAAAAGGTTGGCAGTTCGAAATCTGCCAGGCACTCCTTGGAAACCCTATGGGGCAGTTCTACTCTGTCCTATAGGGTCAGTATGAGTCAGAATTGACTTGACGGCAATGGGTTTGGTTTTGTTTAACGCTTCAGAAAAGCTTATATAATGTGGTATTTTTGAAAGGTTTTTTTTTTTTTTTTCTCATGGATGTTTTTGTTTCTGGATGGGAGGAGGAGGATACCAGTATATATCAGTTGGAGTACTTTGGGCCTGTGGAGTACTTTGGGAATTTTGGCATCTGAGTGACTCTTCCTAGGGGAATGTATATGTATAAACGCCTGTTTAAGGATAAGAAATTCTTCTTTAGCTAGCCCTCTTTTCGGGACACATTTCATTCATATTATTAAAAGTTTTCAAGCAGTATTTCTTATAATTCTATGCTTCTGCAAGTTTCTCTTTTGTATATCAGCAGGAACCTCTTTTCAATTTTTTATTATAATAATTATAACACCTTAATGTGTTTGGAGCCCTGGTGGTGTAGTGGTTAAGAGCTTAGCTGCTAACCAAAAGGTCAGCAGTTCGAATCCACCTCCTCCTTGGAAACTCCATGAGGCAGTTTTACTCTGTCCTGTAGGGTCACTATGAGTCAAATAGACTCAACAGCAATGGGTTTGTTTTGTTTTGTTTTTAATTTAACATATTTAGAATATTACATATCATATGTAATACGTAGAGCATTGCACATGCTTTAACAAATATGAAGTAAATCTTGACGTCAAATTTATAGATCGGCCAAATGACTTTAAATCATTGTTATGGATGAAGCATTTCCACTAAACCATTAATTTGCCTCTACTATAAGTATTCAGGAACGCCTGGTGGCATAGTGATTAAGTGCTACGGTTGTTAACCAAAATGTTGGCAGTTCGAATCTACCAGCTGCTCCTTGAAAGCTGTATGCGGCAGTTCTACTCTGTCCTATGGGGTTGCTATGAGTCAGAATCAACTCAACACCAACAGGCTTGCTTTTTAGTTTTTATAAGCATTCACTCACGGCTGGTTTTGGTTTGGTGGGACGTAAATGCCTTCTATCATAGTCTTTCCTTGATTAAAAAATAAAATAAATACTGCACAGTCTTTGATTCATGCCTGTGCACACACGGCTCATGCTCAGATTTAGTAAAAATATCTGATTCATCTACTTCGAATCACCTCTATCCTGACTTCGAAGGACTCAAACTCGGGTTCTTATTTGTTTGTTTATTTTCTGTAGTTGAGTTCCGATTCAAAATGTTCTGCTTAGGTGTCTCCTTGGGGGACTATTTGGAAGCTACATTGAGGGCAGAAATCTATAGTCTGATTGCCTAAGGTGCAAATTTCTTGTAGAACCTAATACAACTGCCAATTTACTTTTGAGGGCAATCAGAATGTTCATTAGTAATTGAGTTGAAGCAGAGAGAAACTTCATTTATACCGAGTCAGTGACCTGGATCGTTTTCAGAATGAGTGTTGAGCTGAAATGGACCATTCATTTCTACTTCCATTGGGATCCTGTACAAAAAAAAAAGTTATTGCTCTTACCTTCTTCTACTTAGAGTGACAGGGATTTTCGGAGCAGAAAACAAGACTTTGTATTTGCCACTTGTATCTTAGGATAACATTTATAAGTGATTTCTGATCACTCTCAGAGGATGAGATAAACCCTATCATTTTGAACTGACCTATTAGACTGATCACAACACTTTGAGTCGGCATGTAATTGAAACATGATCACAGTAGTGGGATGAATCAAAGCTTTCAGAAGTCAAGGAAGGAGATAAAAATGCAATAGGTGTATCTGGAACATGACCCATGGAATCTGATGTAAGATTATAGAAACTACTGAAGTACTAAATAAAGATACCACTTTAATAATTTAAATAGCCAAGGGTGTTAATACGGCATAGTTTAGCCAGGCACTGTTCGAAGAGCTATATATATATTATCTTCATTTACTGTCAAAATTATCCCCATTTTGCAGATGAAAACACTGAAGTTTACAAAAGAGTTAAGTGACTTGCCTAAGATCAAAAAGATAGTAAGTGATGAAGCTGGTACTCAATCCCCAATAGTCTGGTTCCGTAGTCCATGCTTTTATCCACCATAGTATATTACTAGTCTGTAGGGCTGGTAAAATGGTCCATGATTATATTGCCTTCAGATTCTGATTGCCTCCAGAGAAAGAATCCATCATAAGTGGCAAGGCATAGCAATGTCCTCATTATCAAAAGGGGGAAGAAGGGCGGAGAACAATTTTAATAGTTCATAGTGCTCAATCTCCAGTGAATATTTTTTAATAGGAAAACTAAACAAAGCAACTGAAATCTCCGTGTTTACCCAAAATGTGTGCTAGAACTCGAGAGCGTGTGGTAATAAAGCTTTAGGACCAATCAGCAGAGAATGGCAACATAGATAAAATAGTCCCCACACTTCTGTGGAGACTCCAGAGCATTGCAGCAAGCATTGAAACTCACAGGCATAAGGAAGAGTCAGCCCAATGTCAGTGGCAGCCCTATCACCAGGTAGACACGGCCCAGCATAGCAACTTCTACAGCAGTGGTGGCAATAACGGCTTGGTCAAAGGGACACATTCATTGGACTTCCAAGGTTTGGTAGGCTTTGGCTTCAAGCAAAAAAATGCCAAGAACTGAAGAACTGGAGGAAAAGGGCTACACTACCATCTCAACGTCCAGGAGTTCATATAAAACTTGCACAAATGATTCTCAAGATGAACTGATAGAAAAATTAAAAGAAGCTGGAGCTCCCACAGTTATAGGTGAAGATGGAGTCTGATGAATACTGCTTGTTACTAAAATTCTCATCACACCTTTCTCCTTTGTAGGTTTAGGCTGCGAAACAGAGATTGCATATTGATCTGCAATTACCAAGAATCATTTGCATATGTTTTTTGGATATGGCTGTCATATCATATTTAACTATTACACATACTGAAACTCAATTAGCCAATTATAAAGTTCTGAAATTAAAAGAAAAAATTGGATGCAAGTCATGTCTTAAAAAGGGCTGGTAAATGGAAGATATTTCAGTTTTTAGATTTTTTAGGTTTTGAATTTTGCCGTAAAATTCTCTTCGCTAGATGACTGGCAGACTAGAATAAGACATCAGAAAGAGGAGATATAATGAAGATTTAGTAGGCAGAGTGCAGACCCAAACATAGCTGAGTCATCAGTGAGAATTTCCATCCCTTTCTGAATCTCTTTTAAATTTTAAATTAAACTTCACTGGTAAGAGGGCTCAGGACTGGGATATGAGAGCTAGTTCTCAAATTGAAACCTTACCGAGATTTGAGATCTGATTCTTTTGTACTCTACGATTTTAAATTAAGGTCTTAATGGCCTCTTTTCATAATGGAATCTCTGATTTACTACAAAGTAGCTTTAACATATGACTATTTTACATGAAAACCAGAATTGTTATGTTAATAGTGTAAGAAATAAAGGACTATCAGTGATTCTTCCTTTTTTCTGTTCCAAGATTGGAGTTTTTTTCTTTAAAAAAAAAAAAAAGAGAGAGAAAGAACTCTGGAATAATAAGAGTTGAATTTAAGAATATTATCCATATAAATTACAGGCAGCCCCTGGGTTATGAATGAGATTCGTTTCAAAGTCTAACTTTAAATTGAATTTGTAGGTAAGTCAGAACAGGTACAGATGGTTCTTATTTAGCGTCAGTCAAATGTTTGTCTTAGTATATAGTATGTATTTTGCCTTTCTATGCATATAAAGGAAACCCCGGTGGTATAGTGGTTAAGTGCTAGGGCTGTTAACCAAAAGGTCAGCAGTTCAAATCCACCAGGCACTCCTTGGAAACTCTATGGGGCAGTTTCTACTCTGTCCTATAGGGTCACTATGAGTCGGAATCGACCCGACAGCAACGGGTTTATGCATACAAAACACTTCCAAACCATGTAATGTTTTCATGAGTGTCAGAAAGTAGTGTGTGCATTTGTTATTATGAATCATTGTATGTATTTAACTTATATTTTTAATATAATAGACTTTATGGTAGTCCTTATGAGTTGTTCCTAAGTCAGACCTTAGTAATGGAGGACTGTCTGCATTTCTAAAAAAGGGTATTCTCATGTGAGAAGCACAGGAATCCTGTATTTCTAGACACATTTACTCAGTGTGTTAAAGTCAGTTAGAGTGCTATCTCAGTCAAAATAGTTCCTATATATGTAAAATTATGGCTATTTCTCAAATTATATCTTTTTTTCTTTAAGTGGAACCACATTTAAATGATGTTGTTTTGACTTGCCAGTAGACACAGGAATTTTATACTGCAAGACAGTACTTGAAGTCAGGGGATAAAAGAACATTTTCTATACTTTTCTAATGAGAGAAAAGAGGAGATAAGAGACACGATTCAAGCAGGTATGAGTACATTAGAAAAGGCTGTGATATAAATAACTTTTATATTATTTTGGTTGAAGATCCTATCAAGAAACCCGAAAAACACTCTCTATTGAACAGGCCGGTAAATGCGCACCTCCTCCTGAACTTGCAAGCAAATGTTTTGTTTTGTTTTTAAACTTAACAATCAAGTAAAAACGTATAAACATGTCAAGAATCATGGAGGGTCTGAGATTTTCCCTTACTTTCAAGCTACCAAGTTAGCCTCCTACAGTTTTCATAAATGCTGGCAGGAGGCAAGATACTCCTAAGTCAGAAACAAAGGACTTTATTACAGCACAGCAGGCAGCATGAGCTTCCTGTTCGCATCGGTTCCCTTTGCACCTAGAGTCCCATAGGAGCAGGCCCAGATGGCTACTGCTCACACAGTCGGTTTAGGAAATCCCCAGTCTTATAATGGAACTACTAGCAAACCTGCCCAAACTTTGCCCCACAGGGAGACATTATCTTTATTATTCTGGTCAGAAAACAAATTTGTCCTTTTCCCTGGAGGGAGATCCTACCTCTGTCTTCCAAGACTTTTTGTTGTACAAACGCGTATCTGGGGCAAAGGCTGTCACAAACATGTAGAAATGAAATGGAGAATTGCCCCTGATCCCCAACAAAATATTGTGTTGTCAGCCACAAATGATAGCAACCACACTTCCACTCTTCATCACTTACAGTCTATTCTCAACAAGACAGTAAGAGTGATCCTTATAAAACCTAAATGAGATCATGCCTTAGCTCTGTTCAGAGTTGTTCAATGACTTTTCCTTTCTCTCACAATCAAAATCAAAGCTATCTCTATGGTACTGCAGCACCTGGACTCCCCGTCTCGCCAGCCCTCTCCTGTGGCCTGTGACCTCAGCTGCTTCCACTCTCCCCCTTTTTTATTCTGTTCTAGCCTCCTGAGCTCTGTTGCTGGTTTGGAACACCTCAGGCTGATTCCTGCCTCAAGACCTCTGTACTTGCTTGTCCTTTGCCTAAAAAGCTTTTGTCCCCTCCACCACTGCCCCCAGCTATCTAAGTGGCTTATTTCCTCATTTCTTTGAGGTCCTTGCTAAAATGTTACGTTCTCATTGAGGCCATCCTTGATCAACCCACTTAGAGTTACAAGCCTGCTCCTCTCAACCCTAGGGCTTGCTACCCCCTTCCTTGCTCTGCACTGTTCTCCAGAGTACTGCCACCATCTGACACACTATTAATGTTACACAAGCGGTTGTTTATATGTAGCCTTCCCACAAAATATAGAGATTATTGCTGATTTTGTTCATGGCTGTGTACCCAGAGCCTAGAACAACCTCTGCCTCCTTACAGATGCTTAATAAATATTGTTGAATAAATGAAAAAAAAAAAAAAAAGAAAACCCTGGGTGTTTTCAGTGACTTTCTCTCTTCTTATAATAGGGGAAGCTCTACCTTGATATGCCCCTGAAGAAAGCAATGGGAACATTTTTTCAAAACAGAAAAATAAGCATTGGAACAGTCAGAGCTCAGAAATCTTGCTCAGACTCAGCAAGGCCAGAAAGCTAATGGAAAAAGGTAGTGGGGTATTTTCAAGCTGTCTTGAAAAAAAAGCAGTGGTGAATCTCTTCACTTTTATGTTCACGACAATATTTTTAGTAACATGAGGGTTGATAGTAGAATATCAAAATAACAATGATTTTGTTAAAAAGAAAGCCTACTCACCCAAAAGTGTGTTGCTGTCTCTATAATTTCTTTGTCCAGTAGTACCAAATCAAACTAATTCCTCATGAAGGAAAAAGAGTACTTTTTCTTTACAAAACAAAGCAATTCTATTCTAGCTAATCTGCCCCACAAACATGAAATGTTTCATTTAACTAACTGAGAACACACAGCCTGTTTAAATCCTAAATAAAGATGCAGTTTCCTTTAATGAAAGGCAGGTCCCTTAGAAGCATGTTTCTCTGTGCCTCTAAACATATCAAGACAACTCATCGTGCTTCAGCATGTTGCCACAGATAAATGGAACAAATACCAGGTAAATGTTAGAATAGACATTGTGGCTTGGTGTTAACTCTAATTCAGAGTTTTACCATCAGGTGGTTTTCTTATGCTGCTTAAGTCCAAATTTCTCTAGGCCTGACAAGCTGGAGGGTACAAATGAGGTCCCATCACCTATATTGTTGCTGTTAGTTGCCATTGAGTCAATTCTGACTCATGGCAACCCCATGTGTGCAGAGCAGAACTGTTCCATAGGGTTTTCAAGGCTGTGGCTTTTTTTCAAGCAGATCACCAGGCTTGTCTTCCGAGGCACCTCTGGGTGGATTCAAACTGCCAACCTTCTGGTTACACCTATAAGAAGGTTGCACCTAGCAGTTTACACCTATAAGAATTTCAGATTCACTGACATGTGTTCCACACAGGAACATAGAGCCTCCAGCCCTATGCTTCACACAGTTATTATGTGGGATTCCATAGGGGAGACAGCTCAGATGCTCGGGAACAGTACTCTCAAGATTCCCAGTCTGGCTTTTCCTTTTTAGTGTCCCCAAAACCACTTGAGAGTGGCCTTTTGGCTGTCAGAGCTCACCATAAAAACACACATCCACACAAAGGGTGCAAATCCTTGAGAGCCAAAACAGAGCCAGCTATCCCATAGTCCTCATTACTCTTGAGCTGAGCTGCATCCCAAGTAAGAGTGCTGCTCTCCACACCACAGCCACACTTCATTGCTTTGTCAGTGCAGCAGTCTGTCTGCTTCTGTCTGCAACCTCTCTGTGCTGAAGGCTCTAACAGGAGGGCCTTGTGCCAGACTCAGGAGCAGCTGCTGTCCTTGCCATCTGCTGTTTCTCACCCAAGTGCCTGAATACACACCTTCACCATACATACCCGTCGTCCTAATCAAATCAACTCAAGAAAAGAGATGCCTGAGAGGCTTCAACTCTGCTATTTATCAGTCATCAACTCGGATGTGGACTCAGGCTCAAACTGGGACACACTTCCCCCCCAAACAGCAATCAATCTCAATATCTCCCTCTACCTGACACGCAGACACATGCACACCCACACACACACACACATTACATTCATAATCATTACGTCATTTATTTATTCAGCAAATCTGAAGGTGTAGTAAATGCAAGCCATTGTAGAAATGCAAAATTGAATGAGACAGATTTCTACCTTCAAATTTCTGACATTGTGGGGAAGAGCATAGCTTTTATAATCATACATTAAAAAAAAAAGACCAAACCAAACCCATTGCTGTAGAGTTGCTTTGGACTCATGGCAGCTCCATGTGTTTCAGAGTAGAACTGTGCTACATAAGGTTCTCTTACAGAAGTAGATTGCCAGGCCTTTCTCTGTGATGCCAATGGGTGGATTCAAATCACTGGAATGATTCAAACTGCCAACTTTTCAGTCAGTAGCTGAGAGCAAACCAGTGTGTGCCACCCAGGGACCTGGAAACAGACAAAGTACTACTGAAATATAAAGGAAGTAGAGGACACTGTAGGCTGTAAGGTTCAGGGAATGCTTCATGATGGAATGCTTCATTATGTAGACCTAAGTCTGTAGGTAGCATGTATGTATCATCATTCTTATTATTTCATGGCTAGAAAAATTCTTTCCTCAGTTTCCCTGATTCTTGTATTTCAATAAGGCAATCTGAAAATCGAATGTATTAGTGGACTCACTTAGATAACTTCCTTCTACAAAAAAGTAGTGATATATGGTCTCTCACTGAAGAAATGTGAGATTGTTTTGATCTATGCTATGCAGAATAATCTTTTCGTATCACCTATAACATGAGGGTAAGACAACCTAACTTGTACAATAAAGTTGTTGTGAGAATTCAACAAAATTTTGGCAGCTGACAGGTCCTGAGTTTGGAGATGGAGTGACTGAGTTAGAATCAAAATGCACCATTGCCTGCCAGGGAAATAGGTCAGTCTGTTCTTTTGAGAATGAAAATACTTATTTAGTTTTAAATTTTGTTGTACCTAAAACACAGATTTTTATAGGACTTAAAACCAAGTAAATATAAGTAATAAATGTTGTTTATCATTATCTTAATGAGATAAGGTGTGGGGTATCTTGTATCACCATGGAAACTATTTCTTGAAAATTTTCTAGAATTGTGCTTTCATGAGATGAATTCTAATTACACACTAAATAAAGGAGTTCCCTATACTATACGGTTTCTATGTTCATTGTAGCAATGTGTCCTTCAGTTTTTAACTCCTTCTCTGGCTTTACTATTATCAGTATTCTATGCTCCTTCATACATGCTTAAGTTGTTTTCTCATCATTTAACCAGAAAGCGAAAGTATCGATCGTTCTGGTAGAGACTCCTGTATACACCAATAAGTGCACTCTTGGCTTTATTCTTCTGGAACTCATGTAGTGCCTCAAATGATCAAACCATCAGGATACTATTCTGTTTGTCTCATTTTGTTTCTCAAAATTACTAGTTTATTTTCTTCTTCTTACCTTTAAAAAGCAAACAAACAAAAAATGCTTGTTACTCCTAAATAGATTATTATTAAATTTGTGGTAGTGTCTGGGATAATTGGCCTAAATTTAAAACTAAATAAGTATTTTCATTCTCAAAAGAACAGACTGACCTATTTCCCTGGCAGGCAATGGTGCATTTTGATTCTAACTCAGTCACTCCATCTCCAAACTCAGGACCTGTCAGCTGCCAGCATTTCTAGTTTGCTCAAACTGGACTTCAATGCGTCCTTACTTCACTCATCTGCCCTTCTTGTTTCCAGTGACATAGTTCAGTTCACTTTAAGGTGAAGCTTTTATACATACTTGTCCTCCATTCTCCTCACAAAGCTAGCCCACAGAAAGCAGTAAGAACTGCTTCAATTACCGCTTGCTCCATCACCTCAAAATCAGTTATCTTGCTGTTACATGTAGTGTCTAAGTTAGCTGCTAATGAAAGACCTTTTACAGATGGTTTTTGATAACTCTAAGTGCTCTGAGTTTCACATTCATTTAGTTGCTTGGGTGTGCCATGTTTTCTGTAACTCCTTAAAGAAGCCTCTTCTTAAATTTCCAACTTCATTTCCCATCATAGCCCCATCTATTCTATCCCAGACCCCATTTTTGGGATACATTTAGTGTTGATCAAAAAAGCCTTGAATTTCAGGCATAAACAGAATACAAAACATTACCAAAAATGACTAAGAGAAACCAGATAATTGGGAGCTCCTAAAAATCAAACACCTATGCTCATCTAAAGACTTCACCAAAAGAGTAAAAAGACCACCTACAGACTGGGAAAGAATTTTCAGCTATGACATCTCCGACCAGCGCCTGATCTCTAAAATCTATATGATTCTGTCGAAACTCAACCACAAAAAGACAAACAACCCAATCAAGAAGTGGGCAAAGGACATGAACACACGCTTCACTAAAGAAAATATTCAGGCAGCTAACAGATACGTGAGAAAATGCTCTCAATCATTAGCCATTAGAGAAATGCAAATTAAAACTACAATGAGATTCCATCTCACTCCAACAAGGCTGGCATTAATCCAAAAAACACAAAATAAGAAATGCTGGAGAGGCTGCGGAGAGATTGGAACTCTTATACACTGCTGGTGGGAATGTAAAATGGTACAACCACTTTGGAAATCTATCTGGCGTTATCTTAAACAGTTAGAAATAGAACTACCATACAACCCAGAAATCCCACTCCTGGGAATATACCCTAGAGAAGTAAGAGCCTTCACACAAACAGATATATGCACACCCATGTTTATTGCAGCTCTGTTTACAATAGCAAAAAGCTAGAAGCAACCAAGGTGTCCATCAACAGATGAATGGGTAAATAAATTGTGGTATATTCACACAATGGAATACGACGCATCGATAAAGAACAGTGACGAATCTGTGAAACATTTCATAACGTGGAGGAACCTGGAAGGCATTATGCTGAGCGAAATTAGTCAGAGGCAAAAGGACAAATATTGTATAAGACCACTATTATAAGATCTTGAGAAATCGTATAAACTGAGAAGAACACATACTTTTGTGGTTACGAGGGGGGAGGGAGGGAAGGTGGGAGAGGGTTTTTTACTGATTAATTAGTAGATAAGAACTGCTTTAGGTGAAGGGAAGGACAATACTCAATACATGGAAGGTCAGCTCAACTGGACTGGACCAAAAGCACAGAAGTTTCCGGGATAAACTGAATGCTTCAAAGGTCAGAGGAGCAAGGGCAGGGGTTTGGGGACCATGGTTTAAGGGGACTTCTAAGTCAATTGGCAAAATAATTCTATTATGAAAACGTTCTGCATCCCACTTTGAAATGTGGTGTCTGGGGTCTTAAATGCTAACAAGCGGCCATCTAAGATGCATCAATTGTTCTCAACCCACCTGGAGCAAAGGAGAATGAAGAATACCAAGGTCACACGATAACTAAGAGCCCAAGAGACAGAAAGGGCCACATGAACCAGAGACCTACATCATCCTGAGACCAGAAGAACTAGATGGTGCCCGGCCACAACCGATGACTGCACTGACAGGGAGCACAACAGAGAACCCCTGAGAGAGCAGGAGATCAGTGGGATGCAGACCCCAAATTCTCATAAAAAGACCAGACTTAATGGTCTGACTGAGACTAGAGGAATCCCGGCGGTCATGGTCCCCAAACCTTCTGTTGGCCCAGGACAGGAACCATTCCCGAAGACAACTCATCAGACATGAAAGGGACTGGACAGTGGGTTGGAGAGAGATGGTGATGAAGAGTGAGCTAATTATATCAGGTGGACACTTGAGACTGTGTTGGCATCTCCTGTCTGGAGGGGGGATGGGAGGATAGAGAGAATTGGAAGCTGGCAAAATTGTCACGAAAGGAGAGACTGGAAGGGCTGACTCATTAGGGGGAGAGCAAGCGGGAGTACGGAGTAAGGTGTACATGAAATATGTGACAGTCTGACTTGATTTGTAAATGTTCACTTGAAGCTCAGTAAAAGTCAATAAAAAAAAAAAAAGTGGGATCAAATAGTAAAAAAAAAAAAAAAAAGCTTTCAGAAAAGCTGTCTGACCAAAACAAGATCAATGCAGTTGGCTGCTAATGAAAGCAAACAGACAAAAGGAACACAACCTAGCTGATTTTTAATGTATGAGCTTCATTAAAAGGCTTACATTTTGAGGGGAAAAAAAAAAGCCTTGAATTTCATGTCACAGTATTTTTACTACTCCCTTCTTGAAATATTCCTGTTCCTCATCCATATGAAATCTTACTCCACTTTCAAGATTCTAATACTGCCGCTTCCATGAAGTCACGGCATTCTGCATTTATTCTTCCTTACCGCACTTATCAGTGTGGATCTTACACTCGTGGACTTATGTACATGAGTTCCTAAAGATGACCATAAGCTCCTGAAGGGCAGGCACAATAACTGACTTATTTTTTATTTCTCAAAATGCCTCAAAATATAATAGTAATTGTTGGTCAATCAATATCTGCTGATATCCTTCTTTTCTTGATACTGTGTTTTAGTTTTTATTTGCTGTTTTCATTGTTCTACCATAACAGTCCACATACCAGTTGTATGTTGCCAAGCACAATTTCATTCATCTGACAAATTTCAGCATCTCCTATATGATTTTTATTGAATTTGGACATGGAAATGCAGTAAATTAGTGCATAATTCCTTCTCAAGAGGAATGCCTTGTCTGGAAGGAAAAGTGACAGATAAATAATTAATATACAATGTGATATATGCTGTAGTAGTGATATTTGTCAGAGCAATATGTGAGCAACTAAAGGGCTTCAGAAGAAGATGGTGTTTGGGTGTCATTATATGGGGCTTAGGGGAATTAAAAAGGATGCAATAAATAGTGCTTATCCTAAAATATAAAATATATATATATATATATATATAAAGCACTCAATAAATGCAATAAAGAGTGCTTATACTAAATATACCAAAAAACCAAACCTGTTGCCATTGAAACGATTCTGACTCATAGTTACCCTATAGGACAGAGTAGAACTGCCTCATAAGGTTTCCAAGGGGCGCCTGGTGGATTCAAACTGCTGACCTTTTAGTTAGCAGCCATAGCACTTAACCATTACTGCACCAGGGTTTCCATTGAACAAACATCTATTGAAAATCTATTCTATGATAATTTCGTTCCTCGTATTCAGAGAAACAAAGACCAGCAGCGTGGCCCTTGCCTTCAATTTGCTTATTCCAACTAAGCGAAAGAAAAAGAAAACAATTCAGTGTATCAGGTTAGAGCTACATCAGAGGTATGCGTGTGTTGCTAGGGAGAACAGTGAAGAAGGGCATCTGAATCACACTGGGAAGCAAAAAAGGAAAGTTTCTTTAAGAAAATGCTGTGCTTAAACTGATTTTGAAGGACAAAGACAAGCTAATTTGGCATAACTAGTAGAACCATTTGAACAAGTACACCCAGGTTCACATTATAACTGTTAGATTTTTTTTTAATCTGTTCTCTTCATGGCCTTAGTGATAGCCAGATGGTACACCTATGGAGCAGACTTATCTCTACTGCCTTTGAAAAGACATGATTCTAACACGAAGTAACTTTTATGGGCTTAAATCATCAAAAGAAAAGCCTGAAAAGATAGATTTCATAGAGAGCAGTAACTTCAAGAGTCAAGAGTCCTAGGATAAATCATCTTGTCTGTCACTGAGGTGCTGTGAAAATAAATCACTGTTACTTCCAATTCTGGAAAATGAAAGTAGCACTCTTCAACTAAGGTTTGAGTGAATATGCCAATTAATATTCTAGCCATAAAATTTACAAAGTTACATTCCCATGTAAATATCATAATAGTTTTTATTCAGCAAAAAAAGATGAGATCAAGGAACTGAATATATTGAGCTACATAGCCATTGTTTCTTTTGTTTAATTCACCATGCAAAACAGGATTTAACATAATACAGCATAGGACCAGCATAGGACTTCAAGATGGGTTCCAGATATATTTCACTGAGTGCTTTAAAAGCAGCAGTATGTTATAGGACTGATTCTTTTCAAGATGATCAAATATAACTATGCCTTTCTTTTTTTTTTCATTTTTTATCTTTAAAAAATTTCTTTAAATTTTGAGTACTTAAAAATTAGCATTTTTCTCTTTATCCTTATACAACCTAGAGACAGAATGAATTGCTATATATTGACTCTGACTAATAATACTTCTTAGTAATGTTTTAGTTTTCTGCCACCATCAGGTGATTTCTGTAATTTTCCATACATCTGAAGCTTTACTCTCAAGCATTATGTAACTCCCTGCCTTTAGAAACAGTATGCTAGATAGTTTAATCTGGGGATGATCATTATAAAAATGTATTATTAGACTGTGCTTTAATACTATGACACCATTAGGTACTACTGAGAAGTACAGAATGATTTTCTCTTGCACTCAATGAACTTTGAGTTCTATTATCAGATTTCCATAGATTTTTGTCTTTCTTTCTTTGCCCTCACTTTTTATAATTGCTGTGCTACTCTGCTTTCAATATCCCTTTTTATAATATGTTATTTCATATTCATCTTTGATTCAGCAAATATTAATTGATGGTATACTATGTGTTAGGCTGACTTTCAAAGATATATAAAGTATGTTCTCAGCCTTTTAAAAGCTGTCAGATAAGAAATAGAGATATCAACAAGTAATTTCAATTCCATGTACTAAATGCAATTATTAAGGTTTTATTTTATGGATAAAAGACTTGTTTTTCCCTGACTGTTAGGGACTGAATTGTGTCCACCAGAAAGATGTGCTGAAAACTTAACCCCTGAACCTGTTAATGTAACCCTGTTTGGAAATATGGAGTTTTAGTTATGTTGATAAAGTCATATTGGAGTAGGATGGGTCCTAAACCTAATCTCTTCTGAGTGGTATCTTATAAAAAGAGTACAATAGTCACAGAAACATACAGACGGGGAAGAGACCATGTGAGGATCCACCTGCAAGGTGAGGAATGCCAAAAAATGCTCAGGGCTGCCAGAAGCTGAAAGAGACAAGAAAGAAATTTTCCTAGAACTGATGCCCTGAATTCAGACGTCTAGCCTCCAGGACTTTGAGAAAATAAATTTCTGTTCTTTAAAGCCACCACATGTAGTATTTTTGTTATGTGAATACTAGGAAACCAAGACACTGACTTTGCTAAACGTGGATGGGACAAGACAGGATTAAAGGATTCGCCAGTGATGGATCAGAGAAGAATTCAAAGCGGAGTTGTTCAAAGTAGATCTTAAAAAAGATGCATGGGAATGCATCTCCCATGGAGAAAGATATTTGCAATAAAATGTAAGATAAACAAATTTGTAAACCAAAAAAAAAAAAAAAAAAAAATCCATTGCCATCGAGTGAATTCCAACTCATGGCAACCCCATGTGCACAGAGAAGAACAGCTCTATAGGTTTTCTTTGCTATAATCTTTACAGAAGCAGGTTATCAGGTCTCTCTTCCTCGGGGTTTCTGGCTGGGTTCAAACTGCAACCTTTAGGTTCTTAGTCAGGGACTCATACATTTATAAACATTTTGTCTAAAATATGAACAAATCCCTTTTAGGGAGACCAAAAAACAGTCCTAGTTCACAAGTGTTAGACTTACTTGGAAACATCTCTTTTGACCATATGGGGGGCTTATTTTGCTAACTTTCTCATTCTATAGCATGTATAGGTAGTTTGGGGTGCTTGGTAAGTGATATCCCTGTAAGAGCAACGTTAATATATTTACTAGGAAAATTTTAATTATATTATGTAATATTATAATGCATTTTATTATCATATATCATGTTTTCTTACCACGACCTTTCCACTATTGGTTAGTATTTTCTAATTAGAAAAAATTGTTTTCAAGAATAATATTAGGCTTACAGATAGCCTTTAAGCTAATTGGAGTGATGTTTCTGAATATGCTTTCTGTATATTTTTGTTTATGATAGAATAGTAGATATGAATCTTATAATCATGCATAGAAAATTTGGCCCTGGACATTAGTCAACCACCCAAAAACTTCTAGTGGCAAACACAGTTTTTTTTTAATATTTAAAACAGCATTCTTACAATAATATATGGCACAATAAATATTGGCTAATAGTAATAGTGGAAATGCTGGTGGCATAGTGGTTAAGAGCTACAGCTGCTAACCAAAAGGTCACCAGTTCGAATCCACCAGGTACTCCTTAGAAACACTATGGGGCAGTTCTACTGTCACATAGAGTCACTATAAGTCGGAATCGCCTTGACAGCAATGGGTTTGGTTTGGTTTTCGTAGTAGTAGTAGTTTAATGAAAAATAATACACTACCAGACTTATTCTGGAAATCTAAATTTCAGTAGAAACTTAAATTCCTACACAATTTCAAAGAAATGTGTAGTGGTATGCATGAAGTTAACTACACTAATATCATTTAAAAAAAAAAGTGAAACTTACTACCATATATTCAGTCTTTGAGTTTGCTGAATTTCAATTTAATCTCAAGGTTTAACCTTTGTCTGGTTAAACCTTGAATGGTTTAACCATTCCCTTGCATAAAATTCACATAATACAGTCTCATCAGTTACATCTTTTATTTCATCTCCAAGGGGATGGGTGATCTTCAAGGGGATGGGTGGAGAAAATACCCATCAGTTTCTCCAGGTATTATATGTAGTTTGAAAAAGTCACTGCCACTCAGAATTCTTCTATTTCTACTCCACATTTCTTCCACTGGGCTTTCACCCTCCTTGGACCTCCTCTCTCACACACAAGCAAGGACACAAGAAAATCACTGCTATAAATTTGAAGATGATTTAAGGCTGGAAATTTTTCAAAGCTGTAGTTACTAATTGCCCATTATGGATTTTTTTTTTTTTTAATCCCAATGATATACCCTTAAAACATCTAACTTCGAGTAGGGTAATTTCCTGGTGAACTCTCCAGGATAATAAGTGTTGTAGATTGTACTGTGTCCTCCAAAATGGGTATGTTGAAGTCCTAACCCTAGTACCTGTGAACATGACCTTGCTTGAAAACAGGTTCTCTTATAATGTTGCCCGTTAATATGGGGTCATACTGGAGTACGGTGGGTGCTAATTTGATCTGAGTGCTGGCCTCATAAAAGAGAGACACACAGGAGGAAGACGACCACTTGGAGATGCACATCCAAGCCAAGGACTACCAAGAAACACCTACAGCTTTCAGAAGCTGAAAGAGACAAGGATCTTTTGAAAGAACAAAGCCCTAATGACACCTTGAATTCTGACAATAAATTTCTGTTCTTATAAGCCACCCAGCTTGTAGTATTTTGTTACAGCAGCCCTAGGTAACTAATACAATAAGTTGGTGGCAAAACATGGCCTTAGTGATTTAATTTCTGTGCCATATAGAGTCTTTGCATAAAAACCAGTAAGTGTTTAGAGGATAAAAAAAAAAAAAAAAACTACCAAAAATGATGATTTCTACTTTACAATTGTTACCTTAAGCCATTCCTCTCTTATACTAGTTACAGCACTGGAACAATGATGATATGGTGTTTTACTACTCAGCGTCAATATCTGATTATATCAGGAGACCATTTCTATGATCTTGAAACTCAAGGTGGTATTAAGCTGAACTTAAGGAAATCGAGATCCTGTGATGAACCCATGGCTCTTAACATGTAACTGTTTCTGTCTGATAATAAACACCCGAGAGAGAGCAGATGGTACAAACGGTTAACACACTTGGCTGATAACTGAAAAGTTGGAGGTTCCAGTCCACTGAGAGGCATCTCAGAAGAAAGGCCTGGTGATCCACTTTCAAAAAAGTCAACCATTGAAAACCTATGGAACACAGTTATACTCTTACACACATGGGGTTGCCATGAACTGGAATTGGCTCTAAGGCAACTGGTTTTGAAAGACAGCAGCAAAAGTTATATTGTTTCTAACACACTGATAAAGAACCATCACCAATGCTGATTTGCATCTCATGAAAAAACCTAGCCCCATAAAACCTGGATTTATAACTCACCAAAACCAAAACTTGGAATGTCCAGAAGTTGAATTACTTGCCAGTTTAACAAAGCGGCTACACTGATATTTTTATATAAAGTTTAGGGGAGCTCTAGGGTATGTCAGTGTCTGCCCCTTGAAGCAAGTGAAGACGGGCTAGGTTAAGTTCTAGTCATCTCACTCCCTTGTTTCTACAAAAAACAACTCCAGTGTATTTATTTTAGACATACTTTAGATTTTCTACAATTTCTTTTTTGATAGAATCCATTACTAATATTTGAAAATTACTATGAGTCTATCCTATGGAATCACATCATTAAAGCAAAGGTAAAAAAAAAAAAAAAGGTAGCAAGGATCAGAATCTTTCAGGCAGAGTAGACCATGGATAAAATACCATGTAGTGCCCATTCGCTTTATATGAGTTAGTAGCATTAAGATTTAATCAGACAGGGACTCATATGGCAGGAATAGATGGAAATTACTTCGCTTTTGTTCCTGTTTTTGACATAGAATGTCAGGAGGGTGATGTAGCTAAGTCAAATACACCCCAAATTCGAAACTATACTTCTGTGATTTTTAATAGCGAAGATGCTGAGACTTGGGGGAAACACCTAATAGAACTGGGTTCAGTGTACCCTGCCGTTTTTTAATCTTTTCTGGCAGAAATCACTGTGAGTAGGGTGAGTTTCTAAAACCCTGTGTACTGAGAAAGGTTTAGATCCAAACTTGAGACCAACATACTTTGATGTAAATGGAAGGATTTTCCCTTAATCATGCAACCCTGAGCAAGTTAAATAAATATTATCCAAAGGGATTTTTTTTTTAAGCATTCAAAATCTTAGTACATGAACTCTGCATTAACCACAGGGGATAGAGACCTACTGCACACTTGACCAGCCTCTGCCCTGGTGGTAAAATGAAAAGAACCCTGCACTAAGAATGGCAGGTGTGAGTTCGGCTGCTGCTTTTCACTAGTTGGGACCTTGACACATCATTAAACCTCTCTGAGACTACAGTAATGATTTCTATCTACCTCACAGGGATGTTTATCAATGTTCAATGAGATTAAGAGCAAGAAAGGTAAATGTAGATTGAAAACACTATACATATTAGTTCTTATTAAAATATATCAGAGTAATACCATTCTTAAACCCAAGAAAGAAAGAACCTTGCCCTGAGCCCTGTTTTTTCAAGCCCCTCTTCTGACCTTCTTACCACTCCTTTCCCCACCAGTTTTCAGAGTCAAGAAAACAGGCACCAGAAGTCTGTGCCTGCGTAAGTAACTATGTTCCAAGTATCCAGACTCTGTAATTCCCTGCCCAAACTACCCTGAACCCATTTTGTGGGCTTATGGATTACTTCTCCTCAGTACACTCTCCTGTGGGGGAGACATACCACTGGTGCAACTACCTCAGGCCCAGGATGGTAAAGGATTGGATGTTTATGGGGGTATAGATGGAGCTTGCCTGTACACCTGGAATGCCTCCATGCATGTGGGCAAGGCTCTTCGTCGTGCAGGAAAGAGCTTGGAGTGGGAAGAGGGAATCAGACAGCCGCAAATCAAGAGTTTTGAGAATTCTAAGTAAGAACCAGTTTATTATGAAGGTTTATTTGTCAAGGTGTAAGGACAGAACATATTTTCCTTAAAAATATGATTGTTTGACTTACAACTTTTAAATATTTAGAAATGTGGTATGCTGACCTCCATTTGTACTTTTGCCCCAGGCTCCATAAGTGTTAAGGAGAGACCTGTTTCACAGTTGCCATTATAAATCATTCTTTGAGTTTACAGTTTACTTTCACAAATTCTTTTTTTCTAATTTTAGGACTAATTATTGTTTTTTTTTTCTGGGGAGGGAAAGTATATTACTATGTACTGAAATGTGTTTTGAGTTGTTTTATCTGTGGAAAACCACAACCATTTCTCCATTATTGCACCACCTACTGTGCTCTTGGGTGTACTGCAATCCAATCTGTCAACCTGGTGCCCTCGAGTCGATTCCGACTCATAGCGACCCTACTGGACGGAGTAGACCATTCCATATTCCATACTGGGACAGAGTTGCCTGATAGGCACAATCTTCTTCCTACATCAGCTTGGAAAGTAAAAATTATAATCTCTTTTTCCTTTGGTTTTAAAAGATAAGTCCTTTTTAAAAAAATTGAAATGTAAAGGGCTGATAAGGAGATTAGCTAGTTAAAGTTTTACACTCGAAATTGTCTCTATACTGAATCTCACTGATTTTTGTGTGATATCTGTAAATAGCAAAGAGAATAGAATTTATCAGCAGAAGAACTGATTTAAATGTCTTTCAGCCTTAAAGAGAAATGTGTAGTTACTGAAGTGCAGTCCAAAATGGCATTTGTATAATATGCAGGCTGACAAATAGCATGGTATTCACCTACCTACATTCATTATATAGGCTGTTAACCTAGAGATTAAACAGAACATATATGTCAGTTAATCAGCTCCACTCACTAAAAGCGGGACTATGATTTTATTCTCCAGTGCTTCGCTATACCAGGAGATGCTTAATATACTACAAGTATCCAAAAAAAATGGAATGTCTACATGCAAATATTTTATGTTTAGAAGAAAATTATTTTAGTTGTTTATCTTTTATTTTTTAAAAAATGTCAAGGCCTTAAATACTTTCCTATCTCAGTGCAAAAGAACGTGAAAAAAAATCACATTATTGCCATATCCTACGTTTGTACAGGGCCTTTTTTGTTGTTGTTGTTCCAGAACTGTACTTTCATATCTATTATCTCATTTTTTCATGACAAACTTACATACTAGGTAAACATTCTGAAGTTTTCACAAATATCTCATAGCTACCTTATGTTTTTCACTAACCATCTCTATCTTATTTTTATCCACAGTTCCTTGACAATTAAGCCATTCCAAATAGTTCTGATAAATATAAACAGGTCTATTCTTGTTCAAGCCCTTAAGCCATTCTTTAACCAAGGCCAACCTATATCTGAATCAAGCAACAGACATTCAGTAAAAACAATTTTTGAATATTCTGATTCTCTCTTAAGCAGAATTTCCCAGAAGTTATAAACTCAAATGCCTAAAAGGAGTGGTGGTTAACTAAACTCACAAAACACACTGTAAGTCCTAAGCTCCTTTTGTGTGCCCAAACTTAACATTTGCCTAGTTATATTGCTTTTAAAACTCTATGTATAATATACATCCTCCAGAGTACCAGTTGGCGACCACTCACTAACTGCCCTTACTCCCTCTTTTTGTCTTTATCTTCTTCTTCAACCCTGTGATTTTTCAAACTTATGCATTTTGACTTGATCTTCTATTCTGGACTCCAAAGTCCCTCTTTGGACTCAAGGCATATTTGGCTTCTCCAGTTTTGACACTTTGGTGCTATATTTTAGATACAATTTTCAAATGCCCTCTGGCCACATTCTTGCCTTTACTGATAAGTGTTTTCCTCAGAAGTAATAGAGTCAAAATTAAATCATCTCTATCTTAGCGATAAGTACTTCTGGTAGGCCTGTCTTATTTTCTACTCCCTTTCCACCTCCCATCCTTGTGAGAGAGAAATAAGTTCATCACAACCCTTCTTAGAATCTACCACTGTTCAACAATGACAAAAAAGAGAGAGAGAGTAGCTTCTGAGGCTGCTTATATACAACCAAATACCTCATGGGATTTGATTCCTTGGTTTGGAGGTTTAGGGTCACGGTTTCATTGGATATCCCAGTTAAATGGCCTGATAATTTGTTCAGTGCTTCTGCTCTACCTCCTAGTAGGTTGCGTAGTACCTGGGGTCTTAAAACCCTGCGAGCGGCCATCCAAGACACAACAATTGGTCTCTATTCATCTGGAACAACAGAGGAAAAGGAGAGTCAGGAATAGGAGGAGATTATGGAATAGTGGCTAATTGCCTCCTTTGCCATGAGACCAGAAGAACTAGATGGTGTCTGGCTACCATTATTGAACATTTTGACCAAAGATTTCATAGAAGAATCCTGATCAAAAAGGGAAAATGCAGAACAGAATTTCAAATTCTCATGGACTCTAGGCTTTCTGGAGCCATGGAGAGTAGATGAACCCCTGAAACTATTGCCCTGAGATAATCTCTGAACCTTTAACCAAAAATATCCCCTGAAGTCTTCTTAAAACCAAACAATAGTTTAGCTTAACTAGTAAAAAAAGTCTGCATTTAGCATTATGCTCTTTTTAAAACTGTTTATATGGGATCAAAATGACAACAGCAACTTGAAAGATTGGTTGGGAAACTTAGGGGGCAATGAGTTTATGTTAATGACAGAGGAACAACTCAGAAAATGAGGGTGAGAATTGTACAACTCAAAAAATGCAATAAAAGTCACTAAAGCATAGATGTATAAACTGCTGAATTTGTGTATGTTTTACTATGTATATTCTCAACAACAACAAAGCAAATAAAATTTAAACAAAAAATTTTTTAAAAATCTACCACTGCTACAAGTACTCAAGTTCATTTTCAATTAATTATACTTGAATGCCAGTCCATGTCTGAGTGACTGTTTTAGTGTTTAGCAGTCAAGTATAATGGCTTACAGTCTTCCAGACCAATCTTTTTCCTTTGAAAGGAAAAAAAAAAAGATGGGCACAAAATCTGACCTGTTCCAGGTTTCAAGCCCTCCTATAATCAATGATCAATATGAATGTATAAGGACTAGTTGACATTTCCTTCCCTGTTTTGATTTGAATTTAAACTATCCCATCATGGATTATGAACAGAGTGTCTGATCACATTTCATCTTTCAGGACATAAAGGTGAATGTTTTTCAAATTTCTAGAAATACTATAAAGCATAATAGGTCACTTCACTGTTAATTTTTCATAATATGGAAAATTTAGTTCCTTTAAAGAAAAAGTCTGAATGATATGTCAGTAATCTTTAAAGAAATGAGTATATTTTCTTTATTGCCAATAGAGATCTAAAAAAATCAATTTGCCAAATTTCTTTGAAATTTTCAACTATACCATATGCGTATCTCCTATGTAATTAGAGTTTTTATCCCCAAAGTTTCTTTAAAAAACGTGTTGGAGGAAGATATTTAGATGGTGGAGGAGTGGATGGATGGATGGATGGGTGGATTTATCTCAATTTATCAATTATCATTGTTTATTATATTACATGAGAGTTAACCAGTATATTGGTTATAAGCCTGTTGTGACTGATATTGGTTATAAGCCTATTGTGACTCTATTATAAATTATTCTACATAATACACCAAAATAGAGTCATATGTAACATAGAAAAATAGTCAAAGATATTTTTGACTGATATTTCAACTCTTTAAAAAACATCTCACAAACATAGGAACCTATTCATATAGTGTGTATGTGTTTCTTTAGTTTTATAATCAAAAGTAATAAATTGGTTAGAGAAGGAAATGAAGTACTGGTTAATACCTTGACTTTTAAATAACTAAAATTACAGTACACTATCTAACAGGCTTTGTACAGACAGCCTACAACACATAACTAAAAGCATAATAACAATTTGTTGATAGTAGTTATTAAGAGCACCTTATGTCACAATAGTGCTTTTTCTTTAAGTACTTTGATAAGAAAAAGCATCTGGCTCTTACATTTATAGTGAGAGCTGAGATTAATCAAGCACTTACTATGTAGTAAAGATTCTTCTAAGTGTTTATCATGCATGGATTTATTTAATATTCCAAACCATCCTCTGAAGTAAGTACTATCACTATTCCGTCATCTTGTGTCTAAGGAAGCTGAGGCCAAAGAGCTTAAGTAACTTGCCCAAGGTCACACACAAACGAGGAGAGGCAGTGGGACCTCTATGCTGGCAGTCGGGATCCAGAGCGCACACATTTAACCCTTCTGTTCTACTTCCTCTCAGTTGTAGGGAAAAGTTAGGAGAGAAATGGGGGAAATGGGCTATTGTTCCAAGTTCCAAGTTCATATTTAGAATTTCTCACTAAGATTCCTGACTGTTTTATACTTATGCATTGCAGATATATATACTTATGCATTGCTATGAGTCGGGCATTGCATATATATTGTTTTTTCAAGGTTAAATTGCAAAGTAAAAACGCTATTGTACAAGCAATCATAATGGCTTATTCTTTCCATCCCAAAGCATTTTCTAACCAAAGGTGGAAAACACTTTTCGCGCATCACTGAAAGATAGCTCCCTTTAGTTGAATAATGCTAATGTTTATTACCACTTAATAGCCCCAGACATGACAGTATTTTGAAATTCAAGAGTAACTTGAGGTAAGCAGAATGCAAATACACTAGAGAAGAGTAACCATATTTCAAAATAAATTGTGCATTGCCTTGCACATCACAGTTCGTCAGTATTCATTGCTGCTAATGCTAGAGTGGTTAGACAGACCAATGAAACTTGTAATCATATGTGTGAAACTGCCTCTTGAAGACCTTTGACTTTGGGCGAATTAACCCTCTATGCTCACCATCCATTTAATGCTGAGAAATGTGTTGAGTAAATTAGTATTTGTAAAGGTATAAAACTCTTAAGCATGTGCTAAAATAGAAGTATGAAAAAATACTAGTTTCAGGCATCAAATGAAGCCTAAAATCAATTATCCATTTTCTAGAAATTTCAGACCATTTTATATAAGAAGAAAATAGAATGAAAAAACTTTGTTAATTTTTTGTGTGAAAAAAAATTTCTGTGACTTTTTTGATCATATTGAAATTTGAATGAGAAATACAACTGCCATTCAGACATGACAATCCAACTCTACCTGACAAATACACTAAATCATGTCACTCAAGTATTCTAACTTCCATGCTCTCACCACCTCTTCCACTGTAGTAGCAAAAAAGCATCCTACTTCTATCCCACACGTGTCAAGACATTGAATTAGCAAGTCAATGTATTCAACTGTATTGCATTCTGGGAAATAATTGTACCACAGAGCCTGGCACATCATTATTTAATAAATAGCTTTTGGATAAGTAAATTATTAACAAATAAATCTGCGTAACAAACATGTTCTTCCAACCTCTCCAGTCAGGCTTCCCTGAACTTGAGAGGAGATATCAAGAGTGACTCTTCACCCATTCATGAACTGACCTGGAAAGCACAAGAGTCAAACTCTTAAATCAGTGCTCAATAATTTAGTATTTCCTCCTTGTTCTCCCCCCAAAATAAAATAAATAAATAAAATTATCTCATATAAAGACTGAGCCTCAAGAATTTAGTGCCTTTAGTAACAGAAATAACATTTTACAAACATGAAGAAAACAGAGTCCTTTGGCATCAATACATTATGTCAGTAAGTGCATTCTGATTTGTTTTTCTCTTCAATCTAAGATCTTCTAAATGATTAATAGTGTTATCTTAAAAACAGAGAACATGGCTTCAAAACAACAAGCAGAAATCCAGAATTTCTGACTCTGGCTGCATAAAGCAATAAAAGCCATTAGCTCTAGACTGTGCAGATATCACATAGACTCTTTCTCCCTGTTTTCTTAACATCCTTTAATAATCTAACTAAACATTACATATTCCACAGCAACTTTGAAAACTACAGAAAAGTCAAGAAGCAATCACCCAATATCCTACCACCTGAAGATAACTGATAATACTTGAATTTCTTTCATTCGAGTATGTACGTAAATGTGTGTGGGTGATCCATAACTATAATTCTGTATACATTTTTATGCCTTTTTTCTTATCACTACAAGATACACAAATTTTATGTTATAAATTATGTGTGAACATTCTAACATCTATATAGCAATTTGTACAGTGGCACAGGACCAGGCAGTGTTTTCGTTTTGTTGTGCAATGACACCTGACAGCAACAACATATCAAACTTTTTGTAGGCTTCCTGCTTTTTTGCTGTAGTAAAAATCCTTGATCCTTACCATTTATGCAAAGCGATGCTGTGGAAATGCATGTATTTAATATATTTTCTTAAAATTGATCCTTCAAGGCTATAAAAAATGAGCTATTGATATGATAACTTCTGGGGAAGGGTGAGGATGAAGGGGCTTCTCAGAAGCCACGCTGTCACTCTACTGCTTTATTGAAGAAACAGACATTACTTCTGTAATTAAAAATATTTTAAAATAAAATAACAACACTGCAATGAACACATTTGTATATGAATTGCTTCCTAAATTTTAGATTATTGCCTTGGTATAAATTCCCAGAACTGGAATTACTAAATCAAAGGATCTGAACATTTCGAAGCCTTTTGTTCAAAACTGGTAAATTGCTTTTCTAATTAGGTGTCACGAGTAAGAGCTTGAGAAAAATAGTAAACCGTTAAACCAGAAAGAAATATTCTCATCTCAAATTTAAGTGAGTTTGGCTCATCAAAGTTCAATTCTAAATACACCCCCTTAACTCTTTCCAGGCTTTTCTCATGCTGGAAAGTTAAACTTGGTAATCATCACAATAAAATGTATTAGGTATATAAAAGAAGCCTTCCAATTTAATGTCATTTTTAAAATATAAGTTTATAAGATCTTTATTAAAGAAATATATATTTAATCTGTTTAAACTGTTACTAATCACTTGGAAATATTTTTCTGATTATAAAAGATTTGTGCAATAGTTTTTAATGTCAAGTTATTTTCTTTGTTTCAAATGCGAAATACAAATGGATGTCATCTTTATCACAAAATATCTGATTTATAGGTTGATTTAATTGCTTACTTTGAACATTCTAAAATGAAACTTAATGATAATCTTCTTTAAATGTTAATAAATGACAGATGCATTGGGACAAAATTTATTCATAACATGAAATAATTAACTGTTTCTTTTCCTGTATTCTTAAAAGATAATTTCAAAAAATCCAAAAATGTTTTACAAATGAGCTATTTTTGTTTTAATGTGGTCAATAGGTTTGGGTACAGAAGTTAAAAAAAAAAAGGAAACAATTAAAATGTAAATAGTTCATTACATTTTTAAGTATTAAATCAAGGAAGGCAGCAAAGTGTAATAGAAAGTGTCCAGACTTTGGACATAGACCTGAGTTCAAGTCCCAGCCTTGTTGCTTATTAGCCTTTAACCCTGAACAAGTTCCTTAGCTTTGCTTAGTTTCAGTACTTTTCATCTATAAAGGAAATAACTGCAATGATTTTCTAGGATTGTAACTTGTTGCTAGGTGCCGTTGAGTCGATTCTTACTCATAGCGACCCTATGTACAACAGAACAAGATGCTACCAGGTCTTGCACCATCCTCACAATCATTCCTGTGTTTGAGCCCATTATTGGAGCCACTGTGTCAATCCATTTCGCTGATCCTCTACTTTCCTAAGCACGATGTCCTTCTCCAGGGACTGGTCCCTCCTGATAACGTGTCCAAAGTATGTGAGACAAAGTCTTGCCATCTCACTTCTAAGGAGCATTCTGGCTGTACTTCTTCCAAGACAGATTTATTGGTTCTTCTGGAAGTCCATGGTATATGCAATATTCTTCACCAATACCATGATTCACATGTATCAATTCCTTTTCAGTCTTCCTTATTCATTGTCCAGCTTTCACATGCATATTAGGTGATTGAAAATACCATGGCTTGGGTCAGGCATACCTTAGTCCTCAAAATGACATCTTTGTAACTTAATAGATGCTAAAAGAAAATGGTAGCTATCATTATTATGCTCAAGTCAATACAAGATGTATACTATCTACTTCATATTTCTAAAATAGAAAATGAATTATAACATCTATTATCTGAACTGGCTGCCTATGATCACATACTACAGAGTATTTTGTGTGGATGTAAGGGTATACGTATGTATATGTGTATGTGTGTTTATGTATATATAAACCAAACCTGTTACCTTTGAGTTGATTGCAACTCATAGTGACCCTATAGAACAAAGTAGAACTAACCCATAGGATTTCCAAGGAGCAGCTGGTAGACTCGAACTGTTGACTTTTTGGTTAGCAGCCAAGCTCTTAACCACTACACCACCAGGGCTATATATATAAAATCATGTTAATATTCTGGGATATACCTTATATCTTTATGCACTGAAACCTGTGAAAGCTGGAGCTCAATGAGACTGCCTTGCTTTTCCGAGTTTCACAAGTTTTCCACCTTTGACAAAGTGAAGTCTTAACACTTTTCTATCACTCTCTATTAGTGGAAAATATTTGAGTTTTCCTTCTCTGACAGGTTTCTGCCTTACACATATTCCAGCATTCACAGATTTTTGTTGTATATCTCCATATAAAATATAAAGAGATTCATTAACATGTAAACAGTATATATGTGTGTGTGATTATAATAATACTACATTCATTAATTCAACAAATATTCATTGAACAGTTATATGTCCAGCACTATTCTAGGAATCATGGACATAAAAGGCAAGAAAAGGAAAAAAATCCTTGCTTTTGTAGGGCATACATTCAACCAGGAAAAAATGCAATAAAAAGACAAATGACCAAAATAGAAAGTGTTAAAGCTGATAGGTGCTAAGGAGAAAAGTAAACAAGCAAGGGAGATAGAAATTGTTAGAGATTGGGTTGCAAATTTAGAATACAGGGTTAAGGAAGAAAGCCTTACTGAGACGACATTTGAGTTGTTGTTGTTGTTAGGTGCCCTCAAGTTGATTCTAACTCATAGTGACCCTATGCATAACAGAACAAAACACTGCCTGGTCCTGCGCCATGCTCACGTTGTTGCTATGCTTGAGCTCATTGTTGCAGCCACTGTGTCAGTCCATCTCATTTAGATTCTTCCTCTTTTTCACTGACCCTCCATTTTACCAAGCATGATGTCCTTCTCCTGATAATATGCCCAAAGTATGTGAAACATAGCCTCACCATCCTTGCTTCTAAGAAGCATTCTGGCTGTGCTTCTTCCAAGACAGACTTGTTCGTTCTTCAGGCAGTCCATGGTATATTCAATGTTCTTAGCCAACACCACAATTGAAAGGCACTAATTCTTCTTCAGTCTTCCTTATTTGTTGTCCAGCTTTCTCATGCATATGAGGTGATTGAAAACACCATGGCTTGGTTCAGGCTTACCTTAGTACCCAAGGTGACATTTTTGCTTTTCAACATTTTAAAGAGGTCATTTGCAGCCTGTTTGCCCAATACATCTTTTGATTTCTTGACTGCTGCTTCCATGGATGTTGATTGTGGATCCAAGTAAAATGAAATCCTTGACAACCTCAATCTTTTCTCCGTTCGTCATGATGTGGCTTATTGGTCCAGTCGTGAGGATTTTTGTTTTATGTTGAGGTATAATCCATACTGCAGGCTGTGGTCTTTGATCTTCATCAGTAAGTACTTCAAGTCCTCTTCATTTGAGTAATGACCTTAAACAAGGTGGGGAAGGAAGCCACATGGAGGTAAGGTCTTTGCAGGAATAAAGAACAGTAAGTGCGAATGTCCTTAGGTGGGAGCATGCCTGGAAGAATTCACTAGCGGCTATACACTCCCCTCTCGTGGAGTTATTTTGAGGATTGAATGAGTATAGTACATGTAAAGTTTAGTACAGGAATCCATCTGCCACATAGAAAAAGCTAAATAAATTTTAATTATTATTATTCATAATTCTTAGCATTAGTCATTTTATTTAATAATCATTAAATAATATTTTCATATTTGTTTATAAATTTTCAGTTTTCAGTCAGGAATTTGGAATCATGTATACTCAGCCTTATATCATTTAAGCCATTGTTTAAATAATTTCTAGTTCTAATCATACCTAATTAATAATTAAAAAAAAATTGTTATAAGACATCTTCTATCTCTTCTATTGCATTTAAAGTTCTTGACTCTTCCTGTATCCAGCGCAGCACTGACTTACACATGATAACATGTTCATAAAGTTTTCTTCATTGAATGGGAAAACGAACACGTTGTTATTCAGTAACTGCAGTTTTGCAGAATGACCTCATTCACTAAACCAAAGTTAACTGTGTTTTATCTTGCAGATTATAATTTGTAATGCCCTCATTAGCTCATTCATTAATTTTTATGATTGTCTACAAGTATTATTACTTAATGCAATGTAAATATGGTAAAAAAAAAAAAGATGCTCTTCATTTAGGGAGAGCTATTATAAGTTTTTTTTTTTTATTATAAGTTAGACAGCTTGTTAGTAATTGTCAATTGAAATGTATATTAAGCTGTACATTTCAACAAATCAATCCATCTGGCCCTGAGTTTGACTATTACTTTTATCCACTTGCTAAAGGTTGATTTTACATTAAGAGGAAATTATAAAAGTACACACTTGAATATGTATAATATTCTAAAGCAGTTTATTGTTTTGTTAGCTTCCAAAAGCAAAGAGAAACTCCTGAGATAAAGACTAGTGCTGCAGCTAAAATCTGTATAATTTGTAACATTATCTGACTGAAGTAAACTGAACATTTATCAGCATCTCTGACATCTGCTTTATCCAACGAGACCCTGTTAAGATAATGCAGAAATCCAAAAAGACTAAGATGGATCTGTTTGACACAAATGAAAATTAGTTAAAGAATTATGACCTGAACACTAGACAGGCCCTAAGGGTGGTTCTTCTGTAAAATTACCAAGTTGCTTTTTTTCCCACTTACAGGGTTTGACATCAAAAAATTCTTCATTTTACACAGCAGCAAGCTGGCAAAGCAGTCTAAGTTATTTTCAGGAGAAAATATGTATTTTGTTATAATACTGTTCTGAGCACAGTGAAAGAGTGGTATCATACAATTTTTTCTCTGAACCTAAAATTCCACATTAAGGAATTGAAATGCTATGGTAAGTTATTATTAATATTATGTTGCTCTATGAAACAAACTGAGAAATTTGATTTTTTTTTTTTTTTTTTTTACCATTAATCAAAGGCCACAGCAATTGTACTATGTGAGTGGAACCACTATAAAAAAAAAAAAACCAAACCCACTCCCGTCGAGTCGATTCGGACTCATAGCAACCCTATAGGACAGAGTAGAACTGCCCCATAGAGTTTCCAAGGAGCCCCTGGTGGATTTGAACTGCCGACCTTTTGGTTAGCAGCTGTCACTCTTAACCACTGCACCACCAGGGTTTCCAAAAGTACCATAACATCAATAATTTGGAACCATAAAAACCTAAAAAAAAAAAATTGTGTAAATATGAACCAAAAGAACTATAAAACTAAACTTCTTAAATAAATATGTGGAGTGAAAAATGACTGTAAATTGGCCTATAATTTGGCCAGAGGAGCTAAGAACAATAAATCAATATTGGAAATATGGTTCAGAAACAAAGAACTATAGGTTAAGAATAGAAATGGCTAAAGATGTCCTAAGAGACACGAGGAGCACTGAGAGGATTTTAGTCAAAAGTTAGGTGAGTATTGGACCAACGAGGAAGAGAATAGGGCTAAAATTTCAGTATCAGAGAAAAAACAATTTGCAAAATATTTGGATTAGTACTCACCCATCGTTATACACAAATCTTACCTTCATTCTCAGTCCATTCCCCTTCCTCTCAATTATACTTTCATTTCTATGACACAGCTCTCCCATACCACCACCTGTCTGTCAGCCCTTGGCATTGTGGTGGCTCGCATGTTGCTATGAATTCACTAGCCGCTATACACAGTATATACACAGAACCAGTATTTCAAATACCAGCAGGGTCACCCATGCTGAACAAGTTTCAGGGGAGCTTCCAGGTGAAGGCTGACTAGGAAGAAAGGACCTGACAATCTACTTCCAAAAAATATTAGCCAAAAATACCATCTATTGTGAGGATGGTGAAGGACGGGGCAACTTTTGGTTCTGTTATATGTGGGATTACTCCGAGTCACAGCAGACTCAATGGTACCTAACAACAACAACAACAGCTCTCTCATACACTTCTCCTCCACTTAACACTGTTGGCCAAGTAATCCCCAACTTCCTCACTGATCTTTTCCATAGAACCTTCCAGTTTATTTTCAAACTCCCATGTATCTTTACTCTTTCATTTTAGTTAACTCTTCCTTCTCCTTATACTTATTAAAAGCTTACACCCTACTTGTGACACCACTCCCTTTGAAATACTCTCCAGGTATCGTCCTCTGGGTCTTTCAATCTACATAAGATGCAGTTTCAATCATTTACAAGTTTTCCACTGATGTTTCCAATGCATTATCATTTGGCTTTAACAACTTTGTAACCCATAAAAATTGTAAAACACAAAATATCTGCTCATACAATTCCTTCTCCTTCCTTATCATCTTGTAGACATTCTTCCATACTGTAGAGTTAATGGTTGTATTGCTGAATCGATTTTTTTTCCTTCTCCTCACCCATTTTCTTATGGATGTTGATGTTGATTAAACATCCTGAGTTACTTCACCTCTTTATATTTGGTGATTGATATTCATTTTCATTTCACTTCAGGAGCTCACAATACACAATAGAATCATTAATTCATAATCACCTGGAAATACTTACCTCAAGATCTCAAACTCCAAATATTTTTACCAAAGAAGTGTCATAAGTGGTGACTAAGTGCTATGGCAGAGCATTAGAGGTTGGAAAAATCTTGGTGCATTCTTCATAGATGAAGTTTTTTAATTTTTATTTATTTATTTGTGTTTTACAGCTCAAGTTAGTTTTTTCCGTACAAAAATTTATTCACACATTGTTAGGTGACTAGTTGCTATCCCTGTAATGTGACAGCACAGTCCCCCTTTCCACTCCAGATTTCCCAAGTCTGTTCAACCAGCTTCTATCTGTTTCTGCCTTTTCATCCTGCCTCCAGACAGGAGCTGCCCATTTAGTCTCGTGTATCTGTGCTATATCTGTGCTATGAGTCGGAATCGACTCGACAGCAACGGGTTTGGGTTTTTTGGGGTTTCTCTGCTTGAACTAAGAAGCATACTCTTCATGAGTATTATTTTATGTTTTATATAGTCCAGTTTAATCTTTGTCTGAAGTGTTGGCTTTAGGAATGATTTTAGTTCTGGCTTAACAGAGAGTCCGGGGACCATGTCTCCTGGGGTTTCTTTAGTCTCAGTCAGACCAGTAAGTCTGGTCTTTTTCTGCAAATTTGTGTTCTGTGCCCCATTTTTCTCCTACTCCATAAGGGACTCTCTGTTGTATTCCCTGTCAGGGCGGTCATTGATGGTAGCCAGGCACCATCTAGTTCTTCTAGTCTCAGGCTGATGGAATCTCTGGTTTATGTGACTCTTTTTATCTCTTGGGCTAATATTTTTCTTCTTTCTTTGGTGTTCTTCATTATCCTTTGCTCTAGATGGGTTGGGACCAACTGATGCATCTTAAATGGCTGGCCACTCAATGCTTTTAAGACTCCAGACACCACTCATCAAAGTAGGATGCAGAACATTTTTTTAATAAACTTTGTTATACCAGTTGACCTAGATGTCCTCCCAAACCATGGTCCCCAGATGCCCACCCCTGCTACTCTGTCCCTCAAAGTGTTTGGTTGTATGCAGGAAACTTCTTAGCATTTGGTTTAGTCCAGTTGTGTTGACTTCCCCTGTATTGTGTGTTGTCCTTCCCTTCATGTAAGATAACTCTTGGCTACCATTTATTTAGTGAATTCCCCTCTCCCTCCCTCCCCACCCTTGTAACCATCAAAGAATGATTTCTTCTGTGTTTAAACCTTTTCTTGAGTTCTTATAATAGTGGCCTCATACAATATTTGTCCTTTTGAGACTGACTAATTTCACTCAAAATAATGCCTTCCAGAATCATCCATGTTGTGGGATGTTTCATGGATTCATCATTGCTCTTCATTGTTGTGTAGTATTCCATTGTGTGAATATATCATAATTTGTTTATCCATTCATCCATTGATGGACCCCTAGGTTGTTTCCATCTTTTTGCTATTATGAACAGTGCTGCAATGAAGATGGGTGTGCATATACTTACATATTTTTTTTAATTTATTCATAATTTACCTAAGAGTCTTTAGTGTGGAGCTGGATTATATTGACACAACTGGAATGCAGTAAATCAAAATGTAATAAGCATAATTTATGTTGAAAAATATACAGGCCAGCGGCCAGAATGCTTATGTACACTTGTCAGTGCACGTTTTCTTCTATACAAGTCAAATAATTACAAAAATTTCCTTTTCCAAATACCATAGGAATAATAAAACAGAGATGTGTTACAATGATGACCATGATGGAACTAGAATAGTTTAGTACACCGATCTCCTGTATATGCTGTGGTCAGGGTAATACTTGTGTTAGATTACACATAACATTCACTAATGCATTATTCTTTGACTGCCTTCTCTCCATCTATGTCAGTCCTTCCCCAGGCAGTTACTACATCAGGGAACAAACCAGTCGATTAGGAGACAGCCAGAGAGCATTGGACTAAGGGTAGAATAATCCGTTTTGTCATTGCTTAGTTGTTTGTCCTTGGCCAAATCACTTAACTCTTCTTCTCAGCTATAAAAAGGAAGTAATGCCATCTTCCTCTTATTTGTTCAGTGGTCATTTAATGAGATAATGTATTTGAAAATACTCTATAATTTCTTATGTAAATCAACAACCACAACAATTCTGTGTTGATCGTTACTGAATTCTATTTCAAAAGGCGACATGTTCCTGACTTTTTCCCCAGCTTCTAGAGTGTAACCTATTTGAGATCTGTACGCTAACCACAACTCCTGTCCTTGCATTTTTCATTCTTTACCTAAGCTGGACTAATCTTTGCCAACATTGAATCTTTTGATTTCTTTCCTTTCCTTAGCTTGCATTCTTCTTCAGACTACCATTCTGCTTCTGCTCATCTGTTACTATTTCCTCACCTCACATTCTGTTCTTTCTACTCTAAACAATCAACTTCATCACTTACAACATTTCAAAAGCTCCTCTCAGATGTCAAATGGATCTTAGCTGAAGACAGAGAATACTAGAAAGATGTTTACCTGTGTTTGATTGACTATTCAAAGGCATTCAACTGTGTGGATCATAATAAATTACAGATAACATTGCCAAAAATAGGAATTCCAGAACACTTAATTGTGCTCATGTGAAACCTGTGCATAGAACAATAATCAGTCTTTTGAACAGAACAAAGGGATTCTGCATGGCTCAAAATAAGGAAAGGTGTGCATCAGGGTTGTATCCTTTCACCATATTTATCCAATCTGTATGCTGAGCAAATAATCTGAGAAGCTGGGCTATATGCAGAAGAATGCAGCATCAGGATTGGAGGAAAACTAATTAACAACCTGCAATATGCAGATGACTCAACCCTGCTGGCTGAAAATGAAGAGGACATGAAGCATTATATGAATTACACCTCAATATAAAGAAAACAAAAATCCTCACAACTAGACTAATAAGCAGTATCATGACATACAGAGAAAATATTGAAGTTGTCAAGGATTTCATTTTACTTGAATCTATAATCAATGTCCATGCAAACAGCAGTCAAGAAATCAACAGACCTGTTGCGTTGGGCAAATCTGCTGCAAAAGAACTCTTTAAAGTTTTAGAAAGCAAAGATGTCACTTTGAGGACTAAGGTTGCCTGAGACAAGCCATGGTAGTTTCAATTGCCTCCTATGCATGTGAAAGCTGGACAACAAATAAGGAAGACCAGAGAAGAGCGGATGCCTTTGAATTGTGGTGCTGGCGAAGAAAGTTAAATATACCATGGACTGCCTGAAGAATGAACAAGTCTGTCTTGGAAGAAGAACAGCCAAAATGCTCCTTAGAAGCGGGGATGGTGAGGTTTCATCTCACATACTTTGAATTTGTTATCAGAAGGGACCAGTCTCTGGAGAAGGACATCATGCTTGGTAAAGTAAGGGGTCAGCGAAAAAGAGGAAGATCCTCAAAGGATAGATTGACACAGTCACTACAAAAATGGGCTTAAATATAGCAACAATTGTGAGGATAGCATAGGACCATATAGTGTTTTATTCCATTGTACACAGAGCCGTTATGAGTCGGAACCAACTCGATGGCCACCTAACAACAAAAACTCCTCTCTGGAAAAAAATAGAAGTGACTTCCTAATTATCTTACCCAGCAATCTCTTTCCAGCACTCATGCTATTTGGCATTGCTGCTAGATTTGAGACTTCTTTAAACTTTCTTCTCCCTCGGACGTTACAACAATGATTAAAACTAAACTGACATTCACATTGATGAATGAATGAGACTAAAATTTGTGAAATTGTCTTAAAATGTTAGTGAAAAGCTTGAAATGATTGCAAAATTCCAGGTCCACTTTTCATATCAAATTTGAAACTAGAAGTGCAATTCTCTCCCACATCTCTTGTCAAAATCTTCAATATCTTTCAAACCCAAAAAAAGGCCCTGCTCAAATGTCAATGGTATCCGCAATGTTTATCCTGTTCTCCATTTATCACTACCTCCTCTATAATTCCAAATATTTTCTTTTTACTTTTATTAGAACATATATCATACCCAAATTGCATTATTTAAACTGTGTATAAACCTGTCTTCATGGATTTATTAAAAAATCATGCAACAACAATGCTTTCCACGCTTTAGATATTTAATAATGAATTTTGGAAGAAAGAACCAATGTCAGAGGTCATTAACTCACTCTACATTATTCTTTCTAAACATTCTGTTATGTAAAACTACCTAAGTTCTTTTAAGAAAATGAATATATGAATCTTAAAACTGTTCAATGCTTCCGCAAATATTAATCATCTCAGCTTTGAATACTTGGAGAATACTGGCTTATGGGGTTTGGAGACAGGGATTTCAATGCGAGCATTTTAATGTACGTTAGCTCAAGTGATTCTAAACTTCCTGTGATTGCATGACTGAATAAAGTAAATAATTGTTTTGCATAAGAAGTAAGAAGTAATTCTTTTCTCAGAAGAAGTAGACGAGTTTGCTGGTTTTAGTCTTAAAAGCCAACATGCACTAGGACTGAATTATGCACATTGATTAGCTTATTCTGATTCTTGTGAATAAAACATGGAGAGTTTGTGGGCTACACATCAAGTTTAAAACCTTAGGTTATAATCTACTGTCAAAAGCAGACATGGCAAATGACTGTCACATTCACTTGAGACTGTAGAAATTTGGTCCACTGAGTTCATTTTGCACATAAGTGCTTTTATTGGAAGTCAAAATAGATGCCTTCCATGCTGGAAATCAATTACTGTCCATATTTTAATTTACTGTCAAGAGGAAGATATGGTGGTAAATGCAGCAGCATATGAGTCAATTTCTCACTTCAAAAAGAAACACCATTCTTCTATTCTCTATTTTAAAAATTGCTGAGTTCCACTTATATTAAATCTATGCTGACTATAAAGATTTGAAAGAGTATTTTTGGTCACTACACTTTCAAAACTCTCAATTATGACTCTTTTTACAGAAGTTCTGAGAAAAGAAATTAGTCAAATTTTGGGGGTTCATTTTTCAACTCTGCTATATATTTTTATAAACCACTATATGGGTCATTTCTTCTCTCCTGCTTCAAAATGACCACAGGAATCATTTTACATTCCCAAATGCTTGTTTGTTCTTTTCTATTAGATTAGATATTTGTACTGACAATCCATCAATACACTAAATTAGTACATGTAACTAACACACATGTACAAGCCTAACTGTCTTAAAATAACATTTGACAGACCAGCAGAACAGCTTGTCTCTACGGGGCTCAATAAGCCATACTTATCCACAGTGCCTGAGAAAAACAGAAGAAGCTCTGATATATATTGTATTATTTTTGTAATAAGGACCTGAAAATGAATAAGTAAATGTGGATTCTACTTCTATTCACAGGAGTGAAATCTAGTAACTGAAATTATAACTTGAACTGAGGTCCCATTGATTTTTATGTTCTAAAATAGGTCTGTCAATAAAGTAAAATTAGGTTTGAAGATTAATTAACAATAGGCTAACATTACAAAATGCTGTTATTTCAAACTGGATCTCACATATCATTGTAAGAAATGTCAAAAGCATTAACACATGGTACTGCCTTCATATGGCATTAATTTAAAAAAGTTAATTTCAATTTCATTAAGAATAAGTTAAGGGTTTTTTTTTTAATTTTAAAGTTTTCTGATACGCTTGTTTCAGTCTCTTTAAAAGAAAACATTCATCACCACTGTATTTAAGGATCACACTTCCACCAAAAGTATCCTGTTAAACAGAAGTAATGTAACATGATTGGTAAAAAGCTAATAATTTGGTACTAGGCAAATATGGGTTCAAATCTTTGTTCCGATGCTTATTAACTGTGTAACTTTGGGCAAGTTCCTAGATCTCCCTAGGGCTTAATTCCCTCACTTGTAAATCAGGGACTATAACAAATCCTGTTTTCACTGGTTGTTATGAGAATTACGTAAGAAAGAAAATCAAATGCTAAGTAGGGTGCCTCTCACATAAATATTATTTTCAATTTATCAATTCAACAACATGTTACTATTACTGTTGTCACTTTTCATCATGAATGCAGCACCAATGAAAAAATACTATTTTTGCTTAAAGTATGTAAGAAACTGACTTGAAAAATTATAAAGAGAATGATCTTTTTTAAAAATAATGTATGGTTAGGTCAAGAAAAAAGGAGTTAAAGCATTTGGAGTGGGTTAAATAGTTTAGGTGAATTAAAAATAATTCCATAGCTAAGACACAATTAGACGATTTCAAGTGTATTAACACTCATGTAACTTTTTATGGATTAATTGAGATGTTTGCTGTTGTTAAGGAGGGAGAAGTATATGTTCTCCTAAAATTTCTTAAGGCATGAGACTGTGGAAAGGATACAGATGTTAAGCAGTTTTTATCCAAGGACGATGCTGGGCACTGACTCCTCAGGATGCTGTTGTTGTTAGATGCCATTGAGTTGGTTCCGACTCATAGAGACCCTACATACAGAAGAAGGAAACAGTGCCTGCCTGGTCCTTCGCCATCCTCACAATCATTGCAATGTTTGAGCCCATTGCTGCAGCCACTGTGTCAATCCATCTTGTATATCACAGGTTGTTAATGAGTCTTCCTCTAATCCTGATGCCACTATCTTCTTCACATAGTTCAGCTTCTCAGAATATTTGCTCAGCGCACTGATTGACTAAGTATGGTGTAAGGATATAACCCTGACACACACCTTTCCTGATTTTAAACCATGCAGTATTCCCTTGTTCTGTTTGAATGACTGCCTCTTGGTCTATGTACAGGTTCTGTATGAGCACAATTAAGTGTTCTGGAATTCTGCTTCTTAGCAATGTTATCCATAATTTATGATCCACACAGTTGAATACCTTTGAATAGTCAATAAACACAGGTGAACATCTTTCTGGTATTCTCTGCTTTCAGCCAGGATGCATCTGACATCAGCAGTGGTATCTCTCATTCCACATCCTCTTCTGAATCCAGTTTCAATTCCTGGCAGTACCCTGTGGATAACTGCTGCAACCATTTTTAGTTATCTTTGGCTTAATTTTACTTGCATGTGGTATTAATGATATTGTTCGATAACTTCCACATTCCGTTGGATTACCTTTCTTTGAATAGGCATATGTATATGGATGTCTTCCAGTCGATTGTTCAGGTAGCTGTCTTCCAAATTTCTTGGCATACACAAGTGAGTGCTTGCATCTGATTTTTGAAACATCTCCGTTGGTAGTCCATCAATTCCAGGACCCTTGTTTTCCACCAGTGCCTTCAGCCCAGCTTGGACTTCTTCCTTCAGTATCACTGATTCTTGATCATATTTTACCTCCTGAAATGGCTGAACATCAACCAAGTCTTCTGGTACCAAAAAAAAAAGAAAAGTAAACCGTTGCGGTTCAGTCAATTCCAACTCATAGCGACCCTATAGGACAGAGTAGAACTGACCCACAGAGTTTCCAAGAAGCACCTGGTGGATTCAAACTGCTGACCTCTTGGTTAGCAGCCGTAGCACTTAACTATTACACCACCAGAGTGTCCCCTTTTTAGTACAGTATTCCCTCCTTCTCCTTTTGATGGTTCCTGGGTCATTCAATTGAGCACTGGTGGCACAGTGATTAAGAGATCACCAACTAACCAAAAGGCCGCCAGTTTGAATCCACCAGCCGCTCCTTAGAAAATCCTATGAGTCAGAATCCGCTTGACTGCAACGGGAACGGGGTCATTCAATATTCTGCTCAGAATAATACCATAGAATACTACTATCCATAGTTTGCAAATTAAAATCTCAGGCCAAGTAGCTTGCTCAAAGCCACATGGCTGATCAGTTCAACAACCCAGAACTAAAAACATGGTCTTTCTAAACCAGAAGCCCTTCATAGTCTTGTCTTCAACTGTGTGATTGCATGATTTTAAAGGTGGCAACTCTGGGTGTGTGTGAGAGGGAGAGTCCTCGGGTATGAAAAGTTAAACAGCTGATAAAGGATTTTGTGTTGTACTCTATTTTTTTTTCTCAAAATTGATTATAATTTATGATGTGAAGTTCAAGACATTACGTGATATTCAAATTTTCTCTGTTTTGATGTAGTAGAACGCCATGCAAACTGAGACTCAAATATTAATATGAGTTAGGTATACATCCAAAGTGTGATGTATTTGCTCTGCATCTAGATTTTAACCAACAGAAATTCATTGACTTTCTAGATATACATCTTTATTCAGCAGAAATGAATCTATCGGGCAGAAATTTATAATGAAGTGGTGATAAAAGGTTTTTCTGGAAAAAATACTTTAGAAAGTCAACGATATCAAGTATACTATATATTTTTTAATTACCCAAAGATAGTTTAAAGTCTATGCTCTTATAAATCCATAGTGTCTACCTTTACGTTTGAATAACTTTCAATTCTCTTTCTCGTATTTTGACATTATTAATGACTAATTGTACTTTGATATTAAACAGGATTTTCCTGTACTTTCATAGATAGGCAGTTGGAGAGAATTTGCACATGTAAGCCTTATAATTCATAGCTTCATGCCATGTATAAATAAAATCTATCCTAGAGCACTATGGTTATTTTTGCATTTTTTCATTAATAATCTCTTGATCAATTTCAGCTTCACTGTGAAGAATCACTCTTGAACATTTCAATTAACTCAACTAACTGTCACTTTTTTTTACCACCTCAGAGAACTTCTTTTTTAAAAAGATGGTTATTGTAATTTGTGAATGATATAGCTAGAGTTGAAAGAGTAGCTCAATCCATACTTCATCATTTATTCTCCAGAGTACATTAACAATGTCTTTCAAGGGCTTGATTTTAGTTTTAAAATGGTATGAATCTAGAGGGAAAATATTTTTGAAGCAATTTCTCTCTTCTTTTTCTCACCCCAAGTCCCATGCCTTTAGGGCACTTTAAGTGTTTGGCACATGATCTAAGGATATGAAATAGTCGTGCTGCTTAAGCAAATGAGACATTAAGTTTGATTTGTATTCCTGTGGCGATCAGTCTGCATACTGATAGTGCAGTAGTGCTTGCTGCTTGAGACGGGGGTGGGAAGGGCGGTTTGGAAGGGGGTTGCATGGGTGTGCCATAATGCACCTGTTTTGTCTTTGAATAATTCCATGTGTTCTTGTAAAGCTACCAATTCTTCTCTAGCTTTTTTTTTTCTCTCTCTCTCCTCCTTTTAATGTCAGGATGAATTGATCCTGGATTCCTGCTCCAAATGCTGACACCACTGAATATGCAGGTGTCATTGTAAAATGAACCATAGCAAATTCTTAATAAGCAACCTTCACAGAGAGTTAGTTTTTGACATTTAGATATAGACTTATCCCCAGTAAAGGAAGCTTTGTTCAGTTCAGGCATGCTAAGAATAATAATAAAAAGTAATTTGATTGGTATTAAATATATTTTATTCCTTGCTATATGGAGCAATCATATCACATACCTTGTTCACTTCCATCTACCAGGAAAAAAGAAAAAGGAATGATTTGAGATCAAGAACTTTATTTCTGAAAGTCTGATTGGTCTCAGAACTAAAGCTTATAGTGTTATATGGGGAAGGCTTAAGATCTGACTTGCATGAAAGCTTCCTTCAAATAAGCTATGCCTCAGGGAGAGGGAGAAACTTTAATAAGCCCTATACAAAGTATGCCATGACAACAATAACTGAAATGAACCAAGGGAATCATTTTAGATTGGTTCCTTTTATAAAAATCAGAATATCCTAGGAACTTGCCTGTAGATTAGAATGAGTAAATGCTTAGAAAACAATTTTATCTTTTGTGACTTGGTAAAAAAAAAAAAAAAAAGAATATGGGAATTTGATCTATGATGGTTATTATATTTTATAATATTCTGAGCACAGAAAAGAGAAATCATGTTGTTAAATTCAAGATTATTAACTCTTTTCTCTTTACAAATCCTGAATAAAAACTCTTCAATGGGTTTTACTTTGAAAATGTATAAAGACTCTGCAAGTTTAAAACATTTTATAAAATCATGTTCTACAAGAACAATCTGTACTTTTAGATGATGCATAAAACTTGATCTTCTGTTTCTAGCTGTGAGTAACTTCTATATGGAATTCATTAAGTTTATTATTCTCAAAGAACGGTTACTCTTTGCCACATTGGTTTGCTGATACTTAGGTAGATTATTCATTATTAAATTGATTCTTCTTCCTCCAAATGTTTACCAGCAATGTAAACACATGGACAAGTTCCAAATCTAGGTATATTGTGCTCAACACAATTGAATGTTACTGTACGTATAAGTTGATTTTGGGGGTTTACCATCACACTTTATAACTTGTGTTAAACTAAATCGAAATGAAAAGATGTCTCATTGGAATTTTAATTTGTTTTTCTGAGTTGAGTGTATTTTAATATGTTTTCCAATTGAATTTTCTGTATTAAGAATTGCTTGTTCATATCTTAACAAATTTTCTACTGGGCAGTCTGCCTTTTTCTTATTGAATAAGAGAGTTCATACTATACTTTAGAGATACTATTCCTTTTTTTCTTTTATGTGTTACAAATATTTTTCACCTTTTTGTTACTTTACTTACTTGCTTTTGTAGTGTCTTCACACATAAACCCATTGCCACCAAGTCAATTCTGACTCATAGCAACCGTATCAGCCAAAGTAGAACTGCCCCATAGGGTTTCCAAGGAGCGGCTGGTGGGTTCGAGTTGCTGGCCTTTTGGTTAACAGCCAAGCTCTTAACCACTGTGCAACCAGGACTCCATGTTCACACGAAGAAGTTCTTAATTTTATTATGATTTCTTTTAATGAATTGGTAAATAGCTTCCTCAATAGTTTGTACATGTATCACTTTAAAGAAACCCTACTCTGTCCTAAAAATTTTTTTCTAATTATTCTTATTTTTTTGTTTCTTTTTTCTTCACATTTGGTCTTTAATCTAATTGCAGTCTTTATACTATGTGTATAGTATAAAGTAGGGATGCCACTTTTTTTCCATGTGGACAACAAATTATTTTATTATTATGGTTACTTTTTTAAAGTGCAGATTGTGCCTTCACTTAAATGTCATTTGCAGAAAGAATTTCTTGACTATGCTTATTGGGTTATATCACACTGCTGTAATTATCCTTGGAATTTAAAATGACTTTAAAATAACTGATTATTCATTTAATTATTTGTTTAATTTCTGGTTTTACCTTACAGCCTCACCAAATTATAAACTTCATGAAGTAATAAGCATCTCTCACTTAAAACTATAACCTCAGTTCTGACATGATATCTAGTTCAAAATAAGTGCTATAAATGTCTTGAATAAATAAACAAATTATTTCATTTCAGTAATGTTTGAGACCCCCACATGTCTCTCAGTTTGTTATATGGTGGGGGCTTGCATGTTGCTATGATGCTGAAAGCTATGCCACTGGTATTCAGATACCAGCAGGGTCACCCATGGAGGACAGGTTTCAGCTGAGCTTCCAAACAAAGACAGACTAGGAAGAAGGACCTGGCAGCCTACCTCTGAAAAGCATTAGCCAGTGAAAACCTTATCAACAGCAGCAGAACATTGTCTGATATAGTGCTGGAAGGTGAGCCCCCCAGGTTGGAAGGCACTCAAAAGACAACTGGGGAAGAGCTGCCTCCTCAAAGTAGAGTCAAAAGCCTTCAGGATCTTTATGTGCTGATGTGGCATGACTCAAAATGAGAAGAAACAGCTGCAAATATCCATTAATAATCTGAATCTGGAATGTATGAAGTATGAATCTAGGAAAATTTGAAATGGTCAAAAATAAAATGGAATGCATAAACATCAATATTCTAGGCATTAGTGAGCTGAACTTGACTGGTATTGGCCATTTTGAATCAGATTATCATAGAGTCTGCTATGCTGGGAATGACAACTTGAAGAGGAATGGTGTTGCATTCATCATCAAAAAGAACATTTCAAGATCTATCCTGGAATACAACGCTGTCAGTAATAGGATAATATCCATACACCTACAAGGAAGACCAGTTAATATGACTATTATTCAAATTCATGCACCAACCACTAAGGCCAAAAATGAAAAAAAAAAAAGATTTTTATCAGCTGCTGCAGTCTGAAATTGATCGAACATGCAATCAGGATGCATTGATAATTACTGGTGATTGGAATGCAAAAGCCGGAAACAAAGAAGAAGGATCAGTAGTTGGATACTTGTGATAGAAATAATGCCGGAGATTGAATGGTAGAATTTTGCAAGACTAACGACCTCTTCATTGAAAATACCTTCTTTCACCAACATAAACAGAGACTAAACACATGGACCTCACCAGATGGAACACACAGGAATCAAATTGACTACATCTGTGGAAAGAGACTATGGAAAAGCTCAATATCATCAGTCAGAACAACACCAGGGGCCAACTGTGGAACACACCATCAATTACTCATATGCAAGTTCAAGCTGAAGCTAAAGAAAATCAGAGCAAGTCCACAAGAGCCAAAATATGACCTTGAGTATAACCCACCTGAACTTAGAGACCATCTCAAGAATAGATTTGAAGTGTTGAACACTAGTGACCAAAGGCCAGAGGAGTTGTGGAATGACATCAAGGACATCATACATGAAGAAAGCAAGAGGTCATTGAAAGACAGGAAAGAAAGAAAAGACCAAGATGGATGTCAGAGAAGACTCTGAAACTTGCTTACAAATGTTGAGTGGCTAAAGTAAAAGGAAGAAATGATGAAGTAAAAGAACTGCACAGAAGATTTCAAAGGGTGGCTTGAGAAGACAAAGTGAAGTACTATAATGACATGTGCAAAGAGCTGGAAATGTAAAACCAAAAGGGAAGAACACACTCGGCATTTCTCAAGCTGAAAGAACTGAAGAAAAAATTCAGGCCTCGAATTGCAAGTGTGAAAGATTCTGTGGGGAAAATATTAAATGATGCAAGAAGCATCAAAAGAAGATGGAAGGAATACACAGTCATTATACCAAAAAGAATTGGTCTATGTTCAGCCATTTCAAGGGGTAGCATATGATCAAGAACCGATGGTACTGAAGGAAGAGGTCCAAGCTGCTCTGAAGGCACTGGTGAAAAATAAGGCTCCAGGGATTGATGGAATATCAATTGAGATGTTTCAACAAATGGATGCAGCGTTGGAGGTGCTCACTTGTCTATGCCAAGAAGTATGGAAAACAGCTTTCTGGCCAACTGACTAGAAGAGATCCATATTTATGCCTATTCCCAAGAAGGTGATCCAACCAAATGCAGAAATTATCCAACAATATCATTAATATCACACCCAAGCATTTTTTTGCTAAAGATCATTCAAAAATGGCTGCAGTGGTATATCAGCAGGGAACTGCCAGAAATTCAGGCTGGTTTCAGAAGAGGACGTAGAACCAGGGATATCATTGCTGAAGTCAGATGGATCCTAGCTGAAAGCAGAGAATACCAGAAGGATGTTTACCTGTGTTTTATTGACTGTGCAAAGTCACTTGACTGTGTGGATTATAACAAATTATGGATAATATTGCAAAGAATGGGAATTCCAGGGCCCTTAATGGTGCTCACGAGGAAGCTTTACATAGATCAAGAGGCAGTTGTTTGGACAGAACAAGGGGATACTCACGAGGAACCTTTACATAGATCAAGAGGCAGTTGTTTGGACAGAACAAGGGGATACTGCTTGGTTTAAAGTCAGGAAAGGTATGCGTCAGGGTTGTATCCTTTCACCACGCCTATTCAACCTGTATGCTGAGCAAAGAATTCCAAAAGCTGGACTATATGAAGAAGAGTCAGGCATCAGCATTGGAGGAAGGCTCATTAACAACCTAAGTTATGCAGACGACACCACCTTGCTTGCTGAAAGTTAAAAGGACTTGAAGCACTTGCTAATGAAGATTAAAGACCACAGCCTTCAGTATGGATTGCACTTCAGCATAAAGAAAACAAAAATCCTCACAACTGGACCAAGGAGCAACATCATGATAAATGGAGAAAAGATTGAAGCTGTTAAGGATTTCATTTGACTTGGATCCACAATCAACAGCCGTGGAAGCAGCAATCAAGAAATCATTGGGTAAATCTGCTGCAAAGGACGTCTTTAAAGTGTTGAAAAGCAAAGTGCTAAGGTGCACCTGACCCAAGCCATGGTATTTTTAATCACATCATATGCATGTGAAAGCTGGGCAATGAATAAGGAAGACCAAAGAAGAATTGACACCTTTGAATTGTGGTGTTGGTGAAGAATATTGAATATACCATGGACTGCCAAAAGAACGAACAAATCTGTCTTGGAAGAAGTACAACCAGAAAGTTCTTTAGAAGCAAGGATGGCAATACTGGGTCTTACATACGTTGGACATGTTGTCAGGAGGGATCAGTCCCTGGGGAAGGACATCATGCTTGGCAAAGTATAGGGTCAGTGGAAAAGAAGACCCTAAATGAGGTGGATTGACACAGCAGCTGTAACTATGAGCTCAAGCATAACAATGATTGTGAGGATAGCGCAGGACCCGGCAGTGCTTTGTTCTGTTGTGCGTAAGGCCGCTATGAGTCTGAACCAACTCAATGGCACCTAACAACAGCTTAACAGCAACATATTTGAGATAAAAATTGCATTTATTTCTGACACCTCAAATATTTAATAAATCTGAAAATATCCATAAAATATTTATGTGATCCTAATGTAAATTTTTGATTCCTTTTTCTTAAAAGCTGTCATTCATACCACTGGCCCCTTCCCCACAAGATGAAAAGAGATAAAAATGCCAAAAGTATCTGGTATACATGTCAGTAAGACATATAAAATCGCAACTTCAGCAATGTGTTATCTGACCTCCCACTTGACAGAACATTAATTCATTCTAGAGCCAGTTACTCACTTCCAGCCTGGAATACATTGTTTCCAGAATCTTGGACTGTCAGTGTTAGACATTTTTAAGCTTGTCCTTAATAGTGTGTCTTCTTTGTTCATTTTATGCCTTTTTTTAAAATAGTTGAGAAGTTGAGATGACTTTCCTAACTTTAACAAACTGAGATCTTTAATGTAGGATTCATTCATTTATTCATTCATTCAACAAATATTTCATTAATGTCTACTCTTTTCCAGTCATTATTCTAAGTGCTGTGAATATAATGGTAAAAAAAAAAAAAAAAAGTGATGGAAAACTTCTGAATTGATGGCACTTTTATTGTTTCATGGAGCCCCAGTGGCACAGTGGTTAAGAGCTCAGCTGCTAACCAAAAGGTCGACAGTTTGAATCCATCAGCCTCTCTTTGGAAACCTTATGGGGCAGTTCTACTCTGTCATATAGGATCAGTATGAGTCTGAATAAACTTGATGGCAATGGGTTTGGTTTTTAACAAATTTTTATTGTTTTATGTAGACAGATAATAAAAGAAATAAAATAATGTATCATTAATGTTATGTTGTTGTTGTAAGGTGCTATTGAATAGGTTCCAATTTATAGTGACCCCTTTTTTTTTTGTACTATAGGGTTTTTTCTTGTACAACTGAACGAAACACTGCCTGCTCCTATGCCATCCTCACAGTCCTTGTTATGCTTGAGCCTATTGTGACAGCCACCACATCAATTCATCTCCTTGAGGGTCTTCCTCCTTTTCACGGGCCCTCTACTTTACCAAGCATGATGTTCTTCTCCAGGGACTGATCCCGCCTGATAACATGTCCAAAGTACGTGAAACTAGCCTCGCCATCCTTGCATCCAAGGAGCATCCTTGTTATACCTCTTCCAAAGCAGATTTGGTCGTTCTTTTGGCAGCCCATAGTGTATTCAATATTCTTCCCCAACACCACAATTCAAAGGCGTCAGTTCTTCTTTGGTCTTCCTTATTTATTATCCAGCTTCCACATGCATATGAAGCAATTGAAAATACCATGGCTTGGGTCAGGCGCACCTTAGTCTTCAAGGTTACATCTTTGCTGTTTGACACTTTTTTAGCAGATTTTCCCAATGCAATGTGCCTTTTGATTTCTTGACTGCTGCTTCCATGGATGTTGATTGTGGATCCAACTAAAATGAAATCCTTGACTTCAATCTTTTCTCCACTTAGTGTTAATAAAATGAGAAAAATGAAGCAGGGTAAAAGGGGAGAGAGTGAAAAGAAGGGTGCTGTTTTAGATAGGGCTGTCAAGGAAGGCATTAGAAAAACATAAACTTTAGAATAAGAGTTTTACTTTACAAGATTCAAGAGAAAATCTGGTAAATGTTCCAGTTCACTTGGATCAACGTTTTGTACTCAAAGCTTTCACTTAACTAATTCATTCCTCTTCCTTCTCTACCCTGTCCACAAAATTCAAGAGCCCTGGTGGCACAGTAGTTAAGAGCTAAGGTGAGCTACGGCTGCTAACCTAAATGTCTGCAGTGTGAATCCACTAGCCACTCCTTGGAAAGCTATGGGGCAGTTCTACTCTGTCCTATAGGGTCGCTACGAGTAGGAGTTGACTCAGTGGCAATGAGTTTGGAATTTTATATGTTTTTATAGTACTGAATTCTCAATCCATGTTGGTATCCATGTACTTTTTCTTGTATTTTGTCATTTTTTAAACCTTATTCCTTCTTAAATATGTGCTCATTTGTTTACATTATATAATTCTGTGCTTATACTTGTATGTATAAGAGTAAGTATGTGTTCATAAACAAGGAGGCAAGAAAAACAGCCATCACTTTGTACACATACACACATGCATTAAGAAAAGGATGAGAAAATAATTATGCTTAGCATTCCCGGGTATTTCTTAAATAATTATTTTAAAATTGAATTATTTTTGCAGAGCCAACATACAGTTGGGGCCAGAGTTCAGAAGCATTCCTCTGGGTCAGCTGTGCCTGTTGTATAATCTATGAACAAATCACTCAACATATTCCAGATGCATAATTAATTATTTCAACATTACTGTCAGTGGAATATATTAGGCACTCTGGCTACAAAACAATAATTATAGTACTGGCATCCAGTTTACACTGGTTACACACAATGAAACTTTTAAATGGTCCCCTCTCTGTTTAAAATGGATAACCTTTACTTATAAGATACAAGGATATTTTCTTCTGTTAAAATCAAGTACATTACTTAAATATAAACAAGATAGCTCCTTCTTCCTTCTCTAATACTGATTTTTCTTCCATGCCTTGTATCTATTGAATTCCTCTTCAATTTCATATGAATTTAAAAATTATTGCACAAGTCTCAAGAAATTACATGCATAAAACTGACCACTTTAAATGTATTCAACAAAAAAGATTGCTGTGATAACACATTTTTTTTCCCCTCTAGATCATGACTAATAAAAGGTAGTCAAGGTCAAAATAGAACTGAGGTTCTTTCTACCTGTAGAAAGAAGTATGCAGTGAAAACTACTCAGTCTCAACTAGATAAAAGAGCCTTTAAAAAAAAAAATGCCACCAAGTTGATTCCGACTCATAGTAACCCTACAGGACAGAGTAGAACTGCCCCATCAGTTTTCCAAAGCTGTAATCTTTACAGAAGCAGACCATCACATCTTTCTCCTGCCAGTAGCTGGTGGGTGCTAACCACGGACCTTTTGGTTAGCAGCCTTGTGCTTAACCACAGCGCCACCAAGTGCTCTGTCAGCTTTAATAATTAAAAGATTTCCTGGTTAAGAACTAGGCTGCTAACCAAGAGGCTGGCAGTTCAAATCCACTAGCCACTTCTTGGAAACCCTATGGGGCAGTTCTACTCTGTCCTACAGGGTCACTATGAGTCTGAATCAACTTAAGGGCAATGGGTTTGGTTTTGTTTTATGGGTATTCAATGACGGTGTTATTTGTAGCCCTTCTTTGCAGAGTCAGTTCTTCTTATCTCTCCCTTTGAAAAGTCTAATTAAAGCGGGAAGTTTTTTTCTGTTCATTCTTTTTTCTATATTGCACTTAAATGCTAAAGTAACTAACTGAATGACAATATTGGATTTCGGTTTTTTTTTTTTTTTTTTTTAATTCTTATCCTGTTGGGATTTTATTGAGGGTATTTTAGTTTTAGTTTTTGAAGTTTGCTTCTTCTTTTTTTTTTAAGTTTAAATACCTTTGGGGTTAATGGATGTAACATGGATAACTTCTTCCCTGATTTTTGTATTGACGCTGTCAGAGATTTTTAGAATAATTGACTAATAAAGAATTGAAATCAGATACTTCAGAGCCCTTGCATTTCCCTCGAGAACATTGTTTAAGCACTGTTAAACACCTTTTAAAGATATATTTGCTGTACAGGCAATCCCTGATTACCAACAAGTTCCATTCCTAAATCTGTCTTTAGGTCGAATTTGTACATAAGCTGAATCAGGTATGGTTTGCATCTAACGTCAGTTCGTCAAATGTTTGTCTTAGTATATACTAACAAAGGTATGTAGCGTACCTTTATATGCATAAAAAAACATTAAAGAAACACTTCCAGATACACTAAGACATCTTTAACATAATAATACAGTAATAATAATATTTTGATGCGAGTCACAAAGTAGTGCCCATTTGTTATTAGGAACCATTGTATATACTTCATATTTTTAACATAGGCTTTACCAGGGTTGGAAACCCTGGTGGCGTAGTGGTTAAGTGCTACGGCTGCTAACCAAAGGGTCGGCAGTTCGTATCTGCCAGGTGCTCCTTGGAAACTCTATGGGGCAGTTCAGCTCTGTCAGATAGGGTCACTATGAGTCGGAATCCACTCGACGGCACTGAGTTTGGTTTTTTTGGTTTTACCGGGGTTGATTCCTAACTACAGATTGTATGTAAGTCAGGCAGTTGTAACCCAGGACTGTAGTGTTAAAAGAAATTTGAATAAAAAATTCTCCCATTTTCCTACGTCCCTGCTGCAGTTGTATTCATTCTTTTTCTTTCCATCTGTATTCGCAAACATATATTTAAGATGGTAATAATTACATGCTGTGTATGGTTTGCAGTTTTTTTGCTCCTTATTCTAATTTCTAGCCAGTAAGTGTTCTTAAAAATGTGACTTATGTCTTCTATAAAATCAAGAGCTGGGTTAAAGAATCCTAAAAAGTTATTTTGATTTTTAGAATGGAGTGTAATTGAAGGCTTAAAATAATTCGACCATAATTCAATGAGAACAATCTGGTCCATGCTACTTGCTCTCTGTTGCTGTTCTGTGCTATTGAGTCGATTCCAACTCATAGCGACCCCATGTGAGAGAGCAGAACTGCCCCTTAGGGTTTACTAGGCTGTAAATCTTTACAGGGGTGGATTGCCAGGTCTTTCTCCCTATTGCTGTCTCTGTTGTTGTTATGTGCCGTTGAGTCAGCCCCGACTCATAGAGACCCTATGCACAACAGAATGAAACACTGCCAGGTCCTGCACCATCCTCACAATTGTTGTTGTACTTGAGCCCATTGTTGCAGCCACTGTGTCAGTCCATCTCACTGAGGGTCTTCCTCTTTTTCGATGACCACCTACTTTACCAAGCATGATGTCCTTCTCCAGGGACTGATCCCTCCTCACAACATGTCCAAAGTACGTGAGATGTAGTCTTGTCATCCTTGCTTCTAAGTAGCATTCTTATACTTCTTCCAAGACAAATTTGTTCATTCTTTTGGCAGTCCATGGTATATTCAATATTCTTCTCCAACACCACAATTAAAAGGCATCTATTCTTCTTCCATCTTCCTTATTCATTGCCCAGTTTCTGCATGGATATGAGACTACTGAAACACCATGGATTGGGTCAGGGATACCTTAGTCCTCAAGGAGACATTTTTTGCTTTTCAAAAACTTAAAGAGATCTTTTGCAGTCAGTTTTCCCAATGCAATGCATCTTTTGATTTCTTGACACTTGCTTCCATGGGTGTTGACTGTGGATCCAAGTAAAATGAAATCCTTGACAACTTCAGTCTTTTCTCCATTTATCATGATGTTGCTTATTGGTCTAGTTGTGAGGATTTTTGTTTTCTTTATGTTGAAGTGTAATTCATACTGAAGGCTGTGGTCTTTGATCTTCATTAGTAAGTGCTTCAAGTCCTCTTCACTTTCAGCAAGGAAGGTTGTGTCATCTGCATGAGGCAGGTTGTTAATGAGTTTTCCTCCAATCCTGATGCCCTGTTATAGTCCAGCTTCTTAGATTATTTGCACAGCATACAGATTAAATAGGTATGGTGAAAGGATACAACCCTGACGCATACTTTTCCCAACTTTAAACCATGCAGTATCCCCTTGTTCTGTTTAAATGACTGCCTCTTGATCCATGTACAGATTCCTCATGAGCATAATTAAGTGTTCTGGAACTCCCATTCTTCGCAATCTTATCCATAATTTGTTATGATCCACACAGTCAAGTGCCTTTGCATAGTCAATAAAACACGGGTAAAAATCTTTCTGGTATTCTCTGCTTTCAGCCAAGATCCATCTGACATCAGCAGTGATAACCTTGGTTCCATGTCCTCTTGTAAATTGGACCTGAATTTCTGGCAGTTCCCTATCAATACACTGCTGATGATCTTCAGCAAAATTTTACTGGCATGTGATATTTATATAATTAACATTGTATTTTTTTTAATATTATATTAAGAATATCATATATTCTTGGGAATAGGTGTAAATATGGATCTCTTCCAATCAGTTGACCAGGTAGCTGTCTTCCAAATTTCTTGGCATAGAAAAGTGAGCACTTCCAGTGCTGCATCCACTTATTGATAAATCTCAGTTGGTATTCTGTCAATTCCCAGAGGCTTGCTTTTCACCAGTTCCTTTAGTGCACCTTGGACTTCTTCCTTCAGTACCATCAGTTCTGGATCACCTATTACATCCTGAAATGGTTGAACATCAACCAATTCTTTTTGTTATAGTGGCTTTGTGTGTTCTTTCCATCTTTTTTTGATGCTTCCTGCATCGTTCAGTTTTTGCCCCTAGAATCCTTCAATATTTGCAAGTCGAGGCTTGAATTTTTTCTTCAGTTCTTTCAGCTCGAGCAGCGCTGAGCATGTTCTTCCCTTTTGGTTTTCTGTATTCAGCTCTTTGTGCATGTCATCATAATATTTTACTTTGTCTTCTCAAGCCACCCTTTGAAATCTTCTGTCAGCCCTTTTACTTAATCATTATTTCCTCTTGCTTTAGCTACTGCACATTCAAAAGCAAGTTTCAGAGTCTCTTCTGACATCCATTTAGGTCTTTTCTTTCTCTCCTGCCTTTTCTTTTTTAAATGATTTTTATGGTACTTTAAGTGAAAGTTTACAAATCAAGTCAGTCTCTCACACAAAAACCCACATACACCTTGCTACACACTCCCAATTACTCTCCCCCTAATGAGACAGCCCGCTCTCTCCCTCCACTCTCTCTTTTCGTGTCCATTTTGCCAGCTTCTAACCCCCTCCACCTTCTCATCTCCCCTCCAGGCAGGAGATGCCAACATAGTCTCAAGTGTCCACCTGATCCAAGAAGCTCACTACTCACCAGCATCCCTCTCCAATCCATTGTCCAGTCCAATCCATGTCTGAAGTGTTGGCTTCGGGAATGGTTCCTGTCCTGGGCCAACAGACAGTCTGGGGGCCATGATCACTGGAGTCCTTCTAATCTCAGTCAGACCATTAAGTCTGGTCTTTTGAGAATTTCTCTCCTGTCTTTTTAATGACCTCTTGCTTTTTTCATGTGTGATGTCCTTGATGTCATTCCATAACTTATCTGGTCTTCAGTCATTAGTGTTCAATGCATCAAGTCTATTCTTCAGATGATCTCAAATTCACATGGGATATGCTTGTGGTCGTACTTTGGCTCTTGTTGACTTGTTCTAATTTTCTTCAGTCTCAGCTTGAACTTGCATATGAGTAATTGATGGTGTGATCCACAGTTGGCCCCTCACCTTGTTCTGACTGATGATATCGAGCTTTTCCATCATCTCTTTCAACAGATGTAGTCGATTTGAATCCTATGTATTCCATTTGGCAAGGTTCATGTGTATAGTCGCTGTTTATGTTGGTGAAAAAAGGTATTTGCAATGAAGAAGTCGTCTGTCTTGCAAAATTCTATCATGCGATCTCTGACATCCTTTCTACCACCAAGGCCATATTTCCCAACTACCAATCCTTCTTCATTGTTTCTAACTTTTGGATTCCAATCACCAGTAATCATCAGTGCATCCTGATTGCATGTTTGAACAATTTCAGACTGCAGAAGTTGGTAAAAATCTTGAATTTCTTCATCTTTGGCCTTAGCGGAATAACACCTGTATTAACTGATCTTCCTTATAGGCATATGGGTATTATCCTATCATTGTACTTCAGCACAGATCTTGAAATGTTCTTTTTGACAATGAATGCAACACCATTCTTCTTCAAGTCGTCATTCCCGGCACAGTAGACCATATGATTGCCCGATTCAAATTGACCAATACTAGTCCATTTCAGCTCACTAATGCCTAGGATATTGACGTTTATGCGTTCCATTTTATTTTTGAAGATTTCCAATTTTCCTAGATTCATACTTTGTACATTCCAGGTTGTGATTTTTTAATGGATGTTTGCAGCTGCTTCCTCTCATTTTGAGTCATGCCATATCAGCAAATGAAGATCCCGAAAGCTTGACTCCATCCACGTCATTAAGGTCGACTCTACTTTGAGGAGGCAGCTCTTCCTCAGTCGTATTTTCAGTGCCTTCCTACCTGAGGGGCTCATCTTCCTGTACTATATCAGACAATGTTCCACTGCTACTCATAAGGTTTTTGCTGGCTAAGTCTTTTCAGAAGTAGACCGCCAGGTCCTTCTTCCTAGACTGTCTTAGTCTGGAAGCTCAGCTGAAACCTGTCCACCATGGGTGACCCTGCTGGTGTTTGAATACCAGTGGCCTACCTTCCGGTATCACAGCAACACAGAAGTCCTTACAGTACAACAGATTGGCAGACACGTGGGGGCTATCTGTAGAATTATAAAGAGACAAATGTGTATGCAAGTGACTGTAACACAAGAAAGAATATGATGGTTGTTCAAAGAGACTTCAGAGTGTTTTGGAAACACAGTTCTTCATAGAAGACCCGTGAAAGGCTTAAGTAAGATTTCAAAATAGGGTATGTATGGGTCTGTTTATATGTGTGCACATGTATGCATCCCCATGAAAAATGCATTATGAATAAAGCCATGGAGACAAAAATTATATTTTCAATCAGATTAGGGCATGGAACAGGAGAAGAAACATTCTAGAATTCTGTCAGAGCAACTGCTCTGTATCAGTTTAGCAACTGCTCAGTCTGACTTCTAAGAATAATCATTTTAAATAAAATAGCAAACTGTTAAGCAATACTCCATGCTCAAGCAAAATTTAGCAATTTAATAATAACATGGAAAGAAATCTTAAGTTGATGCATTTTGAGAAAAGCCAAAGGTAGCTTTCTGGAACATATAGTTTGCTTTAATTTTATTACAAGTATTATAATGCAGGTGCCTTCTCTCTTTTGTTTGTTTATAAAAACACCTAGAACATTACCTGGTACAGAGTAGGTAAACCATAAAAAAAAAAACCATCAAGTCAAATCAGACTCATAGCAACCCTATAGAACAGGGTAGAGCTGCCAAATGCTTAACCACTGCACCACCAGGGCTACACAGAGTAGGTTCTCAATAAATATTTGCTGGACAAATATTGAATGAAATTCCAGGCACAAATAGTAGCCTCAATCCATGCCAGTTGGCCAGTGAACAAAAACTGAGACACCTGGTTAGAGTCATGGACTAAATTCTTAAAAGTAGGTCCATAGAAGTCAATGCAGTGTGGTGAGAAAAACACAAAACTGGAAGTCAAGACACTTGGGATTTACTGCTAATAGCTGTGAAATGATGGTCAAGTCACTTAGTCTCTCTAATGTCTCTATCTGACTAATATCTTTCTGATTCCCAAATTCTATCAGTCTATTCTCAGCTCCACTTATAACTCTTGTAAACTCATAAAAGGTTACCCAAACTTCTCAGCATCAAAATGACCTTGTGATAAAGATAAATCTTAGCTAATCATGGCAGATTAAATTAGGAAATAAACAAATGCTTCAAAAGCCTTTTGATGATAATAGTTACATAAAGTTGAAGAAAAATGTGACAATTCCATTCAGTTACATAACAATTTTTCTTTCCCACCAGGTTTCACCTTTGATAATAGATTGAAAATATTTCAGAGTAACATAAGCACTTAAAGAGAAAAGAATGTTTAATGTCTATTTTCCTCCCTATAGATTTAGCTAAATTCTATTTATATTGGGTTGAACCTACTCAACCCAATCTTATAAATTTGACAAGATAAACAGAAGAATTTGATGCAAACTTAGGTGAATTAATCAACCGCAAGGTTGTGACAAATTAGTCTTTTGTTTTTCTAACATTAGGTTATAACAAAACCAGAAACAATTGTAGAATTTATTTCAATCCAAGGGATTTTGTTTTATAAATGTAAAAGATTGCTGCATATTCCAAAGCCTAGTCTTTCTATAGGTAAAGTAAATATTGTTTCTTGCCCATTTCACAGATATTCTGGTATTTTGGGTTTTCATTCTCCGTTCACAATAGGCTGCTTCTGCTCACAAGACAATGTTGCTACACATCTTCAGACAATGAAAAATTATAAGGTTTTTGGACAGCCTAACGAAGCTGACTGACATACAATCATTGTTCTCTGTACTCATTAATATTGCACCAAAAGTTGATTGAGGTTGCCTATTATTTGGGATCTATATGGAGATTGAGTTTGTACCAGTTTTAGCAGACAAACATGATGATGATGATGATGTCATACCCATCTATCACTAGATCTATAAATGAATGTTAGCTGAGACTCCTCTACCTGACTCTAGTAGTTTGGGAAAGACTCACAAAAGCCAGGTGCCTAAACCAAGTACACTGCTCAGTATGACTTGGGCACTTAGTTCTGGCAGACAAGAAAATCATCTTTTCCTGGACGTTTTCTTTGCAGCCTGATTAGCTCCCCGATGTTTCCCATTTGCTCCCAGATGCTCTTTCCCTTCCTTATTTAAAATTGCAGATTTCCCTCCCTGGTCTCAGCTGCTGTTTCTCTTCACAGATTACATGCTTGACTTTCTACCACTCTATATTATTCTTTTGTGGAGTCAGTTTTATCATAAAATCATTAAAGATCATATCTTATAGAAAGAAGTCTACCTTGCTTCTGAGTAAAACATTCGATTTCAGTGACACAAAAGAACAAAGTCCAAAAGTCGGTTTATGGAGTTAGAGCCCAGCAAAAATGACTGTATATAAAATGAATCTTCTGAGGGAATACTCCCAAACTCATTCTATGAAACCAGCATAACCCTGATACCAAGTCCAGGTAAAGACACCACAAAAAAAGAAAATTACAGACAAGTATCCCTCATGAACTTGTATGCAGAAATCCTCAACAAAATTCTAGCCAATAGAATTCAACAACATATCAAAAAACAATTCACCATGACCAAGTGGGATTCATCCCAGGTAAGCAGGGATGGTTTAACATTAGAAAAGCAATTAATGTAATCTATCACAGAAATAAAACAAAAGACAAGAACCACATGATCTTATCAATTGAAGCAGAAAAGACATTTGACATAGTCCAACACCCATTCATGATAAAAACTCTCAGCAAAATAGGAGTAGAAGAGAAACTCTTCAACATAATAAAGGGCATTTATACAAGGCTGACAACCAACATCATCCTAAATGGAGAGAGTCTGAAAGCATTCCCCTTGAGAACAGGACCTAGACAAGGATGCCCTTTATCACCACTCTCATTCAACATTGTATTGGAGGTCCTAGCCAGAGCAATTAGGCTAGAAAAAAAAATAAAGGGCATCCAAATTGGCAATGATGAAATAAAAGTATCTCTGTTTGCAGATGATATGACCTTAAACACAGAAAACCCTAAATCCACTAGAAAACTACTGGAACTAATAGAATTCAGCAAAGTATCAGGATACAACATACAAAAATCAGTTGGATTGCTCTACACCAACAAAGAGAACATCGAAAAGGAAATCATCAAATCAATACCGTTTACAATAGTCCCCAAGCAGATAAAATAGTTAGAAATAAATCTAACCAGAGACACAAAAGACCTATACAAAGAAAACTACAAGACACTACTGCAAGAAACCAAAAGAGACCTACATAAGTGGAAAAACATACCTTGCTTATGGATAGGAAGACTCAACATTGCGAAAATGTCTGTTCTACCCAAAGCGATCTATAAATGCATTGCAATCCCTACCCAAATTCCCATGGCATTTTTTAATGAGATGGAGAAACAAACCACCAACTTCATATGGAAAGGGGAGAGGCCCCGGATAAGTAAAGCATTACTGAAAAAGAACAAAGTGTGAGGCCTCACACTACCTGATTTTATAACCTATTATACCGCCACGGTAGTCAGAACAGCCTGATACTGGTACAAAAGATATACAGACCAATGGAACAGAATTGTGAATCCAGATGTAAATTCATCCACCTATGACCAGCTGATATCTGACGAAGGCCCAAAGTCCGTTAATTGGGGAAAAGACAGTCTCTTTTTTTAACAAATGGTGCTGGCATAACTGGATATTCATCTGCAGAAAAATGAAACAAGATCCATACCTCACACCATCCACAAAAACTAACTCAAAATGCATCAAGGACATAGATATAAAACCAAAAATGGCAAAGATCATGGAAGAAAAAATAGGGACAATGCTAAGAGCCCTAATACATGCCATAAACAGTATACACAACATAACTAATAATGCACAAACACTGGAAGAAAAACTATATAACTAAGAGCTCCTAAAAATCAAACACTTATGCTTATCCAAAGACATCAACAAAAGAGTAAAAAGACAATCTACAGACTGGGAAAAAAAATTTGGCTACCACGAATTTGATCAGCATCTAATCTCTAAAATCTACAAGATACTGCAAAACCTCACCAACAAAAAGACAAATAACCCAATTAAAAAATGGGCAAAGGATATTAACAGGCACTTCACCAAAAAAGACATTCAGGCAGCTAACAGATACCTGAGGAAATGTTCACGATCGTTAGCCCTTAAAGAAATGCAAATCAAAACTACAATGAGATACCATCTCACCCCAACGAGGCTAACAATAATCCAAAAAACACAAAATAATAAATGTTGGAGAGGTTGTGGAGAGACTGGAACACTTACACACTGCTGGTGGGAATGTAAAATGGTACAACCACTTTGGAAATTGATTTAGTACTTCCTTAAAAAGCTAGAAATAGAACTACCATATGATCCAGCAATCCCACCCCTTGAAATATATCCTAGAGAAATAAGAGCCTTCACACTAATAGATATATGCACACCTATGTTCATTGCAGCACTATTTACAATAGCGAAAAGATGGAAACAACCAAGGTGCCCGTCAACAGATGAATGGATAATCAAATTATGGTATATTCACACAATGGAATACTATGCAGTAATAAAGAACAACAATGAATCTGTGAAACATCTCATAACATGGAGGAATCTGGAAGGCATTATGCTGAGTGAAATTAGTTGCAAAAGGACAAATATAGTATGAGACCACTATTATAAGAACTCAAGAAAATGCTTAAACACAGAAAAAAACATTCTTTGATGGTTACAAGGGTAGGGAGGGAGGTAGAGGGGAATTCACTAATTAGATAGCAGATAAGAATTATTTCAGGTAAAGGGAAGGTCAACACACAATACAGGGGATGTCAGCACAACTGGACTAAACCAAAAGCTAGGAGGTTTCCTGAATGCAACCAAACACTTCCAGGGACAGAGTAGCAGGGGCAAGGGTCTGTGGGCCATGGTTTCAGGGGCCATCTAGGTCAATTGGCATAACAAGGTGTATTAAGAAACCGTTCTGCATCCCACTTTGGTGAGTGACACCTGGGGTCTTAAAAGCTACGAAGCAGCCATCTAAGATGCATCAATTGGTCTCAACCCACCTGAAACAAAGAAGAATGAAGAACACCAAAGACACAAGGAAAATAAGAGCCCAAGAGACAGAAAGGGCCACATAAACTAGAGACTCCATCAGCCTAAAACTGGAGGAACTAGATGGTGCCCGGCTACTGCCAATGACTGCCCTGACAGGGAACACAACAGAGATTCCCTGATGGAGCAGGAGAAAGGTGGGATACAGAACTCAAATTCTAGCAAGAAGACCAGACTTAATAGTCTGACTTATATTGGAGGGACCCAGAGGACATGGCCTCTGGACTCTCTGTTAGCCCAAAACTGAAACCATTTCCAAACTCCTCAGACAAAGATTAGACTGGACTATAAGACAGAAAATGATACTGGTGAGAAGTGTGCTTCTTAGCTCAAGTAGACACATGAGACTATGTGGGTGGCTCCTGTCTGGAGACTAGATGAGAAGGCAGAGGGAGATAGGAGCTGGTTGAATGGACACAGGAAACACAGGGTGGAGAGGAGGAGTGGTGTGATGTCACATTATAGGGAGACCAAAGAGGGTCACATAACAATGTGTGTATAAGTTTTTGTATGAGAAACTGACTTGAATTGTAAACTTTCACTTAAAGCACAATTTAAAAAAAAAGAAGGAAAAAAAAGAACCTTCCTTTATAGGCAGTCCCTTACCTAATAGTAGCCTTCTATCTTAACCCCAAATAATAGGCAGCCTCAACCAACTTTTGGTAAAATATTAATGATGATAGAGAACAATGATTTTGTATCAGTTAAGCTCCTTTTTTTTTTTTTTTTTAAAAAAAAAAAAAAGCTCCTTAGGCAGTGCAAAAACCTCATATTAATCTCCTCTACCAAAAATTTAAACCAAACATGCTAACCGCCTGTATAAAATGCTCATTTTGCCTCCTGTAATTTCCTCTCTTCACCCTCTAAATAAAATGATAATAATTAGTAAAATGGTCAAGAAGAAAATACAGAATAAGGGGGAGGGAAATGGTCACAGACACATTTGGCATTTTCCTTTTTTTTTTTACACTAGGTACTGTACTGAGAATTTAGCACAAATTGGAATTAACCATCTGGGTAACTACGAAATGGTATCTTTAAGTGGACCCTGCTTGCAAAAAGCAAACCTCAAACACTTTCCATTAGGATATTGTTTAGCCACATAAGAGTCGGCCACACATGACCTTTCTTTGTTGCTCAGTCAAAAGGGCAAAAATAGTAAAGCCGAGCTCAAAATAACAACCTCTTAAGACACAGAGCTCTGTTTAAACCTGTTACCTTAAAATCTCTACAGCCACTGAGATAAGTGATCTTTGATGGGTGCATAGGCATTTTCAAGTGCTTTGTGTTTGCAGACCACAGCAAGAGTAACATAATTGTTTGTTTTTTTTTTTCCTTCCAGTACAGTCTGTCTGTAAGATATACAGGATGAACACAAGGTGTAATGTTTACGTCATGAGATTTTCCAGTAAAGAAAACTTCCTGTTATTTATTATTCCGCATTTATTTAAAGTTCAAATCATTCTGATCATACTCCATTATTCAAAGAAGTCTTACAGGAAACTGAAGCCTTTGTTTTCAATAATTGATGACAATTAAGCTCTGTTGAGTCTTAAACTTTGTAATGTATATTTTATAGGATTTTCTCAAATACATTTACAGGTTATGGTGGTATTCCTGAAAGTAAAAAAAAAAAAAAATGATTTATATATCTCTTAAAATTAGCGCAGTCAAAATGGGGAAGAATGTAAAAAAATGTATGTATTAGGTAATGAATGAATCAAAGTCTCAATAAAAATCAGACATTTTTCAACAACTTAAATTGTCTGGATTGGATGGCTGAAACCTGGGCCCCTGAACTATCTGTTATTAATAACTAAGAATTTTTACATTTTAGGAAAGTCTAAATTAACTGCCAAATATTCAGATTTCATAAAGAAGAGAGTTTTTAGTCCCCAGATTTGGAATCGGGATGTTGGTGGTGGTGATGCCGTAGATTCAGTACAGCAATGAAACACTGCCTGGGTCCCGCACCATCCTCACAGTCTTAGCTGTGTTTGAGCCTATTGTTAGAGCCACTGTGTCAATCCATCTCATCAAGGGTCTTCCACTTTTTCACTGACCCTCTACTTTACCAAGCATGATGTCCTTCTCCAGGGACTGGCCCCTCCTAATAACATGACAAAGTATGTGAGAGGAAGTCTTGCCATCCTTGCTTCTAAGGAACATTCTGGCTGTACTACTTTCAAGACAGAATTGTTCATTCTTCTGGAAGTCATTGGTATAGTCAATATTCTTTGCCAACACCATAATTCAAAACCATCAGTTCTTCTTCAGTCTTCCTTATTATTGTTCAGCTTTTGCATACATATGAGGCAATTGAAAATATCATGGCTTGAGTCCAGCGCACCTCAGTCCTCAAAGTGACATCTTTGCTTTTTAACACTTTAAGGAGGTCTTTTGCAGCAGATTTGCCTAATGTAATGTATCATTTGATTTCTTGATTGCTACTTCTATGGGCACTGATTGAAGATCCAAGTAAAATGAAATCCTTGACAACATCAATCTTTTCTCCGTTTATCATGATGTGGCTCATTGGTTCAGTTGTGAGGATTTTTGTTTTCTTTATGTTGAGGTGTAACCCATACTGAAGGCTGTGGTCTCTGATCATCGGTAACTGTTTAAGTCCTCTTCACTTTCAGCAAGCAAGGTTGTGTCATCTGCATAATGCAGGTTGTTAATGAGTCTTCCTCCAATCCTGATACTCCGTTCTCCTTTATATAGTCCAGCTTCTCTGATTATTTGCTCAGCAAACAGACTGAATAAGTACCGTGAAAGGATACAAACCTGACACACACCTTTCCTAATTTTAAACTACACAGTATTCTGTTGTTCTGTTCAGACAACTGCCTCTTGGTCTATGTACGCATTCCACATGAATCAGAATTTAAAAAAAAAAAAAAAACCCATTGCCATCAAGTCAATTCTTACTCATAGCATACTATTGTGTCCAATAGTCAATTCTTACTGTAGGACACAATAGAACTACCCCATAGGGTGCCCAAGGCTGTAAATCTTTACAAGAAATAGACTGCCTCATCTTTCTCCCTAGATGAATCAGAATGCTTGGATTAAAATCCCAATTGCACCACTTGCTACTTGTTAATCTTGGGTATATTATCAAGGCTTTTATACCTCAGTTCCTTTCTATGTAAAATGGGAATAATAATGGTTATCTACTTTTTATGGTTGCTGTATGAGCTCAAGCATAACAATGGTCATGATGATAGTGTAGGACAGGGCAGTGTTTCGTTCTGTTGTGTATAGGGTCACTATGAGTTGACACCTACTGCATGGTGCCTAACGACAGCTTTTTATGGTTGCTATGAGTATTGAATGAGATAATATAAATAAAATATTTACATAGTGGATTGTCTAGTAAATCATACATACTCAATAAAAGTTAGTTACCATTGTTGTGTGCTATCTAGTTGATTCTGACTCATAGCAACCCTATAGGACAGAGTAGAACTGTCCCATAGGGTTTCCAAGGAGCTGCTGGTGGATTTGAACTGCCAGCATTTTGGTTAAGCGTCCAAGCTCTTAACCACTACGCCACCCGGGGTTCTAGTTACTGTTAAAAAAAATTACACCTATATAATTTCAGCATTTGTTTGCATTCAAAAGACCTATAATTGAATTATTTATTTCATTGCCAAAATATGTCCCCAATTTTTTGTTTCAGCTGTTTTTTTATTTAATCTTCATAATGACAGGTTGAAATTTAAAGCTGACAAGTAGATTCTCTTCCTAATTCTAGAACTGAAGAAACTCAAGATCAAGACAAAAGGGTAGGAATCATTTCTTAGTACTTTACTAAGTACCTTACTATACACTTTATATCCCTTATCTCACTTAATCCCACCACAAGTCTGTTGTCATTCTTAGGTGCTGTAGAGTCAGTTCCAACTCACAGTGACCCTAGATACAACAGAACGAAACACTGCTGGTCCTGTGCCGTGCTCACAATCGTTGTTATGCTTGAGCCTATTGTTGCAGCCACTGTGTCAATCCATTTCATTGAGGGTCTTCCTTTTTTTCATTGACCCTGTACTTTACCAAGCATGAAGTCCTTCTCCAGGGACTATTCTCTCCCAAAAACATGTCCAAAGTATGTAAGACATAGTCTCACCATTCTTGCTTCTAAGGAGGACTCTGGTTGTACTTCTTCCAAGACAGATCTGTTTGTTCTTTTGGCAGTCCATGGTTGTCTTGGTCATCTAGTGGTGCTATAACAGAAATATCACAAGTGGATGGCTTTAGCAAAGTGAAGTTTTTTCTCTCACAGTCCAGTAGGCTAGAAATCTGAATGCAGGGCACCAGCTCCAGGGAAAGGCTTTCTCTCTCTGTCAGCTCTAGAGGAAGGCCCTTGTCACCAGTCTTCCCTTAGTTTGGGAGCAACTCAGTGCAGGAACCTCAGGTCCAAAGGCCATGCTTTGCTCCAAGCACTCCTTTCTTGGTGGTATGGGGTTCCCAACTCTCTGCTTCCTTCCCTTTCCTTTTATCTATTGTAAGATAAAAGGTGTGGCATTCCTTTACATTGGATCAGAGATGTGACCTGAACAAAAGTGTTACATCCTACCCTAATTCTATTTAGCCACAGGCAGAGATTATGTTTTATAAGACACAGAAAAATCACAAAATGGAGGACAACCACACATGGACTAGCCAAGTTCACGAATATTTTGGGGGGACACAATTCAATCCATTACAATGGTATATCAATATTCTTTGCCAACACCACAATTCAAAGGCATCAATTCTTCTTCTGTCTTCCTTATTCATTGTCCAGCTTTCTCATGCATATGATGCTATTGAAAATTCCATGACTTGGGTCAGGCCCACCTTAATCTTCAAGGTGACATCTTTGCTTTTTAACACTTTAAAGAGGTCTTTTACAGCAGATTTGCCCAGTATGTGTCTTTTGATTTCTTGACTGCTGCTTCCATGGCTGTTGATTGTGGATCCAAGTAAAATGAAATCCTTGAAACTTCAATCTTTCCTCCATTTATCATGATGTTGCTTATTGATCCAGTTGTGAGGAATTTTGTTTCTCTATGTTGAGGTGCAATCCATACTGAAGGCAGTGGTTTTTGATCTTTATCAGTAAGTGTTTCAAGTCCTCTTCACTTTCAGCAAGCAAGGTTGTGTCTTCTGTATAATGCAGGTTGTTAAGAGAGTCTTTCACACTTGCAACTCGAGGCCTGAATTTTTTCTTCAGTTCTTTCAGCTTGAGAAGTGCCAAGTGTGTTCTTTCCTTTTGACATTCTATCTCCAGCTCTTTGCACATGTCATTATAATACTTTACTTTGTCTTCAACAGCTGCGTTTGAAATCTTCTGTTCAACTCTTTTACTTTGTCATTTCTTCTTTTTGCTATAGCTACTCAACATTCAAGAGCAAGTTTCAGAGTCTCTTCTGACATCCATTTTGGTCTTTTCTGTCTTACCTGTCTTTTTAATGACCTCTTGCTTTCTTCATGGATGATATGCTTGATGTCATTCCACAACTCGTCTGATCTTCGATCATTAATGTTCAAGGGGTCAAATCAGTTTTTGAGATGGTCTCTAAACTCAGGTGGGATATACTCATACTTTGTACATTCCAGGTTCCAGTTATTAATGGATATCTGTAGCTGTTTCCTCTCATTTTGAGTCATGCCACATCAGCAAATGAAAGTCCCAAAAGCTTGACTCCATCTATGTCATTAAGGTCGACTCTACTTTGAAGAAGCAGCTCTTCCCCAGTAGTCTTTTGAGTGCCTTCCAACCTGAGGGGCTCATCTTCTGGCACCATATCAGACAATGTTCCTCTGCTATTCATAAGGATTTCACTGGCTAATTCTTTTCGGAAGTAGACTGACGAGTGCTTCTTCCTAGTCTGTCTTAGTCTGGGAGCACAGCTGAAACCTGTTCGCCATGGGTGACCCTGCTGGTATCTGAATACTGGTGGCATACCTTCAAGTATCACAGCAACACACAAGCCCCCAAAGTATGATAAACTGACAGACACATGGGAGACCTCCAGTCTGTGAAGTAGTTATTCCCAAATTATAAAAAACAAAAAATTTCACTGATGAGGAAACCAAGGAAATGATTTAATATCATACTGCTAGTGAGTTATGGATCAGGAACTTAACTATGGTTATCTAAACTCAAAATCTGTGTTCTTTCTATTATATATTATGGCCTTATCACAAACCAACCTACCTTTGTTGCTTCAAAAGCAGTATGTCCAGAGTCAAACTCATAATCTTCTTCATATCCCCAAAACTTTCTGCCAAAAAAAAAAAAAAGACTTTCTCACTTATATTCCCTATTTAGGGACCAAATCCTATTGGTTCTGTTTCTGTAAGGGCTTGTACATCTGTCTCCTCATCTTCATCTCAACATCACAATCCAAAATTTTCGTTACCCCTTGCCTCATGTTTTACCATAACCCAATTCATTATTCCTGAGAATTTACTATCTTTGCATTCTAATCCAGCTAGAACACAGCAGTCATAGCTATTCTTGTAAAACACAGAGCTAACTATTTGTCTACCTGCTAAAAAGCTTTCAATATCTCTTCTTTGCCTTTTAAACAAATACCAAACTCTTTTGGATATTGAAAACCCTTTAATTAAACCCTTTAATTCCAGGTTATCCTACTCCAACTTTTTTGTGTTCTAGATACACTGGTAGAATGGTGTTTCCCAAATATTTTTACACCTGCTTTTTGTTTTCATCATTTTCCCTTGTCCAAAATGCCATTCATCTATTGGTTAGAATTAACTCCCACACGTGCTTCAAAGACCAACCATCCTCTATCCCTCTATATCATGGCTTCATATGTTTTCCCAAAGAATTTCATAACTATTGCTGATAAAGCATTTATCATATAGGATTAGAGTTGGTCATTTCCATGTGAAGAACTCATGAGTAGAGACCACAGTTTAAAAATCTCAGTATCACTAGGAATATCACTTAGGAGATACTTAATTTTTGAGAAATAAATGGACAAAGAAATGAATAAATACATAAGTGGTGCACAAAGACTGATATTTTTAATATATCACAATTGTATGGTACAGGCACAGACCAATCAGAATGGATGTTAGCTATGAACGATTTGTTTGAGCCATACTTACTAAATATTAGCCCTGGGTGCAGCCCAAGTCATTCAATTCTATTCAAGATATATTTTAATGACTTTTATGAACATTAGTGTTCCTCCTGGAGATATGGACTTACCCTCAGCAGATACAATTTGAGTGAAATTCAGTAGTTTGGCTGATTGCCTTAGTCATCTAGAGCTGCTGTAACAGAAATACCACAAATGGATGGCTTTAACAAAGAGATTTATTTTCTCACAGTAAAGGAGGCTAAAAGTCCAAATTCAGTGCATCAGCTCCAGGGGAAGGCTTTCTCTCTCTGTCGGATCTAGAGAAAGGTCTTTCTTGTCAATCTTTCCTGGACTAGGTTCTGTGCAGGAACCCCAGGCCTAAAGAACGAACTCTGCTCCCAGTGCTTCTTTCTTGGTGGTATAAGGTCCCCAATTCTCTGCTTGGTCTGTTTCCATTTATCTCTTGAGAGATAAAAGGTGGTACAGGCCACACCCCAGGGAAACTCTCTTTACATTGGATTAGGGATGTGACCTTGTAAGATTGTTACAATCCCACCCTAATATAAAATTTAACATAAAATTACGATCACAAAATGGAGAACAACCACAGAATACTGGGAATCATGGCCTAACCAAGTTGATACACACATTTTGGGGGGACATAATTCAATCCATGATGCTGATGGATCAATATAACAACAGCAAATATTTATTACCTGAGCTGCATGTGTCAAGCACTCTCTGAAACACCAAAATATTCCTAGTTGAATAAGACATAAACCCTGTCTTCTAAGAACCATAGACTAGAATTTTTTCAATTTTTATTCTATCGTTAACGAAAATTACAGACTGGCAACTGATTAATGGTAGACCGTCTTCTTCACTATGTCTGTGATGAACTTGTCCTTCTGAAGGAAGAGTCCATTTTAAGTCTTATGTTTTCAAATTTATGGAGAGTACAGGCAGAACTTACTACCACCATTCCCAAGACTCTGCCAACAGGTTAACATTCCTTCTGCCAGAACCTCCTTGCTGAATAAGGGTGCAGACAGTAAGAGGAGTTACTGTTGAAATGTGAAAGAGGAAAACTATGATCCAAAATACCCACTGCCATCGAGTAGATTCCAACTCGTAGCAACCCTATAGGACAGAGTAGAACTGCCCCATAGGGTTTCCAAGGAGTGGCTGGTAGATTAGAACTGCTAACTTTTTGGTTAGCAGCCTGAGCTCTTTATCACCTAAAAAGAACCAAAAGGAGCCTATAGAATTTTGGCTATCATCCAAACTCACTTTGTCCACAAACTTCTGTAGAACTCAAAGAGAACAGATACCCCTGCTACTTCTGGTATCCATGTCTACCAGGTAAAATGTTCAACATGTTGGATTACCATGTTACCAGACATGTGATAGAGGCCATCCTGCAAATGGGGAAAAATTGCATAGCTAAGCTCCTTTACAGAACCAAGATCATGATTTGATGGCTTTTAATTTTTATATAAGAAATCATCACTGTGGAATTTTAAGGGTTCCCTCTAAGAAGACCTGAGAGCCAAAGAAGAGGACGTGTCAGCAGTGACAGGCTTAGAGATCTGCTGAATAAAATACCAGGATCTATTAGATTTCAACCTATGGTATGAGCAGGCAAGAAGAGACAAGACTAAAAGCCTATAGGCTCAGGCTAGAGTTTCAAAAAGAAATGAAGAGAAACTCGGGATCCCCAGATATTACTAGAATCGTAGCACCTCTCTGCTCTAATCAAGCTGTATTTCTTCTAAAATATCATCTCTGCTGCCATGGGTACTCTTTCCTCCTCCCCTGCCCTTTCTTGCTAACGCCAACTAATATCACTTCCTCAAAGAAGCATTTTCTAAAGCACTAAGTTATGTTAGGGGCCCCTTGTGTACACACTTTATATACACTTTGCTTCATGACACTCAACACATCTATAACTAAATGGTTCATATTCAGTGTCTATCTCTTAAATTGTGTATGTGCCGGTACCAGAACATCAGACACTATGCTTTCTTATTCACCCCTTTATCTCCAGGGTCTCATACGGAGTCTGGCACATAAGAGGCAATTGATATATTTTCATTAAATACATGAATGATGAATGAGTAAGTGAATGAATAAATGAAGGAGTTGCATCTGAAACATTCGAGGGAATATATCTAGTAGACAGGATTATCACTCTGATCTCAGAAAAGAGATTGGGATTGGCAATAAAGACTGGGGAGTCCCTGACAAGTGATGAAATTCTTAAGAGAGAATAAAACTTCTAGGAAAAGGAAAATTGCAGAAAACAGAAGACAAATGTGGGATGTGGATCCCATAGAAGTAATTCAGAAAACTTGCACAGAAAGCATGAGCACAGCCTATATACTGATTAAGAGCTCAGATTTTTAGTCAAACAGGCTGACTTTTAGTTCTCACTCAACTCCTACTGTGTGCACTAGGTAAGTTACATACTTACATAAACTCTCTAGATCTCAGTTTCCTGGCCTTTGCCTACCTCTTAAGTTATTTTAAAAATGTAGCTATATGTTGCGCTTCATAAATGGGGATGCTATAGAAGCAAGTTAAATAGAAGGGTCACCACTGAGCCTAAGAGAGAAGAGGCCAATAAGGTAATGACTGAAAATTATCTGTTGCATTCCACGACTGCATCATTAATGACCTCAAGAGAGTAGTTTCAGTGGAGTAAAGATGATGACAATCATAGCAGTAGGTTATCGGCAAATGGGAAGCAACACAGAAAAGACAGCAAGTGTCAACTAGTCCATGAAGATATTGGTGAGAATGAGAACCTGTGTGCAGCTGATTAAGATACATGAGACTGTACAGCTGTCATCTGATTTGTAAAGAATTTGTCCCCCAAATGCCCTCAAACTGTAATAAAATTATTAGTGGGGGCTTAAAAGCTGACTGAGAAAATTGTTTTAGAAAAGAAGGAGAGTATGGCAGGGCAGGGAAGAGGACAAGCGAGAGGACTAGGGGGAGAGGGGACTTCTGAAAGGAGCCCTGAGTGGTGGTGGCTGCAAGACACACAGAAAGGGCAACATGGATAATCACCACAGAGCTTGCAGTTTGGAGACTGTCTTCCCAGGTGCGCAGGCTTCCCCCCTCAGGGTCCCTCATTTATCCTTTATCCTGTCTAAAAAAAAACAACACTTTTCACTGCTACTAGCTCTCTTTCTATAAATATGCCAGCTTTTATCCCCAAAGCGTGAACCGTGTCAGTCCTTATCTTTGTCGGCTCACTGTCTCTATAAGCTAAGCTTTGCTTTTGTACAGCAGACCCAGAAGTGTCACACATTCATGTTCACAAGAAGCCAGCAGGGGTAGGATCTCTCCTCTCCTCCTGCCCCAACCTGAAGTAAATTCTACAGAATTTATTCTCTATTTATATTTTTGGAGACTTGCAACAAACCATGATTCATCTCGAAACATTGACCTATCAAGAGAAATCAGCTGCTATTCTGGAGGCAAAATGTCTAGCACTAAGACCAAAGGAGAAAGCTAACATGCATATCACACACTTTCCATAGAGGATATGCATCCACAGCAGAGTGACGCCCATGTAATGGGATTTACTCTACTTTTTATATGAGAATAGCATTTCCGGGGCTTTCAGGTACATTTAGTACAACGACTTTTCCTTGTATTAAAATACCAGGACAGAAACATGAAGCTCAATAATTCCTAAAGTTATAGTTTAAATCACCCAGATTTTTGCATGAAAAAGAGCTTAAAAGAGAACAGCAAAACGGCTGTAAACTATTACACGAAATAATTTAATCATGTTCAACTCGGTAGGTTTTTGCCTGCTGCCATTTCTCCTGTTTTTTTTTTTTTCTTTAGTAGACTATCATTTTCTGCCTCTGCTGTTGACAGGAATACATTTTATTTCAAAAGCAAGATTTTTCTTGGCACTCAACTCACCCATGACTTTACTGTTGAATACTTTTTTAATGTTATAACTCAACTCTTTGTGTGGCTAAAATGGCCGAGGCTCTTTTGTGATGGTGTTCTTATTTTTTTCCCCATCAAGCATTCTGACCACTGCTGTCAAAATCCGATAATAAATGAAGATTTCTCCCACAGTGGACCTCTTATAACCATGGCAACTCCATCAGCAGCTAATGGCCACATGGCAAAAATGCTTTAGAAAAGGACAGCTTCTCACGCTGCTTCGGTACAAATGTCCTTTTCTTACCTTCTCTCCGTAATGGTGGTAAGAAAACAACACACCCCAACAAACATTTGCTTCATCGTGCACATGGTGGGCCAATTAAAAAAAGAAATCAAGAACACAGGAGAAACTACAAGTGGAAGAAGAGAATGGCTATCTAAAAGTTTCACGTTAAAGTGGGAAAAAGATACTGATGGCTTAGCAGCATTAACAATATATTTCTACCATTTTTACAGCTGAAATCAATGTGCTTATTCTGAAGAATCTGAGAATTTGTATTACTGTAACTCCACCCCACCATCAACCAGGGAGGTTTACTAGAATGCTTGTTTTAAGTTTTATAGCTGGTGTCTCTGAATAATTGGTCACTATGTTATTGTATACACACATTGCTGATACCTTGTTTGCATAAGAGTCACACTTTCGTGCTCTGCTATTTGTCCTCCTCGAAGGAACCCTGGAGCAGAATCAGCATATGGGCCCTTCAGCCTGCCTTGCGTGTGTTTCCACTGTGCCAAAACAACAGAAATTCCTGTCTGAGCCCAGCTATCAGACATTCAAAAATTTTCTTTCTTCCTTGTTTGTAAGGAGCGCCAAAGCTAGTTTTTAACACAGACATTTTCTCTGACTGCCTGCTTCTGGAGTGGCCTCCCTATGAAAGTAAAGGAGATATTTCCACTTTGATATTACTTCCCATTAAAATTGTGTATCTTTCTGAATGGCAATTATAGACATTCAGATCTTTCTCTCTCTCCATCTATCTCTTTATTGCTATTTCAATCTACATCTCTCTATAAATATATATGCATAGAAAGAACCCCCCCTCCAAATTCCACAGAACTCAGAACTTAAGTTTTGGGTTTCGTTTGTTTATTGTTTTCCTTCAACTATCCATTTTGATTAGAACTCAGTGTCGTGTTTCCAGACCTGGCTGGATTTGTCAATGTCATGTACACTGACATTAGGTACAGTTCACACATGTAAATTATCATCTGCCTCTGCAGTTCTCAGAATGAAATGATCTATGAAGGGCAGAATTGAGAAGAGATATTCCGATACAGTAAAACAGCAAAGATTATTTCCATTAACTGGCATTAAAATTTTTTTTTTAAACTCTTCCCAAATGTATTCTATCTATATAGTCCTCTAATCATATTGATAGGCTTAAGAATCAAGACCTCCTTAGATTTTCTTCCTAGCTCTCCTCCTTTCTTCTGGGAGACTGGGCAAATTACCTAAACTCAATCTGACAGTATTTATTTGTAAAATGAGAGTGATACTAGTCCTCCCTCACAGGATGACTTAGAAGGATATTTGAGTTAATACATAATAAAACATGCCCAGCTCTCTAACAGGAAGAAACTGAATTGTCCATGAATAGTTTTTTCTTCCCATAATTCTTGACTCTCACTTTCACCTTTCTTTAGAATAACTTGTAATGAAGTGATGTTCATTTTCCACATTTGCTCATCCATTTTTGTAAGTCATTTTCATAAGTGTGACAAGTTGAACTATAGACTGCAAGATTGTCAGCAGTAAGTTTTTGGTGTTCCTTAATCAAATCTAAAATCATAATATTTAATAATATATAAGATTGCCACCACAAAAATCCACAGTCTCTCCCACATAAAATTCAATCTAGAATCACAAAACAGGATGTTTCCTTTTCAAATTGGTTCACCAAGTTTCCGCAGAGGCATGAATTTGGAGAATCCTGTGGCTGACATTCCAGACGACAAACTGTGGCCTAATCTTATTTATCTCAGTGGTAGGAGTGTATCAGGCTAGTAAGAAAACACAAGTAGTAACAAATAACAATGTCAGGTTGTCCTACAGGAAAAGTTTCTTTTAAATCTTTTTTTAAAGCAATCTTCAGAAAGAGGCTGGACAGAGAACACTGCCAACTATTAATTTTTGTCCTGACACGGCACCTTTCATCCTTTGGAAGTCACAATAAGTTTGAAGCTTTTAATAAAATATCCTGTGTGGCTGCAAAAGCAACACTAATCATAAATAAAGAAGTCACTGCCACCAACTCATTTTGAAGTGTAGTCATCCAAGTCCAATGATGCTGTAATATAAAGGCGTGAGAATAAATCTTGGAAATATCCATAAAGTCTGAGTTAATGAGTTAGTTCATGAAAGCGCTCCTGTCTGTCATCTCGAGACCAAAGCAAGTGTTGCCAAATCAACATCCAGGGCTGTTGGCCCAGTGAGAAAGAAGCCCTGAATGAAGATTTAGAAAGGAAAAGGTAAAAGATGAAAGAAAAAGAATGTTGCTCCCTGCTTCAGTACATTGAATCAGTATACAAAGCCACCATTTCTCCATGCACATGTTTGACTACTCAAAGGAGTCACTATGTTCACCTAATGCTTCCCAATAATCTTAGGCCTTAGTTACTTAAAGAGAATTTTTGCCTTTCTGTCGTTACCCCTACTTTCAACACTTTTGACAACCTAAAAAAGTAACATGGATAAAACTAACAATTTACCTTTGCCGTGAGACCAGAAGAATTGAATAGTGCCCGGCTACCATTACTACCATTACTAAACATTTTGATCAAAGATTCTACAGAAGAATCCTGATCAAAAGGGGGGAAATGCTGAACAGAATTTAAAATTCTCATGGAATCCAGACATTCCAGAGCCATGGAAGCTGGATGAACCCCCAAATCTATTGCCCTAAAACAATCTTTAAACCTTAAACCAAAAATATCCCCTGAAGTCTTAAAGCCAAACAATAGTTTAGGTTAACTAGTAAAAAATGTCTGCCTTGAGCATTAGGCTCGTTAAGACCTACCTATAAAAAAAAAAAAAAAAATTTTTTTTTTTATATGGGATCGAACTGACAACAACAACAAAAAAATTGTCATCAAGTCAATTCTGACCAGTAGTGACCCTATAGGACAGAGTAGAACTGCCCCATAGGGTTCCCAAGGAGCACATGGTGGATTTGATCTGCTGACCTTTTGATTAGCAGCTGTAGCACTTAACCACCATGCCCAGGGTTTCCAAATTGACAATAGCAACTCAAAAGATTAGATAGTAAACTTAGGGGGCAGTGAGTTTCTGTTAATGGGGGAGAAAAGGATGGTGAGAATGGTTGCACAACTCAAAGAATGTAATCGATGTCACTGAAATGCATATGTAGAAACTTGAATTGCTGTATGTGTTTGTTGTGTATATTCTCAACAACAACAAAACAATAAAATAAACTATTTTTTTTAAAAAATCTAACAATTTACTTTCCACATAAAACTTTATTTTTCTTTCAAAGATCAAATCATCTGGTGGAAAGAGAAAGAAAATGACCAACTATTTACTTAAGTCTTTTCATTTCATACCTAGGACCCTCTAAAAGAAGGACCCTCTAGTATCTAGAAAAATTGACATTGCTGCTTTGGGTAATGTAATTTTCTCTATATTAATCAATGTAACTCCGGTTCTTTATCAAAATGATGGAAATGTTCCCAGCTCAAATTATAATTTAAAATATAAAAGGCAATAAATGACAGGTTCCCTTAGAGAATGTGAGCACATTTTTTTCAGAGCAGTGTTGACATTACCAAGTCAATAAAATGTTTTCTTCTGTGTTAACTCATTTGGTAGAATGAGCTGACCCACATGAGCACTATAATCAAAACTTAAAATTAGCTCTTGTTTCCTCAGGTAAGTATTGAAAAGCAGCAAGTTTTTCTCTTTTTTTGTTATTGTTTTTGTTTTGTTTTTCATGATGACATTTACTGGCAAATGGCTAGCATTTTGTGTACTATGCATGGAGAGACTGAATTCAGCAGAAGATGGGGTGCTGAGAAAGAGGATGGGTAGAAAAGTCATTGGTTAGTATGGTCTTAGTGCTGAGACTCTATTTCTGTTAAAAAAAAAAAAAAAAGATATTGTTTACCTAGGGAAAAATTCAGTATTAAACACATTCAATTATATTTCTAAAAGTTCTCTTTTGAAGAGTTTCTCTTTTCTTATTATAAAAATGTAGACAACACAACATTTGCCAAGTCAATATTGTTTACTTGCACAATTCAATGAACCAATTATATCAATCATGTTGTACAACCATCACCAACATCCGTTGCCATATTTTCCATCCCCATAAACAGAAACTCAATGCTAGCTAAACAAAGATTCCCCTCTTTCCCCTTCCCTTCTGCCCCTGGTAACCACTGTTAAACTCTGATCTCTATACATGTGCCTTTTCTAAGTGTTTCATATTAGTGAAATCATATAATATTTATCTTTTGTGATTGACTTATTTCACTCACATTATTTTCAAGGTTCATCCATGTTGTGGCATGTATCAGGACTTCATTTCTTTTTATACTCATTGCCATCAAGTAGATTCCAACTCATAGCAACCCTACAGGACAGAGTAGAACTGCTCCATAGGGATTCCGAGGAGTGGCTAGTGAATTTGAACTGCCAACCTTTTGGTTAGCAGCCAAGCTGTTGACCACTGCGCCGCCAGGGCTCCGAGAGTAATATTCCATTGTATATATATGCCACATTGTGTTTAGCTATTCCTCTCTTGATGGGCATTTGGATTGTTTCCACCTTTTGGCTACTTTGAATAGTGCTGCAATGAACTTTGGGGTACATGTGTCTATTTGCGTGGCAGCTTTCCAGTCTCTTGGGTATATATTTAAGAGTGGAATTATTTCTTCAGGTTCTCCGTTTTGGCCAAATTTGCATATGACAGTGATTAGCACACAGTAGGTATTCAATATGTAATGAACAAATCAATGAACATGATCTAATAGAAATGTTGTTTATTTTTCAAGACCTTATATAGCACATAGGTCCTTGGGTGGTGCAAACAGTCTGTACTCAACTATTCACCTAAACATTGGCAATTCAAACCCGACAGTGGCACCATGAAAGAAAGGCCTGGAGATCTGCTTCTGTTAAGATCACAGCCAAGAAAACCCTATGGAGTAGTTCCACTCTGTTAACACGTGGGATTTCCATGAGTTGGAATCTACTCAATGGCACATGTTAAGATGATGCTAGGTATTGCTCTAAGCACCTTACAAATTTTAGTTCATATAATCCTTTTAACCACCCCAGATTTATGTGTTCTATAATTACCCCCTCTTACAAGTGAAGCAACTGAAGCAAAGAGAAATCATTTGTCTAAGGTCACACAGCTAACAGTAGTAGAGCCAAGATCTAAACTAGGCATTCTGGCTGTCAGGTTGAATGGCTTTCTCCCCATTAACTATGCTGCCTTTGTGCTGTGTTTCAAAGGAGTTAAGGCTGCTCAGATTGCAGTGTTGATTTACCTATACTAAAACCGAAACCACTGCCATTGAGTTGACTCTGACTCATAGTGACCTATAGGACAGAATAGAACTGCTCCATAGGGCTTCCAAGGCTGTAATCTTTATGGAAACAGGCTGCCACATCTTTCTCCCACAGAGCAGAACTGCCAACCTTTCAGTGGGCAGCCAAGCACCTAACCACTATGCCACCAGGGATCCTTAAAATTATATTGGTAATTACCCAAACCTTGAAGTAATCTACTGAGGCTCCTAAAATAATAATGAAGTACTATCCCCTTTCCCGACCTCCCACCTGACCCTGTCTCTGCCAATGCAAAGGAGATAGGATTTTTTTTTAGTAGTTTAAATATTAAAGCGTAAGAGAAATACAAAGGTTAATAAATAATGAAGCCTTTCAAAAGCCTGAAGAGAAAGTATTGCTCTAATTTTTATTTTGAGTTTACAGTGAGCCCGTAGGTTACATTCTTATTATTGCCTAGATTTGCTCAAAAAATTCAATGAGTCCAAAAACTAAAATTGTGCATGAAATTTGCTGAAGGGACTTAGAAATGCCACCAGCTCATCATCACTGAGATAGTAGACTGAGCTTTGGAGTGAGATTAATTTGGGGTCATATTCTTACCCTGCCATTTACCATCTTGTGTGGCCCTAGGCACATTTTTAACCTCTCAATGCAATCTCTTGGAGTTGTATGGAGAATTTTTCACATGAGGTCATAGTAAAGGCTCAAAAAATCTTAGTTCCTTTTCCTTTAAAATGAGGCAATTATGTCTACAATTATATTTCTAAGTAAAGTGGTATTTCATGACAATTTGGTTCTGCTTGCAATTCCTGCATAGAACTTAAAAAATAAATAAATAAAAGATCAGTTTCCGTATATGGAAAGGTCCAGATATATGCCCTTTGCTATAGATATATATACCCAGAGTAGAAGATCCTGATCCTATCTTCTACATCTTAAATCTTTACCACTAGATTTGAATTAGAGAGAAACACCAAGAGCATTACCACCAGAAGGCCACATTTAAAATATTTCAATTTGCATTGGCATATTAAATATTAGATAAAAGTTTCAGATTATTTAGTTCAGTAAATAGTAAATTTTCCCCCTGCAATAGCACTTTTATTAATGTTTCCCTTATTGGTCCCTGTTTGGAAAGATATTACCTCTCAATAAAACTGAATTTATCTAGTAATACATAATTTAGTTCCCATTTTCATTTATTAAAATCATATATACAAATATCATATTTCTTATCAGCATGAAACCACCGATATACACACACTTAGCTGCTATAATTCCAACCAAAAGCAAAGAAACTTGACATATTTATTCATGTTTGTAGTCTTCTTACAGACTAATGTTATAGACAGTATTATCATTCACCAGTAGTCAGTATGTCCCTGATGGAAGATTGTATTTCCTCACCCTGTTAAACTTAGGTGAGGCCATATGACTTGTTTGGGCCAAAAATATGAGCATAACTACAGTGCATCAATTTCAGGTATGAGTTTTAAGAGAATCTGAGACACGAAGGGCAGTAGAAATTAGCCAAGCAAAGAGTGGAGATAACCAATTCCATACAGAAGAAACATGCGAGAAGCCTCAGGAAAGAGGTTGGAAAACTCAAACCTTTAGATTAGTGTGATTAGAAAGGTGGAAAGCAATGAGAAACAAGGCTGCAGTGTTAGGAAGGTGGGTTAGATCATGCAAGCTTGTTAGTCATATAGAGGATTCTATATTTTATACCAAGTACAGCAAAAAACTATACAAGGGTTCCCAAACAAGGCTGTAAATCTCTCAGAAAGCAGACTGCCACATCTGTCTTCTGAAGAGCCACTGGTGGTTTCAAACAGCCTACCTTTCAGTTAGCAGTTAATTGCTTTAACCACAGTACCAACAGGGCTCCTCATATAAAGGTTATAAGCTTGGAAATGACATGATATGCTTTTGTTTTCTAAGGAGCTCTCACGATTTTGTGTGCAGAACAAATTACAGAAGAAGATAATGGAAACTTTCAGACCAAATAAAAAGCTAATGTGGTAATCCAGGCTAGAATTGATAGTGACTGGACCCAGACCAATGGCTATGGAGACACAAGAAGTGGATGGGTTTGAAATATATATAGGGGGTAGATTTAATAGATGTCTATTAGATTTATGGCTAATAGATTTAATGATATATATAATACAGAGCTGGGAGAAGGAGAAGAGGTTAACTTGGGTTCTAGAATAAGCAACTGGGTAGAAGGAGACTCCATTTATGGCAAAGGGGATGACTTGCAAATGCACGATTAGAGAAGAAGATCAAATATATTAAGACTGAGGACATAATACGGACATCCCACTGTGCAATTGGTGCTTGCGGAAGCAATCAGGATGGGTGACCTAAATCTGGATTTATCCACATGTAGAAGATCCCTGGGTGGCACAAACTGTTTGTGCTCAACTACCAACCTAATGGTTGGCAGTTTAAACCTAGCCAGTGGCACCAGGGAAGAGCAGGCTGGCAACCTACTTCCGTAAAGATTACAGCCAAGAAAACCCTTTGGAGCAGTTCTACTCTGTAACTCGTGGTAGCCATGAGTCGGAATCAACTTAATAGACAAATTTGGTGGATTTTGTTTGGTTCAACAGATACCAAAACCAAAAAAACCAAACCCAGTGCCATCCAGTAGATTCCGACTCATAGCGACCCTGCAGGACAGAGTAGAACTGCCCCATAGTTTCCAAGGAGCACCTGGCGGATTCAAACTGCCGACCTTTTGGTTAGCAGCCGTAGCACTTAACTGCTACGCCACCAGGGTTTCCTAGTTCAACAGATAGATGGTATTTAAAGCTACCAGAATGAACGAGATTACCTAGGAAGAGAGTACTGAAGAAAAGAAAAGAAGAAAGTCTAATACCTAAACCAACCAACCAAACAAACCCACTGCAGTGGAGTCACCGCCAACTCATAACGACCCTATAGGACAGAATAGAACTGCCTCCATAGGGTTTCCAAGAAGCGGCTGGTGAGTTTAAACTGCCAGCCTTTTGTTCAGCAGCCATAGCTTTTAACCACTGCACCAGTAGGCTCCATCTAATATCTAGGCCTGAGTGATTCTTATATTTAGCCGAAGAGGAAAGAAACAGAAAAATTGAAAAAACAGTTGTAATAAGGATGGAGTAGTTGCACACAGTAAAGCACTTAACTAAGTTTTTACCTCTGAAGATTTAGGACAGATATATTTTCCTCCAGGAGAGAGCCAATGGGTTCTGAGCCTGGGTCACTCCAAAAGCTTTAGGCTGGGCTACAGAGGTGGTAGAAGGAGAAAGAAAGAGCCTCCCAGCGGGGATTGATGAAACTTCAGCTACTTCAGGGTTTTATTTAATGCCAAGCCTTTTCCTCATTGCCCCTGATGCTTCCTCTGTAGGTGAGACTTCTACTTTTACCTCGTATGTTTTCATTGGAAGTACACTTAAGTTCTATTTATCTCCTCCAAAAAGCCTCATCAGCAATTTGAGTCACTGCCACTTCTTCAATGGATGCCTCGCGGTCCAAAAAGTGATCTCTATTTAGAAACTCTCTTGGCTTATCTTCTCCTCATGCTACATAAAGCCAGGTGCTCTCACCTTCCTCAAACTGCAGGCCCCAAGCTACTTATAAGTGTAGACTGGCACTCCCAACAGGTGTAAAATTCCTAATGGGGGGGAAAAAAACTTAGAATTACCCCATTGTTCATGGATAACCAAATAAACACATTGTTTCCCTTCTGGTCAGGCAATTGTCCCTAATTTGAGGCGGGGTATGTACTTCAAAGGACTATTAATTTGGAGGAAATGTAGTCACTGTTCACAAGAACTATGCCACCCTTCCCACCCCACCCACCCAAGGTGGCAGCACCCAGTAACAAACCACTAGGGAGTATCTTGATTGTTGCCTCCAACCTGGTATTATTTGTTTCTACATTAAGCTCTCTGAGTCTCCCTTGGCTACATTAACTTATTGCTCTGCCATAGCCCACCCTAGCTAGCCTCCTTGTCTTAGACCAGAGCCTCAGAGAATGGGAAAGTCAAAATTCCTATTAAATTCCAAGTACTTAACAAATATTAGTTCTTTCTTCTTCTGCCTATCAGTATGCATGGATCTCACTTTCTGGTTGACCTTATCATTTTCCTGAGTTCTGGAAGCATTATGAATTTTAATAAGTACTGTTGCCATACTCACTGTTTCATTTAATAGTCCTAACAACCCTATAAAATTTGCCTGTATGGAAAAAAAAAAAAAATGTCATGCTGATCCTTGTTCAGACAGAAATTTTTTTGAAAGGCAAGTTTTACATTACCCTTGATTGAGGCTTTGGAAGAAATCCTTCAGAGCCAGTAGCAGTGGCCCCACCTCCAACAAGCTAGGCAGAACCCTGGGTAGCTGCTGGGCACTGGGCTCTCCATCCTCCACAATCTGGCTATATTTAACTCTCTTATCCATACAAAGGAAACCCTGGTGGCATAGTGGTTAAGTGCTTCGGCTGCTAACCAAAGGGTCGGTAGTTCAAATCACCCAGGCGCTCCTTGGAAACTCTATGGGGCAGTTCTACTCTGTCCTATAGGGTCACTATGAGTTGGTATTGATTCGACGGCACTGGGCTTGGCTTGGATCCATCCAAAACAGCTATTTCTTTAATCACTTCCATTATCCCAATTGTCCTAATCACTGACTTCTAAGAAAAATATTTCTTGAGGTATTAACCAGGGCCAACCTGGCTGCTGAAGTTGATGTAGTTCCAGACTCAGATCTTTTGGAACGTGAAATGTATAGATATTGTTTTTGTTGCTGTTGTGTGCCATCCAGTCAATTCTGACTCCTAACAACCCTATAGGACAATGTAGAATTTCCCCATTAGTTTTTCTAGGCTGTAATCTTTATGGAAGGAGCCCTGGTAGCACACCAGTTAAGCTCTCAGCTGCTAACCAAAAGGTCAGCAATTCAAATGCTGTATGGGAGGAAGATGTGACAGTCTAGTTCCATAAAGACTTGGAAACTGGAAACCCTGTAGGGCAGTTCTACTCTGTCTTGTAGGGTTACCATGAATTGGTGTAGACTCCCACTGCAGTGGGTTTTGTTTTGGTTTAGAATCTTTACAGGAGCAGATCGCTAGGTCTTTTCTTCCACAGAGAGGCTGGTGGGTTCAAACCAGTGACCTTCCTGGTGGGTTTAAACTAGCAACCTTCTGCTTAGCAGCCAAGCACTTAAACATTGCACCACCAGGGCTCCTTCGAAGTATATAGATACAGATGTTTATCAGTCATGGTTCCATCCACTCATGTCTTCAAAGCCATAAGGCTTAACCTGGACTAATGCTTGTACTTTATTCTTAAATTCTAGAACAATACAGTGATAATTCTACTTGCCTGTATAGTATAATGGAGGGACAATTTAAATTCTAAGGACCTGGATTCCAATCTTTGGCTCTACCATTTTTTATTTGAATGATTTTAAATTTTCTGAGCTCCACTTTGTTTTTTTCCCCCCCATCTGAAGGTATCATTATGAAACTGAAATAAGACAATACATTTGAAAGTAATAAAAATTACTATTCATGTCTAATTGTTCATAATTTAGCTATTATATAGTTTCAGAAAAATACTTCTATGTATTCAGGCTGATTTCAGTTCCCATCTCAAACTCACTTCTGCTCAAAAGGGGGAGAATGATCCAGACCAGTGGTTCCCACACCTGACTCATCGTCAGTGTTATCTGGGACGTTTTCTTAAAACATAGAAAGATTCACAGGCTAAACTTGAAAAGTTTTGATTCATTGGACCTAAATATAGGCTCAGGAATCTGTGTTTCTTGAAAGCTTGTCAAATAAATTGCTACAGCATTTTTGGAAAGAGAAAGTTGGCAATGCATACTAACAACGTGTATGCCTATACTTTCACTTGGTAATTTTACATCTAGGAATTTATCCTACCAATATATTTGAACAGGTGTAGAAGGATGTACATGCAAGGATGTTTACTGACTGTGGCTTTGTTTATAGTATATTAAAAAAAAAAAACCTGTATTTCCATCAATAGAGGACTATTTGAATAAATGATGGCATGTCCATACAGTGGAACCTCAGGCAATTGTGAAAGAATGAATTTCTACATCAACGAATTATCCACTGTATACATAAATAAAATAAATTGTGCAACGATTTTGTGATATAACCTTCTTAGTGAAATATAAATGTGTTCGTGGTATATATGTTTATGTTTAGGTGTGCAAAAGAGACACATAAATCTGTTAAGAGTGGCCAAACAGGGACATAGATTTCGGAAAGAGGGAGAACAAGAGAGAGGTACTTTTGCTTTTTAATTTATATTTCTTTACAATTTTTATTTCTATACAGCATTCATGTATTATAACTTTAAAAAAATGATTCCCAAGTGATTTTAATGAGCTGTCATATCCAAACACTATTGATTAAGTAGCATACTAACCTCATCTATGTAGCCTTCTTTATTGTTACTCTTGCAATGATTTTAGAGCTATTATTCATGATCCTCTTCTTTTTATCATTGTCAGTTTCATCATTTAATACCTTGTAAGCCTCCCCATATACATTCCAAGCATTCATTCATTCATTCATCCAGTCCATGAATACATACTGAGTGCGTATGCTCATTAAACGCCAAGCACTATTCCAGTCACAGGCAGCAAACCAGACTAAGCCCTCCTGCCCTCATGGCACAAGCATCCTAACTTCTCTGAACCTCAGCCCCTTCATCTGTAAAATAAGGATATTCTTAGTAACTTTCTTATAGACTATTATGAGATGAACTTATGTATATAAAGTACTTAGCATAGAAACGCTCAATAATGGTGAGCTGCACTAATTGTTATTGCTACCATCATCATCCTCATCATATTTTCATTGATCCAGTGTGAATTTTCTGAAAAAAGAAAACTTCAAAAACCAAACTTCATCTTGAGAATGTTATCATCGACCTTGTAAACAATTTGAAATGCACCTTTGCTGAATCATAGCAGATTTTAGAAGGTTTAGAGAAAAAGAGTACAAGTCAATTCAATAAGAGGAAAAATGTTGCTTCCTAGTAATTTAATACACCCCTCAGCCAGAATTCTAATTTCCCAGGTTTAACAAAGTTCATTACACAGCAGAGTCTGATGCACATTTTTGAAAGTACATAATATTTTGTTCATGTCCATGAGAATGAGAAATTGATTTTGGACAGAAGATTCCCAAAAGGCAGAGGTGGTCCCTTAAGCCTCATAGCAGATACTCCTGTGAGCGGAAGCCACGATTTATGAAGCTTTGGAAACGGATTTCTTTTTACATTTGCATTTGATTTAAAAAAGTGGAAAACATGGACTAAGCCAGTCTGTGCTTCTCTTTTGCAATGACTTGGCAGCTAAATATGGAACCAAGTTTAACTATCCAATTAAATGTATTGTTGGAAAACAAAGACAATTACATTTTCAATTATAATAAATACGAAAATTGCAATTGCTTTAGTTATGCTACGTTACGAGATGTTTTCTTTTTGCTGTGGTGTGGTAATGGTGGTGGTGGCTGCAGACAGAGTTAACTCCTCTTTCATCAAAGAAAAAAATTAAACGATGATTGGCAGTGGACTTCCTTCAGTGGTCCCAGTTAGTTCCTGTTAGCCTACCTCCTGTTTGTGGCAGGGGCTTGATTATCTGATTCCGTTAACTCTAAAAGAAACCCCAGGGTAGCTAGAACTACTACAGCTGTTATATCACTAGGCACCAGCATATTTTGTGTCAAAATTTTCCATGTATAGTTTCCTGTTGCATTTTAAAAGCTTTTTTCTTTTTTAATTTCATTTTGGAGGAAGTATACAAAGCCAATAAAACATTTCAACAATTTCTAAATGTAAAATTGAGTCACATTGACTACATTCTTAAGTTGCGCTACCATTCTCTCTGTCCTTTTCTGAATTATTCCCCCACCGTTGTCTTAAATTCACTACACCTTAAGGTTCCCATCTTTTACAGTTGCTTTTGTCAATTTGATCTCATGCATATAATTCTTTAAAAGAGCACAATGCTAAAAGCATGCATACATAAAATAGCTTTAAGATAAGCTATTTAAAGGTCCAAAGAAGATTTCAGAAGACAGTTTTTTTTTTTTTTTTCAACTTCTTAATGGAATCCAGATTTTCTGGACCCATTCAGGCTGGATGAACCCCTGAAACTATTGCACTGAAATAAAAGCTAATTTTTAAGTTGAGAAAGAATAAAGGGCATGCAGTATCTTGAAGTTTATGTATCATAAAAATTATTTTGTAGTGAAAAGGGAGAAATTATTAAGTATTCATTTGCCAAATATGTATTGTGTATCAATATACCCAGTCACTACACTAGAAGATAGCTACAAAAAAGAATTCGATGCAACAGCTGCTGTAAAAGAGTAATACTATTATAGTCACAGTCACATAAAGCTATGGCATCAGAATGCTCTACTTCATGCCTTTTCATGGTAGCCCAGCTGGGTTATTCTGGTGGCTTGGTTAAATATTAGTCATAAGGCAGGGTAGTTAACTCTCTCAAAGTGTGCAGACCAATATTGATTTTTGTCTACAAATTCTTGAAAGTTTTACATTTGAGTTGCAATCATTCTCAGCCACAGTTGTTTAAGGAATGTTTTGACTCCTGAATTTCATCTCAGCAGGACTACCAAAATGGGAGAAAGCATAAACGATTGAATAAAGAAGACTCAATGCATTTTCATAGTTGTGATAATTTTGTTTTATGTTTAGTTTCAAAGTTATTTAAACCAATACATTATTTTAACCTAGTATATTTTCAGGTCTTTTCTGTTACATAGTGGGACATTTCATTTGCTTAGTTTAGTGATTAAAACAAACTTCTAGATCCAGTGATTGTGTCTACTGTAATTCTTCTAATTGGTCCAGTCTGTTTCTTGCTTGAAAGAAACCTAAGAAATTGATTCTCTTTAATAGATGTGCTTGCAAGTACTGGCAAAAAAAAAAAAAAAAAAAGGTTTTTATACAGGCAGATGAGAGAGAATACTGTTTTTTATCCTTGCCTTTTTGTGTGTGTACATATGCGTATTACAAAAGGCAATAGTGTATTCTTCTCAAACTATACCTTGTAAAGGTATGTAATACCTTTTTAAAAATCTGTGACATGACATTTATTAAATCTGACCATAACACTTTTTGAAATATTTATCCAAAATTCTATTACTCCACTGAAGCAAAGTTGGAAGCAATTGTTTAAAAGCACATGCAATTTAATTGGAAGCCAAAAAAAAAAGTTTCTGTGTATAAAGAACTTTCCTCTTCTCTATTGCTCCCTTTAATTTAACTGTGAAAGCAAATAATTTCTTAAAGAGTCAGAAGTCTGTTTCAAAATTTATCTATCTCCATCTAACTCCTGGAATTTTCTGAATGAGTCAAATACCTTTATTATAGACCCCACAGATAAATCCCAGGTATAGCACCATCTAAGCTGTGGTCTTACATTTGATTAATCTCTATGTCCCCCATTGGGCTGTATGCTGGGTGAGGGCAAGGACTATATCCTGTTGTTTGGAATTGTTCTACAGCACAAGCTTAGTGCCTGGTATGTTGTAGGTGTCCAAAAATTATTTGTTAAATGACCTTTATGCCATATTGGGCACTTTGGAAAAAAGTGGTTAATCACCTTTTGGTTTAGTTTTGCTTTTTATAAAGACTAATCACCTTATGGTCACTATGAGTTGGAATCGACTCAATGACAACAAGTTTGGTTTTTTTTAAATCACCTTATACACAAAAATCACTATATATATGTAATATATATATACATATACACACACATATATATGTAGCTATTGTTCAAGTAGAGTATTGTTCAAGTAGAGTGTTATATGTAAAATGAATTAAGCGATTCAGATAAGTAGCATATTAAAACCCTTTAATTTGTTATATAATCAAGTACAGATTCATTAAATACTACCTAATATTTAATATCATTGACCAAAGACATTCAAAAGAAAAGACTATCTGGTTACTTCATTTTCCGGATTAGTAAGCATCCTTGAATATACAATATCTAACAACTTAAGGAAATTTGATGTCTAGAAAAATTAATAAGTATAAAAATTGCTATGACCAAAAGCATCATTTACTATCAAGAAAAGATGAAAAATAAAATTAATCATAATTTCCACCAAAAAAAGATGATACAAGCTTATTATGAGGTCTGAGTTGAGACATTATACAGACACGCTGTGTGGGTCAATCTCTGCAGTAAGCCGTCCATCTAAGAATTTTCCAGATGATATATGTGTAGAGTAGCATGGCCATCCATCCTGAAAACATCAAAAATTGTAAGTGTGGTCAACAGTTAATTTGTTTGCTTGTGTGGTTTTTGTTTTTAGTGTAAATTATCCTTCTGGACACTAACATCAACAGAATATTTTTCACCCAGAACGATTCTGCAGACTCCACAGTCTGAGAGGCAGAATAGAGTTGTGGAGCAGCAACCTCTTTGCATCATGCAGAAGATTCCTAGGGGAGCTTTAGGGAGGCCAGTGGTAATTAGTTGGAACTTGTCTTAGAACTAGAGTCGAGAGTCACTTCTGCCAGTGGGGAAATGCCTGAAGGCACTAAATGATTATAGGAATCTAAACCAAGATTTTGTTTAAAGCCATGTGCATAAAATAGCAAATATACTTACCTAAAAATGTCCCATGGTTTTTCGTTTCTATTTTTTATCCATAAAAATAACTGCAGTGTGACCCAAATGATCAGTTCTACTTCTTGCAAGGTCTGGCATGATGTGGAGTCTGAGAGAGATGGTAAGGAATCAAGGCAAGAAGGAGCACTGAATAACTTTCCTTGTGTGTGTGTGTTCTTGTTGTTTCATGTTAACAAAAAGGCCTAAAGGAAAACATAGATCACTATGATAAATGTGCTGTATCTTCATATTTCACTGTAGTTGTCAAGAGTTCTTGCCAAGTAATAAATGTTGAGTAAACCAGAACAACTGTTGAATAGGTAGAGATGCATCTGCTTTCATACAGATAAAAGCTTAAGAAACCCTAGGCAGTTTTAGTCTGTCGTATTGGGTCTCTATGAGTCAGAATTGACTCGCCGGCACCCAACAACAGCAATACGTAAGCTGTAGTCACATTTGGCCTCAATTCAAAGTAATACCTTTGTCCTGATGCCTTTCTTCATTCTATTGAGGGGGAGGGGAGCAGGAATGCCTACCTTTTATTTCTTCCTTATTGTGTGTGTGCATGTGTGTGTATGTGTATGTATGTGCGTGAGTGTGTGTGCTAGTTTGCTGTTACTCAAAATGTATTTGTTTCCTGGATGATACAAGGACTTTTAGAGGGATATATAAATTAGAAGACAGTTTATAAATATTGCAAGATGTGATGGAAATTATTGTAAACAAGATAAGGTATTAATTAGGAAAGAACAAGGGGAGTTGGGATAACTTTTCAAGAGGAAATGGAAGCTTAGTGACTGATGGGAGAAACAGTCACGGTTGGCTTCTGTGTCTCATAGAGCTGGTCATCAGTCACCCTGCTTTTTCTACTCTTGGAATGGAATATACAGGGGAGGGACAGGGAGGGGCATTGAGCTTCCTCCAGCTGATGAAGGGACCAGAGAGGAAAACCAAGACCACTAATCTACCAACATTCAGTTCATCTCTTCCCCTCCTGAAATGTTCATCCACCCTTTTTCTCAAAATTTCAAGGCTCTATTCAAATAGCCAAGTCCTCTATAACACCAAAGTGACCTCGTCCTCCTTCTACAGAACTAAGTAATGATTTTTAATTACCTTAGCTTTTTAACATAATGCTTTCTTTGTGTGAGGTTTTTTTCCCTTCTCCCTGCCAAAAAACAACAGTCTCTAGCTATATGACTTTAAACAAATTACTTTGCTTTCCCCTGCCTCAGTTTCTTAATATGCAAAAATGGAGATAGAATCAGTACTACCTCACAGGGTAATCCTGAGACTTACACATGTGAATAGCTTAGAACAGTCCAGGTGAAGAAGTGTAAAAGAAGAGGTGAGTGCCCAATAAATGTGAGAAACTATTAACTGTTGTGACGACCTACTGCCACCTGGTGAGTGCATGTTGTACAGCTTCCCTTCTCAAACTTTGCCTTCCATTCAGCGTATTGATGGAATGCATCCTACGTGCAACATCCCATGCCAAGTATGCAGAGCATCCAAGATCCATAAGATGCCATTACCTGACCTAAGGAGCTTATACGCCTTTGAAAGAGGTGAATCAAATCACTTCAGAACAGGAACAAAACTGTTATTAGAGGGCTATAAACAAACTTTGGGGGAGAGTTCAAAGAATGGGTAAATCAATGGTTTCCCCAAGTCTACTTGATTATCAGAGTCCCCTGGGGAGAGAGCTATTTAAAAATATAGATTCCATGATGCCAACCCAGAACTTGTGAACCAGAATCTCTGGTTTGTAGCAAAGGAAATACAAGTGATTCTGCTGAAGATTGAAAGGAAGAATCCCTGGAATAGTCACATGCATTTGGGGACTTTTGTTAAAAGTTAGCTTTGCAGTTATGTTAATGAGGCAGGACTCAATCTACAAGATCAGATTGTGTCTTAAATCAATCTCTTTTGAGACATAAAAAAGACAAGCAAGCAGAGAGACTGGAAGACCTCATACCACCAAGAAAGCAGTGCCAGGAGCAGAGTGCGTCCTTTGTACCCACGGTCCCTGCACTGAGACACTCCTAGACCAGGAGAAGATCGATGACAAGGGTCTTCCTCCAGAGTTGATTACAGACAGACAAAGTCTTCCCCTAGAGCTGGCACCTGAATTAGAATGTCTAGCTTCCTAGACTGTAAAAGAATACATTTCTCTTTGGTAAAGCAAAAAAAAAAAAAAATAGCTTTGACCAGTAGTAGGAACATTTTTTTTAAGTTAGGATAGAAGGAAAAGAGAGTAATGTCACTTAAACGACATGAGGATGTTTTTAGCCAGTGGCTTAATCTTTTCAATAAAACAGGAAATAAGACCCTCTACTAAGAACGAGACAGATAAAAGTGCAGTTCAAAGTTTGGGACTTGTGGAGAAGGTTGGAAGCATCGCTGTGGGGATGTGTTAAAGGAATGACTAGAGGTGAATTGAACTGAGAGCCCATTATGACACAATATCTCTAGCTGGAATTCCCAAGTCCAGTTTATACCTGGGATGGGCTACCATCACTCCTCTCAAATTCCCAAAAGCCCATATGAGTGAAAATGTATTGACTTTGTCAATAAAGGTACATTTTTAACCTCACTGACAACAGGATCAAGTGTTGTGAATTCTGAGTATCAACTGAAAAAACTTGTTTTTTGTGCCCAGGATGAAATTTGAAATTTGATCTCATGAAAAGCCAAGGAGTTAGATTCCTATAAATAATCCACCTACCAAATCTACCCATTGTGCTCTCTGTTGATCTTTGGCTGGCCTCTGAATATATGAATTCCCTAGGGTGAGAATAGGATTTTATAATTAAACTTAGGTTGCTGTTGCTTTTAGTGTATTTTTCTTTTTGGTGACTGAACTGTTTTATGCCTCTCATTTTTCCACATCAAATTCTCAGTGTTATAACGGGTCTCCCACAGTTCCAGGCAGTTATTGGTTCTTGGGGGAAATGCTCCTGTGGCATTATTGATTGCTGCCTTCCTGGGAAGGACAATGATTTACTGTGTTGCTTCCTGTGCAGCTGTAAATTTGCTGTACGGTGACAGGGCCTTCAGTGCCATCCTTGGTCTCAATTTGACAAGAGATCTAGAGAGTGAGCTAGTTGTATTGAAATGAAAGTGTTCTCACCCCAAATCACCTTCTGTCCCTCAAACTAAACCCAGGTCAGTGAGAGGTTGGTGAAAACATGGTTAAGAACATATTAAGTGGTGACACTGAAGTTGAGGCTGTCCCCGCTGTCTCTGCAAGGCCTCTGACCCCTGGCTTAGCCTCCTAAAAGCTTCATGTGTCACCCTGACTACCTCTTTTCATAGGCTTCTCGCAGCTGCCTGCTTCCTTACCCACACTCTCAATATTTCACCCTCTCACATTCTATTTGTTTCTTGTTTAGGATAACAGACTAGGCATTTGAGCTTAGGCAGCACAGTGGGTTTGGGCTATTATCTGTCCCTGGGTGGCACAAATGGTTAAGCTTGACTACTAACCAAAAGGCTGGCAGTTCAAACCCACCCCTAAGTGCCTCAGAAGAAAAACCTGACCATTTGCTTCCGAAAGGTCACAGCGTCAAAAACCCTATGGAGCATAGTTCTTCTCTGCAACATGTGGGATCGCCATGAGCTGGAATCGACTTGCTGGCAACTGTTTTTTGTTCTTGTTTTTGTTTTCCTTTTCTTTTTTTGGTTGATTGTCTGTATCAGTGTTCAGTTCTGAAGAGACAAATTGGAAACTTATTGCAAATGAACTCCACTATGTCTGTGGATGGGCTGCGTTAGTCTTTATAATGATGACAATAATAGCTACCTGTTATTGAACACTTAAGATATGTCAAATATCATGCTGAGCACTTTATATAAAAGATACAGTTTAAAGTCAATACTACCATTCTAGCTGTCAGTTTGTCAGACTGTGGTGACTTGTGAGTTGCTATGATACTGGCAGTTCTAGTCTGTCCTATAGGGTCGCTATGAGTCGGAATCAACTCAACAGCAGTGGGTGGGTTTTTGATGATGCTGGAAGCTATGCTGCTGGTATGTCGACTACCAACAGTGTCATCCATGATGAACAGGTTTCAGCAGAGCTTCCAGACTAGGACAGACTAGGAAGAAAGGCCTGGTGATCTCCTTCCAAAAATGAGACAATGAAACCCTATGGATCACAACAAAGTATTGTTCAATGTAGTGCTGGGAGATAAGCCTCTCAGCTTGGAAGATACTCAAAATACACAGTGACCACAACAATGGACTGGAGCATACCAATAATGGTGAAGATGGCTCAGGACTAGGCAATGTTTTGTTCTGTTGTACATGGGGTTTCCATAAGTCAAACCCAACTAGACAACAACTTATAACAGCAACATTATCGTTCTATTCCATGGATGAGAAACACTGAAGCTCAAAGGGATCAAGTCCTAGTGTTGAAAAGGTTAAGTGCTCAGCTGCTAACTAAATTACCCCTGTTGCTATGGTAGTGTGCCCATTTATTGTATATAGAGTGCCATTACTTGCAGCAATTCGCATAGTTTGACTTCTACCTCAACGATCCTTTTATGAGAGGGTATTATCTTTTTATTCTCTTCTAGATACAAATAAACATAGAGTAGTATCTAGTATTGCTTACTACCGTATAATACACAAGGTAAATATTCCTACAATTTTCAATCTTCTGAGCAACTTTGTAGCCAATAAATAAAACTGGCTACTCAACCGTGGATAGCAGAGCATTCCCACAATTACTCATCAAATCTCTTTAAATATATCAGTTCCCCACTTAGCTGCATTGCTTTCATTTGTAATTCACTGAGATTTGGGATAGATTTGAGAGACTTATTATGTCAGGTTTAAGGTAAAGTAAAGAAATAACAGGCTTTGCAAATGCCTACATCTCATGTACACAGGATTGCCAGACCTACTTCCAAATAAAGAGACCAGCCACTCAGTCCCTCTGACAATTGTTATCAGAACTGAATGGTACTCAATTTTTATCAAGCCTCTTCTCTGAGTTACTAAAGCCTCCCATAGTATCATCAAGTGAGTAAACATTGCTGTGCATATAGCTCTTGCTATTATGATAGAAAATAGCAAGTAGCTCTCGTGAGCTTGCACAGGAACTGTGGGAGTCAACATCCCTTTGGTAACAGCAGCATATCCACGACAGTTCATTTTACCTGGCCACATAGATTCGTGGGAAGACAGACTATTCCCTTTATATCTATTGGTAAATTTTCTTTCTAATAACTGCTGAAAACTTCACTCCAGTAAGCAGTTAGTCCTGCGGGTTGAAGAAAATAGATACATTATCTGAGGTAATAGATAAGTCTCATTAAGAAGATGGAATAGACTAATTCCCAGCATATCTCCCAAGCGTGGGAAAACTAAATTGTGGAGGATAGCAGTAACACATCAATTATCGTTTCTGCGTGGAATTAGATGTCTCACTGTTACTTTATACCACATTATGTAATTTTTTGTAAATAACCATTTATATCAGAGTTCCTCAGTGTGATGCCTTGTTAAAAAAAAAAAAAAAAGACCGCAACACTTTTGACTTTGTAATTAGACTTATTCCTGAAAGGACCTAAGGAATTCAGGTATTCTATTTAAAATTGATGTCCCTGTCTTTTAGCATATGTCCAAAGACTATGTGTTAATGTTAGCCTAAAAACAAATGCTACAGATCTGATAGTATTACTCTTTTAATAGAGCTTGGCTCCTACTCACTAAAATAACCTAGATATTAAAAAAAAAAAAAAAAAGAGCTATTAGCATTCAAAATAAAGCCTTTGGAAACTTGTTGTTAAATAATGATTTGTAATCAGTTTAAGTATTTATAATGCCAATAAATCCGAGTAGTTTATCAGGTTTTTGGAATAGAAGTGGTCGTATGTGAAGTACTTGAAAACATTTGTTTTCTTACGTAATTTAAATATCTTTCCCATATTTCCCATACTCCTGTTTAGACAATAAATTTTGAGTAGCAAATGCTTTTTATCTAAGACAATATTATCCCAAATTCAGAAACTGCACATCACAGAGGTTGATGAAAAGAAATTACAAAGTAGAATTCATGCTTAAAATGTCTAAGTAAAGAGAAACTAATTGTTTTCTTATGGTTCTAATCATCTTGAGAAAAGTTTCTGTTACATTACTGTCTTAACAGTCTTTACTAGAGAGCTCGAAACGCTTTTCCAATAGGGGTGCAATAATGACAAATAGGATACAATGCACTTAAAAAGTTGAAATAAAGCTCTTTAAAATTCTTTAGATTTTTTATCTATGAAAATGTGGGCAAATCATACTAAAATTATTTTCCTAAAGTTGTACTATTACTGACTCTTGACTAAGAGTTTTAATTAAGTGCACTGAATCTATCCACCAACTTTAATACAAACATGACCTAAGTTTTTTTTAATTATATATCATTATACAACCTCTTACTTAAGAGATGTCATTTGCATCATAAAAGAATTCTCCAGTTATTAAAGTACCTACTATAAAAAAAAAAAAGTACCTACTATAGCATCTCTTAAAATAATGAATTCCTTCCTTATGTTTAAATTGTGATTCAACTTATAGAAAGTTCAGGGTTTATTTAAATGCTCAGAAGAATGTTTTTGCCTTCAAAAAGCATCCTTTTCCATAATCTTTCCCTTAACTCTGTGCCATTCAAGAACACATATCACAAACTTTATCCCATTTTACACACACACACTCCAAAATTCTCTTATTTTATGGTTTAGTTGTCATACTCCAAGATATAAAAACCTTCATAAAATATATACAACACACTAAGCAAAATAAGTTTGACTTTATGACAATTTTTCAAACATGCATTTGAAAGGGCTGCATAAGAAGATAGTGTGTTGCTGGCAGAGTGACTCTAAGCCGGGATGATCACTGCCAGCTTCTCACTGTGGAATGAAAGAATTTTTCCCCTTTACCCTATAACCCAAATATCACACTGAGCTTAAGGATGAAGCTGACATTTTAAAAGATCACCAAAAGTGTTCTCTTTCCAATTGCAATTATGCCCTCTATCTCAGTGGGAGCCATTGTCTGGGCCTTTTCAGCTCTTCAGCATCTTTCTGGCTTGCTTTCATTATCCTGATTATCTATTCATTTGCCGCCCAGCACTCATTTTATGAAAGATCATGTCTGCCATTTCTATAATGAGCGCTTGACTTTTACTGCCAGCATAAACACATAAAATATATAATAATTAAAGTTCACTAGTCACCAAAATCTTGAGATTTGTCATGTTACTAATTTGATTTTTCAAGCAATTGCTTCCCTGTGAACAAGGCTAATTTTGCCCCATTAGACAGTGGAAGACTTGTGGTGGAAGGGGATGACTCTAACCTAGAGAGATCAGTTTGAACGGGTACCCTGTATTTCAACTCAAGGTTCATCTTCAACCAAATAACATATCCGTACAATATGATGATTCGTAAGGACAACAAGCATCTCATCAAAGATTAAGGCAAAAAAAATTGTTTTAAGCATTAAAGATTAAATAATGCACAGTTTTCAAAATAGTTACCAAAAAAAAAAAACCCAAACGCATTGCTGACAAGTCAATTCTGACTCATAGCAAACCTACAGGACAGAGTAGAACTGCCCCATAGGGTTTCCAGTGAGCAGCTGGTGGATTCAAAACTGCCCACCTTTTGGTTAGCAGCCAAATGATTAACCACTGTGGCACCAGGGCTTCTCAAAATAGTTATTTAATACATATCATACCTTTTGAAGGTGTTGTTTAAGCTCTAAGGAACAGGTTCATGGGGTAGCTATGGAAGCCTACATAATACAGATTGGAAACTTCACAATATTTTTACTTACACTAGTAAAGACATGGTATTGAGCACTGATTCCTCATTTTGAGCACCCTTCCTTGTTTTGATAACATTGTTGAAGTCCCCTAAGTGCCTCCTGATAATGAATTCATCTGACGTTTACTCTAATCACAGAGAGATTAATGAACTCATGCAATATTCATATGGTTCTCTGGGGACATCTGGACATGTTAGTTGGAGTGTAATGTTTGCAAGTGGATAAAATGGAATATGCGTTTTCCAAGGGGCTTGAGTAGTCAAACCCTCAGTTAATAAAGAAGCAGGAAATAAAGAGGCAGCTTCCACTTATAGAGGTGTTCCTTAGGGATAAAAAGATCTTGATCGGCTATTGGAAAAAGCACAGAAATCAGAAGCCCTGGGATTCAGAGCTGTCTGCACCACTACCAGCTGTTGGCCTTCGGAAATTTTCGTCTCCTCTGAGCCTCAATTTCCTCAGCTGTAAAATGAGAACCTAAAAAAGCCAGCCTCTTTAAAACCTTCTACAAGAATAAGGGGGTGAGCAATAAATATAAATAAATGTAACTGTCCCCTCACAGGATTATTTTAAGCAGTAAATCAAATAATGTGAAACATTTTTGATGAGTGCTTTACAGGCTTTGCAGCATTGGGTGTGCATTTATTACTGTTGTTATTGTTTTAGAAAACAGGTACTCTGGATAAAGTTTACAGTTTATTTCCCATAAGCAGAAAAATGACTGCCTTAGGAAGGAAGACATTAGTTATTACGTTCTTAATAAGTAAGTTCAGAACTGACCAGTGAAAGATTTTATCAAATTATCTTATTTAAATTTGAAAGTGAGGCATCAGATTTGAAGCAACACAGGAAACCTCTTTTTATGCAGGTCTCTGATATGAGGCAGCCCGCAACAATAACTGAGAGTATAATTAAATCCAGCCCCGTTGATTGGGTCCTGCATAAGGGAGCTGAGCAAGTCTCTTCACCTCAGTGGGCAGTAGTTAAATATGATCTCATCTCCAGACCTCTTCCAGTGCTAACACACCATCATTCTCCTTAATTGTACATAGTAATGTCTTCACCAACTCTGAAAAATGCCTTGTTAATTTACAGTACTTCTAGTCAGATTTAATTAAAAAACATTTCTACATCTTTTGATTAAAAGGCGTACCACCTTTTCTGCCTCAGTCAATTGTCTTATTCATTCTTATTAAACCAGTCACTTCCTTGAAAATTCTTATTAGCAGTGTAGCATCTTCTCATATCTCCTTGCTTTACAGCTAAAGCTACCATTACCCAGAAGATGATCCCGCAAATGTAGGCCTCAGACAACTAGTATGATCTGATCTTGAGTAATTAAGGCACTCTTTTGGTACATAAAAAAGAGTACATAAGACAGCCCTAATCTGAGGATAAATGGCCAGATGGATAGTCCAAGACAAACCAAGGAAATGCAAAATTCACTTGAAGGATTATGCTGTCATTATCAATATATGGTGTATACATGAAATTCTTTCTCAATGTAGCCTCAAATACAAATTCAAAACATGGTATCTCTGTACTCATTTAAAGACACACACATATTAATAACATAGACTGTCATGGATTGAATTGTGTCCCCCAAAAATGTGTGTCAACTTGGGCAGACCTTGACTCCCAGGATTGTGTGATTGTCCACCATTTCGTCATCTGATGTGATTTTCCTATGTGTTGTAAATCTTACCTCTGTGATGGTAGAGGGTCAGCAAAAAAAGGAAGACCCTTAACGAGATGGATTTACACAGAGGCTGCAACAATGGGTTCAAGCATAGCAACAATTGTGAGGATGGTGCAGGACTGGGTGGTGTTTCATTCTGGACCACTTGACAGCACCTAACAACAACATGCAGTTAATGAGGCAGGATTAGAGACAGTTATGTTAATGAGGCAGGACTCAATCTATAAGATTATGTTGTATCTTGAGGCAATCTCTTTTGAGATATAAAAGAGAGAAGCAAGCGGAAATACAGAGTGACCTCCTAACACCAAGAAATAAGAGCAGGGAGCAGAACGCATCCTTTGGACCTGGGGTTCCTGAGCTGAGAAGCTTGTAGACCAGGGGAGGATTGATGACAAGGACCAGAACCAAGAGAGAAAGAAAGCCTTTCCCTAGAGCTGGCACCCTGAATTTGAACTTCTAGCCTCCTAAACTGTGAGAGAGTAAACTTCTGTTTGTTAAAGCCATCCCTTTGTGGTATTTCTGTCATGGCAGCACTAGATAACTAAGACATGCACTATTATCGTTGTTGTTGTTGGGTGCCATCCATTCAGTTCTGACTGATAGCTAGCAACCATATGCACAACACTGCCTAGTTCATCCTCACAATCATTGATATGTTTGAGCTCATTGTTGCAGCCACTGTGTCATTCCATCTCCTTGAGGGTCTTCCTCTTTTTCACTGACCTTCTGCTTTGCCAAGCATGATATCCTTCTCCATAGATTAGTCCCTCCTGATAATATGTCCAAAATATGTGACACGAAGTCTTGCGATCCTTGCTTTTAAGCAGCATTGTAGCTGTACTTCTTCTAAGATAGATTTGTTCATTCTTCTAGCAATCCATGCTATATCCAATATTCTTTGCCAACACCATTATTCAAAAGTGTCAAATTTTCTTTGGTTTTCCTTATTCACTGTCAAGCTTTTGTATGCATATGAAGCAATTGAAAATACCATGGCTTGGGTTAGGTGCACCTTAGTCCGCAAGGTGACATCTTTACTTTTTAACACTTTAAAGTGGTCTTTTACAGTATATTTGACCAATGCAATATGTCTTTTGATTTCTTGACTGCTGCCTCCATGGTCATTGATTGTGGATCCAAGTAACATGAATCCAGTATTTTCTCCAGTCATCATGATGTTGCTAATTGGTCCAGTTGTAAGGAATTTGTTTGCTTTATGTTAAGGTGTAATCCATACTGAAGGCGTAGTCTTTGATTTTTATTAGGAAGTGCTTTAAGTCCTTTTCACTTTCAGCAAGCAAGGCTGTGTCGTCTGCATATCAAAGGTTGTTAGTGAGTCTTCCTCCAATACTGATGCCTCATTCTTCTGCATATAGTTCAACTTCTTGGATTATTTACTCAGCATAGCGATTGAATAAGTACAATGAAAGGATAAAACCCTGACACCTTTCCTGATACTAAACCACACAGTACCCTCTTGTTCTGTTCAAATGGCTGCCTCTTGGTCTGTGTACAGATTCCACATGAGCACAATTAACTGTCCTGGAATTCCCATTCTTTGCAATGTTATCCATAATTTTTTATAATTTACACACAATCGAATGTCTTTGCATAGTCAATAAAACACAGGTAAATCTCTTTGTGATATTCTCTGCTTTCATCTGACATCAGCAATTACATCCAACATTCCACATCCTCTTCTGAATCCTCTTTAAATTTCTGGCTTAAATTCCCTCAATATAGTTCTGGAAACATTTTCGAGTTATCTTCAGCAAAATTTTATTTGGATACGATAATAATGATGTTGTTAGATAATTTCGGCATTCTGGTGGATCGCCTTTCTTTGAATAGGCACATATATGGATCTCATCCAGTCAGTTGGCCAGGAAACTGTCTTCCATATTTCTTGGAACAGATGAGTGAGCACCTCCAGCGCTGCATCCGTTTGTTGAAACATCTCAATTGATATTCCATCAATTACAGAAGCTTTGTTTTTGCCAATGCCTTCAGTGCAGCTTGGACTTCTTCCTTCAGTATCATCAGTTCTTGATCATATATTGCTTCCTGAAATGTTTGAATGTCGACCAGTTCTTTTTGGTACAGTGACTGTGTATTCCTTCCATCTTCTTTTGATGCTTCCTGCATTGTTCAATTTTTGCCCATAGAATCCTTCAATATTGCAACTTGAGGCTTGAATTTTTTCATCAGTTCTTTCAGCTTGAGAAATGCTGAGTGTGTTCTTCCCTTTTCATTTCCTAGCTCCAAGTCTTTGCACATTTCATTACACTTTACTTTGTCTTCTCAAGCTGCCCTTCAAAGTCTTCTCTTCAGCTCTTTTACTTCATCATTTCTTTCGTTCGCTTTAACTACTTTAAATTTAAGAGCAAGTTTCATTTTGGTCTTTCCTTTCTTTTCTGTCTTTTTAATGACCTTTTGCTTTCTTCATGTATTATGTCCTTGATGGCATCACACAACTCATTTGGCCTTCGGTCATTGGTGTTCAATGTGTCAAATCCATTCTTAAGATGATGTGCAAATTCAGGTGGGATATATACTCAAGGTCATGCTTTGGCTCTTGTGGACTTGTTTCAATTTTCTTCAGCTCAATTTGACCTTGCATGTGGACAGTTGATGGTCTGTTCCACAGTCGGCCCTGGCCTTGTTCTGACTGATGTTATCAAGCTTCTTCATTGGCTCTTTCCAAAGATGTAGTCAATTTGATTCCTGTGTCTTCCATCCAGGGAGGTCCACAGATGTAGTTACCATTCATGTTGTTGAAAACGGGTATTTGCAATGAATAAGTAGTTGGTCTTGCAAAATTCTATCATGCGATCCCTATCTTCTGTCACCAAGACCAAATTTTCCAACTACTGATCCTTCTTCTTTGTTTTCAACTTTCTCATTCCAATCACCAGTAATTATCAATGCATCTTGATTGCATGTTTGATTAATGCCAGGCTACAGAAGTTGGTAAGAATATTCAATTTCTTCTTCTTTGGCATTAGTAGTTAGTGCATAAATTTGAATAATAGTCATATTAGCTGGTCTTCCTTATAGGCTTAAGGATATTATCCTATCAGTGACAACGTATTTCAGCATAGATCTTGAAATGTTCTTTTTGACACCATTCCTCTTCAATTTGTCACTCCCAGCCTAGTAGACCATATGATCGTCTAAATCAAAATGGCCAATACCAGTCCATTAAGCTCACTAATGCCTAGGATATTGATCTCTATGTGTTCCATTTCACTTTTGACAACTTCCAGTTTTCCTTGATTCATACTTTGTACATTTCATTTCGAATATTAGTGGATGTTTGTAGCTGTTTCTTCTCATTTTGAGTCATGCCACATCAGCAAATGAAGGTCCTGAAAGCTTGACACCGTACAAGTCATTAAGGTCAACTCTACTTTGAGTAAGCAACTCTTTCCTAGTCTCCTTTTGAGTGCCTTCCAACCTGAGGGCCTCAACTTCTGGCACTATACCAGACAGTGTTCCACTGCTATCCATAAAGTTTTCGCTGGCCAATTTTTTCAGAAGTAGATCACCAGGTCCTTCTTCCCAGTCTGTCTTAGTCTGGAAGCTGTGCTGAAACCTGTCCACTATGAGTGACCCTGCTAGCATTTGAAATACTGGTGGCTTTGCTTCCAGTGTCACGGCAATACACAAACCACCACAGTACGACAAACTGAAAGATGAGGGGTTGAGCACTCGTATACTTAATTGAAAGGGCACTGGAATTAGAGTCATAACCTCTGGTTCTAAAACAGACTCTGATACTTTCTAATGATAGGATTTTGACCAAGTCCTTTAGCCTTCTGAACTTCATAGAGTTATTTATTGTGAGGATCTAAAACATGTCTGCAAACTACAACCAACAGGCCAAATCTTGCTCATAGTCTGTTTTTGTAAATAAAGTTTTATTAGGACACAGCCATGCCCATTTGTTTACATATTGTCTATGGCTGCGTTTGCACTACAAAGGTAAAGTTAAGAAGTTGTAACAGATACCACATGGCCCTTAAAGTGTAAAATATTTACTGTCTGGCCTTTTAAAAACCATATTAGCTTATGGAATGTAAGATAATATTCATGAACTTATTAAGAATGTCATGAAGTACTATTCACCTACATGATCTCAGGCAATCTTATCAGATTGTACTTAAAGCAACTGGCTTTTGGTTCAACCAGCTGTAAGAACTAGTTAAAAGTTCAATTTAAACAAAGGAAATAGCTTCCGTGTCTCCCTCAGGCTGTATGGTATTAGCAAGGTATTAGATGTTATCAATAAATATTTGTTGCTTCTAATGCTGATGACTAAGAGATCTTCCTGACTAAGAGATCTTCCTTAAGAAAAAAAATTGACTAACACCCAATTAATAAGAAGCTGATAGAATTTGTTTTTACAGCTCAGATGTTCAAATTGAGATATCAGTTATGCCAATCAGAACACCACTACACTTAATTGAACCCTTAAATCCAATCTTTGAAAAGTGCTTTTGCTTTAATCAGAGTTTACCTACATTTTCCAAGGCCAGAATGAAAGAAATAATGAATGAATGAAAAACCTATTGTGCTGACTTTTTCCTGAAAACAGTCTGCATAGTATTATTAATTCTTTCTGAGTAACCATGGAGAGGAAAATTTTGTGAGAACCCAGTAAACAAATTTAATAATGTGGCTGTTCTGGGCCAAAATAGATAAACTCACTGTGTTCAAACATAATTTTTTTTCAGATATTCCCAAATTCCTTTCTCAATGACAAGTGACATTAAACATTAATAAGTAGTGGTACTCTATCCTAAATATCTTTCTAATTTTGGTTACATAAGGTTCATAAGTATGTAACAAATAAAAATATGTTTGAGATATTAAAAGAGTATACGTCCATCCTCACCAATCCCTACCTCCAGTTTGCCTCAGTACTTCCAAATCAAAGAGATACTTGAAGGTCTCAGATCATAAAGTTTCAATCATTAGGTAACAAGAATTCCCTTTCATTATTACGGTTCAAAAAGCCTGAAGACCTATGATTTAAGAAGAAGTAGAAAGGAAAGTCAGTCTTTTCTAGCCAGTTTGTAGCAGAGGGCAGGGGATGTGACAAGGGCAAGTGGAGGGGCATTTGATAGATTGCAAGATACACCAGAGGTAGAGGGTCTGATTCTTCCCTTCCCATGAGGGCCTCAGAGGGCAGCTCACTGAGCACACCAGCCTCTGTATCAACAGGGAAGGCCTCAGATGGCTGAGAAGCCAGAGCAGCGTGGTCATCAAAAGGCAAAGGTTCAATCTTCATTCCCAGGCCTCCTTTACTCCCATGTGGTGAATGGACCTGACTCGGAACCCTCTGCAGTGAGTGATAAGGTGACACCATAGTAGTGTCCGGAGGGCTACAAAATAGTCATGGGCTGAATGAAGAAAATGGAAAAAAGTCTACAGCAGCTCAGAGAGCCAAAGGAGGTCAAGTCAGCAGAGTGGAGCCCACAAACCCTGAAGTAGTTGAGAAAGACATTAGCCAACTTAGCAAACTTAAAGCCTCCACAAATGTTAGCACCGGTCACCAATTAATGTTTAAGGACTGGACCCAGCCACATCACACCTCAAAGGAAAGTTGCAAAAGCAAATCCAAGGACCAGCAAGAGGCCAGCAACTCCCTTTCCTCCAGACCTCAACATGGAGGACATAATGTTGTCCTCCATAAATGCAAATATCACCTTGGAGAAGAACAAGGGAAAAGGGGAGGAATAGGAAGGATTGAGTAACTCTCTAAAGTACATTAAGCTAAAGCTAAAGAGACATTTTAAATTATTATATCAGATTAAATTTTAAATCACATGGCGCTAAATTTAGTTTTCGTTCCCACTGCTCAGCAGGAACAGTCCTCCTGAAGAAGATCAATTAAGTTATAGGGGAAAGCAACATTTTCTTTGCATACCCAAATTGTAATATGAATAAATTCACATTCATGCTACAATCGTATTGTTAGATCTAGAAGAAACATAGATGATAGTTTTACTTGGGTTCTAACAAATCTCTAAAACTAAGAGTCAGCTCTTCTCTAAAACTAAAAGAGTCAGCTCTTCTCTAAATAGTTACATATTAGAGGCAGTATGGGGTAACTGCGGAAAATGTGCTAGAAGACAGATCTGAGTTCTGGCCCAATTGACTACTTAGTATCTGTGCGAATCACTAAAAAAGTCACTTAATCTCTAATCACAGCTTCCCAACAGATGTGTCTTGGCTGATATACTAGGATATTGCTAAAATATTGATCCCTTCCATCCACAGGACAGCCAAGGCAAGGCCTGAGGCAGCTGGAGCCCCAGTCCTGACATCTCTGGCTGCAAACAGCCTCTGATCACCCCAGTGTGCTTTGCTGTACAGATTATTTTTGAGTGTGTTGTAATGTGAAAATTTTGGAGACTAACTGCCTCATATAAAGAATGGGGGAGGGAAAGGTGAACGGAATAAATGATGTCTGTGGTCCTTTTCATCATAATTGTTCATGTTCCTATGAATGTAAGGGCAGCTGGTACTGGCACTGGTAAGAAGTATGTACCAGAATAGGTTCAAAGAAAGAATGGCAGTCACATGATGCTGACAGTAAGAATTCTGGGTTTCGTGTTTTGGTAGCCTACTAAATGCTGAGATGCTTTTATATATGGCCTCATTAATTCTCACCACAATAACCCTCAAAAGTAAATATAATTATCTCTCTGGGGTAATAAACATGACTCCCAATCACAAGAGGGTCACAGGAGTTTGCACAGAACTAGTCCAAGAAAAAAATTCCTGCACTTTTAAAAAAAAAATCTCTGATTGCCCCAAGCTCTTTCTTTGAAGAAATGAATGAGAAGACAGGTGTCCTTCTTCTTAACCAGTATTTTTTTACAGTTGGTTCACCAAGGATTTACCCAAGGCCATGACTGCAGGAAAATTAGGAAGGAGTCTCTAGACTGCTGTAGTATTCAAAGGCAGAATCAAAGTTACCTAGGTGGTAACTTTGCCTCCATCTTTCAGCAACCTGTTTTGTTATAAATAAATTAATTTAAAAATCGATTCCTACAGTAATGATTAAAGAAAGATGGCAAGTGGTCAATAACTACTGCAATTCCCACACACAAACGAGCCTATTATTTTCAAAGTAAGCAAAAAGATTTTCAAGACGAATGCCTCAAACCTGTTGAGCATTTTTATTTGAATACGAAACCTCCTGCTTTTGCTTCCGTACCTCCTTCCCCTGAAATTTGCTCATTTATAGCAATAAAGGATTTAATGCATGCAGAATTGATCTATTAACCATTTTGAAACTGAAGCTAGCTTTTATGGACTTCCAAGATTTTTCTGCTCAATGAGATTGCAGATGTTTTAACTCTTCTGGACAAAAGAAGGAAATGCATTGTTCTTGTCAGTGACTCAGTCATTCACTGATTTGTATGGGAGTATAACTCGACAAATGGTTAACATGCTTGTCTGCTAACCAAAAGGTTGAAGGTTCGAGTCCACCCAGAGGCACCTCGGAAGAAAGGGCTGGCAATCTACTTCTGAAAAATCAACCATAGAACATTTTATGGAACGTGGTTCTACTCTGACACACCTGGGGTGGCCATGAGTCAGAATCAACTCAAGGGCAGCTTTTACTGGTACCAGAACACTTCCAAAGAAAGAATGATAGTCACACATGTTGACAATAATAATTTTGGCTTTTGAGTATTGGTAGTCTACCAAGCACCAAACAATGGTAGAGATGATTTTATATATGGCCTCATTTATTCTCACCACAATAACCCTCAAAAGTTAGTATTATTATTATCATTTAGGGTAAAATGGCAGGAATTTCTCTGGCTACACTCCAAGAAGAGGTTTTCAGCCGTCATACTCTAATACCTAGCTACATTCCTAATAGTTTTAAACCTTCACAGCACCAAGAAATCTACATGCATTTCAAATTCTCAGGAGGGTAACTATAACGGCAGTAACATTTTGCTTTCTGTGAGCAAAGACTGCCATCTTGTGGATATTGTACATACAACACTATTCAATCATTCCATGGAGGCAAAAGTTATTGTTTTCTTTTGCTCGTTAGAATTTTGCAACTACATTCTTGCATTTGGTAAGCACACACACACACACACACACACAACAATATTGCTTATAATAAAAAGGCTAAACTTTCCTTTAGGTCTGTTTTTAAGTCACACTTACAAGTGCTAGTTGTGTTTTTAACATCTGAAAAGAGAAAATATCTCTTCACTTATGTAAGTATCCATTCCCTCAGTCTAAGTCAGTGCATTGTATTTTGGTAAACCTTCTTTACCTAAGCCTTAAAGTAGAGGTACCTCTTAATAATAAAAAGGAGGTGTGGGGAGACCTTTCTGATGTAATTTCCAGGTGCATTAGCTTTTGTAGCAATATTTTATGAATTCTAGGCTTAGAGAACACTTCCATTCCTTTCCAGCACTCCCATCCCATGCTGGCCTTTATTCCTAGAATCCGTTGTAGGCTATGCTTCAGCTGCTCTGTGTACCCCAAGGTGGGGCCCTGTTGCAATTTTTTAGCCACCTGTGCTCCAGGGGGAGCCCTGGAGGCACAGCGGCCAAGAGCTCAGGCTGCTAACCAAAAGGTCAGCAGTTCGAATCCACCAGCCGCTCATTGGAAACCCTTTGAGGCAGTTTTACTCTGGCCTGTAGGATTGCTATGAGTCAGAATCGACTCAACAGCAGCGGGTTTGGTTTGGTTGGTGCGCCAGTGACCATGAGATCAACTTTATAAAGAGGTTTATGTGCTGCGATGATCCCTGAAGGCACCAGAGAAGTCCTTTGACTCCGTCCCCATAGTGAACACCCATCACCTAGTTTGCTGAACTTAAAATTCTGCAATAAAACAAATTCTTTTGACTTAAGGCCCCTAATTCCTATTAAAATTGAAAGAGATGAAGTATAGTGTACATACTTCAATAATTACTTTTTAAGCTAAAATATTTGCCGGATCTAGGAAAAAACACTGCACTGGGGAAAATGGGAGGAAAAAACAAAAAGACAGAGTAATTGAATGGAACATAAGGATCTCAAAACTACTGAGGAGGAGGCATTCAGGAGTAGACAACAGGTAGTCTTGAAAGAATATGTAAATTAATGAATGAGTGAGTGAGTGAATATGAATGGAGGATGTTAAAAAAAAAAGTTTCACAGCGTTGCCCAGGTCAACCTGGCTGAATGTGAGGTCCTAGTGAAACCTAAACTTTGTATCCAAGGAAATGCCTGGCACAAAGTCACTCTTCAAATATTTATTGAATGGATAGATGAACACGGAAGCAATGGAATAAATTGGAAAATTGCATCAATGATCAGAAGTAAGAGTAGGGCCCAAGGGGAGCGTCCATTTACCAAAAACTATTGAGCACATTGAATCAATAAATATGTGTCTGCTCTGTGTTAGGCAATATGGAGGATGCTATGCGTTTGTTCCAGAAAGGGGGACAGACATTAATCAAGTAACCACAAATAAATAAGTGCTATGAAGGAAAAATCTTACACTTCCACAGATACTGACCAATAAGATGTGGTGGCAGTAGGAGGGTAGGGAAACTCAGGACCTCATTTTGTGCCCACATTTTTTTTTTTTCTAGTGCCATCGACGACGTGCCCACATATATTCTCATAAATAAATGCTGCTGTGGTTTCCTTTTATTTCTACATATGCCTATAGTTTCAAATTTAAGAAAAATTAATCTTTCAGAGATGACTAACTTTTTCCTTCAAGGTGTCCAATGGTGCCCTGAATAAGCACCAAACTGAAGATTCTAGCACACATAAAGGATTTTACAACCTCTGTTGAATGGGGCATTCATGGGTAGGCCAGCAAGCAACTTTGATGTTATGATTACATATGTTTAAGATCCCTAACACAGTGCCAGAAATCCCCATAAGTAGTTGTTTCTTTGAATTAAGACATTATTTCTCAAGTGTGTTCCTCAAAGTCCTAGCTCCAGGTTATTAATGTACGTTATGCAAAAAGTAAGGAAAGGAGGAAAGAAGGTCAGATAAGTTTGGAAAATGCTGAATTAAAGAAAACTATGCAGGTTGTCTTTCTGTTGGACTTCTAAGAACCTTTAACAGGCTAACATATTTGTAAATCTCCAAGATAATGTTCTCAAAGTTAATGACCACGGTACCCTTTCCTCGAAGAGTCCCTCTAGGGACCTTTGGAATTCTGAAAATACAAAAGTTTTTGTCTGAATAGAGGCTGGAGTAAGGGTAAAATGTAATCCGTTAGTATTCATAATCGTCTTAGTAAATTCAATTAATCAAATGCTCTGCCTTTTCTGTGAAACACTCTGAGGAAACGTAACACTAGACAAATCAATTTCATTAGAAGAAAGGAGGAAAGGCACAGGTGTGGGGAAGGCTCCAGCACAGTGCTGATCCCGGAAGGCCTGGATATAGTCTGCATGGAGCACTAAGGGTGAACGGTGGGAATAGCCAAACACCACAGACCAGGTCTCCTCAGGCTGGTCTTACTCTTGTTATCGCAGGCTGAGTATTGACCGCATCACCAACACAAAATCTCCTTCCCTTTTTCATTTTGCTCGTTGTCATGGATTGAATTGTGTCCCCCAAAAAACATGTGTATCAATTGGCCTGGGCCATGATTCCTGGTATTGTGTGATTTTCCTATATGTTATAAATACTGCCTCTACGGTGTTAATAAGGAAGGATGGGTGGCAGTTGTGTTAGTGAGGCAGGACTCAACCTATAAGATTGGATTGTGTCTTGAGGCAATCTCTTGAGATACAAAAGAAAGAAGCAAGCAGAGAGACAGGGGGACCTCATACCACCAAGAAAGCAGTGCCGAGAGCAGAGCGCGTCCTGTGGACCCGGGGTCCCTGCACAGAGAAGCTACTACTAGTCTGGGGGAAGATTGATGAGGGAAGATTGATGAGAAGAAGGCAGACAGAGAGAGAAAGTCTTCTGCTAGAGCTGACACCCTGAATTTGGACTTTTAGCCTACTTTATTGTGAGAAAATAAACTTCTCTTTGTTAAAGCCATCAACTTGTGGTATTTCTGTTATAGCAGCTCTAGATAACTAAGACAGTCATTTAGAGATGTAGATAGGATAAAACAGTTGAAAAGGTTATCACCTACAGTGAATAATTTACCCCCCTTGGAGCCCGGGTGGCCTAGTGGTTAAGAGCTCCTTGGAAACTCTATGAGGCAGTTCTACTCTGTCCTTTCGGGTCACTCTGAGTCTGAATTGACTCGGTGGCAATGGGTTTTTTAGATACTTTAGTTCTTCTCTCTAAAGTTCTAAGCAGTCTCACCGCTAATAATCAAAGATCTGGAGCAAGAGTACGAAGACAGGTACACGAATCCTAACTATGTAAAAACGATTAATCAAGCTAAGAAAACGCTAGATAAAATATATTCTGTTCCCTTATCTTGATAGATATACCTGCACAATCACTAGAAGGCCAGGTTTGAATTTTGAATTTGCACAGCTTGGAGTTCTGCACCGACCCATGCATTGGGAGTCAGCCTCTGGCCCTGCTTCTTCCCACCTCAGCTCTTGTCATGCACAATGAAGGGTCTCCCACACTGAGTTTGCACAGCTGACCTCTGTCCATGCTTTCTGCAAACTCCACCCCTTAGACTCATGGTGCACCCACCCTTAGCTGAGGGGCCTGCTCTCAGGAGGAAGTATCTGAGGAACAGGCCTGGGAAGCACACTCTGAGCTCTTTCGGCAGGAAATTCCAGGGTATCCTGAGGGTGGTGCAGACTGTGAGCAAGCACATGGCCTGACCCTCCTTGTCCTGTGAAAAGGGTGCACCTGGGAGGAGGGCCAAAGCTAGGCAGGTCTCAGGTGGGTCTGAGGAGTATTTGGAATTGAAAATAAAACTTCTGTGGAAATGACACTTAAAAAGCTGCAGTCTTTGCAGCTGGGGGCTGAGGAAATTTCTTATTTGCAGTTAACCACTTTTGAAAGCCTCTAGTCAACTTTTCTCCTTGCTCTCCAAGGTAAGATTATTTTCCCCTTGGCATTAAAAGGGAAATTAGATCAGCTGTGTGGAAAACCAAAAACGATATATTTTATCAACTTCAAACTTGTCCCAAGGCTTTCTCCCACACTGTGTTAAATAATAGAAGTCTTTTTAACTGAATTTCTTTGTGTGTAGCATATGCTGGGTGACATTATGCCAGCATCTTGCTCTAAGCAGCGAAACGTTCTTCGTAAAAGCACTAGGATCCAGCGTACCGTTCTGAGGGGAAGGAGCACAGAACTGCAGCAGCTTGAAACCACATAAAAACGGTGCTTCTAAAATGTGAAAACGCACTGCAACAAACCAGGGCTGAAATAGTTAGAATTATAGAATGAAACAAAAAAAAAAAAAAAAGAGGGAGGGAGGGAGGGAGGGAGGGAGGGAGGAGGAAGGAGAGAAGGAGGGAGGGAAGCAACTTTGACAATTAACAGAGCAGTGGCCATGGCGTCGACTCCAACTCATGGCGACCTCATTGTGTATCAGAGTAGAACTGTGCTTTGTTGAATTTTCAATGGCTAATATTTTGGAAGGTACCTCTGGGTGGGCTCAAACCTCCAACCTTTTGATTGGCTGCCAAGTCTGTTGACTTTAACCATTCGTATCATCATAATGTTTGATTCTATGGATGTATCACTATAATGTTTGATGCCTGTAAAATCAAAGCAATATTGTTTTGGGTTTCCTAGCGTTGCCTCTGCAAGCTGATCTATAGATTCATTTCGACTTGACAACTGCCATCCCTTAAAGGTGGAATTATATACGAATGTGTTGTGGGCCAAGGCAATAACTATGCCTGTAGTAACACATGGTTGCGTTCTTTACCCTAAGGATTCTGGAGCTTCAGCAGAATGGTGACATGGACATCCTGAAGCACAAATGGTGGCCTAAGAACGGCCAGTGTGACCTGTACTCTTCAGTGGACACAAAGCAGAAAGGAGGTGCCCTGGACATAAAGAGCTTTGCAGGGGTTTTTTGTATCCTGGCTGCTGGAATTGTCCTCTCCTGCTTTATAGCCATGCTGGAGACGTGGTGGAACAAGAGGAAGGGCTCCCGAGTCCCATCAAAAGAGGTACTTGATTGAGACCTTCCTAAGTTGAACCAACAATCAGGCTGTATTTCCGGGCAGGATAATCACAGGAAGAAGATAATGAGTTAGAGGTAGTTCATGGGAAATTTCTTCCTTGAAGATTGAAAATAAATTTGGGAAATGTAAAAATTGCTAAAACAAATACCAATGTCCACTTTAGGACATCTAGCTAAATGAAGAGGAGACTACAGTGTTCTAAAGACTAACAAATTCGTGTGTTATACGCAGCCTTGAAATTCTTCCAGATCACAGGATAGACTTTAATCCCATGATTTTTAAAGGCTCTGTTTCCCTTGACCAATTCACAAAGATGCTTACCATTTTATTTCAATTAGTTGTTTGCCTGGAGATGAGCAATCCTAAAATTAAATAATCAGAATTTTCTCTTCACCACCAGTGGCCATTTCTCTCTATCTACCTGTAAACCTATTACAAATGATGTTATGGTTTTGGCTCTTTGATGGCCCAAACTTACCAAATCTACGTTGTAGAACTATCCAGAATTCACTGTTTGTCCTTCGCTCTGGACTCAGCTTGACTCCAGAGCCACATTCATTTTTTTCAAGAGCTTTGAAAGAATAACTGCAAAAGTACACATAATAATTTCTTTTAAAGAGGCATATGCCTTGTTTTCATCAAAAAATATGGGTTCTATAAATTATCAGAGAAAATCCAAAGTTTAACTATTTGAGTCATTTATTTCCACTAGAGCAAAAAAGTGAAAATATTTTAAATAATGAAATCATACCACTAAAATTTCACAAACGGAAATGAGAAAACAGCCAGAGTTTGCTGAATGATCTAATTTGCTGGATAGTTTCAAAGGACAGTTTTAATACTCACTGTAAGTTGAACTTTCAGTAGCTAACTGATACGTAGCCAGGGTCCTCAGTGGAACTGCTTTAGTGCATAAATCAAAATGACTTCCATTTGCATATGAATTTTTGCATGCTGGTGTGTTCTTCCAAACATCGTTTTCTCAAATAGTCTAAGGATTCCTTCCTACCACCTTATTTATATTCAAAATTGTTCAGCACTGTTTATAAGGAAAAGTTTGGCTCAGCAAAGATAAATTTTCGACTTCTACCTGTTTGAATCATCACAAATTCTAAATTAGCGGAGTATGAGTTAAAAATTACTCAGGTTTTATTGTAGTGTTTGCTTTGTGGAACAACTTTAGGGATCTATGTTGACATTGATTCAATGCAAACGACCACATTAATGCAGCATTATAGCCAAGATTTCATATTCTCAAAAATCTGGAAATGAAGGACTCCTGAAGCTCCTTATATTTTGAATGACTATATATGATATTAAATTTTTGCATTATTATATCTGTTGAGGGATGACTATATTACAGATGCTATGGGAACCATAAAATTATCTCTCTCAATCCTCTAAATTCTCAGTGATAATATTGCATTAATGGATATTTTTTATTGGATTTTGAAATGAGAAAGAAGAAGGAAAAACAGTGATGCACATCAAAATATTTTTCACTGAGGAGCACTATAATAGCACCATGAAAAAAATGCATGCTCCTTTCTAACTCAGGACAGCTAATCTGGATCCCAAGAACAAGTATTTTCTCTTCTTATGATTAATAGATATTTTTAATCCTCATAAATTTAATTTATTGTGCTTGGCCATAAGTAAGACTGATAACAAGGACAAATTTATTTCGTGTGAGTTTTGTTTTTCAAATATTGGGCTTCAGTGCTTATTTTTTTAGTGAAAATCCTAAGATATTTATGAACTGGTTTCAACAACAAAAATCTGAGATTTTATTCCTTTTTTATTTATTAAACTCCTTTCTTACCAAGATGCATTAGCATACTTCAAAGTATCTTTGCTTTGGAGCCATTTAACCTAAAATGGGCTGTAAATTAAAGTTGTCACCCACATATCCTGACTTTAAGAGGTCTCTGACCTCACGAAATTGCCTGATGCACTGTTAGATAGCTAGAGTGTATGAAATCCCACAACAGAAGCTGACTCTTTTGTGTTGAGTGGTACCCTCTCTAAACAATCTCCTACATCTCTGGCCTACGAAAGAATGAGTGGTGGAAAGGAACAAAAGTACAGCTTGGCATGAGACACCCTGAAACAGGAGGAGGCATGTGTAAAGAAGTTGGGGTCAGGGGAGTGGGTGTGAGTTGTTCAAACTATACTTTTTCTTTTTAAATTCTTTCCAGGCCTGTCCCTGCTCTTAGAGAATGGCAATCACCCGTCTATAGCTCCCATATCTTTGTAGTTGCATGTGTTGTATGCTCACTTTAGAATTTTTACTGAAAGAAGAATATTTATTATAGATAACCTTGAGGACAGGGATCATCTTAGAATCATATTGGTACCCCCAGAACCTAACACAGTGCCTGGCTCATATTAGGTGCTCAATAAATATTTGTTAAACGAATAAACCCCAAAGTTCAGTTAATTACATATCATGTTTGCTGAACTACTTTTTTTTTTTTTTTTTTAATACCATGAGAGCTAGTACTGATGAGAACCTTATCTTCTTTTTCTTCATCTCCAGGATGACAAGGAAATTGACCTGGAGCACCTCCATAGACGTGTAAATAGCTTGTGCACAGATGACGACAGCCCCCATAAACAGTTTTCCACCTCGTCAATTGACTTGACCCCTCTGGACATTGACACTTTGCCAACACGACAAGCACTGGAGCAAATCAGTGATTTCAGGAACACTCATATTACCACAACAACCTTTATCCCAGAGCAGATCCAGACTCTTAGCCGCACACTGTCAGCTAAAGCTGCCTCTGGTTTCGCTTTTGGCAACGTGCCTGAGCACCGAACTGGCCCTTTTAGGCACAGGGCACCTAATGGGGGCTTTTTCAGGAGTCCTATAAAAACAATGTCATCTATTCCTTATCAACCAACTCCTTCTCTGGGGCTCAATCTGGGCAACGACCCAGACCGAGGCACCTCCATATGAGCACCTGATAAAATCTCTTCACTGTTTCTTTTTTAGGACTCCCTTTGCAAGGAGCAACTGTAATGTTGTGGGACTAACATGGATGTAACATTAAAAAAAAAAAATCAGGATTATTAGTAACAGTTCTAGTTCTTTCTCCCCACCTTCTCCCTCCTCTCTCTCCTCTCTTTCTGTTTTTTCCTTTTCTTCCGGCACATCTTCCTCTACTTTTTTTCATTATTCAATGTGTTCCCCCAGAATATAGTATACTAGAATCCTATTAGTCTGCTTTTCATATACTGTACTTCAAGTATAGGAAATGTGCACTGAGTATACTAAAAGCATATGCAGGATTAATTTTACATAAAGGCCTCTCACAGAACGTTTCTCTATTTTTAAGATATATACTTGCAATAACTTCAGTCTTTTCACATTCTTCTGCTGCATCCGTACAACGCTCCACTGCTGTTGAGCGTCCTTTAACTGTGGACCAAAGGCAACCCCTGCAGTGTTCATAAAACAATTTAAAAACCATTCAGGCCACGTGATAGGAGAATGCAATTTTGTAGGATTACAAAAAAGCCATTAATATGCCAGTCAAGACTACAGTTAAAACTACGCTTGCACTGCAACAGTGCATATGACCTTTATGTGATTGTACAGTATTAACGTTTTTTCTTATGTACAGTAAACTTTATCACATGGCAGAAGCCTCTATTGTGTTAAATAAATTAGTTACTCATATATATACATATATATGCACCTATATAATGTGTATATATATAAAAAGGCGGCCATTGCTATTGCAATTCATTTAATAAAGCTTTAGTTTTTAAAAGAAAAAAAAATCAAGTATTGTATACAGGAACTATGTATAGTGCAGGGGGTCTTTTCAGTTAGAAAAGGCAGGTTGCTTTAATGTTATTCTGACGCGCATTGTTTGCCAACAGAGAATATTTTATACTTTTGTTATTAAAACATCCAGGGCGATTTAATATTTGTTCCTAGATGTAACTCATTTGAATAGGTTTTGCATTTGTGTATAAAGCTAACCTTGATAATTTTACTTTTAATTAATTATCTAAATGGGAAATGCTATTAGCTGAACCACATCTACCACAGCACATAGAGCTCTAGAGGAGTTGGAACATAGATCAGTGAAGGTGAATAAATTCTCTTCCAAAGCCGTAAGCCAATCGATACAGTAACTGTAGTGGGGGAGAGGAGCCCTTAGGAAGTATTGATGTGGCCTTAATTACCGTCATATGTTATCCTAAAGAAGAAAATCAAATAACCACACTGGGCTCTCAGTTTAACCCCCCTTTTCTATTCAGTTCTATTTGGAGGAGTCATATATTTTTTACATTAGTGCCAAGTGTACAGAAGGATGACAGCAAAAAACAGTGCCTGTTTGTGCACAACCCTTTTAAAGTAGCATTCATACCTGTTAGAAATGTAGAATGAACTTCGTTTGTAATCCTTAAATTAAAACGTGGTGAGTAGGAAGCAAGAACTTATCCTGTGTTTCTAGGCAATCATACACTTACGTTACTCTAATTCATCCCGTGGCTAGGATCGATATAGGAATCAACCTATGTGATTTGCTTTAGGGGAAATTTAAGAGGTATATTCTTAAGGTATATTATATTTTGATGCTAATTCTGTTCTGGGGAGCATCTTGTACTGTTACTGTTTTTGTACTAAATCTTCAAATATTGTCTACTGTGTAAGGCAGAAAAATTTCTTATCATGCAAAAACCATTTTGTTTCCAGGGTAACAAGTACTAAAGTGCATGCACGACTTGTTTTCCCTTGTAACATTCATGATCTCATCCTCAACTCTGATTTTAAAACAAAACAAACCTTTACAACAAGCTATGTAGGGACATACCAGATGTTGCAGTGATTTTAGCTATCAACAAACTGTTAACCATGTACAATATTTAAAATAGGCCTATTTTGATGTATTGCCTATTATACAAATACACAAAACACTTTTTGGAGGCCTCAGTTATGAGTGGCAGAGCTTTCTGTGTATAATTTGTCTAAATAATTTGTCTAATAAAAATGTTTTCTAAACTTGCTCTCATACTATTGAAGTCTTAACTGTAAAATTTGAAAATGCTTACTCTTTCACAGATGGAACTGAATTTTTCTAAACGTTTATCTTGAGTTCATTAAAGCATAAAACACATTAAGCTTTACTAGCAGAACTACGCCAAAATGAGTGATTCTCTAAAAACAATGCTAAGTGATGTCCAACACCAATGAAAGACTGTTTTTGTGTTATTTGGGACTATTGGAAACAATATATTTTATTTTCTTCTTGGAAGTCTCTGTGAGCACTTTTTTGGGAGCTATTTATCCTTTTTCATGCAAACAATGCAACCACTATAACAATAGCAGGATAAAGGTTTGTTACCAAAAACAAACAAACAAACATTAAGGGTAACTATTAAACTTAGAATTTATTTATTAAAAATCACTTTGCCATTAGACAAATATCCATCATGTTGAAAATATTAATTTGGAAATTAATTTGGACTCCAAGAATTATATTCTGCATTTGAACAACATTAAATTCTTCCAGCATTTAACTCTTGCAATAGATATATATTTGAAAATATATTCAATTTAGATTAACATCTCTACTGTTCTAAAATTCCATAAGAAATCATTTTTAAAACGTTGAAACTAGGATGAACTTTCGACACCTAGATCATCTCCCTCATTTTACAAATAAGAGAACATAAGCTGCCAAGAGGCTGTGACTTACCCAAAGGTTTGACAACCTAAGACATAAAACTGGGTTTTTGTTTTGTTTTGTTTTTTTTAACTATACCGTGTTTCAGGCACATTCATGCAGATCCTTACGGATTGCAAACTTATGGATGACTCATATCCAATGCCTTCACCAAGCCTCTCATCAAGCCTAGGCAGCAAATCTCTAGCAACTTCCTTCTTGTTTGGGAGTACATGAATCATTTGACCCAACTGCTCTTTTTTACAGACGAGAAATGAACACCTTAAGTTACTTACCCAAGGTCATAGATCTAGCTGGTGTCAGAATGAAGGCCAGAACCTACTTCTGCCTGGCTCTGGTTCCTTTAGCTCATTGTTTTCCCTGGCTGGCACTACTTACACCCACACTGCTATTTCAACACAAGGCTAATACTATATAGCCAAATACTTTCATTTCACTTACCCAACTTATTCCATTGGCAAATGATAAAGACATCTGGTTGTCACTTTCACCACATCAGAACTTATATATAGGTTTGGGTTTAATCATACATATATTAAAAAATGTAAGACCTCATGTCTTCCTCATACATCTCAAACTACAAGCAACTTGTCATTTTTTTAATTATGTTATTTTTTCATCTTCTTTAATTTGGGATTGGTTATCATTTGAATAAGTACTTTAAAAATAGATTTTGTTGAATGGCACTATGCTTCATCAATTAAAAAGAGTATTTAAAACAGATGAAAAGATCCATTTTACCCTACATGATCCTCTAACTCACACAATTGGAATTATTGTTATATAACAAGTGTTACTTTTATATATAATCATTACTATTAAAGCATGATAATTTGGTAATTTTTACTATTTTTTAATATAATCAGAATTTTGGAATGGCAAAGCATTCTGGATTTTGAGTATAATAAATAAGGCAGACAGAGCTAAGAGCGTACTTGCTGGTAAACATTGGTTTTATCTTTAAATTTACATCTCTTGATAATTGACAAAATACAATGGGCTCACTAAAAATTAGCTTCTTTCTAAAATATTTTTATTTCTAAAAATAAATCTTGTAGCCAACCCTTGTAACCCAATATGAATAGATGGCTAGCAATTATGGCCCTAATTATTATTTCAACAAATATTTTAGCAGATGCCCTCTCATGAAGCAGCATATGTGAGCTCCTTTGGTAGAAATGCCTTACTTGACACTGGAAAATAAGAAAATAAAGCTTCTTAGATTTGGCAGGTTTAATTTAATTCTATTCATCTTTACTGAGAATCTATTATGTGAAAGCCACTGGGCTAAGTAGTTACCATATTTTTACACAAATAACGCATGTGTTATACTTTTTTTTGCCAACCGAGCATTATATTCGTAGGTGCGCTATGCACATTATACGTGTGGATATGTTGTTTGCAAAACAAAATACAGTATACCAAATAAAACAAACCAAATCCATTGCTGTTGAGTCGATTCCGAATAGCGACCCTGTACAACAGAGTAGAACTGCCCTATAGGGTTTCCAAGGCTGTAATGTTTACAGAAGCAGACTACCACAGCTTTCTCCCGAGGCACAGTTGGTAGATTCGAACCCCAACCTTTCAGTTAGTAGCTGAGCACTTAACCACTGCGACACCAGGGCTCCTCCTAAGAAGTTACACATGACATAAATAAATACATATATTCAGAGATTCATCTGAGTATGTCCTACCACCCCAGCTCTGTCTTACCCCATATAGAAATGCAGGATACACAAGCTGCCTTCCAGAGTGAGTCACCTAATATCAATACAGTCATCTTTGAGCCTGGACAACCTAACTGACTGGAACAAGTTTTCCTGAAAGTTTTCAAAGGCTAATTTAGGCTATCTTCTTAGGTGCAGACCTCCTCCACAAAAAAGACTTGAGAATTTCCCAAAATGCTGGACCACACTAAGTTAAATTTTCAGAAAAGTAAAACCTACCATAAGCCACAGGCAAACTACTAACCCTTCACTCTTACCAAAACCTGCATACCATTCAGAGACTGACTCCTCCCCTCGGATATCCACCTCCCTGCAGAACACGTGGTGGTAATTAAATCTCTACATTGGTTCAAACAACTTTCTTCAAAGGACCATACACAGTACATCTTATCCAGGATCTTTTTTTAAATTGAAGCTGCTGCAGCTAAGCCTCCTGGCCACCTTTCCTGTCATCTAAGACACCATACAGTGCTACCTATGGGCCCAATGAACGAAAAGTGTTTTACAGGCTACCCACCATGACAACAGCCTCTGCCCCATACAATCTTCCAGAAGAATAGAAGCTTCATGTTTTTGCTCCATATTATAGAGCTGTGCAGAGGCATGGAATAGTTAAAGGACATAATGATTCAGCCTCTGACAGGAATAGAAACGGAAACTGAAAGAGCTGTCGCTCATTTCCCCACCTGAATTTCCCAAATTCCTGTTTTTTCAATAGTATTCACTTATTCTCTTTCCCTGTAATATTAATGACAAAACAAAAAACATTCCAACTTAAGACCTTCTTTCCCTAGCTAAAAGTCCTATCATGATTTGCTATTATACACAACTTAGGACCAGGTGTCGCCTTTGGACTAATTTTGCACATTTCATAGAATTCCTTCAAAGTGGAGAGGAGACACTCCACTCTGGCTGTGCTATATGGACACCTTATCTACCTCCTACTATAGACATTTTTGTCTAGGCTTTGTGAGGAATGAGGACCTGGTTTCCTTTTCGAGAAACTGCATAGGTTCCCATCTTGAAGTGGAAGCACATTTCAAAGATCTCAAGCTATCTGTGATGTGACAGAAAATTCACAAAATTTTCAAGACAACGTTACTTCAAATCATCATTAATCAAAAACAAATTAAGGTTTCATAACAGCTGCTTTATATGGAGAAAACGTATGTCACAAAATCAAAGAAAGATACAATATCAAAACGAGAAAAGGGATGGAAAGCATTGCCTTTAATAAGTAATTTGCCTGCCACAAGATTTGAAATATGAGTAGAAGGCAAACTTTAATTTTCAAAATCATTATATTTTATTTTTAAATTGGACTACAGAAAATTTTTAGTAATTAAGTTGCCTGTATCTGTTTTTTCGTAATTTAAAAAAATTGGACATCAGTTGTGTTTTTTAAAACCTGTACAGGTGCACATATATGAAGATAATATATTTCATCCTGAATTTCTAAAATAACAAAATTACAGCTTGCTTATGCAGTAGCCAAAAGTTTCCTAATGGAGGGCCTTTAAGAATGGGTTTTTCTTATGTGTAATAAAATAAGATTGAATTTGCAAAAATCAAAGTCTTATTAAACTTTTCAGCATCACAGACATTTCCTGGAGCAAAGTGTACATGTCCCTGTAGCACATTAGGTAAATAAAAATCTGATGCTTGATATCGGATTCCTTTCCAGAACTATTTTAAAGTTGCTTTAAAATTAATTCTAGCCATATATTGGTATCTATTTACAAGGATTGGCTACAAGGTTTGTTTTTAGAATTAGAAATACACTAAAATTAAGTTGAAAGTAGAGGTGCCATAAATCCAGCTCATCTATTTTGACTTATTGATTGCACAAATATTTACTGAGTACCTAATACGGTCAGGTATTTCTCTAGGTATTGTCAAGAAAAGCTTTGAACCTTTGTTGTTAGATGGATTATAACTGCGCCATCTGTCTAATTAACATAACTAATACTAGATGTCAAGTACAGGACTGCATGCATCCATAATATACTTTTAATAATACTTCTTTCCAAATCAATCTGCCAAAATAAAAATTAAAAATAACAAAGCTTCCACTAAGATATACACAAATTTGGGATTCTGAGATTCAATTCTACATGACCACATATTTTAAAACTTACTGCTCACTCATTCAGATTTTCCCATCAAAATCTCATGGCAATTTAAAATGACTCTTCATAAGCTGTGCAACACTTTTATAAAAATACTCCTCACATGTACAGTCTCTAAAGTCGTTGATGCATCTGAATAACATGGTGAGACTTATAACACAGTTCAGTTACCAACCATTAATATTTATAATTAATTTTTCTCATTCATCTTCATTAAATGAATTTTTTTATTCTAACTCCATAATGTTGCTTTTGGTGTCTCTCTCTCTTTTTTAATTAGTATTAGCATATATACATACATTTTAGAAAGACTGTTAGGAACAAAACAACCACACAAGATCTATCAGTCCATCAACTATACTTACTGAGCACCTACTATGATCCAGGCATAAAAGGGCAGAGTGTCCTAAACCAATGTGCCAAGACACATTCCTGAGCCACCAGTGGTTTCAGCGTGCTGAGATATTGGTCTTTTGTCTCCCAGGATAGCAGGGTGGGTCTCTGGGCTGGAATTCTGGTCATGAGCAAGTCTTTTCATTTATATCTGGGCCTCTCCTCAGAGACATTCCAAAAGTTGGAGAAACAAAATATACACATTTTAAAAGCTAAATGTAAGCTCATGCTTTAAATAACATCGGAATATATGAATGCGAATTATATCACAGTATTTAATTGTCATATTAATGGTATAGAGAAAATATTCTATGAGCAAGAAGAGAAAAAGAATACTCTAGGCTGCATGACTTGTTATGATTTCATGGACTCAGTGGAAATTTGCCCTAATCTCAGACAATATGGTGAGGTCAGAAAAATGGAAAAGGACTTTCAACGGGAGGATACTGGGCAACCAAAGGCCCAAGGACGGGAAAGACTGCTTGGAGTCGGCAGTAGACAATGATGGTTGGAATATGGGCTTCACGTCAGGGAACGGCTGAAGGTAAAATTGGTTGAGACTGTGGAAGGCCTGAAAGCTGGGCTCAAGAGGTTATACTACATCATATTCATCCATTTATTCATTCACTCATATATTCAACATATGTTCACTAAGGTCCTACTATGTGCAAGACACTATTCTAGATGTTGTGGCTACATCAGTAAACAAGACAGAAATCCCTGCCCTTGTGGACCTTTTGGTTTCTTGGGGGAGACAGACAATAATAAGCAGAATAAATAAGCAAAATACATTATTAGAAGATAAGTCTATTAGAAGGTAAGAGCTGTGAGGCAAAACAAAGCAGAAGAAGAGAAGAAGAAATGCTAAGACGGGGTAGAGAATTGCAGTTTTAAGTAAGATGGTCAAGGGAGGTCTCATTTATAATTTGACATTTGATTGAAGCTTATAAAGGGTGAGGGGGCTAGCCATTTTGCTATCTGAGCAAAGAAAACTCCAAACAAAGGGAACAGCCAACACAAAGACTCTGAAAAGGAAGAGTGCTGGGCATGTCCAAAGAACAGCAAGAAGATCAACGTGGCCAGGCCAGAATGAGTGATGGGAGGGCAGGGTAGTAGAAGAAGAGCTCGGAGATAATAAATGGCCCATAGTTTCATAGGCCACTGTAACGATTTTAGCTTTGATTCTGCATGAGATGGAAAACAATTGTAGTGTTTTGAGCAAAGTGGAATGCCTGGTTGATTTAAAAGGGTTCCAGCAGGTTGATAACAAAGCCAGATGTAAGTTAATCTTGGGGTCATACTTGCTGCCATTTTAAGCAGAATGTAATGGGGAGAGTGGTGTGGTGGTACCAGTCCCTGGCCATGACCCCTTTGGAATTTCAGCCCTTGGACTGTCAGAGAGAGGTTGAAGCTGGACTCACTATCATGGAATGTACATAGACCTTTATCATGGGTAGCAGGGAGCCACCGGAAGTTTTTAACCAAAGGAGAAATTATGCCCTTAAAGGGTCATTTCAGAACAATTAAGCTGGTAGTAATTCATGGAATGGAATGGAGTATAGATTGACTAAGAGGCTTTTAGAATAGTCCAGGTAGGAGTGAACTTCTGTGGTAGCTCATTAAAAAAAAAAAAAAAAGATACAGATGGTAAATGTATTTTTAAAGAAGAATCAAGATATCTTGAAGACTATCTGAATATAGAGTGTAAAAAAGAAAAATAAGTCAAAGATGGCTTTTCAAAATCAGATGCTAAAAAAACCCAGATGCTAGAAATATGGAAATAATTTACCAGCATGTGATAAAGTCATAAAAGTATCTGTTTTGCTAAGCTTCAATTTTCTTTAAATTACAGAGCTTATGGAGAAGAAATAGGACTGAGAACTGTTTAATTTATTTCTTTCATTAGGAGGAATCACCTGCAGTCCATGCTTCCTAAGGGTTTGTCCCAGACTTAAGGAGATGCTACTGGGCTGTGGTGAGGTCCACTGGGCTTCAATCGGATCAGTTTTGCTGTGCTCTCTTCTTATTTTTGACTTTCATATGATTTCCTTCACTTTCTGAATAGCATATCATTCATAGTTGACCAAAACCTCAATCTAAATGTTTTCTGAGGCAGCTCTTTATAGCATTCAACAACTTTAATGACTTAATTTTTAGATTGTTCTTCCTCACATTTGGTTTTTGGATTGTGTTGGAAGTTGCCCCCTTTTGCCCACATAACACATATTTCCCACATGAGAATGCCCAAAATTTATCAAACTAACTGTCCTGTAATGTGGTAAAAGTGACGCAAATCCCATCATCGGGGCTTGAAATAGACCAAATATCTTCAAGGTCTTTAAAGAGTGAATAAACCAGGCCAAAGCCCCATTGTGTTAGAGTCGCTGGAACAATCCTGACCCAGACATACTGTGCTAATCATCTAGTGCTGCTATAACAGAAATACCACAACTGGATGGCTTTAACAAAGAGAAATTTATTTTCTCACAGTCTACTAGGTTACAAGTTCAATTTCAGGGGAACGTTTCCAGGGGAAGGCTATCTCTCTCTGTCAGGTCTGGAGGAAGGTTCTTGTCCTCAATCTTCCCCTGGTTGAGGAGCTTCCCCAGCACAGGGACCCCATGTCCAAAGGATGTGCTCTGCTCCCGGTGCTGCTTTCTTGGTGGTATGAAGTCCCCAACTCTCTGCTTGCTTCCCTTTCCTTTTGTCTCTTGAGAGATAAAAGGTGGTGCAGGCCACACCCCAGGGAAACTTTCTTTACCTTGGATCAGGGAGGTGACCTGAATAAGGATGGTGTTACAATCCCACCCAAATCCTCTCAAAATAAAATTACAATCACAAAATGGAAGACAACCACACAATACTGGAATCATGGCCTAACCAAGTAGATACACACATTTTTTGGGGGACATAATTCAATCCATGACATTCCACCATTTGGCCCCCAAAGCAGTCACATCCTTGCAACATGCAAAACATATTCATCACATTGTATCATAGCAAACATCTTAACTCCAAATCCAAAAATTCCCCTTCATCTGTGAAATCTAGAATACAAGTTATCTGCTTCCAAAGGTACAAAGGCAGAAGAGGCACAAGCTAGACATTTCCATTACAAATGGAAGAAACTAGAGGAAAAGAAGCGATAACAGGCACCAAGCAAGTCAGGGGAATGCATTACATTAGCCCCTCAAGGCTTTGAAAATAATCCCCTGTTCTCTGAGACCATTTAGGCAATGGCACTGCCCACCAGTCTCTAGATATAGGCCAATTTCTCCAGATTCTGAGTGGAGGCTCCACCTTCCAGGCCCACTAGGACAGCAACTCTGCTCTCAGCTTTAGGCACACCATTCTCCTAGTCCATCTGAGTGGCAACTCCACCCTTAGAAACACCAGAGGCCATGAGTCCACTCTTTGGAACCCCTGAGATCATGGCCATACCTTTTGAGACTGAGGCAATTCATCTGCTTGTGTTCCTTGTCTCTTCAGCTTCTGTTTCCTGGTTTCTTGGCCTCTCAGCTCCTCGGGCCTCACACCCACATCTGCCAAGCTAGGGCAAGTGTTCCAAAGCTCTGTAGCTTCACTGATAAGTGCCCGGAGGCACCCCACTCCACCTGGAAGCCTCCTGCTTACAGGCACTCAACTCTCTGGCTCCGTGGGCCAGCTCCAGCGCCATCTCGCGCTGGTCTCCAGGCTCTGCTGCTGCTGGTTCTCTGCTGTTGCCACTTCTCTGCCACTGCAGGCTCTCTGCTGTGCTGGTGCTCTGCCACTGTTGCAACTCTATCTATTCAGTTTCAAAACCACTTCCACATTTTAGGTATCTGTTAGAGCAGCACCCTACTCTCTCGGTACCAAATTCTGTGTTAGTAGTCTGGTGCTGGCATAACAGAAATACCACAAGTTGATGGCTTTAACAAAGAGAAGTTTATTTTCTCACAGTCCAGTAGGTTACAAGTCCAAACAGGGCAACGTCTCCAGGGGAAGGCTTCTCCCTCTGTTGGCTGTGGAGAAAGATCCTTGTCTTCAATCTTCCCCTGGTCGAGGAGCTTCTCCAGTGTAAGGAGCCCATGTCCAAAGGACGCGCTCTGCTCCCAGTGTTGCTTTCTTGATGGTATAAGACCCCCAACTCTCTGATTGCTTCCCTTTCCTTTTATCTGGTGCAGGCCACGGTCCAGGGAAACTCCCTTTACATTGGATCAGGGAGGTGGCCTGGGTAAGGGTGGTGTTACAATCCCACCCTAATTCTCTCAACATAAAATTACAATCACAAAATGGAGGACAACCACACAATACTGGGAATCATGGTCTAACCAAGTTGATACACATTTCTGGGGGGACATAATTCATTCCATGACACCTACCTGAAGAGAAATCCAAAATACGTTTTCAAATACAGACTTGTCTTGGAAAAGGAGCACCTGTTATGTGTAAGCCCTGCAAATCAAATCAAATACCTGTGGAACTAACTGTATTTGTTTCTCTATCATTGCTGTATGCTTTTAGTTCTGGGTCTATTTCAACTTGAGCATTCAGAAAGCATCCACTAACACAATTAAGAGTACTATCAGAGACTAGAAGCCAGGTCTGAAATACTCGTCACCACCAATCCTACCCTCTGACAGTTTAAGAAGTGAGTTTTCACCAAGCAGGTGCCATTAACAAGACTAACTGGACTTCATTCTGGATCTAGTCTATCTGCTTTAAGGTCACTATAATCGTCTACTTTTAAGAGGTCAAAGATGAGTTCCAAATTCGAAGGGAAAAAAAAGTCATGTCAATACAAGTGATACATAATATGTGTCTTTAGGAATTTAGAATAACCTTGTAAAGTCTATTTTCAAACTGTTTGAGAACATAATTCCCAGTAATTTACACTCACTTCACAAGAACAAAAACCTAAAATACAAGCCTCAAGTCTCACACACACAAACTTATCTTTCTTTCCCATTAAAGAGAACGGCACACAAATTGTGTACACGTGTTACATTGAATACCTATACAAAAGAAGAATTTCAATAACCTTGCAGAGGCATGTTTCTGAATTGCAATTACTAAAATCCACGGTGTATGTCCTGAGCTAGAATTATTTCATGGGAAGGGAAAGTTTAACTCTTTCTCATCGGAAGATGGAATTTGCCAATTTCTGCTTTAATTCTTGTCTTTGCAGGCAAATATTTATGTTCTCAGAAGTGTAGCAACCATTGGGAGAGAGGGCATGCTGACTGTGTGTCCTGTGCCAGGCACAGTGCCTTTTACTTTATATGTATTCACTTGATTCTCACAATAAACCCTGTAAGTTTGCTCTTGTTGATACTAATCGAACAGACTTAAAAGACAAACAAACAAACCCGATGGCTCTGGGAAGTAAAGAAATTTGACCAAAGTCATACAGTTAGTGACCAAAACAGAATTCAAACCCACATCTTCCTAACTCAGAAGTCTCCACTTTCCGCTTCACCAGGCTGCTCCCCAGAATCAAGGGGAGCCAGAAGCCAAGGGCCCCTGCATTGTCTTTCACTGCTTTGTACACTATAGAAATCCATAAAAAAAAAAATTAAAACTTTAAAATCTAACTATATATGATGCTTGCATACTAGCTTAGAAAATCTAAACTGATCTAGAGAAACACCCTATTCAATTTGGCTTTACGACAGAGACTGCTAGAATATCAGCAAACCTGCTTGTCCCATTCTGCTAACAACATCACCTTTTTGGTCTTCCTTCCTTTATTTTTAGGTTTTACCTCCAATAAATGACCAAGCCCTATTGAGTCAATTTTCACAGTGGTCTAATATCTGATCTTTTTATTTTCCTGGCCTTGATACTTCTAGACTAATTTAAACACATGCTAGCCTCTATCTGGAGCCATTGGAATAGGTCTCCCAAACCTCACTCTACCCACTCACATCCCTCCTCCTCACCTATTAGGTAATCTCACTACCTGGCTTCTCAGGTCACATCTCTTCATGATTTAATTATTTTCCATCAACTTTCCATGACCCACTAACTAATGACCAAGCACCTTAGCGAAGATTTATCAGATCTCTTCCAGTGAGACTAAGGCTGCCTTCCCAGAGAAGCAACATGTGTGCTCAGGACATAGAATTTTGACAACTGGAGATATGAATGTAGACTGTACAAGCAATGATCAAAAGGGAAATGGAAAGATAGAATTGGCAAATTGGGGACAGGAAATGAGGCTATTTGGCTTGAAAGAGAGTTCCCAGGAAGACAGGCAGAAAATAAGGTTGAAGAACTCATTCACTGATGCATTCAACAACTATATCTTGAGTGTCCATCATGTATAAAGATGTGATGCTAGGTATTGTTGTACCTACAACATTAGGTAAAGTGTGATGTGTTCCATAAAAGAGATACAATGTGTTATAGGAATTTACAGAAAAGAGAGATTAGATATCTTCTAATTATCTTTTTGTTGAAATACAATAACTACAATTTAATATGATATATAATAAGGTCTGAAAAATAGTCCACAGTTTTTGAGAATTTAGAGAAGGGCAAGATTCTTGCCGGGGTAATAAAATGCCTTCGTGGAAAAGACAGTATTGGAAGTGGGCCTTGAAAGAGGAGTATGATTTTCATAGGCATAGAGTACAGACAGACTTTTTTAGGCAAAGGAAAAGATATGATCCAAGTTACAGAGGAGGAAGGCATAAAGCATATTTTAGAAAGAGCAAATAATTTGGCTGGAATGTATGGTCCATGAAGAGCAGTAAGGATATAGAACGACAAAAAAGATAAAAATAAAATCCAATCACCTACTTAATGTTTGAATTTCATCCCTTTTACAATCCATCCCATTTTTGAACAGCTGTGAATATTAGAAATTTGATGATGTTTACAGTCTATTGGGGAAGGCAGACAATTTAATAGGCAATGACAATAAATTGTGATAAGTGCTATAGTAATGAAAATGCAAGGTGATTTGCAACCCAGAACAAGGATAGCAAAAGTGTCCTACCGGATGGGATTCCAAGCCAGACCAGGGAGCAAAGTTAGAGTTAGCTGAGCAAAGGAAATTGGAGTAGTTCAAACCAGGTGACCAAGCATATGCAAAGACCTGAAGCCAGAGAGCAAGATTTGTTACAGAAACTGAAAGAAGTCAAGTAGAGCTGGAACATAGAGACTATCAAGAGAATAAAATGAAAAGGTAGGGAGCAGGCCTTGAAATGCTTCACAAACCTAGTTAAGGAATTTGTACTTTTAAGGATTAAAGTTCCAGGCATCATTGGGAAGCCACTGAAGTGTTTAAAGTAGACCAGTGACCTGATCAACTTCCTATTTAAACAGAGTTACTCTAACTGCCCTAAGGAGAACACTGAGGAGTGGGACAAGACCCGAGAAAGGCAGACCAGTTAGGAACTTCATGTGGCAATTCTGTTAGAGGGCATAGCGGCCAAGTCTTAGGTAAGAGCAGCTAGGAAAGAGGGCGATGGGGAGAGTCTAGAGACAGTTATTCCAGGAGAGGGGTGCAGTAGGCCCCTGGGTCTGAGTGTGAGATATGGATTTGTTTTAACTGAAGCCATAGGAAGTAACAGACTCATCCACAGAATGCAGGAATCTAGTCTGCAGAAGATAATGTTTGGGAGTAGAATCCCAAGGAAGATCAATGAAGACAGAGAAGTGTGCCAAAAAAAAACGACGAGCTAAAAGAGAAAGTGCTACTTTACCACTCTCATGAAAACAATACTATTATTATTATTGCACTATCACGTTTAAGGAGCCCTGGTGGTGTAGTGGTTAAGAGCTTGGCTGCCAACTAAAAGGTCAGCAGTTTGAATCCACCAGCCACTCTTTGGAAACCCTAAGGGGCAGCTCTACTCTATCCTACAGGGTCGCTGAGTCGGAATAGACTCGACGGCAATGAGCAATCCTGTTAAAGATGTCTTAGTTTATCTGGAAGTATTTCTTCAATGTTTTTATGCGTGGAAAAGTACACATACTAAGACGAACATTTGAGTAACTGACGTTAGATAAGAGCTGTACGTAATTGTTCCAACTTCTGTGCAAATCGACTTAAAAACAGATTTAGGAACGGAACTTGTTCATAATCCAGGGACTGCCTGTATTTCAATAGACAGTGGTCGGTATTGTCAACTGCTATTCAAAGGCTGAAAGTACCTATTAGAATTATCAGCATAGAGGTTCTCAGGACCTTGGCAAGAATGGTGTTCAAAACAATAGTAGAGACCGAAGGCAGACTGTAGTAGGTGGAATATTGAGTGAAAGGAAATATCTATCATTCTTCTAAGGAGTGTGGTGATGAAGGAGAAGAAATAAAAGGAGCTATACCTAGAGGGGAAACCCTGGTGGCAGTGGTTAAGTGCTAAGGCTGCTAACCAAAAGGCTACCTGGCGCTCCTTGGAAATTCTATGGGGCAGTTCTACTCTGTCCTATAGGTCACTATGAGTCAGAATCGGCTCCATGGCAACTGATATACCTAGAGGAGAAAATGGAATCTAAAGAGAGTATTTTGTTTGTCTGGTTTTTGTTTACAAGTGAGGAGAGACTTAGACAACTTTAAATTCAAATATGAAGGAACCAGTAGTGAGGTAAAGGTTAAGAATAGGGTAGCAAGTGAGGATATTATATAAAGTGGGGCCCCTAAAAAGGTAAAAGGGAGTAAGATCCAGAGCCCAGGTAAAGCAATGAGTCTTCAACAGGAGAAAGGACACGTATTTTATTATAAGTGCATGTTGTTGTTGTTAAGTGCCGTCGAGTCAGTTCCTGCATGAAAGGATAAGTGTGAATGCAAGCAAATTTCTAGGTTTAATAACAGGGTGTTTAGTGAGAGTTCTGCTGGATTCTGTTTTCTATAAGATGGAGGAGGAAAAATCACTGATAAGGGTGGAAGGTCAGAGATTTTAGAGGAAGGAAGAATGGGAGAGCTGGCTAGAGCAACATAATGGGACTAGTGTACAGCTCTGAGGGCTCAGCTGAGGTTGGAGCCCATGAATTTCTCATGACACTAATTTGTACAACTGTGATTTTTTCAACCATCCTCAGCAGCCTTGATTTAGGCACAGGAAGACAAAGAGTTGGATTTAACCAAAGTCAAAGACATAAGTATGAATAAGCTGCAGAGTAACGATTCAGAGTGTTACAAAAAGAAAATTAATCTCAATGGGATGTCCCAGTGGTATACTATGCATAGAAAGAGGCAATATTAGTTAAAGTAAATAATGTTATCTGCTTTTCAAAAAAAGTCTCCCAAAATCTCAGTGGCATAACATAATAGATTATTTTTCAGTCACATAAAGTGTAAAAGCACGAGCAAAGGGTCATTCTCCATGTGGTGATTCAGGACCCAGATTCTGCCTATCTAGTGGTTCTGTTATTCCCTAGGACTTCGGAGTCCTCCGATGGATCTTCTGCACCAAGCTGGCAGATGTGGTAGGCAGAGAATGCGGAGGATTGTGGGAGTTTCAATGAGCCTGTCCTGGGAGTGAGGCACATCATTTCTACCCATTTTCCATTGTCCAGCCCTTGACTTCAGGGCCACATCAGAACAGCTCTGGTGAGCGTCTGATCTGAGTGCCACAGAGCCGTAGAGTCAGGCATAAAGAATTAAAGGGCTGAACGAGACAAAAAGCAGCACAAGTGAAAAGGAAGGCACATTAGGAGAACATAGTAATTTACATTTACTATTATTTTTTTTATTATGTATTCTAAGTTGAGAGTAGTTTTGGAGGCTGTTATATAAGATTTACATATCCACAGACTTCCCTAAAGTTGATAGATTATGAATTTAAGAAGTATCTTAATCTCTAGGGTGTTTTAGAAAATTCCAAACGATTTAACAAATACAAGAAAAACTGAACAGTGTCTCTGCTGGTATATAGCCAAAATATAATCAATGGGTTCCCTTAATTACTTTTCAGAGCACACTACAACGAGCGTGAATAATTCAAAATAATTATCTAAAGTGACTATTTAGAATCTGAGATTGAAAAAAAGGCAAAAAAAGTCCTCAGTTTACAAAGTTCATTTCTAGAAGTTCATTTGCAAGTCATTTATTTTGAAGATAGAGTATATTATTTCATAGGGAATAAAAGGTATATGTAATGATTGCTTCTTAGTTTAGCCCTCAGAATCTTGTCTAACCATGAACACTCTTAAAATATTTTTAACAAAAAAAATTTTTAAGCAATATTTTTCATATTAAATAGGTTCTATATGTAAACAAAGAGAACATACAATGCAGAAAGAACAGAAAATTTTGAATACTGGTATCCTAAGCAAAATAATCTAGTGTACGATCAAGAACAAGGACTCCTCAAGACCAGGGTTCAGATGTGCCACTTGTCGGCTGCGCTATCCTAAACAAGTTACTGAATGTCTCTGTGAATCATTTTCCTCAGCCACAAAATGGAAATGGCAAAAGGGCATTCCTCATAGTATTCCTAAAAACATTTAATGTCTCAATACATATAAAGCCCTTAGAACAGTGCCTTAATAGTAACCCCCCTCAAAAAAAGTTTCCATAGAGTCAGTTCTGACTCATGGTGAACCCCTGAGTGCAGAGTAGAACTGTACTCCATAGGATTTTCAATGGCTAGGACCTTTCTGAAGGAGATCTCCAGGCCTTTCTTCCAAGACACTTCAGGATGGGCTCAAAGGGCCAATCTTTCAGTTATTAGTCTAGCGCCACCCAGGAGCTCTGCCTCATTAACAGTGGGCTCAAAATAGTTTTATATCATTATTTTATAGTTACTCGTTTCATATAATACAAGAATGAATAAGACAAATGCTGCAACAGTGCAAAATACGGTAAAAGCTAGTGTTCCTTCAAGTCAATCCTGAAAGATCTTGACTAAAAGAGATGTACAAATGGAAATACACACATCAGCCACCCTGTGACTTAGCAAGTTTTTACCATCTTTTAAAACTTTGCAATACAAAGTAAATGAATAATTTTTTCTAAGAATCAGCACAAAGCTGGTTCCTATGAGGCAGAGGTTAAAGATGTCCCCTAATGTCCCACTTTTCCAAGCTGCCGTACCACTCCATCATCTCTAACATCAACTACTCCCTCTCACCTCAGTACCCTCCCTCCTGTCCTTGGGTTCTCTAATTTCTTGCAATGTCACACAGAACTCGGGAACCGTATAAAGGAAATGGCTCACGCAGTTGTGCAGGCTGGCAAGTCCCAAATTCATGGGTCAGGCATAGAGTTCTCCTGGCCCTCAGTCTCTGCCAAAGGCACTCAGCTTTCTCGCTCCATGGGCGGGGAAGCCCACTGCGCCCTCTCCTGTGGGTCTCTCCTTTGGTGGTGGTTGGCTCTCCTCTCTGCTCTGGAATTGGCTCTCTTTTAAGGTAAAACTGACCAATCCCCTCCATGGACTACAATTATCTTATTTGCACGGCCCCACCCAACCATCTGGGTCAGAGTCACAAGACCATGGCTATAAAGACCACACACAACAATAAATTAATTGCACCACACAGAGTAAAAAATACATTAAGACATTTGGATCTTAGAAACATACAAACAAAAGGAAAAAAAGCAGGCCTTTGAACACGCAAAAAATATATATATATTTTTTCCATGTCTTCAGGCTTAGAATTGGTCTCCTGATTATTTGTTAACATGTTTATCTTAAATATATCTAAAGCTTTAATAATTCAAAGAAGCTTCAGCATTACTATAAAAAGATAACATCCAAAGGTAATCACAAGTTGAAAATTAATAGAAGCGCTTACAAACTAACATTAAAGCTACAGGTTTTAAATACATTTTTTAAAGTATTTTATTTTCTATCAAAAAACAGACTAAAGACGTTTCCTTTTTTTTTTTTTAAAGATTTCGTCCACTGGAAATGCGTTTATTTTTCAAGTTAAAATAAACAGAAAGAGAGATAGAGGCAGTTTCTGGCACTACGAACCTTTGGTGTTAGCTAAAGTAGGGACAGGTACAAAAACGCTAAAAGAGTGCCTTCTTTCCCTTTGCCAACCTTCGTCCTATTGTATTGCGATTCCATGCTGTGTTTTGAAAAACCAGATGGTGGCGCTGTGGTACCATTTGTCGAGAGTTCGCCTTAAATCCTCAGGCTTCTATAGGCAACCGCACTTTGAAAAGGCTCAAGCGCTCTTTGGAAAAAGATATTCTTTTAAATATACACTATTCTTATCTTTAGTAGTAACTAAGCTCACCTTTTTAGTCCTTTAGATGATTTTAATATTTACTTTCTTTACAAGGATGTATCTAAAACCTGTAAATACGTATGATTTCCCGTGTACTTTCTACCAGATAGTTGGTATCTGGACAGTAACGGTTAGTAGTAGTTGTTGTTCTAAAGGATTGAAAGCAGGCAGTGGTATTTTGCATCACTGTTGTTCTTTTCTTTGTTTATGAGAATAAAAATGAAGAGAAACAGGTATATTTTGTCCATTAGAAGTAGCATATTGTTTTCAAATATCTGTAATTTCTTAAAAAAAAAAAAAAAAAACTTAGAATGTCTCCAAACACCACCTCCACACCCCACATCTTCATTCAAATGTAATCCGCTTCTCTCTCTCTCTAACCCTGTGGACTGTTTGTGTGTGAATGCTCCTCCCTCTTGAAAGTGATTTCGGTTAATTTGGTGATGCACATGCCCTGCCTCTAGTCCTGAACACCTTTCCCTCTCTCTTAAGTATGCTATTGAGCTCACTAAACCACCTTCTTCTTGGAAATTTAACTTTAATCAGATTTACACCCAAAAGTTGAAAACTAAAAACAGAGTTGGCTGGAAAATGATTATTTGGGCCGTTTTCTTCCCCCGCCTACTTTGCTGTCAATATTCCTTTCCTTTTACCTTTGGCCAACCCAAGCAGGGTGAGCCTACCATGCCCGTCCCACCTTAGCCCTAACAGAGAATAAAGTTAACATGAGGACAACACAAAGAATGTCAAGTCCAAGTAGACATATTGCAGGTGAAAACAAAGCCCAAGAAAGAAGAGAAATCAAAAAGAGGCAATACGCAATTTTTAGCATCCATGCAACAAGGGCTCTTGTGACCCAGGCTGCAGCCTCAGCCTCACCCATATTATTTTGGTGAAGGAGGGACTGAGATGAGAGAAAGGTTCACGACAGTCTATGAGTGCCCCTCTCCCTCTGTCAGCTGCCACCTCTACAGCTCCAGGTAGGCCTCTAGGGCACTGGACTTCAGGTTCCATAAACTCTCCTGCCTCTTCTAGGTAAATTGTGAAGCGGTCTTCATGGAATTTAGCTTCCTACTCTGTAACTGCTGTTTGAACCCATTTTTTCAATGGAACTTGTGTTCTTATCCAAACAAAACCTTATACGAATGCCCAATATGTGCCAAACAAAGGCATTATTATAAACATAAATTTACTTTATAACTTAAAACTTACGAAATTTTCTTATTCAAAGAAAATACATGAGGAAAATGGATAACTTTTACAAACCAAAATTTACTTTATAACTTCAAATTTATGAGATTTTCTTATTTAATGACAATAAATGAGGAAAATGGATGACTATTATAAGCCAAAAACTAAGCATTCAATAGTTTTTTCTGACCTTTTTGGGACCACACACATACCCAGTATAACGAAGTGTCTGTAACAGAATTTGAGGGCTATTCCCAGTCTGCTTAGATGCTGCCCTACTTCCCTAAAAAAAAAAATTTCCAAAAAGAAAATTACACTTTAAAAACCATCGTTACAGAAAAATGCCATACGTTTTCTCTTTTTAACCTAATTCCATTTTGTTAGGAAACTTCCAATTATTCCTGTTTGTGGAGCTGGTGTTGCTGAAGTGAGAGAAAAGGCTTTCAGTCTTGGTTCTATATGTCTGTAATTTAACATGCCTTGCCTATTTCTATTATCGTAGTTCTAATTGTCTTCTAAAACTGTAATATTGAGATGCACTTAGAAAATAAATGATTTAAGAGAACATCTTTCCAAATTTCACAATGCTACTTAGTACTTGTGTGAATGCAGGATGTAAGTCAAGACTTTGTAAGGTACAAAGAGGTGAAGCAGAGCCTGGAAACTTCAGAAGCTTCAAGGATAGAAGAAAACGAAAAGGAAACATGAAAAACGCCCTCCCCTCTTGGCATGCATTTCTTATTCAGTCCTCAGATCTTGGTGCTCTTCTCTAGAACTTCTAAAATTAAAAAGGCAAAATAGGGCAGGAAGGAGGGGAAATGCTAAGAGTCCTGCCTTTTGTCAGGGACCAGCTCTGGGTTATAATCCAAAACTAATATGGAATTCTCTTTAGGAGATAAAAGCTGTCTTATTTTTCTCATCTATAGCAAAAAGGAATATGGTTTACCTGATTGCAGATTTTCTTTAGGGAGTTGTGAATAAAATGATTGAACACAATCTATTTCCATTGTAAGTGTTTCTCCAAACTGTGAAATCAAGCTACATACAGATATATTAGGGTGTCCCTAATCCTGAGCATAAATGATAGGTTCTTTCAGATGGCAGTGATACGTCTGTGGAGTTGTATTTCCAGGGAGACAGGGCAGGATTTGCTGCTATGCAGACTGAGTAATGTTGGAAGCCAACATCATGTCACATTTTGTGTGCACTTTCCAAAGATTAATCCAAGCGTTACAAATGGGACACAGACTGCCATTGTCCCAGGGACACTTTAATAACCCACACCTACAATATTCAACCTGTTGTTTGCATAGGGACAACTTTGGGACACAAAAACCCACCAGAACAACTTAGGGAAAGGAGCCATGGAGAGGCAGAGACGCAGCCTCCACGGCACCTCCACATTTCATCCGTCATGGCAAATGAGTCTGTTTGGAGTTTATTTATGCCTGAGGATGAGGGTCTTGCTGCTTGCTTTCTTCAAAGCTACTCAGCCAGCATTTCTTGAATCTGCTGCTTGTGAACTCAGTTTCTCACATGTGTTGCACTTTCAACAGGGTTGGCCAACTTGCAGATAATTTTTGTTTTGTTTTGCGTGATGCAGCTCAAATTAAATAACATAGCCACATGTCCCTCTGGTTTTAATTGAGCCTGGTTAGCATCTTCTTTTATTTTTCTTCCCCTCCCCCCTCCTTTCCTTACAATCCTTGGCATCTGTTGTTTTACTAGTAGGATATTCCTCATGAATGGAAGACCCAGGGGAAAGTTTCAAGATGAGAAGATAATGAAAGGAAGATGAGAAGAACTAATCATTTTCCAATTTCCCAACTTACGATCTTTCAGACTTCCATAAAATACTTCTTAATTGTCTTTAAACCTTATTTACTTTAGAAAACAAGCTCGAATGGCCTAGTAGATCACAACTGATAACTGAGCTCCATATTGAATTTCAAATATGAGTGTCACATTTTTCATTTAAAAAGATGTTTTTAGTATAAGGGGATAGAAATATTTAAGAGGTACAATGAGCATGGTCATAAATAGCTAGGATATATTTAACTCAAGATATTTTGAACAATATTATGAAAATGATATCTTTTTTTTTCTTTTATGACACAGTATTATCGTAGTCTATAGTAACATGACTAGGACAGGTGGAAAAATGCAAAACCAAGAGAAATTTTTAAAGAAAAAATCACAATAAGGCTTAAAGACTTAAAGAAGCATCATGAAAGAAAAAAATGTGAGTGCGTATATAATATAAATGTATGTTTATATATATATATATATATATATATATATATATATATATATGGAAACCCTGTGGCAACAGGTTTGGTTTTTTGTATACATGTATATGTATAATGGAAACCCTGGTGGCATAGTGTTTAACAGCTATGGCTGCTAACTAAAAGGTTGCCAGTTCAAATCCACCAGGCGCTCCTTGGAAATTCTATGGGGCAGTTCTACTCTGTCCTATAGGGTCGCTATGAGTCGGAATTGACTCGATGGCAATGGGTTTTTTTTTTTTAATATATGTATAATACTTATCAAAAGAAACCATATACAATTCATTTAATTTCCACTTTAATGGCAAGTTCCCATTATGTAAAGGATTACAGAGAGGGAGAGAAGAGGTGAAGTGGAAGTCAACGATGTCCGTTTCGCTATAGGACACGCTCCTACACTTAAGCTTAGTACTGTTGCCATTTTCAGAGTCACAAAACAATTTCCTTATTGTTTCTTTCCTTGTTCTCTTCCTTGGAAATTCTCCCTTTCTACAATAGTTGAAAACAGGTTTTTCCATGTGAAAGTTTTCCAAATAATCATTGCTGTCCCCCCAAATGAATCAACTTTCATTTTTTACTTAAATAAGTATTCATAAATTTATAATAATATAGCATGTCAAATTTAGAGTTAAAATCTACATACACAGCTGTATCTTACATATAAAATATACAACTGTATATTATATATAAAACATACATGTACCACTATAATATAAATAACAGAAATAATATTCTATTTAAATAATAATGACATCCATAAACTTATATATAAAACAATATAAATATTAACCTTGAGACATGAAAATATGATTTTCACAGAAATATGTGTATGATACTGTCAGTTAAGAATTCTGAATGTAAGTGTGTTAGCAGTAAGTAGTTCACTTGAAAACCACACGTAGATTGTTTTGACCTCAAAAGCTTTGTGTGAGGCAATCGCATCACACTGCTAGTAGGAGAGAGCTGGAGGAATGTGTGGAGGGAACCAAGTTTGTTCTCTGCTCAGCTTACAAAGCTGAAATCAATGTGTCGATAAGACTGCATTCCCTTCTGGAGCCTGGGATTCTCTACCAAGCCGACAGGAAGAATTCAGTTCCCTGTTGTAGGACTGGGTCTCCTGTTCTCTTGCTGGCTATCGGTAGGGGGCTGCTTTCCACTTGGCTCTCTCCATAGACCCTCCGATTTCTGGAAGAGCCCAGTCCCTTTAAGGGCTCATCTGATTCGGTCAGGCCCACCCGGATAATCTGTCTTTTGATTAACTCAAAGTCAATTCATTAGTTATCTAATCATGACAGTGGTGTCCCATCATTGTCATAGCTCCTGCCTACACTGAAAGGGAGAAGATTATAAAGAACAAGTACACCAGGGAATGAAACTATCCTTAATTACACAGAGTGAAAACACTATGAAGGAAATAAATTAGGGAATAGGAATGGGAGGAACCTGTTTAGATAGCATGGTCAGAAAAGGCCTCTCTGGAGTGGTAATATTTGATCTCAGACTTGTAGGACACAGAATGAGTCAGTCATGAGAATGTACTTCAAGAGTAGTGGCGTTACTATGGGGGTGCAGGAGATGTGGGCCACACTGGGTGACACCGTCAGAGGTGATGATACCAAAATGACTGTCTATAAAATTTCTGTGCAATGGTTCAGCAGAAATGTACTATTTTTTATTTTAAAAAATCCCTATAGTTGGTTATAACAACAAAAACATTTTTTATAAGCCCAGCTTACATTTTTTCAATGTACCTACAAGGCTAAAACTCTATGCTAATTTATTTTTTAAAAATTCTAACACCCTCAGGTCTGCACTGCCATTTTTTACCCAATTACAGTGAGGCTTCGAATCACGAGGTTTCATCTGCAGGCACTACAAGCACATGCTGTAGTTTTAGCTGCCCTGGTGTTTTTATAGTTGCTGATTTTGTCACATTTTCTGGTATTTTAGCTACAATATTATGGTAATTAGTATTTGTGAGCATATCTCAATAACTTTTTTGAAAAGTAAGTAGTAATTAAAGGAAAAGAAAGTGACGTATGAGAATGTACAAGTAACATTAGTACAAAAATCATTACTAAGGATTTTGTATGGTCTGGTATGGAAGGAGGTCCATGGAGGGGAGAGTGACACCATGAGTTACGACACTGGGTGACACCGACCCTAGTGAAGCCATTGTTCAAGAGGGTATTGTTTTGCTATGAAAATTCTATTTATTATTAAAATATTGTTATAGTCCCGTTCATATATCAAATTAGATACTAAATTTTTTGAGATTTTACATTAAGAAAATCCCTACTTCAAATCCGTAATGTTAAATAAAACTTCTTTTTCTAGGAGCTCTAATTTTAGTTACTCCAAGACACAGAACTTGGGATGTGTTTGAACGCATAGCTGTGAACTGCCTTTTCTAAAGTTCCTGTAGAGAAAATGCGGCTAGATGGGAGATACTGAAGTGGTTTGCCCTTAGAAAGATGTAGAGAAAGTCCCCTAGAAACTAATAACGATAATTTCATCATTGTGGTGGCTGGTGTTAAAACCACTCATTCATTTAATCAAAAAGCATTTGTGGTTGGAGAATTTCAAAATATTGATTTATGTTCTGTTTTCTACATTTTCTCTCCTTCCCTACTCCAAGTGTCTTTGCCTGGGGCGTTTTGCAGAGTGAAAGCAGTACTGTTAGGTGCTTTTCCCTTTCTTTGTAAAAACTTGAAGGGATGAGAGAGAGGATGCTGGGAGACCTGGAAAGGCAGGGCCCCTAAAGAGTTACTCCTGGAACATTAAAAAGGAAGAAGGACAAAAATTAATTCCAGAATTATTTTTTAAAGTTCACTGGGCTGGTAAAAGGTAGCTGTTAGTGAAAGGGGATCCTGGAGAGGTCACAGTTCTTCAGACAGGAGGCTTTGTGGTGTAATAGGCACTGAGAACCCAACCCCCCCCCAAAAAAAAACCGGTTGCCATTGAGTTGGTTCTGACTCATGGCAACACCATGTGTTACAGAGTAGAACTGCTTCACAGGATTTTCTTGGCAGTAATCTTAATGAAAGCAAACCACCAGGCCTTTCTTCCATGGTACTACTGGGCGGGTTTGAACTGCTAAACTTTTTGGTTAGTAGTCACGTGCAAAATGTCTGCACCACCTAGGGACCTTCTACTGGGACCCCAGTCTCTGCAAGTAATCCTATTTCCAAAACATGACCGGAAGCAGCAAAGCCATTAGACTTAAAAGGGCCCCTCTCTGTAGCCTGGGACAACGAGCCCCTCAGTAGAAAATCAGCGTGAACCCATGGCCAGAGGAGCCTCCTGGATACTATGATTGTGTTAAGACCCCAGGACCATGGTCCAAAGCCCAGTGGAAGGATACGTAGTGTGAAGGTGAAGGAGAACCCCAATAATGGCTGTGAGTGAATTCCCTGAGTCGTGTTTAAATCTACTTGTGAGTTTGTAATCATGCAGTATACACGTCATAGTGAGTACTCACTATGTGCCAGGTGCATTGGGAACCTACTAATAAATAAATTTTCTCCTCATTAGCCCACATTCATGAAGCAGAATTGTTCTTACATGAAAGTTATAGACTGCATAGAGACGTTTCACCAATTTAAACGGCTTAAAGTGTTTCTAGACTTTAGAGATTTCTCAGATGCTGCTTCCAACCCTGGAAATGGAGCATGGGATAGCAAAAAGAGAGCCAGAGTAGAAAACTAGGGTCCTGGGCTTATTCCTCTGGCAGCCATTTATTGAGTGTTCTTTATTATGCAGGTACCATGCTGGGCTTACAAAGATTAAGACGGGCTCCTGTCTTTAATGCCCTGAGGTTGGGGAGAGGAAAGAGAGTATGAAAGGGAGGTTATAGGGAGTATGTACAGTGGTTACACACAGGAGTTCTGAAATCAGAAAACGGAAGCTCAAATCTTGGCAGTTCCACTGCTTGGCGTCTGATCTTCGGAAAACTGTTTAAAAAGCCTCAACTTCAGTTTTTTTTTTTTTTTTTTTTTTCAGTTACCTCACCTGTTAAAATTTTCTACAGTTAATAGGATCTGTTAGTGGTTTCTGCTTCATTGTGTTGTTATGGCTATGCGATAAAAAAAAAATAATAAATGCAAGTACCATGGTAGTTAACAGACTGTATTGTAATAATTTATTTATAATAATAAACTTCTATAAACACTATTTATAAAAGTTTATTATTATAAATAAATTATTGCAATACAGTCTGTTAACTACCATGGTACTTGCATTTATTTATGTGACTCTATCTGCATCGATTCCTTCAGTTAACACATTTTTGAGGGCCTACTATGTTCCCTGAAGTCCCCGAGTGGTAGATACCATTAATGAGTCCACCTAGAGACACCTTGGAAGAAAGGCTTGGCAGTTTACTTCCGAAAAACCAGCCATGGAAAACCCTATGAAGCACAGTTCTCCTCTGACACATGGGTCACCATGAGTGACTCTATGGCGACTGGTTTGTTTGCTTGCTTACTGTGCTCCCCGAGCTGAGTGATGAACACCAGGTAACCTCCCAAAGGCCGTATGTCTCCTGTTTAAAATGAGAGGTTTGGAATAAATGATCCCTAAAGTCTCTGAAAAATTGATCATGAGCTCAAGAAAAAAATGGACAGAACGCTATCTACAAAAATATTTAGGTGACATCCATATATATATGTTTAGGGGCAGGGGAAAAAGAACAGATTAAGAAAACATTTAATTTAGCCAAACAACTATTTATTTTCCAAATAAATAGAAATATAACTTTCAGAAGCTGGTTAATAATGAAAATTTTGAATAATTGAATTATTTCATAATTCCTTTCATTGAAATAGAACCCTTGTGGCTATCTGATAAACATAATAAAGGTAACCAATTGATATTACTTAAGTGGTATCTGAAATATATCCTTTGACTCCTTATATATAATTCAGTCAACTAGTTTCTAATCCAGTTGTGCTATGTTTTGTTTATTAAAATATTTTAATAAATCCACAAGTGTTTTCCCAAGTGATTTCTAAAAAAATCTGTAATAATTTTCAGTGAAACACTAGTGAAATCTTATTTTAGCCTTCACTGTTATATATTAGTCAAGTAAGTGGGAACAGTGCTAGGTCTAGAAACTCTTCAATCCATTTTCAAAGGCTAAGTTTCTCTCAAATTTTTCATATGTATTTTTTTAAAAAAACACCTCTATTTCCTGAGTTTGGGTAAATATGTAGAGTATGTGTTAGTCTGACAACTGGCAAGCCAAATTTCTATGTTATTGTAGAGATCAAAGGTAACACCTCTGCAGGAAAGAAGGAAGAGGTACAAAACAACTGTCACCAAAGCCAGACAAGTTTTCTAGCACAATTAAAATATATGATACGACCATCAGTGGGATGCGGTGCGATCGCAGCAACCCTGTGTAAACTGGGAGGCCCTGGACATTTCTCCTTCAAAGCCTTTGACTTTCACTGACATTTATAAACAAGGATGGAGAATTATATGACCCTTCGCATGCAGCCACTTGCCCTAAAGCTGGGAAGCGTTGTAATGTCTGATATATACCTGCGTATCTTATCAAATTTAGGATCAAACAATTTGCAAACAACCAATATCTAGAAATGTCGTGTAACATTAAGGAAAAGAAAAAAAAAGGATTAATTTATGTGCATCAGAAAGATGAAAATACTTGCTTTGTACTCTTTTATGTATATTTGTGTTGATTTTGTTTAAGCAACAAAGCCTTCCTTGAACTTTTCATCTAACATTTAAATGGGTACTGTGAAACCCCAACCTTTACCGCTATCTAGGAAATTTTCCGTATGTTATTTATAGCAATTTACATGAGTATTCATAAGTAGTACCACAGCTACATATAGAAAGAACTCAGGAAACATGGAGTTAAAAAAGGCTGCTAGAATTCCCAGTTTGTTCAGCTAAACATTATATAGTTAAAAATATGCATTTTACAAGTATTTGAATGCCAGAAATCATTTTTTTTTTCTTTAAGCTGTGGAAGTACAGACCAAAGTTAAAAGAACTTATGGCAATTTAGCTGATTGGTTTATGATTTCAGCATAAAATACGTTTGAAACGGCTGAATGAATTCAATGGTACATGGTACCACTAACCATTTTTCCAAGAGTTACTAGGTAACATCGCTAGTACAAACATGTAACTACTCCTCAATACAGTTAGTGAACTGAGTCAAATCTAACTGAAAATGATTATTTGTGGGCCAAATTTCTATTTTTTCCACACATCTATTATTCATCCAGTAACATACTCTTTTTCAGTAAGCTTAGCAGTATACACACATGAGAGTGAACCCAATTATTTATGTGAAAGTGAAAAATACATCTGATTTATACAGATTGGTTTTCTTAATTGAGCAAACAAACCAGATTATTACCAAATTTCTAGTTCAGTTTGCTTTTTCAACTCTTTTGGTTTTAAAAATAAAAAGGTTTCTTTACAGACTTGGGCAAAAAATTTGAATTTAACTAAAATTCAAAATTTAGTTTTAATTTGAGTTTTTTAATTTAAAAATGAGTTTTCTCATTTGTAATAATTTTAAACTGCACTGATTTTACTTATTTTCTTTTTTTTTTATTTTCAGTTCCAAGCACTAATTCAATGACCTAGTCCTGAAAGATTTGTCAAATAAAGTATAATATGTGAGTAAACAGAGATATTTTAAATAAAACATAACACCATCTTATTAAATAATTTTAATTTCTAAAAATAGAAATACAGATGTTGGGTATAAAGTAATTAACTCCTATTTAGACATTCTATTAATAATATAGTGTCTTCTAACAGTAGTTTTACCGTACTTATAGCAACATGTCTTCCAGCTTTGTAAACATGTAAATAGAGCGTTAAAGCACTGCACTTTCTCACATAATTTTTTAATGGAAAGTAATGATTAGAATAGGATCACTAAGAATCACGCACCATTAAAAATCTCCATACATATTATCCCATAAAAGTAGTGAAACTGACAAAAAATTCATTTATGATTATAGACAAGTTATCATTAAACTACAGAATATATAAACGCATGTAGACAGGTTAAATTACTACCATAGGCTCAAGCCAGGTTACAAACTTCACCAAATGCCTACTTTGCAATTACATTTTAGAGTTTATCTCACTTTAAAGTCACATGTGTAGAATATATTGCATGTGCCTCCTTCCTACATGTTTTGATGCTCTTGGGGCGAGAAACATCCAGCTTGCAGGTCTGAAGCTTTCTTGCTATTGTACAGTAACTGTTTCAGACCTGTGTGCTTATGTTTCCGATTCCTGGGAAGTTCTCTTTGCTGCAGGGCGTGCCCTGAAACACATCAAAAGAACCAAGTTCTACAAAAGAAAAAAGAAACTCAAGTAGGCTTGAACATACAAAGAGAGGGAGAAAGAGAATGAGAAAGGGGCCAGGCAGAGTGTTGAATACAAAATGAGTTCAACCAACCCCAGGAGCTTCATTGCTTACATTTATCTTATTCTGGGAGAGGGGCGTCAAACCTAGCCCTGACATAAACCACCCACTGCCATTGACTTTGACTCTGTGTGTGTGTATGTGTGAGTGTGTGTGTGATGTGTATTGTATATAAAAATGAACAGATTTTATTAGGTAACATTGTTACCTCATAAGAACTAAAAAGAAAACATTCTAAAACGCAAATTACAAAAAAAAAAAAAAGAGGCCCAACTAAATAAATTTAGCTTGGTTTTCATTTAATTAATCCAGAGTGTTTATATCAAAATTCTCTAATTGTGCATTGCTTTAACATCTATACTACAGCATTTATGTTGTACTTTCTGTACTGGTTACTATATAGCATGTGAGATTTTCAATTTCTAGTTGCAGTGCTTGGAACATGTTTAATATTTTGGAGTCAAAACTCAGGGCCAAATTCCATATAATAAAACAGATCCTGCAAGATAAGTAAAATAATGATAGTGTTTGAAATACAAACAGTCCAACTAACTGAAGGCATAAGGGAAATGTTTTCTGAGTCCATGCTATTTCTATCTTTGAAATTAATACCCCCAAATTCTGACTCCGTGTGTTCTTTAAAAGTATATTCCAATTGATAAAACCTTTCCGACAAGTTTTACGATGCCACTGGGATCATAGTCTTGAATATCTGCACAAATTTTTCTAGAGTACAGAAAATGTAATGTCAGACTTGACCTTGCTATAGTTCTAATACTATGGAATGGCCTTTAAATCACCAAAGTGAATGGGAAGAGATAACCTTGCAAAAAAAAAAAAAAATGATAAAGTGCTATCAAATAGATTTTCCTAATTAGAAAGATTTAGAAACACTATATTAGTTGCCCATTTAGAACTTTATATAAGTTTTTGCTATCAAACATGGCTGTTATAAACAGTAGGTTCAACATCATTTCCTTTTCACGGGAAGCTTTAATCTAGTGTTCTGCTATTGATTACAAATATAGATGAATTTTCTAGCAGTATATACCTACTAAAATCATATTTATTTTATTTTTTGCTTATCTGAGGCTTTCTAATTTCTGCTTTACTGTGTTTGCATTATTTTTCTCTCTCTAGACTACTGGTACACTGTCAATATAATATAGTAATTCTCATAAATTGCTGTTGTTAATCAGTATTCAATATAGAAACTAAACTTCTTTAAAAAAGATTTATGCAAAATGTCATAAACAGGTGACTGGGTAAGGTTTTCTTTGTGGTCTATGCCAAACACTGCTCCAAGGGCCTTGCTTGAACAGACAAAAGAGTTTCATGCCACCAGCAGTCTGGAATGAAAAGGTAGAGTCCCTGTGATCTGTTTACATGCAGTGAAATTTTGTGGCCTTATATAACTATAGTCAACTTTTAAAATGATTTACACCCTTTTCGTCCATTTTGATTTTCTTAAGCAAATAAAATAATTAGAAACTTCAAACAGTTTAAAGTTTGGTGGCTGTCACTCACAACTCTGATCTGTGGCACTTCAGTAATAAAAAAAAAATTTTTTTTTTCAGTAATATCACAGTAAAATTACATGACTTCACTATCATTTACACAATGAATTATCCTTAAAGCCTAGAGGGAAAGAGAGAAAAACAGAGTGATAAAATCAAACATAGGTTCTAATTCTGAATTAGTAGTCCTGGTTCAAGTTTTTCTGCCTTCAAATCATTCTTTTTCACAAATACACTGCACAATTTCTCCACATGATTTTTTGTGGCTGCATTTCTTTTTGCACACTTTGTTTCTGGTTAGCACCCCAAACCACCCCCAAAGTATAAATGCAACAATGGAAAAGCAGGTAAAAGCTTTCCTGAAGATTAAAAACAAAAATAACATGAAAAACTACAAATACCACCATGCTGCATCCAATCCCCAGGATTGTGTGTGATGATTCCAGGATGTACAGCTCCTACCACCCCCACCCCCCCGCCCCCGCCATTGCCTTGGAGTGGATTTCGACTCATGGCAACCCTATGGGACACAGTAGAACTGCCCCATAGGGTTTCCAAGGCTGTAAATCTTTACAGAAGCAAACTGCCACATCTTTCTCCCATGCAAGGGCTGGTGGGTTCCAACTGCAGATCTTTCTGTTAGCATCCCAGCGCTTTAACCACTGCGAGACAGGGCTCTTTACAGCTCCTACAGCCTCCCTGATTTGATAAGGTCGAAAGGAAGGAGAAGCACACAGCCTTTGTGGGGTGCTCAGAATCCTCCCAAAACCAAACCAAGGCCATTGCTATCGAGTCAATTCTGACTCATAGTGACCCCATAGGATTTCCAAGGCTGTAAATCTTAACAGAAGCAGACTGCCACATCTTTCTCCCATGGAGAGATTGGTGAGTTTGAGCCGCAAACCTTTTGGTTAGCAGGTGAGCATTCAACCACTGCACTACCAGGGCTCCTTACCCAGAATCCTAAGGGATGCAAAGATATTCCATGGATAATTCACTTTAATTGTAAGATTTAAAGGCCTCAAGTCGATCTTGTCTACAACGGCACCCTGGATGGCATAGTGTTCTTAGCAGTCAGCAACTTGCTTTTAGGTAACAACTCCAGACCAGGGTTTTAGGTTTGCCCTACCCTCACAGAGAGAAGTCCTACTCTACATGACTGCATGGCTATATTTTAAGCAATACATTAATAGACCATTTGAAAAACTGAACAATTATTAAATCAAGCTCTATACCGTTGTTGTAAAAAAATTAGTATAGCGTACTTAAGAAAATAACTTGCAGGGGGGCGGGCATGGTTGGCAAACAGACGTAGAAGGTGCATCTCATTTGTGTTAAAATATGATAAACCAAAGTGCCTGGTGCAACCTGTTATAACCATACAATAAATTTAGCTATTATTATTAAGCTTAAAATAATTTTTGACTCATCTGTCTAGTTGAGTCAGCTGCAGAGATCCACCTACTGAGCATTTGTGATTGTTTCCCCCCTTACATTCTTCTTTGTGTGTCTAACTTGATTCTAGACTCTCATCTCCTGGATACTACATCACTTTAACAGTAATTTCAATTGTTCCTTTGGTTCATCTTCACTCTATTCCAACCTATATATCATTGCTAGTTTGATTTTTCATAAATACTGCTTTTAAACAGTTACATCCACTGCTGTTAAAAAAACCTGAACTGTTTTCCTCTTTCCTAGTCTTCTTCCCTACACATTTGAAGTCTGTTCAACCTATATATTATTCCTTGAGGCAAAATCTATTTTGATCCAATTTTCTGCTGTTTAATTTTTTCTGGATTCCTTCACATTGGGTTTTTGGTTTTCACATAATGAACATGCATTTGTCAAACGCTACCTTGGACCAGATGCTACAAATGCAAAGATACTAGATTCCGTGGATGTAAAATTAAGCAAAACATCATCCCTGCCATCAGTAAAACTATCACAGACAATAGATAATAAAATAACTCATTATAATATACCAAGTGAGAAGAACTGTAACAGAGGTATAGGGCAAATGAAAGATAACCATACTCCTGTATCATCCTGTCCTTGGGTGAGAAGGCCTCAGATATTTCAGAATTAAATGACTGCAATGTAATAAAGTGCTGCTTGCCAAACTACTTCTTGTTCCTAGGAGCTGTAGGGTACCACAAGTTTGTGTGTTCTTGCCCTTTAATTTAAAAATGTCTTCAACCTATTAAAATCCTAGCCGTCTCCACAAAATCAGTTCCATCTGATCCGTGATTTCATCCTTCATCATTTCAATACTTCATCCTTCTTTCTGGAACTACTGCATCTATTAGAGTCTGCATTATTTAATGTAGTACTTAGTTATATGGAATCTTTAGGTGTTTGATATTGTTTTGTGTATGACAGACTTATCTCCCTAAATAGATTAGTAACCAACTAAGGACAGAATGGGAAACCCTGGTTTTTTTTTTTTTTTTAAGGACAGAATCTCCTATTTTCCAAAGTATCTAGCTTAATTCTAAGACAATTGTAGAAATAAATAACTAGTTATTGCTTGATTTGTTTATTTTTGACAGACAATATGTGTGAATTTAAAATGAGTATTCTTTTCATTTAATGCTAGGTTGAGATGTTGGGAACATACCGAGTTAAACATAGTTAAGTTTATTTACTACCGGACATTTCAGAGCTTTAAAATTTGTGTAATATAGGCCTTTAAAAGGAATAGACATTTTTGGTGTTTCCCAAATATGTTGGATAACAAAACTCATTTCTGGGAATTTGTGCTCACAGAGCTCACTTTGTGAAATTCTGATGTCCTCTAAGATCCTTAAAACAAAAAACCAAACCTGTTGCCGACGAGTCCATACCGACTCATAGCAATCCTGTAGGACAGGGCAGAACTGTCCCGTAGGGTTTCTAAGGAGCAGCTGGTGGATTCAAACTGCCCACCTTTTGGTTAGCCGCCAAATTCTTAACCACTGCCCCAGCAGAGCTCCTAAGATCTTTAGAGTTATTCGTATTTTTAATCAACTGGTGGAAAACCTAGTCAAACCGCTTGCAGTGTCAAAATAACTAGTTATTTATTTCAATTAACTGGTAAGTGTTATCAATCCACTAACATTATTAGAAACATTCCATCTTCTCTAAATTCTATAACATTAGCAAGTATTTTGATAAACATAAAGCCTGGGTACAAGTTCTCCTAACCAGGACGTAGAGGCAAGGATCACACTGATTCCTTGCAAGTCTGGTGAGCTGGCCACAGTTAAGACTCATATTTACATCTAGATTTGAGGTTCCTGCTGCCAACATAAATGTTTATGACTCCATTATTTAACAGCTGAATTGTTAATTCTAGCCTTTAGATTTCAAGAATTAGGTCAGTTCTTCTTTAAGAGTATGTATTTAAGTGGCTAGATTAAACTGCATTTAACAAGGCCTAAATCAGAGGTTTGCAACAGCTGTCACCTTGTGCCTATTTGTTTATAAATAAACATTACAATAGAACTGATGCCTTAACAATAGTGGTAGGAGCATAGAAAGTCTAACCTTGTCTAAAGTCAACCTTGACGTGACTTTATGCTTTATTTTCACACAGGCTTCATCCCTGCAGAATGAAACCACAACATCTGAAAGACGGAATGCTTGGCCCTTAAGGCCGTGTCTGAAACTTAGCAGCAACACCTGGAGAAGCCAGACGTCCAGTCATGGCTTGCACCAGTCATCACAGCTGGGAGGACCTTTGGATGACCCATAACATCTACCCCAGCCCCAGAGCTGCTGATCACTTTTCCACTTATTGATTTCAGGATCCAGTAGATCCTGAGTACCCAAAACTGGTGAGCTGAGGTACTATCTCCTAAATTAAAAACTCTTATTCAGTTCAAGGAAGCTGAACTCCTCACCAGGTTGTGACTCCCAGAAAACTTTGCTGTAATCCACTCATAGAAGAACAACAAGACTGCTGCTTTCAGTCACAGGTCATGGGTCCTGCCTGAGCCAACCTGTTAGCCTTGGAGGGATGGTTTTATGCAATGGATTTCTTGCCTATGGGTTCTGGCCAACAGTGCTCACACTGAAGTCTATGTCTGTACCACAACAGCTTTGTCCTCCCTCCGGCTGCTACCTGTTCCAGATTCACCACAGTCTCAACTCTGGGTCTCTGAGACTTCTGATGGCCAAGTGTCTAGGAGATATGGAGGACCAGGGAGAACGTGCCTTGGCAGAACTGCACCAGAAAAAGACAGAGGTCTCTTTCAGTTCTTACTGAATCACTGGTGATTGTGATTAATGATCTTTGAAGGTTTTATCATAAAGCTCTCTCAATATTAAAATAATGTTATCTTCATATTTACCAAAATGATCCACTCTCCTTTATACCAAATGGACATTGCCCATACGCCACCAATTGGTATTAAGTAAATTCTGATTCATGGCAACCCAATGTGTATCAGAGTAGAAGTGTGTTTCATGGGTTTTTCAATGGCCGATTTTTCAGAAGTAGCTCACCAAGGCTTTCTTCTGAGGCGCCTCTGGGTGGACTCGTACTGCCAATCATTACACCCCCCAGGGACTCACCCTTATCCCCAAACCAAAAACCAAACCTGTTGCCATTGAGCCGATTCCAACTCATAGCGACCTGATATGACAGAGTAGAACAGCCCCATAGAGTTTCCAAGGAGCAGCTAACATTTTAGTTAACAGTGGAGCTCTTAGCCACTGTGCCATCAGGGCTCCCAGTGGCCATTAAATGTCTACATTCTCCATGGATTCTTGGCTAGTGTAGAGTATCCAGTCTGAATCTGCACCTTGTAGATTTGTCTTTGTAAACAAATATCTCTTGGATCATGAGATTACACCCTGAAATAGCAGTGCCTGTGTATACTACCCACCACCAAGATAACTGAGTTTTCCCTACACTCAGTTCCATGTTCATCTATTACATATCTTCCAAGTAATATATGGAAGCACCTCATGAAACATCAACAATTTTTTAATTCAGCTCATGAATTCAACACATTTTTATTGAGCACCTACTATGTGCCAAATACTAATCCTGGGAATGCAATGGTGAATAACTCATAGTTATTGCCCCTAAGAAGTCTGTATTCCAGTGGAAAAGTCAGACAATGAGACAGCATGATGAGTGTTAGAGCAGTGTAATGATGCCCTCATCTCTGTTCCTTGACCACCCAGTTAACTCCTACTTGCCCAGGCTAACTCACAGATGATCTTTTAATATGCCAAAGCAACCCACAAAATTCAAGCCAACAAGCAACAGTCCCTTTGGGAACCCCTACAAGTGGTGACCTGATGGATTCGGGTTACTAATGTATTGTTTCTAAACCACTTGACTCTTAAAGGCGTTAAATGTTCACTTACTGAGCACCTTCTTGGTTATGACATCAAACTGGTAACCTTCCAGATGTAGCTGCTCAGAGGTGAAATCAGGCTGTGAAGTTGGAAAAAGTGACTTCAAGTTTGGGTTCTGGCACTTATCACTACTGGGCAAATTACTTAAACTTTCTGGTCTTTGGTGTCTTTCTTTGCAAAATAAAAATAGAAATAATGTATACTGTACCTACCTCACAGGGTTGTTGTGAGAATCAAGTGACAGTGTATGTGACAGCACTCTGTAAACATTGTCAATTTTTAAACACCCCATGTTCCATGGGTCCCTCATGCTCTCTACCAAATACAATACTATAATTTACCAGAAGAATGTACTCTTTCCTCCCACACAAGTGAATGGGATAAAGAAGATGAAGCTCATGCCTTCCTGGATATCTAATTTCAGTAGGGGAGTTCTGATGCTTCATAGAATAACAAGGTTATAATCCAGTGAACCAAATCTGGGGCCCTACTGCCATATGCAAATTTTACCATTAGCACACCATAGACGTGAATAGCCTTCTTGATGGCATCTGGGAAGGAATGTCCCCAAGGTCCATTGTAGAAGACCCATTCTTGGCCCCAGAGAAATAATCAAACAGCAGTGATACAGGGAATCACTTGGGCTCTAGCTGCCAGAAGAATCACCAGCAATTCTAGCAGAGAGCCCCCCCCCATAAAAAAAAACCTGTTGCTGTCAAGTTGATTCCGACTCATAGCAACCCTATAGGACAGAGTAGAACTGCCCCATAGGGTTTCCAAGGAGCGGCTGCTGGGTTAAAACTGCTGACCTTTTGGTGAGCAGCCATAGCTCTTAACCACTGGGCAACCAGGGCCGCCTAGTAGAGAGCATGTCACCTAAAGTAGTTCAAGAAGATTTGGTTAAGGGAGACACTGACCCGCTTAAACAAAACCACAAGCCACCCCTGCCTGACTGACCTATTATAATTGGACAGGTAAGAGGAACCCTCAGACACTCATCTAAAGCCAGGATTTGCGACACATCCGTCTTTTATCACAGTTTATCCCTCAGGCCAACCTGGCTCTTGCCTGTGATCATGGTTTGTCTACTCCCTGTCAGTACCACGGACATGTGATAAGATGTATTCCTTGTTTGTGAGTGCCTCACTCTCCCTATCTCACATCACACACACACAAACACACATGCACATCCACACAACAGTGCAGAATCCTACGCATGTTTCCTATCCCACTCACATAGCCAAGCCCAAGCCTGGCCTTCTACTTCTAATGATTCAATATGGATCCTGGATTAGCTGATCTAATTTGAGTTCGGTCTCACTGGAGCAGTCCTGATCCACCCTAGATTGAGACCAGTGCTGGGTAGAAGCATAACAACAGTGCCTATAGAGCCACAGATACCCAGCAATCCTTTAAGCAAACAGAGGTCTTTCTACCTAGAATTCAGAAACTCCTCCAAAACAAAGGACATATTAGCATGTACCTGCAGGAATTGCATAAATTTTCTATAAAAGCTCTCCTGAGTGAAAAGTATGAAATTGATATACTGAAACATCTGGTAAGATTGGTAGCCCAGAAGCTCTGGGGTAAGTTCATAAGTCTAAAATAGAAAATTTCAACTATAATCTATTCATCAAGTTCCTAGAGCAAGAAAAAAGGAGAAATGTCAATTCAATGTTTCTATAAGTTTCCAAAATATTTTTAAAGGGAATGGGTAACAATTCACAATCTCCCTCCTTGCTATATGTCAGAGCAGTTTATCTGATATACCAACTGAGTAAATTGAGAAAAATCCCTAAATCTTTTCTTAAGGATATAATGTTGAAACCTCATTTTAATACTTAAAAAATTAGAAAAAAAAATTTAAACTGTGTCTTACATTATAGTGTAAAATCAGGACTTGCTGTGGGAAGAGAGCCAGAGAGTCTCAGAGTACCAGCCACCCAAGGTCAGAGGCACTGAGCCAAAGGATCCGGCAAAGAGCAGACCCAAGCCAGGAAGAAAAGCTGTTGCTGAAATGACAGACCAAGCGTATGAAATAAGATGATCTCCAGGTCATGGTAACTGAGAAAGAAGAATATACATATCCAAGTTGGGAAGCAGATTAAGATGCTGAAACAGGTGTCAGGGTGAATAAGACCAGGCAGGAGATGGAGTCACCTACAGCCACCACCATGTTTGTCTTAGAGCAGCCTTTCTTCTGAATTGCAATATTACATCCTAGTTTCTGCTAGAGCGCCAAAATCCTCAGTATAACTGATGTCACTTATATAGCCAGCCAAAAGTAGAAAACTCTTCCTTATACAGACGTACTCTTTACTATCTTCATTGATACAGTTTTCTTTCTGAGAGATTTTTTTAATTTTTCCATATGGCTTTGATAAATTATTTTATCCATAAAACTTTGTTAATAAATAATTTCCTTGGTTGAATTCCAATTCCTTCTTTGGTTATTAAAAACTGGTAATCAAATTAAATACTTTAGTTTATAGTCTGTCTGCCCTTACATCCAAAGGTTATATGTGAGGAAGTGAATATTTATTGCAAAACACTAGGCAAAGAAGGCCAAGGAAATATTTGACAGTGACACAGAGCAATCATTATGATTTAAGCTCAACCTACAAATTGTACCTCTCTTCAAAGAGTGAGAGGAGATCAACCTTCCCACTCCATGCCAGGATGCAGAGACTGCTGAGTGAGAAACAGACACACAAGAAAGCAAAAAATAATGCAGACAGCATTTTACAGAAAGAGGTAGCTGAATACAGAGACCAGCCACTCCCCATAGCTGGCAAGAGTGCCAGGCTTTTCAGAGAACTCATATTAGAAGTTTCAGCAATGGATGGAACTGGGCCAGTAGACACAATGGTAGAGAGAGTTGGGAAGCTTCTGTAATTAAAGTCTGAACTCTGCACACTTCCAACTAGACTAAGAACTCTCTACATTGAAAACAAGGACTGATTTTTTATTTTTCACAATTATTCTAACCGAACCTGATAAGGCCTGAATCAATGTGGGAAATAAAGAAAGTCAGTGAGTTACAGCTCTTGGGTTAGCAAAGAAGATAATCTGAACCTCATCAGGAAAGAGACAGATTGACAAGACCTATAGCATGAGGGACTGAAAGTTACTAACAGAGGAGTAGTCTCGCTGTGTATTCTTTCCAATATTCTGTATCTATCTAGTGTTATGCTTCAATTGACTGCTTAGTAAATTGCAATTGGTTCTTAATCTTATGTGTGACTTCAGTTCTTCATTATTATTTTTATAAAGTCCAAAATTAAAGACTTTAATTTAGTATCTAAACCAAGAGAATATTAACCGATGCCCAAAACAAGCCCTTCACCGTCAAGTCAATTATGACCCATATCAACCCTACAGGACAGAGTAGAACTGCCCCATAGAGTTTCCAAGGAGCACCTGGTGGATTCAAACTGCCGACTTTTTGGTTAGCAATGAAGCTCTTAACCACTGCACCACCATGGCTCCTCCCCTAATGACAATTGCCATCAATATTCTAGAATCGCCAAGCCAAATAAGCCACAACTCTTTAACAAAACTTATTTCCAACTGATTATATATACATGACAGCAAGAAGATGTAATGGTACCATCCCTTCTACAAAGCCCCTACTACAAATATAATCCCAGATTTCCCATCTCCTGTTTCCCCTGAACAAAACTAAATTTCTGTAAGTGGAAAACCCGCACATATTTTTTGAGGGTGGGATCAAAATTTGGCAGCAATTAAACCATTCTTTGAAGGAACAGACAAAACTACATTAAATTCTTTGACGGTATTCTTTTTTTTCAATTTATGCTTCTTGAGTGTCAACCATGTTTCAAACATACTGTTAAGCAATGGACATAATATAAAAATAAATAAATAATATATATATATATTTTTAAGCAAGTAAAATCAGACACAATCTCAGTTCTCACAGAGTTACATTCTGGGGTCAGTGACAAACATTAAATAAATAATCATACCAATGAATGTGTAATTGCCAACCAAGATAAATCCCCTCAAGGAAAGGAATAAGACACAATGAGGGTGTGTAACAAACAAACCTGAACTAGCTTGAGGCTTGCTCAAAGAAGTAAAGCTTGAGACAAGACAATGAGTAAAAGTTAACAAGGTATAGGAAATAAAGATGAACGGTATAGAACATTTCAGAAAGAGGAACCAACAATCATCCTTTGGTAAGAGAAAATAAAGCTCCCCTGAGAACTGAAATGTCAATATGACTAAAAAAGATCATTAGAAGGTGAGTCATAGAGGTGGATAGGAACCAGTCTATGCAGAGGGTTACAGGATCTTTGTCTTTAGCCTAAGAGAATTGGGGAGTTCTTGCAAGTTGCAGCAGGAGCCAAGTTTTAAATTTGTTTGACTTGTGCTGTTTTATGCACATAGAGTGTCAATACATACGTGATGAATGAATTTTGAAAATGTTTTCCCACAAAATATCCTAGAGAACTAGTATATTTTCCACCTAGAGAGGCATCCTGAGATGCACTTTAAGTGGCAACAGGAATGCAGCAATTGCAGCTTTGCATTGTGCATGGTGTGTACAGGGATTCTGTCTTTAAAACAGATACAGAAGCTGTCCTAATAAGAACTGCACAGATGAAAATATTTTGGAAGCTTCCATGAGAGTAAATGAAGGGAGCATTACTACTGATTACTCCACAAGGGACGCAGGCTCAGTTTAGAATGGAAAGAGGTAATAAAAAAAAAAAAAAGAGCCTTAGAAATACAGAAATGCTTCAATTTGCATACACACTAAATAGCAATATTATGTTGCAATGCATCATCAACGCTCCACTCACCCTGGCCTTCAGAGAGACCGGGTGCCTCCAGCAGCTGAGCCCCTTCAGGGAGCTATGGCAGGACTGGTCTATTAGCCTACTTCCTCTTGGCTTTCCTTCAGACTGAGCTGTTGGCTTTCTCAGTTCTCCTAAATCAATTATCACTTGTTCATCTGTTTCCATTTTGTAAAAATCTGTGAACATCTCTCATTCATTATTGTATTCTTAGCCATTCTCTTTGTCATGTGGGTTTCTACCTTTTGTGTCCTTCTTGTTAATGATGTCTGAGGAGGGAATACATGTATTTAATGAGAAACAATGGAAACTTTCATATTGCTTTAATTTACATTTCCTGGTTGAATTTTTTTTTCATCTGAATATACCATTTTTACTTTTCCTTCATAAATTACCTGATCTTTTGGCTGTTTTTATATTGTACACTAGTTGTTTACTTATCAAGTTTAATAGCTCTTCTTTATATTATGTATATTAACCCACTGTGTGTAAAATTTGTTGAAAATATTTTTCCAATTTGTCATTTACTTTTAACTTTTATGAGTTTTGTACATGAAAGTTTTTCTTTTAATTGTTATGTGCTATAGTTTTGGAACTTTTTGAATTATTAAAAGGTATTAAAACTATTTTTAAAAATTATTTTAAAAATCATTATTTTAAAATTGTTTAATTATTAAATCTTCCAGTGATGTTTTATGCATAGACTACCCTTATTTAGCTTGATATCAGTTAAATACCTACTTATGTTACTTTCTATGTATGTATATAATTCATGTTTCATTTTTAACTTTCTTCTCTATCTGCAATTTATTTTTAGGTGCAGCAGAGGGGAGATTTAAAAAATCAATTGTGAAATATAGCACATATACCTTAAGTACGTAAAGTATAAATGTACAATTCAACAAATAATTGAAAAGCAAATACTCAACCACATTCTTAATCATTATCTAAGGATCAACTAATGGGAGAATGAAAACGAAAATAACTCATATTAGGAGTGGTTGTAGGAAGCGTTTCCTCATGTGAATTTCTGGAATAAGATCACTCACTGGCCAGATAGCAAGAAAGGCTGTGTTGTTAGTTATAAGTGGGTTGTGACAAGCCTTGGCATGTAGGATCACTATTACTAAGATTTTCATCAGTGGTGAATTGGAACAAGCTGCAAGAGGAAAACGTTGTGCTGGGCTTATGCAATAGCTCTGCCCTTTGAGAGATACAGCACTAACAGTAGTCACAGAAGGCTGTGGAGATGGTAGATTGTTGTTAAGTATATCAATGTGCCCACAAATGAAAGAAAATGTCAGGCCTAAGTCAGACAACCACCAACTCAGAGTACAGTGTAAAATCCAGAGATTTCTATGACACCAACATCTGCTATATTCAAAGGACAATATAGACTGAAAACCAGGCCTAATTGTGAGAGCAGCAGAATTGCAGAGAAAGCTTAATACACAGCCCTGGCATACCTACTAGGAGCCCTAGTGGTGCAGTGGTTAAGCACTTGGCTGCTAACAGACAAGTTGGTGGTTGAACCTACCAGCCACTCCACAGGAGAAAGATGTGGCACTCTGTTTCCGTAAAGATAATAGCCTTGGGAACCCTATGGGGCAGTTCAACTCTGACCTATAGGGTTGCTCTGATTCAGTATCAGCTCGAAGGCAATGGCTTTTTCTTTGTTTCTTTGCAAATCTACTGTGCTAAACTTAAGTCTCCGATAAAGAGGTGGGAACCTGAGAAGTGGAAGAGACGCATATAAGTGGATTTGCTTGAGATCCCCAAATTCTGTTGAACCTCGCCTTTCCCAGCTTCTGAATGCTCCCTGCATTTCTTGGTTTGTGGCTCCTTCCTCCATTTTTGAAATCAGCAGCATAGCATCTTCAAATCTCTCTCTGATCTCTGCTTCTGTTGTCATATTTCCTTCTCTCACTCTGACTTTCTTGCCTCCTTCTTTCCCTTATAAGGACCCTTGTGATTACACTGGACATATGCAGATAATCTAGGATGATCTCCACATCTCAAGATTCTTAACTTAATCACATTTGTAAGTCCCTTTTTCCATGTAGTATAACATATTCTCCGTTCCAGGAATTAGGATGTGGAAATCTTTGGGGGTCCATTATTTAGCCTACCAAACTTCCCATCTATTGTGGCTCTGGAAACACCATAGTCTATTAGCTATTGTCACAGATTCCCATGGGTCAGGGTCCCTGATTTCCTTTCTAGTTTTGCTTCCCAATGCAGTAATTACATTCATCTTGCTTGTGACAATTAAGTGATACCACCTGGCCTGTGCTATCCCAGAATCTTATCATCCCTATTGACACTAAAGAGCTCGGTCCATGGGAGCTTTCCTTACTGTGAATTCTGGTCTAAAAAGGACAGATTCACTGATTTTTTCAAGAATGTCAATGTCCCCACACTAGTACATTCCTTTTTATTTTAGTGAAGGGAGTGTCTTCTGAGAAACAGTCAACTGATGGATTCTCTAGCCTTAAACAATAAATCCACTGAAGCATATCTTTATCTCTAAGCCTTTCCCCCTTTCCTCGTAACTTTGATATAGCTGATCTTGCACCTCCACCTCATTCACTATCTGTCAACATTTCTTCCAAGCTTAAAAAATCCGTCCCAGCATCATATTGGGACTCTTAGGATGTTAAATCCTGAGTTGTGGGAGAGTGCCCCTATACCACTAAACTCTCCCTTTTCCAGTCTTCACTAATACCTCTCACCTAGTCCAGCTTCTCAAGATCCATTCTAAGCCATATACTCTGAGTTTCTGCTACTAGATATTAGCTAGGTGTTGCACTATTTTTGGTAAAAAATTCCTTTGCTTCCAAAACAAGAACAATATTTCCCCAGTTGGGTCATACTGAGACTTGGCCCTAGTTTTATTTCTACAAATTATGATGAAATTTTGGGCAAATCTTGTTAAGGGCAAGTATTATCTTGTGAAGTATCTAACTCAACTAAGTTTTCTGCATGGCCTTCAGCCAAGGGGACTCAGCTATTCTTGAATAATTGAGTGGAGAACTTCAGGAGACCCCTCACCTAGATGTTTAGAAAGAGCACAACCCTGTTGACACCTTCATTTCAGACTTCTGAACTCCAGAACTGTAAGATAACAAATTTGTGTAGTTTTAAGCCATCATGTTTGACGCAAGTAGTTACAGCAATAATGGGAAACTAATGCAGTAGACAACAAGGGTATTATTTGGCTTGTATAACCAGAAAAGACCAAGAGTAGATTAAAAAAACCATTGCCGTCAAGTCGATTCCAACTCATAGCAACCCTATAGGACAGACTAGAACTGCCCCATAAAGTATCCAAGGAGCACCTCATGGATTTGAATTGCCAACCATTTGGTTAGCAGCCATAGCACTTAACCACTACACCACCAGGGTTTCCATGAGTAGATAGGCCAAAGATTCATGTCAGTCCCACAATAAAAATTTTCCAACCTTTTCCCAGTTTCTACACCTGAGCAAGTTTGAGCCAATCAGTGGAAAAAGATATCAGGTCTCCTTAAGAATTCCCCAAATTATTTTACAAATGGATGGCAATCCTTTTACAACTAGTTACCAGAATATACTTGGGAAAGAAAAATGCATATATCATTAAAAGTTTTTTGTATAGTAGGTCCGAATTAACACTGATACCAGGAGAACCACAATCCATCTGGATCTTTTGTTATAGTGTGAGCATCTAGAAACCTGCACAAGCTCATCTGACAGGGAGTTGGGTGGATTAAAGACCCACCCTTGGTCATATCTCCAATCCTTGAGTGCACAGGCTGGATGGATATGCTTAGCAACTGTCGGAAATCTAATTTTTCTCCTTATTCCACTGATTAAAAACCATAGTGGCAGAAAAAGCCAAGTGAAATTCTCTGAAAATATACTCCTTTCAAGACAGTAAATCAGAAAAAAATGCTGCATGCTGGATGGAGCTAAGAGATTTAGTATCATTCTTTAGTGCATCACTAAAGGATGCAAGGAGGCTTGGTCCCTATCACATCCCTATTTAATTTGCCAGTCTAGTCCCTGCAAAAATCAAATGGATCATTACAGATGACGGTAGATTATTGTGAGCCTGATCAAGTGGTGGCCTCAGTGTCAGATACTGGGCTATTGCTGCACTTTCTATGCAGCTCCTGATCTAGTGAATTTATTAGGAAGAATATTTACAAAAATGAGTAACAGTGCACAGTCATGATCTTGCCCCAGGGTTATGTTAACGTTCTGCCACAATATAGCTCTTCTTGAAGAATACGAAGGGCCCTGATCATCTAGACCTTGTGCAGAACATCATCATGGTTCACTGTATTGATGACATCATTTTAACTTGTCCTGGGAGATAGAAAGTGACCTTATAAGGAGATCTGTAAGATATATGTGGACCAGGAAGTGAGAGATAAACCCTACAAACTTCCAGGATTCTGCAAAATTGTTGATGTTTTTAAGATTCCAGAAATTTGAGATACACTAAAACACCGCCTCCATGTATATGGGCAAGTTATTACTCCTTGCACATCCCTACAACTAAATCTTTGGATTTTGGAAAGAGCACATATCATATTTGGAAATACAGCTCTGGCTCATTTCTCAGTTGATTTAGAAGGCAACTACTTTGAGCGGGTATTTGCAGCAGATTTAAACTGTGGAACAAGAATCCATGCCACTTGTTTTGTATGATCCAGCAGATCCCATGGAGCTTGAGTTCATCGTGGAGGAAAAGGATGCCATGTAGGGTCTCTGGCAAGTTGCAATAGAAGTGTTATAGTGTAGACTTTCTAGAGGCATGGAGCAAGACTATGCCATCTGCAACAGAGAAATTCCCGATTCCAAAATCAGCTCCTGGCATGTTACTAGGCTTTAGAAGAGACAGAACACCTAACCAAGGGGTATTAAGTGACATACAATTGAGGCTACTCATCTTGAGCTGGGTTTCACATCAAGTCATAAGTCAGGGTGGAGGCATAATATCAATCCATCATATTATGGAAATGCCACTTTCTGGATCAGATTCAAGCAGGTCCAGAGAGAATAAATAAGCTAAATGAACACATGCCCCAGACTTTCGTTACTTAGCCCTAGTGGCACGGTGATTAAGAGCTATGGCTGCTAACCAAAAGGTGCACCATTTTAATATACCAGCTGCTTCTTGGAAATCTTATGGGGCAGTTCTGTTCTGTCCTGTGGGGTCGCTATGAGTCGGAATTGACTCGACGCAACAGGTTTTTTGGTTAGTTACATTAATACCTCACTCTGAGGACACATCTATGAATTCCCTAAGGCCAGCTGAAAAAGAAGGAAAACTCTGACCTGGTTAGGGATAGGGTGACAAGATATACTTTAAAGTTGAAAACAAGCTGCTGTTATACTACAGCCCCTCTCAGAGGACGGCCTAACATTTGTGAGGAGAAGTTCTGTCACGGGTAGAGATTCATGTTCACCTTGTCATCAGCTTTGTATCAAGAGAGAAATGGCCTAAAGAATATACATAAATTTCTGGGTAGTGCCCAGTTAATCAGGGGCCTCCACCAGGAAGAGTAGAGACAATCATATATGGGGAAGATAAATGTAGATGGCATATAGGAGGGGAGCACAAAGTGTGCAGATCTTTATGTCCCATATAAATGCTCACCAGAGACTATCTACCACAGAGCATAAGCCATTTTTCCACTATGCACTGAACAGCCAGGTGGAAAAATGACTCATCCAGTGAAAGGCTTCTTTCCTCAGCTGCCCTCACACAATTGGCCCCTGAATAGAGTAGCTATGCTTGCAGAGATGGAGGCTATGCATGTAAGCAAGAGCATGGGTTTCTTGTTGTTGTTGTTGTTGTTGTTGTTGTTGTTAGGTGCCATCTAGTTGGTTCTGACTCAAAGCTTACCCTATATACAAAAGAATGAAACACTTTCTGGTCCTGTGCCATCTTAACAATCATTGCTGTTTGAGTCCATTTTTGTAGCCACCATGTCAATTCATCTTGTTGAAGGCTTTCTTTTTGCTGACTTGCTACTTTATCAAGCATGATACCCTTTTTCAAGGGCTGGTTCCTCCTGATAACAGGTCCAAAGTATATAAGATGAAGTCTCGCCATCTTCGCTTCTAAGGAACTTTCTGGCTGTAGCTCTTCCAAGACAGATTTGTTGGTTCTTCTGACAGTCCCTGATATATTCAATATTTTTCACCAATACAATAATTCAAACATATCAATTCTTCTTAAGTCTACCTTATTCGTTGTCCAGCTTTCTCATGTATATGAGACAATTGAAAAGACCATGGCTTGGGTCAGGCACATTTTAGTCCTCAATGTGACATCTTTGCTTTTTAACAGGTTAAAGGGGTCTTTTACAAAAGTTTTCCCCAATGCAATATGTCATTTGATTTTTTGGGATCTTTACAACCTGAAAATTTTTTTTTTTACAACCTGTAAGCAAGAGCCCTGCTGTTTGACCTGCTGATCTTGGGTTCACCAGCCCCTACAGCTACATGAATCAGGAGAAACCTCTATCCTGACCCACAGACTTGGGACGTTCCAGCCTCTACAACCGAGTGAGCCACTTCCTTGATATAAATCTCTCTATATGTATATATTTATATGCTTTACTGGTTTTGCTTATCTAAAGAACCCAGCCTAAGACAGTTACCAAGAACTCTAGCTCCAAGGAATAATGGGAAATATTGTTTTGGGGTTTTGATTGTTTGTTTGTTTGGTCGGTGGGTGGGTCGGTCGGTCGGTCGACATTTAGCTTTCAAGCCTATAAACAACAAGAAAGTGATCTGTAAGTGTTTCAAATAAGAGTAAAGGGAGTTAATTTACATTATTGACGTTATATTTTTTATGTCATTGCCTCTGTAAATGAGATTTTTTTCTTTATATTTTCTATATGATTACCAATAAATAGGGAAAGTATTGCTTTGTGTATGACCAGTTATCTAAACATTCTAATTCATTTCAATAATTCTTAAATTGGTATTTTTGTGTTCTTAGGCATCAAATCACATAACCTGTAATTGGTTATATTTCCTCCTTTCCAAGGGATTATATCTGTTATATTTCATTGCATTAACTAGAACATTCAGAAAACCATACTAGGGATCTCTTTCTTTTTATTGATTTAAATGCAAATGTCTCCTGCATTCCACCAGTACATACCATGTTGGCTATTGATTTAAGAAATATTTTTTTTTAAATATTATGTTAAACAAATTCTCTTCCAGCCTGTGTTACTAAAAATTATATTTCACAAATAGGTGACAAATGCATTTTGAAATCTAATAAATATTTCTGTTTTTTTCTTATTTGAATACTTTATGTAAGATATTCACAGAAGTTTGTAAATTAGACCAATCTTTAATTACTATGATAAAATCTACAAATCATAGGTAATTATTGTTTTAGTATATTGTTTATTTTTAAAATACTTTTTTTTTTCTTATAAGTGATATTACTGGCCTTACTTTAAATCCTATTTTTTAATGCTTTTTGTGTTGGTTTGTTCGCTCATTTGTTTTTTTGTTTCTTGCTGATCCCCCTTTCTTTCTCATGGGTAAATAGTCTGTTTTGTTTGTTTACATCTCTGTGTTGATTTAAAATATGAAATAAATTCTTAATTTTATAAGAAGTGCTTTTAAGCATATCTAAAAAAAACCTTTTTTTTAATGTATTCTCAGAATATTTCTCTAATTTTCGAATAAAAGAGTAGAACAATAACTATTTGATTCTTCTTTTCATGATAAGAAATTTGTCACAATTTTTGTTCTCTTGTGTTCCATACACTTCTTCCTTCCAAATCACTATTACCTTCTTCAGTAATTACAAATCTGGATTATTATCAACAATCTTAGCATGTAAAATTTATTTTCTAATGATTGGGAGGTTGACATTAAATTAGCTCTATTGACTTACTTTCAATGCTTATCTCCAAACCTTTTAAATAAAAATATTCCCAAAGATTTGGATATTTGATCTATCCCACGCTTGATTGAGCTTTGTCTTCAACTCACATTTTTGGGAAGAATGATTGAATATATATTTTCAGATAAGATGCATATCTTAGCATGCATATTTACTGTCTTCAACATAAATAATAATTTAGGCATCTGAACTTCCCATATGAATAGAGAAAAATAGGAGATGGTACAATTATTCAATACGTTTATTCAGCATTTACTTGTGACAGACACTGTGTGAGGCTTTGATTAACAAGATAGCACTAGACCATGCCCTCCTGGAACTTACAATCTGTTGAAGAGAAAAGAGGTAGGCAAATAATCACAGAAATAATTATTTGATTGCAATTACTAGTAATAAAAGTAACAAATATAAGATTCCATAGAAGTATGAAACAGGAAGCCAGCACTAGTATGAGAAAACAGGAAGTGCTTCTCTGAGGAAGACAGACCTGAAAGTTGAATAGGATTTAGCTAGGGAAAGGGGAGAGGCAAGAAAGGAAGAGTATAGCAGGCAGACCATGTGTGTGAATGCCCCTAGATGAGGAAATATTTGGCACATATGATAAAAGAAAAGAAGGCATATATAACAAAAGCATCGTGAGTAGGAGAGTAAGAGAAGTGAGGCTGAAGTGAGAGGGACCAAAGAAAGCAAAATCTTACAGTCCATGTTAAAGGATTCTTTGTCGTTGTTGTTGTTGTTGCAATTGTCACTCTCATTGATGTTTGTGTTTATTCTAAGAGCAATGAAAACCATTGAAGAGTTTTAACAAGGGAAAGACACGATCTCATTTGTGCTTTTATAATAGTACTCTGTTGTTGCTGTTAGGTGCCATAGAGTCAGTTCCAATTCATAGCAACCCTATGTACAACAGAAGGAAACACTGCCCGGTCCTGCGCCATTCTCACAATCATTGTTATGCTTGAGCCCATTGTTGCAGCCTCTGTGTCAATTCATCTTGTTGAGGGTCTTCCTCTTTTTCACTGACCCTCTGCTTTACTGAGCATGATGTCCTTCTTCAGGTACTAGTCCCTCCTGCTAACATGTCCAAAGTACACGAGATGAAGTCTCACCATCCTCACTTCTAAGGAGCATTCTAGTTATACTTCTTCCAAGACAGATTTGTTCATTTTTTTGGCCATGGTATATTGAATGTTCTTCATCAACACCACAATTCAAAGGCATCAATTCTTCTTCAGTCTTCGTTATTCATCATCCAGCTTTTGCATGCACATGAGGCAATTGAAAACACATGTCTTGGGTCAGGCACACCTTAGCCTTCAAGGTAATATCTTTGCTTTTGAATACTTTAAAGAGGCCTTTTGCAGCAGATTTGCACAATGCAATGCGTCTTTTAATTTCCTGACTGCTGCTTCCATGGGCATTGATTGTGGATCCAAGTAAAATGAAATTCTTGACAACTTCAACCTTGTCACCATTTATCAAGATGTTGCTTATTGGTCCAGTGGTGAAGATTGTTGTTCTTTATGTTGAGGTGTAATCCATACTGAAGGCTTCATCAGTAAGTGCTTCAAGTCCTCTTCACTTTCAGAAAGCAAGGTTGTGTCATCTGAATAATGCAGGTTGTTAATGAGTCCAGTAGTCCAGTCCTGATCCTGCATTCTTCTTCATATAGTCCAGCTTCTCAGATTATTTGCTCAGCATACAGATTGAATAAGTACGGTGAAAGGATACAACCCCGATTCACACTTTTCTTGACTTTAACTCACGCAGTATCCCCTTGTTCTGTATGAACAAATGCCTCTTGATCCATGTACAGGTTCCTCACAAACACAATTAAGTGTTCTAGAATTCCCATTCTTTGAACATTATCCATAATCTGTTATGATCCACACAGTCGAATGCCTTTCTATAGTCAACAAAACACAGGTAAATGTCTTTGTGGTATTCTCTGCTTTCAGCCAGGATCCATTTAACATTAGCCATGATGTCCCTGGTTCCACATCCTTTTCTGAATCTGACTTGAATTTCTGGCAGTTCTTTGTTGACATACTCCTGCGGCCACTTTTGAATGATCTTCAGCAAAATTTTACTTGCATGCGAAATTAATGATATCGTTTGATAATTTCTGCTTTCTGTTGGATCACCTTTCTTGGGAATAGGCATAAATATGGATCTTTTCCAGTCAATTGGCCAGGTAGATGCTTGTTAAAGGAGCCCTGGTGGCTCAACAGTTAAGCTCTCAGCTACTAAACGAAAGGTTGGCATTTCAAACACTTTGAGATCTTTCCTGAAGTACAACATGGTCAATGATAGGTTAATATATATACATCTGCAAAGAAGACCAGTTATTATGACTATTATTCAAATTTACGCACCAATCACAAAGACCAAAGATAAAAAAAATTGAAGATTTTTATGGCCTGCTCCAATCTGAAACTGATCTAATGTGCAATCAAGAGGTATTGATAATTATTGGTAATTAGAATGTGAAAGTTGGAAACAAGGAAGATGGATGAGTAGTAGAAAAATATAGCCATGGTGACAGGAATGATGCCAGAGATCACATGGTAGAATTCTGCAAAACTAATGACTTGCTCATTGAAAATACTTTTTTCCAACAACACAATCCAAAACTGTACACATGGACCTCACCAGACAGATTACACAGGAATCAAATTGACTACATCAGTGGAAGGAGATGATGGAGAAACTCAGTATTATAAGTCAAGACAAAGCCAGGGGCCAGCTGTGGAACGGATCATCTATTGCTCATGTGCAAATTCATGTTGAAGCTGAAGGAAATCAAAGCAAGTCCATGAGAGCCAAAGTACTACCTTTAATACATTCCTCCTGAATTTAGAGACCATCTCAAGAATAGATCTGACACACTAAAACACTAATAATCAAAGATCAGAAAAGCTGTGGGAAGACAGCATACATAAAGAAAGTGAAAGGTCATTAAAAAGACAGTAAAGAATAAAAAGACCAAAATGAATGTCAAAACAGATGGAAACTTGATCGTAAATGCAGAGTAGCATAAGCAAAGGAAAGAAATGATGAAGTAAAAGAACTGAACAAAAGATTTCAAAAGGCAACTTGAGAATACAAGGCAAAGTATTATGATTGAATGTGCAAAGACTTAGAGTTAGAAAACCAAAAAGAATGAATACTATCTGCATTTCTCAAGCTAAGAGAACTGAAGAGAAAATTCAAGCCTCAAGTTTTTTTTAATAATTTTTATTGTGCTTTAAGTGAAAGTTTACAAATCAAGCCAGTCTCTCACACAAAAACCCATATACACCTTGCTACACACTCCCAATTACTCTCCCCCTAATGAGACAGCCCGCTCTCCCTCTATTCTCTCTTTTTGTGTCCTTTTCGCCAGCTTCTAACCCTTTCGACCCTCTCATCTCCCCTCCAGGCAGGAGATGCCAACATAGTCTCAAGTGTCCACCTGATCCAAGAAGCTCACTCCTTACCAGCATCCCTCTCCACCCTCTCATCTCCCCTCCAGGCAGGAGATGCCAACATAGTCTCAAGTGTCAACCTGATCCAAGAAGCTCACTCCTCACCAGCATCCCTCTCCAACCCATTGTCCAGTCCAATTCATGTCTGAAGAGTTGGCTTCGGCAATAGTTCCTGTCCTGGGCCAACAGAAGGTCTGGGGGCCATGACCACCGGGGTCCTTCCAGTCTCAGTCAGACCATTAAGTCTGGTCTTATGAGAATTTGGGGTCTGCATCCCACTGCTCTCCTGCTCCCTCAGGGGTTCTCTGTTGTGTTCCCTGTCAGGGGAGTCATCTGTTGTAGCCAGGCACCATCTAGTTCTTCCAGTCTCAGAGTGATGTAGTCACTGGTTCATGAAGACCTTTCTGTCTTTTGGGCTCCTAATTGCCTTGTGTCCATGGTGTTCTTCTTTCTCCTTTGATCCAGGTGGGTTGAGACCAATTGATGCGTCTTAGATAGCTGCTTGCTAATGTTTAAGACCCCAGATGCCACTCTTCAAAGTGGGATGCAGAATGTTCTCTTAATAGATTTTATTATGCCAATTGACTTAGATATCCCCTGAAACCATGGTCCCCAGACCCCTGCCCCTGTTACGCTGGCCTGCGAAGCATTCAGTTTATTCAGGAAACTTCTTTGCTTTTGGTTTAGTCCAATTGTGCTGACCTCCCCTGTACTGCGTGCTGTCTTTCCCTTCACCTAAAGTAGTTCTTATCTACTATCTAATTAGTGAACACCCCTCTCCTATCTTCCCTCCCTCCCCACTCTCATAACCACAAAAGAATGTTTTCTTCTCAGTTTAAACTATTTCTCAAGTTCTTATAACAGTGGTCTTATACAATAAGAGAGAGAAGATGCTTTGTAGTAATTCAATGTTTTGGATTCTGCTAAGGCTTGCTTTATGACCTAATATGTGGTCTATTCTAGAGAACGTTCCATGTGCCCTAGAAAAGAAAGCATAGTTGGTTGCTGTTGGGTAGAGTGTTCTGCATGTCTATGCGGTCAGGTTGGTTGATTGTGGCATTTGGATCTTCCGCGTCTTTATAGAGCTTCTTTCTGGATGTCCTGTCCTTTACAAAAGTGGTGTGTTGAAGTCTTCTACTATTATTGTGGAGCTGTCTATCTCACTTTTCAATGCTGATAGAGTTTATGTATCTTGCAGCCCTGTCATTGGGTGCATAAATATTTAATATGGTTATATCTTCTTGGTGTATTGTCCCTTTAATCATTATATAGTGTCCTCCCTTATCCTTTATGATGGATTTCACTTTAAAGTCTATTTTGTCAGAAATTAATATTGCCACTCCTCCTCTTTTTTGATTGTTGTTTGCTTGATATATTTTTTTCCATCCTTTGAGTTTTAGTTTGTGTTTCTAAGTCTAAGGTGTGTCTCTTGTAGGCAGCATATAGACGGATCTTGTTTTTTAATCCATCCTGCCACTCTTTGTCTCTTTATTGGTGCATTTAGTCCATTTACATTCAGGGTAATTATGGATAGGTATGAATTTAGTGCTATCATTTTGATGTCTCTTTTGTGTGTTGACAGTTTCTTTTTCCTCCTTGATTTTATGTGCTGAGTAGATTTTCTTTATGTATTGTCCTTTCCTCCTATTTGTTGTTGTTGACTTTGTTTCTGCTGAGTCTGTATTTTTCCCTCGTATTTTATTTTGATGAGTAGAATAGTTTGTCTCCTTTGTTATTTACTTATTTCTTATTATTTACCCCTATTTTTCTAAATTTATAACTAAGTTTTATTTCTTTGTATTGCCATATCTTCCTCTCCATATGGAAGGTGTATGATTACATTTCTTAGTCCCTCTTCATTATTTTAATGTTGTCTTCTTTTATATAAAAACATCGCTGTTACCCTGTGTTGGGCTTTTTTTTTTTTTTTTTGGATTTCCCTGACTGGGTTGGTTTCTGATTGCTCTGCTCAGTGTTCTAGTCTTGGGTCGATACCTGATATTATTGATTTTCTAACCAAAGAACTCCCTTTAGTATTTCTTGTAGTTGTGGTTTGGTTTTTACGGATTCCCTTAACTTGTGTTTATCTGGAAATGTCTTAATTTCACCTTCATATTTAAGAGACAGTTTTGATGGATATATGATTCTTGGCAGGCAATTTTTTTCCTTCCATTTTTTAAATATGTCATTCCATTGCCTTCTTGCCTGCATGGTTTTTGCCAAGTAGTCCGAGCTTATTCTTATTGGCTCTCCCTTGTAGGTGACTTTTCTTTTATCCCTCACTGCTCTTGTAATTGTCTCTTTATCTTTGGTTTTGGAAAGCTTGATTATAATATGTCTTGATGACTTTCTTTTAAGATCTACCTTATGTGGAGTTCGATGAGCATCTTGGATAGATATCTTCTCATCTTTCACAATATCAGGAAAGTTTTCTGCCAACAAATCTTCAACAACTTTCTCTGTATTTTCTATCATCCCTCCCTGTTCTGGTACTCCAGTCACTCATAGGTTATTTCTCTTGATAGAGTCCCACATGATTCTTAAGATTTCTTCATTTTTTTTTAATTCTTTTATCTGATTTTTCTTCAAATATATTAGTGCCAAGTGATTTATCTTCGAGTTCAGAAATTCTAGCTTCTACTTGCTCAATTCTACTCCTCTGACTTTCTACTGAGTTATCTAATTCTGTAATTTTATTGTTAATCTTCTGAATTTCTGATTGCTGTCTGTCTATGGATTTTTCCAGCTTATTAAACTTTTCATTATGTTTCTGAATAATCTTTCTGATTTCTTCAGTTGCTTTATCTGTGTGTTCCTTGGCTTGTTCTGTGTATTGCCTCATTTCCTTCCTGATGTCTTGAAGGAGTCTGTATATTAAACTTTTGTATTCTGGCTCTGGTAATTCCAGGAATGCACTTTCATCTAAAAGATCCCTGGATTCTTTGTTTTGAGAGCCTATTGAAGTGCTCATGGCCTATTTCTTTATGTGACTTGTTATTGACTGTTGTCTCCGAGCCATCTACGTTATTGTATTAGTTTATGCTTGCTCACTGTGTCGTAGCTGCTTGCTTTGTTTTGTTTTGGTATACCCCTATGTGTTGCTTGAGTGAGCTAGCTTGATCATTTTCACCTTTGGAGCTCTGGTGTCCTGTCCCTGGCTGGCTAGAGCTGTTATCAGGTATATCGCTCTAGGAATCCATTCAGTTTTCTTGTATGAATTCAGCTCAGGTTTCCAGGTAGCTGATATCAAGTGTGTAGTACAGGCTCTGTTCTACAGTCTTAGATGGGCAGGGGCGATTGGTGTATATACCGGTATCTGATTGCAGCAGGGGGTCACGCTCTGAACAAGGCAGGGGGCTGAGAACCGACTCCCAAGTGTCTGAGGAAAATGGGTCTCTGTTCCCTAGAGCATGCTGGTGGGTGTGTTCTGCAGAGGGACCATGGGCATCCAAAGTTTTTGTTGTAAGGACTGGGAGGTAACAGTTATCCCTGGACCCCTGTCGCGGGTGCCTGGGTGACCCAAGTGGAGCCACCAGTCCGTAGGTCCCTGTTGTGGGTAGGTAAGGACCTCGTTTAATAGACAAAGCAATGTCAAAAGTCAAACACCCACCTCTCCACTACACAGCCGAAATGGTTGGAGTTTGCCAACAATGGCCTATTCTCCCGAAATAGGCCCACACAGGTCCATGCAGAAGGGAAAGATGCTCAAGGTCCAGAGACAGTTTATGCCTGGACAGAAGCTGCTTTCTTCCTGAGCTCCCTCGGTTTAATGGAGCTAGCAAATTATCTTTTCCCCCCAGTTGCAATTTTTTTTCCTTCCCCAAGGCCGGGAGGATGGCTCTAGGTGCTCACCAGGGTCTATCTCAGGCCCAGGGATTCAGCCGCTGAAGCTGGCTTCGGGGTGGGGGGGGCGGTAAAATATATGCAAGTACTTAGCTTTTGCCGAGAGCACCCTTCTCCTCAGGTTCCGGAGGTGTGAGTGGGCTGTGTGGCTGGCTGCTTCTCCCTGAGGAAACTGTGGCCAAATGCTAGTACCAGCCAGCCGCTGCCACTCCAGAAATGATGCCTGAGGGCTCCACGTGATCCAGGTCCACTAACTCCTCTCCGCTTCTGAAAGGTCTCTTCCTTCCCCGGTCCCTCAATTTATTGTCTAAGCTTGCCTTTGATGCTCAGGGCTCCCAGCTTGTCACAAATATACTCATTTCACTTGTTTTTTCAGGTCTTTGCTGTGAAGAGAGCTCCACGGAAGCGTCTGTCTATTCTGCCATCTTGGCTCCACCCCCTCAAGTTTATTACTAAAGGATTCTATGGGCAAAAAGTTGAGTGATGCAAGATGCATCCAAAAAAAAAAAAAAAAAACTGAAGGAATACTGAGTCACTGTACCAAAAAATAATCTGTTGGCCTTTAGCCATTTTAGCATATGATCAAGAACTTAGGCTGTGTTCTCTAGAGAAGCAAAACCAGTAAGTCGTATAAATATGTATAGAGAGAGGAAGATTCAGAGAGAGAGATTTATACCAAGGAGACAGCTCACACTATTGTAGAGGCTGAAACACCCCAAGTCCATGGATCAGGATAGAGGCTTCTCCTGATTCGCGTAACTGCAGGGGCTGGTGAACCCAAGATCAGCGGACCAGAGAGTAGGAATCTTTTTCACAGGCTGTGGAGATCAAAGAGTTCCAAGATCGACAGGTAAGCTGCTAGTTCAAGTACAAGAACCAGAGGTCAGATGAACACAAGGCAGCTGCAGGATCCAGAACAAGCCAAAAACCTTGGCAATGCAAGCAGGAAGGAAGTAGGAGGCAGAGAGCAGAGAGATGAAGCCTGAGGGGGTGGTGAGCCACCACAGGCCCCACCTCTGCCAGTATCATTCAGCAGATTCCATCATGGAGGTGATCACATATCAAATTTCAACAGGAAAGGGACCACAACGTTATACAACTACCAAAACACTGAGAATCATGGCCCAGCCAAGTTGACACACAATCTTAACCATCACATGCTGGTACTGAAACAAGTTCAAGCTGCACTGAAGGCATTGCTGAAAAACAAGTCTCCAGGAATTGACAGAATACCAACTGAGATGCTTCAACAAATGGATGCAATGCTGGAAGTGCTTACTCATCTATGTCAAGAAATTTAGAAGACAGCTACCTGGACAACCAACTAGAAGAGATCCATATTTGTGCACATTCCAAAGAAAGGTGATCAAAAGGAATGCAGGAATTATTGAACAATACCATTAATAACATATTTTCAATTGTTATTATACATTTACCAATACATCACTGCTCTTAACCATTACTAATAATCATTAGAAAAATGGTTAGGATACACCCTATATAAATTAAAAACAAATTCGTAAGCATGACTTTAAAATAAATAAAAATATGTATCACAAAAATGGAAGGAAAATGAATACAATGGCATGATGGTTAATGTGTGGCAACTTAGGTGGGCCATGATTCTCAGTGGTTTGGCAGTTATGTAATGATGCAGTTTGGCAGTTATGTAATGATGTAATTTGGCAATTATGTAATTATGTAGCCATCCTCTATGAGGTGAACTGATGTAATCAGCCAAACAGTTGTAAGAGGAGTTTCCTCGGTGTGTGGCTTGAATCCAATACATATATGGACATTCTGGCAAAGCTTGCTTGCTTGCTGTGAATCCTGAATCCAGCTCATCATCATCTGAGCTCCAGTTCTTAGAGCTTGAGCCAGCAGCCTTCTATCTTACCTGCCAAACTTGAGATTTGTCAGCCTATGCAGCCTATGAGCCTGCAGCCTGCCTTCTATCTCCAGTCTTGGATTTGTCAGCCTCCTCAGCCCATGAGCCAGCTGTCTGCCATCTGACCCTCTGATCAAGGATTCATCAGACACTACAGCTACATGAATCAGGAGAAGCCACCAGTCTGACACCTGACACATGGACTTGGGACTTGACATCCTCTACAACTGTGTGAGCCATTTCTTTCAGATAAATCTCTCTCTCTCTCTATGTGTGTGTGTGTGTGTGTGTATACATAGCTATCGAGTGAGTTCCAACTCATAGTAACCCAGGAGAGAAACAGGGTTTATGTATCGGTTTGGAAATACTGAGCATGAAGTGCTTCTGGGACATACAAGAAACATTTCAACTTGAGATATAAGCGATAAATGAAGCAATGAGAGTGAATATATGAGATTACTTAGGAAGAATTGCAGAGAGGGATAGGAAAAGAGCTGAACTACAGCAACTTACAAAACCAAAAAAACAAAGCCCTTTGCCATTGAATTGATTCTGACTCATAGCAACCCTATACAAAGCATGTATATATAATGAACCTAAAACTGAGTTTGAGAACTGGAAGAAAACCACAAGAACTGGTAAGAAAGCCATGAAACTCTAGGATTGTGGAAACCGGCCACAGCATCTGTTGTTGAGGGGTTCAGCAACCCTAGTAAAAGTATTTGAAAATCCTCATTAGATTTAGCCACAGTGTATTTTCCTGACTTGCCATAAGCATATATATTTTCTGTGTTTTATTCTAGGTACAGCAAATTTTTCATAGTTTTCTCAGGCTACCTTACACTCAGATATCTAGTTTTAAAAGTAGGTAGTCCAACTCATAGCAACCCCATGCACAACACAAAAAAACACTGCCGAGTCCTGCGCCATCCTCACAAGCGTTGCTATGCTTGAGCCCATCATTCCAGCCACTGTGTCAATCAATTTCATCGAGGGTCTTCTTCTTTTTGTTGACCCTCTACTTTATCAAACATGATGTCCTTCTCCAGGAACTTGTCCCTCCTGATAATACGTCCAATGAACATGAGATGAAGTCTCACCATCCTCACTTCCAAGGAGCATTCTGGCTGTACTTCTTCCAAGATAGATTTGTTCATTCTTTTGGTAGTCCGTGGTACATTCAGTATTCTTTGCCAACACCGTAATTGAAAAGCATGAATTCTTCTTTGATCTTCTTTATTCATGGTCCAGCTTTCACATGCATATGAGGCAATTGAAAACATCATGATTTGGGTCAGTGACATCTTTACTTTTCAAAATGTTAAGAGGTCTTTTGCAGCAGATTTTCCCAATGCAATATGTGGTTTGAGCACAACTAAGTGTCCTGGAATTTCCATTCTTTGCAATATTATCCATAATTTGTGATGATCCTCAAAGTTGAAGGCCCTTGCATAGTCAATAAAGCACAGGCAAACATCTTTTTGGTATTCTCTGCTTTCAACCAAGATCCATCTGACATAAGCAAGATATCCCTTAGTTCCACGTCCTCTTCTGAATCTGACTTGAATTTCTGGCAGTACCTTGTCAATGTAAACCTGCAACTCTTTTTAAATTATCTTTAGGATAATTTTACTTGCATGTGATATTATATTAGTGATATTGGTTGATAATTTCTACATTCTCTTGGATCACCTTTCTTTGGAACAGGCACAAATATGGATCTCTTCTGGTCAGTTGGCCAGGTAGCTGTCTTTAAAATTTCTTGGCATAGATGAGTGAGTACTTGCAGCATTGCATCCATTTGTTGAAACATCTCAACTGGTATTCTGTCTGTTCCTGGAGCCTGTTTTTCATCAATGCCTTCAGTGCAGCTTGAACTTCTTCCTTCAGTACCACCAATTCTTGATCATATGCTACCTCCTGGAACGGCTGGATGTCGACCAATTCTTTTTGGTACAGTGACTGTGTATTCTTCCCATCTTGTCTTGATGCTTCCTTCATCATTCAATATTTTGTCCTTAGAATCTTTCAATATTGCAACTCAAGGCTTGAATTTTTTCTTCAATTCTTTGAGCTTGAGAATTTGAAGCTGAAAAAAATTAAAGCAAGTCTACAAAAGCCAAAATATGACCTTGAGTATATCCCACCTGAATTTGGAGAACAATTTACGAACAGATTTGATGCACTGAACGCTAATGACCGAAGACCAAAAGAGTTGTGGGATGACAGGATATCATACGAGAAGAAAGCATAAGGTCACTGAAAAGACAAGAAAGAATGAAAAGACCAAAATGGATGTTAGAAGAGACCCTCAAACTTGCTCTTGAACATAGAGTAGCTAAAGCAAATGGAATAATTGATGAAGTAAAAGAGCTGAACAGAAGATTTTAAAGGGAGGCTTGAGAAGAAAAAGTAAAGTATTATAATGATATGTGCAAAGATCTGGAGTTAGAAAACCAAAAGGAAAGACTGGTTTCTGTGGAAGTGTCTAAATGACTGCCTTACAAACACAGTTTTGAAACACATGCCATTTGATATTGCTGCAAAAACAGTCTGAGCTTTCTCTCTTTATCCCAGGTTCACTAAACTGGCTCATCTACTTTCACCTTCACCCATAAACATCTACAGCATTCTCCTATTTTTTTTTTTCACTTTACTGAAACATCTCATCCGCCCCATAGTTTAATAAATATAAATTAAGTTTTGTAAAAGGAAACAGAGAAATTGACATGAAGCAAAAAGACATTGCTGGAGGTGGGGCCAAGATGGCTGACTAGGCAGATGCTACCTCAGATCCCTCTTGCAAAAAAGACTTGGAAAAACAAGTGAATTGATCACATACATGGCAATCTATGAACCCTGACCATCAAACACAGATCTAAAGAGTTGACCTGAGTGCCAGGTGAGTGAAAAGCTGCGCTCTGAACCAGCAACCGCTTCTGGAACCCCTGACCCACCCCACAGCCTTGAGCCCCCACGGTTCCCTGGTGCTGAGTGGCGGGGCTGATTGCGGCTTGCTGAGAAGGGGCAGGCATGGGACACAGCCCTAACCCCTAGCCCCCTGGGGTAACCTCAGAGAGACTCAGCCAGCGCAAGGCTGCACACTGACGGGGCTAACGAGAGAACGAACAACCACGGGGAAGCAGCGGCTGTTTTCGGAAACTGGAGCCAGTGTCCCAGTCAGAAGACCTTGGCACCGGGCTTTGGACTGGGCGCAGGGGAGCTGAGCACGGCATTCTGAGACAGTGCAAACATGGGGCACAGCCCTAGCCCCCTGAAGTGACCCCAGGGGAAGCCCAGCCAGTGCACGCAGGCAGCGCAGCGACGCAGCTGACGGGAGGAAAAGTCACTGGGAGGCAGTGACTGATTTTGGAGCTGGGGAACCTTGGCACTAGGCTTTGGACTGGGAGCGGAGGAACTAACTATAGCTTCTGTGACAGCACAAGCATAGGATGCGGGCCTGACCCTCGGGGGCAATCTCAACCCAGCCAGCGCACACAATCAACACGCCCCTCGGGAATCTCAGATAAAACAGTCATCCCAAGCAAGATAAGTAACTTTGACTATATTCCTGGGTGTACTCTTATCTATCTGATCCCTCCCCTCCCCTTCCCAGGTGGCTTCATTAACATTGGAATTTCCTGGGCCAGAGAGTGAAGTGCTCTGCGGTTTTTTTTTCTTTGTTTGTTTGTTTTGTCTTTTCCTAACCCATTCTCCTGGCCTGAGAGAAGCAGCTACAAAAAACCCAGGGACCAAGAATCCTTCCCTGATTTCCTGAAATTGGAATAAAAATACAAAACCAGCTCCAGCCAAGCTTTTGTGATCCACAGTCTTGGGCTTTTATCCCTACAGGGAACAAGGTGGCTATTATAATGCAAAGACAATTCTGATAGTGATCTGACTATAATTGTTTTAGTGGATTATTGGAAAGAAAGGTTCCCAGGTCTGATATCTCTGCGTATTCAACAGAGCCCTCACGGACCCACAACAGGGAACTGAGGGCTGAAGCTCCACCCAAACCACCTAACCTCCTGCCATAGAGGTCTGAGGATAGTGACACCTACCAATCTGTAGAGGTACATGCATTGGGTGCCTAAGGTACAGCTGCAGAGCCCACCCATCAAAGTGCTTTAGGAATAGAGACACACCTACCTCACTGGCACTTGGGGAAAAACTGTCAGCATCCTGCCCCCCTGGAATGTGACCCCCTGCTGCTACTAGAATCTGGTGCACACAACTATCACCACTACTCCTCTAAGCGAATAGGTGATAGTCTACCCCACACACTTGGTGACCCTAAATCAGATTCTACTCAAGAATAGTGAATGGACCCTTAGGCTTATATTTCTGGTAATGGCCCAAACCAGCTGCTAAGAGGACATAAGTGATTCAAAGCCTACAACAATCAAGACAGCACAATCTAGTAGCCCATCTACGTATATTGAAAGAAAACAAAACAAGATAAGACTCAGTGGGCAAATATAAAATAAACCATTACAATATCTTATAGATGGCTCGGAGACAACGGTTGATATCAAACCACATAAAGAAGCAGACCATGATTGCTTCTACAACTCCCCAAATTAATGAATCAAAATCTTTCCCAAATGAAGACACAATCCTGGAATTGCCAGATGCAGAATATAAAAAACTAATTTACAGAATGCTTCAAGACATCAGGGATGACCTCAAAAAATGAAATAAGGCAATCTACAGAAAAAGCCAAGGAACACACTGATAAAGCAGTTGAAGAAATCAAAAAGATTATTCAAGAACATAGTGGAAAAATTAATAAGCTACAAGAATCCATAGAGAGACAGCATTCAGAAATCCAAAAGATTAACAATAAAATTACAGAATTAGACAATGCAATAGGAAGTCAGAGGAGCAGAATCTAGGAATTGCAATGCAGAGTGGGGGAGGTGGAGGATAAAGCAATTGACACCAATATAGCTGAAGAAAAATCAGATAAAAGAATTAAAAAAAATGAAGAAACCCTAAGAATCATGTGGGACTCTATCAAGAAGAATAACTTGCATGTGATTGGAGTTCCAGAACAGGGAGGGATAACAGACAATACAGAGAGAATAGTTGAAGATCTGTTGGCAGAAAACTTCCCTGACATCATGAAAGATAAAAGGATATCTATCCAAGATGCTCATCGAACCCCATATAAGATTGATCCAAAAAGAAAATCACCAAGACATACTATTGTCAAACTTGCCAAAACCAAAGATAAAGAGAAAATTTTAAAAGCAGCCGGGAATAAAAGAAAGTTCTCCAACAAAGGAGAATCAATGAGAATAAGTTGAGACTACTCAGCAGAAACCGTGCAGGCAAGAAGGAAATGGGATGACATATACAGAGCACTGAAGGAGAAAAACTGCCAATCAAGGATCATTTATCCAGCAAAACTCTCTCAAATATGAAGGCAAAATTAAAATATTTACAGATAAACACAAGCTTAGAGAATTTGCAAAAACCCAACCAAAGCTACAAGAAATACTAAAGGAAATTGTTTGGTCAGAAAATCAATAACATCAGATAACAACACAACCCAAAGACACAGAACAGAACATCCTGATATCAACTCAAATAGGGAAATCACAAAAACAAATTAAGAATAATTTTAAAAAGGAAAAATGCTCAAAACAGGGAATCATTGAAGTCATTATGTAAAAGATCACAATAGTCAAAAAGAGGGACTAAATACAGGAGGCACAGAACTGCCATATGGAGAGGAAAACAAGGTGATATAAGATGATACAAGTTAGGTTTTTACTTAGAAAAATAGTGGCAAATATTAAGGTAACCAAAAGAGGTCTAAGAATTCCATAACTCAAAATAAAAACCAAGAAAAACATAACGACTCAGCAAACATAAAGTCAAATACTATGAAAATGAGGAACACACAAGTTACAAAGCAAAACGTCTCAGCACAGAAAAGTAAGTGGAAAATGAAATTGTCAACAACACACAAAAAGGCATCAAAATGACAGCACTAAACACATTCTAAGCTATAATTACGCTGAATGTAAATGGACTAAATGCACCAATAAAGAGACAGATAGTCTCAGACTGGATAAAGAAACATGATCCGTCTATATGCTGCCTACAAGAGACACACCTTAGACTTAGAGACACAAACAAACTAAAACTCAAAGGATGGAAAAAAATATATATCAAGAAAACAATCAAAAAAAAAAAAGAATATTAATTTCTGACAAAATAGACTTCAGAGTTAAATACACCACAAAGGATGAAGAAGGACACTACATAATCATTAAAGGGACAATTGACCAGGAAGATATAACCATATTAAATATTTATGCACCCAATGACAGGGCTGCAAGATACATAAAACAAACTTTAACAGAACTGAAACGTGAGATAGATACCTCCACAATTATTGTAGGAGATTTCAACACACCACTTTTGGAGAAGGACAGGACATCCAGTAAGAAGCTCAATAGAGACACGGAAGACCTAATTGCTACAATCAACCAACTTAACCTCATTGACTTATACAGAACACTCCACCCAACTGCTGCAAAGTATACTTTTTTTTCTAGCGCACATGGAACATTTTCTAGAATAGACCACATATTAGGACATAAAACAAACCTTTGCAGAATCCAAAACATCCAAATATTACAAAGCATCTTCTCAGACCTTAAGGCCATAAAAGTGGAAATCAATAACAGAAAAATTAGGGAAAAGAAATCAAATACTTGGGAACTGAACAATACCCTGCTGAAAAAAGACTGGGTTATAGAAGACATTAAGGAGGGAATAAAGAAATTCAAAGAATGCAACGAGAATTAAAATGCTTTCTATCAAAACCTCTGGGACACAGCAAAAGCAGTGCTCAGAGGTCAATTTATATCGATAAATGCACACATACAAAAAGAAGAAAGAGCCAAAATCAGAGAACTGTCCCTATGACTTGAACAAATAGAAAGCGAGCAACAAAAGAATCCATCAGGCACCAGAAGAAAACAAATAATAGAGAACAGAAAAACAATTGAAAGAATTAACAAAGCCAAAAGCTCGTTCTTTGAAAAAATTAACCAAATTGATAAACCATTGGCCAGACTGACTAAGGAAATACAGGACAGGAAACAAATAATCCGAATAAGAGACGAGATGGGCCATATCACAACAGACCCAACTGAAATTAAAAGAATCATATCAGATTATTACGAACAATTGTATTCTAACAAATTTGAAAATCTAGAAAAAATGGATGAATTTCTAAAAAAACACTACCTACCTAAACTAACACAATCAGAAGTAGAACAACTAAATAGACCCATAACAAAAAAAGAGATTGAAACGGTAATCAAAAAACTCCCAACAAAAAAAAGCCCTGGCCCGGACGGCTTCACTGCAGGGTTCTACCAAACTTTCAGAGAAGAGTTAACACCACTACTACTAAAGGCATTTCAGAGCATAGAAAAGGACAGAATAGTACCAAACTCATTCTATGAAGCCACCATATCCCTGATACCAAAACCAGGTAAAGACACCACAAGAAAAGAAAATTACAGACCTATATCCCTCATGAACAGAGATGCAAAAATCCTCAACAAAATTCTTGCCAATAGAATTCAACAACATATCAAAAAAATAATCCACCACGACCAAGTGGGATTTATACCAGGTATGCAAGGTTGGTTTAATATTATGCAAGGTTGGTTTAATATTAGAAAAACCATTAATGTAATCCACCACATAAATAAAACAAAAGACAAAAACCACATGATCTTATCAACTGATGCAGAAAAGGCATTTGACAAAGTACAACACCCATTCATGATGAAAACTCTCAGCAAAATAGGAATTGAAGGAAAATTCCTTAACATAATAAAGGGCATTTATACAAAGCCAACAGCCAACACCATTGTAAATGGAGAGAGCCTGAAAGCATTCCCCTTGAGAACGGGAACCAGACAAGGATGCCCTTTATCACCGCTCTTACTCAACATTCTGTTAGAGGTCCTAGCCAGAGCAATTAGGCTAGACAAAGAAATAAAGGGCATCCGGATTGGCAAGGAAAAAGTAAAATTACCTCTATTTGCAGATGACATGATCTTATACACAGAAAACCCTAAGGAATCCTCCCAAAAACTACTGAAACTAATAGAAGAGTTCGGCAGAGTCTCAGGTTACAAGATAAACATACAAAAATCACTTGGATTCCTCTACATCAACAAAAAGAACATGGAAGAGGAAATCACCAAATCAATGCCATTCACAGTAACCCCCAAGAAGATAAAATACTTAGGAATAAATCTTACCAAAGATGTAAAAGACCTATACAAAGAAAACTATGAAGTACTAGTACAAGAAACTAAAAGGGACCCACATAAGCGGAAAAACATACCTTGCTCATGGATAGGAAGACTTAACATAGTAAAAATGTCTATTCTACCAACAGCCGTCTACACATACAATGCACTTCCGATCCAAATTCCAATGACATTTTTTAATGTGATGGAGAAACAAATCACCAACTTCATATGGAAGGGAAAGAAGCCCCGGATAAGTAAAGCATTACTGAAAGAGAAGAAAGTGGGAGGCCTCACTCAACCTGATTTTGGAACATATTGTACAGCCACAGTAGTCAAAACAGCCTGGTATTGGTACAACAATAGGCACATAGACCAATGGAACAGAATTGAGAACCCAAATATAAATCCATGCACATATGAGCAGCTGATAATTTGACAAAGGCCCAGTGTCAATTAACTAGGGAAAAGATAGTCTTTTTAAGAAATGGTGCTGGCATAACTGGATATCCATTTGCAAAAAAATGAAACAGGACCCATACCTCACACCATGCACAAAAACTAACTCCAAGTGGATTTAAGGCCTAAACATAAAGACTGAAATGATAAAGATCATGGAAGAAAAAACAGGGACAACGTTAGGAGCCCTAATACAAGGCATAAACAGAATACAAAACATTACCAAAAATGATGAAGAGAAACCAGATAACTGGGAGCTCCTAAAAATCAAACACCTATGCTCATCTAAAGACTTCACCAAAAGAGTAAAAAGACCACCTACAGACTGGGAAGGAATTTTCAGCTATGACATCTCTGGCCAGCGCCTGATCTCTAAAATCTATATGATTCTGTCAAAACTCAACCACAAAAAGACAAACAACCCAATCAAGAAGTGGGCAAAGGATATGAACACGCACTTCACTAAAGAAGATATTCAGGCGGCTAACAGACACATGAGAAAATGCTCTCGATCATTAGCCATTAGAGAAATGCAAATTAACACTACGATGAGATTCCATCTCACGCCAACAAGGCTGGCATTAATCCAAAAAACACAAAATAATAAATGTTGGAGAGGCTGCGGAGAGATTGGAACTCTTATACACTGCTGGTGGGAATGTAAAATGGTACAACCACTTTGGAAATCTATCTGGAGTTTTCTTAAAAAGTTAGAAATAGAACTACCATACAACCCAGAAATCCCACTCCTTGGAATATACCCTAGAGAAATAAGAGCCTTCACACGAACAGATAGATGCACACCCATGTTTATTGCAGCACTGTTTACAATAGTAAAAAGCTGGAAGCAACCAAGGTGTCCATCAACAGATGAATGCTTAAATAAATTATGGTACGTTCATACAACGGATTACTACGCATTGATAAAGAACAGTGACGAGTCTGTGAAACATTTCATAACATGGAGGAACCTGGAAGGCATTATGCTGAGTGAAATTAGTCAGATGCAAAAGGACAAATACTGCATAAGACCACTATTATATGTTCTTGAGAAATAGTATAAACTGAGAAGAACACATTCTTTTGTGGTTCCAAGAGGGGGAGGGACGGAGGGTGGGAGAGGGTTATTTACTGATTAGTTAGTAGATAAGAACTACTTTAGGTGAAGGGAAGGACAATACTCAATACACGGAAGGTCAGCTCAACTGGACTGGACCAAAAGCAAAGAAGTTTCCAGGATAAACTGAATGCTTTGAAGGTCAGCGGAGCAAGGGCGGGGGTTTGGGGACTATGGCTTAAGGCGACTTCTAAGTCAATTGGCATAATAAACTCTATTATGAAAACATTCTGCATCCCACTTTGAAGTGTGGTGTCTGAGGTCTTAAATGCTAAGAAGCGGCCATCTAAGACGCATCAATTGGTCTCAACCCATCTGGATCAAAGGAGGATGAAGAACACCAAGGTCACACGATAACTAAGAGCCCGAGACAGAAAGGGCCACATGAACTAAAGACTTACATCATCCTGAGACCAGAAGAACTAGATGGTGCCCGGCCACAATCAATGACTGCCCTGACAGGGAACACAACAGAGAACTCCTGAGGGAGCAGGAGAATAGTGGGATGCAGACCCCAAATTCTCATAAAAAGACCAGACTTAATGGTCTAACTGAGACTAGAAGAATCCCAGCTGTTGTGGTCCCCAAACCTTCTGTTGGCCCAGGACAGGAACCATTCCCGAAGACTACTCATCAGACATGGAAGGGACTGGACATTGGGCTGGAGAGAGATGGTGATGAAGAGTGAGCTACTTGTATCAGGTGGACACTTGAGACTGTATTGGCATCTCCTGTCTGGAGGGGAGATGGGAGGTTAGAGAGGGTTAGAAACTGGCAAAACGGTCACGAAAGAAGAGACTGGAAGAAGGGAGCAGACTGACTCATTAGGGGGAGAGTAAATGGGAGTATGTAGTAAGGTGTATATTAGCTTATATGTGACAGACTGACTTGATTTGTAAACTTTCACTTAAAGCACAATAAAAATTATTTTAAAAACAAGTCATTGCAGTAGTTTTAAAATATGTCCACAAATTCTTTGATACTCATCCCTTCAATGGAGCCTAATTTCCTTCCCATTGAGTGTGTTCTTGACTTACTAACTTGCTTCTAGTGAACAGAATGTTACGGAAATGACAGTGTGACTTCCGAGTATAAGCCTAAAAGTTGCTGACACTTGCATCTTTCTCCCTTGAATTACTTCCTCTGGAGGAAATCAGCTGCCCATAAGTCATATGGCACTTAAACAGCCCTATGGAGAGATGCACATGGTGAGAAACTGAGGTTTCCTGCAAACAGCCAGGACTGACTTGCCACCCACATGAGTGGACTCTCTTGCAAATGGATCTTCCATTCCCAGTCAAGCCTTCAGATGACTATAACCCAGCTGATGTCTTGACTGAAACCTCAAGAGGCCCTGAGCCAGGACTACCCAGCTGTTAACTTAATCAGAAACTTTGATATAATAAATATTTATTGATTTAAGCCACTAAGTTTTGAGGAAATTTATTATGCAGCAATACATAACTAATACAGATCCTATAAAATCATGAAGGAGTCCCTAGTGAATAATGCGAGCCCTGGTGGTGAAGTGTTAAGAGCTCAGGCTGCTAACCAGGAGGTTACCAGCTTGAATCCACCAGCCACTCCTTGTAAACCTTGTGGGGCAATTCTACTCTGTCCCATAGGGTCGCTATGAGTAGGAACTGACTTGACACCTTAGTGGATAGAGATTCGTAAGTAAATTTTCAAAAGGTAATGAATGCAACTTTGAACTTCTCTAGAAATCTATCTAGTGCAAAACACTTTGTTTTCACCTCCTTGCTGAAGGATAAATGGTGGGCCAATACATTCTTCCCAGACATGACCAGAAAATAATGCCTAAAGGAGGAAGCATTTGATCTAGACTTTGAAGCTTGGGTTAAATTTTAATAGGCAAGACTGGATACTAAGTGTCTGGATTAGTGTAGTTGTGATCTCAAAATGTATTTGTGATCACAAAATTACAACATGTATTCTGAGAACTATAAGTTAAACTAGCTGAAAATTTCAGAGAAGCTTCTAGGACAACAATTCTCAAACTGGGACGTGCCTAATAAGAATCCCTTGGAATGCTTATTCAAATTACAGATCCTAGACCCCGTTTACAGGGTTGATTTGGTAGATTTGGAAGGGGTTCAGAAACCTACCTTTTCAATAAACATCCCAAGTGAGTCCCATACACATAGATGGTCTTCGAACTGCAACTTGAGAAACACTTTGTTAAAGAAATAATAAAATCTCAGCCTAGAAACGTAAGTTAGGACCAGATCACTGGAGTTTAGATGTCAAACTAAGCTTTGTGATTGATACGTGGTAACAGTGAGACTGGGTTTTCAAAAAGTGTTTTTTGTTTGTTTGTTTTAATATTTTATTGTGTTTTAGGTGAAAGTTTGCAGAGCAAATTAGTTTTTCATTCAACAAATTGTACACAGTGTTCCATGACATTGGTTGCAATCCCCACACTGTCAACACTCTCTGTTTTAGTCATCTAGTGCTGCTTAACAGAAATACTGCAAGTGGATGGCTTTAACAAAGAGAAATTTATTTTCTCACAGCCCAGTAGGCTGGACATCCAAATTCAGGGTGTCAGCTCCAGGGGAAGGCTTTCTCTCCCTGTTGCCTCTGGAGGGAGGTCCTTGTCATCAATCGTCCCCTGAATTTGGAGCTTCTCTGAGTAGGAACCCCAAGTCCAAAACTGTTTTCTTGGACTTGCTCCCGGTACTGCTTTCTTGATAGTATAAGGTCCCCACTCTCTGCTTGCCTCCCTTTCCTTTCATCTCTTGTAAAATAAAAGGTGGTTCAGGCCATACCCAGGGAAACTCCCTTTACATTGGATCAGGGATGTGACCTGAGCAAGGGTGTTAAGTCCCATCCTAATCCTCTTTAACCACAGGTAGAGATTATGATTTACAACACATAGGAAAATTAAAATCACAAAATGGAGGACAACCACATGACACCGGGAATCATGGCCTAACCAAGTTGACACACATTTGGGGGGGATACAATTCAATCCATGACATTCTCCCTATTTCTGCCCTGGGTTCCCTGTTTCCTTTCTTCTGGTTTCCTACCCCTTCCTGCCTTCTCATCTTTAATTTTGGGCAAATATTGCCCTTTTGGTCTCCTATAATTGTTCTATGGGGTACGTTCTTTTTGGGTGCTATTGTTTATTTTATAGGCCTGTCTATTGCTTGGCTGCAAGGTGGTTTCTGGGAATGGCTGCAGTTCCAAGTCAGAGGGGTGTCTTAGGGCCATAGTTTTGGGGGTTCCTGACAATTAGCTGGGGATGCAGAATAGGAATCTATACTAATATGCAGTCTGGGGCCTCTCTCCTGAAATTACCAGAATTTAAAAAATATTTTAACTTTTTTGAAGTAATTAATGCAGTAGTCATCTCTTTTGTTTGTTAGCGAAATTTCAGACAATTAAATCTAAACTACTCAGAATTTCTTTGCTCCTGGTCAAAGCTATATAAGAACTCGAAAACAAAGGGAGATATGAAGTTTCTCAATAATTATATTAAAGCTGTATGCAGTAGATTCAATTTGTGAGTGTAGAAAAGGGGTACGTTAGTTTTTTGCTTTTTTAAAATCTCTTCAGAGAGTATACCACCATATAATTTTAACTCATATCTAAAAGTATCTTAACCATATTTTTCAGTCTTGTTTTGTTTTTTGGCACTGAAAATACAGCTATATACCTATTTTCAATTGTGTTTTTAGAATTGAACCACAAGAGACATTTATTATGGCTTCAAATACAAAAGGTAGATCTAGACATCCACAAATCAGAGGCCCTTCAGTCTAGGAGAATTCATTGGTGTTAGTTCTACTCTGTCCTGTAGGGTCGCTATGAGTCGGAATCGACTCGACGGCACTGGGTACTGGGTCTGGGTACTTTTGATCAGTGTAGAAGGCATGATTTAGAAATGGTTTCCCTTAAAAGTGCATCTGCTTTTAAGAAAGAAAAGATTAACAAAGTCAAGAGATACAACTTTTCATGATTCATTGTGACCTGGAAATTCTTATTTTAAATAACCTGTAAGGGAATGCATTTCAATCAATATATCATTTTTTGGAACCTCTTGAGAAATTTTCTATGAATGGAATAATCATAAAATACCTGAGGCCTAGTAAACCCATCCGATACATTCTCTACTATGGCTGCTGTTGTAGTTGTTTGTTTCTGTTGAGTTGATTCCCATTCATGGTGACCCTGTGTATTATATTACAGAGTAGAACTGTTCCGTAGGGTTTTCTTGGCTGTAGTCTTTATGGAAGCAGATCCCTAGGTCTTCCTTTCACTGAGCCGCTGGGTAGGTTTGAACCACCAACCTTTAGGCTAGCAGCCAATCACAAACCACTTGTGCCACCCATGCTCCTCTGCTGTAACTAGGCACAGAAAATTTTAAATTAAAGTTTCAGCAGTGACTACAGCCCTCAATGCACTAAGCATAATGCTTGAATTAACTTGAATTACATTAAAAAAAAAAAAAAAACAAGCCAGTGCCGTCAAGTTGATTCCAACTCATAGCGACCCTATAGGATTAGATTAGACGTCTAAAAAGGGGGGCAGTGGTGGTTCAATGGTAGCATATTTGCCTTCCGTGTGGGGAACCCAGGCTTCCTGCCAATACACCTCATGTGCAGCCACCACACATCTTACAGTGGTGGTTTGCATGTTGCTGTGATGCTGAACAGGTTTCAGCAGAGCTTCCAGATGACAGCAGGCTAGGAAGAAAGGTCTGGCAATCTACTTCTGAAAACAAGCCAGCAAAAACCCTATGGATCACAACAGTCCAATCCACAACAATTATGAGGATGGTGTAGGTCTGGGCAGCATTTCTCCAGTTGTGCATAGGGTCTCCATGAATAGGGGGGAAACTGAATGGCAGCTAACAATGACAAGACATCTAAGGAACAAATTAAATGTGCCTGTTTGATGTTTGAAACCCTGGTGGTGTAGTGGTTAAGAGCTACGACTGCTAACTGAAAGGTTGGTCTGAATCTACCAGGTGTTCCTTGTAAACCCTACGGGGCAGTCCTACTTTGTCCTATAGGGTCACTGTGAGTCAGAATCAACTCCATGGCAACGAGTTTGGTTTTTTGGTTTTATTCATTTTAAAGGCAAAAGAAATGTATATCACCACAAACTACAGATAATCTCACAATATTGGGACACTGTAATTCACTCATCCAAAATTTGAAAGTTGCTCCAAAAAAGTAATAATACTAATGACTGTTTGTAAAGCTGGAAAATTAAGACCAATATTCTATGTATCTAGCTAATATTTGGCTACAGCCCATAAAACAGCTTAAGCTCAAAAGAAAACGAATATTTTGCACTTACACAGTCAAATTTTAAAGTACAGACAAGAAGTTCAGGTGACACAGGTGAAAGTAAACTTGTGCTGCCTACAATTTGGTAATGCCATTATGTGGAAGAATTCTAGTAGTAACTTTCAGTTGATACCGTTGGGAAAAATAAAAGTATGGAAGAAAATGCAATATTGGCAACTGATACTTCTGGCTCTGGCTACTTATACTCTGTTCTACTTTTCTATCCCTTTATGGAATATATATATATAACTAATCCAAACCAGCCCCAGAGATTCTTCTGTCCAAGGAGTTCTAGATGCCAGGTTTAGATCAAGTCCTTGTGAATACTAGCGAGAATAACTTTCGGCCATCTCTGGGCATTGCAAAGGCAGGAACCTGTCTCTGCCCGCTCCACTTTTCACCATCTTTCCTAGCGGAGGAAACTCCTTGCGGAAACTCAGTAGTCAAGTAAATCGAAAGCTACAGTAGCACACAACCTGGCTGCGTCCCACTCTTGCGCCCCAGGGGCGGTGCCGGAGAACTCCGAAAGCTTGGGTGCGTTGGGCGCGAGCCGGGGCGTGTCCGGGGTGAGGGCTCTTCTGATTGGCTCTTTGCTGTAAAAAGACGCGGCCCGGGCTAAATGGGAGGGGGATGGGGGTGCTCACCTACCTGTTGGCGGCCCCAGCCTGGGCGAAGACCTCCCGGGTTTAGAGCCGCCGGCAGGGAGAGGGAAGGATTAGAGGAGGGTACGCTCTAACTAAAAGGACAGGGGCGGGAGGTGAGGGGCGGTTAGGCTGCGGTTACTGGGCGCTTGCTGGAGAAGCCACGCGCCAGTAGTAAACCCAGGTTTTAACAGGCAACCGGGTAGGTGACTCGTGGCTTATGCGCCTTAAAAGTGTTCCGAATTGTAGGGAAAGCAGGCGCCTTTCATTTTTCTTTGGGTGTTGAAACTTTCAGCATAATACCGTAAGATGCCCTTGCCCAGGTGTTAGGTGCTGGGGAAAGGGAACCAAGAGGATTGAAAGCTCTGGAATTTGGTGCATTGTAAAAATATGACACGGTTTTACTTTCCATTAAGAAAAAGGTTACATAACAAAGTTGAGCTAAGAGGCCTGGAGGAAAAGATGAAAAGACAGTAGAATTAAGAAAGGGTTCGGAGGCAGTCATGGTTTTATCTTTTTCCCTTTATTCTAACAGTGATTTCAAATGAGAGATGTAGTTTAGCAATTATATACTATAGGGTCGCTATGAGTCGGAATCAACTTGATGGCAACTGTTTTTCATTTGGTATATATGTATGTATATATATTTCATATCACATATATTTATAGTGGTATATGTGATATAAAACTCAAAATTCAAACCACTGCCGTGAAGTCATTCTGACACATAACGCTCTAGGGCAGAGGAGAACTGCCCCATAGGGTTTCCAGGCAGGCCGTCACATCTTTCTCCAGCGGGTGGGTCGGAACCTTGACCTTTCGGTTTGCAGCCCAGAGCTTTAACCACTGTGCCACATATATAGTTTGTATATATATAAACTTTTAAATGTCTGGGTACAATTAGAAGCTGCGATCCTTGCCTTGGAGACAGCAAAGAGCAAGTGGGCTTCTCTCCGCTGGCTAGCTGCAAGTCGCCTCCCCGCGCCAGGCGCGTCCAACCTCTCCAAGAGCCACCTGCCCGCCCGCGGCCGCGCACGGCTGACCCAAGTCGGCTGAGGCTGAAGTTGAGAACCCGCTCTTCATGGGCTCTCGCACCCCGGCCCCTGGGGCTATGACACAACACGGGAGTCGGATTACAGCCCCGCAATTAACATATGAATATGTCGAACTTAAAAGAGGGGGGAAAAAAAAAGTCCTGAGCGGGCGCTGAAGTCTTCTGCACACAGGGACTTTTTCTCCGGGTGTAAAAACTCTTTGATTGGCTGCTCGCACGCGCCTGCCGGCGCCCTTCATTGGCTGAGCGGACACGCGACCGGCGCGAGGAGGGGGCTGGAAGAGAAGCGGGGGGAGACACTGGCGCGTGCCGCTTTTTAAAGGGGCGCAGCGCCTTCGGCAACCGGAGAAGCTTCGTTGCACGCGACCTGGTGTGTGATCTCGGAGTGGGTGGGGGAGGGTGGAGGAGAAAAAAAAAAATAAGACGTTGCAGAAGAGACCCGAGAAGGTTTTTGTGTTGAGCAGTTTTGCAAGCGCGTCCTCCGGCTCTTAGCCTCCGAGCTTCTGCAGTGCAATGTCCCGCCTGCTGCACGCTGAAGAGTGGGCAGAAGTGAAGGACTTGGGGGACCACCAACGCCATCCCCAAGCGCACCACAACCCGCAGCCGCCGCCGCCGCCGCCACAGCCACCTGCGACCCTGCAGGCGAGAGAGCATCCGGTCTACCCAGCCGAGCTGTCCCTCCTGGACAGCACCGACCCACGCGCCTGGCTGGCTCCCACTTTGCAGGGCATCTGCACGGCACGCGCCGCCCAGTACTTGCTGCACTCTCCTGAGCTGGGTGCCTCCGAGGCCGCTGCGCCCCGGGATGAGGCGGACGCCCGGGGAGAACTGGGGAGGAGGAGCGGCGGTGGCAGCGGCAGCAGCAGCAGCAGCAAGAGCCCTGGGCCGGTAAAAGTGCGGGAACAGCTGTGCAAGCTGAAAGGCGGGGTGGTGGTGGACGAGCTGGGCTGCAGCCGCCAGCGTGCCCCTTCCAGCAAACAGGTGAACGGGGTGCAAAAGCAGAGGCGACTGGCGGCCAATGCCAGGGAGCGGCGCAGGATGCACGGGTTGAACCACGCCTTCGACCAGCTGCGCAACGTTATCCCGTCCTTCAACAACGACAAGAAGCTTTCCAAGTACGAGACCCTGCAGATGGCCCAAATCTACATCAACGCTTTGTCGGAGCTGCTGCAAACTCCCAGCGGCGGGGAGCAGCAGCCACCGCCGCCCGCCTCCTGCAAGAGTGACCACCACCACCTGCGCGCTGCCGCCTCCTACGAAGGCGGCGCGGGCACTTCGACCGCAGCTGGGGCTCCGCCCGCCTCGGCAGGGGGACAACGGCCAGCTCCGCCCGGTAGTTGCAGGACTCGTTTTTCGGCCCCGGCCTCCACAGGAGGGTACTCGGTGCAGCTGGACGCTCTGCACTTCTCGACTTTCGAGGACAGTGCTCTGACGGCGATGATGGCGCAAAAGAACCTGTCGCCTTCGCTGCCCGGGGGCATCCTGCAGCCGGTGCAGGAGGAAAGTAGCAAAACTTCTCCCCGGTCCCACAGAAGCGATGGGGAGTTTTCCCCCCACTCCCATTACAGTGACTCGGATGAGGCAAGTTAGGAAGGTGACAGGAACCCTGAAAACTGAGACAGAAGCAAAACCACCCTTTCCCAGTGCGCGGGGCGCGTCAGATTCCCGCACCCTTTAATTTTAACTCTGCTATGGTCGTTGTTTAGCAACGACTTGGCTTCAGATGGCAGCTACATTTGATGGTTTGCAAATGCTGCTGCTGTTCCAAACTTCTACTGGCCGGGACTGATGAAAACCTGCTGTTAAAGTTCTGTCCTTTTCTTCCACCTTCTGCGCCCCTTGTAGATAGATATGGTATAATTATATTTACCCATCTATGACACCATTATCCTAGTTCCCCCTGCCAATACGCTGCTAAAATGGCACATCTTCTCTGTCGCTGGTTTGGGTTTAATTTATTTTATGCCCTGGGCATCCATCCCTGTGCGTGGCTCGCACTCACATGTGAAAGTCTTCAGAAGTCGTTTCCCAAAATGCGTTTGAAACGCACAAAGCTTACAACGTGAATGACTTTTGACGATGGAATTGGTAGGAACTTTAAGGTTTATATATTGTAGCAACATACCCAGTATGTATATCCAATCGTGAGAACGTTGGCGTCTTTTAGGAAACCTGGCGCACGCACTTTATTAGCCGCTTTTGCCGCGGCTCCAGGAGAAATTTCAACTGCCAATTGCAGACCAGTTTTTTTCTTTCTTTTTTAAAACGCAGCCACTTATAGTCCTTAAGCTCCTTGCAAATGTTTGTTTGAAAATGAAAAATAAAAAACCACAATTTAGTAGTGTCAAAAGCATTTGCTCAATTTTATTTTGCTTTGTTAATGTTAGAAACTTATTTATTATTGTTTGCTACCATTTCTACTTACCTTGGTTCATTTTTTTTACATTTTCTACTCAAAATCGTTTTATTTTAATTTAGCAAAGCCAACTACCATTGTTTTATGTATTTCCCTTTGCAAATGATAAAAATAAACGTGAACAGTGACTTATTTGTCTTTTATTTATTCCACTCTATTATAAGCATTGCAGATATTTTTAAATGATCTTGAAGACTTGAATTAAGCCTTCCGTTAAATGTGGATTTATGCAGTCAAAGCATGGGCAGGGGGATGTTGCTAACTTTGTACCTTACACCAGGAACCCTACATAGAAAAGCACTTAAGTCCTGGATGACCAGCGTCTTTACAGTCTTCCTACTCCTAGCCCCAACAATCTCTGCAAGGGGAGGCATGTGTTTCTGGTGTCCTAGGATCTAGCCAGAAACGGTGAACTTTGCCAGGGTTAGCTATTTTCATTTCACAAAATTTTGGCCAGCAGATAGGTTTTCACGTGGTCAAATACTTAGCACAAACTTCCTATTTCTCTTTTTTCTTCTCCTCCTGCTTCGTCTCCTTTTCTCTCTCTTCCTCTCTTTTTCTCCTCTATGAGGGGTAGGGTGGAGAGGGAAAGTGGACAATGCAAACGAACTTGTCTGAGAAAGGGCAATCAGGATTCAATCGTGCCAGGAATTTATTGACCTCTACTCATTTTCTCTTTTTAAGCAATTCACCTTTCCCAATATAGAAGCTAATGTTTCCTTTTATTTTATTCTTCTGAATTAGACTCTATGTAGAAAATATTTACCTACATTTTTGTGTCAGTTGCAGAAACTAAATGGTGCACTCACACCGCAGGTATCCCCACTTAAGAAAAAGCGCTGTTCTGCCTCTCAGGGTCGTAGGTTTAGAAAGTGGTAATACAATTTGTGGCTGGAGAACGTAGAAAGCAGAATTTTAAAAAAAAAATTGAATGGCAAACCTAAGTATAGAACAATTCATTAAACTAAAGACAGACTTTTGACCTAATAAAACAACGCTGAGTTTGAGAGGTTGTTTGTAAAACAAATTCTGTACATTTTGCGTCTCCATTGGAGATAACATATTGAGGGAGGCAAGGAAGCACACAAGAAGAGGCGGAAGCTTCATTTAACTGCTCCTGCACCCCATTCACACACCTTGAAAAGAGAGCGCCACATACTGGGTTTGCAGAAAAATGAATGGGTGAGGGAGCGCAGACTCTGGTCTGGACTCAAAGGGCGGCGGTACCAGGGTTTAAATGACCACCTAGGTATCCCTGACATTCAGCTGAAGCCGTCCAGGAAAGCTGAGAACCTCCGCCAGCTCTTCGGAAGAGGTGAGCGGTGGATCGCGACACGTTGCAGGGGCAGAAACAATGCACCTGCCCCTTAGATAACCTTTTGCACCCACCGAGTTTGCAGTGCTTCTGATAAACATCAGGAATCTTCAGGCTACTGAATAAATCAAGCGATTGCTTCTAACACGTTTCCATTTCGCTCTTAATGAGCAAACTCAGGCAGGAGCGTTCAGCAACCTTGCAGGATGACAGCGCAGGTATTTTTGTAGTTACTTGGCTTGATGTGGTTGCATGCATGGGTAGAGGAGAAAGAAAGATGAGCTAGAATTACTTTACCTGTTGAGTCTGAATAGGGGAAAGACAGGAGGAAAAAATTGTGATTTTTTTTTCTTCAACGAAAATCTATTTTATCTTTCAAACCCATTTATGTCCATTCTATGTCACCCACAAAGGGAAAAGTTCTATCTCCTCCAATATTATTACTTTTCTTTTCACGGACTCTTGGAAATTTTAAAACAGAAGAAACCTCAGGAACATCTTCCTCACATCTTATTTTATAAATGAAGACACTACTGCCCTTAATTTGCCCCAAAATCACACAGCCAGAAAGCGTCCATATCAAGAACTGGATTTTCGCACGCCTGTCTGCCAAGTCAATACTCCCACAAATGTTCCTTCTAAGAAAATTGATAAAGAGGATAAGAGATGTAAAAGCTATCCAAATTCTTGTTTTTCTTTTTCTTGCGCCACCATAGTAGGCAGATATTGACACTTTTAAGTATCAGTGGCATTATATCTGAATTGGAGATGACCCCATCGTCAATTAAGGAAACCAGTTTACATTTCTTCTCAAGAGAAAATCAATCATAACAGAATATCAGACTGGAAACTCTATCACACTGAAAAGTGAGGATGGATTCTTCTAAACTCATCAGGGCATGCACAAAAAGCCAAATCACTTTGTGCTCAAAGTTCAAATAAGGACTTTAACCTCTTTTCTTTCCTTCGTTCTATTTCTTTCTTTCTTTTTAATGCTGGCATTTCTTTGAAAGAGATGCACAATCACATTTCCATTTTAAGGTTCTGCTATGAAGTTTGCATAACAAACGTTTGGCAGCTCGCTCTCTTACACTCCATTAACAAGCTGTAACATATAGCTGCAGGTTTCTATAATCTCATTAATATTTTGGAAACTTGAATATTGAGTATTTCTGAGGGCTCATTCCCCATATGCCAGACCACTCCTGCCATGCTGACTGGTTCCTTTCTCTCCATTATTAGCAATTAGCTTCTACCTTCCAAAGTCAGATCCAAGTATCCAAGATACTAGCAAAGGAATCAACTATGTGTGCAAGTTAAGCATGCTTAATATCACCCAAACAAACAAAGAGGCAGCATTTCTTAAAGTAATGAAGATAAATAAATCCAAACGTTTAGTCTTTTGCAACACTGCTGGTGCTTTCTAGAGTTCTGTATACTTTAAGCAGCTTGCTTTATATTCTATCTTTGCCTCCCACCCACCACCACTTTTATTTGTGGAGGGTTTTGGCTCGCCACACTTTGGGAAACTTATTTGATTTCACGGAGAGCTGAAGAAAGATTATTTTTGGCAACGGGCAAGTTTATACACGTTCTTTGTGGTACATGGCTAACCGGGGGTCCAGCTTGACTAGGAAAAAAAGGGGGAGCCTGATGTCCTTAGTCCTAACCAGCGGGAGACCAATGCTTTCATGAGGTCTGGCTTCGTATCTATTTTAGAGATTTAGACCTAAATCAAGTAAGTGGCGTTTTATTATAGGGTTTCTTGTAATTATTTCCCTTGTCTGCTTATTTGAAAGCTCAAGAAAGAGATTATCAACTTCTTGCCAGTTCCAAACCCCAAACAGAATTGGAAGTAGTTAAACAAAAAGTAGCAGACGGTTGGTCAATTGCAACCGAGACTTCTCAATCGCCATTTAGACAAACCAGGAAGTGCTGGTAAAAAGTTAAAGCTGACATCTAGAAGTTGGATTGCTTGCAGTTGGTTTTGTGCGAAGGGGAAATGGGGGGCGAGGGGAGGTTATAATGAAGGTGAAAGTTTTCCTCGGTGTTTTTAACTCTGCTCTCACTAGCCGCCCTCACCCCTAGGCAGGGCAAAGTTCCAGACGGCGACCACCGAGGTCAGCACTCCTCCTGCTAGGCCCCCAACAAGAGGAGGCTAAAGGAGCAGAGAATGGGTTAAATCCGAGGGTGCAGGGGAGGAGAGAAGTCGGGGAAGATAAAGAAAAGGACAGGAACCAAGAAGCGTGGGGGTGGTTTGCCGTAATGTGAGTGTTTCTTAATTAGAGACCGTTTGACAATAGAGAGGCTGGCAGAGGCTCCTGGCCGCAGTGCGGAGCGTCTGGAGCGGAGCACGCGCTGTCAGCTGGTGAGCGCACTCTCCTTTCAGGCAGCTCCCGGGGGAGCTGCGCGGCCACATTTAACACCATCATCGCCCCTCCCCGGCCTCCTCAACCTCGGCCTCCTCCTAGTCGACAGCCTTCGTCGGCCCCCCACCGGCTGCGCTCACAGAAGCGAGCGACTCTCGCCGCCTCCCGCACTCAGAAGGGGCCCCTCTCCTCCCCCAGCTTCGCAGCGGGAGCCTCCACTGCCCACTGCACCTCCCAGCAACCAGCCAGGCAAGAAAAGAAGCTGCGCAAAGTTAAAGCCAAGCAATGCCAAGGGGAGGGGAAACTGGAGGCGGCGGCGGCGGGAGAACTGTGGGGTTGTCCAGGAGAAGCTGGGCTGGGGGCTGAGTCACCTGAAGCAGTGAACCAGGACAAGGAAGGCTGCGCATCCTCTCGCGCAAGGGGGGATGCAAAGGCACTCTCAGCGGACCCGTGCAACTGCGAGGCCTGGAGCTAGTAGCTGAAGATCTACTCCTCTTTCCTTGCCAAAGATATATTTCCTCAGTCCCTCCGTTATTCTGAAGAGGGGATTAAAAAAAAAAAAATTTTTTTTTTTTTAATTCTGTTAAAGTTCTCAGAGTTTAAATGTTAATTGAAGACAGTGCACGAATATTTTCTCTCCCGATCCAGGGCCCTGACACCGGTGCTTGTTTTTTCCTTCCTTATGCGCGTTAAGAAAAGAAAAGCAAAGTTAGACGTTTCAGTATAAAGGTTTCAGACCAGTCTACATCCCAGGGTTCCTCTCACTCCTATTCCAGCCCTGTTTTCTCTGGTCCAAAACAAACAAGTAACTAAAATAGACTTTTGCTGCCTAATGGACAGCGAGGCCAGGCCCATTCTACAAGTTCATACTTTTCCCCAAAGAAACCAGAAGTTTTCTCCACAGGGATGAAAAACCAGATGTTATTCAATATAACTATTATCACTTTAAAAAAATCTGATAGAAGTGGTAAGAGATCTGATAAAGAAAAGGGTGTTCTGATGGCTAGAAGGCTGTAGGGCCCAGATACCATCCAGAAAGTGTGGCCTAGGATCTGAGTTGGCTCCTTGGGGTTTCTAAAGCCAATGGATGTCTTGCTCTTTTTGGCCTCTGGCTACTTATTTGTCTCTTCTTAGAGAGACAGGTCCCCACAATCTTTCCCACTTTCCTACCCCTACAGACTTAGAATTGGGGTGCTTGTAGACCAGGTGTCAGAATTGGAAGGGATCCTCATCTACCTGGGGTAACATCTACATGGGGTAACAAGTGCGAATGGAGCAGGGATCATTCTTTACACCTTAGAAGCCACAAAGCTAGGGAAGTCTGAAGCCACAGGGCCCTCAGTTGATCAGGATGGTAGACGACCAGTTCTTTTTATTTTCAATAACATGTATCTGCTGAAACTACCGAGCAGAAATGTACAGAGGTTTTTGCTTTTCTTCAAATTCTCTTCTAACTGCCCCCCCCAAAACAACATCATTGATTCAGTAGGTTGAGGAAGAATCCTAGATATCTGAGTACAGGTCCCCAGATGAATATCGTGCAAGTGGGGCCAAGAGCTACACTGTGAAAACCACTGACCTAAAGGAGTTTCTGTTAGATCCTTTCTTGAGATTGCCTATGAAAAACGGAAGTTGTTTCCTTTTGCCTTCTTTTACAATACTAGGTCATTTTTCCAAGAAGAGAGAAGCAGACAACTTAGTTTTCTTGGAGTCCATGAACCTAACAAACTTTGTTGCTTTCAGGCTATGGAGCCTGGGGCAATATGCTGTAAGCCTGAGATGTCTCAACTCTAAAGTGATACCAGCTGCCCTGGGAGGCATAAGAGCAACAGTCTAGGAGGTATAAGGCATTTGGCCTGGCTGCAGTGGGTTGGTTGGTTTTGGGATCTGTCAAATAAAAGAGGCACAGTGGGAGAAGCCAGATCACAACCAGTGGGTACTTGTGAAAAGCAAGGAGCAAGAATTCTCCTAGTCTACACAAACACTAAGAGAAACAGGATTGGGGAAATGGGGGTGGGAGGGTGGGGAGAGAAGAAGAGTTGTCACAAAGCCCTTATTTTAAGGTGGGTGGACTAAGTCATAGCACCCTGCACTCCAGCTTGAATTTAGAGGATAGTCGAGTTTGATGGGAGGATCAGCCACCTATACCTTGACTGAAGAATTAGATGTTCCCAGATTAGTCCAAAGGCCTAATGGACCACAACTACCACAGCCTCCACCAGATTGAGTCCAGCACAACTAGGTGGTGCCCATCTACCACCACTGACTGCTCTGATAGGGATCACAATAGAGGGTCCCACACAGAGCTGGAGAAAAATGTAGAATAAATTCTAATTCACACACACACACAAAGACCAGACTTAGTGGCCTGACAAAGGCTGGAGACGCACTAAGAGTATGGCCATGAGTATGGCCCCCGGACACTGTTTTAGCTCAGTACTGAAGTCACCCCTGAGGTTCACCCTTCAGCCAAAGATTAAACAGGCCCACAAAACAAAACGAGATTAAAGGGGCACACCAGCCCAGGGGCAACGACTAGAAGGCAGAAAGGGACAGGAAACCTGGTAATAGGGAACCCAGGGTCGAGAAGCGGAGAGTGTTGACAAGTCGTGGGCTTGGTAACCAATGTCACAAAACAATATGTGTACTAATTGTTTAATGAGAATCTAGTTTGTTTTGTAAACCTTCATCTAAAATACAATAATAAATAAAGAATGAGGTATTCCTTTGAGTTAGTAGTGACAATCAGAGAATACAAAGGGAACCAGTTTTTTGATTTAGAAGGCTATGATCCCCTGCAAGAGAACAGCTTCCTTTGGTGACTCACTCTTATTCCTTCCAAATCTTTGCCCCACTGTTTATTGTTCATATTCCCCCAACTCCCTCTATTCTTCGTCAATGAATGGGTACCTACTGGGTGCCAATGGCAGAGTGACACCGGGGTTAACTACCATGAGAGAAGTGCAAAACAAAAAACCCTTACAGAACTTAGAACTTGGTAGAAATCTCAGAGCTCAAATATGGAAAAGAAGCTTCTTCCTCTAAGTAAGGGTGACATTTTTGCTACAAATGGGCCTACAAGCTTTGTAGTCATATGTTTGGCATCAAATTATTTCACCTGCAGTTCCAGGTTTACCCTGTTCATAACCTTCCCTTTTTCCCCTCAAAAATAGCAGTGGTTTGAAGCCATAAGTGCTCGTCTTCAAATCAAACATCAGCCCAGTCTCTTCCTTTCCAAACCTCTGGGATAGATTTATTCAGTTTCTTATGACATTTTCAGTGAGAGTGTAGTTATAAATTCATGCCAGAGGAAATTGAAGCTCTGAGAGAAATTAAACGGCCTGCTGAAGATAATGTAGGCTTGGCAGATCCACAGCCATGGAAAACTAGTCTAGGGTCAACAATCTCTTCACTTGTGTCAGGTGCTGGATCAACTATCCTACATCTAGGAGCCCTGATGGCGTAATGGTTAAGCACTCAGCTGTTAACGAAAGGTCCGAGTTTCAAACGACTAGCTGCTCCACGGGAAAAAAAAAAAAACCTGGTGACCTGCTCCCATAAAGATTACAGCCTAGGAAACCCTGTGGGGCAGTTCTATTCTGCCCTACAGGGTTGCTATGAGTCCAAAATGACTTGATGGCACACAACAATAACAACACCCTAAGTCTGAGGAGTCTCTGTGAGGCAGAAACAGTTAAGTATGTAGTGGAAAGGTTGGTGGTCTGAACTCACCCAGAGGCTTCTCTGATTCGACTTATTCTGGGTATAAATGCCTACTACTCTACACAGAAATTCATTTCCACTGTCACCTGGGAAAACCCATCTCAATACTAAAAACATGTAGATTATAGAGTTAAACTAAGCAATGTTACATGGAAGTGTGTCCTAAGGAGTAATGGCCTTAAAACACGTCATTTCCCAAACTTGTTCCCTCATCTATGCTTTTAAGGATGGTAGGAACATGGGGCTACAATTTTTATTATTTGTATTGGAGAGAGAAGTGAATTAATCTGCTGTATTAGCCATGGATCCATTCAGTGATAACATACATTTTTTGTTCACCTGGTCATCTGAGCTATTGGCTTTTTTCCTTTAAACCTTCCTCCAAATAAACATTTACCACTTTTCTGAGTGGTTCAATGCCTGAGAAATATTTCTTGGTTTTGAAAAGTTCTGCTCTTTACTCATCATGAGTTAGCACTCCATTTTCTATTCCTTGGTTTAAGGCCATCTCTTTTGTGTTGCTTGTGATTGGGATGCTTTTAAACTCCCAAGGAGTGAAGTGAGGAGTAGGGGGCATTTGAAAAGCAGAATATATTTTTTAATCAATAAGGGAAAGTTTACAAACAGATCCATAAGCCATAATGAATAAACTTTGTCCTTGCATTCATGCCTCAATATTTCCCCACAGGACATTGATCTTGCTTTGCCCCTTCTCCCTGCCTACACACCAGGAAATCTTCTAAGGATTTAGTTCAGAGCCCTTTTTGCATAGACATAAACCCAGACTGCTCCTTAATATGTCCTGCTCTATGATGCCACGTGACCCACTTAGTCAAATATCCCCCTAATGTTTTGGGGGAGTCTACATGACTGGTGGCACAGTGGTTAAGAACTCATCTGCTAACTAAAAGGTTGGCAGTTCGAATCCACTAGCCCCTTCTTTGGAAACCCTATGGGGCAGATCTACTCTGTCCTATAGGGTCTCTATGAGTTGGAATCAACTCCATGGGCAACTGAACATGACTCCTACTTCTAAGACTTATAAAGGTGTGACATGAGCCCTTTTCTATTTAGCCTTACTTTGAAAAGATCCTAAGGAGTTCACTGTAAGCTGGGGCGGGGGGGGGGGTTACTTTCCCAATATTTTGTTGAATGTGTCCCTCCTTGTTCCTCCACCTTTTTGCTATCAATACAAAGGGGTGTGTATCTACCCAGATGAGGCTCTTGGCTTTGGTTCAATGTTTTCTCATATGTCCATCACCCTGCGTCAGTCAGTTGATTTGAGAACTGGAAGAGTGGGGACAGGGAAGCAGGGTTACTTAGCCAAAGACTGTCAATGAGGGAGCCTGTGACTTCTCAGAGGCTGTAGAAGGGGGGTAGTAATTTAGTTCTCTCCATTTGGGAGAGTCCGTGGAGTGCTTTTCTGAGTGGAGGGCATTTCTTTTCATAGGAAGGTCCCTCTTCTGGAAAATAAACATGAAAATGATTCATTTTGTTAACTATGAGTTGGCCTCAAAACTTTATTTTCACCTCCAAGCTCATCTCCTGGGTGCCTTTCGAACCCTACAAAGTCTGGTGAATACTCGTCTTTTTTCTGTTCTCGTAGGACCCCATACAAAGCTCTTCCACACTCCACTGGAATTAATTTTAAAGATCCAGCCCCTTGAGGACAAGAACCATGTCTAATTTGAATTTGCCACTGCCCCAGTGGCAGCCAGATAATGCTCAAGGAAGAGATAAGTGAGAATGGAGGTCACCCAGGCCTTGATGTGGTCTGCTGGCCCACAGAATTCCTTTAAATTAGATAGACTCTTTAAATTGTTTACAGCTAACACCAGAACTTTTCCTTTGTCCTGGAAACTCCTACAAACCCTTTCTAAAAGGTTCTTCCGTTCCTTCTTTAACTTTTTCCCTAACCCCTGCAACCCCTGGGCAGAGCTAAGTGTCCCCCTCTTCTGTGCATTAATGGCCCTCTTAACTGACATTGTTAACTATTTGAGAAACACTTTTCTCCGAGTTCTTGGAGTCAGGACTAAATCTTATTCACCGTTGCATCCGGCGTTCCCAGAGACCCCAATCTGCCTTTCCAGGATTTATCTGGACAGGCTGATGCCCTGAGGCCGGCATAGTGAAACTGCCTCTCGCACCGCTGAAACCCTAGAACGCGCCACGGCAGCCAAGTGTGGCCCTAGCGTTACCCCACATGATCCCTGGAAAGCAGAGGCAAGGGCCTCTCTGTCCCTTGCATTTCTCGATACCAATCGCCTGTTTAGGTTTTCCAGCTCATTATTCCCTTCTGGGCACCATCTTTCTTTCCTATTTATCAGTTCTCACATGCTTTTCAGTCTTTTTTTTCACATGCTTTTCAGTCTGTTCTTTCAGTTTCCACTTGTCTGTCATTTTCCCCAGTCTTTACTTCATCCCTTGGTCCAATTTTTCCTTCTGTCCTCCCCCACTCACTCCCTAGATCTTTATTTCCCAGTCCTGGTCCTCCTTAGCCAGTGGTTTTATTTCCTTTCTATGCTCTTTTACCAACATCGCCCTAGCCGCACTAGCCTTCCTTCCTGGGATCTTTTCTGCCCTGTTTGCCTCTGGCCTCCCACAGTCAGGTCAAGATCTGAGCAGCCACTTCGCCGCGTCTCAGGCGAGGCAGAACCACTTCCTTCCAGCCGCCAGGGCAGGGGCCGGGTCAAGTCAAAGTCTGCAGACTTCCAACAATCTGCAGCGCCACCCCTAGGAGCAGCTGCGGGCATGGCCTCTTAACGCAGGCCCAGGAACAGAGCAGAGTCCGGGAAGTGCGGGTGGGCGGCTGGAAGGTGGGGGAAACCGGATCTCCTGTCAGTGTGAACTGAAAGTTTTTTCTCCCCTATTCTTCTTTCCCTCCCCCCTCTCTCTTGACAAAGCTACCCAGCGGTGTTTCGGTGGCTGTGCTGTTGACTTTCGCCTCCTAATCTCCGTTAATCAACTCTGGATCATTGATGCGTCAGCCCATCTCTTTGATCAAGAGTCAGAGATCTCTATTTCTTTTGCAGTCAGAATTCTTCCCTGGGCAGACACCCTGCTATAGTAACCTTCATTTAATACTCCCATTATCGTTAGCATCAGAGCTCATCACAAGGCTTTCCCCAGAAGGATCTCTCCTCCAGCTTGCAGGACAGCTCTGAGGAATAAAAAATACTTTTTTTAAATTTGCCTTGAAATCAACCCAAAGGAGGCAGTGCTGCTTTCAGCACCAATAAGCACTAGGCAATAAGCTTTTCAGAATAATTTCTCTTTAAAAGCAATTTTCAATTCTTTCTATTTCTTTTCATCATGTACACTTATCAATTATGTTCAGCTAGGAAATAAACAAAATCATCTCATTCAAATCCCCCCAAAGGCACTGTAATTTTTGTCCATTATACTTGTAACCTGGCTTGCAGGACATTTAGAAGGAACAAAAAAAAAAAAAAAAAAAAAACAATAGAGGGAATAAAATAAACCATTCAGAATGGTGCCCTGAGGTTTACCGAGGCAATTGATCCTTTCACTGGGTCCTCCTGAATTTTTCAACAGTAAACTAGTTCATCTCCAACTAGTAGTTGCTCATTATTGTATGCTTCACAGACAGCCCCTGGTGGATTTAAACTACTGATCTTTTGGTTAGCAGCTGAACTCTTAGCCACTACGCCCCCAGGGCTGGTCACAGACTGCAGAAGCTGTCAATTATTTCAACATTTATCCAATTTAAAAAATGAATGGATAAAACATGTGAGGCTAAAATACCACTTCTAGAAATGGAAGAGAGAGAGAGTTCTAGTGCCAAACTTGAAGAGTGAATTTGCACCTGTACAATTTGTGGTTGCTTAAGGTCTGCTCAAGTCTAGAGGTATTCTCCAGGACAGCTGGTAAATAGAGGGTTAATCATTACAGAAAACCATGCATCATATCTTTTCAGTTTGGTTTATACGGAAAGGCAGTAAAGATTTATGCTTCAAGAGATGGATAAAGCTGTTATATTCCGAGTATAATTGGCTCTTTTGGAAGTTTAATTTCTAAAGAAATGCAGATATAGGTGTCCTTCGTAGGTTATAGAACATCCCTAGCTCTCCTTAAGAACTCTGATTCTGGTACTTTAAATACCTGGAACTTCTTAGGCTTATAAAAACTTCTTAGGTTTCTGTAAAGTCCTAATATACAAGGTTTATAAGAAAATTGGACTATCTCATTGCCATTGAGTCGATTCTGACTTACAGCAACCTAACAGGACACAATAGAACTACCCAACAGGGTTTCCAAGGAGTGGCTGGTGGAGTCGAACTGCCAACATTTTGGTTAGCAGCCTGGCCTCTTAACCACTGTGCACCAGGTCTCCAGTTGGGCTATAGGAACATATTTTTAAAGGAGAAAATTCTTTAGACATTTATCAAGTTAGGCAATAATACTGTTCGGCTAAATTAGTTTTAGCTTCTTTCGGTATTTTTAAAAAGAGGAGTTTATTCTCCAACATTTCTAGTAACTGCTTATCACATTTTAATTTAGAAAAAAAAAAGTTAATGAGCTGGCTTTTTTTTGGTCTGATAGAGAGGGTGCTCATTTCTTTCTTATATTTGCTGAAAATTAATTCATGGATATAAATAAGATAGGTGTATCTTATTACCATATATCACTCTGTCATTGTATTTTCCAATTCCAGGAAGGTGAGGTTGAAAGAGCGTTCTGTCACCAGGTAGTTATTAACAAAAAAAAGTATTCATTGCCATTCTGGTGGTAGGCAGCATCTGAAGCTCCCTGCAGTTCGATCCTGTGATTATTAACTCACTTCCCACCAGTATCTTATGCAGGCCCATTATCTACTGTCAATATTTTTATAGCCTGTAAGAAGTCCTCCTTACTTCCTGTTAGAGGGGAGGTAACAGGGGTTTCTTTTTCTTTTTTAAGTAGATAAATATGTACTCTACAAATATGTTTGATTGAGGAGGTAAAAAGGGAGGGAACGGGGAGCCTAGCATCTGCTGTCTCACAGGCTCATTGTGTGGTTAATAATTGCTCTAGAATAGTTTTACAGGGTGTAGGCTTTCAGAAACAAGGATTACTGAAAGATCCAGGCCCAAAAACGTTTTTTAGTTCTGTTCATACACCAGATCCTAGATATTAGGTTTTTTTTTTTTTCCTTTTTTCATTTTAACTAATGTACCTTAGTGTAAACCATTAGTTCCTGACTTTGAGGAATCTCTTAAGGCATGTTTTCCTGAAGGAGGTAAGCTGTGTATAGTTTTCCATTCAGGAGAATGAAGCTTCACAACATAAGACTGTTAGAATTAATTATAAATACAGGGTGAGTGTTACCAAGTGTCTGCTTTGTATGAATAAACACTATTTTTAAATTTTATACAAATAAACACTGCCTTTGTTTCAAAGTATGTACTTTAAAAAGTGACTTTTATCACCTTCCTTGTATTCTCTTTCTCATTCCTACTCTGATCAAATAAAAGAATAAGGTAAATTATCATAGATGTGTAATAACACCAAACATTGTGGTGAATCACAAGATTTTTAATATAAATTGTGACATGTGATGTTCAACTTTGAAACTTTTCAAATTGAGGAAGAACATTTCTTTCTAGAATTAGAAGTATGAAATTCTTTCTGAATTTACAGTTATGCCTTCTTAAAAGAGCAGTAGAATTGAAGTCGGCAAATCTAAGTTTTGTTCTCAGTTTTTTTCACTTACTAGTTTTGTGTATGTAAGGGAAAATATTTATTTCTCTGAGCCTCAGTTTCCTCATTTACAAAAAACGGAAGGGCAATGAATACTGAGCCTCCTGTCTCAGAGGACTGTTGTGAGGATCATATAAGATAGCAAATCTGTATCAGTCAGGTTAGGCCAGGTTATGCTGTGATAACAAACAAGACCAAAATCTCAGTGACTTAACCAATAACGATTTATTTCTTGCTCATTATACAAAACCATCATAGTGAGGAGGGGCTTAGTTTTTGATCACTCAGGGACCCAGGCTAACACAGCAACCACCATCTCAAACATTGCTAGTTACCAATGCAGAGGGAAAGAAAACTTTGGAGGCAATTATATCATCTGCTTGGAAGTGAGACTTACTATTTCTGTTCTCAATTTATTGGCCAAAACTATTCATAAGGCCCCAACCAGTCACAAGGAGTACAAGGAAGTATAATCGTACCATGAAAAAGAACCAGGAATAGTTGATGTATAGTGTTAATAACCACCGCGGTTTGTGGAGGAAAATTACAAATGGCTAAGTGCTTTACAGCTGATAAGTATTATTTACCAAAAATGCACTGGGAATTTTTGGGAATTAGATCTCACCTAAAAGAGCCTGGGTGCTGCAAGCAGTTTGCAATTAGCTGCTAGCCTAAAGGTTGGCAGTTCAAACTTATCCAGCAGGTCTGTGGAAAAAAGGCCTGGCAAACTGCTTCCATAAAGATTACAGACAAGAAAACCCTATGGAGCAGTTCTATCCTGTAATGCATTGAATCGCCATGAATCAGGGCCTGACTAGGCGGTAGCTAACAACAACAAGTCTAATGTGAATTAAGCCAAAATCATAGTACTCTTCTGTGATTTAATTCTCTAAAGTGAACTTACTTGGAGGTCATTAAATTAAATGATATGCGTGAATTTCCTTGGAACTATAGAAAACATTGACCAAAAGCTTCCTAAGGTGAAGCTTGGCTCCCAGCCAGATCACAGTTTTCTTTTAAATATGCAAATCTTTACCCATTCACTGAGATACACTATAAAAAAAAAAAAAAAAGATCTTGACACAACAATAAAATTCCTTTTTATATTCTTAAAGGTGTCAAAAATAATGGTACATAATTGCTTTATTTATCATTTATGGATAAATCAATCATCTCCAGATTAAGTAACAGTCAGATATAAGGGACAAAGAGTTAGGGTTGCAAACTGAAACAAATATATTAAAGTGCTGCCAGCTTCTCCTTTGGGGGTATTCTTTATTGTGTATTCACAGGCCATCAGGTCAACTGGTTTGTCCTAAGCCTTAAGGGCTGGGGTTGCAAACTGATAACCTACAGGCCACCTTTACCTACTGGCCTTGATTTCTTTGCCCTGCAAAAGTAGTTACAATTCTTTTGGTTTTCAACATTTTAATATAAAAAATTTAATAAAAAACCAAGATTTTTAGCCTTTCTGGAAAAAATCAATAGCTCTAGTAATTTTGGGCCACATTTCTGCTGGATGGCAAATGGCCGACCTGAACTGGTTGCTTCTTTTTTTGTATAAGCTTTCCACTCTCCAATCCTCCATTTCCACTCAGATAGCTTCACTCACATTAACTATCTCATTAGCTTCTCTAGGCAATTGACTTTGGGACTCCTGTTTGATCATCTCCAGGCCTCCACAGTTAGTGATGTTTAAGAAAATGAGAAAAGAAAGACGGCTTAAGACAAACAAATCACAAATGATAAGTTTTCAGGCTTTGGAGGAAAAGTTCTGGCTCCAGCCTTCCTCTCTACCCTATTTCTATCTACCTACTCCATGTGCCCCAGCTGTTCCTATACATGTTCACACTTGCTCGGTAGCTTTTTCTTTCTTCTCTTCCCTCAATTTCTTTCCTTTCTTTACCTAGTCAAAACCCAGGACTAGTATCACCTCCTCTGTGAAGTCTGATCCACTGTCCCAGGAAGAACAAATATATTTATTGAGTACCTCCTATAGATCAGTCATTATTCTAGGTGCTGAGGATATACCAAAATCAAACCCACTGCCGTCGAGTCAACTCCGACTCATAGTGACCCTAAAGGACAGAATAGAACTGCCCGATAGGGTTTCCAAGGGGTGCCTGGTGGATTCGAACTGCTGACCTTTTGGTTAGAGTGTTAGCTCTTAACCGCTCTGCCACTAGAGTTTCCTCTGAGGATATAGTGGTTAACAAAAGCAACAAAAATCACTGCCATCATGGAGTTTGTATTCTACTGAGGAGAGATAGACAATATGAGATAAATAAGCAAAATTGGTAGTATTCACCCACTAATAAGTACTAAGGGGGAAAAAAACAAGAAGGATAATACATAAGGTTGGAGAAAAGTTTGAAATTCTACATACGGTCGTCAAGAAAACTTGCCGAGAGGGTAACTTTTGAGACAAGCCCAGAAGAATATGAGGATGCAAACTTTTTCAATATCTGGGGGGGAAATATTTTAGTCAGGGGAGAGATAAGAGTATGCCTGGTGTCTGCAAAGATTAGCCAAGAATCTAGCATGGCTGCTATGGAGTGGGAAAGGAGAGAGTAGCAAGATAGAGAACTATGGAGAGGCTAAATCTCCTACGGCCTTGTAGGCTATTGGAAATAATTTGGCTTTTACTCTGAGTGAAAAGAGGAGTCATCTCAGGATTCTGAGCAGAGGATAGGTTTGGTTTTAAAATGTATTCTCTGGGTGTTGTACTGAGAATAGACTGTGGAAGCTATTGCATTAATCCAGAAGAAAGATGATGGTGACTGGAATCAGGCAATTAGCAGTGTGAATGGTGAGAACTGGTCAAATTCTGGACATAGTTTAAAGGTATAGACAACAGGATTTGCTGACACAATGGAAATGAGATGTGAGAGAAAGAGAGGAAACTAGGATCGCATAAAAGTTTTTTTTTTTTTTTAATCTGAGCAACTGGAAAAGTGGAATTGCCGTTAACTGAGATGGGAAAGATATCAGAAGAAAACAACTTTGGTGTGGTGGGAGGGAGATTCAGTTTTGGACATATTAAGTCTTCTTTAAGGAACAACTAGTGACTGTCAAGGAGGATGAATATGTTTGAACAAAAAAAAGATGTTTGATTAATTTAAAGGATGTTTTAGTGGAGGTAACCCAAAGTATCATTAGGAAAACTGGGTTCTAATTACTCAATCGTTAGGCATATGGGTTCTAGCGTCAGACTACCTGGTTCAACTTTTGGCACCATCACTTTACCATATGGTATGACCTTGAATAAGTTACTTAACCTCAATAGAGGGTTTTGTTTCTTCATTTGTCAGTTTTACAGCTTCATAGATATAGATTTATCCATATTGTGAACTTAGCACAGTGCACTGCACATAGCAGGCAATACGTATTTGTCAATAGTTGCCAAGGCAGTAATGTGGATTGTTTCCCTGGCTAGACAGACAGTTCATTAGATATAGGGATCTATCTCATTTTTATTTTATTTGCTATCCTTAGCAGAGCATTTGGAATATAATAGCTGTTAGCTTAATGAGAATCTGCAGCTGAAAGTAGCTAAGAATTGCTGGAACATCGACCCCTTCCCTAACACTAGCCATTTAGCCATCATTCTAGCCAATATCAGGTGGTAATGATAGGAAAGGTTTTATACAACTAGTAAAGATTGAATAGACTTTTGGCTGTAGAGATGTGAGAGAGGTCGTAAGGTAAAAAGAAGAATCGGAAAGGCAGAGAAATGCAGACATTTCTGCATAAAATTCTATTCACACAGGTTCCTCAGCACTTGATTAGACCTCTATTACAGCCCCAACACATTACTGTTTTTAGGTGCCATTGAATCAGCTCTGACTCAAAGAAAGCTTATGTACAACAGAAGGAAACACTGCCCAAACCGGTGCTGTTATCACAATTGTTGTTTTGTGTGAGCACATTGTTGCAGCCATTGTATCAATCCATCTCACTGAGGATCTTCCTCTCTTTTGTAGAATTCCTGCTTTACCAAGAATAGCGTCTTTCTCCACAAACTGGTTCCTCCTGATAACATAAGTCTTGCCATCCTTACTTCTAAGGAGCATTCTGGCTGTACTTCTTCCAAGACAGATTTGTTGGTTCTTCTGACAGTCTATGGTGTATTCAATATTCTTTGCCAACACCGTAATTCAAAACTGTCAACTCCTTCAATCTTCCATATTTACTGTCCAGCTTTCGCATGCATATGAGGTGATTGAAAACACCATGGCTTGGGTCAGGCACACTTTAGTCCTCAAAGTGACATCTCTGCTTTTTAACACTTTAAGGAGGTCTTTTGCTGGGTGCAATAGGTCCTTTGACTTCTTGACTGTTACTTCCATAGGTATTAATTATGGATTCAAGTAAAATGAAATCCTTGACAATATCAATATTTTCTCTGATTATCATGATGTTGCTTATTGGTCCAGTTGTGAGGGTTTTTCTTTTCTTTATGTTGAGGTGTAATCCACACAGAAGGCTGTAGTCTTTGATCGTCCTCAGTAAGTGCTTCAAGTCCTCTTCACTTTTAGCAAGCAAGGTTGCGTCATCTGCATATTGCAGGTCGTTAATGAGTTTTCCTCCAATCCTGATCCCTCGTTCTTCTTCGTATAGTTCAGCTTCTCGGTTTATTTGCTTAACATACAGATTGAATAAGTATAATGAAAAGATACAACCTTGATGCACACCTTTTCTGATTTTAAACCACACAATAACCCCTTGTTCCATTTGAACAACTGCCTCTTGGTCTACATACAGGTTCCTCACCAGCACAGTTAAATGTTTTGGAATTCCCATTGTTTGCAATGTTATCCATAATTTGTTATGTTCCACACAATAGAATGCTTTTGCATAGTCAATAAAACACAAGTAAACATCTTTCTGGTATACTCTGATTTCAGCCAGGATCCATCTGACATCAGGAATGACATCCCACGATCCATATCCTCTTCTGAATCCAGCTTGAATTTCTGGCAGTTCCCTGTTGATGCACTGGTGCAACTGTTTTTAAATTATCTTCAGCAAAATTTTACTTCCATGCGATATTAATTATACTGTTTGATAATTACCGCACCCTGTTGAATCACCTTTCTTTGGAATGGTTACAAATATGGATCTCTTCCAGTCAGTTGTCCAGGTAGCTTCTTCCAAATTTCTTGGTATAGAGATGAGTGAGCACTTCCAGCATTGTATCTGTTTGTTGAAACATCTCAAATGACATTCTGTCAATTCCTGGAGCCTTGTTTTTTGCCAGTGTCTTCAGTGAAACTTGGCTTTCTTCCTTCAGTACCATTGGTTCTTGATCATATGATACCTCCTGAAATGTTTGAATGTCAACCAGTTCTTTTTGATACAATAACTCTGTGTATTCCTTCCATCTTCTTTTGATGCTTCCTGCCTTGTTCAATCGTTTGCCCATAGAATCCTTCAATATTGCAACTCGAGTCTTGAATTATTTCTTCAGTTCTTTTCAGCCAACCGTATTCTTCCCTTTTCATTATCTAACTCCAAGTCTTTGGACATTTCATTCATATTTCCCCAGTAGACTATTGTCATCAAGAAAGATATATAAAAGATAATCACAGTAACTTAAAGGAAGTTCTAGAGAGAAGACTTCATCTTAGAATTGGGAAACCAGACTTCTAGTCATTTCTCTAAGAATTAACCAGTGTGAGCATAGATTCTTTGAACTTTAGTTTCTATATTCATTCAAATGTACAGAATTGTTGCAAAGATAAAATGAGATCATTCATGTGAAATTTACTTATAAATTTATAGATTTATTTATAAACTAAAAATAATTACTGGAGTATATGGAAATCAGAAAATTTGAGCAATAAAATTTTAGATTAAGAATGCTTTAAAAATGTTTCAGTTCCAGAGAAGATGGAGTAATCATATTCTACTCTGTCTGTCCCACTGAATGCAAGTATAAATGTTGAAGCAGCTATATGAAGTAAAAGTAAATTTTAGCAGATAGATTGGAGAAAGAGGTCAGAATCTGAAGTTGCACCCAACCACTGTTGAGTTTCCCATTTTTCCTTTCTGGTATCACCTGGCATAAACTATAGGGAAGCCCTAAATCCAGAAGTGCAAAATGGGCAAGGAGAGAAAGAAGAAAATGGAAAACGGAGAATGGGAAAGGAGGACCATGTAAGTTAGAGAGTTATATCATGGAGAGAAGGGAAATAACTATTCAAAGTATCCAGGATACAATTAAAAAGCACTTGCTATATAGAGAAGCAAGTACTTTTGAATTGTATCCTAGATGCTTTGAATAGTAGGTTGACTCTGGGTCTTACTTAAATATTAAGAGTAAAGTGGATTTTTGTTTGTTTCTGCAGACACTCAATCAAGGTTAGATGGAGGCTCCAAGTTCTGAACTGCCTTCTATGGTCTGTGGATCTAATATCATTTTGTTTATTAAAGGATTTGTAATGCTATTAAATCAGTGTGGACTTCCCAGTGGTCATTTTGAGACCTGGGCAATGGTCAACCTTAAAACTCAGTTGTAAAGCTGGTAGTATGTTCTTTAGGGTCAGATCTGTACATGCATAGCTATTAGTTCAGTCCACAAGTGATTTTCTTTTTTTATTTCTCTTCTCTCCATGATAGAAACAGCACTTTTTGGTTCCCTGTGACCTCTCTTCTTCTTCCTCTGTCCAGAAAACTAGGACTTTAATTTACTTTGTCTGCCATGTTCGTCTCATGATTGTGCCTGCATCTGGAACCAAGTGCAGAAAGGGCAGAGAGATTTAAAAAAAAAAAAAAAAAGACAGTGGCGATTTACTCCACACTCTTGGGACCATAGCTTCTCTGGTCTGAGAGAGAAGCTCCCCTCCCTCAAAGTTTTATGTGCCTCTGTAGCCACTACAATCATTTTGTTTTTGACTGGGGCTGGGACAGGAAAGGAGGGGAAAATATTAATTTAAAACAGCAGATTTCCTGGAGCTCTTGTGGCACAGTGGTTAAGAGCTCAGTTGCAAACCAAAAAGCCAGTAGATGAATTCACCAGCTGATGCTTGGAAACCTTATGGGGCAATTCTACTCTATCCTATAGGGTCATTATGAGTCGAAATAGATGGCAAAGAGTTTTTTGAATATAAAACCAGGGAAATCTCGGCTCACAAGGGAAAGACAATCAACAGATACTAATCCTAAGAGGATATAATGTTGAAATTATCAAAGAAAGACTACAAAGAAGCTATTCTAACCACACTTCAATAGGTAAGGGAGAAGACCCTTGAAATGAATGGGAAGTCTTAGCAAAGAAAAAGAAAACATAAAGAAGAACCAAATGAAAATTATAGAATTAAAATAGCAAATAACCTGAAAAATTCACTAGATGGGCTCAACAACAAAATGGAGATGACAGAATAGAACCAGTGAATTTAAAAACAGATAGCTAAAAAGTATCCAAACTGAGCATCAGAGACCAAAAAAAAAAATTGTAAAAAAATTAATGGAGACTTAAGGGCCTATGGGACAGTACCAAAAAGTTTAAGCTTTGTGTCCTCAGAGTCCCAGAAGAGAAGAAAGAACATATAGCAGAAAATGTATTTGAAGAAATAGTGGCAGAAAACTTCCCAAATTTGGTGAAAGGCATAAATCTACAAATTCTAAAGGTTTGATAATACCCAAACAGGATAAATTCAAAGAAATCTATGCCCAGATGCATCAAAATCAAACAGATTACTGCCAACTACTAGCCAAAGACAAAAAAAAAAAAAAAAAAAAAAAAACCTGAAAGCAACCAGATAAAAGCAACACATTACTTATAGGGTAACAATTATTTGAATGGCTGTGGATTTCTCATCAGAAACCATGGAGGAGAGAAGGAAGTGAAACAACATCTTCGATGTGCTGGCAAAAAGAACTGTCAATTCAGAATTCTACATTCAGTGAATATAGTCTTTAGGAAAGAAGGCAAAATGAAGAAATACTAAGAGAATTTGTCACCACAGGCATGCTCCAAACAATTGCCAAAGGAGCTTCATCATACAGGAGGAAAATATTCCAAAACTTGGAACATCCGGAATAAAGGAAGAGCAGGGATGGATTACCCAATAAGCAAGATAAGCATGTACTTAGGGCATCAACAAAACAGGGACACCAGTTGTCCAAAACAAGGGTGCCAAGCAGACAGAACACAAGAAAAAGAGCACCACAGTAGAATGGAACTGGCAGGGCACTAAATGAAGCTGATACCATTTAATAAATTTTGTATACGATGACAATTATTTTTCCGTTTTCATTTCAGACCAATCAGGTATAATCTCACATTCATTTCTCTCTCATTGACCACTTAAGAACGTACCAACAGCACTATAATCACGTGACTCATGATGTTTCCGGTCCCGGGTGAAGGGAATCAAAATGTGTCTTCAGGTTGAGCATACCCTTGTCCTTGTATCATGCTCTTTGAGTTTGCTATTGCCCCCATGAGTACTAGTCTAATGAAGTGTGAAGATGCGGCATCAAAGGACAGAATGTGAGTGTGCAAATTTCTGAGTATTATTTCAAGATGAGAAACACTCGTGGAGATCTTCGAAGGGCCTGCCAACAAACATCATACAACAAACTAAAAAGTTATTTCCAACTGCCTTGTACGTACTATTTCTTTTGATTATCTCAGACCTGAAGAACAAAATCACATGTTCCAAATCAATTTTTTACTCACTAATTTTCATATACAAAAATTTGTGTTAACATCCAAATTTAAACGTAAATTTTATTTTATAAATTTTATAAATTCTATTTATTTTCAATTATTCAAATTTATTTGCTATAGTGGAACCAAATTTAAAAAGTGACATAATTTTATATTCAGGTAAAATGAAACAGGAACAGCTAAGTGGATCACAAAAATGAAACCTTGCAGAAGATAAAAAGAATAGGATTTGGGAATCCATAAAGACAAAATTCCAAAATTAACTTCCTTTTTAAAACGTAATGAATCAGAAGAGACTTCTTCCATTGAATGTTTGAGTTTATTGGGTGTAAATCATTGTACTATTACCCGTAGTACCAGTAGCATTGAAATTACTAATAGCAACATGAATATAACAGAATTTGTTACAAATTCTGCATCCATTCCATGCTGAAGTAAAAAAAAAAAAAATTATTAATGGTGGAGAAAGTGAAACTATTTTAGAATCTGAAATTGTCAAATCTGCAGACCCCATAAATAACAGAAATACAGATTCTGATGTGTTGAATAATTTTTCTTCTAATGATATAAATTATTGGATCAAAGAAGAGCCAAGTGATTGTCAGTACCACAGAGGACCATTTGAAAATTTCTGCAAAAAAATTCTGGATGGTAAGCAAACAAAGTTCTGTATTCAGAATATATTTCTAATGGTGTAAAGCTAATAGTGAAAATTGTAAGAGGGAGTGACTACTGTATTCTCCATCAGTTAGCTCTGTATTTTGTTTTATTTGCAAACTATTCAGTCCTAAATCATTTAATTCTTGATTTGCAACGGATGGATTCAGCAATTGGTGCAACTCAAGTATAATTGATAAACATGAAAACAGTTCAATTCACAGAGATTGTATGTTGCCGTATTTAAACAAAAGACATAGTTTTGGCTTAATTCATGAACTGGAAACACAAATTAACGAAGAACATCAATATTGGGAAGCCGTTTTGCAACGTGTTGTTGCTGTTGTTATAACTGTCACTAAATGTGAACTATCTTTTCAAGGAAGAAATGAAGTGTTCAAGTCCCCACAAAATGGAATTTTTGGGGGTTTACTTGAACTTGTTGCTCAGTTTGAACCATTTTGAGCAGATCACATTTCAAAATATGGCAACACAAGAAAGAGTGACTCATTGTATATGTCTAAAACAACATGTGAAGAGTTAATAAACTTAACAAGTGATTAAATTCAATCAATTATTTTCATACAGATCAGCTAAGTATTGTTTTAAGATATATATCTCCAAAAGAAGGAAAACTTGTAAAGAGATTTATCACATTTACTAGATTAAAAAGTCATACCAGTGAAGAAATTACAAAACAAGTACTTCACTATTTATATGAAGTTTGCAAAATTGATTTTTCTATGTGCACAGGCCAATTTTGTGACAATGCTGCCAATATGTCAGGGCATTATAAAGGCATGCAACAGAAAATTTTACAACTTAATGAATATGCCATTTTCATACCAGGTGCTGAGCATTCACTTAATCTTGTATGAGATAGCTCAGTAGATTGTGTCCAAAAACAGTTGATTTTTTTCCTACTGTTCTGTTACTCTACACATTTTTTGCTGTCTCTACTCACCAATGGACAGTTTTTTAAAATACATTTAGGCAATGATCAAGTATTAAAATGTCTTTCTCATATATGCTGGGAAGGGCAGGCTGTAATGACTGGTGCGATCCTGGAATCATACGCTCAGATTCTAAATGCCTTAGAAGATATTGCTGAAGACCAGGCACAAGAAGAAGATACCAAAAGAGAAGCTGAAAATGTCACCAACAAAATATAAACACTAGAGTATATATTTATGTTACATGGAATAATATATTGCAGCATTTTCATCAAATGAGTCGAGCTCTCCAAGATACAGAAGAAAAATTTGAAAACATGCACAGATCTCTACCAGTCATAAACAAGGTATTTACATAATTTAAGAGAAGATTTTGAACAATTTGAAAACACAACAAAACATATACTGCCAAATACTGATTATCAAGCATTTCACTGTCACAGAAGCATTAGAAGCAAGTTAATGATGGAAGTGCTTGTCTTAGTTATTTAGCGCTGCTATAACAGAAATACCACAAGTGGATGGCTTTAACAAAGAGAAATGTATTCTCTCACAGTCTAGGAGGCTAGAAGTTCAAATTCAGGATGCCAGCTCCAAGGGAAGGCTTTCTCTCTCTGTCGGCTCTGGGGGAAGGTTCTTGTCATCAATCTTCCCCTGATCTAGGAGTCTCTTAGCACAGGGATCATGGGTGCAAAGAACGCACTATTCTACTGGCTCTTGTTTCTTGGCAGTATGAGGTCACCATGTCTCTCTGCTCGCTTCTGTCTTTTATATCTCAAAAGAGATTGACTTAAAACATAGCCTAATCTTGTAGATTGAGTCCTGCCTCATTAATATAACTCCACCTATCCCACCTCATTAACATTATAGAGGTAGAACTTACAACACATAGGAAAATCACATCAGATGACAAAATGGTGGACAATCACACAATACTGGGCATTATGAGCTAACAAATTGACACATATAAATTTTTTGGGGGGGACAAAATTCAATCCATGGCAGTGATCCAGAAGTAGAGTGCCAGAGATCAATTTTATATAACCACATACTATAACATTATTGACAAACTTGAATCTTGCATGAAAAGAAGGGCAAAAGTGTATGAAGGTTTTTCGAATAGGTTTTCCTTCTTAAACAATGTGGATATACCTGATGAAGAATGCATGAAGGCATCCAAGAAATTAGTGCAGGCTTATCCCAATGACTTAAATTCAAACCTTTACAAAGAACTGCAATGATTTCATTCTTACGTGAGAACTAAATGTACAGATTCAGGAAAGACGCATTTTACTCATGTAGGCATGTTTGATTCCACAACAGAAGATAAAGTACAATGTGCATTTCCCAATGTTGAAATTGCTTTCTGCATATTCCTAACTTTAATGATCACAAACTGAACACCAGAATGCTCTTTTTTGTCCCTAAAAAGACTAAAAATCCTCAGGGTTCAACAAAGATTCAAGGAAGACTCTAGAGGCAAAGCCAAGATGGTGGAATAGACAGATGCTTCTGGCAAGCCCTCTTTACAACAAAGACCTGAAAAAACAAGCGAAACCTGTATATTTGTGACAAGATGGGAGCTCTGAGCTTCAAAGGCAATCTTAGAAAACGAACTGAGGGGCAGGGGAAGGAAGAGACCGTTCAGAAGCTGAGAGGAGTTACCGGACCTGAATTGCAAGGAGCCCTCAGGCCCCATTCCTGGAGCAGAAGCGGCGGCGGCAGTGGTGGAGGGTTGGCACTAGCGTTCGCCAGCAGTTTCTTCAGAGAGAAGCAGCCAGCCACACAGCCTACTCACACCTCCAGAACCTGAGGAACGGCACTCTAGGCAAAAGCTAAGTACTTGCGTATATTTTATCGTGTCCCCACACCCCCAAGCCGGCTTCAGCGGCTGAATTCCTAGGGCCTGAGATAGGCCCTATTGAATGCTTAGAGCCCTCCTCCTGGCCTTCAGGAAGGAAAAAATTTGCCATTGGGGGAAAAGATAATTTGCCAGCTCCACTAACCGGGGGAGCTCAGGACAGAAGCGGCTCCTGTCCATGCATAAACTGTCCATGGCCTTTGAGCATCTTTCTCTTCTGCATGGACCTGTGTGGGCCTATTTCGGGAGAATAGGCCCTTGTTGGCAGACTCCAACTGTTTCAGCTGTGCAGTGGAGAGGTGGGAGTTTGATGTTTCACATTGCTTTGCCTATTACAAAAGGTCCTTGCCTACCCACATCAGGGACATAAGAACTGGTAGCTCCACTCAGGTCATCCAGCCACCCGTGACAGGGGTCCAAAGATAACTGGTACCTCCCAGTTTTTACAACCAAAAACTTTGGGTGCCCATGGTCTGTCTGCAGAACCTGCCCACCTGCATGCTGTAAGGAACAGGGATGTGCTTTCTTTAGAGACACTCAGGGGATGGTTCTCAGCCCCCCTGCCTTGTTCAGAGCGTGACCCCCTGCTGCAATCAGATACAGGTATATACGCCAATCACCCCTGCCCATCTGAGAGTGTAGAACAGAGCCTGTACCATACACCTGATGATCAGCTACCTGGAAACCTGAGCTGAATTCATACAAGAAAACTGAATGGACTCCTAGAGTGATATACCAGATAACAGCTCTAGCCATCTGGGGATGTCAGAGCTCCAAAGGCAAAAATAATGAAGCTAGCTCACTCAAGCAACCCACAGAGGTATAACAAAAGAAAACGAAGCAAGAAGCTACGACACAGTAAGGAAGCATAAACTAATATGATAACTTATAGATGGCTCAGAGACGATAGTCAATATCAAGTCACATAAAGAAACAGACCATGATCACCTCAACAGGCTCTCAAAACAAAGAATCCATGGATCTTCTAGAAGAAAGTGCATTCCTGGAATTACCAGAGCCAGAATACAAAAGTTTAATATACAGACCCCTTCAAGATATCAAGAACAAAAAGAAGCAATGTGCAGAAAAAGCCAAGGAACACACAGATAAAGCAATTGAAGAAATTAGAAAGATTATTCAGGAACATAATGAAAAGTTTAGTAAGCTGGAAAAATCCATAGACAGACAGCAAACAGAAATTCAGAAGATTTTCAATAAAATTTCAGAAGTAGACAACTCAGTAGAAAGTCAGAGGAGCAGAATTGAGCAAGTAGAAGCTAAAAGTAGAAGATAAATCACTTGGCACTAATATATTTGAAGAAAAATCAGATAAAATAATTTTAAAAAATGAAGAAAACTTAAGAATCATGTGGGACTCTATCAAGAGAAATAACCAACGAGTGATTGGAGTACCAGAATAGGGAGGGATAACAGAAAATACAGAGAAAATTGTTGAAAATTTGTTGGCAGAAAACTTCCCTGGTATTGTGAAAGATGAGAAGATACCTACCCAAGATGCTCATCAAACTCCACATAAGGTAGATCTTGAAAGAAAGTCCCCAAGACATATTATAATCAAACTTGCCAAAACCAAAGATAAAGAGAGAATTATAAGAGCAGTGAGGGATGAACGAAAAGTCACCTACAAAGGAGAGCCAATAAGGATAAGCTCAGACTACTCGTCAGAAACCATGCAGGCAAGAAAGCAATGGGATGCCATATTTAAAAAATTGAAGGAAAAAAATTGCCTGCCAAGAATTATATATCCAGCAAAATTATCTCTTAAATATGAAGGTGAAATTAAGACATTCCCGGAAAAACAGAAGTTTATGGAATTTGTAAAAACCAAACCAAAACTCCAAGAAATACTAAAGAGAGTTCTTTGGTTAGAAAATCAATAATATCAGGTATCAACCCAAGACTAGAACACAGGGCAGAGCAACCAGAAGTCAACCCAGACAGGGAAATCCAAAAAAACAAAGCAAGATAAAGAAAAAAAAAAAAAAAAAATCCAAAAACAGGGTAAGAGCAATGTTATTACATAAAAGAAGACAACATTAAAATAATGAAGAGAGACTAAGAAAAGTAATCATACACCTTCCATATGGAGAGGAAAATATGGCGATACAAAGAAATAAAAGTTAGGTTTAAATTTAGAAAAATAGGGGCAAATAATAAGGTAACTACAAAGGAGACAAACTATCCTACTCATCAAAATAAAAGAAAAGAAAAAAATAGGACTCGGCAGAAACAAAATCCACAACAACAAATATGAGGAAAGGAAAATATATAAACATAATCTACTCAGCACATAAAATTAAGTGGGAAAAAGAAACTGTCAACAACACACACAAAAAGACATCAAAATGATAGCACTAAATTCATACCTATCCATAATTACCCTGAATGTAAATGGACTAAATGCATCAATAAAGAAACAGAGAGTGGCAGACTGGATTAAAAAACAAGACCTGTCTATATGCTGCCTACAAAAGACACACCTTAGACTTAGAAACACAAACTAAAACTCAAAGGATGGAAAAAAATATATCAAGCAAACAACAATCAAAAAAGAGCACGAGTGGCAATATTAATTTCTGACAAAATAGACTTTAAAGTGAAATCCATCATAAAGGATAAGGAAGGACACTATATAATGATTAAAGGGATAGTACACTAAAAAGATATAACCATATTAAATATTTATGCACCCAATGACAGGGCTGCACAATACATAAAACAAACTCTATTAGCACTGAAAAGTGAGATAGACTGCTCCACAATAATAGCAGGAGACTTCAACACACCAACTTTCGTAAAGGACAGGACATCCAGAAAGAAGCTCTATAAAGACATGGAAGATCTAAATGCCACAATCAACCAACTTGACCTCATAAGCATATACAGAACACTCCACCCAACAGCAGTCAAGTATACTGTCTTTTCTAGTGCACATGGAACATTCTCTAGAATAGACTATGCATTAGGTCATACATGGTCATACATAGCAGAATCCAAAACATTGAAACATTACAAAGTATCTTCTCTGACCATAAGGCCATAAAAGTGGAAATCAATAACAGGAAAAGAAATCAAACACTTAGAAACTGAACAATAATACCCTACTCAAAAAAGACTGGATTATAGAAGGCATTAAGGATGGAATAAGGAAATTCATAGAATCCAATGAGAATGAAAACATTTCCTATCAGAATCTTTGGGACACAACAAAAGCGGTGCTCCTAGGCCAATTTATATCAATAAATCCACACATCCAAAAAGAAGAAAGGGCCAAAATCAAAGAATTATCTCTACAACTTAAACAAATAGAAAGAGAGCAACAAAAGAAACCCTCAGGAACCAGAAGAAAACAAATAATAAAAATTAGAGCTGAACTAAATGAAATAGAAAAGAGAAAAACAATTGAAACAACACGACCAAAAGCTAGCTTCTTGAAAAAATCAACGACATTGATAAACCAGTGGCTGAAATGGCAAACAAAAACAAGAGAGGAAGCAAATAACCTGAATAAGAAATGAGATGGGTGATATTACAACAAACCTAAGTGAGATTAAAAGAATCATATCAGATTAGTATGAAAAATTGTACTCTAACAAATTTGAAAATGTAGAAGAAATGGATGGATTCCTAGAAACACACTACCTACCTAAACTAACACAAGCAGAGGCAGAACAACTAAATAGACCCATAACAAAAGAAGAGATTGAAAAGGTAATCAAAAAACTCCCCCCCCCCCAAAAAAAAGCCCTGGTCCAATGGCTTCTCTGCAGAGTTCTACCAAATTTTCAGAGAAGAGTTAACACCACTACTACTAAAGGTATTTCAGAGCATAGAGAAGGACGGAATGTTACCAAACTCATTCTATGAAGCCACAATATCCCCAAAACCTAAACCAGGTAAAGACACCACAAGAAAAGAAAATTATTGACCTATATCCCTCAGGAACTTAGATGCAAAAATTCTCAATAAAATTCTAGCCAATAGAATTCAACAACATATCAAAAAAATAATTCACCATGACCAAGTGGGATTCATACCAGCTATGCAAGGATGGTTCAACATTAGAAAAACAATTCATGTAATCCACCACATAAATAAAACAAAAGATAAGAATCACATAATTTTATCAATTGATGCAGAAAAGGCATTTGACAAAGTTCAACACTCATTTGTGATAAAAACTCTCAGCAAAATAGGAATAGAAGGAAAATTTCTCAACATAATAAAAGGCATTTATACAAAGCCAACAGCCAACATCACCCTAAATGGAGAGAGCCTGAAAACATTCCCATTGAGACTGGGAACCAGACAAGGATGCCCTTTGTCATCACTCTTATTCAACATTGTGCTAGAAGTCCTAGCCAGAGCAATTAGGCTAGATAAAGAAACAAAGGGCATCCAGATTGGCAAGGAAGAAGTAAAAGTATCTTTGTTTGCAGATGACATGATCTTATACACAGAAAACCCTAAGGAATCCTCCCCAAAACTACTGAAACTCAAAGAGTTCAGCAGAGTATCGGGATACAAGATAAACATACAAAAATCAGTTGGATTCCTCTACACCAATAAAAAGAACATCGAAGAGGAAATCACCAAACCAATGCCATTTCCAGTAACCCCAAGAAGATAAAATACTTAGGAATGAATCTTACCAGAGATGTAAAAGACTTATACAAAGAAAACTACAGTATACTTCTGCAAGAAGCCAAAAGAGACTTACATAAGTGGAAGAACATACCTTGCTCGCGGATAGGAAGTCTTAACATTATAAAAATGTCTATTCTACCAGAAGCCATCTATACATTTAATGCAATTTCGATTCAAATCCCAACAACATTCTTTAATGAGATGGGGAAACAAGTCACCAACTTCACGACGAAGGGAAAGAGGCCATGGATAAATAAGGCATTACTGAAAAAGAAGAACAAAGTGGGAGGCCTTACTTTACCTGATTTTAGAACCTATTATACTGCCACAGTAGTCAAAACAGCCTGGTTCAGGTACAACAACAGATACATAGACCAATGGAACAGAATTGAGAATACAGATGTAAATCCATCCACATATGAGCAGCTTATATTTGACAAAGGCCCCAAAACAGTTAAATGGGGAAAACAGTCTTTTTAACAAATGGTGCTGGCATAACTGGATATCCATCTGCAAAAAAATGAAACAAGACCCATATCTCACTCCATGCACAAAATCAAGCTCAAAATGGATCAAAGACCTGTAATATAAAATCTGAACTGATAAAGATCATGGAAGAAAAAATAAGGACAATGTTAGGAGCCCTAATACATGGCATAAACAGTACACAAAACATTATTAAAAATGCAGAAGAAAAATTAGATAACTGGGAGCTCCTAAAAATCAAACTCCTATGCTCATCCAAAGACTTCACCACAAAAGTAAAAAGACTACCTACAGACTGGGAAAATGTTTTTACCTATGACATTTCTGATCAGTGCCTGATCTCTAAAATCTACATGATACTGCAAAAACTCAACTACAAAAAGACAACCCAATTAAAAAAGGGCAAAAGATATGAGTAGATACTTCACTAAAGAAGACATTCAGGTAGTTAACAGATACATAAGGAAATGTTCACGATCATTAGCCATTAGAGAAATACAGATCAAAACTACAATGAGATTTCATCTCACTCCAACAAGGTTGGCATTAATTCAAAAAACACAAAATAATAAATGTTGGAGAGGCTGTGGAGAGATTGGAACACTTCTATACTGCTGGTCAGAATGCAAAATGGTACAACCACTTTGGAAATCGATTTGGCACTTCCTTAAAAAGCTAGAAATAGAACTACCATACAACCCAGAAATCCCACTCCTTGGAATATATCCTAGAGAAATAAGAGCCTTTACACAAACGGATATATGCACACCCATGTTTATTGCAGCACTGTTTACAATAGCAAAAAGAAGGAAGCAACCAAGGTGCCCATCAATGGATGAATGGATAAATAAATCATGGCATATTCACACAATGGAATACTATGCATCGATAAAGAACAGTGAGGAATCTGTGAAACATTTCATAACATGGAGGAACCTGGAAGGCATTATGCTGAGTGAAATTAGTTGCAGAAGGACAGATATTGTATAAGACCACTATTATAAGAACTTGAGAAATAGTTTAAACTGAGAAGAAAACATTCTTTTGTGGTTACGAAAGGGGGGAGGGAGGGAGGGTGGGAGAGGTGTATTCACAAAACTACTTTAGGGGAAGGGAAAGACAGCACACAATACAGGGGAGGTCAGCATAACTGGACTAAACCATAAGCAAAGAAGTTTTCTGAATAAACTGAATGCTTCAAAGGCCAGTGTAGCAGGGGCAGGGGTTTGGGGATCATGGTTTCAGGGGACATCTAAGTCAATTGGCATAATAAAATCTATGAAGACAACATTCTGCATTCCACTTTGAAGAGTGGTGTCTGGGGTCTTAAACGCTAGCAAGCAGCCATCTAAGATGCCTCAATTGGTCTCAACCCACCTGGATCAAAGTAGAATGGAGAACACCAAGGACACAAGGTAATTACAAGCCCAAGAGACAGAAAGGGCTGCATGAACCAGAGACTACATCATCCCGAGACCAGAAGAACTAGATGGTGCCCGGCTACAACGGATGACTGCCCTGACAGGGAATACAACAGAGAACCCCTGAGAGAACAGGAGAGCGGTGGGATGCAGACTCCAAAGTCTCATAAAAAGACCAGATTTAATGGTCTGACTGAGATTAGAAGGACGCCGGTGGTCATGGCCCCCAGACCTTCTGTTGGCCCAGGACAGGAACCATTCCCGAAGCCAACACTTCAGACATGGATTGGACTGAGTAATGGGTTGGAGAGAGATGCTGTTGAGGAGTGAGCTTCTTGGATCATGTGGACACTTGAAACTATGTTGGCATCTCCTGCAAGGAGGGCAGCTGAGGGGTAGAGGGGGCTAGAAGCTGGCAAAATGGGCACGAAAAGAGAGAGTGGAGGGAGAGAGAGGGCTGTCTCATTGGGGGAGAGTAATTGGGAGTATGTAGCAAGGTGTATGTAAGTTTTTGTGTGAGAAACTGACTTGATTTGTAAACTTTCACTTAATGCACAGTAAGAATTACAAAAATTAAAAAAAACTTAAAAAAAAGACTCTAGTCATTATCCTTATTGTGTATTAAAGTACACAATAAGAATGTGTCAGAGCAAAAAATAGAAATGTTTTCATTTATAACATGTTATAGATGAAAGGTCTATCTAAAAATAAACTATAGCAATTTGCTGTAATATTTGTTTTATGATCACCAAATTTTCTTTTATGACATCTTTTCATTTGTTCATTTATAATGATAGCATTCACTACAAATCAAGCATCAAAATTGAAGCATGAGCCATTTAAAGCAAAAATGGTGAAAGTCAATTTTTCTCTGTGGGAGATCAAGAGAATTTTACACTAATTGTTGAAACAACTAAGTTCATTGACTCATTTTCTTCGTTGTAGAATATGTGAGATCTTTTATTGTAGAAAATGTGGAGTATAGTAAAAATCTTATTACCTACTCATTAAAAATTTTATAATCCAGTTCATCTCATTGTGCTAAAATGGTGTATGTTACTTTTGCATTCAGTTGCTAATATTACTGTTGTTGTTGTTGTTAGGGGCCGTGAGTTGGTTCCGACTCATAGGGACCCTAGGCACAAGAGAACGAAACACTGCCCGGTCCTGCACCATCCTTACAATCGTTGTTATGCTTGAGCTCATTGTTGCAGCCACTGTGTCAATCCACCTTGTTGAGGGTCTTCCTCTTTTCTGCTGACCCTGTACTCTGCCAAACATGGTGTCCTTCTCCAGGGACTGATCCCTCCTGACAACATGTCCAAAGCATGTAAGACGCAGTCTCACCATCCTTGCCTCTAAGGAGCATTCTGGCTGCATTTCTTCCAAGAGAGATTTGTTCGTTCTTTTGGCAGTCCATGGCACTGGGTTTTGTGGGTATATTCAATATTTTTTGCCAACACCACAATTCAAAGGTGTCAACTCTTCAGTCTTCCTTATTCACTGTCCAGCTTTCACATGCATATGATGCTATTGAAAATACCATGGCTTGGGTCAGGCGCACGTTAGTCTTCAAGGTGACATCGTTGCTCTTCAACACTTTGAAGAGGTCTTTTGCAGCAGATTTGCCCAATGCAATGCGGCTTTTGATTTCTTCACTGCTGCTTCCGTGGCTGTTGATTGTGGATCCAAGTGAAATGAAATCCTTGACAACTTCCATCTTTTCTCCGTTTATCATGATGTTGCTCATTGGTCCAGTTGTGTGGAGTTTTGTTTTCTTTTCGTTGAGGTGTAATCCATACTGAAGGCTGTGGTCTTTGATCTTCATTAGTAAGTGCTTCAAGTCCTCTCCACTTTCAGCAAACAAGGTCGTGTCATCTGCATAACCCAGGTTGTTAAAGAGTCTTCCTCCAATCCTGATGCCCTGTTCTTCTTTGTATAGTCCAGCTTCTCATATTATTTGTTCAGCATACAGATTAAATAGGCATTATTAGTCACATTAGAAAAAAAAGTTACTTCATGCATAGCTAAGATACACACACACGTATGTATAAAATTCACATATCCCATTCGAATGTGTGAGTAAACAGAGGAGGGGGCACCACAGATTATCAGTGTTTAGGGCCCTCACATATTTTTAATCTGGCCCTGAGGAAGAGCAACAGAAATAGTAAAAGCTGAGTAAATGTAATAGAGTCTTCTCATCTAAGTTCTATAAAATATATACACCTTTTTAAAACAAAAATTATAACATTGTCTTGGGGAGATTTTGAATGTATGCAACTGACAATTTCAACAGGAATGAGGGAGGGCAAAGGAACCTATGGGATGGTAAGGTTTCTACATTCTCTTTGAAATGGTAAAATATTGATTCTAAAAAGGCAGTGAAAAGTTAAGAACATATTTTAATCTTTAGAGTAACCATTTTAAAAAAGGTATATAAAGAGACAGAGTGAAGAACTTTTTAGGTAAATTGGAATAACAAAAAAATTCAAATAATCCAAAGAATGAAGAAAAAGGGAAATGAACAGAAAACAAATAATAATATGGTAGACCTAATATCTAACATGGCAAACATTTGATAAAATATAAATGGTTCAAGCAGGCCAATTAAAAGGCAAGGTTGTCAGGATTAATTTAAAAAAGAAAAAGTGAGGTTTATCTATATGCTATCTATTAAAAAAATTTTTTTTTTACTTTTATAATCTATAAGAAACCTATTTTAAATAGAGTATCAGTGAGTTAAATGGAAAAGAATGGGAAAAGATACAACATGTAAACACTAACAAAAAGAAAGCTGGAGTGGCTATATTAATACCAGATGAAGTAGACTCCAAAGCAAGGAAAATTATGAGTATTAAGGGATTAAAAAAATTTTTTTTCAAAAAAAATCTAATAATATATGTGCAGGATTTCTATGTTAAAATCTATGAAACACTGGATAAAAAAAAAAATCAGATAATTAAATAGAAAGACCTAACTTGTTCCTGGATTGGAAGACTCAGTATAGTTGAGACGCAAATTTTCACTAAGTTGATCTATAGATTTAACACAGTACCAATAAAAATCCAAGAAATAATTTTTGTAGATATACCCAAAAACCCAGTGCCGTCGAGTAGATTCTGACTTATAGTGACCCTGTAGGACAGAGTAGAACTGCCCCATAGAGTTTCCAAGGAGCGCCTGGCAGATTCAAACTGCCATATAGACAAATTTATTATACAATTACATGAAAAGGCAAAGAAATTAAAAAAAAATTAGGATAGTTAAAATAATTATTAACATGAAGAACAAAATTGGGAGACTTATACCACCAATTTTAAGAATAGCTATAAAGTGACACTAACCAGGAAATTGTAGTTTTGGCAAAGGATATACGTATAAATCAATAAAACAAAATACAGAAATAAACCTATACAATTAATGCAAATTGGTATTAAAGAAGGTGCAAACCTAATTAAATGAAAAAAGATAATCTTTTCAACAAACTGTGTTGTAACAATTAAATATTCATGTGTAAAAAAAAGACCTCAACCTAAACTTCACATCTTTTATAAGAATTCACCCAAAGTGAATTGTAGATCTAAAAGTAACTTATAAAACTACAAGACTTTTAAAAGAAAGCATAAGAAAAACCATTCTTCTAAGATATGAAGTAAAGAATTCTTAGATATAACACCAGAAACATGACCTATAAAAAGAAAAAAAACTGATAAATTGGACCTTTTCAAAATTAAAAACATTTCTCTGCAGAAGACACTGTTAAGAGAAAGAAAAGATTATACAAAATGTGGAAGAAAATACTTGCAAATCATATATCCGATAGAATATTTTTATACAGAATTTATAAAGAACTCTCCAAACTCAACAGTAAGAAAACAAGCAAACAATGAAAGTGATGGAGCTGTTCTGTATTTTTATTATGGTGGTGGTGCCATGAAATTATACATGTGTTAAAACTACAGAACTGCATGACAAAAAATAAATAAAGACAAAAAAATCAATTGTACTGTTTATAAACTTTAAAAAATTTTAGAGTATTTAAAATATTAATTATAATTCTAAAAAAATATATTTCTACCAAAGAAAGCAAAGGAAGAGAGACAGACATCAACTCATTTTAATGATATCAAAATGTATATAATATGAATAATAAAGAGAAATTATAAGTTGCATATCATGACCTAATTGGCACAGCTAAAACCCAATGACAGTGAATCAAGATTGGAGTCAGAGTCTAGAAAATTATAGTTATTAATCTTGAGGTTGAGACTGAGTGAAATTTGGTGCTATTCCACACATAAAGTCTTAGGTTTTAATAATACTTGTAAGTGACCAAAATATATAGTGTTATGATTTAACACATAATGTTAAGAAAACAGACTCTACCAACAATCCTATAAGAGGCATGTGGAGAACAAAGTGAAGATTCAGAAGAAAGACATCTAGATGACAGAAGACAAGAAAGGATGAAAGTCACTTTCTATATTATAGTACTTTGTGTCAAAGAGTTTTTTGTGTGTGCGTGTGTATGTGTGTGTGTGTGTATTCACTTTTCTTCCCTTACCAGACTCCGAATTTCTTGACTATAGGAGCCAAGATAGAAGAGTCTTCTGGATAGAAAAGGTTTAGAAGTGGCAGTCTTGTTGTGGGTACAAGATAGAGGCAGGGTGCTCCTAAAAGTTATATGCCTAGAATATACTTTAAACTATTAAGTCCAGTATTTTTACTTAGATTGTGCACTTATTTGGAATGGCTAAGGGTTCTGTTCAAACCTATCCTGTAGTGATTTTCCCAGTTCCCAAATGAATGATTGGAATAGACATAATCAGCAACTGGCAGAGCCCCCACATTGGGTCCCTGACATGATAGGAATGGCTAAGTGAAAGGCATTAGAACTGCCCCTACCTAGGAAAACAGTAAACCAAAAGCAATACTGCTTTCCTGGAGGGGTTTCAGAGATTACTGCAAGCATCAAGGACTTAGAGGATTCAGGAGTGGTGATTCGCACCACATCCCTATTCAACTAGCCTATTCGGCTTGTGCTAAAAACAGATGGATCTTGGAGAATGAAAGTGGATTATTGAAAACTTAACCAGGTGGCGACTCCAATTGCAGCTGCTGTTCCAGATATGGTTTCACTGCTTGAGCAAATTAATACATCTCCTGGTACCTGGTATGCAGCTATTGATCTGGCCAATGCCTTTATTTTCCATACCTGTTTCGAAGCACCACGAGCATACACCTTCACTGTCCTACCTCAAGATACATCAACTTTCCAGCCCTATGTCATAATTAAATCTGCAGGGATCTTGATCTCCTTTCCCCTCCACAAGACATCACACTGGTCCATTACATTGATGACATTGTGCTGATTGGACCTAGTAAGCAAGAAGTATCAAGGACTCTAGACTTATTGGTAAGACATTTGTGTGCTACACAGTGGTAACTTAAACTGACAAAAATTCAAGCACCTTCCATTTTGGTGAAATGACTAGGAGTCCAGTGGTGTTAGGTGTGTCAAAATATTCCTTCTAAAGTAAAGGATAAGTTGTTGCATCCAGCCCCTTCTGCAACTGAAAAAGGCACAACACCTGGTGGACCTTTTTGGATTTTGGAGGCTGCATATCCCTCATTTGGATGTGCTACTCCAGCCTATTTATCAAGTGACTCAAAAAGCTGCTAGATTTGAGTAGGGCCTAGAACAAGAGAAGGCTCTGCAACAGGTTCAGCCTGCCATGCAAGCCACTCTGCCACTTGAGCCATATGATCCAGCTGATCCAATAGTGCTTGAAGTGTCAATGGCAGATAGAGATGTTGTTTAAAGTCTTTGGCAGCCCCTACTGGTGAATCACTACACAGGCCCTTAGGATTTTGGAACAAAGCCCTGCCATCCTCTGCAGATAACTACTTCTGTTTGAGAAACAGCTTTTGGCTTTTTATTGAGTCTTAGTAGAGACTGAACACTTAACCACAGGCCACGAAGTCACCATGTGGCCTGAGCTGCCCATCATGAACTGGATATTGTCTGACCTAGAGTCATAAAGTCAGATGTGCATCGCAGCACTCCGTCATTAGATGGAAGTGGTATATATGAGACTGGACTCCAGAAGGACTTGAAGGCACAAGTAAGTTGCATGAGGAAGTTGTCCAAATGCCCATGTTCTCGACTCCTGTCATATTACCTGCCCTCTCCCAGCCTGCACCTATAGCCTCATGGGGAGTGCCTTATGATCAGTTGACTGAGAAGGAGAAAACTCATGTCTGGTTTAGAGATGGTTCTGTTTGATATGCAGTCACCACTTGAAAATAGACAACAGCAGCACTACCACCCCTTTCTGTGCCCTTCCTGAATGACAGTGGTGAATGGAAATCCTCCCAACACTCAGAACTTCAAGCAGTTCACCTGGTTGTTCACTTTGCTTAGAGGGAGAAATGGCCAGATGTGTGATTATATGCTAATTGATGGGCTGCAGCCAATGGTTTGATTAGACGGTCAGGAACTTGGAAGGACCATGATTGGAAAATCGATAACAAAGAGGTACAGGGGAAGAGATGTGTGAATAGTTCTCTCTGAATGGGCCAAAGAAGTAAAGATATTTGTATCTCATGTGAATGCTCACCAAAAAGTGACCTCATCATAGGAGAATTTAAAAAATCAAGTGGATAGGATAATGCTTTCTGTGGAAATAAGTCATCCTCTTTATCCAGCCACTCCCATCATTGCCCAATGGGCTCATTAACAAAGTGGCCATGGTGGCAGGGTTGGAGGTTATACATGGGCTCATCAACAGTCACTGCTGGGTGTCTAATCTGCCAGCAGCAGAGACCAACACTAAGTCCTTTATATGCATCATTCCTCAAGGTGATCAGACAGCAATCTGGTAGCAGGTTGATTACACTGAACTGCTTACATAACGGAAAGGGCAGTGTTTTGTTCTTACTGGAATAGACACTTACTGTGGATACAGAGTTGCCTTCCCTGCACACAATGCTTCTGCCAAAATTACCATGCCATCCGTGGACTTACAGAATGCCTTATCCACCGTCATGGTATCCCACACAGCATTGCCTCAGATCAAAGGACTCACTTTGTAGAAAATGAAGTTCAGCAATGCTCATGGAATTCACAGGTATTCCCCATCATCCTGAAGCCGCTGTCTTGGTAGAAAGATGGAATGGCCTTCTAAAGATAAAATTATGATGCCAGCTAGGTGGTAATACCTTGCAGGGTTAGAGCAATGTTCTCCAGAAGGCTGTATATACTTTAAACCAGAGTCCAATATATGTTACTGTTTCTCCCATAATCAGGATTCATGAATCCAAGAATCAAGGCATGGAAATGTGAGTGGCACCACTCACTGTTACCCCTAATGAGCCACTCATAAAATGTTTTCTTCCTGTCCCCATGACCCTATGCTCTGCAAGTCTAAAGGTCTGAATTACAAAGGGAGGAATGCTCCCACCTGGGGACATATTACGGATTTGATATTACATAATGAAGGTAAAGAAGACTGTCTGGAATACACGAGATCCCTCAGGATGTCTCTTAGTGCTACCATGCCCCGTGATTGAAGTCAATGGAAAACTACAGCAACTCACTTCTGACATGACTACTAATGACCCAGATCCTTCAGGAATGAAGGTGTCTTAGGCTGGGTTCTCTAGAGAAGCAAAATCAGCGAAGTGTTTTTATAGAGAGATTTATATCAAGGAAATGGCTCACGTGGTTGTAGAGGCTAGAAAGTTCCAAGTCTATGGGTCAGGCTAGAGGATTCTCCTGACTCACATCACTGCAGGGGCTGGTGAACCCAAGAGCAGCAAGTAAGACAGCAGGTCTCTGGCTCACAAGCTGTGGAGGCTGACAAATCCCAAGGTCAGCAGGTAAGCTGCTAGCTCAGGTCCCAGGAACCAGAGGTCAGATGAGATGCCACATCAGGACCCAGAGCAAGCAAAAGCCAGCAAGATTTGCTAAAATGTCCACATCTATTGGATGTACACCACACCCCCAAGGAAACTCATTTTCAACTGATTGGCTACAGATCTCCTGATGGAGGTAATTACATCAGATCTCATTATGGAGGTGATTACATCATTACATAGGTGCCACACTACATAACTACCAAACCACTGAGAATCATGGCCCAGACAAGTTGACACACAGCCTTAACCATCATAGAAGATTTGGTTGCCCCACCAAGCAACAAACCACAACTAGATGAGGTGCTTGCTGAAGGTAAAAGGAATACGGAACAGGTGGTGGAAGAAGGTAGTTCTAAATACTACCTATGACCACGTGACCAGTTACCGAAATGAGGACTGTAATTGCTGAGTATTTCTCCCTTGTATGTGTGCATCAAATATTCTTGTTTGCTTCACTCACAAAGCATAAGATGGAATTGGGGCTAGTGCACTTTTGGTTGTGCATGTGTTAGTTGTTTCATGTTATGTGTAAATATGACTATATAGTTGCCTTTATTTAGAGATTATGTATGGCTTAAGGAGATGTGCATAGGTGCGAAGTTGACAAGGGATAGACTGTGATGGTTAAGATTGTATGTCAACTTGCTGGGCCATGATCCTCAGTGGTTTGGCAGTTATAATGTAGTTTGACAGTTAGGTAATGATGTAATTTGGTGTTTATGTAATGATGTAATCAGCTCCATGATAAGATATGCTATGAGCAGCCAATCAGTTGAAAAGGTGTTTCCTTGAGGGTATGGCCTGCCTCCAGCATATAAATGGAATTTCCAGCAAGGCTCTAGCTCTGAATCCTGAATCAGGCTAGGCGTCGTCTGAGCTCTGGTTCTTGGAACACACACACACACACACACATGCACACACACACAAACACACACACACACACATATATATATATATATATATATATATATATATATATATACAGAGAGAGAGATTTATCTTAAGGAAATGGCTCACACAGCTGTACAGGCTGGCAAGTCCCATGTCCATGGATCAGGAATCAGGCTGAAGGCTTCTCCTGGCTCACATAGCTGCAATGAACCCAAGATAGGCAGGTCATACAGCAGGCTGCTGGCTCAAAGGCTGTAGAGGATGAAGAATCCAAGAACGGCAGGTAAGTTGATAGGGTGCTGGCTCACAAGCTGCAAAGGCCAATACATCTCAAGATTGGCAGGCAGTACAGCAGACTGCTAGCTCAAGTTCCAAGAACTGGAAGTCAGATGATGATGAGCCAGATGCAGGATTCAGAGTGAGCAAAAGCTGAAAAGAAGATTTCAAAGGGCAGCTCAAGAAGACAAAGTAAAGTATTGTAATGAAATATGCAAAGACATGGAGTTAGAAAACTAAAATGGAAGAACACGCTCAAACTGAAAGAACTGAAGAAAATATTCAAGCTTCAGGATGCAATATTGAGGATTCTAAGTGAAAAATATTGAATGTTGCAGGAAGTATCAAAAGAAAATGGAAGGAATCACAGAGTCATTGTACCAAAAAGAACTTACTGACATTCAACCATTTCAGGAGGTAGCATATGCTCAAGAACCGAAGGTAGTGAAGGAAGAAATGTAAACTGCACTGAAGGCATTGGTGAAAAACAAGGCTCTAGAAATTGATGGAATAATAATTGAGATGTTCAACAATTGGATGCAGCACTGGAGGTGCTCACTCATCTATACCAAGAAATTTGGAAGACAGCTACCTGGCCAACCAATTTATACCAATTCCAAAGAAAGGTGATAAAACAGAATTCAGAAATTATCAAATAATATCATTAATATTACACGTAAGTAAAATTTTGCTGAAGTTAATTCAAAAGTGTTTGCAGCAGTACATCAAGAAAGAACTGTCAGAAATTCAAGCTAGATTCAGAAGACATGAAATGAGGGATATCACTGATGATATCAGATGGGTTTGGGTCTAAGCAGAGAATACCAAAAAGATATTTACCTGTGTTTTATTGACTGTGCTAAGGCATTCAACTCTGTGGATCATAACAAGTTATGGATAACATTGCTAAGAATGGGAATTCCAGAACACTTAATTGTGCTCATGAGGAACCTGAACGTAGAACAAGAGACAGTCTTTGGAACAGAATAAGGGGATACTCCATGGCTTAAAATCAGGAAAGGTGTGCATCAGGGTTGTATTTTTTCACCATACTTATTCAATTTGTATGCCGAGCGAATAATCTGAGAAACTAGACTATATGAAGGAGAATGGGGCATCAGGGTTGGAGGAAGACTCATTAACAACATGTGATATGCAAATGACACAGCTTACCAAAAGTGAAGAGGTCTTGAAGCACTTACTGATGAGGATCAAACACTACCACCTTCAGTATGGATTACAACTCAGCATAAAGAAAACAAAAATCCTCACAACTGGACCAATAAGCAACTTCATGATAAATGGAGGAAACATTGAAGTTGTCAAGGACTTGATTTTACTTGGATCTACAATCAATGCCCCTGGAAGCAGCAGTCAAGAAATCAAAGGACCTATTATATTGGCAAATCTGCTGCAAAAGACCTCTCTAAAGTGTTAAAAAACAAAGATGTCACTTTGAGGACTAAGGTGTGCCTGACCCACGCCATGATATTTTCAATCACCTCATATGCATGCAAGAATAAGACAATGAATAAGGAAGACCAAAGAAGAGTTGATACCTTTGAATTATGGTATTGGAGAAGAATATCGAATATTCCATGGACTTCCAGAAGAACCAACAAATCTGTCTTGGAAGAAGTACAGCCAGAATACTCCTTAGAGGATGATGACACTAGTCTCATGTTCTTTGGACATGTTATCAGGAGGGTCCAGTCCCTGGAGAAAGACATCGTGCTTAGTAAAGTGGAGAGTCAGTGAAAGAGAAGACCCTCAATGAGATGGGTTGACACAGTGGCTGCATCAATGGGCTTAAGCATAGCAACAATCGTGAGGGTGGTGCAGGACTGGGAAGTGTTTCGTTCTGTTTTACATAGGTTCACTATGAGCTGGAATTGACTCGAGGGCACCTAACAGCAAGGGCAAATAATAGAGATTATGATGAAAGTAACCATAACCCAGCCTCCCAATGATACTGCCAGTGATAGGAAATATACTTTACCTATGTTTGTACCCCCTGCAACATTTAGTATATTGACAGGAATATATTAAGTGCTTAATAAACATTAATTCAATTGAAGTTAAGTAGAGTCCTTTCTCCAACTCTTAACTATCTCCTAAATTCTCAGAGAAAATTACTCCTTATGAGATAGGATGCAAAACATGTTAAGAAAAAGAATCCCTTGAAGAATAATTATTTCTCTCATTCTGAATTCTTCGAATAACTCTGATTCTCAATTAAGCAAAGGTAAATGCAGAAAGCTGAATTTTTCTATCTCTTTGGGAGAAATTCCAACTGCAAAGGAAGTACAGTATCTTCAGGATTTAAAATGATCTGGGCTGATATTTACTGCTCAGATACATCTTGGAAAAAACTCATATTAGTAAAAAAAAATTATTTATAGAATGAATGTAGTTGTTTTACTAGGATTCATGCAAAAGTTAATCAACAATTCCAACAAGTTCAAGATTTTGAAACATGAACTCAATTTTTGATCAAGTCATCTAATAAAGTGTTTAAGTGAACAAAACAATGACCTTTGGATCTGTCATTGCTTTGCCTGGGTGATTAATTTCAATTTTTTGCTTTACACACCCTGCCATAAACTTTTTTATTTACACTTTATTGTAACTGACTTCATGACATTTGCTCTTGCTTAATAATAATCGGTTAACAGCTCAGGGCAGGTGTTCTCAAGGATGTGGCCCTTCCATGTAGTGAAGTCTAAAGAGTCTTTTAAATCATCGTAAAAAGTATAAAGATAAAACCGTTTCATCATACTGTGTCTGAAGGCAAAAATATATGTCTATGCAAAGAAAGAGTCAAGGATGGAAAATTGAAAGGTAAAAATTGGTAGTCACCTATTTTTTCTAAATTTATTTGCTACCCTTCCTTTAAATATTTGTATTTGATGTATCACATCTAGTGATGTCCTCTGCTAGCACCCTAATCTTTACATGGCTTTCATTCTATTTCTTTGTGTTAACATTTATATATAAAAACTATAAACTCTTGGTTGAATTTCTATAGAATTTGAGTCTGAGTGCTGATTTTCTGAAATTATGACAATAATCTACTTATCCATCCTCATATTTTCTTCCAGGAAATGCCCTCCTTCCCAATGAGCAAAATTCTTTCTGTTCCTCTACTCAATTTAGAAATATGTTCTCTCTCCTTTCATTATACCACCTTCACACACCAAGCTCCCTCCACACTGCCTCTACTTTCATTCTTCCAGAATTTCCTAGTCTATTCTCTTGGCCACATCAGCTTCTGTAGGGTAATCTGAGGATTTCCTCAGAAGCTGCCCTCATTCTTCTATTGGCGCTTTCTATCATCAAATTACCACCATCAAGAATAACCTTTACAATCAACAAGGAAGATTCTGGAGTGTGGTTAAAAATTAATGTGTAATATGGGAAGACCTATTATTAAGCCATTAGAGTATTGACTTGGATTAATTTATTAGTCATTTAGTGCCCTGAAGGGATGGCATTTAGCAGCCTCTTGAGTCAAAAGGATAGACTCAAATTAATCCAGTTCTTGGAACAGCAGTGGAGGTCAAAATGAAAAGGAGAAACTTGAAAGGGGGAAAGAGGGAAGTGAAGATAGGTAGGTAGGTAGGTAGAGAGACAGATAGAAGATAGATTGTTTTGGTGATGATCAGAGTAATAAAGACAGTTGGAGGAGTAGGCGTCAATACAGAGGTAACAAATAATTGCCAAAAGGAAGGGCAGTTTCTGCTGGACATAAAATAGAGCAAGATGGTCCACCTTAGGAATTTGATTTGGGAAAACCTCTCTATTCAACCCTAATAGACTGAGGGTCATTTACATCCTTATTTTTTTTTAAAAACAAACTTTAATTTTAGGCATTTCCATTGCTATTATGTCAAAATATTACATTGGCTCCTATTTTATTTTGTGAATAATTAGTTAAAAGAAGTTCCACATCAAAAAACCTGAATCAGTTAAGATGCTTTTGTTTGTACGGAACAAAAAGCTCCTCTCAAACAGAATTACACAATCAGATCTGATAAGTAAGATTTGTCAGCTCACCTAATGGAAAAGCCCTGGTATAAGCCATGTTTGGGGAATGGTTTGATCCAAATTTTCAGCGTCATCAGGGCTCTTCATCTCTTTTCTCTGCAATTTTCTCAACTCTGCCTACCTCCATGGGTTGAATTTATTCTCAGCTTGCTTTCACGATTGTCAGCAGCTGCGGGGCTACATGTCTCCTCATTCATATCCAAAGTGTATCTTCCAGATAATCAAACAGAAGTCCTGAGCTCTACATTGACTGGACTAAATTAGGACATACACTTACACTTTGAACCAATAGTTGCATCAAGAGCATTGACTTAAATCATAGAGTCCATCTCTGCTGTAATGGGAAGAGGTTGAATGTAGGGGAGGCAACAACAGTGTTCATTATGTAGACCTCACAATTGACTTTAATGGGTGGTGAGATAAGTCCATAGCTGGAACACTGAGGGTAGGCCTGAGAAATATCCTTTAGAGGGAAGTACTGTTTTATTGGGTATATCCTGAAGACAGTAGACTCATACCTGGCAGGATAGATAATGCCATTAAAAAAAAAAAAGAAGAAGAAGTGTATAATAGCATATTCCACTATAGGACTCTTCCCTTACCAGCAGTGAACTCACGTCGTGGACACAACCTGCCATATTCTTAACCTAGTGACCAAGAAGATTGTAACTGGGTCATTGAAAAGCTGTGTTATCTACAGAGAAGTTAATTTGCCAATCTATGCAGAACTTTCTGGTAGATTTTTATTATCATCTGTACTACAGTGAAAACAACCATCCCCACCACATCATCAAAAGAGATCTCTTTGGTTGAATATGAATATGATTCTGCCAGAACTTTTGTCCCTGAATTCATTTCCTGAAATGAACACATTCCTATGTCACACTGAGGTTACTTAAAAATAACTATGTTGCTTTCCGTTATTTCTAAAGAATTTTATCCTTAGGCGTAGTGATTAAGAGCTATGGCTGCTAAACAAAAGGTCAGTAGTTCGAATCCTCCAGGCACTTCTTGGAAACCATATGGGGCAGTTCTACCCTGTCCAATAGGGTCTCTATGAGTCAGAATCTACTCAATAGCAAGGGGTTTGGGGTTTTTTGGTTTATACTTAAGCTTGAAGAGTTATAATCAAGCCACATGAACAAAGTTGAAGATTAAATCTGTTCCATTTTTAAACACTTCATTTGCCAAATAAATCCTAAAAATGATTAATGCTAACAATAGATTAGATTTTTTAATAAATAGAACAAGCTCAAACAGTGGTTTTGTACTGAGGCTACACACTAAAATCACCTGGTGCCTAGGCCTGTTCTGGAAAAGATTCAGATTTAACTATTCAAGAATGAGACCTAGGCACTCACACCTAAAAAAAAAAAAAGCCACTTTATTGAGATATAATTTACATACATTAAAATTCACCCATTTAAAGTTTATAATTCAATGGTTTTTAGTATATTCACAGAGTTTGGGGACCCATACTTTATAACCCTTCCCCAAGTATTCTAATCTGCATAAACACAGCAGAAAAGTCTTTAATTAAGTCATGTTCCATTTTTTTAAAGAAAATAATTCACAAAGTGATTATTTTCCTTATAATTACTTTGCATTCATTTGAAATACAAAGTAAAATCATCTGAACTGCAGAATAAGATTTTCTCTTTTTAATCCATTTTGCTACTTATTGATCAATACACTCCTGACTATCCTTTATCTGAGAAATAAAGCCCTAAAACAAAATTTCAAGGATACATAAACTGAAAATATCCAATATTAATCTAATCCCTATGCATTCTTTTCTACCTTTGCTATAAAAGATTGAAACTGTGTAATCATTTGCTTTAGAAAGGAGTATTGATCATCCTGAGGTAAATTTGGTTTACAGAAAACATTCATAATCAAAAAAGTTTTGATATTGAATATTTAGTATAAAAAGTTACTTATACTGCTATGGAGGAAAAAGTAACACACTAATACTTTATGAAACATATTAAAGTAGAAATGTATGAAACCAATTGGTCAATTTAGACTTTATAGTCAACTAATTAGATCCACTTAACTAAATACTATGCTTAGTGCTGGGTATGAAAATATAATAATAAGAACAACAGAGTATAGTGGTTAGGAACAAGGATTCTGGAATCAGAAAAATCATGTTGGGACTCCATCGCTGTCATTATAACTTTAGGGTTGCTATGAGTTGGAATCAACTCGACAGTAGGTTTGCTTTGGAAAGCAATTATAGGAGTGCCTGGGTGGTGCAGTTAATCCACTTAGCTGCTAACTGAAAGGTTGGAGGTTCAAGTCCACCCAGAAGCACCTTGAAAAAAAGGTCTGCTGGTCTACTTGTGAAAAATCAGTCATTAAAAACCCTGTAGAGCACAGTTCTACTCTACAACAGTTCTGAGGCAGATCACTCTTAGGCAACTGGTTTACTAGTTACGGCAACTGTAAGGATTACGTGAGATGATATATGTAAGTTTCCTCAGCTCAGGGACTTGTATATGGTAAATACTCAATTAGCATAAACTAAGATGATGGTAATGATATGGTGGCATTACTGTCGAATGCTCCATAGAGTTGCTGGGGTGGGGGATAGATAGTAGAACCCCCAATATGTTTTTAAGATCTGAGGGTAAAGAGGCTCTACTTGCTTCTGGGTTAAATTTTGGAAATTGAGCATGAGAGCACAGGGGAAAAAAATTGGATGATAGATGACAAGCAATGTCACTAGGAGTGAATTGCAGATTAGGTGATGGGTATTAGAAAGAGAAAAAAGTTAAGGAAAATGGGATGGAGTAGACAATGATGTTGTGAAAGATTAGATTAACATTCAGGAAATATTCACTCTCTCCCTTCATCCATTCTCAATGGGAGAAGTAACCCCCTCCCCCATAATTGGTGTTGACCTTGGTGCTGTGGCCTGTCTTCACCAATGAAATGTGGGCATAATGACAGAGTACTCGTTTGAATTTAGGAATTAAGAGGCATTAGATGTATCCACTCACCTCTCTACCAAGAGAAGAACATGTTCCAGGTAGTGACTGCCTCTTTAATCTAGGTCCCAGAATGAAACTCAGGAAATAGACCTGAACTTAACCCACACCCTGAAGCAGAATCTTCCTCCTAAATGATAGACTTGTAATTGAGAAATAAATGTTTATTGTGTATGCCACTGAGACTTTCATGGTTTTTTTTAAACACAGAAAGAGCTAAAACAGCTACCACACACAAACATAGGGAATACATTTGGGAGGGTATGATAGGATGGATGGGAGTGAGTTCAATCCTGAGCGTACCAAATATGAGGTGCCTGTGAGACCTCAGGAGACATTGGTGGCATATTGGTTAAATGCTATGGCTGCTAACCAAAAGGTCAGCAGTTCGAATCCACGAGGCACTCTTTGGAAACTTTATGGGGCAGCTCTATAGGGTTGTTATGAGTCGGAATCCACTCAGCGGCAACAGGTTTTTTTTTTTTTTTTTTTGGTATGAGGCCTCAAATGGGAAGCATGTAGGGTAAGTCGTCTGAATATATTTAGAAGTTAAAGCCATGAGAGTGAATGGAATCTTCAGAGTATATGTGTTCATGATGGTTATACCGTCTTGTTCTATTATTCTTTTTGTTGTTGTCATCATTGTGTGCCATGGAGTTGATTCTGACTTATAAAGACTCTATAGGACAGAGTAGAACTGCCCCAGAGTGTTTCCAAGGCTGTAATCTTTCTGGAAGCAGACTGCCACATCTGTCGCTCTAGGAGCAGTAGGTGCTCTGAATCACGAACTTTTTGGTTAACAGCCACGCTCTTAACCACTGCCCCACCAAGGGTGTCCTTAATATTCTTTCTACAAGTATATAATTCTTTTGGTCTTTGCTGCCTGTAGTTTACACACTCAGACACAAAAACACACTCATTTCCATGTGGCCTTCTACGTCTTTCTCCCTGAGGACTCTTTTTGGTTGATCACTCATAGAAAAGGGCTGTACAACTAAAAACCTCATGGGGTTTGGTTTCTTGGTTTGGTGGTTTAGGGTCATAGTTTCATGAGACGTCCCAGTTAATTGGCCTAATAACATGTTTAGTGCTTCTGTTCTACCTCCTAGTTCGTTGTGTAGTTCCTGGGAACTTAAAAGCTTGTGAGCAACCATCCAAGACGTAACGATTGGTGTCTATTTGCCTGTAGCAACAGAGGATGAAGGCAAGTCAGGAGTAGAAGGAGAATGTGGAATGTGTGGCTAAGTGCCTCTATGAACAACTGCCTCCTTTGCCATAAAACCAGAAGAACTGGATACCATTACTGAATGTTTTGATTAAAGATTCTATAGAAGAATCCTGGTCAAAAGGGGTAAAATGCAGCACAGAATTTCAAATTCTCATGGACTTCAGACTTCCTGGAGTCATGAAGGTTGGATGAACCGCTGAAAGTATTGCCCGGAGATTGTCTTTAAACCTTAAACCAAAAATATCCCCTGAAGTCTTCTTGAAACCAAACAATAGTTTATCTTAACTAGTAAAAAACGTCAGCTTTGATCATTATGCTCTTTTAAAAACTATCTATTTAGGATCAAAGTGACAACAGCAAATTGAAAGATTAGATAAGAACCTTAGGGGGCAGTGAATCTATGTCAACAGGAGAAGAACAACTCAGAAAAAGAGGGTGGGAATGGTTACATAACTCTAAGAAAGGAATCAACATCACTAAATGGTACATGTAGAAATTGTTGAATTGGTGTGTATTTTGCTGTGTGTATTCTCAACAACAACAGTATTTAAAAAAAGGACTGAAAGCCCTTATCACATTTTATAGATAGAATGACAGGCTTGGGTTATAGCCTGTAATCCAATCAGGGTGTGGTTTAAGGCCTAAAATTAGGGCTCAATATTACGTATTGCCTTGATAACTAATAAAATTGGGAAGGCCTCAAACAGCCTTACACAAGTTCCTTTCCCTTTCTGCTCCGTAGGATAATACCCTTTAAAGAAACAATGTTATGTATCAAATGGACCAGGTACAGTTTCTGCTTATCCCAGAGTAGTGGGTTTCATTTCACTGCCAGCCTGTAAAATTATGCAAACAGGCCAATTACATCCTCCCACAGGACCAGAGAACACTTCATCTTCTTAATACTACAAAGCATGCCTCCCCCAGCCCTTGGTTGTCCACTCTGTTCCCAAGTGTAACCCCCAGGTGGCTCTGTGTGGCGTGCAGTCTCTTCCTTTACTGAGCTGGGTGTATAGGTGACTAATAAACTGCTGTTGATCTCATCCATTCAGTGTAGGCTCTTGTATGTTCAGTCATCCCCATAACCCTAGGGCATGAATCCCTTCCTCACCAAACAGGTGATTAAAAAAAAACAAAAAAAACAAACTCATTGCTGTTGAATCAATTCTGACTCATAGCGACCCTATAGAACAGAGTAAACTGCAGCATAGAGTTTCCAAGGAGTGCCTAGTGGATTCAAACTGCTGACCTTTCGGTTAGCAGCCATAGCACTTAACCACCACACCACCAGGGTTTCCAAGGGGGTGAATAGGAGAGGATTAAAACACAGGGGAATGGCTGGTGCTTCCCTGGTCAGGAAGCTTATAAAGTCTACAGCCCAAGAGCTGGTATTCCTCACCTGCAATACAACATCTGGCCCTCCTAGATCCCTGTGCATTGTCCCAGACTGTGATAGTAACTTCCCACTGCTTCTCCTTCTAGATTTCCCCCAGTAAATGCTTTTCAAGGCTAGCATGTATGTGCAATCAAGCCACTCCCCTCTTACTTTCTCAAAACTCACTCTCCTGCTTTCCCTCCCTCCTTATTGTCAACCGTATTTTAATTTTCTTTACTAGTTCCTAATCGTTCACTTGATTGCTTAACAGCAGAGTATCCCAGGACTCAAGTCTTCTCAGTCTTCGGACTTCCCTACCTACCTTCACTCACGTGGAGAGCTCCTCCATCACATGGCTTAAAAAACTATCCATAATCTGATACCTCCACTCCAGATCTCTTCCGTAAACTCTAGTCTCATTTATAGAACTTTCCACTTGACATCTCTACTTGGTTTACCAAAAGGCACCTCAAGCTTAACATGTCAAAAAGTGACCTCCTGATTGTCCCTGCCTAAACATGCTTTACAAGCAGTCTTTCCTATTTCAGTTAATGGCAGCTCCATCTTTCCAACTGTTCAGATCAAAAACCTTGCAATCTTCTGAGATTCCTCTTTTTCTTTCACACTTCATCAAAAACTCATCAGACAAATCCTATTTTCTCTACCTGTAGAGTATATCCAGAATACAGCCTCTTCTCACTGTCTGGGTTGGTTCCACCCTGATCCATGCCACCATCATCTCTTGTCTGAATTACCACAATATCTTGCTAAATGCTCTCTTCCTGGCTTTGCTCTTACCTCCTGCAGCCTATTCTCAACATATCAGCAGAGTGAATCTTTTTGAAACTAAGTTAGATCATGCCACCTTTTGCTCAAAACCCTCTAATGGCTTTCTTTTCACTTAGAGTAAAAGCCAAAGTTGTTACACTGGACCACTTGGCCCTTCACACTCTAACCTTATGTCATTTGTATGATGTCATCTACTCCTACTCTCTCCTCCATTTCAGCACCTCTAATATCCTGGCGTTTCCTTGAACATGCCAGGTGAACTCCTGCATAATGCCTTTGCACTTGATTTTCCATCTCTCTGGGATGCTCTTTCCCTCAATGTCCACATTCCTTGTTCCCTCACCCCTGCAATTTGTGGCACAGATGTCACCTTTTCAGTGTTAGGTTAAAATTTTTAGTGTCCACCTCAACCCAGAGTACTTCCTATCCAGTTTTTGTGTCTTATTTTACTTCAAAGTACTTAACTTTTAATATGCTATATTATTTATTTATTCAGTTCACTGTCTATCCCCCCGCTATTCCACCCAAAATGTAAACTCTGTGAAGGGAAGAACTTTCCAGTTTCATTCACTACTGTATGGAAATTATCTTTATTTTTCATATAAATTTTATTATTTTTTATAAAAATATACACAGCACAAAACATACACATTCAACAATTTCTACGCATAAAATTCAATTACCCTGATTACATTCTTCAAGTTTTGCAACCATTCTCACTACTCTTTTCCAAATTATTCCCCCCATTAACATAAATTCATTTCCCCCTAAACTTATCATCTCACCTCTTGAGTTCCTATAGTCAATTTGATCCCATATAGATAATTCTTTAAAAGACCACAATGCTCAAGTCACACATTCTTTACTAGTTAAGCTAAACTACTGTTTGGTTTAAAGATGACGTCAGTGGATAGTTTTAATGTAAGGTTTAAGGTTTAAAGATTATCTCAGGGCAATAGTTTTGGGGGTTCATCCTACTCCAATGGCTCCAAAAAGTCTGGATTTCATGAGAATTTGAAATTCTATTCCACATTCCCCCCACCCCCTACAACTTTTTGATCAAGATTCTTCTATAGACTCTTTGATCAAAACGTTCTGTAATGGTACCCAGGCACTATCCTGTTCTGGTCTCATACCAAAGGAGGTAGTTTTCATGGAGGCATTTAAACATGTATTCCAGTTCTTCTTCTGAGTCCTACCGCTCCTGTTTCCTCTGTTGCTTCATGTGAATAGAAATCAATTGTTATACCTTAGATAACCACTTGCAAGCTTTTAAGACCCAGGAACAGTGCAACGAAGTAGGAGGTAGAACAGAAACACTAAAAATAATATTAGGCAAATTGACTGGGATGTCCCATGAAACTGGATGCCCCTAAATCTCCAAGCCAGGTAAACAAATCCCATGAAGTGTTTGTACTTAAGCAGCCTCAGCAGCTGCTTTTTTTTTTTTTTTTTTTGGTTAAAAAGTAGATATAACATGGCATTTACCAATTCGACCTTCTTCAGGTGTACAGCTTAGTGATATCTATTACATTAATTATGTTGTGCAGCCATTAGCCTTAACTGATGCCAAATTTTCCATCACCATAAACAGAAGCTATTGCTTCCCAATCAATGGCTTCCCCTTTTCCCCTCCCTCCTACCCCTGGTAACCACTAATAAACTTTGGTCTTCACACTCTTGCCTAATCTCATCAGTTTATATACGTGATATTTGTCCTTTTGCGATTGACTTATTTCACTCAGCATAATGTTTTCAAGGCTCATCCATGTTGTAGCATGTTTTAGAACTTCGTTTCTCCTTATGGCTGAGTAGAATTCCATTGTATGTATGTACCACGTTTTATTTACCCATTTATTCATCGATGGACATTTGGGTTGTTTCCACATCTTGGCTATTGCAAGTAATGCTGTAGTGAACACTGGTGTACACTTGTCTGTTAATGTCACTATTTTTAAGTTTCTTGGGTAAGAGTGGGATTGCTGGGTCATATGGTAGTCCCATTTTTAGTTTTGTGAGGAACCACCATACGGTTTTCACAATGCCTTTAAATGGTGCTTAATAGGCACTCAAAAAGTATTTGCTGAATGAATGAATGAATGATTTCTCCCATGCCCCAGTCTATACTGAACAAGAGAATTCAGTGACTTCCATTTTACTAGACAAAGCCTGGTATATCCACGCTAGGTTGAGTTATTTTCTTCTCTTCAAGGACAGCTTTTGCTTTTCTCTGCCTCCATTTTTCCCTTGAGTGGCTGTAGTTATCAGCAGAGAAATGCATTTTTGATTGAAAAGATATGTGGTTAGTTATTTCATGCTGAAGAAGACCACAGCAGCATTAAGAATGCGAAAAATAAAGTCCATGGAGTGCTTCTGTCAGAAATAAGGAAATTACTCATTTTGAGAATATTGAAAAATATTTGGACACAGAATAAAAATCCACACCAAGTGTTTTTGCATTTTGATTTTTTTTTTCCCCCAGAGGAGAAGATGGTTTCAGAAATTTCTCTTGTATAAACACTGTACAAGCTTACCTCTTTTAGGTAGTTGTTTAAATTCTACTCCTAAAAATTACTACAGAGTAGAAAATTATGGAAAAGAATTAGCAAAAATAAGTCTGTCTAACAAAAACATGAAGACAGAAAAGTGAATTTCATTGATCAAATAGATTTCTGAGGACTTAATATTTGGGGAAGCTGTTTTCAGGAAGAGGCAACAGCCGTCTGTCTTGGATTCTGTGGGTACAATTAGGCCGGCACTAAAGAGCTAAATCATCTGATTCCTTAGGATCTGCTCCAGTCCTGTGAGCCCATCTTATTATAATTTTTACAGAAACTTAATCCCTTTTTAATGTGGCTACAGCATCCAAATGGCATCTGATTTCTTACAGGATTCATTGACAGGAATTACAAACCACTGGTGGTACACTGCCTAAGCACTCAGCTGCTAATCGAAAGGTTGGAACCTACCAGCTGCTGTGTGGGAGAAGGATGTGGCAGTCTCCTTCGGTAATGATTATAGCCTTGGAAACTCTATGAGGCAGTTCTACTCTGTCCTATAGGGTCACTATGAGTCGGAGTCGACTCCATGGCAACTTTTTTTTTTTCTATGCATAGTGTTTGCTATTATACTTAAGAAATTGTACATGAAAGTGTACATTATACATTGCTGAGAATAAAAATGCTTCCAAGATTCCTAGTTCCCATTTTGCCTCAGAGCCAGAGCCCTTGAAACAATGGATTGCTTCCATTTCTGTGTGGTGCTTTCTCCCAGTTGATGGCAGGCAAGACAGTAAAATATAAAGTCAAAATTGTAAAAAAAAACATTTCAATAATTTCCTCCTAGGATTGGATTCTAAACATTGACCCAACTCTTGACTACAGTCTTAAAATTAACCTAGAAATATTAGCTCTGAGAGAGGAAGGGTCAGAAACAATATTTCCTATCACTTTTCCTTTCCACTGATGTTAAATGTGGACAGCCGAGGGAGTGCTACCCTGTGAAACCAACAAAGCTTAAGCTTCAGGGCCTCACACTTGCACAGGCCACTGTGACTGCCTGTAGTTGCTGAAAGTTTTAGAGGCTCCAGGTGGGGAGGGTAATCCAGGTGGCAACCAGGAAGCATTTCTTATAAATCGCCTACAGAAATCAAGCTGAGTCTCCAGTAAGTTTTTATGGTTTCTTTTCTCATTCTAATTAAATATTCACTTTCTTATCTAATTTGGTATTCATTATCTTATATTTATTTTTTTAAAGAGGCAACCTCCAACACCACCAACTTATATAAAGTCAAAAAAAAAAAAAAAAGAAAGTCAAGTCTGCACCAAACCTGAATCTGTCTCCAATGGACAGTTAATTCTTATGTATATTGTAGATTGTGCACCCAGATGCTAAAAAATAAAAAATTATCCATGATAATCAGATTTCTTGTTCTTTCTTTATGAAGTCACATCCAATGTCGACATTACTGCTAGGATTTAAAGGGTTATTTATTTTGGTATAACATCAGTTTTTTTTAACATGTTTTTGCCACTCTGATTTGGAAAAATATTAACTCTAAGGAGTATTAGCAATTCTACTGTAGGAGGAATAACATCATTCCTCCAAAAGAGAGCAACTTGCTCATTCTTACTAGGAAAATATGGTACTATATGTCATAATAGAACGATTCTAGACTCAAAAGTAGTAGAAAAACATTTTCAAGGAGATTATATGCTTATATCTAAATACCTAAATCTTTAATACTTAAACCAGATACCTATATCTTTGTGATCTTACCATCATCAGAAAATATTTACAGTTTCCCTAAGAGGAACTCAGAAAATTAAATGGTTTCTAAACGCTTTTTGGTTAAATATTTAAAAACAAGATTGCAATTTATTTATTAGTAATAATATGATACAAAGGGTTTATATTCCCACTGGGTAAGCTTCCTAGTAGGTACTGGGTGTTCCTTTAAAATTATTGCTCGTTGTAAAAGTGGGCACACACACGCCAGGGTGTACGTTAGGCAGCTTTTACAACACTCCTCGGGTGTGCTAGGCCTCTGAGGCATGGAGCCAAATGTGAAGCTACCATCATTCAACAGTATAAAATGCATACTGTGGTGTGTCATCGCAATTATTCCTTTTATGGCTTTGAAAAAAAAAAGCTTCACTTTTTCCTCTGTAACTTTAGATATTAACCTCTAGCTTTCAAAAGTACTCAAAATGGTTCAACCACATATTTTCCGTGTTCAGGATACGGTTCATTAAAAACTTCTCCACACCAAACATTTTCATCTATTACAAAGTCTAACTTGAAAATATGTAATAATTTGTAGGAAAATTTTGTGGAGGAATTTTCCAAGGGTATATATGTTCTGTTAAACTGGCAAAACAAATCTGGTAGAAAGTTTTCCAAAAGTAAATATTTTCTAAAAATGTGGGATTGTTTTGGAGCGTTTACATGATTTGTGCAAAAATAAACGTCCTTTATTTATAAAATATTTTTAATACAACTAAGACAGTTTTATAAATTGTTGGACTCAGTTTAAAATGAACGCTCCTTTAGTTCCCAAAACTGACCATCTAATAAAAGTTGAGGAATAATAAGTGTAAATACATAAAAATATTAATACTGACAGTGAGATGAGTCATGTGCTATAGAACCTTACAGCTTATATTTTAACATTTATTCTCATATCTCTTTTTCAATTTAAGTTATAGAAACATGTGTGAAACATTGCACTTTGATTGAGAGATACAACCCGGGGTGGAAATTGTAAAAGAAAAACTTAATGGAGTTGAGGGGTAATAGGGAAGCGATTCAAGTGGATGAATTGAGCTGGAGGCAGCTATAGAACTATTTTATAGAAATACTAGTGTTTCATGGAGGGAAAGGATGATGTTTAAGGATGAGTAATGGGTATAATATTCTAGGTGATCTAATAGAATTTATCATTGTGGAATACAATTAGCAAGAAAAATCTTTTGTCATAGCCTAAAGTTGGAAAAGGTAAGTGGAAATCATTTAGATCAAGTTCCTTGTATAAGGTAGTCCGCTAGATGGCTTTCAATAATCTCTTTGATCGTTTTTGGTAGTTGGCTCCAATTCATGGTGACCTTATGTATAACAGAATAAAATGCTGCCCACTCTTCAGCCATCTTCTTGATTGTTGGTATGTTTGAGTCCATTTTGTGACTATTGGATCACTCCATCTCATTGAGATTTCTTTCATCTTTGCCGACCCTTTACTTTATACCAACCATGATGTTCTTTCCCAGCTATTGGATCTCTTTGATAGAATCCTTAAAAATAGTCATCCAGCCTTCCGTATAACACGTATGTGAAAACAAAAAAGCAAACCTCATTATTTTCTTTGGCATCACTTTTCCCTACTGAGCAACTGTGTGTGCTGGTCTTCATAATGGGCTGAGATTTAACCCGTTATCATCTATGCCTCTCCTACTTCATTTCTGTTATATAAAATAATACAAAATCTACACTTTCAAGGATTTGAAACACCTGTCACTTCAGTGTAGGACTTTACATTTAGGCCCATTTCATTGTCTCCTATTTTTATCAGCCCTTTATTGAAGCCTATGAAAATTTGGTTTCATTCATCAACAGAGTAGCACCCCAGATTGAGGTCCTTTGCAAATATGATAGGCATGTCTTTCATGTCATCAGATATGTGCATATACGGAGCATTGACTTTAGAAACAAACAAGCTTGAGTTTGAATTCTGGATTTTCCACTTATTATTCACGACTTCTGCCAAGGCATTTAATCTCTGAGCCTCCATAAAATCAGAGAAACAATGTTTACTCCATGGAGTTGTAGTGAAATTTAGAAGAGATGTTACATATAAGTGCTTAGTACTGTGCCTGGTACATAATATATATATTTTAAAATATTATTACCACTTGTAGGAGTGGAGTGGAGGTAGAAACAAAAGTAGTAATACTAGAAGAAACAAATGTGTTCATCTGGCCAGAATAGGAGAAATCACAAACACTTGTAAATGAAGGCAGAGGGTAATATATTGGCTAATTATTGTCAGATGTCAAAGTTCTTGGGCAACCTTTTTATTTTTATAAAATGGGCAATTTAAACTAACTGCTGGATTCTTGAGTTTAATGATAGGAACAAAACCTATTTGAAGTTTATTAGTGATAAGTCACCTCAATTTTATTGGGAAGAAGTAAGTCTGGAGGCTAGACATTCTGTTGACACCATCAAAAACACCTGGATAGTGACTCAGTGAGGCAGCCAGTAGGGGGGGGAAAGTATTTTTTCAGAAGATGAAAAAAATGACCAAGGCTTATGTGCATATAATCAAACCATAAACAACCTCCACCAGTGAGGCTGAGGTTGACGTTATATCTTCTGTCTCTCTTGACTTTCATATAATTGTTAAAACTACCTAACATCACTGTGGATGAGGTGAAGGTTTGATTTTCCTTGAGTTTGCATCATCTCAGGATGGCAGTGGGCCTAAGATATCATGAACCAGAAATCCTGGCATAGACAAGAAGAAAAGACCTTCATCAATGCCAAATTCTGTCCCACAGGGGAAATTGGGGCTTTAAATCTTTCCTGAGTTTTTATCGAGCCATTATTTTGTGCCTAAGTACTTTATGAGTATTAATTATCCTTCATAATCCTTAAAACAAGGATTAATATAGATACTATCAGTTTTATTCATTTCATTTTCAGAGATCACTGAAACACTGAGAGGTTAAATAACTGCCCAAGGTCATGTAGCTAGGAGATGATGGAGCCAGGATTTGAATTCAGGCACTCACTGTAGAGTTTACGCCTTTAACTACTAAAATAAACAAGCATCTACATAAGAATTTACTATTATCTGTGTTCTACTTTAGATCTTTTTGGGAACAGTAAAAGGGGGAAATTAATAAGCAAATAGAGATAGATAGCTAGTGCTGTTAAGTTGACTCCAAGTCATGGCAATCTATGTACAACAGAATGAAACATTGCCCTGTCCTACATCATCCCCCCAATCACTGGAGTTCATTGTTGTGGCTATTATGCCAATCCATCTCACAGAGGGTTTCCCTTGCCCTCAGGTGCCCTCTACTTCACCAAACATGATGCCCTCCACCAGCGATTGATCCTTCCTGATGACAGGTTCAAAGCAAGTGAGTTGGACGGTATTCTGCTGTGAGCCATAAGGTTTCATTGATTAATTTGCATAAGTAGATTGCCAGGCCTTTCTTCCTAGTTTGTCTTAGCCTGGAAGTTCTGCTGAAACCTGTCCATCATGGGTATTTGAAATACCACTGGTATGGCTTAAAGCATCACAGCAAGCCACCATAGTACAAGAAACTGATAGATGGGTGGTAGAATAAACAAGTGTTTCCTAAATTAATGAAAGCATAAGGAAAAATAAGAGTTAAAAGAAATAATGTAACTGTTCCACGAGGACACAGCTAAAAAAAAGAAAAGAAAAAAGAAAACCATTTAGGAATAACGTTAAAGCTTATAGCAGAACATCCAACACCCATTGTTTCTTTTACACATAAGTCCTTCCTCTATTTAGAGAAAACTGTACTCCTGCCCTCTCCCCTCCATAAAAAAAAAAAAAAAAAGAAAAAAAAAGGTGATTAAGATAGAATCACTATCACCTTACACAACCCCTTCTCCTGGTTTTAGTAGTTGGTCCAGAAGTGAACACTTGGCCCAAACTGGACCAAGTGTGATAGTTATGTGCCTCTCACAGTGATTTGACCCAGAGATGGCACATGACAGAAGATAGGCCAAATGAAAATTCTTACCTGGAATTTTTAAAAAATTTATTTTATTTTATGGTTGTTGTTGTTGAGAATATACACAGCAGAACATATTCTAATTCAACAATTTCTACATGTACAAGTTAGTGACATTGATTACATTCTTCAAGGTGTACAACCATTTCTCACCCTTCTTTTCCAAATTGTTCCTCCTCTATTAACATGAGCTCACTGCCCCCTAAATTTCCTATATAATCTTCCCAGTTGCTGTTGTCAGTTTGACCCCATGTAGATAGTTCTTAAAAGAGCACAGTGCTCAAGGCAGCCGTTCTTTTCTAATTAAGCTAAACTACCGTTCCGTTAGCACTCATAGCGACACTATAGGACAGAGTAGAACTGCCCCCATAGAATTTCCAAGGAGTGCCTGGCAGATTGGTTAGCAGGGTAGCACTTAACCACTACGCCACCAGGATAGGGTTGCTATGAGTCGGAATCGACTCGAGAGCACTGGGTTTGGTTTTTTGGTTTTTGGTACTGTTTGGTTTAAAGAAGGCTTCAGGGAATATTTTTGGTTTAAGTTTTAATGATTATCTCCGGGTGATAGTTTTGGAGTTCATCTAGCCTCAATGGTTTCAGAAAGTCTGGATTCTATGAGAATTGAATTCTGGCCTGCATTTTCCCCCTTTTGATTAGGAATTTTCTATAGAATCTTTGATGCAGATATTCGGTAATGGTAGCTGAGCACCATCCAGTTCTAGTCTCATGGCAAAAGAAGGCAGTTGTTCATAGAGGCAATTAACGACATATTCCATTTTCTCCTCCTGTTCCTGACTCTCCTTCTTCCTCTGTTGTTCCAGGTGAATGGAAACCAATTATACTTTGAATAGATGCTTCCAAGCTTATAAGACTCTAGGCACCTGGAATTTTTTAAACGGAGCAGTGAGTCTTACTTGAAGTTCTGTCTTCTCCCATAAGGAATAGTTGAGATTATGAGCTTCAGAACTGTAGCCATGTTCACTTATGAGAAGAAAAATCAGTCTCAGAGAGTGAAGCCAGCATATGGAGAGACTTGGAGTTACAAATGGTAAAAGAGAGACTGAGAGTCACTATGACATTGAAATCCTCAGTTCTAGATGTCTCTGACCTTTATACAGTTTGGCTGCATAAGCCAAGAAATTCCCTTTTTGCCTAAACTGTTTGAGTTTAACTTCTGTCTCTTGCAATCAAATGAATTGCACTACAAATATTGCTAGACAAAAATGGCAGTATTCTCTGGCTAATCTACAATGGTCTTCTCTGCACAAAGCAAAGTCGGTAGAAAGATACCTGCTTAGATCATATTGTCTTCAGTACTCTTAGAATTTATTTTTGTTAAGTTGTACTTCAATGTCAAGCCCTTAAATTTAATCAAGACTCTAAAGCAACTTAGAAAATCCGATAAATTATTTCACAACACAGATGCTGCTGAGGACATTGAACACCACATCCCTCAGTGCCTCCTGTACAAAATTCCACATGAGAAATTTCTTGTTAAACTCTAGGGAAGAGCTTTGCTTACCTTAAAGAAACTGGTATGCGTTCTCTTTATAGACAAAGAAAATCATGTAAAACACCATATTAATTAAAACAAGATGAATAAGTCATTTTAGAACACATTACAATATAGTACAAGAACACAGATTTGAAGACAGAAGACTTTGAGTCTAAAAATTTACACTACAAGCTTACCAGTTGGGCGGTCTCTGGCAGTTTACATAATTTCTCTAGGCCTCAGTTTTATGTTCTGTAAAATAAGGCAAAAAACAAACCCTGTTGCCATTGAGTTGATTTTGACTTACAGCGCGACCCTATAAAATAGGGATAATAATTTCTGCCTTAACTGTGTTAAGGTATTACTGTAAAAATTAAAGAGTTGTAAATGTAAGTCCTTCTTGAACTGTAAAGCACTGTATTTTAGTTATATTAAATCTTATAATCAAATTGGAATTTTCTCCTAAATCCAAGCTGATGATGATTTCTTTGAGGCAGAGACCTTTGTATTTTTCGACAGAAGTTTATGCTGCTTAAAAATAATAGAATTCCATTCATCTTTAAAGTGCTTCAGTTAAATCCTTATTTATCAGAACCATGAGTTTTCGTTCCATTTTGCATTGGAAGCAAATTGAAAGATTATGGGGAGGAAAAGGCAAGCAAATTGGTAAGGGCTATAATGGATAACAAGGTATATACAAACAAACATCTGGTGTTCTAAGAGGCTCCCCAGGTCTTTACTGGAAGGCAAAACTGCATCCATCGCTGCCTTGACAACCCACTGCTTTTTTTCCTGTTGATTCCTTAAAAATCTCCACCCTGAACAAATATTAAAATATTTGTGAAATCGTTATTTTAAAAAAAGAGAAAAGCATGGAATGTTTGATGTCCAGGAGACTGAGATGATGGTTAAGCACTGAAATAAATAAAAGCTAAATCTGTTACTCTGTGAAGATCAATATTTAGATAATCATTTTCTTTAAGAGTGAAGGATATTAATTAGAAACAGCATCATTGATTTAGATCTTAGGCCACATTGTTTTTTTTATTGCTCATTTTGGGGAGAGAGGAAGTACAGAATTTAGTTTCTTCTATAACTGAGTGTTGCTCAGTTTCTCTGCCAGCTTTGTAGGGACATTGCTAAAATGGCACAAAAGCTCACGGAGGTGTCACACAGCAGGGATGAGAGGCTCAGCTTTCTCTCACCCGTGAAAGAGTCAATTAAAGAACAAAGACAACTCTTGGATTTTTAGATCACCAGTCCAAATTGTTCCAGAGTTCTTACATGTATTTCTACATCGCCCTCCTTATATGTGTCTCTTATTTCAAGAAAATGTAATTAACCCAGTGTTGTGTGCTTTTAAGAGCACAATTATAAATGCATTTAGTTTTTTCTTATACTTTATAACCATGTATGCTTCTATTTAATCCTGTTTCTGTAGGAAGTTTGCTGAGATTAAACAACAACCAGCATCAGGAAAACTTTAAGGAAGACGCTCAGTGCTTAACCATAATCTCAGTCTCCTGGACATCAAACATTCCATGCTTTTCTCTTTTTTTTAAATAATGATTTCACATATGTTTAGGCACCAAGGAAGCTGAGAAGGAAGGGAGACTAGGAACAAAGAACACCCTTAGTCAAGAGTTCTTTCATTGTTGGTTAGATTATGGATGACTCCAACTTCTTATGTAAAGTGCACACTGTAAACTAATCTTTGTGTCTGCAATTTAGATAAGATTATTTCAATAGACGTCAGTTTCAGTATTGGATTTTTTTTTCTTTTTTGTACTGATGTTCTTTTTAGCCAATGATCTCCGTAACTGTCATTCGACAGAAATTTATTTTATCTGAATTACATCTTGTCAGATCATGCCAGGAGCAAAAACATTATTTGTGTTTGTATCAGTAGGAGAACTTTGAAGGTGCGTCTGTTGACTTTTCCTAACATCAACAAACTAAGTCCAGCAATATTCTTTAGAGTGGTTAATAAAATCCTAACTGAATACGTGTGGTATGTGCAAACTCTTCTTAAAGGCATACAAACATATTAATTTCATATTTGTTTCTACATTTCCTTAAATTTATAAGTCAATTTTAAATAATATAATTTACTGAACTGGCACTATAAATTCATATAGTGTGGCCCATTATTTAAATTAATGCAAAAGATAAATTCTATTTCAATGTAAAGGAAATGTCAGGAATAATGTATTTTTACACTATGTAGGCCAAGATTATTTCTTATACTATTTATTCCATTACGTATATTACACTTGAAGCTGAAAGCATGTATATCATCCAAGTAAAAATTTATGAAAATTAAACTAAAAGAAAAATTTTAAGCAAAGCACTGGTAGCAAAAATAGTTTTTGCTTGAGATTTCAGCTGACTAATGAAACTCAGCAAAAACATTGGTTATTAATAGAATTTATATCTGCCATAGATTTCAGGAATGAAGCATTTTGATTCTTTCTAGGATTAATTACAAAGGCAAAAATGACCGGAGTGAAATAAATGTTAGTTAAACCTCAAATTGTGAAATTACCAATCTTTTAAAATCAGCCAGAAGACCTGATTTTAAAAGACATGTAAAATGTAAGTGAAACATAAATGACACTATAAATGGTGTATTCCCTGTCTTGTAAAGTACCTACAGTTTAGGGTTAAAAATGACATGTGATAGTTGTTTATGGGTTCTCTGAAATTATATTATGTGTATGTGAATCTGAAATAAAGTGGGAATGTGTATAATTCTTTTTTATTTACTGTAGCCATGTCCAGAAGCTAGAAACGTGTCACCTGAAAATTGGATTCTCATGAAAAGATCTTTTTAAAATTACCATTTTTTTTTTTTTTAATTAGGTAATGGCCTGGTCTCATTAACAGAGGCACCAGGAGAAGAAAATTTAATGTGGTAAGGGGAACAACTAAAAATTAAAGCAGATCCTATCCTAGCTCACTTTTTCGGAGATATTGATCCATCCATTTTCATCACTTCCCTCAAATTTCGCATCTAAAAAAATGAAATAGACAAAAATTCCTTTCAAATCTTGTTCTTTTCTAGTATCCTTGTTTTCAATTTTTATCCAGATATAAGTTTTAAAGATTATTCTATGCTCCTTAATTTTCCTCCATCTGTAATTTACTTCTGCACCCAATGTAATTTGACTTTCACTCTATCATTGCACTGAAAGTTCACTCTAAAGACAAAGGTAAACTCCTAAGTGACAAAGCTAACAGATTTGATTTATTCCATAAATTCCTTGACCTCTTGAGTGCTTTTCAAACTATCTCTTTCTAGGTTTCCACGGCATCAAGACTCTCTACTTGATTTCCATCAACCTCTGCAACAACTTCTTCTCATTCCTCTTTCAATCTTGTCATTCAATTCATTCTCCCTGGGAGATCTCATTTGTATGTGACTTTAATTACCATTTATATACTTATGACTCCCAGCTTTGTAATTCCTCCTCAGACTTTATCCTAAGCTTCAAACCTCTATTTTGTAATGCCTTTGGGGCCTCTTCATGTGAATGATACAGATTTCTCTAGCTTCTCCAACATCTGGATTCATTTTTTGTTCTCCAAACCAAACCAAAAAAAAAAAAAAAACCCAAATCCTCTGCCATCAAGTCGCTTCCGACTTATAGTGACTCCTGGAAACCCTGGTGGCATAGTGGTTAACTGCTACGGCTGCTAACCAAAAGGTCAGCAGTTCGAATCTGCCAAGTGCTCTTTGGAAACTGTATGGGGCAGTTCTACTCTGCCTTATAGGGTCGCTATGAATTTTTGTCCTCAGCTCCCCTCAGAGCTTTCTCGACTTCTACCCCCAATCTCTGTTAACAGTATGCATATTTACAATGTCCTAAGTGAGAAATTTACAAGTGATCCTTGATTCTTTCTTGTCCTACAAACTTAGTATTCATTAGATCACTTTGTTGTTGTGATTAGGTGCTGTTGAGTCTGTTCCAACTCACAGCAACCCTACACGCAATAGAATGAAACACTGCCTGGCTCTGCCCTATCTTCATAATCCTTGCTCTGTTTGAACCCATTATTGGAGACATTGTGTCAGTGCATCTTGTTGAGGGTCTTTCCCTTTTTGCTGACCTTCTGCTTCACCAAACATGATGTCCAGGGACTGATCCCTCCTGATAAAAAAAAAAAAAAAAAAAATTTTTTCACCCTCCTGATAGCATGTCCAAAATATTTGAGACGAAGTCTTGCCATCCTCACTTCTAAGGAACACTCTGGCTGTACTTCTTCCAAGACAGATTTGCTAGTTCTTCTGGCAGTTCATGGTATATTCAATATTCTTCCCCAACACCATAATTCAAAGGCATCGATTCTCCAGTCTTCCTTATGCATTGACTAGCTTTCTCATGCATTTGAGGTGACTGAAAATACTGTGGCTTGAGTCAGGTGCACCTTAGTCCTCAAAGTGTCATCTTTGCTTTTTAACATTTTAAAGAGGTCTTTTACAGCAGATCTGCCCAATGCAATGTTATTTGTTGCTAGGTGTCTTCGAGTTGGTTCCGAATCATAATGACCCTATAGGACTGAGTAGAACTGCCCAATAGTGTTCCCAAGGAGCAACTGGTAGATTTGAACTGTGGACCTTTTTGGCTACCAGCCGTAGCTCACCGCAGACCCAATGTAACATGTCATTTGATTCTTGACCACTGCTTACATGGGTGCCACCTCCCACCAAAAAATAAAACAAAAATATCTTACTTGAAATAAGGCTGCTAACAAAATTCAGAAACGTGAAGAAATCTCAAGATAAAAAAGAATTGGGACTGTACGCTGCCTGGTGCTTCACACTTTAATATTCGGACTTCAAAAGCTTGAGAAGCACCACCAATTGGCCTCTCGGAATTCTTTAAGCCTGGCATCTGGAGAATCAAGATATTAGTACTTGATTGCTTTTGTGGAGAAGCATAAAAACTTCACTCATCTTGTTTGAAAAGCAGTATTTCTTATGATAGGAGGTGATTCTTTACATTTTCAACCAAGGAAAGAGAGGATATTGGGGCTATTACTAGGCTAATCCTATCTAACAAATAAATCCTTAAGACCTCTGCATGCATAGAGGTTTCCAAACAGTTGCACATTACAGGAGCTTTATTAAGGGAGGGATACACGTTTCCCTGAAGAGTAATAACTCTTAATTACTTAGCAATTAATAAAGAATAAATTATCTCTTTATGAAATGTTTCTTTGGAGTTTAAATTTTAATCCATACATTCTTCCACTTAACCAATGCTTACTAAACAAATAAGTATGTGCCAGAGATTGCGGAGTTGATAAAAGATTACTCAAAACAGAGTCATTAACGCCAAGGAATCCACAATTTGAATTATTAAATTTCTTCTTCTTATTCCATATGTGAGGCATGGGTGGTTCAATGGTAAAATTCTCACCTTCCATAGAGAGACCTGGGTTAGATTCCTGGCCAGTGCATAGCCGCTACCCATCTTTCAGTGGTGGCTTGCTTGTTGCTATGAGGCCACCCCAATTGTGCATGGGGTTGCCATGAGTCAGGGGCTGACTCTACAGCATCTAACAACAACAATTTCATACGTAAACTTCAATCACTAGAAAAGAATATCATGTTCGGTGAAGTAGAGGGTCAGTGGAAACCAGGAAACTCTGAATAAGATTGATTGACATAATTAACTCAGACATAGCAATGATCATGAGTATGGTACAGGGCTGGGCAATATTTCATTCTGTCATACATACTCGACAGCAACTAATAACAACAATTTATTCCAGTTGGTTTTCTCAAATAGCTCAGCAGTATTTTTTAGATTATTTTAAGCTGTTACTTGATACTCTTAATATTTTATTTATTTTTAATATGCAAATTTTTTTGTGCTTGCGTTCTAGGAAAATTTGAAAAGTAAGATAAGTAGATGCACAAGACCCATAGTTGTCAAGTCAGTTCTGACTTATGGTGACCCTCTGTGTTACAGAGTAGAACTGAGCTCCACAGGGTTTTCTTGGCTAAAATCTTTACAGAAACAGATTGCCAGGACTTTCTCTCACAGCACTGGATGAGTTCAAACTGCAAACCTTTCAGTTAGTAGCATTTGTGCCACCCAGGGACCTCAAGCATACATACAATGAGGTGTATATTACACTACGATGACTGAGGTGGGCTAGGCCCAAGACAATGTCTTTTCAGTTGCCATATATATATATGCAAAAACTGGACAATGAAAAGAGAAGACAGAAGAAGAATTTATGTGTTCAAATCATGATGTTGGTGAAGAATATCGAATATTCCATGAACTGCCAGAAGAACAAACAAATTCATCTTAAAAGAAGTATAAAGAGAACATTCCTTAGAAACAAAGATGGCAAGACTTTAGCTTGCTTACTTTGGGCATGTCATCAGGAAAGGCCAATCACTAGAAAAGGACTACATGTTTGGTAGAGAGTCAGCAAAAATGAGGAAACTCTCAATGAAATGAATTGACACAATATCTGAAACATGGACTCAAACAGCAACAATTATGAAGACAGCACAAGACATGGCAATGTTCTGTTCTGTTATATAAACGGTCACCAACTTGAAGACAACCAAAAACAATGACAACATCCTTTTTTGGAGAAAAAGAAGGATGTTCAAATATTAACTTGTTTACACACATAAAATCAAGTTTTCAAGAAAATGAAAGCATCAACTAGAATATTAACCTTATTTCTCTTTTGTTTATGTTTATTCCTTTCTTTTCCCCAAACTTGTCTTTATCCGCAGGAGTATAACTTGAGCCAGTGGAAGAAACTGAAAATGACATCCCTTTGAAAATGCAATAAAACTAGGAAAGGAAGTTCTATAGCTCACCCATCAATTATTTATTCAGTAAACAATGAAGGAGAGTAAAAGGAGCCAGGATCATGTTAGTAAAAGATTAGGTTGTAAGGAAATAAAGACTTACAAGATTAAAAAACAAAAAATGGATGTTATTCATAACCATCACAGGTTTGACAAATTTAAAAAGCCAGTGAATTATTAATTGGTGTTATTAAGTTAATTGTGCCAGCATTTGACAGCAAAATGTGAGATGAATCATGGAAATTTTTTATTAAAAAACAAAAGTATAATAACATTTCATGGCACATCCATTGCCTGTGGACTCAGTTGTCTCATTATCAAAGAAATTAATCAAAGGTAATGTAAATACTCTTAAAAACTAGACACATAGTTGAAAAGAAAAAAACAACTGCTTGATTACTTTAGTTACAAGTGAAAAACTGTAACAGGAAGTTTTTCCTTCACCTCGTGTTTTCATTAGGATTGAAATCGTTATTCCTGCCATGAACTCTTGTCACTAAAACACATTTGAAAAAATATTTCTGGGAATATAGTTCCATAAAATAGTAGAGACAGCATCAATATTCTTAGTTAAGTTCTTCACTGTAGTGATTATCATGGGGACTACTCTATCAGGTTGTATACAGAACATATATAAGTAAATCCTTTCTGTTTTATTTTTTTACTTATAGCTCAAGTTAACTTATACACATATTGTTTTGTGACATTGGTTACAATCCCCACAATATGACAGTGTGCTCCCATTTTCCATCCCAGATTCCCTGTGTTCCTTCCTCCAGTTCCTGTCCCTTCCTGCTGTCTCATTCTGCTTTTGGATAGAAGTTGCCCATTTGGTCTCATATATTTGATTGAACTAAGAAGCACATTCCTCACATGTGTTATTTTTTTGTTTTATAGGCCAATATGATCTTTGTCTGAAAAGTGAGTTTCAGGACTGGTTTCAGTTCTCGGTTAGCAGTGTTCAGGGGCCATAGTTTCTGGAATTTCTCCAGTCTCTGTCTGACCAGCAAGTCTGTTTTTTTGTTTTTTTAATAATTTTTATTGTGCTTTAAGTGCAAGTTTACAAATCAAGTCAGTCCCTCACACGAAAACCCATATACACCTTGCTACACACTCCCAATTACTCTCCCCCTCGTGAGACAGCCCGCTCTCTCCCTCCACTCTCTCTTTTCTTGTCCATTTCACCAGCTTCTAATCCCCTCCACCTTCTCATCTCCCCTCCAGGCAGGAGATGCCAACATAGTCTCAAGTGTCCACCTGATCCAAGAAGCTCACTCCTCACCAGCATCCCTCTCCAAACCATTGTCCAGTCCAATCCATGTCTGAATGTAAATTTGAATTCTGTTCTACAGTTTTCTCCTGCACTATCCAGGAATTTCTGCTGTGATCCCTGTCAGGGTGGTCTTTGGTGGTAGTCAGGTACCATCTAGTTCTTCTGGTCTCAGACTGGTGGAATCTCTGGTTCACGTTGTCGTTCAGTACTTTGGGCTAGTATTTTCCTCGTGTCTTTGGTTTTCTTCATTCTCCTTTTTTCCGGCTGGGGTGGGACCAATAGATGTATTTTAGGAGGCCACTCACAGAGTTTTAAGACCCCAGGTGCTACTCACAAAAATGGGATGTAAAATATTTTCTTTTTAAACTTTGCTATGCCAATTGACCTAGATGTCTGCTGAGACCATGGTCCCCAGGCATCGGCCCCAGCTACTTGGTCCCTCAAACTGTTTGGATGTGTCTAGGAAACTTTTATGCTATTGCTTTGGTCCAGTTGTGCTGATTTCCCGTATATTGTGTGTTCTTCCCTTCACCGAAGTTGAAATCTGTCTACTATCTAGTCAGTAGTTTCCCCTCCCTTTCCCTCCCCACCCTCGTAACCATCAAAGAACACTTTTTTCTGTGTGCAAATCTTTTCTTGAGTTTTTATAATAGTGGTCTTGTACAATATTTGTCCTTTTGTGATTATTTTCAGTCAACATAATGCCCTCCAGATTCATCCATGTTGTGAGATGTTTCATGGATTCATCATTGTTCTTTATTATTGGACAGTATTCCATTTTGTGTATGTACCATAATTTGTTTATCCAGTCATTTGTTGATGGACATTTATGCTGTTTCTGTCTTTTTGCTATTGTGAATAGTGCTGCAATGAACATGGTATGCATATGTCTATTAATGTAAAGGCCCTTATTTCTCTAGGGTATATTCTTAGGAGTGAGATTGCTGGATGGTATGGTATTTCTATCTCTAGCTTTTTAAGGAAGTGCCATATTGTTTTCCAAAGTGGTTGTACCATTTTACATTCCCACCAGCAATGTGTAAGAGTTCCAATCTCCCCACAACCTCTCGAACATCTACTATTTTGTGTTTTTTGGATTAGTGCCAGTATTGTCAGAGTGAGAGGGTATCCATTGTAGTTTTGATTTTCATTTCTCTAATGGCTAATGATCACTCACATTTCCTCATTTGTCTGTTAGCCACCTGGTTGGTTTCTTTGTTGAAGTGTCTATTTTTATCCTTTGTCCATTCTTTGATCAAACTATTTGTCTTTTTGTTGTTGAGGTGTTACAGTATCTTGTAGATTTTAGAAATTAGGCCCTTATCAGGTGTGTCGTAGCCAAAATTTTTTCCTAGTCTGTAAGTTCTCTTTATACCCTTTTCATGAAGTCTTGATGAACATAAGTGTTTGATTAACTAGTTTCTCTTTTGGTGTTTGTGCCTTGTTACTTATGTCATGTATTAGGGCCCCTATCATTGTCCCTATTTTTTCTTCCCTGATCTTTATTATTTTAGATTTTACATTTAGGTCTTTGATCCATTTTGAGTTAGTTTTTGTGTATGGTGTGAGGTATGGGTCCTGTTTCTTTTTTTACAGATGGATATCCAGTTATGCCAGCACCATGTTAAAGAGACTGTTTTTTCCGCATTTAACATACTTTAGGCCTTGGTCAAATACCAGCTGCTCGTAGATGGATGATTTACATCTGGTTTCTCATTTCTCTTCTATTGGTTAATGTGTCTGTTGTTGTACCTGTACAAGGCTGTTTTGGCTACCATGGCTGTATACTAGGTTCTAAAATCAGGTAGTGTGAGGCCTCTCACTTTGTTCTTCTTCTTTAGTAATTCTTTACTTTTCCTATAAAGTTGGTGATTTGTTTCTCCATCTCATTAAAGAATGCTGCTGTAAACAGAGTACAAAATATTACCAAAAATGATGAACAGAAACCAGATAACTGGGAGCTCCTAAAAATCAAACACCTATGCTCATCTAAAGACTTCACCAAAAGAGTAAAAAGACCACCTACAGATTGGGGAAGAATTTTCAGCTATGACATCTCTGACCAGCGCCTGATCTCTAAAATCTATATGATTCTGTTAAAACTCAACCACAAAAAGACAAACAACCCAATCAAGAAGTGGGCAAAGGATATGAACACACACTTCAGCAAAGAAGATATTCAGGCAGCTAACAGATACATCAGAAAATGCTCTCGATCATTAGCCATTAGAGAAATGCAAATTAACACTACGATGAGATTCCATCTCAGTCCAACAAGGCTGGCATTAATCCAAAAAACACAAAATAATAAATGTTGGAGAGGCTGCGGAGAGATTGGAACTCTTATACACTGCTGGTGGGAAAGTAAAATGGTACAACCACTTTGGAAATCTATCTGGTGTTTTCTTAAAAAGTTAGAAATAGAACTACCATACAACCCAGAAATCCCACTCCTCGGAATATACCCTAGAGAAGTAAGAGCCTTCACACGAACAGATATATGCACACCCATGTTTATTGCAGCTCTGTTTACAATAGCAAAAAACTGGAAGCAACCAAGGTGTCCATCAATGGATGAATGGTTAAATAAATTGTGGTATATTCACACAATGGAATACTACGCATCGATAAAGAACAGTGACGAATCTCTGAAACATTTCATAACATGCAGGAAACTGGAAGGCATTATGCTGAGTGAAATTAGTCAGAGGCAAAAGGACAAATATTGTATAAGACCACTCACTATTATAAGATCTTGAGAAATAGTATAAACTGAGAAGAACACATACTTTTGTGGTTACGAGGGGGGGAGGGAGGGAGGGCAGACGAAGGTTATTTACTGATTAGTTAGTAGATAAGAACTACTTCAGGTGAAGGGAAGGACAATACTCAATACACGGAAGGTCAGCTCAACTGGACTGGACCAAAAGCAAAGAAGTTTCTGGGATAAACTGAATGCTTCAAGGTCAGCAGAGCAAGGGCGGGGGTTTGGGGACTATGGCTTAAGGGGACTTCTAAGTCAATTGGCAAAATAATACTATTATGAAAACACAACTTTGAAATATGGCATCTGGGGTCTTAAATGCTAACAAGCGGCCATCTAAGATGCATCAATTGGTCTCAACCCACCTGGATCAAACGAGAATGAAGAACACCAAGGTCACACGATAACTAAGAGCTCAAGAGACAGAAAGAGCCACATGAACCAGAGACTTACATCATCCTGAGACCAGAAGAACTAGATGGTGCCCGGCCACAACCGATGACTGCACTGACAGGGAGCACAACAGAGAACCCCTGAGGGAGCAGGAGAATAGTGGGATGCAGACCCCAAATTCTCATAAAAAGACCAGACTTAATGGTCTGACTGAGACTAGAGGAATCCCAGCAGTCATGGTCCCCAAACCTTCTGTTGGCCCAGGACAGGAACCATTCCCGAAGACAACTCATCAGACATGGAAGGGACTGGACAATGGGTTGGAGAGAGATGCTGATGAAGAGTGAGCTACTTGTATCAGGTGGACAGTTGAGACTGTGTTGGCATCTCCTGTCTGGAGGGGAGATAGGAGGGTAGAGAGGGTTAGAAACTGGCAAAATTGCAACGAAAGGAAAGACTGGAAGGGCTGACTCATTAGGGAGAGAGTAAGTGGGAGTATGGAGTAAGGTGTATATATGCTTATGTATGACAGACTGACTTGATTTGTAAAAGCTCACTTAAAGCTCAATAAAAATTATTAAGAAAAAAAAAGAATGCTGCTGGAATTCAGATCAGGATTGCATTCTATCTGTAGATCACTTTGGGTAGAATTGACATTTTCACAATGTTGAGTCTTTCTATCCATGTCTTTCCATCCAGCTCAGCATTTCTCAAGCTGAAAGAACTAAAGAAAAATTCAAGCCTTATGTTGCAATAGTGAAGGATTCTACAGGGAAAATATTACATGCAAGTAAAATTTTGTTGAAGATCATTCAAAAGCAGCTGTAGCAGTATATTGACAGAACTGCCAGAAATTCAATCCAGATTAAGAAGAGGACATGAAACTAGGGATATCATTGCTGATGTCAGATGGACCCTGGTTGAAAACAGAGAATACCAGAAAGATGTTTACCTGTGTTTTATTGACTATGCAAAGACATTCAGCTGTGTGGATTATAACAGATTATGGACAACATTGCAAAGAATGGGAATTTCAGAACTCTTAATTGTGTTCATGAGGAACCTGTACATGGATCAAGAGGTAGTCATTCTAACAGAACAAGGGGATATTGCATGGTTTAAACTCAGGAAAAGTGCACATCAGGATTGTATCCTTTCACCATACATATTCAATCTGTATGCTGAGCAAATAATCCAGGAAGCTGGACTCTCTGAAGAAGAACGGGGCATCAAGATTGGAGGAAGACTTATTAACAACCTGCATTATGCTGATGATACAATGTTGCTTGGTGAAAGTGAAGAGGACTTGAGCCACTTACTGATGAAGATCAAAGACTACAGCTTTCAGTATGGATTACACCTCAACATAAAGAAAACAAATATCCTCACAACTGGACCAATAAGCACCATCATGATAAATGGAGAAAAGATTGAAGTTGTCAAGGATTTCATTTTACTTGGATCCACAATCAACACCCATGGAAACAGCAGTCAAGAAACCAAAAGACACATTGCATTGGGCAAATCTGCTGCAAAAGACCTCTTTAAAGTGTTGAAAAGCAAAGATGTCACCTTGAAGACTAGGGTACGCCTGACCCAACCCATGTTTTCAATATCTTCATATCCATATGAAAGCTGGAAGATGAATAAGGAAGACTGGAGAAGAATTGATGCCTTTGAATTGTCATGTTGGTGAAGAATATTGACTATGCTAAAAGAACAAACAAGTCTGTCTTGGAAGATGTATAACCAGAATGCTCTTTAGAAGCAAGGATGGCAAGACTTTGTCTCACATACTTTGGACATGTTATCAGGAGTGGTCAGTCCCTGGAGATGGACATCGTGCTTGGTAAAGGAGAAGATCAGCAAAAAAGAGGAAGACCCTCAATGAGATGGATTGACAGGGTGGCTGGAACAATGGGCTCAAGCAAAACTATGATTTTGAGGATGGCACAGGACTGGGGAGTGTTTCTTTCTGTTGTACATAAGGTTGCTATGAGTCGGAACCGACTCAACAGCACCTAACAACAACAATCCATGAACATGGTATGTTTTTCCACTTATGTAGGTCTCTTTTGGTTTCTTGCAGTAGTGTTTTGTATAGGTCTTTTACATCCACAGTTAGATTTATTCCCGAGTACTTTATCTTCTTGGGGGCTATTGTAAATAGTATTGATTTGGCGATTTCCTCTTCGAAGTTCTGTTTGTTGGTGCAGAGGATTCCAACTGATTTTTGTACGTCGATCTTGTATCCTGATACTTTGCTGAAATCTTCTATTAGTTTCAGTAGCTTTCTTGTGGATTCTTTGGGATTTTCTGTGTATAAGATCATCTATGAATAGGGATAATTTTACCTCTTTCTTACCAATTTGAATGCCCTATATTTCTTTTTCTTGCCTTATTGCTCTAGCTAGGACCTGCAGCACAGTGTTGAATACAAATGGTTATAAAGTGCATACTTCTCTGGTTCCTGTTCTCAGGGGGAATGCTTTCAGTCTCTCTCCATTTAGAATGATGTTGGCTGTTGGCTTTGTATAAATGGCCTTTTTTATGTTGAGGAGTTTCCCTTCTATCCCTATTTTTTTGAGAGTTTTTATTAGGAATGGGTGTTGGACTTTGTCAAAGATCTTTTCTGCATCAATCAATAAGATCATGTTGTTCTTTTCCTTTAGTTTTATTTATATGGTGGATTACACTGATTGATTTTCTAATATTGAACCATTCCTGCATACCTGAATCCCACTTGGTCATGATATATTATTTTTTTGATATCCTGTTGAATTCTATTGGCTAGAATTGTGTTGAGGACTTTTGTGTCTATGTTCATGAGGGATATTGGTCTGCAGTTTTCTTTTTTTGTAGTGTCTTTGCCTGGCTTTAGTATCAAGGTTATGCTGGCTTCGTAGAATGAGTTCGGAAGCATTCCTTCCTTTTCTATGCTCTGAAATAGTGTTAGTAGTATTGGTGTTAGCTCTTCTGTGAGAGCTTGGTAGAATTCTCCAATGAAGTCGTCCAGGCCAGAGATTTTTTTTTTGTTGTTGGGAGTTTTTATTACTTCTTCAATCTCTTCTTTTGTCATGGGTTCATTTAGTTTTTCTACCTTGATTTGTGTTAGTTTGGGTAGGTAGTGTGTTTCTAGAAATTTGTATATTTCCTCTAGGTTTTCAAATTTGTTGGAATACCATTTTTCATAGTATTCTGTTATGGTCTTATTTCAGTTGGGTCTGTTGTGATATTACCCATCTCATTTCTTATGCAGGTTATTTGCATACTCTCCTGTTTTTCTTTTGTCAGTTTGGCCAGTAGTTTATTGATTTTGTTGATCTTTTCAAAGAACCAACTTTTGGTCTTGTTGATTCTTTCAAGTGTTTTTCTATTTTCTATGTCATTTATTTCTGCTCATAATCTTTATTATTTCCTTTCTTCTGGTGCCTGAGGGCTTCTTTTGCTGCCCTCTTTCTATTTGTTCTTGTTGTAGGGCTAATGTTTTGATTTTGGTCCTTCTTTTTTGGTGTGTGCATTTATTGCTGTAAACTGACCTCTAAGCACTGCTTTTGCTGTGTCCCAAAATCTTGGTAAGATGTCTTCAGTGTCATTTGATTCTATGAATTTTTTTATTCCATCCTTGTTTTCTTTTATAAGCCAGTAGCTTTTAAGCAAGGTGTTGTTCAGTTTCAATGTATTTGATTTTTTTCCTGCTGTTTTTGTTATTGATATCCACTTTCATGCATTATGATCAGAGAAGATGCTTTGTATTATTTCCATGTTTTGAATTCTGTTACGGTTTCCTTTGTTGCCTAAAATGTGGTCTATTCTGGAGAAAGTTCCATGTGTGTTGGAAAAGAAGGTATACTTAGCTGCTGGTTGGATTGAATGTTCTGTATAAGTCTATGAGATCGAATTGATTGTGGCATTCAGATCTTCCATAACTTTATTGAATTTCTTTCTAGATGTTCTATCCTTCACCCAAAGCTTTGTGTTGAAGTCTTCTACTGTTATTGTAGAGCTATTTCTATTTTTAATGCTGTTAGAGTTTGTTTCATGTATTTTGGAGCCCTGTCACTAGGCGCATATATATTTATTATGGTTATGTCCTCCTGGTGTATTGACCCTTTAAATCATTATATAGTGTCCTTCTTTACCCTTTAAGGCAGATTATGTTTTAAATTCTATTTTATTGGAGATTAATATTGCCACTCCTACTAGTTTTTTGGTTGTTGTTTGCTTGATATATATTTTCAATCCTTTGAGTTTTAGTTTGTTTACGTCTTTGCATCTAAGTGTGTCCCTTGTAGACAGCATGTAGACAGATTGTGTTTTTTTAATCCATTCTGCCACTCTCTGTCTCTTTACTTGTGCATTTAGGCCACTTCAGAGTAATTATTGATAGGTATCAGTTTACTGCTGTCATTTTGATGTATTTTTTTGTTTGTGTGATGTTGACAATTTTTTTTCTGCTTAATTTTCTGTGCTGAGTTCCTTTTGTTTATGTATTTTCTTTTCATCTCTTTCATTATTGTTGACTTTGTGTTTGCTGAGTCTTTATGTTTTTCTTCTTTTTTATTTTGATGGGTAGGTTTGTTAGCTTCCTTTGTCATTATCTTGAAATTTACCTTTTTATTTCTAAGTTTAAACCAGTCTTTTATTTATTGATATCACCTTAACTTCTTCTCCATATGGAAGTTCTATGACTACACTGTTTATTCCTTCTTTTTTGTTTTGTTGTTTTCTTTGTTTACATATTTACGTCTCTGGATCCCTATTTGCAGTCATTTAGCCTTGATTTATTTTTGTGAATTCCCTATTTGGGTTGATAACTGGTTGATTTGTCCTGTGTCCTATTCTTGGATTGTTGTCTGATGTTTTTGGTTCTCTAAGCAGAGGACTGCCTTTAATATTTCTTGTAATTTTGGTCTGGTTTTTACAAATTCCCTTAATTTCTGTTTATCTGGAAATAACCTAATTTCATCACTGTATTTGAGAGACAGTTTTACTGTGTATATGATTTTTGGCTGACAATATTTTTCCTTAAAGGCTTTATGTATGTCATCCTATTGCCTGCATGGTTTCTGCTGAGTAGTCAGTTTAGTCTTATTGGGTCTCCTTTGCAAGTGGCTTTCATTTATTCCTAGCTGCTATCAAGATTCTTTCCTTGTCTTTAGTTTTGGCAAGTTTGATCATGATATGTCTTAGTAACTTTCTTTTGGGTTGTACCCTGTATGGGATTCTTTGAGCTTCTTGGATAGATATCGTCTCTCACCTTTCAGGGTATTAGGGAAGTTTTCTGCCAGCAAATCTTCAACAGTTATCTCTGTGTTTTCTGTCATCTCCCCCCGCCCCAGCCCCATTTTGGTACTGCAATCACTTGTAGATTTTTCCTCTTGATAATATCCCACATAATTCTTAGGACTTCTCTATTTTTTCCATTCTTTTTTCGGATTTTTCCTCAAACCAATTGGTATCAAGGGATTTACCTTGAATCTCACTAATTCTGACTTCCATTGTCTCAGTTCTGCTCCTATGACCTTGTATTGAGTTGTCTAATTTTGAAATTTTATTGTTAATCTTTTGGATTTCTAGTTGCTGCCTCTGTATGGTTCCTAGCAGCCCATTTATTCTTTCATTTTGTTCTTGTATTATTTTCCTGAATTCTTGTATTGCTTTGTCTGTGTTTTCCTTAGCTTGGTCAGAGTTTTGCCTGATCTCCTTCCTTCTCTCTTGGAGAGCTCTGTATATTAGCCTTTTGAATTCTTTCTCAGATAGTTCCATTGACTTATCTTCTTCTGGAAGGTTTTCTGGTTCTTTATTTTGGTCACTTGCTGGAGCAATCTTGTCCTGCTTGTCTATGTGATTTGATATTGACTGTTGTCTCTGAGGCATCAATAAGTTGTTATGTTTATTTATTTATTGTATTTTTGTCTACTACATCCTGTATTTTTGTTTTGTTTTGTTTTGATATGCCCAAGTAGGCTGGGAGTGTGAGCTACTTTGGTTGTTGGCGTCATTGATGCTCTCACATCTTTTCTCCATGTGATCCAAACAGCTGCTGTCTGTATGACCCCAGAAGCCTGTTCACTGTTCTTGCAGGAGTATGGTTATTCAGTACACAGGTGCTTCAGTTGTTGGTTACTGAATATGTGTGCAGATTCTCCGCTATAGTGCTAAGTGGGCAGGGCTTTGTGGGGGTATTCGGAGTAGGCACAGGTCTCTGGTTACCATGGGGGGGGCAATGTGTGGGGCTGACAGCTGCCTCTGGGTGCCTGGATGGATGGCTTGTCCCTGTCCGTAGACAGTGTAGTGGGGGGGAGGGTAGTACAGCTGGTCTTTGGTCGCCCAGTGCCATTGGCTGGAGGGATTAGGAGGCACCACTAATTCTCAGAATGCTGTCATGGGCAGCTAGATGGTGTGGGTTGTACTGCTGGTCCTCAGGCCCCCAGTGTGTGTGGGTGAGGCCCCTTTTCAGGGGGCAGAGTGGTGTCAAATGTTACAAATCTGTAGCTCTCTTGACTGCTGTGGGTGCAAATGGGCTTCAGATGTGTGTCCCACTGTTTTATGCTAATGAGGGCATATGTTGTCGAATTGACCCGCAAGGGACTGGGTAGGGATGAGAGGTGCTGAAAGTCTGTGGGCCCCATATGCCAGTGGCTGGGCAAAGGAGCAGAACCTCCGGACCAGCCCTTGGTTCTCAGCTTAGGGGACATGGCATTGTTGAATGCCATGGGACTGGTGTCAGAGTGGGGTGGGGTGTGGGTGAGGGGAAGAAAGTGCTTCTCCACTGTGAAGCTCTTGGGGGAAGGGATTGTTTTGCCAGCACATGCAGTAGGTTGAGAGCTTGCACTTAACTTTCACAGATCTTGGTCACTCCTGTTTTGGTCCTGGAGGTGTGTGCACATTCACTGCTTCTTGGCTGCACCAGATGTGGTGGGCCTTAGCTTGGAATTTTGCTTCTTGCCTCAGCTCTTGTGTGCTGTATAGATTCCGCTAGCAGGGTGCCAGTGAATCTGCAATCTCTAGTTTCCCATTTCCGCTACTTTTGAATCGTCTCTCCTTCTACTTGCCACTCAGTTCAACACTTCAGCTTTGTCTTTGGTGATTAGCTTTCTTAGATTGTCGTATATATTTGATTCACTTGTTTTTTCGGGTTTTCATCCTAAGAGGGATAACAGGAAGTATCTGATTATTCTGCTATCTTGGCCCCATCTTGTAAGTAAATCCTTTTTAAAAACCTTCCTTTTAAGCCAAACTACTAGCTGATTTTTCACAAAGTTTTACAAGAGAGGATTTCTGTAAACTCTCAGTAGCTGTTGACCTCTCTTACCAGGGTCCTGCCAGCATAGCAGAGGATAACAACTTTTTTTACCTGTAGCTTTTGACTGGTACCATGTGTAAGAATATGCGACTAGGTAGGTAAGAGAATAGATATTTGTTTACAACATCTATTGAGATGACAGACATCAGAAAGCCCATTTTGAGACTGGATGTTCACACTGCCAAACTGTTTCTGAAGAGATTACAGCTTAGTTTTACTCTACTTCAAAATATGGACTTTATTCTGCCTCTTCCTCTACCAAATTGTGCTACATGTTGCAAACATGTTCTCATAGCCATACTCAATTCCTCGTCTCTTAAGATCACTTACAAAGGCTAATAGTTTAAGAATTACATAAAAATCTGTCTTCGCATCAAAAAAGGAGCTAATACATGTATTGATTATCCAGATTAACAATTATTTTACAAATAGAGATCTGGCTGTTGTGTTAGTAATAAAACTACACCCCAAATAAGGCTGCTGCGTTAGTAATAAAATTACACACCCAAATAACTTCTTATTTTCCCATTTCTGTGTATATTGGATGTAATCAGTGAAAATGAGGGAAACCTTCAATGAGATAGATTGACACAATAGTCACACAATGGGATCAAATATATCAAAGATCTTAGAGATGGCACAAGACCAGGCAATATTTTACTCTGTTATACATAAGGTTGCCATGAATCAGAGCCTATTAGATGACATTTAACGAAAACAATCTGGCTTTATTTTATGATTATTGGCTAAAACATTTCAAAATTAAATCTTTACAGGAGTGCAAAAGATAACTTGTTCTGGGAAGAATGTATGTGAGATATTGTTTAAACAAGTTGTTGGATATCTCTGTGACTTACCTTTCCATCTAAAAAGTAAAATGATGTGCTTGTCCATCTGATTTCATATAATGGCATTGGAACACTGGGAATTGATATTTGCAAACCCATATTCTGAGGAAATAAGTTCAAGGTTTGTTATTTATCATATAAAATAATAGAACCTACCTATTATAATTTGGTTATGTGATAGCAAGAAAAACTCCAAAGTTTGAAAACCAGTCATGGAAATTTTGATTTGAAAATTACATGACTATTAGTACTAATTTAAAATATAAATCAAATATAATATAAACTAGAAATTTTAAATCTACATCGAATCAATAAATTTTTTTGAGACCCCCAAAATTTGCTGAGCACCTGCTATGTGCAAAATAAACTCTGTCTGGTCTGCCTTCAGGCAACTTAAAATCTAGTTAGATACATGACCATACCAAATGCTTCAAGGGGGCAGAAGTCATCTGAGCAATAAGATTCAAAAAGAAACAAAAGTCCTAATCTTGGATGCCCTGAAAAGAAAAATAATTCCTATCATAAATAATACTATATATGGGTTTGGATTTAGAGCTAAGGTTTGAGGTTTTGGAGTTTTAAATCTTGGAGACAGGGTCTGCATTTTTAAAAGTTATCTTCCTAGAAGTTAATCGCTGATCTGAAATAATCAGCTGATAGGTTCAGTGCTAAGAGATTATATTCTAATTCACATATTTTCAAATGATATTTAAAATGTCTATTCTGCCAACATCACTCAGCAGTAAGGAAATTGAAAACTCTTAATCAGATAAAGGGAAAAATAAGCAAAGGGTGTTCCTTTTCCACTTACCTATTTATTAAAATTTTAGTTTGTATTTGAGTGACCATTTCACACCATGACATTGTTGTAAAACACAAAAATCAATAAATATGTATGGATAAAAACCCACACAATGACAATGAAACAGTACTAGAATTCCTTTTTTCATTCAATTATAATTTGGGCATCATGGCTTATTTGATTCTTGCCAAACCATGGCAAGATTATGACTATCAAGCAATCCGTGCTGCTCTTACAATTAACCTGAAATTTTACATTACTCTCAGATGCAATTATCCACTTAAAATCAAACATATTATAGTTAATTTGATTTTGAGATTCAAATTGGGTAGTAGATAAATGTATGTGAAATTCTAATATGAGTTAATACTAGAAAATCTACCTCTTGGCCTTCAAGTGGCAAATTTTGAGTAAATGGCAATAACCAGTACAACTTAGATTTTACGATTTTCTGATAAACATTTTATTACATATAATAGTTCACCTGCCTTATAACATTTGTTTACTATGATAAAGCTCACAAGCAAAAGAGAATAATAATTGGATTATCTATTGATATTTTGAAGCACTCTGCTCCCTCCTCTTGGTCTCTTTTTTTAAAGACAGTAGTCTAGAACAATGAAAGGCTTAGACTAAGAATGATACATCCCAGATAATGTGCTGGGGCTGGGCTTTTACAACTAAAGAGCTCTAGTTTAGATTACCAAGAGGGTTTGGTTGTGGTCAAATCGTATCTAGTCAATTCACTCAATATATTTCTTCTGTGATACAGATTAACTTCTATCTGTTGAAAGAATGTATCTGCCTGTATTCTCAGCTATTTGGAAACTTCACTATGAAAATTTCACAATACTTGCTTTTATGTGTTTAAACTGTAATGTACTCTAACATTATACCTGAGAAACATTTTATACCCTGATTAAATTCCAGGGATGGTTTTATAAACTGATGATAACAAAAATGAGTACATTTTGTGAAGAAAGGAAAATTTGAAGTTTCTTAATTGAAAAGAGACTTGGCATATTTTCTTTAAAGTTTCTGATGAGGTATAGCTCCCCCATTTCATTAGAAAGGGGGATGGGAATCAAAGGGGGTTGACAGTTGGTTGATGTGTATGTCTAGCTACTAAATCATTGCATTCATACTAGGACCTCCTATGTGCTCCCATTAAATCCCATTCAACTCATGAGGTAATATATGTACTGTAGCCTATGGCTGGGTTATGCCTGGTCCCCCTCCTTATATTCTTGCAAACTCTGATAGTCCTTTGGTTTTCCTTTTAAAGTTTTATATTTAATATGTATAGATCATAACAGAAACCAAAACATTGAGAAAAATTAGGAAGCTGTAGAAAGCTTTTTAAAGTGTTACATCATAGCATACATATTTACATTTTAAGAATAAATAGAAGGAATACACACCAAGCTCATGATAAGAGTTGCCTCTGAGGAGGATTCAAGGGTAATAGGATTGAGTTGATTGTCAAAGGAAACTTCAACTTCATCTGTAAAACAATGTTCATTTTATTAAAAAAAAAAGTACAACTATTGATTTGGGAAGGGGGTAAGATATTTTAATATCCTTTGAACTTCTCTGTATTCTTTAAAACATGCAATATAAACAGAAGCAACACAGTAGTGGTTAAGTGTGCAAGATGTGGAAAGAGACCACTTGGATTTAAATTTGCCACTTACTATGTGACTTTAGGCAAGTCACTTAACTTTTCGGTGTCTGTTTCCTAACCTGTAAAATGGTGTTAGTAATAAATAGGACTTTTCCACCTTATTGGTTTATTGTGAGAAGAAATTGGGATAATACATGAAAGAGCTCAGAACAATGCTTGACATATAACTAGTATTCAAAGATGATAATTAGTAGCTAACTTTTTTAATATCTCAAAATTTTCTCTTTAAGATCATGAGTCTTAATTGAAAGAACTTTTATGAAATAGATTGACTACTGGACAAATGGAGAAACAATACATATTTAAAACTAGCGTGATAAACATGTTTATTTAATGAAGAACAGAACTGGAACATCACTAAAATATTTTCATATTTCACTCCAAGTATTAGGAGGCCACTTCATTCCAACTCACTATTCCACTTTTAGTCATTTTCTAGAACTCTCAGTAATTCAACTGTCTGGTTTTCTTCTCCTCTATTTTTTCCTTTTTTTGCTATATCTTTCTTCTTAATTTTGAATGTACATAGTACAGCCCAAATAGTTTTGAACACAAACACAGCAAGTATGCATTTCTTCCTTTGGCGACAGCAGCTTTAGTATTAACTGAAAGGCAGGGTGGATAATGTGACATGCGCTTTACTTTCAGCAGACTTGTTAATATCAGCTCTGAATTTTTCATGACGGCTTCGGTAACCTGTAGCCTGGAGTTGAAGCTCTGGGGGTTTCCACCACAAAGAGGTGGATCAGCTGAGCTCTCACTTCCCATCTGGCACCGGGTGACAGAGACAGTCAGGGGGGCTGCAGGAAACCTGAAGAAGAAGAAAGCTGATGTGGGACACCCATTGTCGTGCATAAAAGGCTAAACATGTGCTGTTGTATGGCTGTATCTCTGAGACACTTGTTTATCACTGGCTTCAGAATATACTTAGCCAACGTGTTTAACTTTAGAGTCACAAGAACAGCTGCCGCTCGTGTAAGTAATACCCTCATACACAGTGGCATCCTGATTTGCCAAACCAGATTCAGGACCTTTCTTCATTGAATGCTTTATGCTGCCTGGCGTGCTTCTTCTTATTTACCCACACAGGCAGGCACACGTGCAGGCGTGCACACACACACGCTTGCGATTCGGCGCTGTTTGAGATCGTAAACCATTTTTGCTACTTTCCAATAGTAACAAAATGATCTCAGGGTTCTCACGAAAGCTGTATTTTGTGTCTGGAAGTCAAAGATAGAAAAGCTTTTGCGGGGAGCTCAAACATATTCATATATGAGAAGTCAAAAAATAGTTTAAAAAAATAGACAAAATTTGAGCGTTAACCTTTTTTGAGTCTTGTATTGTTTTTTATTGAAATCTATAGTTGCCTTTTGATTTTTGAGAAGTTGAATAATTATGTACTTGCTTTTCTCTTTAATACCTGTAACAATGGAGATTTGCTCTACACACACTCAAACCACAATTCTTACAGGGCAGAGGTATTTATCAAGCACACCAGGAAGGCATTGTCTTAATTGCACTAGTATTTTGTAGCCACATACTTTGTGTCTATCAAGAAAGAAGTTAAGTAAAAAATGCTTATCTTGTACTTGGAAAAAATAATTTCGAAGTACTGTAACGTTCCAAACCAGAACAAAAAATAAAAAAAGAGTGAATGTGTGCTTTGCTCCTGCAGTTTCTCATAATTCTTTCTCATAATTATTCTCATAATTCTTCATCAGTAGAAACAATGGGACCAACTTTTAAAACTAATTCTTACTTTTGTTTTCTTCTTAAATTATCTGTTCCACAGTTTTCAGCCTGCCATTCCAATATTTTCCTGACTTTGAGATGCATTTAATTAATATTTACTAACACTGTAACTTCTTAAAAGATCTAACAGAAGGTTGAATAAGTATAAGTTGTATTAAAAATAGTATAATAAGGTATAACTTTACAGCAAAATAATAATAGCTAAACAGTTGTACAGATTTATTACAAGTAAGCAGTTGAAACCTAAGATACTAAGCAATTACTTTTAACTATACCCATAAAGTCAATGCATTTTGATGATATTCTATGGTTACAGAGTAACATTCATGAAGCCTACATAAGAGTGTCTTCGTGTTTACTTGGGCACAAATCAGCATGTTCACAATGCTGAAGAAAAAAAAAACAGTACAATTAATGGTTAACTAATTTGAGGAGTTTTTTACTCTGTTTTTTCAATTATTTTACTGCAAAGGAATAATAAATGGCTTAATCATTGAAATCCAACTGTCATTTTTATAGCAGTTACTCAGTCTAATAAATATAAAAAAAAAAAAAATCCCTGAAAATTGACTGTATAAAGCTTGATAAAGTTTTCCCTGAAAATGTGCCAGATGTAGAATCTCTCCGTCCTCATAATTTTTGTAATGCTTAACTCACACATCTTGTACAGCAGTCTCTATTGGCTTTTTGTATTATGGCTATTTGAATACAGTCTCATCTCCAGAACAGACTTCAGAAATAGAGTTGAGTACCAATGTGTATTCATTCTATCACTAATAGTTCTTTGACCTTGGGGGATTTTCTTAGAGTCCCTGAGCCTCAGTTTACTCTTGGTAAAATGCAGGTGATGATATCATCATGTAGTGTTGCTGTTGAGAATGAGTGAGAAAGAAGGCTGAGGGCATGTCCAGTGTATGGCATATAGCTGAGATCGCAAACCTTATCTCCTGACCTTCCTTCCTGTCATTAACAGCAGTATTCTGGCCTGATGTACTTTATGTCTCTTCATAGCTTCTAGCATCACATTTTTTGCATAGAGTGACCAAAAATAAATCTCTTATTCCTTTTAAATGTTTAAAATATAGGCTAAATTTTTCCTACTTTACAAGAATTCTATTTGTCATCTTTTCCAGTTGCCCATCAAGTAGATTCCAACTTATGGTGGCCCCTTGTGTGTCAGAGTAGAACTGTGTTCCCTAGGGTTTTCAATGGCTATGACCTTTCGGAAGCAGGTCACTAGGCCGCTCTTCTGAGGTGCCTCTGGGTGGGTTTGAATCACCAATCAACCACCAAATAGCCAAGTGTTTACCATTTATGTCACCCAGGGACAACTTTTGTCATCTGTTGTTGTTGTTAAGTGCCATGGAGTCGATTTTGACACATAGTAACCCCATAGGACAGAGTAGAGCTTCCTCACAGGGTTTCCTAGGAGTAGCTGGTGTATTTGAACTGCTGACCTTTTGGTTAGCAGCTGAGTTCTTAACCACTATGCTACCAGGACTCCAAACTTATCATCTAGGAGGGGATGATTAAAACAGTATCATTAATTTCTCACTTTAGAAAATGTGCTTTATTTTCCTCTATAAAAGAGGAGATGGTTTAGGAAAAAAAAATTTATTCTATTTTCAACTTTATAAAAATAATCTTTTTTCTTTAATTCTGAGGCTTTTCTTTGATGCACCTTCTCTCTGATGTACCTTACGTACGTCAGAGATACATTAAAAAGTGGTTAATTATTATTATTTTGCTTCAAGCTAAAAGGGGCATCATTTTATTTGAAAATATTCATATGCAGATTTAGAGCACATATAAACATTTTCATTGTGACTTTTTCAGAATTATGTTTCAGGTATTCATGAAATTAACTTAGACCTCCATAATATAGTTTTCTGAGCAAATAAAGAATTAAAGATTTTTATTTTAGCTCTCAGACAAAATTATACTCTTTGCCCATTGCCCCTACCTGTTCAGTTATCCTTTACTAAATAACAAATTACTGCAAAACTTAGCTGCTTAAAACAACTTTTTTATTTTAGTGATGATTTTGTGGGTCAGGAATTCTAGAAAGGCTTGGTTGCGAAGATCTCACTTGCGAAGATCTTCTTTTGTGGTTGCATTCAGATGTAGGTGGGGCTGCAGTCATCTGAAGGTTCAGCTGTGCTGGACTTCTAACATGGTTTACAAATAGCACTTGATTCTGGCTGTCAACTGGGTTCTCAGGTACACTGTCATTCAGTTCACCTATACATAGCCCCTTGAGAATGGCCTAGGCTTCATCACAGCAAGGAGAACTCAGGATAGTTGGACTTCTTACATGGTGGCTCATAGTTCCAAATACAAGTGACTCAGTGAAGAATGTAAAATCTGCCGTGTAATTCACAAATGTCACTTCTGTTCCATTGTATTAGTTACAAACTCAGATACAGAAGGAGGGGACACAGTGGCCACTTCTTGCTGGGAAGACTGTCATACTACCCTCTGTATGATAGCAGTACAGAGATTATTTAAGAGACTACATGGGAATCCTAGAAAATTACCATGAGTTCTATCAATAGAACATCATTTGAAACCATTTAGAGCTCAAAGCACCTCAAATACCTTGTAGGGGATGTGGCAGGTTGTGTTTTCCAAAAATGGCCACAGCAATATTTCTGATCCCACATGCTACTTTAGAACCTGGCCAAGCCTCCATCAGGAGGTTAAGTCTCTTTCTGCTTCCCTTGAAATTGGGTGGGCAAACCTTTGTGGTGGCCTTGGCAAATAGAGTGCAGCAAAATTGGTGCTGCGTGACTTCCAAGGCTGGTTCATAAAAGGTGATATGGCTTCTGCCTGAGATTCTTTCTTGGGACTACTCATCCTTTGGAACCCAGTCGACATGTGGCAAGGAAGCCCAAGCCATATGTAAAGGCATGTCCAAGTGTTCAGCTAAGGTCTCAGCCAATGGGCAGCATCAAGTACGAGGCATGTGAGCTTTCAGATGATTCCAGCCCTCAGCCTTTGAGCCACACCAGATGATACTAAGTATAGCAAAGACTAGCTGTCTCCCATCAAGCCTTTCTTCCATTGAGATTCATGAACAAATTAAATGTTGTTGTTTTAAATCTGACATTAAATTCTGGGGTGGTTTAATATGCAGTAGTGAATAACCAGAACAACTGGCTGATTTCTGACCTGCTGGACAGTGTTATATTCTAAGTTTTAAAAAAGGAGGAAATAGCTGACGTTCCAAATAAATGCATTTCAAGTATTCCTTGGAGACACTAGATATAAAGACAGAATGGATATCAATTCATAGATGACATGTCCCCAGGATAATCTTGATTGTTGAAGAAATTTACTGTGGTGCATTTAGTAATTTTTAAGCTCTATGACTCCAACAAAAGAATCTTATATCAGATTCATCAGAAACATGATGCCACATACCAGATTAACCTGAGAGAATGTTCTTTTCTTCTAGGTAGTGTGTCTACAAGATAACACTACTGATAATCCATTCATTCACTCAAGAAGCACTTATTGAGCTTTTATTATGTTTCAGGCCCTGTTCTAGGTGCTAGAAATACAGCAGTGAATAAAACAGACATTAATTCCTTCATGGAGTTTATATTCTGGGAAGAGAGAGAGATGAACAAGCAATGAACAAATAAATAAATATATGTCATTGATGATAGCTGGAGGAAAACAACACAGAAGGAAGGTAGGGAGCATGGAGACGGATGCAGGGAGATAACAATTACATATGAGGGATTGGTAAAGCTTTATTGAGAAGATGAGATTTGAACAAAATTACTGAAGGAAATGAAAGAGCCAGCCAAGAATTTATCTGGAAAAATGATGTTCTAGGCAGAGGGAACAGAAAGTGCTGAGGCCCCACCCTGTCTGGAGCAAGAGAGAAAGAAGAAAACCAAAGACACAAGGGAAAGATTAGTCCAGAGGACTAATGGACCACAACTACCACAGCCTCCACCAGACTGAGTCCAGCACAACTAGGGTGCCCAGCTACCGCCACTGACTGTCCTGACAGGCATCACAATAGAGGGCCCTCGACAGAGCTGGAGAAAAATGTAGAACAAAATTCTAACTCACAAAGAAAGACCAGACTTACTGGCCTGACAGAAGCTGGAGAAACCCCGAGAGTACAAACCTTGGACACCCTTTTAGCTCAGTAGTGAAGTCATTCCTGAGGTTCACCCTTCAGCCCCAGGGGCAAGGATGAGAAGGCAGGAGGGACAGAAAATCTAGTAATGGGGAACCCATGGTCAAGAAGGAGAGAGTGTTGACATGTTGTGGGGTTGGCAACCAATGTCACAAAACAAAATGTGTATTAATTATTTAATGAGAAACCCGTTTGCTCTGTAAACCTTCATCTAAAGTGCTGAGGCCCCAAAACAACAGCACTGTGATATATTCTAGGATAAGCAAGGAAGCCAGTGTGGTTGGTGAGCAAGGGAGCAAATAATAGGAGATAAAGGAGGTCAAGAAGCATCCAGGCTATACAATGCCTTCTAAGAAATTATTAGAATTTTATACTGCACAAGAATTGAATCTTTCGAAGAGCTTTAAGCAAAAGCATGATTTAGGCTTAAAAGGATTCTTCTGGCTGTTAGATTGAGAATATATAGCTCAGTAAAAAGGTGAAGAAATCAGTCAAAAAAAGATAGTGTCTTGGATAAACAGGATAATGGTGCAATGGTAGTCTGTAACTGAATCAGAAGACATTGTGATGGTTGAAAACCAATAGGATTTACTGATGGATTGACTGTACATGGAGCATGAAAGAAGGAAAGAAGTCAAGGATGACTTCAAGACTTTTAGCCTGAACTACTTCAAGAATGAAGGTGTCTTTTAGTCAGATGATGAATACTGGGAAAGGAGTGACTTGGTAGGCAGATGAGAAATTCTTTGAGTATGTTAAGTTTGCCTACTACCTGTCCAATTAAATAATAGGGTATCAAAGCCTGGAGTTCAGTAGAAATATGGAATTATCAGTTGAGAGTTTTCGAGGTATAGATGGTTCATCAGCCTAGAAAAGTTCATCAAGGAGGCTTGTACTTGTGTAAACAGTAGTAAAAGGCAGACTGATGCTAGTACTGGTACATTATCCCACAGATTAGATATACCTGGAAAAATAATCCTTGTCCCTATGAAGGAGTAAGAGATAATACAACTGACTTGTTATTTATTTAATATATATTTATTCTTTGGATTGATAATGCCAGAGCACAGCTGGTTCACAAAACAGCATCTGTATCTTCTTTGCCTTAATATATTCTGAGTTCAATGCTGTATAAACATTAAATTGTTGCTATCGCAAGTCAGTTCTTTGAAGAAAACCTTGCTTTGGAGTATAATTTATTTCTCTGCTTAGCTCTAATAAAGTATGTCTCTTGATAAGAGCTGATATCCACTACAAATGACATGCTCCAACAGAAATAATGCAAGCGGAAATTGCAGGTTATTGAAATGGGTCAATGGATTTGCTTATTTGGATACACTTAAATATAGCATATAACCATCAGAAATACTAATCAGACCATCAGTTCGGTGTGCTGCTTAAATCACCTTCAACTTGCACATACGAGTGCAGATATTGCTGCATAAGCCATGTTTCTTTTCTAGACTCAACAGTGCAAATTAAACCAGATTACCTCATTTAAATGATATGAATACCCTGCCTACTAAAATACATACAGTTAAAAAGTCCTTTAAGGTAGAACTTCGGCATAGAAGTTCTGCATCAGGCAACTTGTACAAAGAGACCGACTGTCAAAGAAGTTTAAGAGATGGAAATTGTCAAGACAAATCAGCTTCCTGACTGTCCTTTCCAAGCAGTAAAAAAGAAGTGCAAACTGAAGGATGATATTTAAAATGCTATGGAGCTAGAACATAATACATTTTAAAGAATATTTGTTGTTAATATATATTCTCTCTCTCACTTCTTTTTTTCTAATTTTATTTGGAAAGTTTTTCAGAGTATGGGTTTCTAGAGCTCAGGAACTGGGGGGAGGGAAGAAGTGTGCTTGGACAAATCAAGGTCATCATTAACATTTAACACACTGAGAAAAAGACTAAGGTTCACCTATTCACCCTTCCCTCTCCGTTTAGCCCTGGTGGCGCTCAAGAGGGCAATGAATTAAATTTATTCCAGACGGCATGGGGGTTTAGCTACTGTGAGTGACAGACTGATGTCTGAAGTAGCTATAAAAGAGTATGCCAGTCTGAGCCTGTACTCCATCAGCACAAGGAAAATGAATGAAAGTTAAATACACATAAATTTAAAGCCAGCAAGTTCATGGTAGTGTGACTAAAAAAGTTTAAGGTTACATTATTGATTTGTATACTCTTACCTGAAAATTTCTAACTTGTGAACTTGCAAAACAGCCAACATTTTGCTATACCGACTTCACATGGAATACTTTGGTAAAAGCTAATATACATGTACGTTTACTTTGTCATGCATAAAGCACAAAGTTGTGTTACAATTTTATTTAATTATGGCAATGGCTGTGTACCAAAGATGCCATAAAATTATAATAAAAGCCACCAGATGTCACTGTTACAGATAATATTCAAGCATATGCTAATCTGATTTAAAAAAAAGTGTGAATTTATGATTATTCAGTTTGTAGAAATTCTGGGTAATTTGTCAACAAGGAAATATTGTTGACAAATAATAAATAAACTTGGAGGGACTCTTCCACCCATGGGAAAAATCTTTTTTTGGTTATTTTATAGTGCCTTTAAAGGTAATGTGGGTGTAGGAAAGATTTTCCCAAAACATGGGCTACTCTTAGAAGTTTTACTTCAACTGAGTTTACATAAAATTGGACAACTTCTTACCTTCCAGAAAGGTTTAAAGATGGATTGGTGTGAAGGTCAACCAAAGAGGCCCCAGACCTGTGATTCTTTGATTTCAGCAGGATCAAATATTTGATAGAGAGCTGGGTGTGGCTATCTTTCTGCCTTTTAGTTTCTATTTTAAAAACTACCTCTTCCTTACAATGTGTGTGGAGGAAGATGATTAGTCTAGCCATGTAGTTGAGTATAAGTCCCCATGCCCCACACTATTCACTGTTACACAGGAAAGATCAAAGATGAGTTGAGGAAAATTATGTGTATATATGCAGGCTAGGTGTTCAATTGGTGCAATGGTTAAGAACTGGGCTGCTGACCAAAACATCGTCGGTATGAATCTACCAGCTGCTCCTTGGAAACCCTATGGGGCTGTTTTACTCTGCACTATAGGGTCACTATGAGTTGGAATCAACTCAACAGCAATGGGTTTGGTTTTGGATGTGTTCAATTACACAGTAACTTCACACAGACATTTCTACCTACTCATTTTAGGTGAAACAAAGGAATTGACATTGAGAATTTGTCTAGGAAGCAGTTTAATGAGACAGATTTTGAAGTAGACTAGGGTTTGCATGGGATCACCATGAGTTAGGGGTTGACTAGATGCCAGCTAACAACCACCACAAGGGTTTGGGACATTTGACATCTCACACCCTGTAGGAGAGAATTTGCCGTCAACAAGTAGAGATTTATCTACTAATGTGACTGTGATATGTGCTGAATTCAGGTTGTTCTCTTTAAATAACTATTTCACAGCACCTCAGCTCCAATATCATTTTAAGAACGGATTTTCTATAAGAAGAAACTATGTAGATAGATGGAAAGAGATTTCATGACCTTATAGGTACTAGTAAAATCTTACCAAATTTACCTTGGTCTATAAAAAAAATAGACCAACAAAATGTACACAGAAAAGGAAAGAAAAAATTCAGGAAAGTTTTGAGAAGTGTAAATGTCCCTATTTGACACAGGAACAAGTAGTAACAGCCATAAAACCTGCCTGTGCACTTATGCCATTGTGGAATGCTGTTCAACATATGGAAAGCTTGACCCTTTTGCTGTCAGCCCAGGGCAAGGGATGAATTATCCAGGTAAAATCAAGTTCTTTCTTCAATAGAAGCAAAATATTTTCCCAATGAGATATCTAATATTCTAAGCAAAAAGGTGTTGTACAAAGACCTGAGAAACTTGCCTGACATTATTAAATATAATTTTTTCTATAGTGTTTTAACAGTAATAAAAAGAAAAAACAACAACAAGAAGAAGAGCAGATTGACATATGATTATCCTAGAAATGTTATCATGAGGGATGTCAGTAAAAATCTCCCATTCTATCCTTCTCTATTTTAAGAAATAAAGGCAGTGAAGAAAAGCAAGAATCTAGCATTCAGAGCTTTCCAATCTTTGCTTCTCTGCAAAACTTTCTAGTCCTGAACCTTTTATGCTTAAACTCCCCATTTCTTTAACACCAAATAATAATTTAAAAAAATTCAGACTGGACTGGATTAAAAAGTATTGACTTATTTAGAAGGGTCTCACATCTATTTCTATTCCTTTGGGTTTAGTCTTTTCCTTGGCAGTAGAGAGGAGGTGGAGAGAACAGTTTTAAGGAAAAATATCTCTGATCTCCACTTGCATTTGCCACTGTGCTTTTTGTTGGTGCTGCTGTTTTGTTTAGGGCCTAGTCTCAGTGATGCATATTGAGACAAATTGAGGAAATTTGTCAAAACAGAACACCTCAAATTAGTCAGTTGCAAAAAGACAGATATTATATAAGATCACCATTATAAGAACTCAAGAAATAGTTTAAACAGAGAAGAAAATATTCTTTGATGGTTAGTAGATAAGAACTACTTTAGGTGACAGCAAAGACAACACACAATACAGGTGAGGTCAGCACAACTGGACTAAACCAAAAGCAAAGAAGTTTCCAGAATAAACTGAACGCTTCAAAGGCCAGAGTAGCAGGAGCAGGGGTTTGGGGACCACAGTTTCAGGGGACATCTAAGTCAATTGACATAATAAAATCTATTAAGGAAACATCCTGCATCTCACTTTGGAGAGTGGCGTCTGGGGTCTTAAACGCCAGCAAGCAGCCATCTAAGACTTATCAATTTGTCTCAACACACCTGGATCAAAGGAGAATGAAGAACACCAAGGACACAAGGTAATTATGAGCCCAAGAGACAGAAAGGGCCACATAAACCAGAGACCACATCATCCTGAGACCAGAAGAACTAGATTGTGCCCGGCCACAATCGATGACTGCCCTGACAGGGTACACAGCAGAGAACCCCTGAGGGAGCAGGAGAGCAGTGGGATGCAGACCCAAATTCTCATAAGACCAGGCTTAATGGTCTGACTGAGACTAGAAGGACTCCGGTGGTCATGGCCCCCAAACCTTCTGTTGGCCCAGGACAGGAACCATTCCTGAAGCCAACTCTTCAGACATGGATTGGACTGGACAATGGGTTGGAGAAGGATGCTGGTGAGGAGCAAGCTTATTGGATCAGGTGGACACTTGAAACTATGTTGGCATCTCCTGCCTGGAGGGGAGATGAGAGGGCGGGGGGGGGCAGTTAGAAGCTGGTGAAATGGACACGAAAAGAGAGAGTGGAGGGAGGGAGCGGGCTGTCTCATTAGAGGGAGAGCAATTGGGGGTACGTAGCAAGGTATATATAAGTTTTTGTGTGAGATAGTGACTTGATTGTAAACTTTCATTTAAAGCACAATAAAAAAGAACACTTCACATGCTTAGAAATTAAGGGGAAATGCTTCCCAGATTAATATCTGCACTGGCTTAGAAGATAAGGCTGCATGCAGAGAATGAACTGAATCAAGTAACTTTATTACTATGTCATCAACTCCATACTATTTTTAAGTCTGTTTAAGAAATAGTGGAGAAGGAGCTCCAAATTATAGTTGTTGGCTTGTTTAGTATAAAGTACAAAGTCAAGTGTGTGTTATCTTAGCTATCTAGTGCTGATATAAAAGAAGTATCATAAGCGGATGGCTTTAACAAACAGAAATTTATTCTCTCACAGGTTAGGAGGCTAGAAGTCTGAATTCAGGGTGCCAGCACTAGGGGAAAGCTTTCTTTCTCTGTTGGCTCTGGGGGAAGGTTCTTGTCTCCTTTCAACATCTGTGGACTCAACATTCTTTGGAGATCTCCATGTGTCTTGGCATCAATGTTCCTCTGAGCCTAGGAGGTACTCAGCACAAAGACTCTGGGCCCAAAGGACATGCTCCATTCCTGGCTCTTTTTTCCTGGTGGTAGCAAAGTCCTGCTTTCTCTGCTTGCCTCTCTCTCCATTTATCTCTTATAAGACAAAAGATGAGACTCAGGCAAGGGTAGTGACTTTTAGTAGTAAGGCAGTGACTTGAGTAAGGGCATGACTCAAGATACACACCACACTAATCCTGCCTCTTTAACACACAGAGGTTTAGGATTTACAACACCTACAAAATTTTTTTTTTGTACTTACACAATACCACAAAATGGAGGACGATTACATCAGATCACAAAATGGAGGACAATTATACAATACTGGGAATTATGACACATATTTGGGAGGGATATATTTCAATCTATGACATTCCACCCTTTGCCCCCCCAAGTTCATGTCCTTAACACATGTAAAACACATTCACCCATCACATCATTCCAAAAATCTTAACTTCAAGTCCAAAATTTCACCTTCTGAATCATCTAAATCAAATATAGGTGAGACTTTAGGTGTATTCCATTCTGGGGCAAAATTTTCCTTCATCTGTGAACCTGTGAAAGCTAGAATACAAGTTATTTGCTCCAAAGCACAATGGTAGAACAGGCACAAGGTAGATAATTCCATTACAAATGGGAGAAATTGGAGAGAAAGAAGGCATAACAGGCACCAAGCAAGTCCAAAGCTCAGTAGAACAATTTACATTAGCTCTCAAGGCTTGAAAATAATCCTCTGTTGTCTGAGACTATCTAGGCAATGGCCCTGCCCTCTAGACTTTGGGTGTTGAGGATGCTCTCTGGATTCTGAGTGGAAACCCCTCTGCCCTGGGCTTTAGCTCCACCTTCCAAGTCCTCTTGGATGGCAAATCTGCTCACTTGATTTTGGGTGGCCACATTCTCCTAGTCTGAGTGGCAACCCCACCCCCTTGGTCCCAGCAATCCCTGTTTTTCTGCCCCTTGGGCATGAAAGCCCTGCTTTTTCATCTTTGACCAATGGCCCCATACCACTGACACACCTTATTGGTACCCCCACGCTTCAGAAACCAGTTGGCAAAGACATGACTCTTTGAAACCTAGAAGGCCGTACCCTACCTTCTGAGATTCAGAAGGCTGTGGCCCCACCTTTTGAAACCAAGAAGGCCCTGCTTCCCTTACTTCTTCCAACAGTCCCAGTGATCTCTGATTTGCTCCAGGGAAGGTCTTTTTCTTTTCCTGGAGGACAACAGATGTAGCTCTTTGGCCTTTTTCCTGTCTTTAGAATTCTAAGAGGCAGACAGTGTTCTTTCCTTTCGCTCTTTCTCTGTCCCCTTTAGTCTGAGCCAATGCATTTTCTGCCGTAGTAGTTGATTAGATCCATCAATCACAGGTTCAGTCACTTTAACCAAAGATTGTGTAGCCATGTCCTTGGTGATCATTCTAGGACACATGTCCTTAGTTTGTACAAAAGAAGATTTTCTAAATCTTTAAGTTCTGTTTTCATTTTGCACAGTTATTTTTAAGTTCATCTCTCTCCTCTCGCATTTTACTATAAACAGCAAGGAGAAACCACACGCCCCCTTTAAGATCTTTAGAAATTTCATCAGCCAGATATCCAAGTTCATCACTTACAAGTTCTACCTTCCGCCAAACATTTGAACATAATTCAGACAAGTTCTTTGCCACTGCATAAAAAGCATTGCCCTTCCTCCATTGTCCAATCACATGTTCACCATTTTCTTTTAAAGCCTCACCAGAAGCACATTTAATGTTTACATTTCTAGCAACAATCTGTTGCTGGCTCCATATGCGTTCTCTAAGATGATAGAGACTTTTTCTATAGCTCACCTCACTTCCTTCTGAGCCCTCACCAAAAATGCCTTTGATGTCCATAATTCTACCAACAGTCTCTACAAGGAAATCCAGGCTTTTATCATTTACCATTAGGCACCTCAAAATTCTCCTAGACTCTACCCAAAACCACTTCCACATTTTAAGCATCTGTTAGAGCAGCACCCCAATCTTCTGGTACCAAATTATGTCTTAGCTATCTAGTGCTGCTATAGCAGAAATACCACGAGTGGATGGCTTTAACAAACAGAAATTTATCCTCACACAGTTTAGGAGGCTAGAAGTCTGAATTTGGGCATCGGCTCTAGGGGTAGGCTTTCTTTCTTGGCTCTGGGGGAAAGTCCTTGTCTCTTTTTAACATCTGTGGGCCCAGTGTTCCTTAGAGATCTCCATGTGTCTTGGCATCAACCTTTCCCTGGGTCTAGGATGCTTTCAGAGCAGGGACCCCAGGTCCAAAGGATGTGCTTTGCTCCCAGCCCTTCTTTCTTGATGGTAGTGAGTTCTTTCTCTCTGCTGACTTCTCCCTTCTTTTATCTCTTGTAACATAAAAGGTGTAACTCAAGCAAGGTGGTGACTTGAGTAAGAGCATGACTCAAGATACACTGCACACTAATCCTCCCTCATTAACATAAAAGAGGTTTAGTATTTACAACACATACCTCCACAATACCACAAAATGGAGGACAATCACATCAGATCACAAAATGAAGGACAATTACACAATACTGGTAATCATGGCCTAGCCAAGTTGGCACATATTTTGGGGGGACAGAATTGAGTCTATGACATGTGCCTAATCATGAGGTCATACTTGTTTTACCTTCTTATGTCCTTTTCTCTGTCTTTGCTGTGTTTTCCATCATTCTCAAATCATCATTCTAGTTCTTATTACCTTAGAGACCATCAAACATGGCCCTATTCTCCATACTCTGCATAACTCCTTAAACTCTCACTAATTGGTGGGGTATAAAAAAAAAAATACAATATGAACAGGAAAGAATAAATAAAAGGAAGAAATTTTTAAAAGACTTCACCAAGTGGTAAAGATGAATATTGAGGATATTTTGTTATACATGTTTTTGCGCATATTAGATTGCTGTAAATCATCTTAGTATGATTGGTGGAATCTATGTTTTTCCACATGAGTTCATTCTGAACATAATTTTAGCAAGTTCGAGATTTGGAAACTTTTTTTTATTACATAAATTACAATTACCATCCTTTGCATATTTTCCCAAACACAAGACTACAACACAGTTGTCCTGAAATAGCTTACTAGTATTCCTGACCTAAGCTTGTCACTGTAAATATGTAGATTCATTTTTCTTTCTTTCTTTTTTAAGTAACTCTATTGTCCACTTTGTGAACCAGTTCTTGCTCCGAAGTCATGTTTGCTGTAATGGAAAGGTGATTTTCTTACCCAGTTGTCTGTTATTAACCTCTTGAGATCAAAGAGGCCAGATAGTTGCCATCAAGTCAATTCTGACTCATAGTGACCTCATGTGTGTCAGAGTAAAATCATGCTTCTAGGATTGGTTTAAACTATGGTGGTATTAGAATTACTAATGAGAAAGGACCCTTGCATAGCAATCTTGTTGGCGTTTGTTGCTTTTGGCATCAATTTGGCAGGGGGAGCTGATGGAGATTGCTGGTGAGCAGAGACTAGTCTTTCTTTTCAGATAACTCACTGGATTAACCATTTTAGAAAAATGAAGACAGAAGTTTCTAAATTTTCCAAGGAGCAACCTGCTTGCAAATTCATCAGGTGGATAATAGAATATTGGACAAAAAAGAAAGCCAAAGGCTAATACACTGAAAATCACTATTGTCCAGATCCCAAACTGTTGTAACAAATTTAAGACAATTGCTATTTTTCTAAGAAAAGAAAAATCCAGAAGTTACAAGAAAGGAGGAACCACAAGACCTAATACCCTGACTTTTCTCCCTTGAGGTTCACATTTCTCTTGGGAATTTCTAGCTAATTTCCCCTGCCTACATAATCATGGCCACTAGTACAGGTTTAGTATAGGTGGTCTGGGGGAAGGGGATAACTGGTTCTCATTCCACTTTCAAGACCCTTTAATACCTCACAACACAATTGGGACAGGGCTGGTTATTCAAATGTGAAACTACTCAAGACTAGAAAAATCTCAGTAGTAAGATAAAATGGCATGTTACAAAGTAATCTTTAAAATATGTTGCTGTTGTCTTTAGGTGCCATTGAGTCAGTTCTGACTCATAGGCACCCTATGTACCACAGAACGAAACACTGCCCAGTCCTGCACTGTCCTCACTAGTGTTGTTATGCTTGAGCCCACTGTTGCAGCCACTGTGTCAATCCATCTCATTGAAGGTCTTCCTCTTTTCTGCTGACCCTGTACTTTACCAAGCATGAGGTCCTTCTCCAGAGACTGATCCCTCCTGACAACATGTCCAAAGTATGTAAGATGCAGTCTTGCCATTCTTGCTTCTAAAGAGCATTCTGGTTGTACTTCTTCCAAGAGAAATTTGTTCGTTCTTTTGGTAGTCCATGGTATAGTCAATATTCTTCGCCAGCAGCACAATTCAAAGGCATCAATTCTTCTTCGGTCTTCCTTATTCATTGTCCAGCTTTCACATCCATGATGTGATTGAAAATACCATGGTTTGGATCAGGTGCACCTTACTCTTCAAGGTGACATCTTTGCTTTTCAACACTTTAAAGAGGCCCTGTGCAGCAGATTTACCCACCGCAATATATCTTTTGATTTCTTGAGTGCTGCTTCCATGGCTGTTGGTTGTGGATCCAAGTAAAATGAAATCGTTGGCAAATCCAATCTTTTCTTCATTTATCATGATGTTGCTTATTGGCCCAGTTGTGAGGATATTTGTTTTCTTTACATTGAGGTGTAATCCGTACTGAAGGATGTGGTCTCTGATCTTCATCAGTAAGTGCTTCAGGTTCTCTTCACTTTCAGCAAGTAAGATTGTGTCATCTGCATAATGCAGGTTGTTAATGAGTCTTCCTCCAATCCTGATACCCTGTTCTTATTCATACGGTCCAACTTCTAGGATTATTTGCTCAGCATACAGATTAAATAGGTATGACGAAAGGATACAACTCTGATGCACAACTTCCTGACTTTAAACTGTGCAGTATCCCCTTGTTCTGTCTGAAAGACTGCCTCTTGATCTATGTACAGGTTCTGCATGAGCACAATCAAGTGTTCTGTAATTCCCATTCTTTGCAATGTTATTAGTAATTTGTTATGCTCCACACAGTCAAATGCCTTCACATAGTCAGTAAAACACAGGTAAACATCCTTCTAGTATTCTCTTCTTTCAGCCAGGATCCATCTGACATCAGCAATGATATCCCTGGTTCCACGTCCTCTTCTGAATCAGGCCTGAATTTCTGACAGTTCCGTGTCGATATACTGGTGCAGCCCCTTTTGAATGATCCTCAGCAAAATTTGGTGATATTAATAATATTGTTTGATAATTTCTGCTTTTGGTTGGATCAACTTTCTTGGGAATAGGCATAAATATGAATCTCTTCCAGTCAGTTGGCCAGGAAGCTGTCTTACATATTTCTTGGCATAGATGGGGGAGCACTTCCAGAGCTGCTTCTGTTTGTTGAAACACCTTAATTGATATTCCGTCAATTCCCGGAGCCTTTTTTCCTGCCAGTGCATTCATTGCAGCTTGAATCTCTTCCTTCAGTACCATCGGTTCCTGATCGTATGCTACCTCTTGAAATGGTTGAATGTCGACCAATTCTTTTTGGTATAATGACTCTGTATATTCCTTTCATCTTCTTTTGATGCTTCCTGTGTCATTTAATATTTTCCCCATAGAATCCTTCACTATTGCGACTCAAGACTTCAATTTTTTCTTCAGTTCTTTCAGCTTGAGAAATGCTGGGCATGTTCTTCCCTTTTGGATTTCTATCTCCAGCTCTTTTTGCATGTCATTATAATACTTTGTCTTCCTGAGCCACCCTTTGAAGTCTTCTGTTCAGTTCTTTTATTTCAACATTTCTTCCTTTTGCTTTAGCTGCTTGACATTCAAGAGCAAGTTTCAGAGTCTCTCCTGACATCCATTTTGGTCTTTTCTTTCTTTCCTGTCTTTTTAATCACCTCTTGCTTTCTTCATGTATGATGTCATTCCACAACTCGTCTGGCCCTTGATCATTAGTGTTCAGCGCGTCAAATCTATTCTTGAGATGGTCTCTAAATTCAGGTGGGGTACACTCAAAGTCGTACTTTGATTCTCGTGGACTTGTTCTAATGTTCTTCAGTTTCAACTTGAACTTGCATAGGAGCAATTGATGGTCTGTTCCACAGTCAGCCCCTGGGCTTGTTCTGACTGATGATACTGAGCTTTTCCTTCATCTCTTTCCACAGATGTAGTCTATTTGATTCCTGTGTGTTCCATCTGGTGAGGTCCATGTGTACAGTCGCCATTTATGTTGGTGAAAAAGGGTAGTTGCAATGAAGAAGTCGTTGGTCCTGCAAAATTCTGTCATGCGATCTCCAGCATTGTTTCTGTCACCAAGGCTGTATTTTTCAACTACCGATACTTCTTCATTTCCAACTTTTGCATTCCAACCACCAATAATTATCAATGCATTCTGATTGCATGTTCAATCAATTTCAGACTGCAGAAGCTGGTAAAAATCTTTAATTTCTTCATCTCTGGCCTTAGCGTTTGGTACGTAAATTTGAATAACAGTCATATTAACTGGTCTTCCTTGTAGGCATATGGTTATTATCCTGTCACTGACAGTGTTGTACTTCAAGATAGATCTTGAAATGTTCTTTTTGACGATGAATGCGACACCACTCCTCTTTAAGGTGTCACTCCCGGCAGAGTAGACCATGTGATTGTCCAATTCAAAATAGCCAATACCAGTCCATTTCAGCTCACTAATGCCTAGGATACTGATGTTTATGCATTCCAATTTTCCTAGATTCATACTTCGTACATTCCATGTTCCACTTGTTAATGGATGTCTGTAGCTGTTTCTTCTCATTTTGAGTCATGCCACATCAGCAAATGAAGGCCCCAAAAGCTTGATTTCATCCACGTTGTTAAGGTCAACTCTACTTTGAGGAGGCAGCTCTTCCCCAGTCATCTTTTGACTGCCTTTCAATCTGGGGAGCTCCCCTTCCAGCACTATACCAGACAATATTCTGCTGCTATTCATAAGGTTTTTACTGGCTACTTCTTTTCAGAAGTGGACTGCCAGGTCCTTCTTCCTAGTCTGCCTTAGTCTGGAAGCTCAGCTGATACCTGTCTGCCATGGGTGACCCTACCGGTATCTGAATACTGGCAGTATAGTTTCCAACATCACAACAACGCACAAGCCATCATAGTATGAAAAACTGGTAGACACGTGGGGGAGAGGTGATTTAATGATTTTTTTTTAAATGAGGTACTACTTTATTTGATATATCATCCCAAGAGATGATATAGAAAATAAAGGTTGAAAGGAGGTTAAACTAAATGATGGATGCTGAATGTATAACAGGATTTTTTGAAGAAAGGTAGACACGCTTTTGAAATCATGTCATAATGGCTGCTGTGCTCTTCCCCCTTAAACACACTTTTGTCACATTATTAGTGTTACGTAGATTCATATCTTAGAATATGGACAGAAACCTTCTGATTAACTATAACAGAATAGACAGCGAGAAAAATAATTAGGGCCTTAAACTAGACTTTAGAAAGGCAATCACTTGACTCCAGGAATGAATAAGTTCAGTTCAGCAGCAGACTCGGGCACACACAGGCTGTGGCAAAGGCCATCAGGTGTGAGGTCTTAGGTGGTGTAACAGTCTTTTTCCCTGTAGGCAAGTGCAGCCCAGCAGCAGTACATCCAGGAGAAGACTAGAAAAATCCAATCACGAGGCCAGTGGGGATAGAGTGCGGGCAGCAGCAGATTAACCAGTAAGCACGGTATCTTTCGGTTTACAGTAAGCAAGGTACACGCAGGCTTAATTGTTTTTAATAACTAATCTGTAGTGAACAGTTTCACATGAGTTTCACCACATGGTCTCATGCAGAACCTATACATAGACCAAGAGGCAGTCATCTGAACAGAACAAGGGGATATTGAGTTGTTCTAAAATCAGGAAAAGTGTGCTTCAGGGTAGTATCATTTTACCGTATTTATTCAATCTGTATGCTGAGAAAATAGTCCGAGAAGCTGGAGTCTATGAAGAAGAATGCAGCATTAGGATTGAAGGAGGCTCATTAACAATCTGTGATATGCAGATGACACAACCTTGATTGCCGAATGCCAAGAGGACTTGAAGCACTTAGTAATGAAGATCAAAGAATACAGCCTTCAGTATGAATTACATCTCAACAACATAAAGAAAACCAAAGTCTTCACACTTCGACCAATAAGCAACATCATGATAAATGGAGAAAATACTGAAGTTGTCAATGGTTTTATTTTACGTGGATCCACAATCAATGCCCACGGAAGCTGCACTCAAGAAATCAAATGACAGTTTGAATTCGGCAAATCTGCTGCAAAAGAGCTCTTTGGAGTGTTAAAAAGCAAGGATGTCACTTTGAGGACTAAAGTGCGCCTGACTCAAGCCATGATATTTTCAATTGTCTCATATGAATGTGAAAGGTAGACAATGAATAAGGAAGACCGAAGAAGAATTGATGCCTTTGAATTACGGTGTTGGCAAAGAATATTGAATATGCCACAGACTGCCAGAAGAATGAACAAATCTGTTGGAAGAAGTATAGCCAGGATGCTTAAATAGAAGCGAGGATGACAAGACTTTTTCTCACTCACTCTGGACATGTTATCAGGAGGCATAAGTCCCTAGAGAAGGACATCATGCTTGGTAACGTGAAGGGTTAACAAAAAAGAGGAAGACCCTCAATGAGATGGATTGACACAGTAGAGCAATGCTTGTAAGGACGGTGCAGGATTGGGCAGTGTTTTATTTTGTTGTGCATAGGGTGGCTATGAGCCGGATTATCTACTTTTTAAATTGGGTATTTTTTTATAAGAGAGTAAGGCACCCTGGGAAAATTAGAAAAAAAATTGCTGTACCAGAATATAACAGAGAAAATATACATGCTCTTGGGCAAGTCAGGAGAATATCCTGTGGCTAAATCTATGAGGATTTTCAAATACTCTACTGGTTTTACTAAACCCCTCAGCAACACCGGATACTGTCAACTATGTTCTCCTTGTTTAAGCTCTGTTGCGGGTTTCCACAGCCCTGGACTTCCATAGTTTTCTTCCTAGTTCTCATGGTTTTCTTTCTGTTCTTAAACTCAGTTTCAGGCTGTTTATTTATAAACCTTTGTATGTTGTTGTAGTTCAGACCTTTTCCTTTCCCTCTCTACACACTCTTTCTAGCAATCTCATATGCTCACTCTCATTCCTTCATTTATCACTCATATCTCCAGTTCAAATATTTCTTGTATGTCCCAGAAGCACTTCAAGCTCAGTATTTCCAAACCAATAGATAAACACTATTTCTCTCCTGTGTTTTGCTCTTATTAGTGAATGGCACCACCGTCTGTGCACTTTAACTAGAAATCTAGTTGTCCTTGATGCCTCCTTCTCCCTTTTCACATATTTGCAATATCAAATTCTTTCAATACTAACTCTGAAGTAGTTTACATATCTTCCCATGTCTTCTTTTAATCCCCACTGCTACTACAGTAGTTTAGCCCTTCAATAATCTCTCACCTAGATTATTGCCGCAGTCACCTGATGCCTCTCTGTCATCTATCTTTGCCTTTTTCATTCTCCTCATTATAGCTCAAGTGGTTTTATTAATATCTTTGCATTACTCATGACACTCAAATTTTTCTGCATCGCCCTTAGGGCAAAGTTCAGACTCCTTAACCCTAGTTATAAGCCCTTCTTCCCACCCCATCATTGGCACTGCTGCCTTCACACCCTATGGTCCAGGCAAACATACCTTCTTTCTCTTCCTTAAATAAGTCATGAGCTCTCTCACCTTCAGTCCTCCCCAGAGGTCACTTGCTATTCTGTTTGCATGGAACACTCTCCTCCACCCAATTTTCTACTTGTTTTATAGGCCTTTGCTCAGACATTAATTTCTTGAAATACCTTTTCCTGGGTGCCCCTCACCACCATAACAAGGCTGAGTTAGGCACCCCACCTCTGCAGTCCCACAGCTCTTGTCATACTGTATTATAATTGCCATTCCCTTGTCTTTCTTCCCATCTAGATATGCCGTGAGGGCATGCATCGTGTACTGCTCAATCACCTGTAACCCCGCTGCCCAGAACATTGCCCAGCAAAGAAAAAGCATTCAATAAACAGGTTTTGAATAAATGAATGAACAAACCTAGTTAAATAACCTCTTGGCAACTAGACAGTAAGAGTGCTATTGATTCTATTATAGAATTCTTCTATGATACCTATAAACACCAGAAAGTTCTAGTAGATTTCAATTAAAAATCTCCTTTTTTCACAGTGGCTCCATTCCTACTTAATCATGGGACACATAGACTCTAAGCATATGCCCAGAGATTCTCTAGGAAGTAGAGCTACATCCACAGAGAATTTGCCTTTCAGACCAACAATTCTGACCATTAGAAAGAGGTGGGAATATGGTTCCCCAACTCTCACCATGAGTAGGAGAAAAAAAGTCCCTCAATCCTCAGATCTTTAAAAATGTCCTTCTTCAGCCTAGTTTTCCCAAACACTTGGCCCAGTGCCAGACATGTAGTAGTGCTCAATAGTAAACATTTGTTTAAATGAATGAATTAAAGCCATTTTTATAAAAAATTATAGATATTTCTTATATTCACAAAACTACAATGTATACAAGATAGTTTCTCATGAAATTTAATATGGCATTTACCAAACGAAATACTCAGATACTTTGATTGACAGTTTATTTGCAACATCATAAGAGTATCAACAGTGTATGTAAATTTGACATTTAATCTTTAAATTACATTGCACTGTATTTGTAGATAAAATAATTAAAGGTAAATATTTTTTTCTTTATGCAATATCAGGAAACCCTGGTGGCATAGTGGTTAAGTGCTAGGGCTACTAACCAAAAGGTCGGCAGCTCAAACTGACCAGGTGCTCCTTGGAAACTCTATGGGGCAGATCTACTCTGTCCTATAGGGTCGCTGTGAGTCGGAATCCCCTCGACAGCAAAGGGTTTTGGCTTATGCAATATTAGATTTAATTGTTTTTTCTTCTGAGATCAGTAGACATAACTATGTGACATTAATTTGCCATTTGTAAACAAGCACTAGTCTTCATATGCACAGAGTTGACTTTTGGACCCTTTATAACCTTGCAAGAATATCCTAGTATAATGGAAGTTATAATACAAAAAGAATAATACATACATAAAAGTTACATCTACATTTAAAGCAGCAGCTTATCATTCAATGATATTTATTTTCTATACCAGCAGAGAGTAAAAGATAAGAAAATTAATCTTAGAAAAATCAAGTTTATAAAAAATTATTATAATAACTCATTTGTATGGCACTTTTATTTTACAAAACATAACACTCTAACATTCATTGCCTCACTTATGTCCGTGCTAAATGTCATTAGACATTTAACACGGACATAATTCCTTGCTAACCAAAATTAAACTCCTGTGTCATTTAAAACACCTTTTCTTATTGTTTTTAAGGGGAATTCTATGAGTTGGGTGGAGTTGAAATGTGTTGTGAAACATAGTGCTCAGTATTCCAAAGAAATATGTAATTAAAACTGACAAGATAAAAATCATTTTCCATTGTGGTTGTTCATATGCCATATGTTAAGAAGTTCCCTATATGGAAACACTTAATTCTAAGAGAAATGTATATCTTATTATAATCCTCTTAAAATTTTAATTTAACAAACAAAAAAATACCTGATGCTTGGAGTTAAAGGTCAATGAAACAGTGAAGGCCCGTGGGTCAATCACAAAGAAGTCCCAGGGAAGTTGAATGTTACTGGTCTCCAAGTCTAACTAGTCATACATAACCATAGTTAGCATGCTCTTTCTACACCATTGGTAGCAATCAGATACATATTTAATGTGGTTTCATTCTATCCTATAAATGCTGGCAATAGAATAATCTCCCCAGGGTATTCAGTGAATAATAGAAAAGAGAAAATGATGAGCACATTTGCACATGAGCCCACAACCTCATGATAAAAGGCAACGTTTTCCCCATACAGCACCTGTTGTCTTAGTTGGTTTAATTACTTTTCATTGTAGTCTGCAGCCTGAAATATTTATCACGGAGCCTATAATTTCCCAAATCCAAAACTGACATCTACTTTGTGACCACAAAACCTGGTATTTTACTCACTCCTCTTGCTTCTGGTGCTTTACGTGGAACATCAAAGTGCTGAGCAAAATATCTTCCAGGGAAGTTTTCATTTGGTTAAGTGGAATCACTGCATTAAAAGCTATAGGATGTACACACAACATCCAAAAGGCAGCCTATCACTTATTTAACCCTGACTAAAATGGAAATAATTTCATTATTAAACATTAAGACACTCAATGTGCTAGAATAAAAGATATAAATGAATTTAAAGGTTTTTGTGCATGAGGTGTTAACTAAGAATACATTCAGTCAACATTTCTAGGACTTATTCTTCTAACAAATTTCATATAAAATCAGGTTTGATTTTTGGATCCTGTGCTTTGGCTATGCCATAGTTTAGAATAAAATTTTATTGTTTCTTTGAACGATGGTTCAAATGAATCCTTTTAATTTTGTTTATTTAACAAAAATTTTATTTACGCATTGTTTACCATGTGTTAGGCACTGTTGTAACACTGCATAAACATGAATTCATTTAATCCTTCTAACTACTATGTAATGACAACTATTATGATTCAATTTTTCAGTTAAAGAAATTGGAGTGTATAGAGGCTGAGTAATTGTCCATAGTCACTACAGCTAGTTAGTGGTAGAAAGGGAATTCAAACTCAGGTGGTTTTGCTCCAGAATCGGTATTCTCATCCTCTATACCCTAAAAGCCAATTTAATTTCATAGGAAGGTCCTTCTGAATAGAAAACTAATTTCATTAATTCAGTTTGTGAGACAAATTCCAGTTCAGATTATTAGAGTAGATTAGTGAAATCCAGAGTCAAAATACATTTTATATTGCAACACAGTAAATATATGCACACACACACAATGACACGAACTTAGCTGAAAAAAAAAAGTTTCAAAAATTAAGACTATCTTACTACGTAGTCTATACTCCATGATTTTCTGTTATATTGTATATTTCATTTTTTTAAAAATGTTGTTTATGACCAAGTAATCAGCTTTCATAATGTACTAATACAGTGGTTCTCGTACCTGGCTACTTATTAAAATCATCTGGGGAGATTTTAAAACTAAGGAATGTCTGGGCCTGACTCCAACCACTTAAATTAGAACCTCTGGGGAATAGCGGTTTAAAAGCTATCAAGGTAATATAAATAAGGCATCACCGTTTTGACTCTCCGCACTATTGACTCTACGCATTTACTTTGAAACACATTAAAGAAGATGAAATTGGAAAAATGCATTGTTATTACTTACAGTTGAATACAGGAGTTTTGGGTCATCTTAACATTAACACATCAATTTTGCATGCTATAAATACCTATTAAATTCTTGAAAAGGTGTTAAAATATTTTAATTTCATAAGCAGCTTAATTTTCATTCTATAATTGTGTTTATACTGTTAACTTGAATTAGATATCCTTTCTTCCCTGACACATTAAAGATACTTAAACCCAGAACCTATCAGAATATTACCAATTAGCGGATCCCAAATCAACAATGCCTTATTTTAAATAGGCAGCTAAATTGTGAAAGCTTGTACTTGACTAATTCTCTGTTTGTATTTTCTTCCTTTTATTCCCATCCTTTCTCTCCCTATTCTTATGATTATCTACAAGTGGAAAATTAGTATCAAAAACTAAGTATTTCTTTGATTTTAACAGTCTTGAGCGAGAGAGTCTCTGTGTGATGCAAATGGCTAATGTTCTGGGCGACTAACTGAAAGGTTGGTTGTTTGAGTCCACCCAGAGGTGCCTTGGAAGAAAGACCTGGTGATCTACTTCCGAAAAATCAGGCTTAAAAACTCTGTGGAACACAGTTCTATTCTGACTCAAATGGGGTTGCTGTGAGTTGAGATTGATAACTGGTTGTTGTTGTTATTGTTGCTATTGCCTGTAATTAGTCCACATCAGTGATGTTTAGCTACATTTACAAATGTTAAATAAAGCCACTTAATTTTTTAAGATTTAATGCAAGTAGGAATAAATTTATGTGTCATCTCCAGCCTACATGCTGAAAAATTGTGACATCCTTCAGAGGAGCAGTTTTACGTCTATTTCTCAAATGTAGGCACATTTTTGGTATTATCAGTTATACTGCCCTGAACAGGAAACATACAACCAATTTTTTTTCTTGATTGGCAAATTCTGAATTGTCTCCTAAAACTAGAATATACTTGGGGAAGAAACACACACACAGCAGGTGAGCCAGGCTGTTTTGTTTTTTGTTTGCCAGTTTTGTGAGAATAGTGTGAGGTTCACTAATGTCAATAAAGACTATCTTAGGGCAGCGAGAAAGTACATGTTGGACCTTCCCTACCTTGTGAGTTTACACTCTCACACAATTCTCCTCCCTAATCCTAGAGAGTAGTTCCAAGGAAAACTACAGATGCGGGCAGCCTCTAGGTGTTATTTCACAAGTCAAAAAAAGCTGTGAATGCTTGACAATGCTGCGCTAATAATGCCAAGAGATTTTGGTTTTCTTCCAACCAGGCCCCTGTAGTCGTGTGTGGCTCTGATTGCCCCTGATTACTGCCCTATAGACTCTCTATTGAAACCCTGGGACACAGCGGTTGAGAGCTACAGTTGCTAACAAAAAGGTCAGCAGTTCGAATCCATCAGCTGCTCTGTGGAATTCCTATGGGGCAGTTCTACTCTGTCTTATAGGTTTGCTGTGAGTCAGAATTGACTTGATGCAACGGATATTTCTATTTCTGACTCTCTATTCATGTGTGTGTTTTGGGGATTTTCCTTTGCTAGAAGCAGGTTTCTAGAATCATCTCAGTTTTGATGATGGTGTTAGGAAGACATGCAAACCCAGAAAACACCTGGTATTTGATCCGGTGAAAACCAAGACTAGGGATATTTAGGAGCACAGAACAACTGTAAAGATGATGACTCTTTTGATAGGTAATGTAAGTAGGAAGGTGAAACATCTCTTTGGTGGCATTTTGATACCAAGAATCCTATAACTGCAGCAGAAACAGTCTGAACAACGTATCATCATTATAATGCAAAATGACAATTTTGTTTTATTCTGTTTACCTGCTAGTGGTTTCTATTATTTTACTTTGTTTTGGTTTGATTTTTAAGTATAAATTAAGTCACATTAGAAAAGAAACTCTTCTATAGCGTAATCTAAAACAGAGTTCCTCAAGATTATTGACATTTTGGTCTGAACAATTCTTTGGTGCTGGGCGTGGGGAGCTACACTATTCGTGGTAGGATGTTTAGCAGCATCCTTGGCCTCAACCCAGCAGATGTCAGTAGCATCCTCCCCAGTTGGGACAATCAAAACTGTCGCCAGACATTGTCATATATCCCCTGGGGGCAAAATTGCCCCAGTTGAAAACCACTGATCAAAGGTATGCAGAAATCAATAATAATGAAGAATAAAAAGTTCTTATTTCTGTAACAATTATCATTTTTCCATGTTTCTTGAAAATCAAGTTGCTATTATTTAGCAATGTAATTCATTGTATACCACATATAGAGTATTTTATATCGCCTGCACTACATCATCATTAAAAATGAAATTGAACTCTTCTCTCTACTTCACTGTTGAGTGATTGACTAATAACCTCATGAAGACAGGAGGCATTTCTGATTTCACTTTACACAGGTTCCAGCAGAGCAGCCTGAGATGGAGCATGTGAATATGACCACTGCTGCCGATAATGATGGTGTATTAGTTTCTTGTGGCTGATATAACAAATTATCACAAACTAAGTGACTTAAAACAAGAGAAATTTATACTCTCTGTCATAGACTGAATTATGCCCCCCCCCCAAATGTGTGTATCAACTTGGTTAGGCCATGATTCCCAGTATTGTGTGGTTGTCTTCCATTTTATAATTTTATGTTAAGAGGATTAGGGTGGGATTGCAATACCATCCTTACTCAAGTCACCTCCCTGATCCAATGTAAAGGGAGTATCTCTTAAGAGATAAAAGGAAAGAGAAGCAAGCAGAGAGTTGGGGACCTCATACCACCAAGAAAGCAGAGCTGGGAGCAGAGCACGTCCTTTGGGCCTGAGGTTCCTGCACTGAGATGCTCCCAGGCCATGGGAAGACCAATCCATCACAAAGAACTTCCTCCAAATCTGACAGAGAGAAAGCCTTCCCCTGGAGCTGACACCCTGAACTGGACTTGTACCTACTAGACTGTGAGAGAATAAACTTCTCTATGTTAAAGCCTTTATGTTAAAGCCATCCACTTGTGGTATTTCTGTTATAGCAGCAGTAGGTGAGTAAGACACTCACTGTTCTGGAGGTTAGAAGTTTGAAATCAAGGTCAGCAGGGCCATGGACCCTTTAAAGGCTATAGAAGAGAACCCTTCTGACGAGCCCATATAGCACCTCAGCTCCGATTCCTTGGTGCCATTCTTTGGTGCTAATGTGTTGGGGCTGATGGTAGCTCCCTGAGACAGGGCAAATTCACTGAAAGAAGGCAAACAAAAGAGGCACACCCCTGACCCTGTGGTGTGCCTTCAGCAGGCCTGCCTGCAAAGTTTAGGAAGCGGCTGCTTCAGTGGAAAAAAAAGGCAAATGAAGTGCCAGCACCCTGACCCCCTGGTGTGACGGCCATGGATCTGGCTGTGAGGTTTAGGATAAAGCTGCTTCATGGAAAGAAGGCAAGCACAGGGCACAGCCCTAACCCCCCTGGGCAATCTCAGTGGGGACCGAGCCAGCACACACAGGCTCCACACGCCTCTGGAATCTGAGATAAAACAGCTCTCTCAACACAAGATAAGTGAATTTGTTTAATTTACCACACAGATCTAATACCTTCTTCTTCAGAAAGTACTCTCTCCTATCTATCTGATCCCTCCCCCCTCTGCCCCAGCAGGCTTCATTAACATTTGAATTCCCTGGGCCTGAGATATAGTACCGTGCACTTTCTGACCCATTCTTCTGGCCTGGGAGAAGGGGTAAATTAACAAACAGGAGAAAAACACTTTCCCGACTCCCCTAAACTGGAAGCTCAGAGCAGAAGCCACTCCAGTCCAGGCGAAAGTGATCCACAGACTTTGGCTTTCACCCATACATGGAACCAGGTGGCGATTATAATGCAAAAGCAAATCTGTTATAGTTCTGACTATATTGTTTCAGTGGTGCTGTGGAGAGGCAGACTTTGGAGGTCTGATACCACTCTACCTATTAAACACAGCCCTTATCCACCCACAGCAAGGACCTGAGGGCTGAGACTCCATCCATGCCACCTAGCCACCTGCAAAAGGGGTCTGAGGATAGTGGTGCCTACCAGCCTTTACAGGGATAAGCTTTGGGTGCCTAAGGTACAGCTTCAGAGCCCACCCACCAGAGCACTCTAGAGAACAGAGATCCTCCTTTCTCATTGACACTTGGGGGAAGGCAGTCAGCACCCTGCCCTCCTCAGAGTGTGACCCCCTGCCGCTACTGAAAACCAGTGCATACAACCATTACCACCTCTCCTCTAAGACAGTAAATGAGAGCATACACAACACACTAGGTGATTGACTATCAGGACACCTAAGTGGAATCTATACAAGAATAGTGAATGGACTCATAGGCTCATACACCTGGTAAACGCTCTAACCATCTGGTAACAGGACATTAGTGCTTCAAAGGCTCCAATAATCAAGTTAGCATACTCTAGTAGCCTATCTGGGTATATTGAAACAAAACAAAGCAAGAAAATAGGACATAGTGAGCAAACATGAAATAAATTATTGCAATTACTTAGTGATGGCTTGGAGACAGGAGTCGATATCAAATCACACAAAGAAGCAGACTATGATTGTTTCTACAAACTCCCAAAACAGAGAATCAAGGACTCTCCCAGATGAAGATGTATTCTTGGAAGGGCCAGATATAGAATACAAAAGATTAAAATACAGAAGCCTTCAAGACATCAGGAACGATAACAGAAATGACATCCAGGATGAAATCAGGCAAAATACAGAAAAAGCCAAAGAACACAGGGATAAAGCAGTTGAAGAAATTAAAAAGATTATTCAAGAACATAATGAAAAATTTAATAAGCTGCAAGAACAAATAGAGAGACACCATTCAGAAATTCAAAAGATTAACCATAAAATTACTGAATTAGACAACTGAATAGGAAGTCAGAGGAGCAGAATTGAGGAATTGGAATGCAGAATTGGGGAGATGGAGGATAAGGCATTGGGCACCAATATATTTGAAGAAAAATCAGATAAAAGAATTTAAAAAATGAAGAAATCCTAAGAATCCTGTGGGACTCTATCAAGAAGAATAACTTGTGAGTGATTGGAATACCAGAACAGGGAGGGATACAGAAAATACAGAGAGAATCGTTGAAGATTTGTTGGCAGAAAACTTCCCTGACATCATGAAAGATGAAAGGCTATCTACCCAAGATGCACATCAAACCCCATACAAGATAGACCCCAAAAGAAAGTCATCAAGGCATATTATCATCAAACTTGTCAAAATCAAAGATAAAGAGAAAATTTTAAGAGCAGCCAGGGATAAGTGAAAAGTCACCTACAAAGGAGAATCAATAAGTTCAGACTACTCAGCAGAAACCATGCAGGCAAGAAGGCAATGGGATGACATATATAGAGCATTGAAGGGGAAAAATTGCCAGCCACGAATCATATATCCAGCAAAACTGTCTCTCAAATGTGAAGGCAAAATAAAGTCATTTACAGATAAACACAAGCTTAGGGAATTTGCAAAAAACAAACCAAAACCACAAGAAATAATAAAGGGAATTCTCTGGTTAGAAAATCAATAATATCAGATATCAACATAACACTAGGTCACAGAACAGAGCATCCTGATATCAACTCAGATAGGGAAATCACAAAAATAAAATAAGATTAAAAAAAAAAGATCAAAACAGGGTATCACTGATGTCTTTATGTAAAAGATAACAATAATCAATAAACAGGGACTAAATAAAGTAGGCATGGATCTTCCATATATAGAGGAAATCAAGGCGATACAGGGAGATATAAGTTAGGTTTACACTTTGAAAAATAGGGGTAAATATTAAGGTAACCACAAAGAAGACTAACAATCCCATACTTCAAAATAAAAAACAAGATAAACAGAGTGACTCAGCAAGAACAAAATTGACTACAATGAAAAAGAGGAACATGCAATTTACAAAGAAAAACTTCTCGGCATAAAAATGTAAGTGAAAATATAAAACTGCCAAAAACACAAAAAGAAAGGCATCAAAATGACAGCACTGAACTCATACCTATCTACAATTACGCTGAAAGTAAATGGACTAAATGCACCAATAAAGAGACAGTGTTGCAGATTGGACAAAAAAAAAAATCCAGCTATAAGCTGCCTACAAGAGACACACCTTAGACTTAGAGACACAAACAAACTAAAACTCAAGGGATGCAAAAAAAAAAAATATATATATATATATATCTCAAGCAAACAACAATCAAAAACAAGCAGGAGTGACAATATTAATTTCTGACAAAATAGAGTTTAAAGTTAAATCACCACAAAGGATAAGCATATATATAGTGATTATATAATGATTAAAGGGACAATTTACCAGGAAGATATAACCATATTAAATATTTATGCACCCAATGACCGGGCTCCAATATATATAAAACAAACTCTAACAGCACTGAAAAGCAAGATAGACAGCTCCACAGTTATAGCAGGAGATTTCAACACACTGCTTTCAGTGAAGGACAGGACATCCAGAAAGAAGCTCAATAAAGACACAGAAGACCTAAGTGCCACAATCAAGCAACTTGACCTCATAGACATATATAGAACACTCCACCCAACAGTTGCAAAATATACTTTCTTTTCTAGTGCACATGGAACTTTCTCTAGAATAGACCACATATTAAGTCATAATGCAAACCTCAGCAGAATCCAAAACATTGAAATATTACAAAGCATCTTCTCTGACCGTAAGGCCATAAAAGTAGAAATCGATAACAGAAAAACCAGGGAAAGAAATCAAATACTGGGAAACTGAGCAATATCCTGCTCGGAAATGACTGGGTTGTGAATACATCAAGGAAGGAATAAAAAAACACATAGAATCCAATGAGAATGAAAACATTTCCTATCAAAAAACCTTTGGGACACAGCAAAAGCAGCACTCAGAGGTGAGTTTATATCAATAAATGCACACATACAAAAAGAAGAAAGGGTCAAAATCAAAGAATTATCCCTACTACTTGAGCAAATAGAAAGAGAGCAACAAAAGAAATCCTCAGGCACCAGAAGAAAACAAATAATAAAAATTAGAGCAGAACTAAATGAAATAGAAAACAAAAAAAAATTGAAAGAATTAATAAGACCAAAAGCTGGTTCTTTGAAAAGATCAACAAACTTGATAAACCATTGGCCAAACTGACAAAAGAAAAACAGGAGAGGAAGCAAATAACCTGAATAGGAAATGAGATGGGCGATATTACAACAGACTCACCTGAAATTAAAAGATTCATGTCAGATTACTATGAAAACATTGTATGCTAACAAATTCGAAAATCTAGAAGAAATGGATGAATTCCTAGAAACACACTACCTACCTAAACTAACATGAACAGAGGTAGAACAACTAAATAGACCCATAACAGAAGAAGAAATTGAAACGGTAATCAAAAAACTTCCCCCCTCCCCCCCCCAAAAAAGTCCTGGCTTGGACGGCTTCACTGTAGAGTTCTACCAAACTTTCAGAGAAGAAATAATGCCAATACTACTAAAGTTATTTCAGAGCATAGTAAAGGATGGAATACTTCCAAACTCACTCTATGAAGCCACCATATCCCTGACACCAAAGCCAGGTAAAGACACCACAAAAAAAGGGAATCATACACCTATATCCCTCAGGAACTTAGATGTAAAAATCCTCAACAAAATTCTAGTCAATAGAATTCAACAACATATCAAAAAAAAAAAAAAAAAAAATTCAGCAAGACCAAGTGGGATTCATACCAGGTATGCCGGGATGGTTCAACATTAGAAAAACAACTAATGTGATGCATCATATAAATAAAACAAAAGGCAAGAATCAAATTATTTTATCAATTTAATGCAGAAAAGGCATTTGACAAAGTTTAACACCCATTCATGATAAAAACTCTCAGCAAAATAGGAATAGAAGGAAAATTCTTCAGCATAATAAAGGGCATTTATACAAAGCCAACAGCTAACATCATCCTAAATGGAGAGATTCTGAAACTATTCCCCTTGAGAAAGGGAACCAGGCAAGAATGTCCCTTATCTCCACTCTTATTCAACACTGTGTCGGAGGTCCTAGCCAGAGCAATTAGGCTGGATAAAGAAATAAAGCACATCCAGATTGGTAAGGAAGAAGTAAAAGTATCTCTGTTTGCAGGTGACATGATCTTATACACAGAAAACCCTAAGGAATCCTCAAAAAAACTACTGAAACTAATAAAAGAGTTCAGCAGAGTATAAGGATACAAGATAAACATACAAAAATCAGTTGGATTCCTCTACACCAACAAAAAGGACATTGAAGAGGAAGTCACCAAATCAATATCATTTACAGCAGCCTCCAAGAAGATAAAATTCTTAGGAATAAATCTTACCACAGATGTAAAAGACCTATACAAAGAAAACTACAAGACACTACTGCAAGAAAACAAAAGAGAACTATGTAAGTGGAAAAACATAACTTGCTCACGGATAGGCAGACTTAACATTGTAAAAATGTCTATTCTACCAAAAGCCATGTATAGATACAATGCAATTCCGATCCAAATTCCAATGACATTTTTTAACGAGATGGAGAAACAAATCACCAACTTCATATGGAAGGGAACGAGACCCTGTATAAATAAGGCATTACTGAAAAAGAAGAACAAAGTGGGAGGCCTCACTCTACCTGATTTTAGAACCTATTATACCACCACAGCTGTCGAAACAGCCTGTACTGGTACAACAACAGATATATAGACCAATGGAACAGAGTTGAGAATCCAGACATAAATCCATCCACATATGAGCAGTTGATATTTGACAAAGGCCCAAAGTCAGTTAATTGGGGAAAAGACAGTCTCTTTAACAAATGGTGCTGGCATAACTGGATATCCATCTGCAAAAAAATGAAATACAACCCATACCTCACACCATGCACAAAAATGAACTCGAAATGGATCAAAGACCTAAACATAAAGACTAGAACGATAAAGATCATGGAAGAAAAAATAGGGACAACGTTAGGAGCCGTAATACATAGCATAAACAGTACACAAAACATTACCAAAAAGGCAGAAGAGAAACCAGATAACTGGGAGCTCCTAAAAATCAAACACCTATGCTCATCCAAAGACTTCAACAAAAGAGTAAAAAGACTACCTACAGACTGGGAAAAAGTTTTTAGCTATGACATTTCAGATCAGCACCTGATCTCTAAAATCTACATAACTCAAAACTCACGCCACCATGGTTTCCATAAAATCTACATGATACTGCAAAAATTCAACTACAAAAAAGACAAATACCCCAATTAAAAAATGGGGAAAGGATATGAACAAGCACTTCACTAAAGAAGACATTCAGGCTGCTAATAGATACATGAGGAAACGCTCACAATCGTTAGCCATTAGAGAAATGCAAATCAAAACTACAATGAGATTCCATCTCACTCCAACAAGGCTGGCATTAATGCAAAAAGCATATAATAATAAATGTAGGAGAGGTTGTGGAGAGACTGGAACACTTATGCACCGCTGGTGGGAATGTAAAATGGTACAACCACTTTGGAAATCAATTTGGCGCTTCCTTAAAAAACTAGAAATAGAACTACCATACGATCCAGCAATCCCAATCCTTGAAATATATCCTAGAGAAATAAGAGCCTTTATGCAAACAAATATTTGTGCACCCATGTTCATTGCAGCACTGTTCACAATAGCAAAAAGTTGGAAGCAACCAAGGCTCCCATCAACAGGTGAAATAGATAAATAAATTATGGTATATTCAGACAATGGAATACTACACATTGATAAAGAACAATGACAAATCCATGAAACATTTCATAACATGGAAAAATCTGTAAGGCATTATGGTGAGTGAAATTAGTCAGTTGCAAAAGGACAAATATTGTATAAGACTACTATTATAAGAGCTGGAGAAATAGTTTAAACAGAGAAGAAAATATCATTTGATATGTACAAGAAGGGGAAGGGAGGGAGAGCGGTTTTCATTAATTAGATAGTCCCAAAAAACTCAAACCCACTGCCACCAAGTCGATTCCGACTCATAGCAACCTTATAGGACAGAGTAGAACTGCACCATAGAGTTTCCAAGGAGCACCTGGCGGATTGGAACTGCTGACTTCTTGGTTAACAGCCATAGCAGTTAACCATTATGCCACCAGGGTTTCCAATTAGATAGTATATAAGTTTTATTTTAGGTGAAGGGAAAGACAACACACAATACAGGAGAGGTCAACACAAGTGGACTAAACCAAAACAAAGGAGTTTCCTGAATAAACTGAATACTTTGAAGGCCAGCATAGCAGGGGTGGGGGTTTGGGGACCACAGTTTCAAGGGACATCTAAGTCAATTGGCATGGTAAAATCAATCTATGAAGAAAACATTCTGCATTCCACTTTGGAGAGTGGTGTCTGGGGTCTTCAGTGCTAGCAAGCAACCATCTAAGATGCATCAATTAGTCTCAACCCACCTGGAGCAAGGAAGAATGGAGAACACCAAAGACACAAGGTAATTATGGGCCTAAGAGACAGAAAGGACCGCATAAACCAGAGACTACACCAGCCTGACACCAGAAGAACTAGATGGTGCCCAGGTACAACTGATGACTCCTCTGACAGGGAACACAACAGAGAACCCCTGAGGGAGCAGGACAGCAGTGGGATGCCCAAATTCTCATAAAAAGACCAGACTTAATGGTCAGAATGGGACTAGAAGGACCCCGGAGGCCATGGTCCCCAGACCTTCTGTTAGCCCAAGACAGGAACCATTCCCAAAGCCAACCCTTCGAACAGGGATTAGACTGGAATATGGGATAGAAAGTGATACTGGTGAAGAACAAGCTTCTTGGATCAAGTAGACACATGAGACTATGTTGGCATCTCTTGTCTGGAGGGGAGATGAGAGGGCAGAGAGGGCCAGAAGCTGCCTGAATGGACACTAGGAGAGAAAGTGAAGGGAAGGAGTGTGCTGTCTCATGCAGGGAAGAGCAATTACGAGTGTATAGCAAGGTATATATAAATTCTTGTATGAGAGACTGACTTGACTGGTAAACTTTCGTTTAAAGCACAGTAAAAATTAATTAAAACAATGCATGTTGCTTGTTTGTTCCTAAAGGTGTATGTCACATCACTATTTACTTGCCCACACTTGGATGACTGTTCTGTAAAATGGGTGTTTTTGTGGGTTTTATTTATTTCTTATTTTGTTTTGTTTTCCTGATAAAATGTTGGTGATTTGGGGGGGAAAAAAACACTTCCTCATTTCTTAGCTTGTGGTGGTTGCCAACAATCCTCGGAATTCCTTGGCTTGTAACTGCATCATTCCAGTTGTTCCTCGTGGCTGTCTTCCCTTTGTGTGTGTATATGTCTCTGTCTCTTCTTCTTATAAGTTCAGTGGTCATTTAATTTTAAGAAGCCCTGGCAGCAAAATGGTGAAGCACTCACCTGCTAACCAAAGGGTCGGTGGTTAAAGCCCACCAGAGACTCTGCAGGAGAAAAGACCTGATGATCTGTGCCCGTAACAGTTACAGCCTACAAAACCCTATGAGGCAGTTTAACTCTGTCCAATGTGGTCCCTGTGACTCAGAATTAACTTGACAGCACACAACCACAGCAGTCATTGGATTTAGGAACTACCCTATATTCAGCATGATTTCATCTCAAGATCCTGTTTCCAAATAAGGACACATTCACATGTACTACGAGTTAGGACTTAAACATATCTTTATGAGGACACTGTTCAACCCAGTACCAGATGGTAGTAATAATTTTGAAAAATCCAACATACGATAGTGTAGATGATTAAAACTATCAATATTTTTATGGGGCAAAGAATTTAACTTTACTCAAAGAATTTGGTCTTTAGCCTTGGTTCCTAAGAGATAATCTCTAAAATCTTGGAATTTTCCCAGTGATCAAAGTGTCTTTAATGAGGCCTCCAGACCTACTTCAGGGTTTATTCTAATGAGGTATCTCTTGGCCAGAATGACCCACCATGTGATATCATCCCAATCCCAGGAAAGGGGGCTGACTCAAGCAATTATGCTTACATAATAAAATCCCTAACAAAGGCTCTAGATAAGGAAGATCCATAGACTTCCTGGTTGGTGAAAGACATCAATGCATGTGGGAGGGTAGCACTTTCATTTTTGGAATGTGGAAGCTCCACACTGGAAACCTTTCCTAGACCTTGCCTTATATGTCTCTTCATTTGTATCTTTTTTGTTATAACAAAATTTTAATCATAAGTATAGTGCTTTCCATGAGCTCTGTGAGTTGCTCAAACAAATTATCAAACCTAAGCAAGTAGAGGGAGCCAGGAGGTCAGCAGTGAGGGAAGCCTGCAGACCCCTAAGCTTGCAGCTGGCATCTGAAGTCTTGGGCAGACTTGGCAGTCTGAAGTACTGTACCCTTTAAGTCTTAATCGAGTGATCAAAGTGATCAAGGAAAAACTGACAAATTGCTCCAGACTAAAAGAGAATAAAGAGACAGGACAACTAAAAGCAATGTGAGATGACAGACCGGATCACTTTGCTATAAATGACATCATTGACGCAACTGGAGAAATTGAGGATAGAATAGTGGATTAGATGGCAGTAATGTTATCTGTTTGATCAATTTGACTGCAGCATCTGGTAAAAATCTTCAATTTCTTCAACTTTGGCCTTAGTGGTTGGTGCATAAATTTGAAAAATAGTCATATTAACTGGTCTTCCTTGTAGGTATATGGATATTATCCTATCTGAAATTGATCAAAAATGCAGTCAGGATGTATTGATAATTACTGGTGATTGGAATGCAAAAGTCAAAAACAAAGAAGAAGGATTGGCAGTTGGAAAATATGGCCTTAGTGGTAGAAACAATGCCAGAGATCGAATGATAGAATTTTGCAAGACCAACGATTTCTTCACTGCCACTAACTTCTTTCACCAACATAAATGGCAACTATACACATGGACCTTGCCAGATAGAACACACAGGAATCAAATTGACTACATCTGTGGAAAGAGTCAATGGAAAAAGCTCAATATCATCAGTCAGAACAAGGCCAGGGGCTGACTGTGGAACAGACCATCAATTGCTCATATGCAAGTTCAAGCTGAAACTGAAGAAAATCAGAGCAAGTCCACAAGAGCCAAAGTATGACCTGGAGTATATCTCACCTGAATTCAGAGACTATCTCAAGAATCGATTTGATGCATTGAACACTAGTGACTGAAAACCAGGAGAGTTGTGGAATGACATCAAGGACATCATACGTGAAGAAAGCGAGAGGTCATTGAAAAGACAGGAAAGAAAGAAAAGACCAAGACGGGTGTCAGAGGAGACTCTGAAACTTGCTCTCGAACATCGACCAACTAAAGCAAAAGGAAGAAATCATGATGCAAAAGAACTGAACAGAGGATTCCAAAGGGTGGCTTGAGAAGACAAAGTATTATAATGACATGTGCAAACAGCTGGAGATAGAAAACCAAAAGGAAGAACACACTCGGCGTTTCTCAAGCTGAAAGAACTGAAGAAAAAATTCAAGCCTCGAATTGCTATAGTGAAGGATTCTATGGGGAAAATACTAAAAGATGCAGGAAGCATCAAAAGAAGATGGAGAGAATACACAGAGTCATTATACCAAAAAGAATTAGTCAACATTCAACCATGTCAAAAGGTAGGATATGATCAGGAACCGATGGTACTGAAAGAAGAAGTCCAAGCTGCACTGAAGGCGCTGGTGAAAAACAAGCTCCAGGAATTGACGGAATATCAACTGAGATGTTTCAACAAATGGATGCACCGCTGGAGGTGCTCACTCGTCTATGCCAAGAAATATTGAAGACAGCTTTCTGGCCAACTGACTGGAAGAGATCCATATTTATGCCTATTCCCAAGAAAAGTGATCCAACCAAATGCAGAAATTATTGAAAAATGTCATTAGTATCACACTCAAGCAAAATTTTGCTGAAGATCATTCAAAAACAGCTGCAGCAGTATATCGACAGGGAACTGCCAGAAATTCAGGCTGGTTTCAGAAGAGGACATGGAGCCAGGGATGTCACTGCTGATGTCAGATGGATCCTGGCTGAAAGCAAAGAATACCGGAAGGATGTTTACCTGTGTTTTATTGACTATGCAAAGGCATTCAAATGTGTGGATCATAACAAATTATGGATAACATTGCAAAGAATGGGAATTCCAGAACACTTAATTGTGCTCATGAGGAACCTGTACCTAGACCAAGAGGCAGTTGTTCAGACAGAACAAGGGGATACTAAGTGGTTTAAAGTCAGGAAAGGCGTGTGTCAGGGTTGTATCCTTTCACCATACTTATTCAATCTGTATGCTGAGCAAATAATCTGAGAAACTGGGCTATATGAAGAAGAACAGGGCAGATTGATTATGCTCTCCTTTGCATTTGCTTTCTGTTCCACCCTGACTCCCTTTTCTTTTTGTCTTCCTCTCCTCAGCATTTGGGTTTGTTTGTTTTTAGAAAACCCAGGCTAATTTACTGGGCTATCAATCCCACCCCTCCCCTCCCTTGTAACCATCAAAGATTGTTTCTTTCTGTGTACAAATCTTTTCATGAGTTTTTATAATAGTGGGAAGAGGGGATTTTGAAGACAATGAACAGAAAGGTTTTGTTTGTTGTTCTGGCCCATTTACTGAGTAACTCATAAGGTTGCTAGGTTGACTGGATCCACAAGCAAATTAAAACAAATCAAAACGTCTGTAACATATCCAGACTCAGTGCAAAGAGCATTATGCCAGATAATTCAATGGTGCTAGAAGTGTCTGTGACAGATCAAATTGCTGTGGCAGGACCTGATAAAAGAACCTTAACCTAGGCTGCTAGAGTTTTGGAACAAAGCTATGTTCTTTTAAGCAAATAATAATTTTTCTGTTGAGAAATACCTTTGTGCTTATTATGGAGCCCTGGCAAAGGCTTTCTGTTTAGCCATGAGACAATAAATTGACCACGCTATCAGATATGCCCATCATAATCATGTTGATATCTAATCCACAAAGCCATAAAGGCAGGCATGCACAGCAGTATTCCATATTCAGTGGTGGTGATATATGAAAGAAAGGACTTGAACAGATCTGGAAGGCACAATTAGGGTTCCTAAGCAGATGACTCATACTGCCAGAGCTTCCATTACTGGTGTACTGCTATTTCTTCTTTAATTCACACCTATCATCTTATGATGAGTTCCTTATGACCAGCTTACTAAGGATGAAAAGGCTAAATTCTGATTTATGGGTGGTTCTTCATAATATGGTGGTGCTAACTATAAGTAGGGAGGCCTTTATGTAAAAGGGAAAGGAAATCTTCCTGGCGAGAAGAAATTTTCAGGGTTATATTTGACAGTCCACTCTACCTAGAAGGAGAGTTGTCTAGAGTTGTATGTCTGTGTTAGTTCTTGGGCAGTGGTGAATGGTTTAATCAGATGGTCAGGAATATAGAAAGGATAAGATTAGGAGATTAAGGACAAGAACGTCCAAAGAATACCTAAGTGGAGGAACCTCTCAAATTTAGCACAGAATTTGAGGACATGTCTTTCCCACAGGAGTGCTCACTAACTGCTCTCACATCTCCTACAGAGGTGAGCTGTGTAGTGGGTGTCTGTTCCTCAGGCAACCTCCTCTTTGCTCAATGTGCTAATAAAGTGGTTGTTGAATAGTGGTCAAGTGTGGGCTTAACAATATAGAATCCATCACCAAAGCTGATTTGGCTAATGCCACTGCCGAGTGCCCAGTCTGCCAATAGCAGAAACCAGCACAGTGTCCCCTAATGAAACCATGCTCCCAGGGACCTAGCTAGCCATCTGTAGCAGGTCAATTTTGTTGGACTCCTTCCATAAGTGCAAAGAAGAGGCAGACATTGGAATTGTAGAATGAGGAGTTTCATAAATCTACTTCTTCATAAAAGCAAAGAAAACATTGGCAAAAAAATTATCAAAAAAGCTTTTCAAAACTGGGGAAATTAGTCAAAGACTTGCAACAACCTGAGAATTATTTACTAAAAAAAAAAACTGCTTACTGATGAACTTCAAAAAGAAAACTAGGGTTTGTGGTGCTATAATGTATAACTGACTCCCATCTCCCTAGCTATGTGGTAGCCTTGAAAACTAGCAGTTTTGCAACCATGGTAGATGTGAAAACTCAATAGCTTTGCAGCCACTGGAGAAAGTAAGCTGGGTTTAAAGTTTCTCAAAAAGTCCCAGCCCTATAGTACTTTCACTATTTTACATGTCTTTCAGCTCTAAATTATAGGGTGTTATTATTTGACCTGACCTGGAGTTTGCTCAATGGGAAAAGCCCTATCCTCTGAAAGTTTGTCAAAAAGAATCAACAGCAATTGTTTAACATCAAAACTGCCTGAGACTGAGACACCAGTGAGGGGCAAGAGCCTGGTCAAAAATTTAAAGAAAGATCTGGGGACAAAATTTCCATAGGGAACTTTGAAAAGATCAGACACATTTTTGGGGACCTAGAAGACTCTGCATATATGTGGCGTTTGTGCATGCCCAGAAAAGCCTGAAAAAGCCCAAATATCTCCCCTTGTGTTAATCTTTAAGCCCCACACAATCAGGAAATGAAGGCTAAGGCAGAATTTTAAACTGCCTGAGCACCAAAGATCTGTCCCAACACACACAGAGAACCTCTCAGCAAAGAATGGAAGACTTAGTAGATCACGGCATTTCAGGAAATCTCTGACCAGTCATTAGCTGACCATGAAGCCAACAGATGCGAGACTTCAGTGACCACATGCTACAGTGAATATATACTTTGCAAAATTAGCCCAGGAAAATCACTAAAAAACAAAACAAAATACCACCAGCAGCAACCACAGCCACAACAACAAAAATAACAAAAGAACCAGAGTGATGAGGGAGGGGAAAGAATCTGATTTACAAAGTTGCCACACTGTATTATCTAAAATGTCCTGTTTTCAATAAAAAAATCATAACACACACAAAGAAATAGGAAAGTATGGCTCATACATAAGGGAAAAAAAGCAACCAAAAAAAACTGCCTATGAGGGACCCTTACTGAACTTACAGACAAAACTTCAAATCAACTATTATAAATATGTTCAAAGAACTAAAGGAAATCATATCTAAAAAATTAAAGGAACATAAGAGTATAATGTCATATCAAATAGAGAATATAAATATAATAAAATAGAATCAAATATAAATTCTGGAGTGGAAAGTACAATAACTAAAAAGAAAAATTTACTAGAGGGTCTACTGTGTCCTATAGGGTCTCCATGAATCTAAATCGACTCAACATATTTGATACGATATTACACTCTTAAAGTTCCTTTAGTTTTTTATATATGGTTTCCTTTGCTTCTTTGAACATATTTATAATGGGCTTTGGAAACCCTGGTGGCGTAGTGGTTAAGTGCTACAGCTGCGAACCAAAGGGTCAGCAGTTCGAATCCGCCAGGTGCTCCTTGGATACTCTATGGGGCAGTTCTACTCTGTCCTATAGGGTCACTATGAGTCAGAATCGACTTGACAGCACTGGGTTTGGTTTTTTATAATGGGCTTTAAAGGCAACTACATAGGTAAATATAAAATTGCATAAAGTAATAATGATAAAGCTGTATTGATGGACTTATAATGTATACAGATATAATTTATGTGAAAATAATAGCACAAAAGAAGCAGAAGGTAACTGAGATACACTAGAGCAAATATTGAAGTTAAGTTACTATTGATCTAAATTGGATCAGTTTAAATTAAGATGTTAATTGCAATCCCCAGGGCAACCACTAAGAAAATATCTCCAAAGAATATAGAGAAAGAAGCAATAAGAGTATTAAAATGGTGCGCTAGAAAAAATACATATGACACAAAAAAAATAGTAATAGATATAGAGGAATAGAGTTATAAGGCATATAGAAAACAGCGAAATAAACCAAAAAACCAAATCCATTGCTGTTGAGTCGATTCCAACTCATAGTGGCCCTATAGGACAGAGTAGAACTACCCCATAGGGTTTCCAAGGCTGTAGTCTTTATGGAAGCAGACTGCTGCATCTTTCTCCCATGAAGTGGATGGTGGGTTCAAACCTTTCAATCAGCAGCTGAGCACTTAACCACTGCCAAATGGCAGACATAACTCTTACCTTGTCAGTAATGTCATAGATTGAATTATGTCTCCCAAAAACTGTGTGTATCAATTTGGTTTAGCCATGATTCCCAGTATTGTGTGGTTGTCCTCCATTTTGTGATTGTAATTTTATGTTAAAGAGGATTACAGTGGGATTGTAACATCCTTACTAAAGACAGGTACCTGTTTCAATGTAAAGGGAGTTTCCTGGGGGTGTGGTCTGTACCACGTTTTACCTTACAAGAAATAAAAGGAAAGGGAAGGAAGCAGAGAGTTGGGGACCTCATATCACCAAGAAAGCAGTGCTAGGAGCAGAACTTGTCCTTTGGACCGGGGCCCCTCCGTGGAGAAGCACCTCATCTGGTGGAAGACTGATGAGAAGGCCGACGGAGAGAGAAAGTATTGCGCTGGAGCTGAAGCCCTGGATTCGGACTTTTAGCCTACTTCACTGTGAAGAAATAAATTTCTGCTTGTTAAAGCCATCCACTTGTGGTATTTCTGTTATGGCAGCACCAGATGACTAAGACAAGTAATAACACTAAATGTAAATAAATTAAACATTCCAATTAAAAGACAGAAATCAGCAGAATGGATTAAAAAAAAAAGACAATAAACCAGTAGTGACAGAACGTAGATCAATGATTACCTTAGGCTGAGAGAGAGATGAATGGAAAGCAATTTTTAATGGGTTCAAGGATTCTTTTCGGGGTAACAACAATGTTCCAAAATTTATTGTGTTGATGGTTTCACAACTTTGTTAATATACTAAAAAATACTGAATTGTACACTTTAAATGAGTGAATTTTATAGTATGTAGTTTTTTTTTGTAGATACCTCAATGAAACTATTTTAAGTCCAATAAAATAACTTATTATCAAGTGAGAAAATCACCACCAAATATGTCTAGAACTCTATTTCACAGACATTAAACTATACCTTATTTACATGTTGCATGAATTTGTCCAATCTCTTGTTCTATCCACCTCCTGCCACACACATATATGCACACCCTTTTCCTTGATATTCTTGATCGTTTTAAGACATTTTTTTTTTCTTCTTTCCTATTCAGACGTCCTTTTGTTTGTAATTTTTATTTTGGTATCTTTTATGATATCTTAAATTCAGTTGTTATGAATATGTTACCTTAAATTCTTTGTTATAACCTCTATTTGACTACTTAAATTCTTAAGATTAGGTGATAATTTAATTTTAAATAAAAAATCACTACAGTTAGAGTTTACTTTTAATAAACTCTGTTGTTGTTAGGTGCCATCCAGTCAGTTCCGATGCATAGTAACCCTATGTATAACAGAACGAAACGCTGCCCTATCCTGCGCGGTCCTCACAATCCTTGTTATGTTTGAGCTCATTGTTGCAGCCACTGTGCCAATCCATCTCATCGATGGTCTTCCTCTTTTTCACTGACCCTTTACTTTACCAAGGATGATGTTCTTCTCCAGACACTGGTCCCTCCTGATAGCATGTCCAAAGTATGTGAGATGAAGACTTGCCATCCTTCCTTCCAAGGAGCACTCTGGCTGTATTTCTTTCAAGGCAGACTTTTTCATTCTTCTGGCACTCCACGGTATATTCAGTATTCTTCACCAATACCGTAATTCAAAACCATCAATTCTTCTTTGGTCTTCATTATTCATTGTCCAGCTAATATGAGGCAATTGAAAATATTGTGGCTTGGTTCAGGTGCACCTTAGTCCTCAAAGTGACATCTTTTTCTTTTTAACACTTTAAAGAGATCTTCTGCAGCAGGTTTGTCAAATACAAATTTCATTTCCTGACTGCAGCTTCCATGGACATTGATTGTGGATTCAAGAAAGTATTTGTTTAATGTTGAGGTGTAATCTATACTGAAGACTGTACCCTTTGTTTTTCTTCAGTAAGTCCTTCAAGTTCTCTTCGCTTTCAGCAAGCAAGGTTGTGACACTACATATTACAGATTGTTAATGAGTCTTCTTCCAGTCCTGATGCTGCACTCTTCATATAGTGCAGATTCTCGGATTACATGCTCAACATACAGACTGAATAAGTATGGTGAAAGGATACAGTGTGATACACACCTTTCTTCATTTTAAACCACACAGTATCCCGTTGTTCTGTTTGAATGATTGCCTCTTGTTCTATGTACATGTTCCACACGAGCACAAATGAGTGTTCTAGAATTCTCATTCTTCTCAATGTTATCCATAATTTATGATCCACATAGCTGAATTCCTTTGCATAGTCAATAAAACACAAGTAGATATCTTTCTGGTATAATATTTTACCTTGCCTTCTTGAGCTGCCCTTTGAAATCTTCTGTTCAGCTCTTTGGCCTCATCGTTTCTTCTATTTGCTTAAGTCACTCTACATTCTAGAGCAACTTTCAGAATCTCATCTATCATCCATTTCAGTCTCTTCTTTCTTTTTTGTCTTTTTAATAACCTTTTGCTTTCTTGATGTATGGTGTCCTTTATGTCTTCCTACAACTTGCCTGGTCTTTGGTCTTTAGTGTATAATGCATTAAATCTATTCTTGAGATGGTCTCCAAATTAAGGTGGTATATACTCAAGGTCGTATTTTGGCTCTCGTGGACTTGTTTTAATTTTCTTCAGCTTCAGCTTGAACTTGCATATGAGCAATTGATGGTCTGTTCCACAGTCGGCCCCTGGCCTTGTTCTGACTGATGATATTGAGCTTTTCCATTGTCTCTTTCCACAGATGTAGTGGATTTAATTCCTGTATTTTTCACTCAGTCATGTCCACATGTATGGTCACCATGTACGTTGTTGAAAAAAGGTATTTTAATAACCTTTAAGGAATATGAAGCCCAAAACACATTAAATCTATACATTTATCCTTGGATTAAATTTTTGTGAGCTTATTGCTGTAGTAGAAATGGTTAGTGGAAAAGCCTGAGAGATAATAACTATGACAGCTACTGTACTGACAAGGAATGAGTTCTAAAATTTTTATTTCAGTTTAGGACAGGGGTTGGAAATTCTTTTCTGTAAAGGGCCAGATAGTAAATAGTTTTGCTTCTGCTCTTTTGTTCACAATATTCTTTGATGCAACTATTAAACTCTGCCATTTTGGCGCAAAAGCAGCCATAGAAAATACATAGATGAATGAATGTGGCTGTGTTCCAAGTAAAAATTGTATTTATTAACACTGAAATTTAAATTTAATATAATTTTCACAAATCACAAAATATTGCTCTTCTTACTTTTTTCCAATAATTTAAAAATGTAAAAATCATTCTTAGCTCACAGGTCATGCAAAAAGTAGGTTTACTTTTGTTGTTAGGTGTCATCAAGTAGATTCTGACTCATAGTGACACTATGTACAACAGAATGAAACACTACCCAGTCCTGCACCATCCTCACAATCATTGTTATGCTTGAGCCCATTGTTGCACCCGCTGTGTTATTCCATCTAGTTGAGGGTCTTCCCCTTTTTTTGCTGATCCTCCACTTTACCAAGCATAATGTCCTTCTCCAAGGACTGATCCCTCCTGATAACATGTCCAAAGTATGTAAGACGTGGTCTTGCCTTCCTTGCTTCTAAGAAGCATTCTGGTTGTGCTTCTTCCAAGACAGATTCTTGAAAGTCCATGATATATTCAATATTCTTCACCAACACCACAATTCAAAGGCATCAATTCTTCTTCAGTCTTCCGTATTCATCATCCAGCTTTCGCATGCATATAAGGCGATTGAAAACACCATGGCTTGGGTCAGGCACATTTTAGTCTTCAAGGTGACATCTTCACTTTTCAACAATTTAAAGACGTCTTTTGCAGCAGATTTGCCCAATGCAATGTCTTTTGATTTCTTGACTGCTTCTTCTGTGGGTGTTGATCGTGGATCCAAGTAAAATGAAATCCTTGACAACTTCAACCTTTTCTCCATTTATCATGATGTTGCTTATCAGTCTAGTTGTGAGGGTTTTTGTCTTCTTTATGTTGAGGTGTAATCCATACTGAAGCTGTGGTCTTTGATCTTCATCAGTAAGTGCTTCAAGTCCTTTTCACTTTCAGCAGGTAAGGTTGTGTCATCTGCATAACTCAGATTGTTACCAATCTTGATGCTTTTTCTTCTTTAAAGAGTCCAGCTTCTCGGATTATTTGCTTAGCATACAGATTGAATGTATAGGTATTGTGAAAGGATACATCCCTGACTCACACCTTTCTTGACTTTAAACCATGAGGTATCCCCTTGTTCTGTTCCAATGACTGCCTCTTGATCTAAGTACAGCTTCTTCATGAGCACAATTAAGCATTCTAAAATTCCCATTCTTCACAATTTTATCCATAATTTGCTATGATCCACACAGTCTAATGCTTTTGCATAGTCAATAAAACACAGGTAAACATCTTTCTGTTATTTTCTGCTTTCAGCCAGGATCCATCTGACATCAGCAATAATATCTCTAGGTCCATGTCCTCCTCTGAATCTGGCTTGAACTCCTGGCAGTTCCCTGTAGATACAGTGCTACAGCTGCTTTTGAAAGATCTTCAGCAAAATTTTACTTGTGTGTGATACAGTTAGATAATTTCTGCATTCAGTTGGATCATCTTTCTTGGGAATAGGCATAAATATGGATTTCTTCCAGTTGGTTGACCAGGTAACTGTCTTTCAAACTTCTTGGCATTGATGAGTGAGCACATCCAGCGCTGCATCTGTTTGTTGAAACATATCAATTGGTATTCCATTAATTCCTGGAGCCTTGTTTTTCACCTGTGCTTTCAGTGCAGCTTGGACTTCTCCCTTCAGTACCATTGGTTTCTGATCATATGCTGCCTCCTGAAATGGTTGAACATTGACCAATTCTTTTTGGTAGATTGACTCTGTGAATTCCTTCTATCTTTTTTTGATGCTTCCTGCATCGTTTAATATTTTTCCCATAGAAACCTTCACTATTGCAACTCAAGGCTTAAATCTTTTCTTCAGTTCTTTCAGCTTGAGAATAAATTGAGCATGTTCTTCCATTTTGGATTTCTATCTCCAGCTCTTTGCACAAGTCATTGTAATACTTTGTCTTCTCGAGCCATCCTCTGAAAGTTTCTGTTCAGCTCTTTTACTTCATCAATTCTCCCTTTTACTTTAGCTACTCGACATTCAAGAGCAAGTTTCAGAGTCTCTTCTGACATCCATTTTGTCTTTTTTTTCTTCCCTGTCTTTTTAATGACCTCTTGCTTTCTTCATGTATGATGTCCTTGATGTCATTCCACAACTCACCTGGTCTTCGGTCGTTAGCATTTAGTGCATCAAATCTATTCTTGAGATGGTCTCTAAATTCAGGTGGGATATACTCAATGCCATATTTTGGTTTTCATGGACTTATTTTTTCTTCAGTACAAAAGTAGGTGGTAGGCTGAATTTGGCCTGCAGATTATAGATTGCCAACACTTGATTTAGGACAAGACCAACAGCTGAAGAAATAAATTTTAGAATTCGAGGAGCTTAACATAATAGAAATCTATTTCTTAATCCCATAACAGTCAATTGTGGGTAGCCCCAAACAGCAGATAGCTTTCCACTCACAGTGAGTCAGGGACCCAGCTCCTTCTATTGTATCACTACACCATCACTTAGGGTAGAAGTTCTTTACATCTAGTTAGCCAAAGAGTGCCAGGAAAAGACAAATTTGCTTCTTAAAACTAAAGCCTAGCAGTGACCCTTATCAATTCTGCTTATATTCCTTTGTGAGAACTGGTCATATATAAATGCAAGGAGGCTAGATTGTCACTCAGTGCAATGAAAGAAGGAGCACAAATTTTGGTGGGCCGCTAGTCATGTCTGTCAGAATCTACCCTTCTGGCCTTTCTCATATGAAAAAGGGAAAAGTGAGAGCCTCACAGTAGATAATCGTTCATAAAATTTATAAAATCCTACTAGGCAGGCACTCTGATGTTTCACTTCCATGCAATTGGAGAAGTTCCTTAATTGGACCCTGATTCTATTCTCTAGGAGGACTTTCTTTCTTATCAAGTACCCTCCATGGTTATATATAGAGTATACATTGGGGTAAGGACCCTCCAGAGAAACTAAGCAGCTTTTGCAGTGCATGTCATGCTTATGCAAGTTTGGGAGTATAAGGTTGTTTTAGAGAAATAGGATTTTTTGGTCAGACTCAAGTATTCTTTGGTAGTAGTATCCCCTCAAACACTTTGATCTATGTATTTGCTTCTAGTCATTTTCATATGCCAGTAACCATCAGCTAAGTTATTTGATAGACATAGTTTGCAAGCCTGCTTTTCTGCCTTACTTTTTCATCCCCGTGCCTCTCTCTCTCTCTCTGAAATTATTCCTGGTTACTCTCAGGTCCCAGATGTAATAGGCTTGGGTGGGAAGACAGTAATGGTTAAGGTTGTTAGTCAATTTGTCTGGGTCATAACCCTCAGTGGTTTGATAGTCGTAAGATGGTATAATCGCTTCCATAATGAGATTTGATATTATGCGATCACCTCTATGATGGGATCTGCTGCCAGTAATCAATCAATTGAAAGGGAGTTTCCTTGGGGGTGTGGCCTGCATGGGATGTATTAGTAGACTTTTTGGCAAGACTCATTGGTTTTTCTGGCTCTGGATCCTGAAACTGGCTCCTGTTCATCTGATCTCCAGTTCTTGGGATTTGAGCTAGCAGTTTACCTGTGGTCTTGCTGCCAATTTTTGGGATTCATCAATCTTTACAGCCTGTGAACAAGAGCCCTGTGCTCTGACCTGCTGATCTCGGGTTTGCCAGCCCCTGTAGATATGTGGATCAGGAGAAGCCTGACCCATGGACTTGGAACGTTCCAACCTCTACAACTGCATGAGCAATTTCCTTGATATAAATCTCGTTCTCTCTCTCTCTCTCTATGTATATATATAAATAGTTCACTGGTTTTCCTTCTCTAGAGAGAAGCTAAGACTTTTGGTACTGAAATTGGTTCTAGGGAAACAAAATTGTAAGAATGAGTTTTCTAAGTTGGTTCTCAAGTCTAATTAGTCTTAAAGGTCTTGATGACTTTGCTTCTAGTAGTAAAGAGGGTATTGCTAATCCATGGTATGAGGTGGCAATTAAAACACAAAAGAATATCACCACCAATAGATCAGGTGCTGGTAAAAAGCAAGGAAGGCTTTGGGTGACTGTATGTGTGATACCGTTCTATAATTTTGTCAGAATGAGAAGTATAAGGAAACTGGTTGGTTGGTCCTGCTTTCACTAGACAAACTGGTAAAAGAAAGAGATGCACTCAGGACTTCAGAGTCAAAGCTCATGGATGCATAAATGACCTCAAAGTTTCCACTTGCGCTTAGAAAGAAAGCCTCATTTCTTAATAGTAACAGAGCTGATATTGCCGAAAACCAAACCCAGAGTCTTATCGTAAGAGTGGCTGAATTATACCAGTTGAATTCTCAACCTTGAATGGTTTTGATGTTAAAGTGAGGGCATTGATTGGGAAGAAATGGGATCCGAAAACTTGGGGTGGGGACATATGGGCAGATAATCAGGAAGCTGGAGACATTGAGCCCCTAAATTCCATTGAATCAATTCTGTCAACAGAACCAGCCCTGTCACTCCCATTTGAAGAGATTACTCCACGTTTGTCTGCTAAACCACCCGGCCCAGTAAAGCCATTAGCACTTCCACTCCCATCTAATGAGATTAGCCCAGCTGCCTCTAAAAGCCCATCTCTGAGTCATTGCCTGGGGCATTTTCTGAGGCAGATGTTTACAAGACAACGCTGAATGTTCTCAAAACTCTTCCCCACTACCAATTTTGGCTTCTAGACCTATTTTTTAGACCTATAACCACACTTAAGTCCCAGTGAGCCCCAAAAGGTGAAGTACAAAGTGTGGCCCAGGAGGAGGTACGCTACGCTCCAAAAGAATTACTTGACTTTTCTAATATGTACAAGCAGAAATCTGGGGAATATGTGTGGGAATGGCTATTAAGGGTGTGGAATAATGGTGAAAGGAACATAAAGATGGATCAGTCTGAGTTTATTGATATGGTCCACTAAGCAGATTCTTCATTCAATGTTTAAGCTCAAGAAGTTAGGAAAGAATCTAATAGTTTATTCAGTTGGGTTGCTGAAGCATAGATTATGCTGAAGCATAGTTGGTGGCCTACACTAAATCGAGTTGAAGTACCAGACCTGCCTTAGTATACTTTAGAAGAAGGTATCCAAAGGCTTAGGTAAATTGGCCTGCTAGAGTGGGTTTATCCGGTTAGACCCACAAACGCACACATAGTGTGCCCAGAGAACACACCTTTTACCACAACCATGAGGAACAAATTTGTGAAGGGAGCCCTGACATCCTTGGAGACTGCTGTAATTGCTATTTTATGTATATCAGATTTGACAGTGGGAACTGACCTAACTGAATTAAAACACCTACTACAATGGGTCTGATTGGAGCGCTTGCTAGTAGAGGCCAAGTGGCCACACTCAATTGACAAAGACAAGGTGGGAGTGGTTACAGTAATGGACAGCGGAGTCAAAGCTGTAATCAGAATAGTTTGACCCGATGGACTTATGGCATTGGCTACTTAGTCATGGTATCCCTAGGAGTGAAATAGATAGGAAACCTACTAAGTATTTACTAGATCTTTACAAGTAGATGAATTCTAGGTCAAGTGAACAGCAGCCTAACTTGAATTGCCAGAATAGAATGTCACAGCCCCTCAATCAACTCCTAGGCTTGAGACAGTTTACAGACCCACAAGCTGTCTAATGAAGGGAGGCCAGGTCACCTTGAGGAAGGACCCCACTACACTATCAAAAATTTATAGCGTGTATCTTTCTCTCTGCCTTCCCCAAAGGGATATATGGCCTTTTACAAGAATGATTGTTCATTGGGGAAAAGGAAATAATCAGACTTTTCAGGGATTACTGGGTACAGGCTCTGACCTGACAGTAATTCCAGGGCACTGTGATCCACTAGTGAGTAGGGGCATGTGGAGGTCAGATTATGAATGGGGTCTTAGCTCATGTTCATCTTGCAGTACATCCAGCAGGTCCCCAAACTCATCCTGTGGTGATTTCCCCAGTTCCAGAATGCATAATTGGAATAGTAACTGGCAGAACACTCACATCGGATCCATGACAAGCGGAATAAGGTCTATTATAGTAGGAAAAGCCAAGTGGAAGCCATTAGAATTGCTCCTACCTAGGAAAACAGTAAGCCAAAATCATTACCATGTTCCTGGAGGGGTTGTAGGGATTACTGCTACCATCAAGGACTTGAAGAATGCAGGGATGGTGATTCAAATCCCCATTCAACTCTGCTGTTTGGACTATGCAAAAAACAGATGGATCGAAGATGGCGGACTAGGCAGACGCTACCTCGGATCCCTCTTACAACAAAGACACGGAAAAACAAATGAATCGATCACATACATAACAATCTACGAACCCTGAACAACAAACACAGATTTAGAGACGGAGAACGAACTAATACGGGGAAGCAGCGATTGTTTCCAGAGCCTGGAGCCAGCATACCAGTCAGGTACGGCACAAGCACAGAGACCTGCTCCACCCCCCTGAACTAACCCCGGGAGGGGGACTAGCCGGTTCCACGGGCGGTGTGGGAAGCAGCCGTTAGGAGAAGTCCCCGGGAGGCAGTGACTGATCTTGGAGCAGAAAGAGTAGCATCCGAGCCGGGGAACCGTCCCACAGGGATTTGGACTGCACGCAGGCGGCTTCATTAACATCTGAATAGCCTGAGCCAGAGGGAGAACTCTGATAGGGATCTGACTGCAGTTTTTTTTTAGCGGATTTTCTGGAAAAACTAGTTTCCCAGTGATGGCTCGGAGACAACAATCCATATCAAACCACTTAAAGAAGCAGACCGTGACAGCTTCTCCAACTCCCCAAACAAAAGAATCAAAATCTTTCCCAAATGAAGATACAATTTTGGAATTATCAGATACAGAATATAAAAAACTAATTTACAGAATGCTTAATGATATCACAAATGAAATTAGGATATCTGCAGAAAAAGCCAAGGAACACACTGATAAAACTGTTGAAGAACTCAAAAAGATTATTCAAGAACATACTGGAAAAATTAATAAGTTGCAAGAATCCATAGAGAGACAACATGTAGAAATCCAAAAGATTAACAATAAAATAACAGAATTAGACAACACACTAGGAAGTCAGAGGAGCAGACTCGAGCAATTAGAATGCAGACTGGGACATCTGGAGGACCAGGGAATCAACACCAACATAGCTGAAAAAAAATCAGATAAAAGAATTAAAAAAAATGAAGAAACCCTAAGAATTATGTGGGACTCTATCAAGAAGGATAACCTGCGGGTGATTGGAGTCCCAGAACAGGGAGGGGGGACAGAAAACACAGAGAAAATAGTTGAAGAACTTCTGACAGAAAACTTCCCTGACATCATGAAAGACGAAAGGATATCTATCCAAGATGCTCATCGAACCCCATTTAAGATTGATCCAAAAAGAAAAACACCAAGACATATTATCATCAAACTCACCAAAACCAAAGATAAACAGAAAATTTTAAAAGCAGCCAGGGAGAAAAGAAAGGTTTCCTTCAAGGGAGAATCAATAAGAATATGTTCTGACTACTCAGCAGAAACCATGCAGGCAAGAAGGGAATGGGACAACATATACAGAACACTGAAGGAGAAGAACTGCCAACCAAGGATCATATATCCAGCAAAACTCTCTCTGAAATATGAAGGCGAAATTAAGATATTTACAGACAAACACAAGTTTAGAGAATTTGCAAAAACCAAACCAAAGCTACAAGAAATACTAAAGGATATTGTTTGGTCAGAGAACCAATAATATCAGATATCAGCACAACACAAGGTCACAAAACAGAACGTCCTGATATCAACTCAAATAGGGAAATCACAAAAACAAACAAATTAAGATTAATTAAAAAAAAAATACACATAACAGGGAATCATGGAAGTCAATAGGTAAAAGATCACAATAATCAAAAAGAGGGACTAAATACAGGAGGCATTGAACTGCCATATGGAGAGTGATACAAGGCGATATAGAACAATACAAGTTAGGTTTTTACTTAGAAAAATAGGGGTATATAATGAGGTAACCACAAAAAGGTATAACAACTCTATAACTCAAGACAAAAACCAAGAAAAACGTAACGACTCAACTAACATAAAGTCAAACACTATGAAAGTGAGGATCTCACAATTTACTAAGAAAAACGCCTCAGCACAAAAAAGTATGTGGAAAAATGAAATTGTCAACAACACACATAAAAAGGCATCAAAATGACAGCACTAAAAACTTATTTATCTATAATTACCCTGAATGTAAATGGACTAAATGCACCAATAAAGAGACAGAGAGTCACAGACTGGATAAAGAAACACGATCCATCTATATGCTGCCTACAAGAGACACACCTTAGACTTAGAGACACAAACAAACTAAAACTCAAAGGATGGAAAAAAGTATATCAAGCAAACAATAAGCAAAAAAGAAGAGGAGTAGCAATATTAATTTCTGACAAAATAGACTTTAGACTTAAATCCACCACAAAGGATAAAGAAGGACACTATATAATGATAAAAGGGACAATTGATCAGGAAGACATAACCATATTAAATATTTACGCACCCAATGACAGGGCTGCAAGATATATAAATCAAATTTTAACAGAACTGAAAAGCGAGATAGATACCTCCACAATTATAGTAGGAGACTTCAACACACCCCTTTCGGAGAAGGACAGGACATCCAGTAAGAAGCTCAACAGAGACACGGAAGATCTAATTACAACAATCAACCAACTTGACCTCATTGACTTATACAGAACTCTCCACCCAACTGCTGCAAAATATACTTTTTTTTCTAGCGCACATGGAACATTCTCTAGAATAGACCACATATTAGGTCATAAAACAAACCTTTGCAGAGTCCAAAACATCGAAATATTACAAAGCATCTTCTCAGACCACAAGGCAATAAAACTAGAGATCAATAACAGAAGAACGAGGGAAAAGAAATCAAATACTTGGAAAATGAACAATACCCTGCTGAAAAAAGACTGGGTTATAGAAGACATCAAGGAGGGAATAAGGAAATTCATAGAAAGCAACGAGAATGAAAATACTTCCTATCAAAACCTCTGGGACACAGCAAAAGCAGTGCTCAGAGGCCAATTTATATCAATAAATGCACACATACAAAAAGAAGAAAGAGCCAAAATCAGAGAACTGTCCCTACAACTTGAACAAATAGAAAGTGAGCAACAAAAGAATCCATCAGGCACCAGAAGAAAACAAATAATAAAAATTAGAGCTGAACTAAATGAATTAGAGAACAGAAAAACAATTGAAAGAATTAACAAAGCCAAAAGCTGGTTCTTTGAAAAAATTAACAAAATTGATAAACCATTGGCTAGACTGACTAAAGAAATACAGGAAAGGAAACAAATAACCCGAATAAGAAATGAGAAGGACCACATCACAACAGAACCAAATGAAATTAAAAGAATCATTTCAGATTATTATGAAAAATTGTACTCTAACAAATTTGAAAACCTAGAAGAAATGGATGAATTCCTTGAAAAACACTACCTACCTAAACTAACACATTCAGAAGCAGAACAACTAAATAGACCCATAACAAAAAAAGAGATTGAAACGGTAATCAAAAAACTCCCAACAAAAAAAAGTCCTGGCCCGGACGGCTTCACTGCAGAGTTCTACCAAATTTTCAGAGAAGAGTTAACACCACTACTACTAAAGGTATTCCAAAGCATAGAAAATGACGGAATACTACCCAACTCATTCTATGAAGCCACCATCTCCCTGATACCAAAACCAGGTAAAGACATTACAAAAAAAGAAAATTATAGACCTATATCCCTCATGAACATTGATGCAAAAATCCTCAACAAAATTCTAGCCAATAGAATCCAACAACACATCAAAAAAATAATTCACCCTGATCAAGTGGGATTTATACCAGGTATGCAAGGCTGGTTTAATATCAGAAAAACCATTAATGTAATCCATCACATAAATAAAACAAAAGACAAAAACCACATGATCTTATCAATTGATGCAGAAAAGGCATTTGACAAAGTCCAACACCCATTTATGATAAAAACTCTTACCAAAATAGGAATTGAAGGAAAATTCCTCAACATAATAAAGGGCATCTATGCAAAGCCAACAGCCAATATCACTCTAAATGGAGAGAACCTGAAAGCATTTCCCTTGAGAACGGGAACCAGACAAGGATGCCCTTTATCACCGCTCTTATTCAACATCGTGTTGGAAGTCTTAGCCAGGGCAATCAGGCTAGACAAAGAAATAAAAGGTATCCGGATTGGCAAGGAAGAAGTAAAGTTATCACTATTTGCAGATGACATGATTATATACACAGAAAACCCTAAGGAATCCTCCAGAAAACTACTGAAACTAATAGAAGAGTTTGGCAGAGTCTCAGGTTATAAAATAAACATACAAAAATCACTTGGATTCCTCTACATCAACAAAAAGAACACCGAAGAGGAAATAACCAAATCAATACCATTCACGGTAGCCCCCAAGAAGATAAGATACTTAGGAATAAATCTTACCAAGGATGTAAAAGACCTATACAAAGAAAACTACAAAGCTCTACTACAAGAAATTCAAAAGGACATACTTAAGTGGAAAAACATACCTTGCTCATGGATAGGAAGACTTAACATAGTAAAAATGTCTATTCTACCAAAAGCCATCTATACATTTAACGCACTTCCGATCCAAATTCCAATGTCATATTTTAAGGGGATAGAGAAACAAATCACCAATTTCATATGGAAGGGAAAGAAGCCCCGGATAAGCAAAGCACTACTGAAAAAGAAGAAGAAAGTGGGAGGCCTCACCTTACCTGACTTCAGAACCTATTATACAGCCACAGTAGTCAAAACAGCCTGGTATTGGTACAACAACAGACACATAGACCAATGGAACAGAATTGAGAACCCAGACATAGATCCATCCACGTATGAGCAGCTGATATTTGACAAAGGACCAGTGTCAATTAACTGGGGAAAAGACAGCCTTTTTAACAAATGGTGCTGGCATAACTGGATATCCATTTGCAAAAAAATGAAACAGGACCCATACCTCACACCATGCACAAAAACTAACTCCAAGTGGATCAAAGACCTAAACATAAAGACTAAAACGATAAAGATCATGGAAGAAAAAATTGGGACAACCCTAGGAGCCCTAATACAAGGTATAAACAGAATACAAAACATTACCAAAAATGATGAAGAGAAACCCGATAACTGGGAGCTCCTAAAAATCAAACACCTATGCTCATCTAAAGACTTCACCAAAAGAGTAAAAAGACCACCTACAGATTGGGAAAGAATTTTCAGCTATGACATCTCCGACCAGCGCCTGATCTCTAAAATCTACATGATTCTGTCAAAACTCAACCACAAAAAGACAAACAACCCAATCAAGAAGTGGGCAAAGGATATGAACACACATTTCTCTAAAGAAGATATTCAGGCAGCCAACAGATACATGAGAAAATGCTCTCGATCATTAGCCATTAGAGAAATGCAAATTAAAACTACGATGAGATTCCATCTCACACCAGCAAGGCTGGCATTAATCCAAAAAACACAAAATAATAAATGTTGGAGAGGCTGTGGAGAGATTGGAACTCTCATACACTGCTGGTGGGAATGTAAAATGGTACAACCACTTTGGAAATCTATCTGGCGTTATCTTAAACAGTTAGAAATAGAACTACCATACAACCCAGAAATCCCACTCCTCGGAATATACCCTAGAGATACAAGAGCCTTCATACAAACAGATATATGCACACCCATGTTTATTGCAGCTCTGTTTACAATAGCAAAAAGTTGGAAGCAACCAAGGTGTCCATCAACGGATGAATGGGTAAATAAATTGTGGTATATTCACACAATGGAATACTACGCATCGATAAAGAACAGTGACGAATCTCTGAAACATTTCATAACATGGAGGAACCTGGAAGGCATTATGCTGAGCAAAATGAGTCAGAGGCAAAAGGACAAATACTGTATAAGACCACTATTATAAGATCTTGAGAAATAGTAAACCTGAGAAGAACACATACTTTTGTGGTTACGAGGGGGGGAGGGAGGGAGGGTGGGAGAGGGTTTTTTTATTGATTAATCAGTAGATAAGAACTGCTTTAGGTGAAGGGAAAGACAACACTCAATACATGGAAGGTCAGCTCAATTGGACTGGACCAAAAGCAAAGAAGTTTCCGGGATAAAATGAATGCTTCAAAGCTCAGCGGAGCAAGCGCGGGGGTCTGGGGAACATGGTTTGCGGGGACTTCTAAGTCAATTGGCAAAATAATTCTATTATGAAATCATTCTGCATCCCACTTTGAAATGTGGCGTCTGGGGTCTTAAATGCTAACAAGCAGCCATCTAAGATGCAGCAATTGGTCTCAACCCACCTGGAGCAAAGGAAAATGAAGAACACCAAGCCCACATGACAACTAAGAGCCCAAGAGACAGAAAGGGCCACATGAACAAGAGACCTACATCATCCTGAGACCAGAAGAACTAGTTGGTGCCCGGCCACAATCGATGACTGCCCTGACAGGGAGCTCAGCAGAGGACCCCTGAGGGAGCAGGAGAGCAGTGGGATGCAGACCCCAAATTCTCATAAGAAGACCAAACTTAATGGTCTGACTGAGACTGGAGGAATCCCGGCGGCCATGCTCTCCAGACCTTCTGTTGACACAGGACAGGAACCATCCCTGAAGACAACTCATCAGACATGAAAGGGACTGGTCAGCGGGTGGGAGAGAGACGCTGATGAAGAGTGAGCTAATTATATCAGGTGTACACTTGAGATTGTGTTGGCAACTCTTGTCTGGAGGGGGGATGGGAGGATAGAGAGAGAGGGAAGCCGGCAAAATTGTCAAGAAAGGAGAGACTGAAAGGGCTGACTCAAGACGGGGAGAGTAAGTGGGAGTAGGGAGTGAGATGTATGTAAACTTATATGTGACAGACTGATTGGATTTGTAAACGTTCACTTGAAGCTTAATAAAAGTTATTATAAAAAAAAAAAAAAAAAAAAAACAGATGGATCTTGGAGATTGAAAGTGGATTATCAAAAACTCAACCAGGTGGTGACTCCAGTTGCAGTGTTGTTCCAGATGTAGTTTCAATGTTTGAGCAAATTCATACATCTCCTGGTACCTGGTATATAGCTAGCGACCTGGCTAAAGCATTTTTCTCCAAACCCGTTTCAAACCAAGAGAAACAGTTTGCCTGCTGCTGGCAAGGTTAGCAATCTACCTCCGGTGCCCTACCCCAAGGGTATATCAACTCTCCAGCCCTACTTTTTTTTTTTTAGTTATAATTTAGACCGAAAGGACCATGATTGCCTGTCCCTTCCACAAGACATCACACTGATCCATTACACTGATGACACTATGCTGATTGGACTTAGGAAGAAGTGTCAATGACTCTGGAAATATTGATAAAATATTTGTGTGCTGGGGGTGGGAAATCAGATAAAAATTCAGGCACCTTCCACCTCAGTGAAATTTCTGAAGGTCCAGTGGTGTGGGGCATGTCAAGATATTCCTTCTAAACTGAATGATAAGTTATTGCATCTGGCCCCTCCCACAACTATAAAGGAGGCACAACACCTGGTGAGCATCTTTGGATTTGAGAGACAGCACCTCCCTCATTTGGGTGTGCTACTCTGGCCTATTTATCAAGTAACTTGAAAAACTGCTAGTTTTGAATGGGACCTAGACCAATAGAAGGCTCTGCAACAGGTTCAGACTGCCGTGCAAGCCACTCTGCCACTTGATCTGGCTGATCCAATGGTGTTTGAAGTGTCAGTGGCAAATAGAGATGCAATTGGAGTCTTTGGCAGGCCCCTATTGGTAAATCACAGCACAGTCTCTTAGGATTTTGGAGCAAAGCCCGGCCATCCTCTGCAGATAACTACACACCTTTTTAGAAACAGCTTTTGGCTTATTAGTTAGCCTTAGTAGAGACTGAATGCTTACCCATGGGACACCAAGTCACCATGTGGCCTGAGCTGTCCACCATGAACTGGGTGTTTTCTGGCCCACAGAGCCATAAAGATGGACATGCACAGCAGCACTCCATCATTAAATTTGAAGTAGTATACACAAGATTGAGCCCAAGCAGGACCTGAAGACACAAATAAATTGCATGAGGAAGTGTCCCAAATGTCCATGGTCTCCATTTCTGTCACATAAGTTTCCAACTCCAATCTGCACCTATGACCTCATAGAGAATTCCTTATGATCAGCTGACTGAGGAATAAAAAGCTTGTACCTGATTTACAGATGATTCTGCAAGATATGCAAGCAACACTGAAAAGTGGACTGCATCAGCACTACAGTCCCTTTCTGAGACCTCCCGGAAGGACGGTGATGAAAGAAAATCCTCCCAACGGGCAGAACTTCAAGGGGTGCACCTGCCTGTTCACTTTACTTGGAAGGGGAAATGGCCAGATATGCAATAATACACTGATTCATAGGCTGTGGCCCTGGTTTGGCTGGATGGTCAGGGACTTGGAAAGAACATGATTAGAAAATTGGAAACAAGGAGATATGGTGAAGAGGTATATGGATCGACTTCTCTGAATGGGCCAATGAAGTGAAGATATTTGTGTCTCATGTCAGTTCTCACCAAAGGGTGACCTCAGCAGAGGAGGATTCAACAATCAAGGGGATAAGATGACACGTTCCGCGGAAGCCAGTCACCCTCTTTCCTCAGCCACTCAACATTGCCCAATGGGCTCATAAACAAAATGGCCGTGGTGGTAGAGATGGAGGTTATGCATGGGCTCAGCAATATGGACTTCCACTCACCAAGGCCAACTTAGCTACAGCCACTGCTGAGTGCACAATCTGCCAGAGCATAGACCAACGCTGAGTCCCCAATACGGCACCATCCCTCCAGGTGATCAGCAAGCAACCTGGTGGAGATTGATTACATTGGACCATATCCATCATGGAAAGGACAGCATTTTGTTCTTACTAAAATAGACACTTACTTTGGATATGGATTTGCCTTCCCCACATGCAATGCCTCTCACAAAACTACCATCCCACCCATAGACTTACAGAATGTCTTATCTACTGTCATGGTATCCCACACCGCATTGCCTTGGTTCAAGGGACTCACTTCACAGCAAATGAAGTGAGGCAATGGGCCCATGCTCATGGAATTCACTGGTCTTACCATGTTCCCCATCATCCTGAAGCAACTGGCTTGATAGAACGATGGGTCGGCCTTCTAAAGACACAATTATGGCACCAGTTAGGTGGTAATACCTTGCAGGGTTGGAGCAATGTTCTCCAGAAGGCTGTATGTGCTCTAAACCAGCGTCCAGTATATGGCGTTATTTCTCCCAGAGGCAGGATTCATGGTCTAGAAATCAAGGGGTGGAAATGGGAGTGGCACCACTTACTATTACCCCTAGTGACCCACTTGCAAAATTTTTGCTTCCTGTCCCCAAGACCCTGTGTTCTGCGGGTCTAGAGGTCTTAGTTCCAAAGGGAGGAATGCTCCCACCTGGAAACAGATCACTGATTCCTTTGAACTGGAAGTCTAGAATGACGCCTGGCCACTTTAGGCTACTTATACCTCTGAATCAATAGGCACAGAAGGGAGTTACCATACTGGCTGGTGAGGTTGATCCTGATTACCAAGATGAAATCAAATTGGTATTATGTAATGGAGGTGAAGAATATGTCTGGAATGCAGGAGATCCCTTAGGGCATTTCTTAGCGCTACCATGCCCTGTGATTAAAGTCAATGGAAAATTACAACAACTCAACTCCAGCATGACTACTAATGGCCCAGACCCTTCAGGAATGAATGTTTGGATTACCCCACCAGGCAAGAAACCACAACCAGCTGAGGTGCTTGCTGAAGGCAAAGGGAATACGGAATGGTGGTGGGAGAAAGTAGTTCTCAATACCAGTTATGACCACACGACCAGTTAGAAACAAGGACTGAAATTGTTATATTTCTTCCTTGTATGTGTGCATCAAATATTTTTGTTTTCTTCACTTATAAGATATAAAATGTAAATAGGGCTGGTGTATGTGTGTAGTTGTATCATGTTAGGTGGAAGTATGACTTTATAATTGTCTTTATTCAGAGATTATGTATGGTTTTAAGGAGATATGTACAGTTGCCAAGTTGACAAGGGGTGGAAATGATCATTAAGTTTGTGTGTCAGCCCAAGACATAACCACAGGCATAGGAGTTAGGTTTCACAACACATATTCTGGTGGGACATAATTCAATCCATAACTCATGGCTAACTTTAGTTTTTATGGGCAATTTTTGTCATGTTTTTGTATTTAACATTTGATTGCCTAGAAGTTCACTAGGAGTTGAAGAGAGAAATTTAAAATGGTACTTTCCTAATCACTAACTAATAATCATGACAGTCTATTTATTGAATTAGCCTTTCTTTCTCATACTGATTCATAATGGTACTGCTATGTAAGTTGTTGAGCAAACTATTCTATTCCTTTGAGCTGTCAGTTGAGTCTTGGCACCAGTATAATGCATAAATTACTTTAATGTGATAATCTGTTTTACATCTGATAAAGTAAAACCTTCCTCTATACCTCCCATACCCACACATACTCCAATTAACATTCTTTTTCCAAAATTTCGTAGCTATTATCACCCAATTATTTTCTAAGATAAACTTTAGAATCCTATTTAATCCTGAAAATTAAATCCCATTGAAATTGTATTTGCTATTCTGTTTGCTATTTTCCTGTGTTATAATTTGCTAATTTCGTCTTTATCTTCGTTTCCTTTTTAATTATTTACTGGAATTTCTTTTGTTCTGTTTCTAACTTCTCCACAGAAGATCATGAATACATTTTCATATCTATACTCTGCCATTTTAATTAATTCAACCACATTGATTAAGCACCTAAAAATATGCCAGTCACTGTTGGAGGTATGGAAAAGTCGTGACCAAAATAACAAAGCTGCTGCCTTCATGAAGGTTACATGCTAATGGGGTGAGACAGGCAATAACAAATAGATGAATAAATGCATCATATTATATAAGGTAATAATAAATTATTTCATCATATACTATTCTATAGGAGCCCTGGAGGGGCAATTGTTACACACTTGGCTCCTAACCCACCTAGTCTCTCCATGGGAGAAAGACCTGGTGCTCTGCTCTCGTAGGTTACAGCCTAGAAAATTCTATGAGGCAGTTCTACTCTGTAACATGGGGTCGCTATGAATTGGAATTGACTTGATGGCACCTAACAGCAACATCAACATACTATTCTGTAATTTATTAAACTTCCCTCTATTGATAACTTTTCACTGTTTTAGTCAATGCTGTAGTCAACATTCTTAAACATAAACCTTCTTGAACTTGAACAATTATCACCTTAATACAAATTTCCAGAAGTGGGATGCTAGTTCAAAGGGTATATACAATGTTGCCTAATTACCCTCCATATTGGTCGTAGTAATTTACACACCCCAAAACAGACAGATTTCTCTCTGATTTGCAAAATCTGGGTTCTGTACAACACTTTAATATTTGCCAATCAAGAGAGCAAAAAAGAGAGAGAATTCCACTGTTTCCACTGTGTTTCTTTAATCATTAATGAGGTAGAATAAATTTTCCTATGCCTGTTGCCCAAAAGAGGTGTCTCTTGGTGGCACAAATGGTTAAGCTCTGGACTACTCATCAAAAAGCTGTCTGTTCAGGGGTGGAGCCAAGATGGCGGACTAGGCAGACGCTACCTCGGATCCCTCTTACAACAAAGACACGGAAAAACAAGTGAATCGATCACATACATAACAATCTACAAACCCTGAACAACAAACACAGATTTAGAGATGGAGAACGAACTAACACGGGGAAGCAGCGATTGTTTCCAGAGCCTGGAGCCAGCGTACCAGTCAGGTACGGCACAAGCACAGAGAGCTGCTCCACCCCCCTGAACTAACCCCAGGGGGGACCAGCCGGTTCCGCGGGTGGCATGGGACGCAGCCGGTAGGAGAAGTCCCCGGGAGGCAGTGACTGGTCTTGGAATGGGGAGAGCAGCATCCCAGCCGGGGAACCGTCCCACCGGGATTTGGACTGGACGCAGGTACGGCATAAACACGGAGAGCTGCTCCACCCCCCCTGAACTAACCCCGGGAGGGGGCCCAGTTGGGTCGCGCGGGCGGCGTGGGACGCAGCCGGTAGGAGAAGTCCCCAGGAGGCAGCGACTGGTATTGGAGCAGGGAGAACAGGGTCCCAGCCGGGACACTCGGTCACGGCACAAGCACGGAGAGCTGCTCCACCCACCTGAACTACCCCCGGGAGGCGGCCCAACTGGTTCGCGGAGGCAGCACGGCCACGCGGCTGGAGGGACGAGAAGTCCCCGGGAGGCAGCGACTGATTTTGGAGTCGAGAGTGCACTGTCCCAGTAAGGGAGCCTTGACGCTGGGGGTGGGGCTGGAAGCGGAGGATCTGACCTTGACTCCAGCGGGCCAGACCCCCCGGGGACAATCTCCACACAGCCAGCACACATAGGCAACGCATCCCGCGGGAATCTCAGATATAATAGTCATTCCAAGCAAGACAAGCAATTCTGGCTATATTCTGAGGTGCTACTCTCCTATCTCTCTGTTCCCTCCCCCACCCTCCCCAGGTGGCTTCATTAACATCCGAATAGCCTGAGCCAGAGGGAGAACTCTGATAGGGATCTGACTGCATTTTTTTTTTAGCGGATTTTCTGGAAAAACTAGTTTCCCAGTGATGTCTCGGAGACAACAATCCATATCAAACCACTTAAAGAAGCAGACCATAACAGCTTCTCCAAACCCCCAAACAAAAGAATCAAAATCTTTCCCAAATGAAGATACAATCCTGGAATTATCAGATACAGAATATAAAAAACTAATTTACAGAATGCTTCAAGACATCACAAATGAAATAAGGCAAACTGCAGAAAAAGCCAAGGAACACACTGATAAAACTGTTGAAGAACTCAAAAAGATTATTCAAGAACATACTGGAAAAATTAATAAGTTGCAAGAATCCATAGAGAGACAGCATGTAGAAATCCAAAAGATTAACAATAAAATTACAGAATTAGACAATGCAATAGGAAGTCAGAGGAGCAGACTCGAGCAATTAGAATGCAGACTGGGACATCTGGAGGACCAGGGAATCAACACCAACATAGCTGAAAAAAAAATCAGATAAAAGAATTTAAAAAAATGAAGAAACCCTAAGAATCATGTGGGACTCTATCAAGAAGGATAACTTGCGGGTGATTGGAGTCCCGGAACAGGGAGGGGGGACAGAAAACAGAGAAAATAGTTGAAGAACTCCTGACACAAAACTTCCCTGACATCATGAAAGTCGAAAGGATATCTATCCAAGATGCTCATCGAACCCCATTTAAGATTGATCCAAAAAGAAAAACACCAAGACATATTATCATCAAACTTGACAAAACCAAAGATAAACAGAAAATTTTAAAAGCAGCCAGGGAGAAAAGAAAGGTTTCCTTCTAGGGAGAATCAATAAGAATAAGTTCAGACTACTCAGCAGAAACCATGCAGGCAAGAAGGGAATGGGACGACATATACAGAACACTGAAGGAGAAAAACTGCCAGCCAAGGATCATATATCCAGCAAAACTCTCTCTGAAATAAAAAAAATATGAAGGCGAAATTAAGATATTTACAGATAAACACAAGTTTAGAGAATTTGCAAAAACCAAACCAAAGCTACAAGAAATACTAAAGGATATTGTTTGGTCAGAGAACCAATAATATCAGATATCAGCACAACACAAGGTCACAAAACAGAACGTCCTGATATCAACTCAAATAGGGAAATCACAAAAACAAACAAATTAAGATTAATTCAAAAAAAAAAATACACATAACAGGGAATCATGGAAGTCAATAGGTAAAAGATCACAATAATCAAAAAGAGGGACTAAATACAGGAGGCATTGAACTGCCATATGGAGAGTGATACAAGGCGATATAGAACAATACAAGTTAGGTTTGTACTTAGAAAAATAGGGGTAAATAATAAGGTAACCACAAAAAGGTATAACAACTCTATAACTCAAGATAAAAACCAAGAAAAACGTAACGACTCAACTAACATAAAGGCAAACACTATGAAAATGAGTATCTCACAATTTACTAAGAAAAACGCCTCAGCACAAAAAAGTATGTGGAAAAATGAAATTGTCAACAACACACATAACAAGTAATCAAAATGACAGCACTAAAAACTTATTTATCTATAATTACCCTGAATGTAAATGGACTAAATGCACCAATAAAGAGACAGAGAGTCACAGACTGGATAAAGAAACACGATCCATCTATATGCTGCCTACAAGAGACACACCTTAGACTTAGAGACACAAACAAACTAAAACTCAAAGGATGGAAAAAAATATATCAAGCAAACAATAAGCAAAAAAGAAGAGGAGTAGCAATATTAATTTCTGACAAAATAGACTTTAGACTTAAATCCACCACAAAGGATAAAGAAGGACACTATATAATGATAAAAGGGACAATTGATCAGGAAGACATAACCATATTAAATATTTATGCACCCAATGATAGGGCTGCAAGATACATAAATCAAATTTTAACAGAACTGAAAAGTGAGATAGATACCTCCACAATTATAGTAGGAGACTTCAACACACCACTTTCGGAGAAGGACAGGACATCCAGTAAGAAACTCAATAGAGACACGGAAGATCTAATTACAACAATCAACCAACTTGACCTCATTGACTTATACAGAACTCTCCACCCAACTTCTGCAAGATATACTTTTTTTTCTAGCGCACATGGAACATTCTCTAGAATAGACCACATATTAGGTCATAAAACAAACCTTTGCAGAGTCCAAAACATCGAAATATTACAAAGCATCTTCTCAGACCACAAGGCAATAAAAGTAGAGATCAATAACAGAAAAACTAGGGAAAAGAAATCAAATACTTGGAAAATGAACAATACCCTCCTGAAAAAAGACTGGGTTATAGAAGACATCAAGGAGGGAATAAGGAAATTCTTAGAAAGCAACGAGAATGAAAATACTTCCTATCAAAACCTCTGGGACACAGCAAAAGCAGTGCTCAGAGGCCAATTTATATCGATAAATGCACACATACAAAAAGAAGAAAGAGCCAAAATCAGAGAACTATCCCTACAACTTGAACAAATAGAAAGTGAGCAACAAAAGAATCCATCAGGCACCAGAAGAAAACAAATAATAAAAATTAGAGCTGAACTAAATGAATTAGAGAACAGAAAAACGATTGAAAGAATTAACAAAGCGAAAAGCTGGTTCTTTGAAAAAATTAACAAAATTGACAAACCATTGGCTAGACTGACTAAAGAAATACAGGAAAGGAAACAAATAACCCGAATAAGAAACGAGAAGGACCACATCACAACAGAACCAAATGAAATTAAAAGAATCATTTCAGATTATTACGAAAAATTGTACTCTAACAAATTTGAAAACCTAGAAGAAATGGATGAATTCCTGGAAAAACACTACCTACCTAAACTAACACATTCAGAAGTAGAACAACTAAATAGACCCATAACAAAAAAAGAGATTGAAACGGTAATCAAAAAACTCCCAACAAAAAAAAGCCCTGGCCCGGATGGCTTCACTGCAGAGTTCTACCAAACTTTCAGAGAAGAGTTAACACCACTACTTCTGAAGGTATTCCAAAGCATAGAAAATGACGGAATACTACCCAACTCATTCTATGAAGCCACCATCTCCCTGATACCAAAACCAGGTAAAGACATTACAAAAAAAGAAAATTATAGACCTATATCCCTCATGAACATTGATGCAAAAATCCTCAACAAAATTCTAGCCAATAGAATCCAACAACACATCAAAAAAATAATTCACCCTGATCAAGTGGGATTTATACCATTATGCAAGGCTGGTTTCATATCAGAAAAACCATTAATGTAATCCATCACATAAATAAATCAAAAGACAAAAACCACATGATCTTATCAATTGATGCAGAAAAGGTATTTGACAAAGGCCAACACCCATTTATGATAAAAACTCTTACCAAAATAGGAATTGAAGGAAAATTCCTCAACATAATAAAGGGCATCTATGCAAAGCCAACAGCCAATATCACTCTAAATGGAGAGAACCTGAAAGCATTTCCCTTGAGAATGGGAACCAGACAAGGATGCCCTTTATCACCACTCTTATTCAACATCGTGTTGGAAGTCTTAGCCAGGGCAATTAGGCTAGACAAAGAAATAAAAGGTATCCGGATTGGCAAGGAAGAAGTAAAGTTATCACTATTTGCAGATGACATGATTATATACACAGAAAACCCTAGGAATCCTCCAGAAAACTACTGAAACTAATAGAAGAGTTTGGCAGAGTCTCAGGTTATAAAATACACATAGAAAAATCACTTGGATTCCTCTACATCAACAAAAAGAACACTGAAGAGGAAATAACCAAATCAATACCATTCACAGTAGCCCCCAAGAAGATAAGATACTTAGGAATCAATCTTACCAAGGATGTAAAAGACCTATACAAAGAAAACTACAAAGCTCTACTACAAGAAATTCAAAAGGACATACTTAAGTGGAAAAACATACCTTGCTCATGGATAGGAAGACTTAACATAGTAAAAATGTCTATTCTACCAAAAGCCATCTATACATTTAACGCACTTCCAATCCAAATTCCAATGTCATATTTTAAGGGGATAGAGAAACAAATCACCAATTTCATATGGAAGGGAAAGAAGCCCCGGATAAGCAAAGCACTACTGAAAAAGAAGAAGAAAGTGGGAGGCCTCACTCTACCTGATTTCAGAACCTATTATACAGCCACAGTAGTCAAAACAGCCTGGTACTAGTACAACAACAGGCACATAGACCAATGGAACAGAATTGAGAATCCAGACATAGATCCATCCACGTATGAGCAGCTGATATTTGACAAAGGACCAGTGTCAATTAACTGGGGAAAAGATAGCCTTTTTAACAAATGGTGCTGGCATAACTGGATATTCATTTGCAAAAAAATGAAACAGGACCCATACCTTACACCACGCACAAAAACTAACTCCAAGTGGATCAAAGACCTAAACATAAAGACTAAAACGATAAAGATCATGGAAGAAAAAATTGGGACAACCCTAGGAGCCCTAATACAAGGCATAAACAGAGTACAAAACATTACCAAAAATGACTAAGAGAAACCCGATAACTGGGAGCTCCTAAAAATCAAACACCTATGCTCATCTAAAGACTTTACCAAAAGAGTAAAAAGACCACCTACAGACTGGGAAAGAATTTTCAGCTATGACATCTCCGACCAGCGCCTGATCTCTAAAATCTACATGATTCTGTCAAAACTCAACCACAGAAAGACAAACAACCCAATCAAAAAGTGGGCAAAGGATATGAACACACATTTCACCAAAGAAGATATTCAGGCAGCCAACAGATACATGAGAAAATGCTCTCGATCATTAGCCATTAGAGAAATGCAAATTAAAACTACGATGAGATTCCATCTCACACCAGCAAGGCTGGCATTAATCCAAAAAACACAAAATAAGAAATGTTGGAGAGGCTGCGGAGAGATTGGAACTCTCATACACTGCTGGTGGGAATGTAAAATGGTACAACCACTTTGGAAATCTATCTGGCGTTATCTTAAACAGTTAGAAATAGAACTACCATACAACCCAGAAATCCCACTCCTGGGAATATACCCTAGAGATACAGGAGCCTTCATACAAACAGATATATGTACACCCATGTTTATTGCAGCTCTGTTAACAATAGCAAAAAGTTGGAAGCAACCAAGGTGTCCATCAACGGATGAATGGGTAAATAAATTATGGTACATTCACACAATGGAATACTACGCTTCGATAAAGAACAGTGACGAATCTGTGAATCATTTCATAACATGGAGGAACCTGGAAGGCATTATGCTGAGCGAAATCAGTCAGAGGCAAAAGGACAAATATTGTAAAAGACCACTATTATAAGATCTTGAGAAATAGTATAAACTGAGAAGAACACATACTTTTGTGGTTACGAGGGGGGAGGGAGGGAGGGTGGGAGAAGGTTTCTTACTGATTAGTTAGTAGATAAGAACTGCTTTAGGTGAAGGGAAGGACAATACTCAATACATGGAAGGTCAGCTCAACTGGACTGGACCAAAACCAAAGACGTTTCTGGGATAAACTAAATGCTTCAAAGGTCAGCGGAGCAAGGGCGGGGGTTTGGGGACCATGGTTTAAGGGGACTTCTAAGTCAATTGGCAAAATAATTCTATTATGAAAACATTCTGCATCCCACTTTGAAATGTGGCGTCTGGGGTCTTAAATGCTAACAAGTGGCCATCTAAGATGCATCAATTGGTCTCAACCCACCTGGATCAAAGGAGAATGAAGAACACCAAGATCACACGATAACTAAGAGCCTAAGAGACAGAAAGGGCCACATGAACCAGAGACCTACATCATCCTGAGACCAGAAGAACTAGTTGGTGCCCGGCCACAATCGATGACTGCCCTGACAGGGAGCACAGCAGAGGACCCCTGAGGGAGCAGGAGATCAGTGGGATACAGACCCCAAATTCTCATAAAAAGACCAAACTTAATGGTCTGACTGAGACTGGAGGAATCCCGGTGGCCATGGTCCCCAGACCTTCTGTTGGCACAGGACAGGAACCATCCCCGAAGACAACTCATCAGACATGAAAGGGACTGGTCAGCGGGTGGGAGAGAGATGCTGATGAAGAGTGAGCTAATTATATCAGGTGGACACTTGAGATTGTGTTGGCAACTCTTGTCTGGAGGGGGGATGGGAGGATAGAGAGAGAGAGAAGCCGGCAAAATTGTCATGAGAGACTGAAAGGGCTGACTCAAGAAGGGGAGAGCAAGTGGGAGTAGGGAGTGAGATGTATGTAAACTTATATGTGACAAACTGATTGGATTTGTAAACGTTTACTTGAAGCTTAATAAAAGTTAATAAAAAAAAGAATAAGTAAATGCTGAAAAATAAAAATCAGTTCAGGCGTGAAAAAAAATCATTAGGGGGAGACAAATTTGGAGTATGAGCAGGGTGTATATAAATTTTTGTATGAGAGACTGACTTGATTTGTAAACTTTCATTTAAAGCACAATAAAAATTAAAAAAAAATAAAAAGTTGTCTGTTCAAACCCACCCAGAGGCACCTCAAAAGTAAGGCCTGGTGTTCTGCTTCCAAAAGGTCACAACCTTGAAAACCCTATGGAGCAATTCTACTCTGCACACGTGAGGCAGCCATGAATCAGAATCGACTCCACGACAACTATAACAACATTGCCCAAGAGGGTTTTCTCAGTTGCAAATGAGTTTCCCTGTTGTTCTTCCATTTTGCTGTTGGAATTCCTTAACCAAATGTTTTCAGCTGCAAGTAACAAGATTCCCCTTGATCCAGCTTAAGAATACAGAAGAATTCATAGGAAGGATTCTGGTAGGCCCTTGGAACCTGAGGGTAAGAAGTGCTCTCTGACTTCTGGAACAAGGACAAGGGTCTCAGTCTGTATTTGACAGCTACCTTCTTTCCCCAGGAAAAGGAAAAAATGATTTGCCTGGTATTGCATCTGTTTTCTAGTTTTCCTCAATGTCATGGAATCTGGGAAAAAAATACGTCCAGGCTAGGGTAGCTGGTTATATTCATAGCATCTTGTTGCTCTACACAGTCTCTTCATCTAATATGGCTTTATTTTCCTGATACATACCCTCCCTGTTAAAGAGAAACAAACCCAAAAGAAGTGGTGGGCAGAATTATAGAATTTTAGAGCTGAATAGGATTTTAAAGATTGTGTAGTTCACTCCCTTCCACACCCCCCAGATTTTTATGATGGAAAAATTTAGACTTGAGGGGGCTAAAGAATTACCTCAAGATTCAATTCCAAATAAGTAGACAGATCCAAACTCTCAATTCGTCTGCTTTCTAAGTCTTATGCTCTTTTACAAATATACTAGGGTGTCTGACTAGGTGTGTATCAGTCTATTCAGATTTCCCACTTAACAGATTGTATTCAATAAAACTAGGATAATTACTGAATATATATAACTCCTTGTTACATATAATTGATGTTTAATATTTTTTGCTTTTTTTTTTTAACTAGTGATTGCATGCATTACTGTGAAAACTAGGACTTATTCACCAGCCTAAGATCCATAAAATATAATAATTATCTCCAAAAAAAGTGTAGGTTTTAAGGTTTCTAAACCTACTTTCAAAATTACAATTCAATGAACTTTATAGTTGAAATTAAAATCCATCATGGAATCCTACAATTATTTAATTGAAATAAATAGTATCATAAAATTTCTTATTTGAGTAACAGTTGTCACACTTACATGAACCAATTATCTAAATTATTCAGTTTTACTTCATCTTGCAGTTTTTGCATGTACTTGTTCATAATTCTGCTAGCCATATGGAAAGCCTGCAAAGTTGCTGCAGGGTATGACAAGGACAGCATCTGCAGTTTGGTGGTATAGAACACGCCCAGTGATTTGGGTTCTTAAATCTCAGTAGTTAAATGTTCTCACACCAAGGTAATTTTCTTCTGAATAATTTTCATACTCTGATAATATTTAGCCGTGTGACATACGGAGTTAAGTAGGATAGCAACTTAACTTTACAGTTGCAATTATTGCCTCTTCCATTTGGGAAAATCCAATTACTACCACAAGGCTAAGATTATACCATGCTAATTAAAGAAATATACTGATATTTCATAATATATTTATTAAAATGAAGGCATACATTCTCATAGGTTTATATTAAGGTTATTTATTTAGGAAAAAAAAAAAGAAGAGTATTTTAGACTTTATAGACCATGTTTTTCCTAGAAAGTCTTGAGGCTGCCACAAAAAGATCAGCAAAATTGTCCCGTATATCATAAAATTTAACATAGAGCCACACTGAACCAAAAAACAAACAACCCAATTGCTGTCCAGGTGATTCCGATTCATGGTGACCTCATGAGTGTCAGAGTAGAGCTGTGTTCCATAGTGTTTTCAGTGGCTAATTTTTTGGTATTAAAGCACTCAGCTTTTCTTCTAAAGTGCCTCTGGGTGTACTCAAACTCCCAGTCTCTTGGTTAGCAGCTAAGCACGTTAACAGTCTACACTGAACACTCTGACTATGGAGTGTATTCCAACATGCAACTGTATGCTGGTGTTTCTGAGGACCCTTAGTTATATTTTATATCACCTATATATCACCAAATATTACCTAAATAAAAAGTTCTATTTTAATAAAATGTCACTTGTTTATAATTTATGGGGTTTTATTGCAGGAGGCCCGACACTTCCTTTAAGTACAAGTTTGAGTTTCTTAAGTATAAAATTGGATATAGGTAGGCTTTTTTGAAGAATAGCTGTTGAAACTTGAGTGTCTCACAGCTTCTTTCACAGAAATAGTACTCTCTTTCATTCTTCTCTGAGCGTGTTGATTTTTCTGGTATCTAAAACTGGGCTCTTCCCCCAAAGTTACTAGGCCTTTACCTGATGGTCTTGGGATACTTGGCATTACTGTAGTTTAGTTCTCCATGGACTAAGGTCAAGAAGCAACAGTGATTTGATGCCCCTGGTTATTTAGCCTAATGGTCTGCCATTATGGAATTTCTCTGACCTGCCTCACGGCAACAGTCCAATCCTTCATGTAATCTTTTTTACTGTGTATGTTTTTAACAAATGGGTCACCAAGTTTCTGATCTCTGAAGGCTGAACTGAGGCATGTAGAATCAAGTGTTGTTACAGTGTACTAAAATCTTTATTAGAGTGGCTGAACAATTTCGTCCCCCTAACTTATCGATCTATAAGAAATTGGTGAGGATGTGCGCTTATCGTATACATCCATTCTGTCTTTCAAAGCACCACAAATTTAAAATGTAAATTAGATGGATGTTAGCTGCCTTTCTCTTCATTGAGCATAAATGTGCAAGCCTATAATTGACAAAGATTTTATTATAGCAGTGCTGCAAATTCAAATTACAGAAAAACCTTTGCAAGTCTGTTTTAAAGTGAAAAACCAGTAACCAGTCAGATGCCTTTAGCATTACTAGTACAGTAAAACCTGCAAAAGCCAGAACTTGTGTAAGGTGGAAACCTGTCAGAGAAGGAAAACTCAAGTATTTTCTACTAACATGAACAATAGAAAAGTGGGAAGACTGCACACTGTCAAAGGAAAAAGCTTGCGAGACCAGAAAAAACAAGGCAGTCCCAGTGAGTTTTGGCTCTCACAGGTTTCATGTATTTTGAGGACCATGCATATGGAAAATGAAATAAACCAAACAGGGATAAAATAGAGTTTGTCAAAAAGAACTAAAATTTCATCTTCCAAGATTTTTTTTATGAATTGGAGTATAATATTTTTGCCTTTCTCCTTTTTGTGTTTAATTCTCTAACCTTGTTTGCTTAGCTGCTAAGCGTTTTGCATTGGAGATTTAAATTTAACCATAGTTTATTTGTTTTCCACAAGATCAGCTATTTTGAAGAAAAGAATACTCAGTGTTGTAGTCAGAAGATGAAACAAGTAGCTTGAATTGGGTACAATCCTCGTGTAGTTTTTGATGCTGATATGGTATTTTTATTTATAAAATACTTTTCTAGAGATTTATTGCTTTGGGCACCTACTTCAAATTGTTGCAAAAATGTCTGAAAGACAGGGAGTGCTATTTAAATGTTCACGAGAATGCTCCAGACTTTGCCATATCCCTAAGAAGAGGAAAGGTCTTTGGAAAAGAGCATACTCCACTGGTGTAGGTAAAAACTGCAGATATACATAACAACTCACTGATTAGCAATTTATTTACAGGAGTTTCAGGGTAAACGATCTTGTAGAATTGTCCAAGAGATTCCTCTAGGTAAACCAGACCAAACTCGTTGCCATTGAGTCGATTCTGACTCATATCGACCCTATAGTACGGAGTAGAACTGCCCCATAGAGTTTCCAAGGAACGCCTGATAGATATAAACTGCCCACCTTTTGGTTAGCAGCCGTAGCACTTAACCACTATGTGACCAGAGTTTCCTTCCTCAAGGTAATAAGTATTATTTCTATATTTATGTACAAGATAGGCTTAGTGATCTCTAGCTGAGAATTTGTCTCTCTTAGTAACAATTGCACAATTACCCTTATGATCTATTTTCCACCATTAAATCATCTAAAACAACAAATACCAGTGGCATAGCTTCCAGCATCACAGTAGCACACAAGGCCCCACCATACGACAAACTGACAGACACATGAGAACATAGCCTTCAGTATGGATTACACCTCAACATAAAGAAAAGAAAAATCTTCACAATTGGACCAATAAGCAACATCATGATAAATGGGGAAAAGATGGAAGTTGTCAAAGATTTCATTTTACTTGGATCCACGATCAACGTCCGTGGAAGCCGCAGTCAAGAAATCAAAAGACACATTGCATTAGGCAAATCTGCTGCAAAAGACCTCTTTAAAGTGTTGAAAAGCAAAGATGGTACCTTGAAGGCTAAGGTGTGCCTGACCCAAGCCATGGTACTTTCAATTGCCTCATATGCATGCAAGAACTAGACAGTGAATAAGGAAGACCAAAGAAGAATTGATACCTTTGAACTATGGTGTTGGAGAAGAATACTGAATATACCATGCACGGCCAAAAGGACGAACAAATCTGTCTTGGAAGAAGTACAGCCAGAATGTTCCTTGGAAGCAAGGATGGTGAGACTGCATCTTACATACGTTGGACATGTCAGGATTGATCAGTCCCTGGAGAAGGACATCATGCTTGGTAGGGCGGAGGGTCAGTGAAAGAGTGGAAGACTCTCAACGAGATGGACTGACACAGTGGCTGCAACAACGGGCTCAAGCATAACAACGATTGTGAGCATGGTGCAGGACGAGGCAGCGTTTTGTTCTGTGGTACATAGGGTCGCTATGAGCCAGAGCTGACTCCATGGCACCTAACAACGACAACACAACAGAACAACAAAGGAAAGAAGTGTATGAATTACTAATGCTTTGATTGTCTTATGCAAATTTTCATATTAAAGTGATTTAAGGTAACTATATCAACCTACATCTCAAGGATGTTGTTCATAATAACTAATGAAACTATTACAAGCAGAAGAATGAAGTTTACTAGTAAATTGGAAAAAGTCTCCTGATAATAATAATATCTGGATAAAATTAATAGTTTACTTTTTTTTTGTGACCATAAAGTTTTGTTGCTGTTGCTGTTTTTATTTAGCTTTAGGTGAAAAGTTTACAGAGTACTTTACCTTTTTTAAAATTAATACAATTTATTTTTTAAAGCAGTTTTACAGTTACAGAAAATTGAGCAGATAATACAGACTTCCCATATATACCACTCCCCTCTCCATGCCATTCTCCTTATTATTAGCATCTTGCATTAGTGTTGTACATTTGTTACAATTAATGAGCCAATATTAATACATTATTATTTACTAGTGTAGTTTACCTTAGGGTTCACTCTTTGCAATGTAGAGTTCTATAGATTTTAACAAATGCACAACGACATGTATCCACCATCACAGTGTCGTACAGAATAGTTTCTTCATCCTAAAAATCCCCTGCGCTTCACCTACTCATTCCCCACCCCCACCCCAACCCAGGCAACCACTGATTTTTTATTGTCTCTATAGTTTTGTCTTTTTTAGAATGTCATATAGTTAGAATCGTACAGTATGTAGCCTTTTCAGACTGGCTTCTATCACTAAGCAATATGCATTTAAGATTCCTCCATACCTTTCTGTGGCCTGATAGCTCATTTCTTCATATGCACTAGGATGGCTGGATATAAGTATATATACACACACATATATATATTAATGGAATATAACAAATGTTAGTGAGTAATTAAAAAACTGGAATGCTCATACATTGCTTCTCCTGATGCAAAATGATGCAACTGCTATAGAAAATAGTTTGGCACTTCTTCAAAAAGTAAAACATAGAGTTATCCTATCCCCAGCAATTCCACTCCTAAGAATATATGGTCACACAAAAATGTGTACACAAATGTTCATAACAGTATATTAATAATATCCCCAAATGGAATTAACCCAAATGCCCATCAACTGATGAATAGATACAGAATACACTGTTTATGTACACAGTGGAGTATTATTCAGCCATAAAAAAGGAATGAAGTGCTAATCCATGATACAACGTGGATAAACATTGAAAACATTAAACGAAACTAAAGAAGTCAGATACAAAAGGCCATATATTGTATGATTCCATTTATTTGAAATTTCCTAAATGGGCAAGCCAATAGAGACAGAAGGTAGATCAGTGGTTTCTTTAGGGAGTAATGGAAATGTTCTAGACTAAGGTAGTGGTGTTGGTTATACAACAGTGTACAACAATATTAAAAATCAGTTTAAAATTATTAAAATGGTGAATTTTATGTTACTTGAATATTGTCTCAGTAGACATATTTGTCTTCAGACCCTGTCTTAGGCTGAGTTCTCTATAGAAGCAAAACCAATAAAGCGTATAAATATATACAGGGAGAGATTTACAACAAAGAAATAGTTCACAGGATTGTAGAGGCTGGAACATCCCAAATCTGTGGACTAAGAGAGAGGCTTCTCCAGATTCACATAGCTGCAGGGACTGGCGAACCCAAGATCAGCAGGTAAACTGATAGCTCAAGTCCCAAGAACCAGCGATCAGATGAACAGGAGGCAGTAGCAGGACCCAGAGCAAGCAAAAAGCCAGAACGTCTGCTTATATTCAGATGAAGGCCACAACTCCAAGGAAACTCCCTTTAAACTGATTGGCTAGTCACAGTAGATTCCATCACATATAAACACTGAGAATCATGGCCCAGCCAAGTTGATACACAGTCTTAACCATCATGACAACAGTATGGGTAAAAATATTTTTGAGATATTAAGAACATACTACTGGTGAGTCTGTTTTTATCATCTTTCATCTCAACAATATAACACCCTAGTGAAAAGAGCTCCAGAGAAGAGAAGGGTATGCACACCTCCCACTTCTCCCTGGTCCCTCAAATTATTCTTTCCTCAGGAGATTGGGAAATACACCTTCAAAGCAGGTAAGCTTAAACAACAGCAATTTTATCAAGGATAAAAAAAAAAAAAAAAGCTAAACCCATTGCCGTTGAGTCGATTCTGACTCATGGTAACCCTATACAACTGAGTAGAACTGCCCCATAGGGTTTCCAAGGAGCGGCTGGTAGATTTGAACTGCTGACCTTTTGGTTAGCAGCCAAACTCTTAACCACTGAGCCGCCAGGGCCCCTTATCAAGGTTAGAGGGCTGATAACCAATGCTTCTTAGAAAAAATAGAGACTGGAGGAGAAAAATACTGATTTGGGGGACCATTGAAGGATACAAGGAAAGCAAGCTCAGGAATTATAGAGAAGGTATAGATGAATCAAAGTGTCAGAAGACAAGAGATGTTTTGGACATTGAGAAAAAGGCAGACCAAAAGAAGACACTGTAATGGCTTTGTGATAACACTGTGGAAGGTTTAGAGGCAGAAGAGGTCTGGAAGAGTTGGCGAGTTCAACTCTTGCTTATGGGACCATGACAGAGGACGATCACAAGCCTCACAGAGCTAAGAAGGACAAGAACGAGGAAGATTAAGTTCTCCTTTCTTGATAACATCAGCGATTTAGGATGATAGCCATCCAGATAATTTTTGACCTTAATACTCAGAATGTAAGGAGCCCTGGTGGCACAGTGGTTAAGCATTCGGCAGTTAACCAAAAGGTAGGCAGGCCAAACCCACCAGCTGCTCCAGAGAAAGACGTGCCAGTCTGCTTCCACAAAAATTACAGCCTAGAAAATCCTATGGGGCAGTTCTACTCTGTCCTGTAGGGTGGCTATCAGTCACAATCAAATGGATAGCACACAATAACAACAACTCAAAATTTGCCCCAAGGACCAACAGCGTCAGTATTGCTGGAAAGACAGAACCTCAAGCACCATGCTAGATCTACTGAATTAGAATTTACAAGATCCTCAGGTGATTAGTCTGCACATTAAAGTTTGAGAATCACTTTTGTAAGAAATTGGGACATCATGGTATTTTCACCCCATATCAGTTTTCTGATAGTTAAACATCTTTCTGAGATAAGAAGGGTTTAGTTGCCATAGGTAGGGTATGTTTTTTCAGGTGTTGATAGAAGCACAGACCAGAGTATAATTCAATATTATTACCAACTAACTTCACGCTAACCAAAAACCAAACCAAACTCTTTGCCGCAGAGCTGATTCCAACTCATAGCGACACTAATGGACAAAGTAAAGCTGCCCCATAGGGTTTCCAAGGAGCGGCTGGTGGATTTGAACTGCTGACCTTTTGATTAGCAACCGAGCTCTTAACTACTGTGCCACGAGAGTTCCATCTTCACTCTAGGGGTATCTAATTCAGTGTCGGATAAACGGTTCAACAAGGAATTTAGTGAATAAAGATGGCTGGATGAATGTGAGATCAGGGAAGGCATCATGGCAGATATATACCTTAAAGACTTTGACTTGGCACAAGGGAAGAGAAAGGGCATCGTGTGTGGGAAAGAGTGTGTGCAGAGCCTTGAAGATAGGGCTATACAAGAGATATAGGCAGAAGTATGCCACAGGGATGAGGGAGGAATTAGGAATTAACCAAAAAAACCAAACCCATTGCTGTCGAGTCGATTCCGACTCATAGTGACCCTACAGAAAAGAGTAGAACTGCCCCGTAGAGTTTCCAAGGAGCACCTGGTGGATTCAAACTGCTGACCTTTTGGTTAGCAGCCGTAGCTCTTAACCACTACACCACCAGGGTTTCCAATTAGGAGTTAGGTGGCTCATATTCTAGATCTTGGGAGCATTGGTGGTTCAGTGTAGAATTCTCCCCTTCCATGCAGGAGACTGGGGTTCAATTCCCAACTAATGCACCTCATGTGCAGCCACTGTCTGTCAGTGGAGGCTTGCACATTGCTATGATGCTGAACAGGTTTCAGCAGAACTTCCAACTTAAGACAGACTAAGAAGAAAGGCCTGGCAATCTACTTCTGAAAACCAGTCTATGGGTCACAACAATCTGATTGCAACATCATGGGGATGGTGCAGGATTGCGCAGAATTTAGTTTTGTTGTGTATGGGGTCTTCATGAGTCTGGGGTCAACTCAACAGCAGCTAACAACAACATTCTAGATTTTAGTCCTGCCACTGAGGAGAACCATGACATTTACAGTATATATATACCTATATTATAAAATAGTGTTGTTTCTTAATTTTGGATATTATTGGAATGAATTAATTAATACTATATGTCTAATCTTTGCATTTACGTATAGGAATCAAAGATATTTTGTTACATGCCACCTGAAACTTTTAAAAAATTAATTATGTCTCAGTGTATTAGACTGTGAGTTTTGTATGAAGCCAATTAGTGTGTATCCTCTACGTAATATGTTGTATGTATATTCCCAAAGACTTTTTAGGACAAAAATACTTGTACGACAACTATTTTGAGCGTATCATAAAACCTTATTTTTCAAACCTAGACGTGATTTTGTCATTGAAAACGTGATTTAATGAGTGCTGTCTTCGAATGGCATTCTCTGCTGGATGCCATGGAGATATGCAAATGGAGTTAAAGACATTGTCCTCATTCTCAAGGAATTTACAATATAATAGGGGAACAAAATGCAGATGAAAAGATATAACAACACATGCAAAGATGACATGAAAACAGGTACAAATTAATGTAGCACAAAACGTCAGTGCTAAAGAAACGGAATAATGGAATGATCAGTGTGGAATGACGCTATTCAAGTGAACTTGATGATTAAAATTTATTTTAAATGGGTGTTTGACAGAGGTATAAATATGGATTGGGAGGAAAATAACACTTATGTTTTCACATCAGTAAAACTTTGTCAATAAGCTGTTTTAGGATGTGGTAATCTCGATCTTGAAGTTCACTGTAGTGTCTGATTCCATTTTTGGCTTGTATGGTTTGCTGGTAATGTCATTACACTGATTTTCATCTTGGGAATCATTATGGCTATTCCTTAATAAAATCATTTACTAAATTTTTAAGATTAGTTCTCACAGGTGATTGAGCTCAGTTAAATAGTTCTGACTTCAGGCTTTTAAGGAACAACAGCTTGCAAATATGAAATATCAATTAAAACAAAAATTGTAAGCATTTCTTAATGAAGCTTAGCTACATTGAGAAATCTTAAGAGAAGCTCTGAGTTAATTTGCTCTGAACATTTATTTATTTTCCATTAATAAGGTTGGGACACCACCACATGGGTGGTAAAAATTTGTTTTTCAGTTAACGGATCACTGATCCTTCATGGTGTCTTTTCAAACTCACTCCTAGAGTTAACTTTTCAAGAACTGGTTCTCAAAACATCTGCATACACATGCAAATGTGGACCTTCAAAGGAAAAAAAGGAAACAACTATAGAATTTCATGGCCAAAATGAGGCGCAGTACTTAGGGAACACAGGCTACAAATTGGAGTTTGTGTCCAGGACCCATTTCATCCAGAATATTGTTTAAAAAGTTATTGTTTCAAGTTGCAATTATATTTCCAAGAGTTCCTATTCTGAGGAAAGAAGTAATATAGTTGTTTATTATTAAAATTTTGGCCCAGGTTTACCATGTCAAATAGGAGTATTTTATGGTTTTCTTAGAGTACTTATAAGACGAGTAGGTTATCAGTATGAACAATTTGACCACATCATATATGATGTTTTTTCTTGCTAATGATAAAATTTTAAGTACACTAATAAAAAAATCACATATCGACTTAAAAAAAAATCGGCATTGGTTTTTTAACCTTGAAACTTAACAAAGTTTTCTATCCTAAAATAATATTTTATATTTGTGCTCTTTAGAATTTTCAGGTTATATTTTATTCTTTGGAGCTCTGGTGGCACAGTGATTGAGTGATACAACTGCTAACCAAAAGATTGGCAGTTTGAACCCACCAGCTGCTGCTTGGAAACCCTATGGGGCAGTTCTACTCTGTCCTATAGAGTCACTATGGGTCAGAATCAACATAACAGCAATGGGTTTAGGTTTTTGTGTTTTGGCATTTTATCCTTTATTTCATTTATTTATCACATAGCCTTGTAAGATTGACAGCCAATATTATTTTCTCCATTTTACCAGTGGAGATGTGTAGTTTTTCAGCAATCAGAAGGTAGACTCCAGAAACCTGAGTCTGGTACTTTTTCCCACCAAGCGTCTCTCTTAAAGCTCACAAACCTGCCAGCATCTCTCTAGGGAGTTCATAGGTAGTAAAAGTTTGAAATAATTCTTCAGTCCCTTAGGAAAAAGCAGAAGAGAAAAAAAAAAAAAAAAAAGCAAAATGAAGTCTTGTTCCCAATACAGAAGGGAATTCATTACCGAAGAATCTTTGAAAACACATACTCCCACAAACAGAACCATTTGTAACCTTGCCATAAATGGTATCCTGTCTAATTCTCACTAAAAACTCAGAAGGTGAATCAGTGCAGATTCACTGAGGACTGAAGAATTATCTGGCTGTTCGCTCTGCTCAGAAGGTGAAAGAAATATCTAAACATCAACAGTGCTGTGCTTGCTAAAGTCTTCTTGCAGATATTCATATATATATGAGAAATATTTAAATATATATGTATATACATGTATGAACAGTCCTTAAACTACCTATATGAATTACACTTTCTACATACTACAGTAGAAACCCTGGTGGTGTAGTCGTTAAGAGCCAGGGCTGCTAATTATAAAGGTCAGCAGTTCAAATCCACCAGGCACTTTTTGGAAACACTATGGGGCAGTTCTACTTTATCCTATAGGGTCGCTAGGAGTTGGAATCAGCTCAACAGCAATGTTTGTTTGTTTGTTTTGTTTTTAGCAAAAATTACCTCAGTAATTTTTGGGGAGAGGTAGATGAATCTGTGTGAGAAGACTTCCGTTTTCCAGGAGGAAAAAGAAGGCTCCAACCCTTACTGTCCCTACTTCTCAAAATTCAGAGTTGAGAAATCTTGTTGATAGACAATAGACCATACTGACCTGGAGTAAGGCCTAAGAGTACAAAAGGTTAGAAACTCGGTTGTCCAGTTGATTCCAACTCATGGTGACCCCATGTGTGTCAGAGGAGAACTGTGCTCCACACGGCTTTCAGTGACTGATTTTTCAGAAGTCGATCGCGAGGACTTTCTTCTAAGGCACCTCTGACTTGACTCAAGCATCCAACATTTTAGTTAGCAGCTGAGTGTGTTAACCCGCCATGGTGTAAAGTGTTCCCACATATGGAGATACTCCAAATATCATATGATAAATGCTTTACAAATGTTATTTTAAAGCCTTCAGTATAGAAACGTTTTACAGCAGTGAAATACACTTTTAATTTCTTTATATGAGTGGTTCTTACATTGGGGGGTGGGTTATAGAGTCTGTTGAAAATCTTATGAGAGATATGAACTTTTATGTAAAAGTGTGCCTATAGACACTATACATGCAATTTTGCATTTAATTTTAGGATTTTTCTCATTACCTGAAGCCCATAGGTAGCTCATCTAGAAAAAATTTTCTTCAAAGTTTGAACCAAGGAACACTCTGTCAGAATCACTTGGATTGATGGCTATAAGTGAGGTAGTATGTGTAGTGAATAAGACAACAGTTCAGAGCTGACCTGCCTGGGTTGAAGCTACAGTATCACTCACTAGCTGGTTGACATATCTGTGTCTCATGTCCTTCTCCTTCATGTTCTAAGGATTAAAATAGTTATTATCAGTAAATAATAATGCCTGGTATATAGCAAGTGCAATACAATTATTAGTTTTCAAAACATTCAAATAACTGCCAAAAAAAAAAAAATCAAATATCTGTATGCTACCTTAGACCTACAAAAAAAAGAGCCTCTAAGGGCAAGTTTCTGGAAGCTCCCCTGGTGATTAATATTTGAATACCAATATCATAAAACATCCAGAAACAACTAGTTTTAAAAGTTCTTTATATGATAACCACCAGAGTTTTGTAATTTTTCATATCCAAATTCCTGGATAAGGTTCAATCTGAATAAGATACAGACTCAAAACTGGTTACAAATATTTCGAACATTTTTTTTCTCTTATCAACAAAATAAGTAAATTTGTCATACATTAAACACTATGGTTTAAGAAGCAAAGCCTCTCCGGAATTGTTAAGAGGTAATTAAGGAGTCTTTTTTTTAATTAAGGAGTCTTATGCCATATTCTTCCTTTACTCTCTACTCACATTGTGGGCTGAACTTCATACATGTCATTGTGGTTTGTCTTCATCACATCACATATCAAGTCATTATTGTTAACACAGGGTTCCAGAAGTTGAAAGCACTAGTGAGAACCTGGCCACACCGATGGCACTCAATTGATAAGGATTCAGAAGATTCTCGCATTCATTCAACAAATACTTATGCAAGGCACTTGGGATTCCTCAGCGAATAAAAAAGAAAGCTTACATTCCAGTGTACATGTGATGTGTGGGAAGGGGAAAACAGACATTAACAAAATTAATAAAAAAATATATGGTGTGTTAGTTGGCGATACTAAGGATTAAGTGGGAGGACACCAGTATTCAAGTTCCTTAACAAAACCCTGCTGGTGTAGTTGTTAAGAGCTATGGCTGCTGACCAAAAAGTCGGCAGTTCGAATCCACCAGGCTCTCCTTGGAAGCCATATGGGGCAGGGGGGTCGCTATGAGTCAAAATTGACTCGATGGCAAAGGGTATGGTAATGGGTAACAAAACTTATAAAAAATACATTGCATCATTTGTGATAATGCTTTTACTATTAATACTTTTTTAGTCACTTTTTCACTTTTTGTTCTCTATTATTCTCTCACACATACACATACTCAAGACAGAGGTAATATAAATGACATTGCACAGAAACACATAAAAATTTTTCCTGCCTGGGATTCTCTAAAAGTATCCTTATCTCAGGGTTATCTTCTCTATAATTGGTTGCTTTGTATAAAGTTATACTTACTATTAATAAGTATTAGTTAATGAAGCCTGAATTTCTGCCTTGGTCCCTTTTGCAATGATTCCGACCTGATAATCTTTATCTCGGTTCCTTCTTAATTTTGGATTGTAGCTCTGTCCTCAACACTAACCAAAATATTCATTGTATTTATTTATTTATTTTTTTGTCTCTCTCTTTCCTATTCTTTCTGTCTCAATTTCTCTCTCCCTCTTTCCTTCTCTCTCTCTCTCACGTGCACATGCACACACTTTTTGAATGCATAGGATGAAGTGTTTAACATGCCTTGTGCCCTTGAAGGCAGACCTTTGTTACCAGGGAAATGGCCGTGTTTCAGAAGCCTTGATAATGAGAAAGAGGCTCAGCAGAAGATAAAGAATAGACATGCATTGTTCCACTAGATGAAAGGCTCTAAGCTGGTGGCCTGCTGGCAGGATTCAGCCTACAGTCATATTTTGTTTGGCCCACACAGGCCAATTGGTTGCTAACATTTAAAAATAAGAATTTTTACATAAAAATTCAGACTTCTGGCTTCTCTTGGAAAAAAAGATTTGAGGGGTCTTGCAAGACTAGGCCTGCACTCTTACATGTAAATCCAAAGCGAAGCTGAGTACCAGCCGTGCCCTTTAGATGGGCTGTGTATGCTGTAGTTCACCACTGTCCCCGTCACACCCTATTGTGTTCTTGACACTGAGCCAGAGTTCCAGTTGCCATTTTCATTACACACGGTGTTGTTTATCATCATACTTGTCCTGCTTCTCATATCCAGTCCACTTTATTTTTGATATCTGTCTGGCACTTGAGTTTATAAGCTCTGTTTTAGACTCTCTGTCCTTTGCATGAGATTTGTAATCTTGATTCCTAATATATTTCTAACCCTCATCAGCAGAATATCCTGCTGAATGAAGTCCACCTGATTTCTTCACCTTCTCTATTCTTAACAGTTGGAGGCTTGGTGGCCCAGTGGTTGAGCTATACCTGCTAACCAGAAGGTCAGCAGTTTGAATGCACCAGTCATTCCTTGGAAAACCCATGGGGCAGTTCTACTCTGTCATATAGGGTCACTATGAGTTGGAATCCACTGAACAGCAACGGGTTTTTTAATGTTGTTGCAACTGGATAACTAATCAGTAGTGGTCAAGTGCTTTTGACAGGTTCCTCAACAATTCTGCAGAAATCATAAAGCCGAACAACACCAAGTATTGTTGGAGAAGGCCAGGCCGTAAGTTTTTTCTCAATTAAACACAATCTCTTATTTCCTTTTCTTGGCTGTACTCTGAAAGTAGGGGCGGCCTCAAGAAGCACCAATAATAGTAGCTACAAAATTTACTTTTAACATACCTTTTAATACATTATTCTGATTAAAAGTAGAAAACAACTTTCCCTTCTTTAAGACATTTTGACTTTAGCCAGCAAGAGAGTAAGGAGACATGAAAACTAAATACAATGTGGGATCGTGAAATAGATACTAAGGAGAAAAAAATATCAATGAGAAAACTGATGAAATCTGAATACAACTTCTAGTTTACCTAACAGTAATGTACTGATGTAGTTTCCTGATTTAGATCATTGCCCTATGGTTATGTAAGATGTTAACATTAGGAAGAGCCAGATAAAGAGTATATAGGAACTCTTTGTACAAATTTTGCAACCATGTCTAAAATTATTTCAAAATAACATGTTAAAAATTTTAAAAGAGATCCTGAATTTTTATTTTGATGTATTCATAGAGGAAAAAATAAACAAAACATATCCATGGTCTGGAGAAGAGTAAAAAAAAAAAAAAAAAGAAAAAAAAATTTTTTTTTTTTTTTAAACAACACTACATGTTTGTATAGACATCCTTCTGTAACTGCATATACCATTCCCACAGCAGAAACTTTGTTCAAACAGTTGTTAACCTGCCATGAGTTGACTGTTTGCCTGGATTTTCAAATAGCCCTATAGACCACTCACAGGTTGGGAGGTGGCATTACTCTATTTTGGTCTCCAGTTATTGACTGCTTGCCTGGATTATCTACAGAGATAGCTAATAGCTCTTGAACACTGGTATGGTGTGTCCCATTTTAATACCTGCAGTGGGTAAGCTCCCCTGGCACCTCTCTCATCCTAATAGAAGGATCTAGCTGAGTTCAACTGATTCCATATACACGTCACTCTGAGGGCTACTATTTTCTCCCTTGGATTCTCCACACCATTGTTAGTCAAATCTCTTTGCTATCCACATTGGTGCTTGCTATTTTTACGTCATCATGCCCCAGTCATTCAATAAATATATATTGAGCACTTATGTGTCATGCACTGTGCTATGCATGTACAAGACAGAAGGTAAACTTGATAGACACGAACCCTATCCTTACGGAGCTTGGTTAATAAACAGTTTGCTATGTTTTCTAACATCATTCCTTTGTTTTAATTTAGTTATTTTAGTCGTGTAATGATAACTTCTCTCTGGTTCCTTAAAAAAATCAAAATTTTTGGTTAAAAAAGATCAAGTATCCAAAAAAATCAAAAGATTTCTTTCAAATCACCAAGTTATTACCTATTGTGTGTGATTAGCTCAGCTTTCTGCTGTATTGACATCTACGACTTTCATTTTTGAAAAATAACTACATTGTCAGTCTACACATTTTGACATCTAAAACTAAGATTTATGTATTTGTGAATATGGGCATGAACATGCAAAGTCTTGGAGGCCATGGGTCTCCTTCTTTTCAACAGTATGCTTCCATGGCAACAGGACCTATTAGAGAGAAGCAAACTTGTCACCACAACTTTAGGTCCCAGTGATTTCACAGAAAAGATAAAAAGATATATGGCAACTCTATCTTGCCCCATCTTTTACATAAAGTAATCTCTCAGAAATATGGTCAGTATTTGAGATGAACAAGTGCTTAAAAATTAAAAGGCCCTGAGAGAGAGAAAAAGCCTATTCATATCAAGGAAGTTTGAAAACTTAGTGAAAAGTAGAAGAAAACATGATAGGACTGCAATCTTTAACTTCTTTTTTTTTCTTTTTGCACAGTGAACAATTCATCCAAAGTTTAAAATATGAAGATGCAGATTATCATTAAGATAAAAAAATGTTCATCCTTAAGAATTTGTACTTTGGGGCCCATGAATAGTAAAAAAGAAGTTTATCCATTAAGATTGAAGAAATCCTATCTTTACAGTGTCATTTATTACTTGGACCAGAAAATACTTCATTAAGTTCTTTGAACTTTGAATGTCAATGCACTTTCTCCAAAACCATTGTATGAACTTATGATGGTCAAAGGCAGAGAGTCCCTAGTAAGATAGAATCAGTGGCAGAATTTTCAGTCCAATACTTTTGTGCTTTTACACTGACTTTCCAAGTCTCTTTGCTCTGAAACATCCTATATTAATTCTGTCAAACTCAGTTTATCAGAGAATGTTGCTAATAAAGAAGTCCTGGCAGCACAGTGGTTAAATGCTCAACTGCTAACTGAAGGGTCAGCAGTTCAAACCCATCAGCTGCTCCACAGGAGATAGATGTGGCAGTCAGCTTCTGTAAGGATTACAACTTTGGAAAGCCTATGGGACAGTTCTACTCTGTCCTCTAGGGTCATCATGAGTCAGAATTGATTCCATGGCAATGGGTTTGGGTTTTTTGGCTGCTTATAAAGCTACGGAGCCCTGGTGACACAATGGTAAAAGGCTACAGCTGCTAACCAAAAGGTTGGCAGTTTGAATTCACCAGCCACTCCTTGGAAACCCCATGGGGTAGTTCTTCTCTGTCCTTCAGGGCCGCTATGAGTTGACAGCACCTAAATACAACAACAATAAGGCCCTAGAATTAACTCCTATATCATTAAGCTTTGTGACCACAGACGGCACCAAAAATGCTACTCTCATCACAAAACTGCAATTTCATAATTGTTTATTGATGGTGTCATAATGATTAAATGCAATCAAGTGCATATTACTTATGTGGACTTAATTTTATTGAGGGATTTGGCCCAGGTTATGTGATTATCTATTTGTTTTAAAGATGTATCCCTTTCAGAGATGAGAGAGTAATTTCTGTAAGGAAAAATTAACACAGCCTGCTCACTGGATATTCAAATTTTCTTATTTACTTTTAACTTAAATAGAACATAAACACATACCCAATCAATAAATAATATTGTCTGATGTCCTGAGCAATGCATAGACACACATACAAATGTGTAAATTACATCTTATTTTGAAAGATTATTTTATAAAGACACTAGGATTCTGTATTACCGTTTTGTGAATTTTTAAATATTTGTGAGAGAGCATTTGAAAGAAAATTTAAATATAACTTTAGTAAACAAGTATTTTTTAACCTGTCTTGTGTGCTGGGCAAAACAAGCTGAGGAAGATACAAGGAGAAGTTATACGGCAAATCTCATCTCTTACTGCCTTTCTGGGGATATTCCCTTGCCTCCCAGATAAGGCTAATAGAGGGATGATGTATAGGGAGGGGTTGATTATCAGGACTGAATATGATAGTCATAGGATTTAGAATTAGGTTATTAGGAGTTAAATTTAGAACATCAGAACTGAATTTATTGTACTTTTACGTTCTGTCCCAGCAGTCTGTCCATGGTAAAGAGTATTTAATGGCCAAAAAGCAATTTGCACTCTTGCAATTGTTTATTTTCTTAATAAATACCATTTTCCACCAGGATGAAAGCTCTGGAAACACAGAGACTGCATCTGCATCCAATCTAACACAAGAACTGGCAGGTAGTAAACGCTCCATAATTAACCAACCAGCTGCGGAGACTAAGCCAAGAGCAAGAACCACCTTTTTTGTTTAAATTTGTAAAACTTAAATTAGTATATATATATAGAAAGAGAGAGAAAGAGAGTGTATGTATGGAGAGAAAGGGAGAGAGAGATATGGAGTTTACCATATAAACAGGTACTTATGGAAACATTTTTATAGCAGAAGAATAAAATGCTCTTTTTTCTTTCTTTTTTTAAAGACAGCTATGATGCAGTCCTGGTAGCACAGTGGTTAAGCATTCGGCTGCTAATCAAAAGGTCAGCAGTTCGAATCCATCATCTACCCCTTAAAAACTCTATAGGGTAGTCTACTCTGTCCTATAGGGTCACTATGAGTGGGAATCGACTTGATGGCAACAGGTTTGGTTTTTGGTGTTTATGGTGGCAATGAAGAGAATGGACTGACTACAGTAAAGAGAAATGAGTGTTACCAAACTTTTGAAATGGGGACCAATTGCAATAGTCCAAGTAAAGGGTAATAAGGTCCCGCCCTGAAAAAGAGACACTCTAGAAATAAGGATAAACCGTAAATACATATTACTTCTTAGTTTAGAATTATCACAATCCCTGAAATTTAATTAATTGGATAAATTGATGACAGGCACTGAAATAACCAGATGGCAGTTGGAAATGCAGGAAATAATTAAAAACAACAAAATACTTGATTGTAAGTTACTGTGTTAGTGAAGAACATTCAAACACAGGCTCCCTGGAGATACAGCTCAATTTTTCCTGATTATACAGTGATAGCAATTGATCCAGTGCATCAACATTAGCTGTATAGATGAGTCAGTATAGACCTTCATTGTAACTGGTTAGGAGAGGTCATGTAACTGACTCTAATATCTGGAAACATCCACTAATTTCTAACAAATTATGTTTATTGAACAAAATACTGCCCACTAAAATCGGTGTTTAGATATTATTATCACCATTATTTGTCAATAGATAAAGAAACTATGCTTGAATTATTAAATATCTCTGTTAATGAATGTTTATCCATTTTGGCTTTTCAAAAGACTAATTAGTGGCAAAAAATAAAATAATCTATTCTGTTTTTATGATTTTCTGAACTCAAATATATCAATGATCATGAAGGTGGTGAAGGACCGGGTAATATTTTGTTCTGTTGTACATAAGGTCTCCATGAGTCGGAGCCAACTCAACAGCAACTAACAACAACAATAGCTTGTACCATTTTTATCTAAGTAATGAGAGGTAAAAGGTGATATTATTTTTTACAAGACACAGAGGGTACAGAGGCTGTCCTGTTAGCCTTGAAGAATAAATGACTGTATGATTAGAGGGTCTGCGTAGAAGTCCACGAGACAAAGAATGCTGGGTGGTCTCTAGGAGCTGAGAGTAGTCCCTAGCTGACAGCCAGAAAGAAAACAGGGACCTCACTGGGTATCTGTATATATATACAAACCCAAAACCAAACCTGCTGCCATCAAGTTGATTCTGACTCATAGGGATCCTATAGGACAGAGTAGAACTGTCCCATAGAATTTCCAAGGAGCGGCTGACGGATTTGAACTGCCAACCATTTGGTTAGCAGCCAAGCTCTTAACCACTATGCCACTAGGCCTCTCTGTGTGTGTCTGTGTGTATACACATGCACACTATATATATTATATAAAGATAATATATATATAAAGACCCATTATTAAAAAAAAAGTTATAAAAAGGGAAAACATTCTCCTAATCAATTAATTGTATGTGTGTGTGTATGTGTGTATATATATATATATATAAACCAAAAACCCACTGCCGTCGAGTCGATTCCTACTCATAGCAACTCTATAGGACAGGGTAGAACTGCCCTTACAGAGTTTCCAAGGAGTGCCAGGCGGATTCCAACTGCCGACCTCTTGATTAGCACTTAACTATGTCACCAGGGTTTCCATATACATATTGTTGTTGCTAGGTGCCATCAAGTCAGTTCCTACTCATACTGACCCTGTGTACAACAGAACGAAACACTGCTCAGTCTTGCGCCACCCTCACAATCGTTGTTATGCTTGAGCCCATGGTTGCAGCCACTGTGTCAATCCATCTCATTGAGGGTCTTCCTCTTTTTCACTGACCCTCCACTTTACCAAGCATGATGTACTACTCCAGGGACTGATCTCCTGATAATATGGCCAAAGTATGTGAGATGGAATCTCACCATCCTTGCTTCTAAGGAGCATTCTGGCTGTACTTCTTCCAAGACAGATTTGTTCATTCTTTTGCCAGTCCATAGTATATTCAATATTCTTCACTAATACCATAATTCAAAGGTGTCAATTATGCATATATATATATACACACACACACATACCCTTGTGGATAAAAGCTGTGATAAAGAAAAGACTACGTATGAAAATAAGGTATAAAATACAAGTAGTAATCACAGATATTTTCATATTCTGTTATTGTTGTTACTGGAGCCTTGGTGGTGCAGTGTTTAAAATGCGCAGCTGTGACTGAAAAGTTGGCAGTTCAAATGCACCAGCCATTCCACGGGAGAAAGATAAGGCAGTATTCTTCCATAAAGATTTACAGTCTTGGAAACTCTATGGGGCAGTTCTACTCTGTCCTGTAGGACTGCTATGAATCCAAATCAACTTGATGGTAATGGGTTTGAGTTTTTTTTTAATTATTAATATTGTTGTTGCAGGTATCCGAAAATATCATTTACTCTCATCACTATTTTCAAGTTAAAATAGTTGTTAGATCCACCAATGGAGCTTATGCAATGTGTTAGTAATGAAACATATAAAATACATTAAAAATATTTTCATAACTATATTTCAATATAATTATTTTCCTTTGTAATCCTGAATTTTTTAATGCATCTTTATACACAAATGCATTTTTTATGCATTATTCTGAGAAGGGATCCATAGGCTTTGCTTGACCACCAAAGAAGTCGTCCATGGCAATTTATGTGTGTAAAAATACCGTACATATATGTGTGTGTGTATACACACACCATATTTTTACACAAGTAACACATGCCGTCTATGTTTGTTTGCCAACCTCTGCCTCCCCCTGTGATGTATTTTCGTAAGCATGCTATGCAAAATTTTTTATGGCAACATGTAAAAAAATTAGCAAAGCAATGCTTATGAAAATACCTCGAGGGGGAAGGAGCAGTTGGTAAACAAACATAGAAAGGGCACATTATTTGCATAAAAATGCAGTGTTAAACAAAACACTGCTGTCAAGTCAATTTTGACTCATATATATATATGGAGTCCTGGTGGCACGGTGGTTGATAGCGCCAGCAAGCTACGGCTGCTAACCAAAAGGTTGGCAGCTTGAATCCACTAGTCACTCCTTGGAATCCCTATGGGGCAATTCTACTCTGTCCTATAGGGTCACTACGAGTCAGAATCAACTTGAAGGCCGTGCATTTGGTTTTTTGGTTTATATATATACAGAGAGAGAAATGCCCTGTGTTTTAGTTACTTAGTGCTGTTGTAACAGAAATACCACAAGCAGGTGGCTTTAACAAAGAGAAATTTACTTCCTCACAGTACAGTATGCTAAAAGTCCAAATTTAGGGCCTAGGCTCCAGGGGAAGGTATTCTCTCTCTGTCTGCTCTGGAAGAAGACCCTTGTCCTCAATCTTCCTCCGGTTGAGGAGATTCTCAGATGCTGGGTCCTCGAGTCCAAAGGATGTGCTCTGCTCCTGATGCTTCTTTCTTGGTGGTATGAGGTCCCCCATTCTCTGCTTGCTTCCCTTTCCTTTTATCTCTTGAGAGATATGGGCAAACTGTTGCCCAATTCTGTGTCATTTTCATGATCATTCTTTTAAGTAAGGGTCACACTTTTGTATTTCTTCACGTATCTATTGATTGATTTGGAATTTTATCCTCTGAGTATATGTTACAAATATATATAGTATCTATTACTGATACATTGTAAAAAGACTGGATTCTCTTACATTCCTCAAAATAGTATTGTGCGGTTTTTCTTTTTGGTTTTGTTGTTGTTTTAGCAGGAAGTTAATTTGGCTGAACTCACCCAGAGATAGTGGCAGAGTTTATACTCAGGATCTCAGACTCTCCATCTATCCATTTCTCCTTTCCTGTATTGTCTCCCTCACTCCCCAGTTGCCCTGCAGCCTAAAACTGTGTTCTCTAGGTCCTCAAGACAGTAAGACTGCAGATTTTTATCTAAGTATTAACTGCTCCTGTGGAATGTTCTACATATGTCTATGAGGTCGAGTTGGTTGATTTTGGCCTTTAGGTCTTGTGTACTTCTGCTGAGTTTCTTTCTGGATGATCTGTTCTTTACCAAGAGTGGTGTGTTGAAGTCTCCTACTATTATTGTGGAACTGTCTATTTCCTCTTTTCAGTGCTGTTGGAGTTTGTGTTATATATTTTGGAGCCCTGTTGTTGAGTGAATAGATATTTATTAAGATTATGCCTTCTTGGTGGATTCTCTTTAATCATTATATAATGTCCTTCCATGTCTTTTATGGTGGGTTGCCTTAAAGTCTGTTTTATCTGAGATTAGTATTACACTTCTGCCCTTTTTTGGTTACTGTTTGCTTGATGTATTTTTTCCATCCTTTCATTTTTAATATATTCATTTCTTTGTGTCTAAGGTGTGATTCTTATAGAAAGCGTGTTGATAGATTTGTTGGTTTGTTCATCCGTTCTGCCATTCTCTGTCTCCCCATAGATGCATTTAAGCCTTTTACATTCAGCATGATTATTGACAGGTATGAGTTTATTGTTGTCATATTGTTGTGCTTTTATTTCCAACTTCCTTTCAAAGAATTCATTAAGTGAAAAGAGAGATGGTGGCAGCTCAGTATATCAAAGCTCAGTTATCAGTTGGCTTATTCTTGTATCTTTAGTCTTTTGTGGATGTCTTATGATGTGTTGTATGGTAACACTGAAAAGTCAATCTTACACAAGCAATTGCTGCATAGATGCTATTTCAAAACTGTTGTTTTATCTCTAATATATTAAGTATTTCTACTTCATCAGCTTTGAAGTTGGCTTTTCCCATCAGACAGTCAAATTTCTTGCTACCCAACAATATGTATGGTGTCTGATGGATAAAGCATTAATAATATACCATATTTATTACTTGTAGTTTCAATTATTCTACTAAATATTAACACAGTAAATCTTCACATCAGTACTTAACAGTGATTTTACAGACGAGTAATTCTTGTTCTGGAGCCCTGGTCAGTGGTTTGAATCCACCAGCAGCTCCTTGAAAGCCGTATGGGGCAGTTCTACTCTGTCCTATAGGGTCGCTATGAGTTGGAATCAACTTGGCAACAACAGGTTTGGCCTTTTGTTTTGGTTTGGTTTGGCTTTTTGGTTAATTCTTGTTTTACAAATGAATAAACTGAGTCCCAAGATTGTTCGGTAATTTGTCCAAATTACACAGGTAGCATACAGTAGAATGAAAGAGCCTGTGTACAAAGCCACTATGCTTTACTGCCTCTGAAAAGCATGAATCTTTGTCTCTTGTACTAGCTTGGATCATTACTGACCACTGAAAAATTATTTATAAGGCTACATTTGTCTAATTTTGCCTAATTTTTTAAAATGTATTTTCTAAAGTAAATAAACATTGTAATTGGAAGCTTTTATTTAAAACCCAGATTAGTTTCAGAATCAGTCTCTTTCTTAATTTGTGATTTTATTTAGTATATATGATTGACACAGAAATTCTTTAAGCATTAAAGCAAGTTCCAGAATACTCAACACTTGTCCATTCTCCTTTTTAATTTATTATTTGCAAAGCAACTTACAGGCAAATTGGGTTCAATCTGACTAGTGCATTATGTTATAATCTTACTTCTACTGTAAAAGAAGAATTTTTCTGTCTCTGTCTCTCTCCTGTTTGCTCTTATCATGAACCTGACATGCTGTAAGACATGAGCATGTGTACTTAAGCAAAATGGTTATTTCTTTAACTTGACTTGCTATGGTACCCCAGAGATTAATACTGTTACTGAGTTCACAGGTCTCTTGAGCATGTGAATTTCCATGAGATTCTATTCAACTGGGGCAACTAAGAAAAAAGAACAATGTCCCTCTATACAAGGTGGGTTTTGCATTGTCCCACACATAGCCTGCTGATGGCTGTGGGATGGCAAAGTCATCTTCATTAGGCGGAATTTAATAGTGAATCAAAGTTCTTGTGGAGAATAGACTGATCTAAACTTTAGCCTCCCTTGGGTCCTGCTGAAAGATTAGAGGGAAAAGAGTAGGGCCTTAGTAAGTTGAATGTATCAGATTGTTTTTCACTAATAGTTCTCTTGTAAAACTCTGCCCAGTTTAACCCTTAAAAAAAAAAAAAACAACAGAGAGAGAGAGAGAAAGGGTGGGACGGGGGCGGAAAAAAATCTTAGATACTGCGCCACGGGCATTGATTTCGTTGATTTTTGAGATATACTCTTATGCCTTTAGCAAGTTCCACAGCTTTGAGCATGTTGTACACATGACCAAAATGTATCCATCAAGAGTAAAATTGTCTTTCTTGCTAACATATATAATAGTCCAAGCCAAATGCCACATTGTCGTAACTTTAATTTTTTTTTTTAATTATAATGTTTAATTGCCATTTAATTTTGCTTTTAGTTTTGTTGTGTGATTGGAGATTCTGAGACTCAATCTAAGGATGCAGCTCTTTAATAAAATTTGTTCATAAATATTAACAATCCAGGAAGAGTTAAAGGTGGAGGAAGAAAGGAGGATCAGCACAGGTAATGCATCTACCAGCACCTGTATGGCAGGTTCAGACATAGTTAACAAGAAAAAAGGAAGGAGAAACAAAATGTGTTAGGTGATCTTCATAGTCTAAAGAAATCTCTGTTGGACAACTGGGCATTTTGCTCCTTGCCTTTTATTTCCAACTTCCTTTCAAAGAATTCGTTAAGTGAAAAGAGAGATGGTGGCAGCTCAGTATATCAAAGCTCAGTTATCAGTTGGCTTATTCTTGTATCTTTAGTCTTTTGTGGATGTCTTATGATGTGTTGTATGGTAACACTGAAAAGTCAATCTTACACCAGCGATTGCCACATAGATGCTAAGGAATCTGAAAAATCACAAAATAGAAATTGCTACTCTCTCGGGTGTAAAGTGGCACTGATAAGAATTAATGTGCCTAAAAAGATTTGGGTAGGTTTCTTTTTCCGTTTCTGATGGGGTAGAAAAGGCATTGATTTATTTTTCAATAGAGTGAGAAGTAAGGTCTAAGAGAAAGAAAAAGACATAATGGAGATTTTTTCATGATTAACTCTGGTGTCTCAATAGAAAAGTAAATAAAAAGCTTACTACTACAAAGAAATTTGTTTCCCTTCCTATAATATTTTTATTTTAAAAATTTATAGGAACTAAATGTTTTTAATCAGTAATAAAAAAAACTATTGGAACTCTGAAAAATTAAACCTCACTTTAAAAACAAAGTACAGTTTTTGGGAGATGAATATAGTACTTCTGCTGAATCTGTGAGAGGAAAACTTTAGACACTCTTGAAAGAGTGTAGTAGTCAGGGTTTCAGCAGAGGGGGACCCTTCCTCTGGGATTCTGAAGAGAATTGAATGAAGGTACACTTTTTAGAAATGCGGTCAGGATTAAAGTCAGCAATGGTGAGTCAGCCAGGGACTAGCAATGGCCATTATCATCCTCAAGGCTACTGGGCAAGTGGAAGAATCTGTTTCTGTAGTCCAGTGGTAGCTGGAGCCAGGTGAGAGGGGCAGAGTCACAGAGCCTGAACAGGAGACAGGGAAGAAACACCCTGACCTCTTTCTCCTCCCACCCACTCATTTCATGCCATGCCTCCCAGTAGTCAAAACCTACCAGACAAATAAGGCCGGTGAGGCTGTCTTCAAGGGTCAGTACCACCCCTTTTACTCCCCAATGCACAGGTCAGAGCAAAGACAGAAGAAAACTGATGGTAACCGAACCGAAACCGAGCCCGTTGCCTTCGAGTCGGTTCCGACTCGTAGCGACCCTAGCTTGCAAACACAGAATGGCCAACTAAGATCTTGAAGGAGACATCACGTCCAATCTAGAGGAGGAACAGGAAAGATAAAATGTTCACATCACAGTCTTCAATGTGGGAGGAGTCCGCTTCCTGTGGCTAAGACTTTATTCTGCTGTAATCTCAGCAATGATCCCTAAGCTGCGACAGATCACAGGTTGGCAACTGACCATTAGGAAAAACGCTTCAGAAAGGAAATGGAAAAAAAGTGTGGAAAGATTCTATTTATTGTCGACCTTATTCATAGCAATGACACACATAATCTGTTTTATTCTAGTTAAACATACTGACTCTTATTTTTATTTTGATAGTGGGTTTTTTTTTTTTTTATCTTGCTATATCTGTATCAGATAGTATGATGTATTTTCTTCAAAATTACTTTTCTACTTGAAATGTTTCAACACTGTGCAGAGTTATATATCGATTTTAGTCTGAAAACATTCTCTTAACAGAAAAGAATACACTGCAATGAAATTAATATTTATGTGAAATGCTTCCTTTGGGGAAAGAAAATACATCATGCGCTATAACATCTTAGAGCTGAAGAAGACTTTAAAGTTAAAATCGAAAACCATTTTGCAAACGAGGACAAAAAAAAAAAAGAAATAGTTGTAGTTTTCTCATAGCAACATATTGCTGGTTTTTAGCAAAGTTAAGATCAGAACTTGGGTTTCTTGACTCCCCATCTGGTTTTCCCACCCTAAAAAAAAAAAAAACCCTACCATGGTGTTATTCCCATTTATATTCCATTATAAAGTAGTATCTATTATATTTCAAGGAGTCCATGGCTGGTGCAAATGGTTAACACACTTGGCTGCTAACCAAAAGGTCTGAGATTTGAGTCCACCCAGAAGTGCCTTGCAAGGTAGGATTGGTGATATACTTCCAGAAAGTCAGCCATAGAAAACCCTATGGAGTACTTGGGGTCACCATAAGTTGGATTCAACTCACCAGCAACTGGTTTTATTATATTTCATGAAAACAATAAATTCTATCCTAAAATAACCACTACAAAAGTACACTGAAAAGATGTAACTATCACCTTAATAGTTCTCAACCAAGGTCTGAAACACTGGGCAGGGTAGAAAGGGGTGCCCTTGTGGACATGTCAGGTGCTCCTGGGCCCGCCTGTACTCATCATCTTGCTGCCCATCCTGGATCTAAAATTAGCTCATTGGCAAACTGTGCAGTCCGGGCCTCAAACTCTGTGGCGTCAAGTTTTCTACAACAAACTGAGTTCATTATTTAGCAAGACCTATAGAAAGAAAAAAGAATTTACTTTGCTGTGTTTAGATCAACTCCATGAAGGAAATTGTCTAACTTAACAGAATTTTCTGGATGTAAATCAACTTGTTCGACCTTTGGTTCTCTTATCTTTTCACTACCACATACCTCGTATTATTTAATCTGATCATTTACTATTCCTATTTCCTCTTTTATGTCTGCAATTTTTATCTATGCTGTCTTGCTTTATTACACTTCCTCGCAGTAAGCAATGACCTAGATAGAAGGTCCAACCTTCCAGGCAGGTGTGTGCTTGCTGTGTGCTTACAGATAGGTCACCGAAAGTCCATGCAAATTAGGGCAACAGCAGAATTTCATCTGGAGTAACAGGTGTTTTGTAGAAGAGAACTGTAAATGACTCAGGTTGAATGATAGTTGCTGGTGTTCCTATATGCTTTCTTCTCATAGTTCACCAAACAGGTCATGTTATCACATCTGAACTCTGCAAAAATGGCCATGGAAACCTTCTGTGCTTAACGTTCCACCATATAAGGCATCGATCTTCTTAGGACAAGAAGATCGCCAAGTTTTCTGCAATATAAAGGTTTGCAAATTTTATTAATAAAATAATCGTTCATTGTAAGCCCATGTCGGTACCCTTCTCACTTTGTTTTGTTTTGTTTTCGTTTACTGACCGGTGAAATGTACACATACATCTAATACGGTTCTGACCTATCAGGTCTGTGATGTTGAAGCTGACTCCACAGAAGCGCTGGACGTCAAATGGAGGTGAACTATTCTTATTCCATTAAAACTTCCTCAATTTCACAGGCCACAGACAACCAGAAAGTACCATTCCATTAACATCATTGATTGAATTATGTCGCCCCCAAAAATGTTTGTATCAGTATGGCTGGGCCATGATTCCCGATATTGTGTGATTTTTCTTTTTTTTGTTGTTGTTGTAAATCCTGCCTCTATGATGTTAATGAGGGAGGATGGGCAGCCTTGTGTTAGTGAAGCAGGACTCAATCTACAAGATTGGATTGTGTCTTGAGGCAATCTCTTGAGACAAAAAAGAAAGCAGCCAACAGAGAGACAGGGGAACCTCATACCACCAAGAAAGGAGAACCAGGAGCAGAGCACGTCCTTTGGACCTGGGGTTCCTGCACAGAGAATCTCCTGGTCCAGGGGAACATTGATGAGAAAGCCAACAGAGAGAGAATGCCTTTCCACCGAAACTGACACCCTGAATTTGGACTTTTAGCCTAGTTTACTGTGAGGAAATAAATTTCTTTTTGTTAAAGCCATCGATTTGTGGTATTTTTGTTATAGCACCACTAGATGACTAAAACACTTACCAATCTGAAAATGAATTAGAAATTTTTAATCCTGTTAAGAATATACATATATAATTGGATTTTCACCATTGTTCTCACTCTGATCTCATTGCCTTTGCTAATTTTCTCCTTACCTTTCAACATGCACTCTCAGCTGTCTTTTCTATCAAATATTGAAATTAGAGTTTTCCCAAATATTCCCAAATGAGTTTATATTCATATCACCTAATATAGCAACCCTTAATAATTCGTACAATCATCCTCAGCTCCTTGCATTGGAACATTGAAACTGCTGGCAAAGTCTTAACAGCTCAGGGAAGCAGATGGTATGAGACAAGAAAGTGGTTTTACTAATTATTAGAGAAAAAGAAGTGAGCCACCTATATAAAGAACTATCACCCATCTCTCCACTCTGTTGGACAAAAATACTCTTGAGACTTTTTACATATTCACTGAAATTCATTTTCATTGAATTTTGAGGTCCAATTTAATATGAATTCACTGATTTAAAATTATTGGTAGATAAAGAGACAAGGTAGAAGAAGGAGGCCCCAGAGCATCAGACTACTTAGGCCTGAAGAGAGGAGTAAAGGTTTTAAACTGGCTTAATCTTCAGGTTTAAAGTTCTTACAAATAGCTTCTGTACCCCTCTCTGAGTCCTTAGATAGCCTCAAGGGCTGAGACTGGGGTGAGGCAAGTGTGGTGCCTAAGGCACATTATTTAAAGAGGCACTCACTCTTAGGGTTCTGCAAGTTCAGGGTTGGGATTTGCAAGACATTGCCTCCATAAATTTTGCACTCTAGGTGTCTTGCTTGCCTCATCCTAGTCCCAGCCCTGAGCCCAAACATTACTAGATTTGAGATTTGACAGCAAAACTCTACCTTGTGTTCTGATCACTCCTCATTCGCTGAAGACTGATATCTGGCCATGATCTTCCTCATTCTAATCCTTCCCAATAAGATATATAAGGTAAATTCAATACATGGACCTTTAAAGTTTCTCAACTTCTTCATCACCCACGATGGTTTCCTTTGCCCATTCTTCTTCACACCTTTCAAAGATCTGCTCAAATATTACTTTCTCAGGGGAGCTTTTCAGAAGGCCCAGCTTGATCAAATCCTCCTGTCATATACTTCATTGCAGATCTACTGCTCATTCAGAGAATGATCACAGTTTTGAAAGATTATGTTTATCTGTTATTGTTTGATGATTATCTTCTTTCTGCTACTAGATGACAAGGCACCTAAGGATCAGTTAGGTCTGTTTTGCTCGTGCCTTTATTCTTAGCGTCTACAAGGTGCCTGATACATAAAAGATACTTAATAGATGCACCTGATCCAAGCCATGATGTTTTCAATTCCCTCATATGCATGTGAAAGCTGGACAATGAGTAAGGAAGACCAAAGAAGAAATGATGTCTTTGAATTATGGTGTGGGCAAAGAATACTGAATATACCAAGGACTTGCAGAGGAACGAACAAGTCTGTCTTGGAAGAAGTATACAGCCAGAGTGCTCCCTGGAAGCGAGGCTGGCGAGACCTCGTCTCATACACCTTGATATGCTATTCAGGAGTTACCAGTCCTTTGAGAAGAACATCATGCTTGGTAAAGTAGACGGTCAGCGAAAAAAGGAAGACCCTCAATGAGATGAATTAACACAGTGGCTGCAACAATGGGTTCAAACACAGCAAAGATTGTGAGATGGGCAAAGGGCAGTCAGTGTTTCATTCTTTTGTACATGGGATCATTATGAGTCAGAACTGACTCAAGAGCATCTAACAACAACATGTATTTACATAGAAAGATGTTCACGTCTTTAACCACACATGTTAACCAGGACAAAACATCTCACAAAAGACCTTTAACCTGCAGAGAATCAGCCTGCATTCATTCACCTGAGAGAGCCAAAGTGTGTCATGCAAGAAATCTATTTCTGTATATCAATGAGCAAAAAAAAAAAAAGCAAGTTATAGAATAGTATGACTAATATCACCCCATTTCGACTTTTTAAAAACCTATATATTTTATGGAAACCCTGGTGGCATAGTGGTTAAGAGCTACATCAGCTAACCAAAAGGCCGGCACTTCAAATCCACCAGGTGCTTCTTGGAAACTCTATGGGGCAGTTCTATTCTGTCCTATAGGGTCACTTTGAGTCGGAATCGACTCGACCACGATGGGTTTTTTATATATTTTATAGGTATGTTCAGAGAAAATTGGTAAAACATATCAAATTATTGACATTATTTATATCCTTAGGAAGGGACTGGGGGAAATAATTCTGTTTTATATATTCCTGTATTATTGGGGTTTGCCACCAATATATAGTATCTTATATATTTTTATAATACTTAGATTGTAAAAAATAAAGTTTCCACTTTTGCTTTGGCAGAGAGTTTATATTAGTATATACAAGTCTAGATATTAAACTATACATAATTTTTATATATCAGAATATATATTAGTAAATATTGTCTTGGTAAGAAGACAAGTTTTTTTTAACAAATTAAAATCTTTCAGAATTTTAGGAGTTTGATTCTCTGGATTTTTAAATGATCACAGTGGCATAGGTGCTAAACTGCAAGACAATGAATTAAGAATATTACTAATCAAAAAAGGCCAGACTTAATGGTCTGGCTGAGACTAGAAGGACCCCAGAGCTCCCCAGACATTCTGTTAGCCCAAGACAGGAACCATTCCCAAAGCCAACTCCTCAGACAGGGATTGGACTGGACTATGGGGAAGAAAATGATACTGGGGGAGAATGAGCTTCTAGGATCAAGTAGACAAATGAGACTATGTTGGCATCTCCTGTCTGGAGGGGAGATAAGATGGTAGAGGTGGCCAGAAGTTGGCCGAATAGATACAAAAAGAGAGAGTGGAGGAAAGGGGTGTGCTGTCTCATTTGGGGGCGAGCAATTAGGAGCATATAGCAAGGTGTTTATAAATTTTTGTATGAGAGACTGACTTGATTTGTAAACTTCCACTTAAAGCACAATAAAAATTTTTTTAAAAAAAAGAATATTACTAATCACAAGACACATCTTGGAAGTTTCTCTTCATATAAAATATTATTATGAAATAATACTCTATAGCTCTCTGAAAATTGAAAGAAAAATATCCAATTGCAATAACTTAAATTTCATAAGGTTTTTTAGTGAATTGATTGCATTTTCCAGGTCTCTTATTAGTTGTATGTTGCTGTTAGTTCTACACGCTCAGTTTTTAATATGCTGCAGGAAGGATGAAGTGGAAAGATATTTTAAGTCCAGTGCCAATTTGTTCCAAAAAGTGAACCTGTTACAAATATGCATAAAGTGCCTCAAATTATCAATGGTTTTCACCAGACGTCCAAATATGTTTGTTATATATGAACTTACCAACTTTTTTTTTTTTTAACAACTCTCATCTTCACTGTACTGTGTAAGAGACTGCTTCCTTAACTTTTTTAGCTTATCTTGAAAAATGTGTTGTATATAAAGCAAGATGAAATAGCTGGCAGATCAAGTTAACCAGGACAAAGCAGCATCTCACAAAAGAACTTCAACCTGTACAGAGTCGCCCTGCATCTATTCACCTGAGAGCAGGGAGACAGCCAAAGTGTCTGATGGAAGAAATCTAGCAGGCAGCAAGAACCCAGCGCAATTAGAAATATAGCATAGAGAAAGCCCGCAATCAGCTGTAACTAACCATGTTTCCAAAGAAGAATTACTTGAATTCCAATCAAGACAGCTGTCTTTAGAATGGGGTGATTTTAACGGGTGGGCTCATGGGAGTATTACTAATCCTTCAGCTTACAATAGCTGACTTCAATAAACTAGCCTTTCACACTGCATGCTCTGACTTAGACATAGGAAATTGCAGGAGCAATTTTACTGAAATTCTTGCTCATCTAAATAGAGCCAAAAAGAAATCATAATAGACCATTTTCGTTACCTACTGAGCAGGAACCAAGGTCAATTCTAGGTTTGGCATAGTGCTCAGTACTTTGATTCTGCTTCACAAAGTCAAAATAATAATCATCTTTTGAGCTATTTTGCGTGAGGAATACTATTCACACACATCAGATTTCACTGAAAAGAAGCAAGGTGCTTTTTCTTCCTTCGTATTTAAATCAGTAAATACATATGAAATATCTATGATGTACAGGACACTCTCCTGGGTTGAAAATATTTATGCTTTTTCATTGTAACTTTCAAATATTTGTATTATGAGCATTATTTTCTGTTAAATACAGCCTGTTATTTTTGCAAAACATTATTTGCAAATAGTCTGCTAAATAGTAAGAAAATAAACTTTTCTTATAAGTGATCTAATGTAAACCTGTTATTTTTTATCCTTCTCTTAGGGAAAAAAATGCCAATTTTTTCCTTTATGAGGAAGCTATACGCTTCCTATTCTGTAGATATTTAATCCGTACAATATTCTATTTGCAGGGACTCTATTTTAAACATTTGACCATGTTAAAGTCACAGTTAAAGTTACTAAATGGTATCCTGCTGTCTATTTCTTTCTCAGGGTGTGTCAGTCAGAGTTTATCAGAAAAATATCTAGAAAAACAGAAACTGCTCTAACTATTTCAGTTAGGAAGGGGTTCGATATTTGGAATTAAAGAAAAACCCTTGGAACGGTTGGAGGGACAAAGGTCAGAGAAGGCCTCCATAAGCCCCCGGGTTTGCCGCTAGCTTTCAGGGATTCAGGAAGTTGTTGGCATAAGATGAATCCATGGAGAAGATCGCAGCTGCCTCTTGTACTGACTCAGGTAATTCTTGGAAAAATGGCCCAGAGTCTGTGGTAAAATGTCGTACCTGCTAAAGCCCACACATCTGCCTGATACTGCCAGAGGAAGAAAAACATGGCTTCTGCTTCTCTTCCACCTCGCAGATCTGACATGAGTGTGTCTCCTTGCATAATGTAACTCAGTGCATGGCTTGCAGAGATTCTGCGAAATGTAGCACCTAAGCATGCTGTCACCGCCATCCAAATGAGAGCAAAGAAGGGGGCAAATGGTGCCAAATTGCAACAGATAATCTATAGGCACCAGGTAGGACTGAAGCAAATTCTGTCCTAGTTGTATCTGTCAAAGGCATTTAGGCTGTGATTTAACATTTTGTGATTCTCACCTCACATTTGCTGAGGCGAATAACAGTTATGATCAGCTCTCAGTTATCCGTTTAGGGGATTTTGCTCTTTGATCCTCCCGCTTTTCTTAACCACTTGGGTAGAAAATTACAAACTTAAATCATTTAACAGATAAAGCCACAGATTAAAATTAGATTTTTTATATACAGTACCTGTAGACTTCATTGAAGGAGCCCTGGTGGCACAGTGGTTAAAGCGCTTCGCTGCTAACAGAAAGGTTGGCAGTTCGAACTCACCAGCCAATCCATGGGAGTAAGATGTGGCAGTCTGCTCTCATTGAGATTAGCCCCTTTGCCTTCGAGTCAATTCCGACTCATAGCAACCCTGTAGGACAGAGTAGAACTGCCCCTTACGGTTTCCAAGGAGTGCCTGGTGGATTCGAGCCGCCGATGTTTTGGTTAGCAGCTGTAGCTCTTAATCACTATGCTACCAGGCTTTCCCTCGTAAAGATTACAGCTTTGGAAATCCTATGCGATAGTTCTCCTCTGTCCTATAGAGTCACTATGAGTCTGAATCAACTCGATGGCAACAGTGGGTAATTAATTGATTTCATCGTTCAAGATTTGTACCATCTTCCTGCAAATAAGAGCTAATCAAAATTGCCTTTCATTATCTTTTATAGTGCCTTTCCCATTTCACATATTTATTCTCCTTCCAATTAAAGGAAGGGATATAGAATGACTTAAAATAAAAATCACAGGAAAAAAATACAATAAAATAAATCACCAGCTATTGTGAGTCCACTGTATGGTCTGCACTATGAGAGTAGCTTTATTTGTATCCTACTCAATCCTCACAACACTCTCGCTGCTTTTGATTCCTAAATAATGAGAACCAAAAACTACTAAAGCAGGAATGTTGTTGTTAGCTGCTCTTGATTCAGTTGATTCATGGTGACCCTATGCGTGCACCGTAGAATTGCTCCATAGGATTTTGGAAACCCTGGTTGCCTAGTGGTTAAGTGCTACAGCTGTTAACCAAAAGGTCATCAGTTCCAATTCACCAAGAGCTCCTTGGAAACTCTATGGGGCAGTTCTACCCTGTCCTAAAGGGTCACTATGAGTCAGAATCAACTCTAGGGCAACAAGTTTGGTTTTTTGTTCTGTTTTATTTTTGATCTTTTGGAAGCAGATTGCCAGGCCTGTCTTCTGAGGCACCTCTGAGTGGGTTGGAACTGTCAGCCTTTCGGTTAGTAGTCAAGCACTTAACCATTTGCTCCACCCCAGGGTAGGTAAAAATCAAATAATAAAGACAGCAAAGGATTATTAGATCAGAAACCCAGATTCAGGAAAAGGTTATAAGTAATCCTAAAATTTATATCTGAGCTTCTGAGCAACTAGAGCAGAAAAGTCACAAAATGAGTACAAGATACATTTTAGACTGTTCTGAGAAAAGTCCTGGGTGGGAAAGATGGTGGGAACATTCTTATTTCTTATTAATAAAGAATATTTTTGTTTTGTTTTTTTGTTTAATCATGCTTTAGGTGAAAGTTTACAGCTCAAGACAGTTTCTCATACAAAAATTTATACACATACTGTTATGTGACCTGAATTGCAATCCCAACAATGTGACAGCACACCCCCCTTTCCACCCCGGGCTTCCTGTGTCCATTCAGCTAGCTCCCACACTTTCTGCCTTCTCATCCCACCTCCGGACAGGAGATGCCCATTTACTCTCACGTACCTACTTGAAGGAAACTCTGGTGGCGTAGTGGTTAAGTGCTATGGCTGCTAAAAAAAAGGGTCAGCAGTTTGAATCTACCAGGTGAACCTTGGAAACTCTATGGGGCAGTTCTACTCTGTCCTCTAAGGTTGCTATGAGTCGGAATCAACTCGACAGCACTGGGTTTGGTTTTTTTGGGGGGGATCTACTTGAACTAAGATTCTTCACGAGTATTATTTTATGTTTTATAGTCCAGTTTAATCTCTGTCTGAAGAGTTGACTTCTGGAATAGTTTTAGTTCTTGGTTAACAGAGAGCCTGGAGGCCATGTCTCCTGGGGTTCTTCTAGTCTCAGTCAGCTCTTTAAGTCTGGTCTTTTTATGTGAATTTGAGTTCTGCACCCCACTTTTCTCCTGCTCCGTCAGGGACTCTCTGTTGTGTTCCCTGTCTGGGCAGTCATTGGTGGTAGCCGGGCACCATCTAGTTCTTCTGGTCTCAGGCTGATGGAGCCTCTTGTTTATGTGGACCTTTTGTCTCTTGGGCTAATATTTTCCTTGTGTCTTTGGTGTTCTTCACTCTCCTTTGCTCCAGGTGGGTTGGGACCAATTGATGCATCTTAGATGGCCACTTGCTAGCTTTTAAAACCCCAGGTGCCACTGACCAAAGTGGGATGCAGAACATTTTCTTAATAAGTTGACCTAGATGTTCCCCAAAACCATGGTCCTCAGACCCCTGCCCCTGCTACTATGTCCCTTGAAGTGTTTGGTTGTGTTCAGGAAGCTTTTTAGCTTTTGGTTTAGTCCAGTTCTGCTGGCTTTCCCTGTATTGTGTGTTGTCCCTCCCTTCACCTAATTATTGTCTACTGTCAGTGGGCACCTAGGTTATTTCCATCTTTTTGCTATTGTGAACAGTGCTGCAGTGAACATGGGTGTGCATGTATCTACTTGTGTGACAGTTCTTATTTCTCTGGGATATATTCCAAGAAGTGGGATTGCTGGACCATATGGTACTTCTATTTCTAGCTTTTTAAAGAAGCACCAAATTAGTTTCCTAAGTGCCTCTACCATTTTACATTCCCACCAGCAGTGTATAAGTGTTCCAGTCTCTCCACAACCTCTCCAACATTTATTATTTTGTGTTTTTAAGATTAATCTAGCCTTGTTGGGGTGAGATGGTATCTCATTGTAGTTTCAATCTGCATTTCTCTAATGGCCAATGATCTTGAGGATTTCCTTATGTATCTGTTAGTCACCTGAACGTCTTCTTTGGTGAAGTGCTTGTTCATATCCTTTGCCTATTTTTTAATTGGGCTATTTGTTTTTTGTTGTTGAAGTTTTACAGTATCTTGTAGGTTTTAGAGATTAGACCCTGATCGAATATGTCATAGCCAAAATTTTTTTCCCAGTCTCTAGGTTGTCTTTCTACTCTTTCGGTGAAGTCTTTGATGAGCATAAATGTTTGATTTTTAGGAGCTCACAGTTATCTAGTTTTTCTTCTTGTGTTTGTACATTGTTAGTAATGTTTTATATTCTGTTTACGTCATGTATTAGGGCTCCTAGCATTGTCCCTATTTTTTCTTCCAGATCTTTATTGTTTTAGATTTTATATTTAGGTCTTTGATCCATTTTGAGTTAGCTTTTGTACATGGTGTGAGGTATGGGTCTTGTTTCATTTTTTGGCAGATGAATGTTCAGTTATGCTAGCACCATTTGTCAAAGAGACTGTCTTTTCTCCATTTAACAGACTTTGGGCCTTTGTTAAATATCAGCTGCTCATAGGTGGATGAATTGACCTCTGGGAATTCCTCGATTCTGCTCCATTGGTCTATGTATCTGTTGTTGTACCAGTACCAGGCTGTTATGACTATTGTAGTGGTATAACAGGTTCTAAAGTCAGGTAGAGTGAGGCCTCACACTTTGTTCTTCTTCTTCAGTAATGCTTTACTTATCAGGGGCTTTGTCCCTTTCCACATGAAGTTAGTGATTTGTTTCTCCATCTCATTAAAAATGTGATTGGAATTTGGATCAGGATTGCATTATATCTGTAGATCACTTTGGGTAGAATTGACATTTTCACAATGCTGAGTCTTCCTATCCATGAACAAGGTAAGTTCTTCTATTTATGTAGGTCTTTTTTGGTTTCTCGCAATAGTGTCTTATACTTTTCTTTGTGTAGTCTTTCATATCTCTGGTTAGATTTATTCCTAAGTATTTTATCTTCTTAGGGGCTGTTGTAAATGGTATTGATTTGGTGATTTCCTCTTTGAAGTTTTCTTTGTCAGTGTAGAAGAATCCAACCGATTTTTGTGTGTTTATCTTGTATCCTGATACTTTGCTGAAATCTTCTATTAGTCCCAGTAGTTTTCTTGGGGATTCTATGGGGAAGAATATAATGTTTTACAAAACATATTAAATGAAAGCAGAGAGATTACTTGAAAAAGGGAAAGATATTGAGTAGGCAGTTAAGAACTTCAACATTCTTGCCCTTACTCAGTTCTTTTGACCATAGCCAAATTATTCAATTAAGTTGAATTCCACAAACATATTGAAAACATACTAGGAGCAGGTATTGTGCTGGAAAGCACTATTTGGGATGCAAAGATAGCACCATCCTCCAAATGTTCACAAACTGTTGAGAAAGATGAACATACAATCAATATAAGCCAGCGCGGATCATGTGCAACTAACAAGGGGAAGAGGAAGACTCAGAATAGGAGAGATTTCTATGAGGTATTGAGTGACTAAAGAAAGTTGTGGGAGGGAGCCAAGATGGCGGAATGCACAGATGCTTCCAGCGAGCCCTCCTTACAACAAAGACCCCCCAAAACAAGTGAAACGAGTATATTTGTGACAAGCTGGGAGCCTGAGCATCAAAGGCAAGCTTAGACAATGAACTGAGGGGCAGGGGGAGAAAGAGGCCATTCGGAAGTGGAGAGGAGTTACAGGACCAGAATCTCGGGAGCCCTCAGGCACCATTCCCGGAGCGGCAGTGGTGGCAGCGGCAGCAGGCTGGTACTAGCACTCAGCTGCAGTTTCCTCAGGGAGAAGCAGCCAGCCATGCAGCCTACTCACACCTCCAGAACCTGAGGAGAATGGCGCTCTTGGCAAAAGCTAAGTACTTGTGTATATTTTACTGCACTCCCCAACCCCCAAGCTGGCTTCAGTGGCTGAATCCCTGGGCCTGAGATAGACCCTGGTGAGCACCTAGAGCCATCCTCCCAGCCTGGGGGAAGGAAAAAACTTGCAATTGGGGGGAAAAGATAATTTGCTAGCTCCATTAACCAAGGGAGCTCAGGACAGAAGTGGCTCCTGTCCAGGCATAAACCGTCCATGGACCTTGAGCACCTTTCCTTTCTGCATGGACCTATGTGGGCCTATTTTGGGAGAATAGGCCCTTGTTAGCAAACTCCAACCATTTCAGCTATGTGGTGGAGAGGTGGGTGTTTGTTGTTTGACATTGCCTATTAAACAAGGTCCTCACCTACCCACATCAGGGACCTAAGGACTGGTAGCTCCACTCAGGTCACCCAGCCACCCGCGACAGGGGTCCAAAGATAACTGGTACCTCCCGGACCTTACGATGAAAAACTTTTGGTTCCCATGGTCCCTCTGCAGAACCCACCCACCAGCATGCTCTAGAGAACAGAGACGTGTTATCCTCAGAGACACTTGGGGGTCAGTTCTCAGCCCCCTGCCTTGTTCAGAGCGTGATCCGCTGCTGCAATCAGATACCGGTATATACGCCCATCAACCCTGCCCCTCTAAGACTGTAGGACACAGCCTGTATCACACAATTGATGATCAGTTACCTGGAAACTTGAGCTGAATTCATACAAGAAAACAGAATGGACTCCAAGACTGATATACCTGATAACAGCTCTATCCTGCTGGGGACAGGACACCAGAGCTCCAAAGGTGAAAATAATCAAGCTAGCTCACCCAAGCAACACATAGGTGTATACCAAAACAAAACAAAGCAAGAAGCTACAACACAGTAAGCAAGCATAAACTAATACAATAACTTATAGATGGCTCGGAGACAACAGTCAATATAAAGTCACATAAAGAAACAGACCATGATCACCTACCTCAACAGGCTCTCAAAACATAGAAAGCAGGGATATTCTAGGTGAAAGTGCATTTCTGGAATTACCAGAGCCAGAATACAAAAGTTTAATATACAGAACCCTTCAAGGCATCAGGAAGGAAATGAGGCAATATGCAGAACAAGCCAAGGAACACACCGATAAAGCAACTGAAGGAATCAGAAAGATTATTCAGGAACATAATGAAAAGTTTAATAAGCTGGAAAAATCCATAGACAGACAGCAATCAGAAATTCAGAAGATTAACAATAAAATTACAGAAGTAGACAACTCATTAGAAAGTCAGAGGAGCAGAATTGAGCAAGTAGAAGCCAGAATTTCTGAACTCAAAGATAAATCACTTGGCACTAATATATTTGAGGAAAAATCAGATAAAAGAATTTAAAAAAATGAAGAAAACTTAAGAATCATGTGGGACTCTATCAAGAGAAATAACCTACAAGTGATTGGAGTACCAGAACAGGGAAGGATAACAGAAAATACAGAGAAAACTTTTGAAGATTTGTTGGCAGAAAACTTCCCTGATATTGTGAAAGATGAGAAGATACCTATCCAAGATGCACATTGAACTTCACATAAGGTAGATGTTAAAAGAAAGTGATCAAGACATATTAGAATCAAACTTGCCAAAACCAAAGATAAAGAGAGAATTTTAAGAGCAGCAAAGGATAAACGAAAAGTCACCTACAAAGGACAACCAATAAGAATAAGATCGGACTACTCAGCAGAAACCATGCAGGCAAGAAGGCAATGGGATGACATATTTAAAAAATGGAAGGAAGAAAATTGCCTGCCAAGAATCATACATTCAGCAAAACTGTCTCTTAAATATAAGGTGAAATTAAGACATTTCCAGATAAGCACAAGTTTAGGGAATTCATAAAAACCAAAGCAAAACTACAAGAAATACTAAAGGGAGTTCTTTGATTAGAAAATCAAAAATATCAGATATCAACCCAAGATTAGAACACTGGGCAGAGCAACCAGAAGTCAACCCAGACAGGGAAATCCAAAAAAACAAAGCAAGACTATTAAAAAAAACCCAAAACAGGGTAACAGCGATGTTATCATATAAAAGAAGACAACATTAAAATAATACAGAGGGACTAGTAATCATACACCTTCCATATGGAGAGGAAGATACAGCGATACAAAGAAATAAAAGTTAGTTTTAAATTTAGAAAAATAGGTAAATGAACAGTGAGAAATAGTAGTTATAATTAACTAGTCTAGGAAAAGAGTAAAAAGGGTGGAGGTGGGAGGGAAAGAGAGAGAGAAATGAAAAACAGAAGGGACAGAGATCGAGAGCAACAGAGGCAGGAAGAACATTTAATTACAGACGAGATGTAAAAGAAATGGTTCAAAAGTTTCTGCCTTTGACATGTTCAAATATTGTTGAAAAGGCAGCATGTGTACAGGAAAAAAGAGTTAAGAATATATAAAATTTATAAGTTCTATAAAGGAGTGCTGAGTATCCACTGTCAGAAACTATGTTTGTGATTTGGTACTGATATTTAAGCCTTTATGTATTCTTAAGTAATAAAAAATAAAGGACGACCCACAAGGAGATGAATTGACACAGTGGCTGCAACAATGGGCTAAAACACAGCAACAATGGTGAAGATGGCACAGGACCAGGCAGTGTTTCATTCTGTTGTATGTAGGGTTGGGATGAGTTGGAACCTACTTGACGGCACCCAACAACAACAACAATGTAGTAATGAACTGTTACACCTACTGTAATTTAGTCACATTCATGACGCATGTTTGGGTTGTTAGTGACAAGTCAATATGTTGTGAGGAAACGTCATATTCAGGGCAGCCAATACATTAGGGAGAGAAATTGACAAGTGTAGAGTGAGGGGAACCAATTTCAAGTAGACAATAGTACAATCCAATGTCCAAAACCAGTGTTGCAAACTCAGAAATAACCTGAGTGAACCATGATCCATGGAAGTCAAATTTAGTTTCAAAGCCCAAATTTCCCGCTTCTCAGTTTTAGGCATCATCATTTTTAGTGATGGGAGTCCCTGGGTGGTGCAAATGGTTAAATGCTTGGCTACTAACTAAAAGGTTAGAGGTTGAAGTCCACCCAGAGGTGCCTCAGAAGAAAGGCCTGACAATCTACTTCTGAAAGGTCACAGCCATTGAAAACCCTGTGGAGTGCAGTTGTACTCTGAAACACGTGAGGTTGTCATGAGTCGGAATCCATTCGATGGCAACTGGTTATTTTTAGTGATACAACTAATTATTAATAAAACGAACAACATATATTTATTGGGCTCCTATGTCTTGTAGGGGACACAGAAGGATCACATATAGTCCCTTTCCTCAGGAAATGTGCATTCTAGTTGAAGAAACTGGGGTAGCACATATGGAATAGCAAGAACACATGGCCAAGCTGTGTGATTCAGATAAAAGTAAAATTTCGATGTTCTTCTGATTTTTTATTATGGATATTTTTGGGCATTGTGGAATTTTTTGAAGAGAGTCATCAATAAGTGCCTGGTTCATTAATCCAAAAAACACAAAATAACAAATGTTGGAGAGGCTGTGGAGAAATTGGAACACTTCTACACTGCTGGTGGCAATGTTTAGTGGCACAACCACTTTGGAAATTAATTTGGCTCTTCCTTAAAAAGTTAGAAATAGAACTACCACACAATCCAGCAATCCCACTCCTGGGAATATATCCTAGACAAATAAGAGCCTTTACATGAACAGATATATGCACACCCATGTTTATTGCAGCTCTGTTTACAATAGCGAAAACATGGAAGCAACCAGGGTGCCCAGCAATGGATGAATGGATAAATAAATCATGGTATATTCACACAATGGAATACTATGCATCGATAAAGAACAGTGATGAATCTGTGAAACATTTCATAACATGGAGGAACCTGGAAGGCATTATGCTGAGTGAAATTAGTCAGTTGCAAAAGGACAAATATTGTATAAGAACACTATTATAAGAACTTGAGAAATAGTTTAAACTGAGAAGAAAACATTCTTTTGTGGTTATGAGAGGGGAGAGGGAGGTAGGGTGGGAGGGGGTATTCACTGATTAGATAGTAGATAAGAACTACTTTAGGTGAAGGGAAAGACAGCACACAATACAGGGGAGGCAGCACAATAGGACTAAACCAAAAGCAAAGCAGTTTCTTGAATAAACTGAATGCTTCGAAGGCCAGCGTAGCAGGGGCAGGGGTCTGGGGACCACGGTTTCAGGGGACATCTAAGTCAATTGGCATAATAAAATCTATGAATCTGCATCCCACTTTGAAGAGTGGCGTCTGGGGTCTTAAATGCTAGCAAGCAGCCATCTAAGATGCATCAGTTGGTCTCAACCCACCTGGATTAAACGGGAGTGAAGAACACCGAGGACACAAGGTAATTACAAGCCCAGCAGACAGAAAGGGCCACATGAACCAGAGACTACATCGTACTGAGACCAGAAGAGCTAGATGGTACCCAGCTACAACCAATGACTGCCCTGACAGGGAACACAACAGAGAACCCCTGAGGGAGCAGGAGATCAGTGGGATAAAAAAAAAAATGCAGACATCAAATTCTTATAAGACCAGACTTAATGGTCTGACTGAGGCTGGAAGGACCCTGGTGGTCATGGCCTCCAGACCTTCTGTTGCCCCAGGACAGGAACCATTCTTGAAGCCAACTCTTCAGACATGGATTGGACTGGACAATGGGTTGGAGAGGGATGCTGGTGAGGAGTGAGCTTCTTAGATCAGGTGGACACTTGAGACCATGCTGGTATTTCCTGCCTGGAGGGGAGATGAGAGGGTGGAGGGGGTTAGAAGCTGGCGAAATGGACAGGAAAAGAGAGAGTAGAGGGAGAGAGCGGGCTGTCTCATTAGGGGGAGAGTAATTGGGAGTGTGTAGCAAGGTGTATATGGGTTTTTGTGTGAGAGACTGACTTGATTTGTAAACTTTCACTTAAAGCGTAATAAAAATTAAAAAAAAAAAAAGTTGTGGAAAGGAAATGTTACTTAAGGTGTAAGACTCTGACAGATGGAGTAAGGCGCATGCCAAGAAAAGAGGCCAGAGTGAACAAAGTGAAGAGGTTAAGAAATTGCTAGAATTAGACTAGAAAACAGGCACCACAAACTCAGAGGCCTCCAGGGATTGGAAGTAATGGTAAATGAATGAAGAAACTATGTGGGGACTATGGACAGCAGAAGCATGCACAAACCCTTTAAAGAGGCAGTGCCTTATGGAAATGCTGGGCCAGTGTTATCAGAGCTTCCATTGTTCAAGTAAAGGTGAAAATTCATATTGTAAACTAAAATTCTGATTTTTAATGTTAACACTCAATTAAAAAAAAGAAACCCAAAGCATTGTGTAGGCCAAAGAAAACACATCTACAGCCCAGATATGGCTCCAAGTAAAAAATCTAAACCTGTTGCTGTTAAGTCAATTCTGACCCATAGTGACCCCATAGGACAGGGTAGAACTGTCTTACAGGGTTTCCAAGGAGCAGCTGGTGGATTTGAACTGCCAACCTTTTGGTTAGCAGCTGAGATCTTAACCACTGCGCCACCAGGGTTCCCAGATATGGCTCAGTGACCATCAGTTTGCAACTTCTGGGTCAGATGCCCTGTAAGATCTCATCCAACTAAGAAAGTCTGGTTTCAAACATGAACCCCATTCTCATTGAATAATATATATTCGTCTTTCTAAATTATGCATATTAACAGACCTCAGAAATTTTCTTCCTATAAATTTTGCCTTTGATTCCCTTCATAAATCATTGTAGAGCTCTTAAGAAGCCTTTCATTGGCAAGAGGCCGAGAGTGAACACAGAAAGGTCAAGAAGGGGGGAGTGGAAAGAAGACAATCAGAAATGCAAATACAATAGATATTTTCCAGTGTAGCTAACATTTATCAATTTCTGAGAATTGGAGACTGCTGATTTTATTTATTTTGCTAACTGGGAAGAAGATAATAATTTTTTTTTTTTTAGTAGGGAAAAGTTGACTTTTCTGGAACAATAATCATTAACTACCTAAGAAAAATAACATATCCAATGCATGTGATTTTGTAAAACACAGTCCACTGTAACACATAAATATTCCCCTTACATTTGTATATATTCTTTGTTTTCTCAAAATTTCTTATCAACTAATGATTACTCAAAAATTATGTGATCCTATCCTTTAACATTACAGGGAAAAGGATAACAGTAACAGAGCACATGCCAAAGAATAAGATGAATGCCTAAAAAATAGCCTTACAGCTGCTTTGCTTTCCAAGCAGTTTTAAAGTATGAGCTGAATACTGCTGGAGTGAAAAATATTAGAACTTTTTATTGCAAGAGATTCAACAAAGGAAGTAAATAGTGACTTACGTCATTACATAAAGCTTCTACTTTCAATCAAATAGGCCAGTGTTAACATTAAATCTTCTATGTGAATACTTTTGATCACATAGGTCTTATGTGTGTGATCTGCCACCAGAAGAAATCACATTTACCTGAGTTTCACGGTAGAATAGGGATCCTTGGGAGAATCTCTTTTAATAGTGTCATTATATGCTCTTAGAAAACATTTGAAAGTAGAAGCTTGGGCTCCAGCTTTTCCCAGTAGTGGTGGTTTTTCAACGACATTGTTGAGTACCTAATGAAACATAATGAAAAAAAGATCAACAATTTCAGAAAAAGACAAACAACAACAAAAAAAAACCCACCTGGCATTGTTCTCTTTGCTTACAAGTTACAGCTTACAGAACAAGCACTACAGAGTGTATATAAGTGTACGAACTTTCAGCTTCAGAACAAAGAATAAAAATCTAAAAAGGTAAAAATGAAAATGCGTGCTGTTCCGCTGCAATGTAGCAGAGAGTTATAAAGGCCCTGTGAACAATATTGAGTTTGCGCTGGTACAATCGCATCAGGAAAGATTTACCCTCACTCTGCAAACTCAATATAGGGCAATAACAGTCTATTACAAGCAGAGCAATACAACATCAAAGGAATATTTAAAAGAACTAGACAGAACCTTTAAATCAACACAATTGAGTTATCCTCCCCCAAAGGAAGCACCATGGGAGAGCTCATAGCAGGATTTTTCAAGAGGTGTTACTAATTTACCATAAGTTATATTTAATACACTTTTGAAATGTAGTTTGTAATCTCTCTCCACTTTGTAGAACACAGAGCAATAAATTAAAAGAGAAACAGTCCCCAAAGAGCAATAGACCAGGAGGAAAAAAAAAAAAATGACAATGGTTTTATTCTTTGGGGGTTAACACTTCATATAATTCTTCCAGAACTGAAAAGCCTTTATTGGATCTCTCCTTTCCCTTTCAATGAAAAAAAAAATTTTTTATTTCAATAAGATTCTTGAAATAAGAACCAATTGTAGTAACAGTAAAAATATCAGGTTAATCAATATTCAAATTCTGTTAAAAATAGCAACGCTCATCATAACATTTTAAAGAATGGTAATTGTCTTTAACATCTTCAACAGAAGAGTAAGCAATTTTTTTCTGCTTTCGTAATGACTAAAATGAACAATTGAGAGGCTGAGTTTCTACCAAGGCCATGTCAGAAATGTTACTATCATTTATTGTGGAATAATACCGTTTATCATTGACCAATCATAGATATTTTCTTACCATTTTAATATTTTCCCATTCATTTCTATTTTTAATTTAGATGATTGTGTGTTTCACTTAATTAAGTATTGAGATAGGATCACTTTTCTATGTAAAATAATATTAGATATGAAGATATTCCTTTTCTACATACATAGCAAAGGTTTTATTATAATTTTAGTCTAAGTTCAGGAATTAGTGTTTCTGATGAAGATAAATAGTGAGCATTACCAAAACATTGATCATCTATTAATGTCTGACATTTGCACACATAAAATAAAGTAATGGATTTCTATAAGATGCTAATAGAACTGCTCCCCCAATTCTTAAAAAAATTACAGTATTTTTGTCTTTTGTTTACCATTTTTATTTTGACTTCGATATCCTAATTTGGGCCAGAGATATCTATCCAAAAAAGGCTTTAAATTCTAGATAAGTTGTATCTACAATGGCTTCTCAGTACATGAATGTTCTGCTTTAATGATGAAAACACACCCACGGCAGGTGCAAGAAACTGCCTGTAACACATGGCGTGTGGGGGAAGTACTAGGGTTTGTCCCTTTTGACGGAGAATGGTTTTATTGGTGGCGTACTATAAGGTTTTATAATAAATCAGATTGCGTATGGATTTATACTTACGTACCTGGTGCTAGAAAATATACAGTTCATGTTTATAATGCTTTTAATTTTATAACCAACTTCCTAAATTTCTTTTCGATTGACCTTTATGTCAAGACTATTTCATTTGAAATTGCCCATTACCACGTAAGTTTCTTCAGATATTTGAATTGTATTTGTATTGCTCTCTTTCTTTTCTGAAGCATGCTTTTTTTTTGGTTCATCGAAGTTCTTCATACTAGTATCATTAATTTAAAAGCAGCATTCTGGTTCGTATTTGCTATACTCTTGCCTGGGTATCAGAAAACTCATTTCATCAGTTATTGTGTATCTACTATTGGTGAGTTTCACTGGAGTTCTATTATTTGAAACAATTGCCGTGAAGGTGATAGAGTTTTCATGTTTAATATTGATGTGATTAGAAAAAAAAATCCAATCCCGTTCATGTGTTGGGAAGTTTATCTAGGTTTGCTTGCTTATAATTGCCATACCCAGTCCATTCAAATCACAACTGGGAATTCTAATTCAGAAGCCTCTGTTAATTCTGCCACTAAGATATAGTGTCCGACAATAAGCTTCATATTATATGTAGTTATGAAGAAGAAAAAAATGCAAACCTGTTGCCATCAAGTAGATTCCAATTCATAGCAACCCTATAGGGCAGAGTAGAACTGCCCCATAGAGTTTTCAAGCCTGTAAACCTTTCTGGAAACAGACTGCCACATCTTTCTCCCGCAGAATGGCTGCTGGGTTCAATCCTCTTCCTTTTCAGTTAGCAGCCAAGCATTTAACCACTGCACCATGTGGGCTTCTTATGCAGTTCTAGTCTCATAAAAATAACTATGCTGATGTCTGTTAGCTGCCTGCTATCAACACTGTGGTTAAAAGAACAGATACTCGGGATTAAACCTGGATTTGAATTTCTGCTCAACTAGTTAATAGTTGTGTGAGTGTGACTCAGTTTTTCTTCTGTAAAACAGAGATGGCAATAATATTTATAGAATTAAATTATATAATGCAGATAAAATGCCTAGCAGAATGGCATATACTAAGTAGTCAAGAAATGTTAGATATTCTTATTGAAAAAAATCTGTTCAGAAATGCTCTGCCGCCTTCCAGTCAGTGTCATGAGCATTATGAAGTTTTACCCAACAGTAGAATCCACTGGCTGTGATAAAACAAAATAGGAATGTTGACTCTTGTGCAGAGATTACAGAACCAACACCTGTTGCTAACAGTAGTGGGACTCATACCAAATATCAATGAATGAGTAACCACCCTAAACAGCTATCACAGTCATAAGGCAGTTGGTTCTATAGTCTAGATCTGTTTAAGAATTGAATCAAGTCACCTGCTAACTATAATTGCCATTCACAGGAGTGATATAAAATTTAATGTTAGTGATTATCTCTTATGATATGACCTCATATATATATTGTCCTCCAAGTTCTTGCCTGAAGGACATTTAGCCGGGATAATTGGGGGTGTTTCAGTATTAGGGTCCAAGCCCTATCAATTATGACTATTTAAATTTTGACCTGTAATAAAACTACAATTCAATGGAATCTAACTTAAAAATTGATACTTTTAATTAGGTACAGAGCAGAATATGGCTTTTATCAGAAAGAGATAATTCATAGCAAAAATGGTTTGCCAGAAATTAAAAATAATAAATTGATCATATTTTTTCAACAATGAAGCCTGAAACAAAAATGTACAATAAATATCTTATTCAGGATTTATTAATTTCTTTCATCATTTAGTATCAATTGGCCTACTTCATTCTTGTGTTCTATTTGGGTATTTTGCTGCTCTTGGACTTGTACATCTCTTATTGTCCTTAATCATCTTCTATAATGTTGCAGTAGGAGCCCCTGAGTGGTGCAAATAAATGGTTAAGCACTCAACTACTAACCAAAAGATTAGCAGCTTGAATCCTCCCAGAGGTGCCTTGGAAGAAAGGTCTGGCGATCTGCTTCTGTTTTGTTTCTCTATTGCTGCATAAGAAACTAACCCAGTATTTTAATATTTAATCTTTAATGCTACTAAAATTTCTAAACATTTGACATAATCAAGTTGAATTGATTTAATAGTACCTTGGCCCAATTAAGTGAAATCTCATACTATCTTCCATTCTATAGCCCTACTGGTGCACCTAGTGCCCAGATTTTGGTTTATCATACCATTCCCACTAAAAGGAATCAGGGTTCCTTAGAGAAATGACTGAATCCAGAACTGAGGCCAGAAATATACAAGATGAGCCTGGAACATCTTGTCATGCAATAAACAAAGGAAATACTAAAAAAAAAAAAAAAAATTATAGTAATTAATGAAACATGTTACACAGACTGAAGAGATACCTGAAGGAGTTCCAATGGCCACATCTGGGACAATTTGAGCACAAAATAATTAAGTACAAGAATGAAGTACAAACCATTCAGAAAAGTCGGGATTCATGAGTTCATATCAATAACAGATCAATCAATAAGGGAGAAGGGAGTGCTCTTGCTTACATTAAAATGCCAGGTGCGGCTGGTAATTGTGCAGAGAGTACAGCAGTTGGAAAATCAGCATTTTGCAATCATCATAGTAAAGATTGGATTGGGCAAAAATCATCAATGGGTTGTATATCCAGGGAGAAATTTTGATGAGGAGCAGTATATTTGTGTGGTCCTAAAATGTCTCCCCATTAGTGGTTTATTAGTTGCAAGAGAAAAAACGATAATTATACAATGGAGAAATCATGCAACGCTTTGACTAGGTGATCAAAACTAGCATCACCAATGAGAAGATAAGACATCATGTGCCCTCAGATGTGACGCTCTGAGAAGGCCACAATATCACCTATGGAGTACGCTGAGCAAGAACATACTAAACTCATTGCCACCAAGTCAATTCAGCTCATAGCAACCCTATAGGACAAAGCAGAACTGCCCCCATAGGGTTTTCAAGGCTATAATTTTTACAAAAGCAGATTGCCACATCTTTCTTCTGCAGAACAGCTGGTGAGTTCGAACCACTAACCTTTTAGTTAGCAGCCGAGTGCTTAACCACTGTACTACCAGGGCTCCTTAACAACATGTTACATGAATCAAATAAGTTAGCATCAAATAAATACCAAATGAAAATGTGGTATATACATACAATGGAATACTACTTAACCATAAAGAGAAAGGAAGTCCTGATCCTTGCTACAACATGGATGAACCTCAAAAACTTTACACTCAGTAAAATAAGTCAATCACAAAGGACAAATAGTGTATGAAATAACAAGAATGGGCAAACATATAGAGACTAAAGTTTATTAGTGGTTACCCAGGATGGGAGGGAGTGGGAAAGAAGGAGCTTTTGTTTAGTGAGTGTTTGTCTATGGTGATTAGAAATTTGGCAACAATAATAGGCAGTAGATGCACAATATGATCAATGTAATTGATATCACTAAATTGAATAATTGAAAAATGTTGACTCGGCAAATATTGCGTTACATATGCATTTAGAACAATAAAAAATAAAGAAATTCAAACAAATAAATAAATGCCAACTGAAGAACAGTCTACAAAAGGGGTGGGGGCATTTATTATTCAAAAATGTCAATACCATAAAAGACAAAGAAAAGCTGTGGAAATTTTCCAGATTAATAAAGGCTCTAGAGATATGACAACTAAATGCGATACTTGACCCTACACTGACTGGATACCCAACTTGAAAGAGAAAATGTATTGGAACAGTGGCCAAAACTGAAATAAGAGATTAGATAAAGGTATTCTATTGATGTTAAATTTACTTAAATTGCTAACTATACTGTGGTCATGTAAGAGAATAGCCCTATTCTTAAGAAATATCCACCGAAATGTTCAGGGGTTAAAGGCTGTGATATATGTAACTTATCCTAAAATGGTTCAAAATATGTGTGTTTGTGTGTGTGAGCATGTGCAGAAAGAGAGGGAAATGGTGAGAAAGTGAACAAATGATGAAGTAAAATGAGTAAGTGAATCTGGGTAAAGACAATAGGCTGTTCTTTGAATTATTTTTTTTTCTTACAATTTTTCTAAAATTTTGAATTTTTTTTAAAAGCCCTGATGAAGCAACACATACAGAAGAAAACATTCCCGTTTCCCATTGGGAAACTTACTCCAGCACGTAATGGAGTATGCCTAAAGCCATTATGTAGCAAACTGGGAATTATTGTGTGCCCACATTTCAGGTGAATTTGATTCCGATTAATGTAGTAGGTAGTCTTGGTAGTTAACTAAACTGCCTTCAAATCAAAGGCGATGTAGTACAGGTCATGGGATTGGGTTAACTGTAAAAAGCCTCATTCTTAACTCCCTGGGTGATACCTGACACACTCAAGCACTAACTTTGGAGGCTTGGGTACAGAAGATAAGCGAAAAGTCACACAGTGGTTCCTTTGCATTCGGCCCAGTAGCCAGGTTTAAAAGGCCAAACAGGCTGTACTGCATAGAAGGTGAAATGCTTAAATGTCAGAGCAGCTTTGTTAGGGTCTATCTCTGTACACAGCAACTATCATGTGTTCCAAAAGAATAGAGTACATTTCATGAAGGGAAATGAGAAGAAAAGGCCGTATCCTGTTTTACCATTCCCAGAAGACTCTGAAAAAATCTTTTAACAATTTAAGTGTTGCTGACTTTATTGACCTATGTATTGTGCCTGTCAGAAAACCTAGGGAAATACACAAAATGTTTATATATTTCGCATCTGGGGGCACAACAGGGAAACCAATCAACTTTAGCCTTCATTTTCAAAAATGGCATCTACCTTCCCATGAATTTCAGTTTGTCATTAAAGCCAGTTGCCATTGAGTCAATTTCCACTCATAGAGACCGTATAGGACAAAGCAGAACTACCCCCACAGAGTTTCTGACATTGAAATCTCTAAAGGAGAAGACTGCCACATCTTTCTCCTGCAGAACGGCTGGTGGGTTCGAACCCCTGATCTTTTGGTTAGCAGCGGAGTACTTAACCACTGCACCACCAGGGCTCCTTTCAGTACATCATTAACAGCTATAAATCTTCACTATTCTTTTGCTTTATATGCTGTCAAATATAGGCTTTTGTGAAAGGTGTGTGAAAGACTTATTTTCTCTAAGAAGACATTTTACCAAATTAAAGCTTTTTTTTTCCCCCCTCACCGACAAGGTTATTTTTCTCTCTTTGTGTGTGTGTGTTTTTCTTTTATCTTTTAAAAGTTTATTTCCTATACAAATAGTTATTTAGTTGAAATTATTTGTCAGGTAAATTTATTATTTATTTTGCAATAACAATTTACCCTTTCCATTTTTTCTTCAACAAATTGAGAATCTTTGGATGAGACTAGGAAGCTGTTCAAACTAAGATGGAAGTAACAGGGAAAAGTTTTAAATGACTGAGAGGTGATGTAGTTATAAATGAAAGGAGATGATTAAGACTAACAGTCAAAGGGTAGTCCCTGAATGGGGCCAACAGTTAAGCATTCTACTACTAACAGAAACGTTGGTGGTTCACATCCACCCAGAAGCAGCTTGATGATGTTTCTGAAAGGTTACAGACTTGAAAACCCTATGGAGCAGCTCTATTCTGCATACATCTGGTCGCCATGAGTCAGAATGGACTCAGCAGATGGCAACTAACAGCACAACACTCACAAGAGGGAAATCTGCTCGCTTGCTTTGATCAGGTAGCTCAGCACCACCACCACCCAATCTTGGGATCCCACAGTTTCTGAGGTATTCTCTCATTTTCAGAAAAGCAGGCTTGTTTCTTTATCATGTTTGTTTTGCTTTTTAATGAGAAAGAAGATGGCAGTTTAGTTAATTCAATGAAGCAAAGATAGGAGGGAGATGAAAGAAAGGTCAGGGTCTTAAATTGCCATCCTCTATTAATATTTTTTGCATGCAAGACACTTCATTTCTTTAGGATGGTTTTCTCATAGTTAAAAGTTGTGGAACATGAAAAAACAAATGTTGAAAGAGATTGAAGTATCTCACAGGAGTCTTTACTTAAATAAAAAACAAATCCTGAGAAGCGTGGATTTCTGAGTAGAGCTCCCACGTTTGTAGGTGGTTTTCCTCGAATAATTTACCTTGCCTCATTAAGTCCCAATTTTTCAGTTTGTAAAATGTAGAAAATATGAATACCTGCATCATAGGTTTTCTGAGAAGATTAATTGAGATGATACACAGGGCCTGGTACATAGTAAGTGTTAACTGATATTAGTGATTGGTGTTTTTATTATGATTAGATCAAGATCCATCCATCAACTCTCCGTAAGTCATGGTGATGGATCTGCTCACTCCACTTGAACTGTCCTTTCAAGACCTCTTTTCCCACTTTCGTGTCCTCATTTTTCCCAGATGCTATTATGGAATCTGTAATACCTTCTGAGATCATACTTTTATATGTCTGGTTCTTCTATTTGGGTAACAAGTTCCTTCAGGGCAGAGATGGTATTTGTTTCATCTCTGGTTCCTAGAACAGAGCCTAGCCTGCACTCAACCCAGAATTTACTAATGCCTATAAGGTCGCTATGAGTCAGAATCGACTTGAAGGCAATGGGTTTGGTTTTTATTTTTTATTTATTTTTTTAAATCAGGCACTAAGGATCCCTGTGGCTCAGTGGTTAAAGTAATTGACTGCGAACTGAAAGGTTGGCGGTTGGAAACCACCAGCTGCTTCACGGGAGAAAGCTGTGGTAGTCTGCTTCCACAGAGATTTACAGCCTTGGAAACCCTATAGGGTTGCTGTGAGTTGGAGTTGGCCAGGCAACAGTGCGTTTGGCTTTGATTTTTATTAGGCACTAGCAAGAGTTAGGAGCCCTGACTGTGCAGTGGTTAAGAGCTCGGCTGCTAACCAAAAGGTCAGCAGTTGAACTACACTAGCCACTCCTTGGAAAACCTGTGGGCAGTCCCACTCTGTCCTATAGGATCACTATGAGTGGGAATAGACTCCACAGCAATGGATTTTAACGAGAGTTAGACTCTGCTGTAAGCATCCAACCTGTGTTATCTAATGTCTGGCATCACCTAACTTTAAGAGACAGATAGTATTATGGCATGACCTTAATTATGCAGATGAGAAAATTGAGGAACTGAGAAGTTGAAAACTTGATTAAGATAAGAGGTAGAGCTGGTGATTTCCACAGAGCCTGCATGCAGTGTTATCTATCTTGCCATGTTGCCTCTTAGAAAATGTGTAATACATAATAACCCTGTGTATGATGAATGAGCACACTCACATCCTTTTTAGGCTAATGATAAGACCAAGGATATATATTATAACCAATAAACCCAGTGGAACCAGCTGAGACATACATTTATACCTTGTTCTAAGCAGAATAAGGCAAAAGGGTGCTCTTCCTACTAAATTAAGTAGAGAATAAGCCCTTAATCCTAAATAAGAAAATGCAGTCACAGGCTTAAAGCCACCTTCCTAATACCACTCATTTGACTGAGTTCCAGGTGTTCTCAAATTTTAGCATGCATCAGGATTACATGGAGGGCTTATTAAAACAGATTATTGGGCCTCACCCCCAGAGTTTCTTATTCGGTATATCTGGAGTGGGACCTGGAAATTTGCTTTTCTAGTAAGTTCTCAAATGATGCAGGTAGTGCTGATCTGGACATGACACTGAGAAACATTGTCCTGGTCCAATGCTCCACCTGTAGCCCTATACTGTGTGCTTCTTGGTCCCTTGATTCATCACCTGAAGGCAATCAACATTTATAAAATTCATTTCATGCATAGTCATGTGGCCTGAAGTCACAGATATCTACTCATTATTTCCACTAGTACACATTTAAGAAAAGCATCTAAGCATAATCACCATCTAGAGATGGAGACATTTTCAATGTATCCACCAAACACTTACAGAATGATTCAGGCATTCAAGAGACAAATTCTCCCCTACATCATCAAGGACCATAAAGCCTGATCAGGGAAATATGAGTTTGTTCACTTGAATTCATGGATTTAGTGTGAGAAAATAGATAAAACTGCTCTGTGAACATTATATGGACTATACGTTATATACCAAAACCAACAAACCCACTGCCGTCAAGTCGATTCCAACTCATAGCGACCCTATAGGACAGAGTAGAACTGCCCCGTAGGGTTTCCAAGGAGCACCTGGCAGATTTGAACCGCTGACCTTTTGGTTAGCAGCTGTAGCACTTAACCACTACACCACCAGGGTTTCCATACTTTATATGGATGAACATTATCCTGAGTAAAAAGTAATATGGTAGTAATGGCTGAATAATATCTTTGAGGTGTAAATGGTCCCCTTCCCATTTTGTTCCCTTTTTTCCCTTCCCCCATCCAGGCAAATGGTCTGCTTGCCATTCATTGCCCAGAACAGAGATGAGATCATGATGAAAAAAATAAAAAAGTTACTTATCTTACTGCTTTGATTTTCTAAAGTCTTAAGAAGATACAAGGCAACTCCAAAGCAAATTATCATGATGGAATTAGGGAACGTTTTCTCCTAAGACCAAAAGAAGAGTCCTTCAGCATGGCAGAATGAAACATCAAAGGGAAATTACAAGAACAGAGATCCATGGGTCCTGGAGAAAAAAATCCTGTATTCTGTTCTTGGGCAGATCCCTGTAAAGTCGGCAAAGCCCAAGAAGAAATGCTTGGACAGAGCTTGGAAGAAGACAGGCTACCAACAGCTTCACAGATTTCCAGGCTGTGGTGCAGCTTAGAAGCACCAGAAAGATTTATACATTGTAAAGTATAATGGAAAGTGGCCAGGAGAGCTGCCTACTCTGACAGGGGCCATAAGAATGAGAAATAAGGGAAACTCAGAGGTTAACCACCTGTATGAGTGAGTGAGAAGATGCCACCACTCCACAAATGATTCAAGGATTCCGTGCACCCCATTCCAATGCCTTGGACTATATGACCGCACTCAGTTTAAACACATCTCCAGCAAGATAAGGGGAGACCATAAATAGGCCAAGATTAATTTTCCACAGTCATAGAAATTAGTTTTCATAATAGAATTGTTGAATGAGATTTATATTCAGTAATAACCTAAACCAAGAGAGCCCTGAGCCCTCACACATCCTCCTTCTTAGTTGCTGTCAAATCAGTTACAGCTGGTCACGATCCCATGTGTGAAGAGTAGAATTGCTCCATAGGGTTTTGAAGATTGTGCTTGTTGTCCATGGTGCCTCTGGGTGGGTTTGAACCACCAACCTTTTAGCTAGAAGTTGAGTGCTTAATCGTTAGTGCCACCCAGCTACTTTTCACCCTTAGAAAAGAGCCCTGAACAGTTATTTATTGTTTCAGGGGGTAAAAAGTTTTAAGAATTCCAGGAAATGTTACTAGAAGCCAACATATGAAAAATAGTTTAGATTCTTACCAGAAACCTACTAGATGGATTGCATTATGTGGATCAAATATAGCTTCTCTTTGCACATCAAAAAGCCTTTTCGCCTCTATTTACATCAATGTTTAATTCATAGAAAATGATAGAGACATACTTAAAATTCTGTGAGGTGATTTCAAAAATTGTTCCTATTTGAAAAAAAAAATTCCTATCTGAAACAAAAGTTCCTATACAATATTGTTATTTCATTACTCTGAATCATTTTCTTACACACCTTCAAAGAACAGTACCAGAATGTCATTAACACTGCACTTAGAGAACAATATATCCCCAAACTGGTTACCAAAATCACATCCAATTTTTAACAATTTTAATGTTAAGGGCACTGATCCCAATTCTTTATTAGGGAACACAGTAAAGTCTCTTGCAAAATAATATAGACCATTTACTCCTTCAGTTTTTAAAGGTAGTAAAATAAAGCTTAATCAAAAGGAAGCTGGAAGAAGTTTTATTCATCACAAAATGTTGTTAGTATTTTGCTTTTCCTTCTAGGGTGCAAATTGTTTTCCTCTCTAAAATTTTCAGCTACTTATCTATCTGTTCCTGGCTGATTGGAGAACTGAAAATACAGCTACCACGGGTACTCCCTGCCTTCCAGGTAGACATCTTGGGAACACTGATGGAACTGATAACAGGCCATTTTATAGGGCCCTAAAAGCTACTCAAGAAACTAACAAGGTCCATTAGACTTTCTGTCATGCATATGATGGGAAAAAATATACCACCATAAGATACACTCGATTGTCCTCCTGTGACAGCAGCAGCTATTGTGTGTGAGAGGTTTTTGGAAGGTGGCTCCACCTTGGTGTTTATGCTCTGCTGGCTAGTGGGAGTTTCAGGTGCGGCATCCTAACAGAAGGGGCTTTGTGATAGGCTATCAGTGACAAACAAGACCGACAACGCGCAGCCTAGTGGTTTGACAAGAAGGAGAAGCTCAACAAAAGGAGAATGACCTGCTTCAGTTTCCCATTTCAGTCTAACATTTACTTCCTCACATAGAGATCAGCTTGGTGTGTTGGCGTTCAAATCACATTCAAACCTTGTACAGAGTGATGGGAGTAGAGCTGAAATATTTTAAGTGGATTTCTTTTCTTTTACCCACTTTGATCTGTTTTTAAACCTACAGATGTTTGGCAGAGCTGTCTAAACTAAGAAGGTGATAAGGAAAAACACAGAAAAGTATGTTCCCAAATTAATGTTTTATTTATGCACATATGGGGAGGATGTGTGTGTGTGTGTGTGTGTGTTCTATAGTCCGAGTCTTTTCCATATACATAAATGGGAGTCTGATAGGTAAGCTTCCTTTTTTTCTTCCAAAAAAAACAGTTGCTGTCAAGTCATTTCCTACTTATGGTGACCCCATATGTTTCCAAGTAGAACTGTGCTCCCTAGGGTTTTACATGGCTGCGATATTTTGGAAAAAGATTGTCAGGTCTTTCTTCCTAGGTGCCCCTGGGTTGATATGAACCACCAACCTTTTTGTTAGTAGTCCATGGTGGCATAGTGGCTAAGTGCTACAGCTGCTAACCAAAAGGTCAGCAGTTTGAATTCACCAGGTGCTCCTTGGAAACTCTATGGAGCAGTTCTACTTTGTCCTCTAGGGTCACTATGAGTCGGAATCAACTTGACGGCAATGGGTTTGGTTTTGGTTTTGTCAAGCGCTTAACAGCTTGTACCACTCAGGGACTCTGTTTTCTTATTAAAAAAGACTGCTTTTTTATAAGAGTGATATAAACTCTCAATTCAATAAATCTTTATTGAATGCCTACTATTCAGTATTATGCTGTGTCTTGGTGAAAGAGGCAGATGGAAAGACGACCAACACATGGTAAGGTAATTTGCCCTCTGGTAAGAAAACTGACACCTGTAGCCAAATAATTATGAGGCAGGATGAAATGTTATAAATGCCACATTCCCCATCAAGGCACTCCTATACTTTTCCTGTTTCTTAACTCACCAATTCCACCTTCAAATCTCCTCACTTATAATACATGTCATCTCTCACCTGAGAAAACCCAACATGAGAAAAGCCAACTCAACCTGTCATTATATTAAAGTAAAAAAAAAAAAAGATTAAAAACTTGTTAGAGAAGGGGTGTACATGTCTGTTCAAACAGAACCTAATAGGTAGTTTCTAGGACTGGCCCTTGGCTTTAAAGGTAAAAAAAACTCAAAGCTGGTGCCAACATGTAATCAGCCTTTACTCTTCTCCTTAATTTCTCCTATCAATTATTTTGACTTTTATTTCATTTTTGTACTCAAGAGAATATAAAATAAAGAAAACTAATATGTTTCAGCCACATGCTTTATGCCAGGTGCAGTGCAAGCATCTTAGATAACGTGTCTCATATAATCAGGAACATTCAGATGGAAAAAGTGAGGCTCAGCAAGGTCTCACAGTGATATAGGATTCAAACTTACATCAGTATGAATATGATGTTCTCTGTGCAAGACACTGACCATCTTTGTAAGGCTGGCCCCTTCCGTTGTACATAGTATAGGAAAGGGATTGGAAGAATAGTGGATGCTTATGGATTACATCAAGCATTTTATACCTTTATTATTAAAATGTGTTCAAACATTACTTTAAAAAGCAGTCCTTTGACCAACCAACTCTTCTATATCAAACCTTGCTTTCACTGCTAAAATTCACTTTTTAGATAATAGACTTTATTTTTACCACAGTATTAGATTTATATAAAAAACTGAGCAAATAGTACATAGGGTTCCATACACCCATCCCATCCTGCCACCCCATTCCACGCTCGGTTTCCCCTATTACAGACATCTTGCATTAGTGTGGTACATTTGTTTCAGTTGCTGAACCAATATTGAGCTTTAGTATTAACAAAAGTGCTTTATTTGTTCCTAGAGAGAGGATCTCAGGCCCTGGTGAAACTCTGCTTTGTATATTCATTCACCCAACAAGCACTTATGGGGACCTACTATGGGCCAGACACAAACAAAGCTAAGGTCCCCTCCCTTAGGGCAAACATCCCGGTGGGAGGAGGTAGACAATAAAAAAAAATAAATAAACAAATACAAGTTTAGTGGACTAAAGCTGATAATTGCTATGGAGAAAAAAAAGGCAGGGTAAAGAGAAAAGGGTGTGTGGCAGGAAAGAGGTGCTGCTCTCTTTGCTCTAGGGTGTTCCAGGTAGGCCTCTGAGGAGGTGACAGCTGAGCAGAAACATTAAAGTTCCCTCTACTGTGTTGTACAGTCTTACTGGTTTTGAAAAATGCATAATGACATGTATCTACCATTACAGTGTCCTGCAGAATAGTTTCCAAAAAAAACCCATTGCCATCTGTTTGATTCCGACACACAGCAACCCTATAAGACAGAGTAAAACTGCCCCATAGGGTTCCCAAGGAGAGTCTGGTGAACTCCAGTTGGCGACCTTTTAGTTAGCAGCAGAGTTCTTAACCCCTGTGCCACCAGGGCTCCTAAAATTGCCCTGTGCTCCACCGGTTCATCCTCCTCCCTCCCCCTGAACCCCTGGCAAGCACGGATCTTCTTTACTGCCTTTATAGTTTTGCCTTTTCCAAAGTATCGTATCACTGGAATCACAGAGTATGTAGCTTTTTCAGACTGGCCTCTTCCACTTAGCAATATGCATTTAAGATTCCTCCACATCTTTTCACGGCTTAATACCTATTCTTTGTATCATTCTAAATTTAATTTTTTCAACAACAACAAAAATTTAGCACCAACCAATGTGCCAGGACCTGTGATGAGTGCTGAGGATACAAAGATGAATAGAGCACAATTCCTACCTTCAAAGATTTTATCTATCGCCTAGCATTCAGAGAAAGGTACATAAACAAACAGGAAAAAAAAAAACAAAACAAACATTTTATAGGTTGTTATAACAGAAGTCTGCAAGGGCACAAAAGAAAGGAAAAGTGGGGAGAACTCAATTTCTCTCCTAATATGAAAGGACCAGGAATGGCTCCCTACAGCATTGCTGTTGGAGCTGAAGGACCAGGGAGAGCCAGGGCAGAGTTCTGGGAGGCAAGCTGTAGTTTTAAGTGGCACAGCAGGCTATGTTTTGAGAAGATTAAGAACCTCAGCTAGAAGCAGGGAGATTGGGACATTAGTGTGCTAATCTTTAAGGTCTCACGTAGAGCTTGTATACTTTCCCACTTCCTTCATGTTTTTCTCACCTGTCATCTCATCAGAGGCCTACCCAGAACACCCTAGAGCAAAGAGAGCAGCACCTCGTTCCTGCCTCACACCCTTTTCTTCTTACCCTGCCTTTTTTTTCTCTGCAGCAATTATCAGCTTTAATCCACCAAACATGTATTTGTTTATTTTTTTATTATCTGCCTCCTCCCTCTGGAATGTTTGCCTTAAGGGCAGGGACCTTAGTTCCTTTAGTGGCTGGCCCCTAGTAGGCCCCCATAAGTGCTTGGAGGATGAATGAATATACAAAGCAGAGCTTCACCAGGGCCTGCGATCCTCCCTCTAAGAACAAATAAAAGCGCTATAAAAAGATATTCACCCTTTCCAGTAAACAGGGAACCATGCTAAGCCTAATTTATAAGTTTTCAACAACTGCTATTACATTCACGCCTCTCTAATTCTCTGGATTTTCCTAATTGTTTTCCTCCTCTGAGTTATATTGAAAGACAAGAAAAGGATCTTAAGAGTTTTCAAAAATGTGAGATAGCTTTATTGACCTCCACATACTCTAATGTTGACAAAAACTTTTTTTTCCAGTATTAATTCAAGGCCTGCTCTAATACACACCTTTTGCTACAGCCTAACATAGCTTGGCACTTACTCAAAATAAGGATATGTAGAGTTATATAATTAAATAATTACCCTAGGAAAAAGCTGAAGACTAGTACCCAACTCCTTGTTTTTATACATCACTTCTTATGACCTCCAGAATTTAAAATTTTAAAAAATGATCTCTTTTGTGTTTATGCCTCTAGGGCTATGACTGGTAGACTTTTGACTGGGAATGACGTCTTGGACAGGTGGTTGTGAGGAAATAATATGCTCTGAGCACGACTGTGTCAGACATGCTTCAAACAGCCCTGCTCTAAGATATCGCTAAAGCCCGGAGTACTGATTTCAATGACGAAAATGAGGAGGTGAGGTGATTCCATTCAGTGCCCATAGTGACCATTTTCGTGTTTGGACAGGCCAGATCATCAGTTACATCCAGGGACCATCTCCCTCAGGCAACAGCAATTGCCCAGGATATTCCTTTCACCCGCAAGCATTTTATAAAAAACAGTGGCTTTCTGAAGCCCTTGTCTTCTCAGTTCTTAGATCTTTTCTTCAGTCTTTTCCTCTACCCTACCTGTCACCTGGAAACCCTGTTGGCTAGTTAAGTGCTATGGCTGCTAACCAAAATGTCAGAAGTTCAAATCCACCTGGCGCTCCTTGGAAACTCTATGGAGCAATTCTACTCTGTCCTATAAAGTCACTATGAGTTGGAATCAACTTGATCACAAAGGGTTTGGTTTTGGTACCTGTCGCCCATTCCTAAAGTCTTAAGCCTCTTTCTTAACATCTCTAATACACTGTAGTAAAAAAAAAAAAAAACTCAATGTCCTGCATCCCCTTCCCTCTCTGTGCCCTTCCTCCTCTCCCCTTCCCAATGCCAGCAATTACTTTACTTCAGGTAGTTCCCAGATTAACAACGAATTTGTTGAATTCACACATAAATTGCAACAGTTAGTTACAGCTCATATGTAATGATTAGTCAAATGTTTGTCTTAGTATATAGTATATTGTGTACATTTCTATGCATAAAAAAACATTAAAGAAACACTTCCAGGTACAGTAAAATATCTTTAACATAATAATACAATAATAACAATAATGTTTTGATGCACGTCACAAAGTAGTGCCGGTTTGTTATTACGAACCATTGTATGTTTCTCAAATTTTTAATGTAACAGGCTTTATGGGGGTTGCTTCATAACTAAGGGTTGTATTAAGTCGGACGTTCATAATGCGGGGACTGCCTGTACATAGAAACCTCCCATCCACTAACTGGAGAGAATTGGAGGTCTCCACTTTCCATCATCTTGGGCCTTCATTTTGCATCTCTTCCAGGAGAGACGACATGGATGATCATTAAAATCAACTTACTTTTAACTCTTGTCCCACTCTTCCTCTTTCCCTACATTGTAACTATTAACCTAAGCCCAGGTTAAATTCAACTTTCCACCTACTTTATACCACTGCCCCAGAAGCTAAATGTTCCTCAAGAGTCAATAATCATGCAGATTGGTATTTCTCTAAATTTATGCCCATTCATCTTAGGTGAGCACTCATCAGAGCCCAGGAATCCTACTACATTTCCTATTCTTTGAGACAAGTTTCAGATCACCTTTCTCTTCAAACCTCCAAAACCCCCTCCCCACCACAGCTCATAAACCCCATTCATTCTTCCTTGAGAAAAGAGTAGCAATCAGATGGGAATGCCCTCAACTTCCCACCACCAACTGTGTTAACTTATCTGCATCTACATTCACATTCTGTGTGATTCCTCTTGTTACAATGAAAAAAGTTTCCCTGTGCCTAAAAATATCAATCTCTCCATTACTTTCTGGATTTCATCCTCTCTTACATGTTCAAGAATTCGAGCTTGCAACTATCTCATAACTATCCCCTTGTATCATTACGCTCTCTCTCTCTCTCTTTCTCTCCATTGGATCATTTCAGTAAACTTAAACGTACAAAGTACCCATTTAAAAATAACAACAATAAAAGAACTTCTATCCCCAAATTACCCTCCAATTATTACCTAATTTTTTGACCTCTTTGTGGCATAACTTGCCAAGAGTTGTCCATATTTACTGATTTCCTTTTGTCATCTCACTTTTTATCCTCAGTCTGCTCTAATCAAGCTTATCTCCCCTCCAGTTCTCAGAAGCTGAACATGTCAAGGTCATAATAACATCCAGGATGTGAAACTAATGGTCACTTAGCTGTTCTCAACTGGCTTGATCTTGCAGAAATTTCCCTCCTTCTTGAAACACTTTATTCTCTTGAATTCTGTGTCATTCCATTGATCTTGTTTTCCTCTCAGTGAACTAGACTCCCATTCTCAGCCTCTTTTCCTTTTAAATCATTAAGAAGTCCAGGGCTTGGTGCTGAGCATCCTTCAGTTCTTTATGCTCTCTGCTGAGATCTTGTCTAGTATCATGGCTTTATTATCTGTGTTCTGTTGACTCTCCACTTTGAATCTCTAGCCCTGACCTCGTCTTCTGAGCCCCTGAATCTATTTCTGTCCTTGTCTTCCCTAGTTAATAAAAGGTATCACCTTCCAATCAATTCGTCAAGCAAAATTCCTAGAGGCCATCATTGACTCCTCTCTATTCTTTATCCTTCCTACTCCACCTACACATACACTTCCTAGTCAAGAATCAAGTTGCATCAACTCTACCTCAAAAATATATTCTATCTGTCCATTTCTCTTCAGTTTTCTGGTACTACCCTTGTCAATGCTACTGTCATCTTTTGCAGAAGCCTCTAAACGTTATTATTTCTTCTCTTCTGGACCCTTGTCTTAGGCTCGGTTCTCTAGAGAAGCAAAACCAGTGAAGTGTATATCCCACTAAAACTCACTGCCATCAAGTTGGTTCAGACTCATAGCGACCATATAGGACAGAGTAGAACTGCCCCATAGAGTTTCCAAGGAGAGTCTGGTGAATCCGAGCTGCCGACCTTTTGGTTAGCAGCTGTAGCACTTAATCACTATACCACCATGGTTTCCAAACCTGATAAAGGGCATCTATTAAAAAAAAAAAAAAAAAAAAACCCACAGCTAATATCATATTTAATGATGAAAGAATGAAAGTTTTTCCCCTAAGATCAAGAACAAGACAAGGATGTCCATTCTCACCACTTCTATTCAGCACTGTACTGGAAGTTTGAGCCAGAATATTTGGGCAAGAAAAAGAAATAAAGGGCTTCCACACTGGAAAAGAAAAAGTAAAACTATCTCTATTTACAGATGATATGTTCTGTACACACACACAAAAAAAAAAACATTGTTAGAGTGAATAAATGAGTTAACCAAAGTTGCAGGGTGCAAGATCAATACTAAAAAATCAGTTAATTTTCTATATACTAGCAAAGAACAATCTGAAAGTGAAATTAAGAAAATAATTCCATTTGCAATAGCATTAAAAGGAATAAATTTAAGCAAGGGGATGTAAGATTTATACACTGAAATAATGTTGAATCAAAAAAGAACACTTACATAGATGGAAAGACATTCCATGTTCATGACTGGAAAACTTAATTTTGTTAAGATGGCAGTACTCCCCAAATTGATCTACAGATTCAATGCAATCCCTATCAAAATTCCAACAGTCTTCTTGCAGAAAAGGTCAAACTGATTCTAAAATTCATGTGGAAAGGCAAGGGATTCAGAATAGCCAAAATAATCTTGAAAATAAAAAATAAAATTGAAGGACTCACACTTCCCAATTTCAAAACTTACTATACAGCTACAGTAATCAAGACAGAGTGGTACTGGCGTAAGGATAGATATATGGATCAATGAAATAGAATTGAGATTTCAGGAATAAAACTATATATCTACAGTCAAATGACTGTTGACAAGGGTGCCAAACCATTCAACGGAAAAAGAATATTCTTTTCAACAACTGATGAGGGCACAAGTGGATTTCCACATGCAAAAAAAAAAATCGCATACAAAAATTAAATCACAATGGATCAAAGACCTAAATGTAAGAGCTAAAACTATAAAACTCTTATATAGAAATAGGTGTAAACCTTTGTGACCTTGGATTAAGTAATAGTTTCTTAAAAATGACACCAAAAGCACAATTAACAAAAGGAAAAAATAGATAAATTGGATGTAACCAAAATTAAAAATTTTTATGCATCAAAGAACACTATCAAGAAAATAAAAAGACAGCCCACAAAATGGGAGAAAATATTTGCAAATCACATATCTGATAAGGGTCTGGTATCCAGAGTACATAAAAATATTTCTACAACTGAACAACAAAAAGACAACAAATTTAAAAATGGGTAAAGGACTAATAACTTAGAGGTTGGAGGTTCAACTAGTGACGCCATGGGAGTAAAGCTTGGAGATGCAAAAAGACTGTTGTTGCTATGTGCCATATAGTCAATTTTGACTCATAGACATCCTATATGACAGAGTAGAAGTGACCCATTGGGTTTCCTAGGCTGAAATCTTTATGGCAGCAGATCACCAAGTCTTTTCTCCTGCAGAGCTAAGCTGCTGGCGGGTTCCAACAACCAACCTTTCTGTTAGCAGCTGAGCACTTAACTGTTGCAGCACAAGGGCTCCTTCTGTAAATATTTTTTTAAAAAGCAAAAAAACTCATTATCCTCAAGTGGATTCCAACTCATAGTGACCGTCTAGGGCAGGTTAGCACTGCCCCATACGGTTTCCGAGGTTGTAGTCTTTATGGGCAGTATAACCAATCCAAAACCAAACCCCTTGCCATGGAGCCTATTCCGACTCGCCCAGGGAATTGCCGGAAATTCAAGCCAGATTGAGAAGAGGATGTGAAACAAGGGATATCATTGCTGATGTCAGATGGCTCTTGGCTGAAGGCAGAGACTACCAGAAAGATGTCTCTACCTGTGTTTTATTGACTATGCAAAGGTATTCAACAGTGTGTATCATAGCAAAGTGTGGATAACATTGAAAAGAAAGGGAATTCAAGAACACTTAATTGTGCTCATGAGGAACCTATCCATAGACCAAGAGGCCATCTTTAGAACAGAACAAGGAGATACTGGGTAGTTTAGTGTCAGGAAAGTTGTGTGTCAGGATTGTATCCTTTCACCATACTTAGTCAATCTGTATGCTGAGCAAATAATCCAAGAAGCTGGAGTATGTGAAGAAGAGCACAGCATCAGGACTACAGGGAGGCTCTAACAACTTGGGATATGCAGATGACACAAAATTGCTTGTTGAAAGTAAAAGCAAAGAAGACTTGAAGCCCTTACTGATAAAGATCAAAGACTACCATCTTCAGTATGGATTACACTTCAAAATAAAGAAAACAAAAATCATCACAAGTGGACCAATAAGCAACATAACGATAAACGGAGAAAACATTAAAATTGTCAAGGATTTCATTTTACTTGGATCCATAATCAACGCCCATGGAAGCAGCAGTCAAGAAATCAAAAAAATATTGTGTTGGGCAAATCTGTTGCAAAAGACTTTTAAAGTATTAGGAAGCAAAAATGTCACTTTGAGGACTAAGGTACGCCTGACCAAGCCATGGTATTTTCAATTGCCCCATATGTATGTGAAAGCTAGATAATGAATAAGGAAGACCGAAGAAGAACTTATGCCTTTTAATTATGGTATTGGCAAAGAACATTGAATATCATGGACTGTCAGAATGACAAATCTGTCTTGGAAGAAGTACAGCCAGAATTCTTAGAAGCAAGGATGGTGAGAATTTGGCTCATGCATATTCTTTTTTTTTTTTTTTTTCTTGTGCTTTAAGTGAAAGCTTACAAATCAAGTCAGTCTCTCATACAAAAATTTATGTACACCTTGCTCTATACTCCTAATTGCTCACCCCCTAATGAGACAGCACACCCCTTCCCTCCACTCTCTCTTTTCGTGTCCATTCAGCCAGCTTCTGACCCCCTCTGCCCTCTCATCGCCCCTCCAGACAGGAGATGCCAACATAGTCTCATGTGTCTACTTGATCCAAGAAGCTCCTTTTTCAACAGTATCATTTTCTAGCCCATAAAAAAAAAAGTCCAGTCTAATCCCTTTCTGAAGAGTTAGCTTTGGGAATGGTTCCTGTCTTGGACTAACAGAAGGTCTGGGGGCCATGACCACCAAGGTCCTTCTAGTCTCATTCAGACCATTAAGTCTGGTCTTATTATGAGAATTTGGGGTCTGCATCCCACTGCTCTCCTGCTCCCCCAGGGGTTCTCTGTTGTGTTCCCTGTCAGGGCAGCCATCGGTTGTAGCCAGACACCTTCTTCTGGTCTCAGGCTGATGTAGTCTCTGGTTTACGTGGCCCTTTTTGTCTCTTGGGCTCATAATTACCATGCGTCTTTGGTGTTCTTCATTCTCCTTTGCTCTAGGTAGGTTGAGACCAATTGATGCATCTTAGATGGCCACTTACTAGCGTTTAAGACCCCAGACACCACTCTTCAAAGTGGGATGCAGAATATTTTCTTAATAGAATTTATTATGCCAATTGACTTAGATGTCCCCTGAAACCATGGTCCCCAAACCCCTACCCCTGCTATGTTGGTCTTCGGAACATTCAGTTTATTCAGGAAACTTTTCTGCTTTTGGTTTACTCCAATTGTGCTCACCTCCCCTGTATTGTGTGCTGTCTTTCCCTTCACCTAAAGTAATTCTTGTCTACTATCTAATTAATGAATGCCCCTCTCCCACCATCCCTCCCTCCCCCCTCTCGTAACCACAAAAGAATGTTTTCTTCTCAGTTTAAACTATTTCTCAAGTTCTTATAATAGTGGTCTTATGCAGTATTTGTCCTTTCGCAACTGACTAATTTCACTCAGCATAATGCCTTCCAGATTCCTCCATGTTACGAAATGTTCCACAGATTCATCACTGTTATTTATTGATACATAGTATTCCATTGTGTGACTATACCATAATTTATTTATCCATTCATCCATTGATGGGCACCTTGGTTGCTTCCATCTTTTTGCTGTTGTAAACAGTGCTGCAACAAACATGGGTGTGCATATATCTGTTCGTGTAAAGGCTCTTATTTCTCTAGGATATATTCCAAAGATTGGGATTGCTGGATGGTATGGTAGTTCTATTTCTAGCTTTTTAAGGAAGGATCAAATCCATTTCCAAAGTGGTTGTACCATTTTACATTCCCACCAGCAGTGTATAAGTGTTCCAGGCTCTCCACAACCTCTCCAACATTTATTAGTTTGTGTTTTTTGGATTAATGCCAGCCTTGTCAAAAAAAAAAAAATTTTTTTTTTTTGTTGGGGTGAGATGGAATCTCACTATAGTTTTGATTTGCATTTCTCTAATGGCTAATGATTGTGCGCATTTCCTCATGTATCTGTTAGCTACCTGAATGTCTTCTTTAGTGAAGTGCCTGTTCATATCTTTTGTCCATTTTTTAATTGGGTTATTTGTCTTTTTGTAGTTGAGTTTTTGCTGTATCATGTAGATTTTAGAGATCAGACGCTGATCAGAAATGTCATAGCTAAAAACTTTTTCCCAGTCTGTGAAGTCTTTGGATGAGCATAAAAATAGGTGTTTGATTTTTAGGAGCTCCCAGTTATCTGGTTTCTCTTCTGCATTTTTGGTAATGTTTTGTATGCTGTTTATGCCATGCATTAGGGCTCCTAACGTTGTCCCTATTTTATTTTCCAAGATCTTTATCTTTTTAGGTGTTATATTTAGGTCTTGATCCATTTTGAGTTAGTTTTTGTGTATGGTGTGAGGTTTGAGTCTTGTTTCATTTTTTGCAGATGGATATCTAATTATGCCAGCACAATTTGTTAAAAAGACTGTCTTTTCCCCAATTAACTGACTTTGGGCCTTTGTCAAATATCAACTGCTCATACGTGGGTGGATTTATGTCTGGTTTCTCAATTCTGTTCCAGCGGTCTATGTATCTATTGTCGTACCAGTACCAGGTTGTTTTGACTACTGTGGTGGTATAATGGGTTCTAAAATCAGTAGAGTGAGGCCTCCCACTTTGTTCTTCTTTTTCAGTAATGCTTTACTTATCCAGGGCCTCTTTCCCTTCCATATGAAGTTGGTGATTAGTTTCTCCATCTCATTAAAAAATGCCATTAGAATTTGGATCGGAATTGCATTGCATCTATAGATCGCATTTGGTAGAATAGACATTTTTACAATGTTAAGTCCTCCTATCCATGAGCAAGGTATGTTTTTCCACCTATGTAGGTCTCTTTTAGTTTCTTGCAGTAGTGTCTTGTAGTTTTCTTTGTATAAGTCTTTTACATCTCTGGTAAGCTTTATTCCTAAATATTTTATCATCTTGGGGACTACTGTAAATGGTATTGAGTTTGTGATTTCTTCTTTGATTTTTTTTGCTGGTATAGAGGAATTCAACTGATTTTTGCATGTTTATCTTGTATCCTCGTGCTCTGCTGAACTCTTCTATTAGTTTCAGTAGTTTTCTGGAGGATTCCATAGGGTTTCCTGTGTATAAGATCATGTCATCTGCAAATAGAGATGCTTTTACTTCTTCCTTGCCAGCCTGGATGCCCTTTATTTCTTTATCTAGCCTAATTGCTCTGGCTAAGACCTCCAGCACAATGTTGAATAAGAGTGGTGATAAACGGCATCCTTGTGTGGTTCCCAGTCTCGAGGGGAATTCTTTCAGAATCTCTCCATTTAGGATGATGTTAGCTATTGGCTTTGTATAAATGCCCTTTATTATGTTGAGGAATTTTCCTTCTATTCCTATTTTGCTGACAGTTTTTATCATGAATGGGTGTTGAACTTTGTCAAATGCCTTTTCAGCATCAATTGATAAAATCATGTGATTCTTTTGTTTTATTTATATGATGGATTACATAAATTGTTTTTCTAATGTTGAACCATCCCTGCATACCTGGTATGAACCCCACTGGGTCATGGTGAATATTTTTTTTTTTTGATACGTTGTTAAATTCTATTGGCTAGAATTTTGTTGAGGATTTTTGCATCTAAGTTCATGAGGGATATAGGTCTGTAATTTTCTTTTTTGGTGGTGTCTTTACCTGGTTTTGGTATCAGGGATGTGCTGGCTTCATGGAATGAGTTTGGGAGTATTCCGTCCTTCTCTATGCTCTGAAATACCTTTAGTAGTAGTGGTGTTAACTCTTCTCTGTAAGTTTGGTAGAACTCTGCAGTGAAGCTGTCCTGGCCAGGGCTTTTTTGTTTGTTGGTTTTTTGATTGCCTTTTCAATCTCTTCTTTTGTTATGGATCTATTTAGTTGTTCTACCTCCGTTTGTGTTAGTTTAGGTAGGTAGTGTGTTTCTAGGAACTCATCCATTTCTTCCAAGTTTTCAAATTTGTTGGAGTACAATTTTTCATAGTAATCTGATATGATTCTTTTGATTTCAGTTGGGTCTGTTGTAATATCGCTCATTTCATTTCTTATTTGAGTTATTTGCTTCCTCTCCTGTTTTTCTTTTGTCACTCTGACCAATGGTTTATCAATTTTGTTAATTTTTTCAAAAAGCCAGCTTTTGGTCTTGTTAATTCTTTCAATTGTTTTTCTGTTTTCTATTTCATTTAATTCTGCTCTAATTTGTATTATTTGCTTTCTCCTGGTGCCTGAGGGTTTGTTGTTGTTGTTGTTGCTCTCTTTCTATTTGTTCAAGTTGTAGGGATAATTCTTTGATTTTTGGCCCTTTCTTCTTTTTGTATGTGTACATTTACTGATATAAATTGACCTTTGTGGCTCACATACTTTCAACATTGTTATGAATTAATTTTGTCCCCCAAAAACGTGTGTCAACTTGGCTAGGTCATGATTCCCAGTATTGTGTGAGTGTCTTCCATTTTGTGACCTGATGTAATTATCCTATGTGTTGTAAATTCTAATGGCTATGATGTTAGTGAGGCAGGATTAGAGGCAGTTATGTTAATCTGTCTTGGAAGAAGTATAGTCAGAATGCCCCTTATAAGAGAGGATGGTGAGACTTTGTCTCACATACTTTGGACATGTTATCAGGAGGGAGCAGTCCCTGGAGAAGGACATCATGCTTGGTAAACTAGAGAGCCAGTGAAAATGAGGAATGAGATGGATTAACACAGTGGCTGCAACAATGGGCTCAAGCACAGTAACAATTGTGAGGGTGGTGTAGGACCAGGTGACATTTCATTTTGTTGTACACAGGGTCACTATGAGTTGGAACTGACTCAACGGCACCTAACAACAGTCTCTACAGAAGCAGACTGCCCCGTGTTTATGGGAGTAGCTGGTTGGTTCCAACCTCTAATCTTTTGGTTATCCGGGAGCTCCTTAACTACTGCATGGCTAGGGCTCCCAGCCCTAAAATGTACAGCCTGGAAAACCTTATGGAGCAGTTCTACTCTGTACAACATGGGGTCACCATGAGTTTGAATTGACTCCATGGCAGCAGGTATTTTTTTTAAGGAGTTCAATAGACACTTCTCCAAAGAGGATCTACAAATGTACAATAAGTACATCAAAAGATCCTCAGCATCATAGTCCTTATTGTTGTTAGGTGCTGTTGAGTTGGTTCCAACTCATGATGACCCTACGTACAACAGAAGTAAATACTGTGTGGTCCTGCACCATCCTCACAATTGTTGCTATGTTTGAGCCAGTAGTTGCAGCCACTGTGTCAATCCAGCTCATTGAAGGTCTTCTTCTTCTTTTGTTTATTCTCATTTTCATTTGGGCCACATCAGCAATGAAGGTCTGAAAGCTTTACTCCCTTAAAAAAAAAAAAAAAAATTTTTTTTTTTTACTCCCTTAGTCATTAAAAAAAAAAAAAAGTTGCCTACAAGTGGATTCCTATACTCATAGCTAATAGCTAACTTACACGACTGAGTAGAACTGCCCCACAGAGTTTCCAAGCAGCACGTGGTGGATTTGAATTGCCGATTAGTCATTAGAGAAATACAAATCAACACCATAATGAGATACCACTTCACACTTACTAAAAACCAAAAAAAAAAAAAAAAAACCCATTGCCATGGAATCAGTTGCAACTTACAGCAACCCTATAGGACAGAGTAGAATTGCCCCACAGAGTTTCCAAGAAGCACCAGGTGGATTCAGACTGCCTGCCTTTTGATTAGCAGCCACAGCACTTAACCACTATGCCACCAGGGTTTTCTCACACCCACTAGGATGGCTATAATAGGAAAAAAAAAAAAAAAAAGGATGTAAGTGTTAGCAAGGATTCAGAGAAGTTGGAAACCTCATACATTGTTCATGGGAATGTAAAATGGTACAGTCACTTTGGAAAGTACTTTGGCATTTTCCCTATAAGTTAAGGGTGGAGTTACCATATGAATCAGCAATTCCACTCCTAGGTATATATTCAAGAGAAATAAAAACATATATACACACAAAAACTTATTCACAAATTTCACAACGGCATTATTTATAACAGCTGAAAGGTTATAAAAAATAAAATATTCATCAATTTATGAATACATAAACAAAAGGTGGTATATCTCAGGGAAACTAGGTAACAGTACATGGGATCTCTGTATTATTTTCTATAGCTGCATGTGAACTTACAATTACATCAAAATAAAATGTTTAAATAAATAAATAATTCTTATTTTCTATGTACTAAACCTATTGCTGTCAAGTGGATTCTGACTCATAGTGACCCTATCAGTCAGAGTAGAACTGCCCCATAGGGTTTCCAAGGAGCACCTGGTGGATTCAAACTACTGACCTTTTGGTTAGCAGCCGTAGCTCTTGACCACTGTGCCACCAGAGTTTCCTCTATGTACTAGCAGTGACCAAGTAAAATAATAAATTAAAAAAAAATACCATTTACATTTGCTCAACAAAATGAAATACTCAAGTATAAATCTAAAAAATCATGTGCAGAATCTATATACTGAAAACTACAAAATGCTGTTCAAAGAAATCGAAGTAAACCTAAATAAATAAACATACCATGTTTATGAATTGGAAGATTCAATACAGTTGTCAGTCCCCTCTAAAATGATCTATGGGTTTATCAGAATTAAAGTCAAAATTCCAGCCAGATTTTTTTGTAAATATTCACAAGTTAATTCTAAAATTTATACAAAGAGAAAAAGTAACTAGAAGAATCTAAAGAATTTTGAAAGAAGAATAAGGTTGGAGGACTCAGACAACCCAGTTTTAACACTTACTATAAAACCAATTATCAAGACACCATAACACAGGATAGCCCCAAAATAGACACACATAAAATATGCCATATTGATTTTTTACAAAGGTACAAAGGTAATTCAACTAAGGACAGTATTTCCAACACTTGGTTTTTTGAAGCAATTGAACGTACATTGCAGAAAAAATGAACCTCAATGTAAACCCCATGCCTTATACAAAAAAAACCAGAATGGATCATAAATTTAAATGTAAAACATAAAACTATAAAAATTCTAGAAGACAGAAATAGAAACACCGTATGATCCAGCAATCCCAGTCCTAGGAATGAATATATCCTAGAGAAAAAAGAGCCATCACACAAATAGGCATATTCATACCATGTTCATTTCAGCATTGTTCACTATAGCAAAAAGATGAAAACAGCCTAGATGCCCATTAACAGATGAATGGATAAACAAACTATGGTACACACACACAATGGAGTACTATGCAGTGATAAAGAAGAATGATGGATCTGTGAAGCATCTCACAACATGGATGAATCTGGAGGGCATAATGCTGAGTGAAATAAGTCAATCACAAAGGACAAATATTGTATGAGACCACTACTATAAAAATTCATGAAAAGGTTTGCAAACAAGAAGAGATAATCTTTGATGGTTATGAGGGAGGGGAGGGACGGGGATGGAAAAACACTAAATAGACAATAGATAAGTGGTAACTTTGGCGAAGGGTAAGGCAATACACAATACTGGGGAAGCCAGCACAACTTGTACAAGGCGAGGTCATGGAAGCTCCATAGACACATTCAAACTCCCTAAGGGACCGAATTACTGGGGTGAGGGCAATGCAGACCATGGTTTGGGGAACATCTAGCTCAGCTGGCATAACATAGCTTATAAAGAAAATGTTCTACATTCTACCCTGGTGAGTAGCATCTGGGGTCTTAAAAGCCTGTGAGTGGCCATCTAAAATACTCCACTGGTCTCACCCCTTTGAGAACAAGTAAGAATGAAGAAAACTAAAGATACAAGGGAAACATTAATCCAAAGGACTAATGGATCACAACTACCACAGCCTCTACCAGATGGAGTCAGTCCAGCATAACTAGATGGTGCCCAGCTACCACCACTGACTGCTCTGACAGGCATCACAATAGAGGGTCCCAGACAGAGCTGGAGAAAAATGTAGAACAAAATTCTAACTTACAAAAAAGATCAGACTTACTGGCCTGACAGAGGCTGGAGAAACCTCGAGAGTGTGGCCCCCAGACACTCTTTTAGCTCAGTAATGAAGTCACTCCTGAAGTTCACCCTTCAGCCAAAGATTGGACAGCCCCTAAAACAAAACGAGACTAAAGGGACACACCAGCCCAGGGGCAAGGACTAGAAGACAGGAGGGGACAGGAAAGCTGGTATTAGGGAACCCAAGCTCAAGAAGGCAGGGTATTGACATGTCATGGGGTTGTTAACCAATATCGTAAAACAGTATATGTACTGTTTAACGAGAAGCTAGTTTGTCCTGTAAACCTTCATCTCAAGTACAATAAAAATTAAAAATTCTCAAAGAAAACATAGGAGAAAATCTTCATGACCCAGCGTTAGATCGTTATTTTATCTAAAAGTGCAAACCGTGAAAAAACAAATTAACAGGCTTCAACAAAATGTAAAACCTTAGTTTTGTAAAAGGCATAATTCAAAAGGTGATAAGCTACAGAGTAGGAGAAAATACTTGCAAATCATATAAATGATAAAGGAGTTGAATCCAGGATGTGTAAAGAACTCTCAAAACTCAAGGATAAGAACACAAACAATTCCCAAAGGAAAATGGACAAAAATTTGAACAGACACTTTACCAAAGAAGACACATAATAGCAAATAAGTACATGAAGAGATTTCAACATTATTAGCTATTAAGAAAATGCAGGTTAAAACCACAGTGAGATATCACTAGGCATCTACCAGAATGGCTTTACAAAAAAAAAAAAAATTGACAATGCCAAGTGCTGACAAGGATCAGCTGAAACTCTCAAGCATTGCTGATGGCAAGGCAAAATGGTCCAGCCACTCTGGAAACAGCTTGACGGTTTCTTTAAAAACTAAACATCAATGTGCTGTATGATCCGTACTTACTATATAAGAGCAATTGTACTCCTGAGCATTTACCTCACAAAAGATTGTACATGAATGTTCTAATGACAACTAGAAAATTTAAAAGTACATAAGTGGTTTGCATTGTATTTGTATTGTACTGTGCCACTCTGGGAACCCTGGTGGTATAGTCGTTAAGTGCTATGGTGGCTAACCAAAAGGTCGTCAGTTCGAATCTGCCAGGCGCTCCTTAGAAACTCTATGGTGCAGTTCTAGTCTGTCCTATAGGGTCGCTAGGAGTCAGAATCGACTCAACCACAGTGGGTTTGGTTTGGTTTTGGTTTTGTGCCACTCTAGACCTATTTACCCCATTGCCTGCTATATACATCTGGATGTCTCATGAGCATCTCAAACTCAATTTGATTCAATATGTCATTATGTCCCAAACTCAGCTCACTATCTTTACAAAAAAAATTTATTTATTCCTTAATGTTTAGCACCATCACACACTTGTTTGAGAAAAATCCTGGTAGTCCTGGTAGACTCTTCCTTCTAACCCACTAAACAGTTCTTCTATCAGCAGGTCTCATATATTCTTCCTTAGTCATTCTTGGAGCCCTGGTGCAGTGGTTAAGAGCACAGGCTGCTAACCAAAAGGTTGGCAGTTCAAATCCAGCAGCTGTTCCTTAAAAACTCTAAAGTGCAATTCTACTCTGACCATGAGTCAGAATTGACTCAATGGCAATGGGGTTTTTTTGGGGGGGGGTGAGGGGGTTAGTCATTCTCAAGCCTGTATACCATTTCTCATTTTTAACTACTATTTCTTTATTTCATCTCTTCTTACTCTAATAACTGCATAGTGCCTAACTCATCTCCTTACCTTCACTTTCTTCTCCCTAATTCCCATCTCTCTTACTCTATTATGGTGGTATAGTGGTTAAGAGCTATGGCTGCTAACCAAAAGGTCAGCAGTTCAAATCCACTGGGCGCTCCTTGGAAACCCTATGGGGCAGTTAGTTCTATCTCCTATAAGGCCGCTATGAGTCTGAATCAGCTTGACGGCAACAGGTTTGGTTTTGTTTTTCACTCTACTATTATTCATGCCAACGGCAGAGAAATTTTTCTATAATTCTATTTCAACTTTGTCACTCCCTGTTATGGATTGAATTGTGTCCCCCAAAAATATTTGTTGTAAAATCCTAACCTCTTTGCCTGTGGTTACAATTCCATTTAGGAATGGGTTGTTTTTGTTATGTTCATGAGACAGGATTACTGTAGGTGTGTCTTAAATCAACCTCTTTTTAGATGTAGAAGAGATTAAACAAGCAAAGGAGAGAAGCAGAGGTGGGGAAGAGAGATGCCAAGTCACATGAAGATTGACCAGGGGCAGAAGTTCAGAAAAGGACCTTCCCCCAGAGCCAACAGAGAGAGAGAAAGTCTGCCCCTAGCTGGCGCTCTGAATTTGGACTTCTAGCCTCCTAAACTATGAGAGAACAAATTTCTGTTTATTAAAGCAAACAAATCCACTTGTGGTATTTCTGTTATAGCAGCACCAGATAACTAAGACACTGCCCAACTCAAATTTCTTTAGTAGCTTCTTAACTTTCAGAAGAAACTTAGACTCCTTAGCTTTATCTAGGTAGACCTCATGATTTTGTTCTTTGTCTCTGTGCCTTCAGACTGCTTTTCACCTTGTTTGGATTACAATTCCCCAAGTTCATCATTTTAGACTGCTCACTACTTAGTTCAAATCTTACCTCCCAAGGAAAATCCTTTAAGTACCACTCCCCAAGCAAGCTTCATGTATCTTCATCTGCTTAGCACTTGAAATAGCTGCCTCTTCCTTCATCTACCTGAATGTCCTGCTAGAATGCATAATAACAATATATATATATCACAGCAATACAAATATGTTGGACTATATGAAAGAGGTTTGACTACACCCCCAATGTTGATCAAAAACATACCAGCAGAAAAGGAGTACTTCTTGTTAGTGTTGAAATTTATACCAGTAATTGAGACCTTTTTTTCTCTCAACTCTCAGCCTTGATTCAGAATTGTGAGTCACAACTGAAATCTTTGTAACAAATCAACAGAGGAGACACTGTCTAAATTGAGAGAGGATGGAGGTATATAAAGGGAAAATGGGCTGAAAAATTAGATATATTAGATCAAACAGAAGAAATTGTCAGTATATTTTTATCCCATATTTTGAATAGCTATAGCAGAGTTATTCCCTTAGTGTTCTTTTGTTTCTTTTATTTCTTCCCAGTATTCAATCACATTTTCAGTACAAAATTATCGTATTACTTTGCAGAAACACTTTGTGTTTCTTTGTGGGTTTATTCAGCTAATTAATGTTTTTGAAAGAATTACTGAAAGCAAATATTGCGAGAAATAATTTCCAAACTGAAATTTATACACTTGAAAGCTGATTCCTACAAAAATGATTTGGCTCTATAAAAAAAGAAGCAATCCATCAGCCCCACATACCCAGACATGGGCCTGATAGGATTTCTTTTTCATAGGAAATTACTGCTATGACTGATTCTTATTAAGTCTAGGGGGAAAAAATCCAGTGGCAAGGCCTAATCAGAGACTGAAACAGAATGATCTATTGTCCGAAATGATTATCTCGTGTGGTAGCTGAAAGACAAATTAAACGTGTTAGAATCAAGTGAAATATTCATTTCCGCTCTTACTTCACTAAGCTACCTCCCTTTAACTGAATTACTACTAGGTGCCTTTGCCCCCTTAACATCCCTCACTTCCTGATAATTAAATATATATCCCATATTTCATTCTTATTCAGACCCATGGCGAAAGACTGTCTGCTGGCGAGAATTAATGTAGCCTGCCCTTGTACCCCTGCCTGGCTGCCCTCACCGCCTCAGCCATTCCCTCAGCTCATCTCATACTGCTTAGGACCATGCCAGACAGAACTCCCTGTCATGTACTCCTGTCAGAGTTTGCCTTTTTCTTGAGAGCTGTCACCATTCTCCCTGGAAGGCTGTTAGGAGCCCTGGCAGTGGGGTGAAGACAACATGAGAATATTCATATCTGGTAGCCTTTTTTTGCTGGTTGTCTTAGTTTCTAGTGCTGTCGTAACAAAAATACTACAAAGCAGGTGGCTTTAAAAAACAGAAGTTTATTTTCTCGCAGTTCTAGAGGCTGAAGTCTGAATTCAGGATATTGGCCGGCTCGTGCTCTCTCTGTGTCTGCTCTAGGAGAAGATCTTTCCTTGTTTCTATCAGGTTCTCTAAGCCCCGGGCATTTCTTGGTATTCCTTCACTCGTAGATGTATCTTCACATGGAGTGTCCCCCCATGTGTGACTCTGTTTCTGTGTCTGTTCTCCCCTTTTAGAAGACACCACTCAGAAGGGAATAGGACCCATCCTACTCTGGTACCAAAAAAAAAAAAAAAAACCAAACCCAGTGCCATTGAGTTGATTCTGACTCATAGCGACCCTATAGGACAAAGTCGTACTCTGTGAGCTTATTAACTGATAGCAAAAGAAAAGCTCCATTTCCAAAGGTACAGGTACAGAGGTTCAGACGTCAACATATTATTTTGGGGGACACAATTCAATCCATAACACTGGTTGTATTTATTTGTGTTCCTACGGGTGTTCCATAGCTAAGCAGACTAAGTTGTAGCTTTCATTTCAATATGCAAAGGCACAAAACATTCCTAAAAGCTAAGCCTTTCATGTTCTTTTCTGATTTCTTAAGTTAACTGTACACGCAGATAGTATTTTTAAATGTCACAAATCTTTTTCCTCAATCTTCAACAGAAAGTGTGTGCCACATAACGAAGCTGTGAACTAAAATCTACATCTTTGAAAATGGTCTCTGAAGCCAGTCTGCCTGAGTTCAAAACTTGCCTCTACCCCCACCAATTGACTATATGACCTTAAGTAAACTATTTAAACTACCTGTGCCTATTTCCTCAGTCTGCAAATCAGGATAATAACAGTGCCTATTTCTTACCATTTTCCTGTGGATTGAATCCTGTCCCCAAAAATGTATATGCTGAGGTCTTAATCCCTGTACCTATGAATGTAATCCTATTTGGAAATAGGGTTTTCTTTTGTTATTTTAATGAGGCCATATTGAAGTAGGGTGAGTCCTAACCCTAATCTCTCCTGAGTGATATTTTACAAAGGGGAGTATAGACACAGAGGGGTAGACACACAGGAGGAGACACCATGTGATGATGAAAGCCGGTACATCTACAACCATTTCAGCACCCAATTATTTTCTCCTTTGAATTTTTTGATGATTAGTGGAGCCCTGGTGGCACGGTGGTTAAGAGCTCATCTGTTAACCAAAACTTCGACAGTTTGAATCTACCAGCTGCTCCTTGGAAACCCTATGGGGCAGTTCTACGCAGTCCTATAGGGTCACTATGAGCCGAAATCAAATGGATGGCAACGGGTTTGATTTTTTGGTATGTGTTTTCACTAGTGAGGGCATGCTTACTAAAGGACCAATTCAGAATTTTTGTTATGAGTTATGAATTTTGATATCTATTATCTGAGATGACATGTATCCCAGTGGACCATAGACAACGTAAATCCTGTCTATATGAGCCAATGATAAAGCTGTTTTTTATTTCTTGAAAATTTGCAAAACATGAGGTAAAATATGAAGGCACATGGCAATGAATGCACATACATTTTATTCTAGTCTCTTTCTTAGCCTTATTATTACTTTTCATGAAATTTTTTGAAACATGATACAATGCATTCTTCCTTACTGCAAAAGCAGTACTTACAGCCCAAATGAATAAAAGCCAAGGGATTTTTTACCTCAGGAATATTATCACTACCAGGTATAACAAAAGCGATTCTGACAGCTAAGAAGCAGAAACAGAGGCTCTGGAATTCTGCAGAACTGCTCACAATGGTGCATTCTACCTGCTACAAGTGGAAGCAATGGTTGGGCCCTAAGACTGAATGCAGGGCGAGAATAACTTATAGGAGTTCCAATCTCTTGAAAAGTTCCAATGCAATGCATTATTCCTTATTGGAAAGGCATTACTGACTGTTCAGAAGCTAGAAAAGAGGGGAACAAGTAACACCTGGAAACAATGAATGACACAAAGGAGAAAATGGCCACTATGACTGAATAAAGACTGGCAATAGTTTATTCTCATGATAAGTACATTCTCACGAGAACATAGTAACTATAAAACATGGTGAGGAGGTTTATCTTACAGAAGTAAAGGCAAAGTTCTCAAAAGTTTAGAAAACTCACATATCCAGGAAGTATCACCTAAGACAATGCTCAATCTACGCAAAAATAAGGCTCCCACTCAGAATTTTTGAGTTTCATGCATCTCAAAAAGCTCCCACCTTGAGGCTAAACACGTTAAAATAGGGCTGCCCTCTTTCCAAAGAACTCGAGGCATAAAAATGGGGTGGGAAACTGTAGTCCCATGGGTCTGAAAAAGAATAAGCAGCAAAAGAGTACCAAAGATTACTGGCAATCACCAGAAACTAGCAGAAAGACCCACAGAAGGACTCAGCATAGCTGAGGCCTTTTGGACTTTTAGCCCCCAGAACCGCAAGAAAATAAATTTCTGTTCTTTAAAGACAACCACTTTTGTGTTTTTGTTACAGCGGCGCTAGGTAACTATGATACACTATTACAAGAATTAAACGAAATCATTCATGTGGAAACTCAGGTGGTGCAGTGGTTAAGAGCTACCACTGCTAACCAAAAAGTTGGTAGTGCGAATCCACCAGGTGCTTCCTGGAAACTCCGTGGGGCAGTTCTACTCTGTCCTATAGGGTCACTATGAGTCGGAATCAATTTGATGGCAATGGTTTTTTTTGTTTTTTTTTTTTTTGTATACACATAAAGCACATAAAATAGTATCTATCATACTTGTTCTTCATGTTAGGTGCCATCGAGTCCATTCCAACTCATAGCAACCCTATGTACAACAGAACCAAGTGCTGCCCTGTCCTGCACCACCCTCACAATCATAAATAATACTGTATGTGAAAAATCTTACAACATACTACTCTACTTTGAAGACACTGTGAGGGCACAACATGGGTTCTTAAATAACGGTTTACAAAAAAAAATAATAATTTTCTTATGGCTATAGATTTACTTCTGGTGAGTTCTCAAATTAGTTTTATTGATTTTTTTCCCCCTCCAGGCTGTCATGTCTTACTCCTCAGAACTTGCTCTGCTGTCATATAGCTTTTATGAGAGAATAAAGCTCAAGCTAGAGATAAAAACCCTGATCCAAAAACATTCCTATATATCATAATGTAAGCTAACAAGTAAGACCTCCGTGTTAACTCATGATGCTTATTACTCTTGTAGTCTTCAGTTAGGACTATCTCCCGTGGAATGAATGTGCTGTTTTGACAAATAAGACACCATGGAAGCTCAGACAATTTTTAAAGAATTTCTGCTTCTAGGTCTTTCTCTCGCCACTTTCCTCTTTATGTATTATCTTAGAGAGTATCCTGATAGTCTGTTTCTGCTGACCTAAGCAAGTTAAAAGCCCATATGTCAGAGAACACATTACAACTGGTAGAACATGTGCCATATACTGGTTGTTTTTCATATTCCCTCCTCCCCCTTTTTAATGCTTCCATAATTTTTCTCTCTTGTTTTTGCTTAGAAAGTAGAATTGGAAAGCATTCTACTGCATAAAGTAAACTTTCTGTTCGTCCTAACATCTAGATAGTCAATGTTCTATAAAATAGAAGTAATTGTAGATATTTTTCAGTGTGCTTATGCAGAATAATTGATCTTGGTGTTTTTCATCTCAGCTTAAAGTTAATAGGCCTAGTGAAATCTGGTTCCTGCTATGCTTTACAATGTTTGTGGTACAATAGAATGTTCAGAACCCATCTTGTCAAATGCCTGCTATTTGGTTTAGTCTTCTGCACAAAATGAGTAGTTAGTGATATCATTGTTCTTTTTCTATACTGGTAAATTAACATTTTCTCATTTTACCTCCTGAATACAACACTGATTAGACTTTTGAAAGATGTTTGCTTACAAAAATAAACGAATTCATTTTCCTCTCGATCACAAGTCAAACCTTCCTGAGAATCTTGTACTTTTCTCAAACTACTCCCATTCTTTATCCAACATTTCAGAGAGAATTGGCTTTGAAACTATGTTTGTGCCTAGTGATGGCAAGCTTAAAAAAAAACAAAACTGCAGCACTTCCAGTCAGAGGTTTCTGTGAAACAGAATTCAAGTTGCTCAGTAGCTGACTGATTTGAGGGATGATGTTCCATCCTGATCCTGTGTATCTAAAAGGAGCTTGTTTATTTTAATGTTGAAGCTATCATGTACTTCCTGAACTCCTTCGGCAATAATGCCCATTGCTTATTGGCTGAAGGCGTTCATTTAAGGCAAATCCTTTCTTCTAGAGCAGAGGCTATTAGACACCATAGCACTTGTTGATCTTCGATAGCCCTGTGATAGCTAAGGAAACCCTGGTGGCTTGGTGATTAAGATTTACAGCTGGTAACCAAAAGATCAGCAGTTTGAATCCACCTTGGAAACCCTATGGGGCAGTTCTACTCTGTCCTATACGGTCACTATGAGTCAGAATCAACTTGACGGCTATGGGGGTTTAGGACAGCTAGAACTTCCCAGAATCATGTTTTATACCAGTAACAGCTACCATCAAGTTGATTCGGACTCATGGTGGCCCCAAGTGTTACAGAATAGAACTGTGCTTCACAGGATTTTCAATGGCAAATTTTTTGGAAGTAGATTGCCAGGTCTTTCGTCCAAGGCACTGCTGTGTGAACTCAAACCCTAACCTTTCAGTTAGCAGCCGAGCTGTTAACCATTTGTATTACCTAGGTATTCTTTCATGTTTTATAGTCTCACTTAAAAGCTTATTTCATGTATGCCTCATCCTTTCTTTCTCCCATGATTGTTGACATATTTACATGACTTCCTCTGAGACTTGAAACAATATTTCTCTGCAGAGGAACTCATTCTTACAGAAATACATACCATGAATTTGGGCCTTTATTAGCAGTTCTCTAACCACCTTTTAATTTTTTTTAAGGTGGTTATCCACTGCAATACTTAAATGCTTTGTATTTCATAGCCCAGCCCTTACATTGATATATGTTGTTGTGTTGTTGTGTGCCGTCAAGTTGACCCTATAGGACAGAATAGAATTGCAGCTGGTGGATTAGAACTACTGACCTTTTGGTTAGCTAATTTGTGCCATAAGAATTTATTCTTACTTATACCCAGCAACAGCAGCAAAATAACTCCACCTGGTAGAATTCAGTACATAGACATTTCTGTCATTCACTGTAGCTAGACCTACTTTAAATAATATATTATTTTATGTAACAAAGTATGCAGTGAGAAAAATTTTAAACTGGGGAAAAGTATATTTACTATCTGAAAAAATAAAAAACTCATTCCATTACCTTTCTTTCTGTTAAAATTTTCCATTTGGGGAGAGTTTTGGTTGTCATTGTTTCTTAGCATTAGTGAGAAACAGAATTGTTTAATTATTTTTAGAAAATAAATTTCAAAATCTAAAAATAGTCTATACATCCATAAAGACAGGATTGATGTTATTTGTTTTTAATATTTTGCTATTGTAATTTTATTTTTGCCTTTACCTGTAAACAACATTCATATCTGAAAAACACTCCCAAGGACACTTGCTGTGGTAGTTAACTGTCACATTTTTTCCATAAGTCATTGGTGCCAACAGAATTTTGCTACCTAAAATATATGAATGTGTATAATAATTAATATAGGATGTATAAAACATATATGTTGATTTCGCGTATTTTCATATTAATGTGAAAAATGCGTTGTTAGTTGTTTTTAGGTGTCATAGATTCGTTTTTAACTCATAGTGATCCTATGTACAACAGAGTGAAACACTGCTCAGTCCTGCACCATCTTCACAGTTGTTATATCTGAGCCCATTGTTGAAGCCATTGTGTCAATCTATCTTGTCAGGAGTCTTTCTCTTTTTCACTTACCCTCTACTTTACCAAGCACAATGTTCTTCTCCAGGGACTGGTCCTTCCTTATAACATGTCCAAAGAACATGAGACAAAGTCTCACCATCTTTGCTTCTAAGGCGCATTCTGGCCGTACCTCTTCCAAGACAGATTCGTTGGTCCTTCTGACAGCCCATGGTATATTCGATATTGTTCGCCAACACCATGATTCGAAGGCATCGATTCTCCTTCAGTCTTGTTTATTCATTGTCCAGCTTTCGCATGTGTGTGAGGCAACTGAAAATACCATGGCTTGGGTGAAGCACTTCTTAGTCCTCTAAGTGACATCTTTGCTTTTTAACACTTTAACGAGGTCTTTTGCAGCAGGTTTTCCCAAAGCAATGCATCGTTTGATTTCTTGAGTGCTGCTTCCATGAGTGTTGATTGTGGATCCAAATAAAATGAAATCCTTGACAGCTTCAATATTTTCTCCATCTATGTTAATGTTGCTTATCGGTCCAGTTGTGAGGATTTTTGTTTTCTTTTTGTTGAGGCGTAATCCATACTGAAGACTGTAGTCTTTGATCTTCATCAGTAAGTGCTTCAAGTCCTGTTCACTTTCAGCAAGGAGAGTTGTATCATTTGCATTTCACAAATTGTTAATGAGTCTTCCTCCAATCCTGATGCCACCTTCTTCCTATATAGTCCAGTTTCTCAGATTATTTGCTGAGCACACAGATTGAATAACCAAAACCAAACCCAGTCCCGCTGCCATTGAGTCGAATCCAACTCATAGTGACCCTGTAGGACAGAATAGAACTGCCCCATAGGGTTTCCAAGGAGCAGCTGGTGGATTGGAACTGTCGACATCTTGTTTAGCAGCTGTAGCTCTTAACCACTGTGCCATCAGGGCTCCACAGGTTGAAAAAGTATAATGAAAGAGTACAACCCTGACACACACCTTTCCTGACATTAAAACAAGCAGTAGGCCTTTGTTCTGTTCAAACGACTGGCTCTTGTTCTATGTACAGGTTTCTCATAAGCACAGTTAAGTGTTCTGGAATTCCCATTCTTAGTAATGTTATCCATAATTTGTTATCATCCACACAGTCGAATGCCTTAGCAGAGTCAATAAAATAAGTAAACATCTTTTTGGTATTCTCTGATTTCAACCAAGATTCATCTGACATCAGCAATGATATCTCTGGTTTCACATCCTCTTCTGAATCTGGCTTGAATTTCTGGCAGTTCCCTGTGGTTGTACTGCTACAACTGTTTTTGAATGATCTCCAGCAAAGTTTTACTTGTGTGTGATGTTCATGGTATTGTTTGATAATTTCTGCATTCAGTTGGATCACCTTTCTTTGGAATGGGTACAAATATGGATCTCTTCCAACCATTTGGCTGAGTAGCTGTCTTCCATATTTCTTGCAAAGACGAGTAAGCACCTCCAGAGCTGTATCCATTTGTTGAAACATTTCAATTTGTATTCCAGCAATTCCTGAGTCTTGTTTTTTGCCAGTGCTTTCAGTGCAGCTTGGACCTCTTGCTTCAGTACCATGGGCTCTTAATTGTATGCTATCTCCTGAAATGGTTGAATGTGAAACAATTCTTTTTGGTACACTGATTCTGTGTATTCCCTCCATCTTCTTTTGATATTTCCTGCATCATTCAATACTTTCCTGGTAAACTGCAACTCGAGACTTGAATTTTTTCCTCAGATCTTTCTTTTTTTTATTTCAGCTTAAGAAATGTTGAGTGTGTTCTTTCCTTTTGGTTTTCTAACTTCCAGGTCTTTGTACATTTAACTATAATTCTTTACTTTGTTTTCTTGAGCGGCCCTGTGAAATTTTCTGTTCAGCTCTTTTACTTCAACATTTCTTCAGTTCACTTTAGCTACCCTACATTCAAGAGCAAGTTTCAGAGTCTCTTCTGACAACTATTTTGGTCTTTTCTTTCTTGTCTTTTTATGATATTTTGCTTTCTTCATGCATGATGTCCTTGATGTCATTCCACAAAAATGCATAGGAATATTGATAGTACTTATGTTACAGGGTAATCCCATTTCCTCAAATATTTCTTACCATGGCTGTTGTTAACAGACTTCTTAAGAAAATTATGGTAATCATTAGTCAATTTGATATTTTTTTTGTGCTGTGACAGCCTCCATGTCCTGGAAAAGCAAGACGAACTAAAGATCACTCTATTTTTTATAGAAAATGCAAAAATGGAACACCTGATTAAAATTGGGATATTACAATAAAATAATTCTTAATTGTTTTTGTTTCATAAGTAAAGCCTATCATGATTTTCAAGTTTTATTTTGATTTGAATAAAGTATTACCTTGATATAGATAGATAGATAGATAGATGATAGATAGATGATAGACAGATATAGACATGATTTATTATTATCCTTAGGCCCTAAAGATATTATTATATATATGTAAGTTATTATAAGTAACATATATATAATGCATACATAAGAACTAACACTACAATAACTTAGAGAATATATATAACATATACTACATACTATATATAACATATATACTATTATTATCCTCTGTGCATTACATCTTCTTTTCCTCATCCATTAATGTTTACATTTTACTTATCTCTTTTTGTCATTTCTGTTAGGCCACCTTGAATCCTTTCTGAAATAAAGGATGATATGAATAAATTAAAGTGTATTTTGAAATAAATGTACTAAATATTCAAAATGTAAAGATAGTAAAGTTATGAACTGTAGAATAACATTGTAATGAGGTTAGAAACTATAGAATAATATATCTTATAAAAGGACATCACCTATGGGATAAGAACTTAACCTCTGTATTTTATACATTAGGATATTTTCCTTCAGAGAGTTCTAACTTGTTCAAATTCTGGCTATGCAGTGACAAAACAATTCAAACTCCACCCAATTTAAAACACAGGGTTATGACGAGGAAGCTCAGCCCAGCACGCACTGAGTCTGAAGTTCAATTCTAGGCATCCTCAAAGCATAACTTACAGACACTACATTTCTGAATCCTGACCCAGCAGATAGACAGACAAGCTCTCTTCAGAGCTGATGCTCCCTCCCGCCCCTCCATCCCCACAGAAGACAGCAGTGTCTCCTCCAAACGATCTCTTGCTCTGAGTCATGGCTCAGAGAAACCAAGAGATTCCCCAAAATAAGTAGGAGTCGTGAACTTTTGAGCTGACGGTAGCATTTGGCCCTCATATTTAAGGTATATATTGAGCAAAAGTGAAGCAGAGAAATTATTAAAAGTTATAAAAAATCTTTGAACACATAAACCATCTTGTTGGGTGTCATGGATTGAATTGTGTCCCCCAAAAATATTTGTCAACTTAGCTGGGCCATGAGTCCCAGTGTTGTGTAATTGTCCACCATTTTATGCAATTTCCCTATGTGTTGTAAATCCTATCACTATGATGAAATGAGATGGATTAGTGGCAGTTATTTTGATGAGATACACAGGATTAGATAATGTCTTATGCCAATCTCTTTGAGATATAAAAGAGAAAAACAAGCAGAGAGACAGGAGGACCTCATACCACCATGAAAGCAGTGCCGGGAGCAGAGCATGTCCTTTGGAACTGAGGTTCCTGTGCTGAGATGTCCCCAGATCAAGAGAAGACAAGGGCCCTTCTCTAGAGCCAACAGAGAGAGAAAGGCTTCCCCTGGAGCTGGCATCCTGAATTCGGACTTCTAGCCTACTACACTGGGAGAGAATAAACTTCTCTTTGTTAAAGCCATCCACTTGGGATATTTCTGTTATAGCAGCACTAGATGACTAAGACATGGGGTGATTTTTACTCTTCTAAGAATAAATAGCTGTGACTGAGGATCAGTACCTTTCTAAAACAAAAATGTATAAACCTTGTTTTAGAAACCACTCATCTTAGAAAGGATATCATTTATTTTGTATGCCATCTGAGGATTATTGAAATCTTCCCTGAAAACACCAGTTTGCACAATAATAAGCTTGTGGAGAAATATGCTCTATTTTTTTTTCCTAATTGGTATTCATCATGGTATTTCTGTGCAAAAAAGAAAAAAATCCAAAATAAATTGAGTACGGTGTGCGGTCTAACAAGGCTTTTACAGCTGAGATCATTTGGAAGTGTTCTTTGAGAAAGTGCAATAACCTTTTAAATTAATAATCATATTTATCTGGCAAGGAGCCCTAGTGGCACAGTGGTTAAGAGTTGGGCTGCTAACCAAAAGGTTCACAATTCGAATCCACCAGCCACTCACTGGAAACCCTATGGGTGTGTTCTACTCTGTCTTATAGGGTGGCTATGAGTTGAAATCCACTCTACGGCAACAGGTTTGGTTTTTAACAGGTTTTTATTTGGCAAGCCTTACTTTTAAGATATAAATCAGACAACTAAGTCTCAGTAAAGGATTGAGTTGTTTTTATGTTTTTCCTTTTATTGTCAATGAATTCACAATAGGCATATGCTTGCTGCAGTTAAGAAAAGGAAGATCTCTGTTTTAGGCAAAGCCTCACGTCTGATTTATTTTCTACAAACAACAGTGTTAAAAGGCTTTTAAATAACCGTCAACAATCACCTCAAACCAGTGCAACATGGTTTACTGACACCCGAAACTTCCATCTCTTATAAAAGCACAATCTTCAAAAGTTGTGGCTGTTGGATCACTTGTCTGTAAACCCCATCACTAACAATGAGGTGGATTCTCCACTCAGAGGGTTCTTTTCTTCTCTTAAATCTCACGGAACGAAAATCTGACCCACTATGTAAATACTCCGTAGTACAACTTTGAAACTGTACATTAGATTGTATACAATTTGTGCTTTCAGTTTTTTGGGTTTTTCCCCCCCTTTATCATGTCCAGTAGAGATCTCTGAGAAGAGTAACTTAGCCCTTAGAACACTACCATTTTCCAGGATGCCTGCCAAGTGAGTACTTAGGAGGATGGCCTTCAGGCCAGGAGGAATGTGTTATCCTCTATCTGGGGACTAGACACAATCCTGGAGCCTCCCAGGAGGATAGGCTCTGTTATCTGATAGCTCTTTTCCATTTCTGACTAAATAGATGTCTGTAGTTTCCAAGAGGTTAATATTTCAAGTCACACCAATACACACACCTCTTTAGCTGCCTCCTTAAATATAGCATGTGATATTTTTTATTAATTTTGCTTTCTTATTCTCAGATATATTGACTCTATAATTGATTTCTCCAATTAGAAAAGAATTTTCAACCCTTCATTGAATCCAATTAGTAATTCCCCCAATGCCACTGCAGCTGGATTTATAAAAAAGAAAGTGACCCCCGCCCCTTTCACTTTGGAATTTATCAGATCTATAACAACAACATAAGTCAGGAATCCTTTTTGTGTGTGTGTCAGTGAGTTCAGCTGACATAGATAATGCTTTTAAATAATATTTATCCTTTCTACATATTGCCAATTTAATTTCCCCTTGGTTAATGTCCTTTTAAAAAGTCACTTTGCACAACTATTATTATATTTTATGACCCCAATCAGACATTGTATGGACATCACAGCAACGCTGTGATGTGCGCTGAGGTTTGCAACCATCACTGCAATAACTTAGATAATTGTTTGTAATACTGATTCCAGGGCCTCGTTCCCAGAGATTCTGATTTAATAAGTCTGGGCCAGAGCCCCTGGAACTATTTGTTTTTATTTTATTTTATTTTTTAAATAATCATAAGTGCCTCGGGTAATTCTAATATGTAGCCAGTGCTGAGAGCTATTAGCTTAGTGCCTAAAGAGGAGCTTAGAGGTTTTCTTGGAACTGGTGATTTTCAAAGGACAGAGAGTGGATAATGAACTGCAACAATGAAGCATCACACACCACCCACAGACATCCGCCCCCCCCCCCCACACACAATCCTGTTATAGTGTGCACTGCTGAGCTTTATAGAGAACCTCAAAACATACACCCCACCACTCTAAGTATATGCTCTCCACTCCAAGTCATTGAAGGGGCCATTACATAGCTACTTTCATTTCTCCTGTCCTTTATATTTGGGATATTTCATCATCCATTAACAATTGAACCAGTAGATGGGTGGGGTGGGGGGGGGAGGAAAAACAAAGGGAGGGAGAAGGGAAAGAGAAGGAGCTAACACCTGTTGAGCTAGACCTACCAGGATTCAGAATTGCTATCTTTGTTTCCTTTTGTGTTTTATTTTTACCACTGTGGGATATGGCATTAAATCTATTTTAGGGACGAGAAAGCTTCTTCAGAATGATTGTGCAATTTATCCAAGTTCACGTTATTAATAAATGATAGAACAAAGATTTGAACCCAAGATTCTCTGACTGCTAATCCATATTACTTTTTTTATTTTGTTGTTGTTGCTAGAATATACATAGCAAAATATACACCAATTCAACTGTTTCTACCAGTACAAATGAGTGACACTGATTATATTCTTCGAGTTATGCAACCATTCTCACGCGCCTTTTCTGAGTTGTTCCTCTCCCACTAATACAAACTCACCACCCCTTAAGTTTCCTATTGAGTTTTTCGAGTTGCTGTTTTCACTTTGGTCCCATAGAGATTGTTCTTAAAAGACCACAATGCTCAAGGCAGACATTTTTTACCAGTTAAGCTAAACTATTGTTTGGTTTTAAGAAGACTTAAGGAATATTTTTAGCTCATATTTTAAAGATTATCTCAGAGGAGTAGTTTCAGGGTTTCATCCAACCCTCATGGCTCCAGAAAGTCTGGAGCTCATGAGAATTTTAAATTCTGTTCTATATTTTCCCCCTTTTGATCAAAATTTTTCTATAGTATCTTTGATCAAAATGTTCAGTAATGGTAGCCAGGCACTATCTAATTCTTCTTGTCTCATGGCGAAGGACACAGTTCATGGAGGCAATTAGCCACACATTCCATATCCTCCTCCTATTCCTGACTCTATTTCTCCCTCTGTTACTCCAGATGAATAGAGGCCAATTGTTGTGCCTTAAATGGCTGCTTGCAAACGTTTCGGACCACAGGCAATACACGATGAAGCACCAAACATGTTATTAGGCCAATTAACTGGGATGTCCTATGAAACCATGGCCCTAAGCCTCCAAACCAAGAAAACAAATCCCAAGGTTTTTGATTGTACATAAGCGGCCTCAGCAACTATTTTTGTGTGTGTGTGTGTCATTGTTGTAAATACATCTATCACACTACTCTTGCCAGGTCAACTTTTTACAGGTACACAACTTATTGACAGCAATTACAATAATCATGATGCAACTCTACCCTTAATCAATGTGATTTTTCCATCACTGTTAACCCCCCTTTTTCCTCTCCCTCCTACCCCTGGTAATCAGTAATAAGCTTTGGTCTCCATAAACTTACTTTTTCTTATTGTTTTCTTTTTTATACAAGTGAGCTCATACAATATTTATCCTTTTGCAACTGTTATTTCACTCAACATAGTGTCTTCAAGCTTCATTCATATTGTAGCATGTATCAAAACTTCATTTCTCCTACTAACTGAGGAGTACTCCATTGTATGTATGTACCACCTTTTGTTTAGCCATTCATCTGTTGATGGACATCTAGATTGTTTCCACATATTGCCTATTGCTAATAGTGCTGCAATGAACATTGATGTACAAGTCTTTGCTTTCAAGTCTTCTGGGTATATACCTAGGAGAGGAATTGCTGGGTCATATGGTAGTTCTATGTTTAGTTTTTTGAAGAACCACCACACTATTTTCCACAATGGCTGTACCATTTTGCTTTCCCACCAGCAATGGATAAGGGTTCCAGTTTCCCCATCCTCACTAACATTTATTATTTTCCGTTTTTGTTTTTAGTTGTTGCTGTTCTTTTTCAGTCTTAGCCATCCTAGTGGTAGTGAAATGGTATCTCCTTGTGGTTTTGATTTGCATTTCTCTGATGGCTAATGAAGTTGAACATCTTTTCATGTGCTTATTGGCTATTCGAACGTTGTCTTTGGTGAAGTGTCTATTCAAGTCCTTTGCCCATTTTATGATTAGGTTATTTGTCTTTTTGTTGTTAAGTTATTGAAGCTTTACATATATTTTGGTTATTAGATTCTTATCAGATATTCGGTTTCTGAAGATACTCTCCCAGTTGGTAGTTTGTCTTTTCACTTTTTTGGTAGAGTCTTTGGATGAACAAAAGTTTTTAGTTTTTATGAGTTCCATTTATTTATTTCGCCTTTTGCTCTTTGTGCTTTTGCTATTATACCAGATATTCCATTGTTAAAAGCTAGGCCCAAAAGCATTGCTCCTATACTTTCTTCTAAGAATTTTATGGTTTTAGTTTGCACATTCAGGTCTTTAAGTCATTTTGGGTTTTTTTTTTTTTTGTGTGTGTGTGTGTGTGTGTGTATGGTGTGAGGCATGGATCCTGTTTCATTTTTCTGCATGTGAAAATTCAGTTTTCCCAATGCCATTTATTGAAGAGATTCTTCTTTCCTGATCTATGGAAGTTAGCACACTTGTCAAAATCAGTTGAACATAGCCTTGTGGGTTTACTTCTGGATTCTCAATTCCGTTCATTGATCTATGAGTCCACTGTTATACCAGTATCAGGCTGTTTTGATTACTGTAGTTGTAGAACATGTTTCAAAATCAGGAAATGTGAGTCCTCCTACTTTGTTCTTTTCTTTCAACATTGCTTTAGCTATTCAGGGCTTATTGTCATTCCCTCATAAAGTTGGGGATTCATTTTTTCTGTTTCTATAAATAAGGCTGTTAGAATTTTGATTGACATTGTGTTGAATCTATAGATCACTTTGGGTACTACTGACATCTTAATGATATTAAGTCTTCCAGCACAAGAACACAGAACATTTTTCCATTTACTTGTTTTCTTTAATCTCTTTCAGTAATGTTTTATAATTTTCATTGCATAAGTCCATCACATCCCTGGTTAGATTTAATCCTAGGTATTTTATTCTCTTAGATACTACTGTAAATGGAATTGTTTCCCTAATACCCCATTCAGATTTCTCATTTCTGGTGTATAGAAAACCAACTGATTTTTGTTTGTTGGCCTTGTACCCTGCAACTTTGCTAAATTCCTCTACTAGCTCTAGAAGTTTTCTTGCACTCTTTGGGATTTTTATACGTAGGACAATATCATTGGTGAATAAAGATAATTTTACTTCTTTTCCAATCTGGATAACTTTAATTTCTTTTTCTTGTCTTATTGCTTTGGCTAGGACTTCTAAAACAATATTGGATAGAAGTGGTGAAAGCGCGCACCATTGTCTGGTTCCTGATTTCAAGAGGAAAGCTCTCAGTCTTTCTCCATTAAGTATAATGTTGACTGTGGCTTTTCATGTATGTCCTGAATCATACTGAGGAATTTCCCTTCTATTCCAATCTTCTTTAGGATTTTCAACAAGAAAGGGTGTTGGCAGTAAGAAAACATAAAATAAACTAATACAATAACTTATAGATGGCTCAGAGACAACAGTCAATATCAAGTCACATGAAAAAACAGACCATGATCACCTCAACAAGCTCTTAAAACAAAGAATCAAGGGATCTTCTAGATGAAAGTGCCTTCCTGAAATTACCAAAGGCAGAATACAAAAGGTTAGTATACAGAACCTTCAAGACATTGGGAAGGAAATGAGGCAAAACGCAGAACAAGCCAAGGAACACACAGATAAAGCAATTGAAGAAATTAAAAAGATTATTCAGGAACATAATGAAAAATTTAATAAGCTGGAAAAATCCATAGACAGACAGCAATAAGAAAGGGTGTGGGTCTGATCTTCAACAAGGGCCCAAAGTCCATCAAACGAGGAAAAGACAGTCTTTTTAACAAATGACGCTAGCAAAGCTGGATATTCATCTCCAAAAAAATGAAATAGGACCCATACCTCATACCATACACAAAATCTAATTCAAAATGGATCAAAGACCTAAATATAAAGCCAAAAACTATAAAGTTCATAGAAGAAAAAATAGGATCAACACTAGAGGCCCTAATAAATAGCATTAACAGGATAAAACCATAACCACAGACGCACAAACTGCGGAAGATAAGCTAGATAACTGGGCTCTTCTAAAAATTAAATACTTATGCTCATCAAAAGGCTTCACCAGAAGAGTAAAAAGAGAACCTACAGACTGGAAAAAAATTTTTGGCTATTACAAATCAAAGGTCTGACCTCTAAAACCTACAAGGAAATCCAACACCTCTACAACAAAAAGACAAATAATCCAATTAAAAAATGGGCAAAGAAAATGAACAGACACTTCACCAAAGAAGACATTCAAGTGACCCACAGACATATGAGGAAATGCTCATGATCACTAGCCATTAGAGAAATGCAAATCAAAACCACAATGAGATACCATTTCATCTCGGCTTTGCTGGCACGAATGAAAAAAAACAGGAAATAACAAATATTGGAAAGGCGGTAGGGAGATTGGAACTCTTATCCACTGCTGGTGGGAATGCAACCATTTTGGAAAGTGATATGGCACTTCCTTAGAAAGCTGGAAATAGAAATACCATATGACCCAGCAATGCCACTCCCAGGAATATATCCTAGAGAAGAGTTGTCGCAGGTATGACATATAAAAAAAAAAGCACACCCATATTCATTGCAGCATTGTTCACAATAGCAAAAAGATGGAAACAACCTAGATGCCCATCAACAGATGAATGGATAAACAAACTACAGTACATACACACAATGCAGTATTACACAATGATAAAGAACAACGATGAATCAGTGAAGTATCTCCTAACATGGATGAATCTGGAGGACATTATGCTGAGTGAAATAAGACAATCATGAAAAGACAAATATTGTATAAGACCACTATTGTAAAAATGCATGAAAAAGTTTACACACAAAAAGAAACAATCTTTGATGGTTATGAGGGAGGGGAGGGATGGGGATAGAAAAACACTAATAGACAATAGATAAGTGGAAACTTTGGTGAAGGGTAAGACAGTACACAATACTAGGAAAGCCAGCACAACTTGTCCAAGGCAAGGTCATGGAAGCTCCACAGACACATCCAAACTCCCTGAAGAATGGAATTGCTGGGCTGAGGGCTATGGGGACCATGGTCTTGGGGAACATCTAGCTCAATTGCCATAACATAGTTTATAAAGAAAATGTTCTATGTTCTATTTTGGTGAGTAGCATCTGGGGTCTTAGGGGCCTGTGAGAGGCCATCTGGGATACTCCACTGGTCTCACCCCTTTGTGAGCAAGGGAGAATGTAGAAAACTAAAGATACAAGGGAAAGATTAATCCAAAGGACTTTTGGACCACTCCAGACTGAGTCCAGTACAACTAGATGGTGCGCGCCTACCATCACAGACTGCTCTGACAGGAATCACAATAGAGGGTCCCAGACAGAGTTGGAGAAAAATAACAAAATTCTAACTCACAAAACGCATATCAGACTCACTGGTCTGACAGAGACTGGAGAAACCCCGAGAGTACGGCCTGCAGACACCCTTTTATCTCAGTAATGAAGTTACTCCCGAGGTTCACCCTTCAGCCAAAGATTAGACAGGCCCATAAAACAAAACAAGACTAAAAGGGCACACCTACCCAGGCGTAAGGGCTAGAAGACAGGAGGGAACAGGAAAACTAGTAGAAGGGAATCCAGGGTCAAGAAGTGAGAGTGTTGACATGTCCTGGGTCCTGAGGTTTTTAACCAATGTCATAAAGCAATATGTGTACTAACTGTTTAATGAGAAACTAGTTTGTTCTGTAAACCTTCATCTAAAGTACAATAAAAAAAAAAAGAAACGGTGTTGGATTTTATCAAATGCTTTTTCTACATCCATGGAGACGATCATGCAGTTCTTCTCCTTTGTTCTATTGATGTGGTGTATCACGTTGATTGGTTTTCTAATGTTGAACCATCCCTACATTCCTAATTCATACTATTTCCACTGACTCCAAGGAAAACTCAAAGGTATATTTTGTTATTCTTCACTGCCAATGATTGAACAAGGAAAGGAAAAGACAAGAAAGAAAGAGTCAAAGGAATAATTCGGTGAAAATTTTGTAATTATTTTGGGCTTGGAAGCCATAGAATTTTCATACTTTCATGTGTTATGCCCACTTGATTATACATTAGTACAAAAAGTCAACTGATGCTGCACATTGCAGAGGGGGAGGGAGGGCAGTTGTGTGTGTCTCTGTCAGGGATGCACAAAGGGAAAATGCCTTCCACCTGATACTAGGGCTGCTGCAGCAGCCTTTCCATCAGTGCAACTCCCTCTGGCCCCATAACCTAACCAAATGGCAATCCCAGAAGACAGAGATGGAAAATTGGGAGGTGCAGACAGAAGAAAGGGAAGTTCTTACCTTACGTCACTTAATTTGCTCTGCCCTCTAAAGAGCATAAAAATGTTCTTTCTGCCATGAAACCATGACCCCTGAAGTCTTCTTAACACCAAACAATAGTTAGCTTAACTAGTAAAGAATGTCTTATTTGAGCATTGTGCTCTTTTAAGAACTATCTATGTGGGATCATTGACTCGACGGCAATGGGTTTGGTTTTGGAGAATGAAGAGAATGAAAAAAATCATAGACACAAGGAAAATACTAGCCCAGAGGACTAAAGGACCACATGAACCAGAAACTCTACCTGCCTGAGACCAGAAGAACTAGATGGTGTCCAGCTACCACCAATGACCACTCTGAAAAGGAACACAACAGAAAGTCACAGGCAGAGCAGGAGAAAAATGTAGAACAAAATTCAAATTCACTTAAAAAGACCAGGTTTACTGGTCTGCCAGAGACTGGAAGAACCCCCAAAAATATGGCCCCCGGATACTCTGCTAACCCGGGACTGAAACCATTCCTGAAATGCACTCTTCAGACAAAGATTAGACAGGACTATAAAACAAAAAATAACACACGTGAGGAATGTCCTTCTCAGTTCAATCAAATATACGAGACCAAATAGGCAGCTCCTGTCCAAAAGCAGGATGAGAAGGCAGAAAGGGACAGAAACTGGACAAACGGACACAGGGAACCCTGAGTGGAAAGCGGGAGGATGATGTTACATTGTAGGGATTGCAAACAATGTCACAAATGATGCGTGTAAATTTTTGAATGAAAAGTTGACTTGAGTTGTAAACTTTCACTTAAAGTGTAATAAAAAAAAGAAGAAAAAAAAAATCTAGTAGATTCAGTATATTTTAAACCAAATCATAGAAGTGCCTGTTAACACCACCTACAGGTCCATTTTTTTCATATTGCATGATAGATTTCCTCAAAAAAACTCTCTCCATGACAGCATTAATGTTGACCAGCTCGTCTTCAGGAGAAGAATCTGTCTTTGTCAATAAAAGGACCTTGTACAACTTCTCTCATCTTCCAATTCCAAAGACCTCGCCACAGGAGCTATATTCTTACACAAGCTCTACCTGCTGCATGGAATTTGATTTAATATTTTTGTCTCTTAATATGCTTATGATATGAGAGTGCAGGTGTTAATGGAGTCCTCTCATGAATGCAGGTCCTGCATTGCCCTGTATGCTCTGCCTTGACTATATCCTAGAATATCAGTTTTTCTGTTCAAGTGTCCTTATTTATGCAACCTAAAGTTGATCTTATTTTGTTGTTTCATAACATTTAATTAGTGATCCACTGAAATCTTCAGGTTGTTCTTCTTAAAAAGTCCATGTCAACAAGCATTTCTTTCATATGAGTTTTGCTTACTTGCATTTTCCCTTCCTTCTGGGGGTTTAAATGCTGGCAGGCTAAAGAAATTATAAGTAGATCTATGATTCTCACAAGACAAGAAGCTTAGTTCAGAGCACATTTCTAATCTCTGAAACTTGTACCCTAAATAGATTCGAAGGTCCTGGTCCAGACCATCTGTATTTTCTTTAACTTAAAAACATCTTACTTCTTTTTTTTTAAATATCATCTTGTTGATTTCTACATAGTGTTCTAAGTTTTCAAATCCAGTGTTTGATCAACTTGTTACCACAGGTTTGTGGCTTCTCCAAATTTGATAAACTTAACATTTATAATTCATCTAAATCACGTATTAAGCAGTACTGGGCATTGGACATATCACTAAAGAATGGTGAGAAATGTTTGCTCCCCACTGACGAAATGTGAAGTGTATGCCCTGTTTGCTCTCTCTTTTGTTAAACACAAATCCCTACTTAAAACTAATGGTTTTGGAGTTCTACTAACAAAAGAAAAAATTTCCCCTGCCCCACAGGGTGTCCAAGGAGTGGCTGGTGGATTTGGGCAGCAGCCATAGCTCTTAACCATACCACCAGGGCTCCTCTGAAAAAAAAAGTAGGCATATAGAATTCTCTCACAACCTCCATGGAAGAAAGTACTTTAATAAGAGGTTTTTTAAGCAACTAAAAAATGATGTGAAAATTTTTTGGGATAGGACGATTTCAGGAGTCTCTGAGTAGTGCAAACAGTTAAGCACTCAACTACCAGCTAAATGGTTGACGGTTCAAGCCCACCCAGAGGCCCGTCAAAAGACAGTCCTGGCAATCTGCTTCCAAAAAGTCATAGTTTTGAAAACCCTGTAGGGAAGATCTACTCCGGACACGTGGGCTCGCTGTGAGCTAGAACCAACTCAACCGCAACTAACAACAACAGGGTGATCTCATTGGGAATGTGAGGGAAAAGGCTAAGGTGTGAAAAATTTGGAAGGGTGATTCATCAGGATATGGTGACTAGCTACTTATGGATAACTAGCTAGGTAATGCAAGTAATTAGGTAACAGCCACTTCAATCACTGGGACCAAAAAAAAAAAAAAACCAAACCCAGTGCCGTCGAGTCTGTTCTGACTCATAGACCCTATAGAACAGAGTAGAACTGCCCCATAGAGTTTCCAAGGAGCGCCTGGCAGATTCAAACTGCCAACCCTTTGGTTAGCAGCCATAGCACTTAACCACTAAGCCACTATGCCACCAGAGTTTCCCAATCACTGGGAGTGGGAAGCATATACTTAGAGTGGTGAGGAATATGTTTTGAAATTTGTAGATATGGCTGTCAAGAAAGATTACAAAGAGAGTGGCTGTCTTCTACCCGCCCTCTCTGATCTGTGATTAGTCATGGGCAGGCCAACTGTACTGGAAGTGCTAACTAATGGACCATGGAATATGTAAACGTGGCACAGCAAACAAGTCCTGAAGCAGTGATACCCATGTGACAACTCAAGTAAGAGGGGTTCTGGGTTCTTCAGCACTAGTGGGTTCATCACTTTTCTGGCTACACAGCTGCATCCAGTCATCCTGTATCTTGATCTTCTTTATGTCCTTTGTAATTCCTGCGCGCTAGCTCAAAGTAAAATAACCTACTCAGCAGTATCACCATTCTAGCTGGTCTTCAAACCCATAGGACACTTGTGTTCTGGCCAGTTGACTGGATTTTCGCTTTATCCAGTTATTGTGCACGCCTCTATGAAACTAGTATATTTAACACCATTTAAACATGACATTCCCTAGTCAATAACTGGAACTTCTCAACCTATTGTTGTTGTTAGCTGCTGTCAAGTAAGTCCTGAACACATGGAGACCCCATGCACAGTGTAACAAAACCCTGCCCAGTCCTGTGCCATTCCATGATTGGTTGGGGATCAGACTATTGTGTTCCACAGGGTTTTCATTGGCTGTTTTTCAGAAACAGATCACCAGGCCTTTCTTCCTAGTCTGTCTTAATCTGGAAGCTGCACTGAAACCTGGTCAGCGTCATACCAACATGCAATCCCCATTGACAGAAGGGTGGTGGCTGCACATGAGGTATATTGGGTAGGAATCAAACATGGGTCTCCAGGGTGGAAGGAGAGAATTCTACCACTGAAATCTACCAATGTCCCCATTTCCAACCTATACCAAAACCAAACCAAACCCATTGCCGTTGAGATGATTCTGATTCATAGCAACCCTATAGGAGAGAGTAGAACTGCCCTATAAGGTTTTCGAGGCTATAAACTTTATGGGAGCAGACTGCTGCATCTTTCTCCCTCAGAGCGGCTGGTGGGTTCCAACCACCAACCTTTTGGTTAGCAGCCAAGTGCTTAACCACTTCACCACCAGGCCTCCTTTCCCTATTGTTGTTGTTGTTGTTAGGTGCCATCGAATTTGTTCTGACTCGTAGTACTTTAAGTACAACAGAACGAAGCACTGCCTGGTCCTGCACCATCCTCATGATCGTTGTTATGCTTGAGCCCATTGTTGCAGCCACTGTGTCAATCCATCTCGTTGTGGGTCTTCCTTTTTTTTGCTGACTCTCTACTTTACCAAGCATGAATTCTGTCTTAGTCATCTGGTGCTGCTAGAACAGAAATACCACAAGTGGATGGCTTTAACAAAGAGAAATTTATTTTCTCACGGTCTAATAGGTTACAAGTCCAAATTCAGAGCGTCGGCTGCTAGGGAATGCTTTCTCTTCTCCGTCAGCTCTGGAGGAAGGTCTTTGTCCTCGGTCTTCCCCTGGTTGAGGAGCTTCTCAGGCACAGGAACCCCATGTCCAACGTACGCGCTTTGCTCCTGGTGCTGCTTTCTTGGTAGTATGAGGTCCCCTACTCTCTGCTTGCCTCCTTTTCCTTTTATCTTTTGAGAGATAAAAGGTGGTGTAGGCCACACCCCAGGGAAACTCCCTTTAACGTGAATCAGGGAGGTGGCCTGAGTAAGGGTGGTGTTACAATTCCACGCTAATCCTCTCAACATAAAATAACAATCACAAAATGGAGGACAACCAAACAATACTGGGAATCATGGCCTAACCAAGTTGATACACACATTTTTGGGGGGACATAATTCAATCCATGACAATGTCCTTCTCTAGGGACTAGTCCCTCCCAATAATGTGCCCAAAGTATGTGAGATGAAGTTTCTCCATCCTCCTGGCTGTACTTCTTCCAAGACAGATTTGTTCATTCTTTTCACCAATACCATAACTCAAAGGCATCAATTCTTCTTTTGCATGCATATGAGGTGACTGAAAATACCATGGCTTGGGTCAGGTGCACCTTGGTCCTTAAGGTGATATCTTTGCTTTTTAACACTTTAAAAAGGTCTTTTGCTACAGAATTGCCCAATGCAATGCATCATTTGATTTCTTGACTGCTGCTTTCCCTATAAAAAGCAAACACGTTGCCATTGAGTGGATTTCGACTCATAGTGACCCCTATAGGACAGAGTAGAACTGCCCCATAGAGTTTCCAAAGAGTGCCTGGCGGATTTGAACTGCCAACCTTTTGGTTAGCAGCTGTAGGACTTAACCACTGCACCACCAGGATTTCTACTTTCGCTATAAACCAAACCAAACACAAACCTGTTGCTGTTGAGTCAATTCTGACTCATGGCAACTCTACAGGACAGAGTAGAACTGCCCCATAGAGTTTCCAAGGAGCCCCTGGTGGATTCGAACTGCCAACCTTTTCTGGTTAGCAGTCGTAGCTCTTAACCACTATGTCACCAGTGTTTCTGCTTTCCCCATAGCACAGACTAAATTCTGTAGAAGCTTAAATTCCCTGCTTGCTTTCCAAGAACCTTCTTAAGCAATATATCCACCCCGAATTACTCCCCACTAGTCCCTTCTCTATGTTTAAGCCCATCTCTGCCACTGTAATCAGGTCTTGCTCAGTCTTACCTCTGCTTCTGTAGCCACGATCTCTATTTAGAAGGTCTTTCCCCACTCCTTCTGTTAAGTTCCACTCATCTTTCCAGGTCCAGTTTAAGCCCCACCTTATAGGGTCACTATGAGTCAGAACCGACTCTACAGCAGTGGGTTCTTTTCTTTTCTTTTTTTTTTTTTTTTGATTTATGAAGGCTTTTCTGGCAACCAGGCACTTATTTTTCTTTAATAATTTTTATTATGCTTTAAGTGAAAGTTTACAAATCAAGTCAGTCTTTCACACAAAAACCCATATACACCTAGCTACACACTCCCAATTACTCTCCCCCTAATAAGACAGCCTGCTCTCTCCCTCCACTCTCTCTTTTCATGTCCTTTTCACCAGCTTCTAACCCCCTCCACCCTCTCATCTCCCCTCCAGGCAGGAGATGCCAACACAATCTTAAGTGTCCACCTGATCCAAGAAGCTCACTCCTCACCAGCATCCCTTTCCAACCCATTGTCCAGCCCAATCCATGTCTGAAGAGTTGGCTTCGGGAATGGTTCCTGTCCTGGGGCAACAGAAGGTCTGCGGACCATGACCACCGGGGTCCTTCTGGTCTCAGTCAGACCGTTAAGTCTGGTCTTATGAGAATTTGGGGTCTGCATCCCACTGCTCTCCTGCTCCCTCAGGGGTTTTCTGTTGTGTTCCCTGTCAGGGCAGTCATCGGTTGTAGCCAGGCACCATCTAGTTCTTCTGGTCTCAGGATGATGTAGTCTCTGGTTCAGGTGGCCCTTTCTGTCTCTTGGACTCATAGTCACCTTGTGTCCTTGGTGTTCTTCATTCCCTTTTGATCCAGGTGGGTTGAGACCAATTGAAGCATCTTAGATGGCTGCTTGCTAGCGTTTAAAACCCCAGATGCCACTCTTCAAAGTGGGATGCAGAATGTTTTCTTCAAAGATTTTATTATGCCAATTGACTTAGATATCCACTGAAACCATGGTCCCCAGACCCCTGCCCCTGCTACGCTGGCCTTCGGAGCATTCAGTTTATTCAAGAAACTGCTTTGCTTTTGGTTTAGTCCAATTGTGCTGACCTCCCCTGTATTGGGTGCTGTCTTTCCCTTCACCTAAAGTAGTTCTTATCTACTATCTAAACAGTGAATACCCACCTCCCACCCTCTCTCCCTCCCCCCTCTTCTCAGTTTAAACTGTTTCTCAACTTCTTATAATAGTGGTCTTATACAATATTTGTCCTTTTACAACTGACTAATTTCACTCAGCATAATGCCTTCCAGGTTCCTCCATGTAATGAAATGTTTCACAGATTCCTCACTGTTCTTTACCAATGTGTAGTAGTCCATTGTGTGAATATACCATAATTTATTTATCCATTCATCCATTGATGGGTACCGTGGTTGCTTCCATGTTTTCGCTATTGTAAACAGAGCTGCAATGAACATGGGTGTGCATATATCTGTTCGTGTAAAGGCTCTTATTTGTCTAGGATATATTCCAAGGAGTGGGATTGCTGGATCTTATGGTAGTTCTATTTCTAACTTTTTAAGGGAGCGCCAAATCAACTTCCAAAGTGGTTGTACCATTTGACATTCCCACCAGCAGTGTAGAAGTGTTCCAATTTCTCCACAGCCTCTCCAACATTTATTATTTTGTGTTTTTTGGATTAATGAACCAGGTGCTTATTGATGACTCTCTTCAAAAAATTCCACAATGCCCAAAAATATCCATAATAAAAAATCAGAAGAACATCGAAATTTTACCTTTATCTGAATCACACAGCTTGGCCATGTGTTCTTGCTATTCCATATGTGCTACCCCAGTTTCTTCAACTAGAATGCACATTTCCTGAGGAAAGGGACTATATGTGATCCTTCTGTGTCCCCTACAAGTCTGGACATAGGAGCCTAATAAATATATGTTGTTCGTTTTATTAATAATTAGTTGTATCACTAAAAATAACCAGCTGCCATCGAATGGATTCCGACTCATGACAACCTCACGTGTTTCAGAGTACAACTGCACTCCACAGGGTTTTCAATGGCTGTGACCTTTCAGAAGTAGATTGTCAGGCCTTTCTTCTGGGGCACCTCTGGGTGGACTTCAACCTCTAACCTTTTGCTTAGTAGCCAAGTGCTTAACCATTTGCACCACCCAGGGACTCCCATCACTAAAAATGATGATGCCTAAAACTGATGAGCGGGAAATTTGGGCTTTGAAACTAAATTTGACTTCCATGGATCATGGTTCACTCAGGTTATTTCTGAGTTTGCAACACTGGTTTTGGACATTGGGTTGTACTATTGTCTACTTGAAATTGGTTCCCCTCACTCTACACTTGTCAGTTTCTCTCCCTAATGTATTGGCTGCCCTGAATATGACGTTTCCTCACAACATATTGACTTGTCACTAACAACCCAAACATGCGTCATGAATGTGACTAAATTACAGTAGGTGTAACAGTTCATTACTACATTGTTGTTGCTGTTGTTGGGTGCCGTCAAGTAGGTTCCAACTCATCCCAACCCTACATACAACAGAATGAAACACTGCCTGGTCCTGTGCCATCTTCACCATTGTTGCTGTGTTTTAGCCCATTGTTGCAGCCACTGTGTCAATTCATCTCCTTGAGGGTCGTCCTTTATTTTTTATTACTTAAAAATACATAAAGGCTTAAATATCAGTACCAAATCACAAACATAGTTTCTGACAGTGGATACTCAGCACTCCTTTATAGAACTTATAAATTTTATATATTCTTAAGTCTTTTTCCTGTATACATGCTGCCTTTTCAACAATATTTGAACATGTCAAAGGCAGAAACTTTTGAACCATTTCTTTTACATCTCATCTATAATTAAACGTTCTTCCTGCCTCTGTTGCTCTCGATCTCTGTCCCTTCTGTTTTTCATTTCTCTCTCTCTTTCCTTCCCACATCCACCTCCCCCCCCCCTTTTTTTTTTCTTTTCCTCAGGGAAGAGTAAAAAAAAACAGGTAATTATAACTACTATATCTCACTGTTCATTTACCATACAGCAAACTTTTCTATCCCTTGGCTTGAGTCTTTTTTCTTGCTTTTACTTAATTCAACCTAAATTCATTTTTTCATTTTGTTCAAAATGTCTTTCACACCAAAGTAGAAAATGATTATATTTTGCAGCTATAGTGTATTCAGAGATGTGTCTGAGTGTCATGCTAATGCTGACAAACAAAAATATAGCATTTTCCCTCACTTGCAAGGTCTGGTTGATTGGCTTGGAAAAGTTATTCCCAGTGTGTTTAGACCTCAACAGCTACTAAGCAACTTTTACATAAAGTAACACTTTCACATGTAGGTTCCTTCATTTACTTGACAAGCTCATTTTTTTTTGTTTGTTTCACTTTAGAGTGTGCATCTTCATGCAGTAAGGACAAATTTCCCAAAACATTAACTGCAGCAGGTTGACATTTGTCATGGAAGATCAGGGTCATCAAGGTTATACTGAATTACTCGATGATGGATTATCCTAGACAGCATTTTCCAAAATCTTTATACAGTATGTCACAAGCAGGTCAAAGATCATGTTACTCTTCTGCTGGGCCTTCTATCTCAAGATGCTCACTCTTGCCCTGAGGTTGTGCACCAGAAGGAGGCAGGAGGCTTCACAGAATTTTAGTCTATGTCCCATGAAATGTTCTAAGGAGCAGGCACCTGAATTGTAACCGTAGTGTTGCCTAAGAACCTAGCAACATATGTCAACTCAGAGGTAAGCTATGATACAAAATAACGGAGTAGTAATATCGGGTGGGATGGGCTTCCTTGATTTGGCAAAGTGCTGAGTACCTTCAAATTGACTCAATATCTACAGAAAGCAAAATAGTTATTTTAGCAAATCAGGAAATAGGACTAAAACAGTTTCCTTCTTTTCTAAGAATTAATGTTCTTTCTAGTGTATATAGTATGTGACATAGCATGATCTGTCCCTCATAACGCTTCCATAAGATTTAAAGCTTTCATATCAACCTTTATCCCTTGATGTTTTATAGAAATTAATTTTGAAGTTAAAGTAAAAATATTAATTTGGACATTACTTAATCTCATTTCACTTCAGAGTTAAGAAAACATCATATTTTGAAGCTACTTTGGTGATCTATTTTTAGCACAGTTGTAATTGTGGCTATTCTGACTATACACAATGAAAAAAAAATCCTTGACTTTTTCCATATAATACTTCACATATAATTAGTGAGTCTCATATAATATCTACTGAAATATAAAAAATACTTGATTCAATTTTCTGGAACACCATACCTAATAGGGTCAAAACTGCTCTTGTATCTCAGCTCCAGAAATCAGTGGGTTTTTCATACCTATGTTCTTAAAAGCCAGAGCGATCCTTTCCATTATCTCAATAAAAATGAGTTTAAAAATCCTTAAATATGTGTTTATACTGATTCTATTTTCTGTCATCAACATGAAACATAGCGCTGAAAAAAGCATTTAATTTCACTGTCTTTATCGTATTTTCTCATGTCAAGATTGAAAACACTGGATGTTTTCTAACAGCTATGCTAGTTTTGTCAATATGGAAAGTCCTTGGGCATTCAAATTCTAAAGAGATTAAAGGTTATTTCTAAATACGTTTTTATTAAAATAAGTCTATAAGGTTATTTAAGTGATTACTTATTTTATTTACTATTAGGTCTCACTTTGTTTTTTAAAAAGGGAGTCAAAAGAGCACTTGGAAATGTGTAAGAAATCACTTATGCTTATATCTGAATTATAGTATTTTAAGTTACAATAAGAACCTAAATGTGTATCTGCTTCCAAGAGTGAAAAATTTGATCTTCAAATAACTATTAGAATGTGGTTCCAAACAAGTTGCTCCCCCCGTGCTATGCCCAAGGCTGATCAAACTCCCCCTAAGCTTTATATCTGAGCCAAAAGCTTGTATTGACTAGACATTTTGCAGAACAACAGAAAGGGCCTGTGGAGGAATGGGAACAGCAAAGTAGTCAGAAGCACAGACCTGGAGCAATTGCAACTCTTGAATCCCTGCTCTGCCATTTCCTAAATGTATGATCCGGAGCAAGTTACGTAACCTCTCTAACCTTTAGCATCTTCATCCATCAATTGGAAGTAAAAACTGCACCTTCCTCATAGGTTTATTGAGATAATCCAAGTACCACACCTGGCATTTTGTGCTTGGCACAAATTATAACTAGGCCAAGAAGGAGAGATGCTAATCAAATGAAAGACTTAAGTCCAAAGTCCCTTCTGGCTCTGAAGTTCTACGAGGTCTTCACCTTTATTTCTGTACCCGTGCCCATTGCCATCCAGTCAATTCCGACTCATAGCCACTCTATAGGACAGAACAGAGCTGCTCCATAGGGTTTCCAAGGAGCAGCTGGTGGATTCAAACTGCCAACCTTTTGGTTAGGAGCCAAAAGCTTAACCACTGTGCCACAAGCACCCCTTTTTTTTCTGTAGGAACATTAATTCTGTAAGGAGAGAATGACTAGCACACACTTTCTTTCGTGCAACATCTGAATGCATGCAAGTTAAACGTGGAGTAGTGTTGGAATACAAACAGAAAACCTACCTTTTGGTTACCAGCCGTAGCTTGCCGTAGCTCTTAACCACTGCACCACCAGGGCTCCAATGTTTTTTGCAGCACTTTTCACAATAGCCAAAAGGTAGAAACAACAGATGAATAGATAAACAAAATGTTGTATATACACACAATGGAATATTACTCAGCCAGAATGAGAAATGAAGTCCCAATGCATGCCACCACATGGACAAACCTTGAAAACATCATGCTGAGTGAAATAGGTCAGTCACAAAAGGACAAATACTGTATAATCTCATTTATATGAAATAAGAAAACATATAGAATACAAAGATTATTAGTGGTTACCAGGGATAAGAGGGAGGGGGTAAGGAGGAGTTTCTGCTTAGGGTGCATTGAGTTTATGTTAAGGATGGAGGAGGGATTTGGAAAAGGACAACATGAAGAATGTAATCAATGTCACTGAATTGTACGTGTAGAAATTGTTGCGATGGCATATGTTTTGTTATATGTATTCTCACCACAGTAAGAAAACAAGTGGAGTAGTGATCTAAACACATAACTCACAATTGTTTTTGTGGAGAGGTAGATTTGGCCCATTTCAAAAATGTAGCAAGCGAAGAGGGGACAAAGCTAGTAGAAGCCTCAGAGCAGGGTTGCTCCCCTTATAATCTGCAATTTAACTCATTATATTTTTGGAATTGTAATATGTAAAGAATAAAAACTAACTGGTAATCCAATAGCTGAAAAGGAGAAGAGGATAAAATTGTTTTATTCGAATATCATCTCTCTGGAGGCATTTGCCATATTATTTTATACACTGTAGGAGCAAAGGTAATAATGGCGAATAATTGCAATTATTTATTAAGAAGTTATTATGTATCAGGAAATATGCTAAGCACATGGCGTACATTATAATTTCTATTAAAATCTTATGCAGAAGGCTCAGAAAAATTAATTATCTTGCATTTGCACAGTTAGTAAGAAGTAGAAGTGGGATTGAAATTTGTTGTTGTTGACAGGTGCCGTCGAGTCAGTTCCGACTCCAAGCGACCCTATGCACAACAGAGCGAAACACTGCCAGGTCCTGAGCCATCCTTACAATTGTGATTAAAAAAAAAAAAATTTGTGATTAGGTGTGATGAATTCCAAGAATCATACCCTTTTTGCAATGCCATATAACTCCTTGTCAATCATTGAACGACTGTGACAAGGTACACACAAGGTACCTTCACACGACAAGGTACTTACCTACATTTTGCCCTGGCACTGAGGAAGAAGGTAAGATGAGCAATAGTATTGAGGTTGCTGATGTGGTTTGTTCCAGGCACATTTTTTTAACACCAGTTTTAAGATATTTAATTTTTTTTTCTGCTTCTGATGGGAAAAAATACGACATCAAAGGAAACTGGGAATGTGTGTCTCGTTAGCAAATCAGAGACAGGAGAAATGTTACTACCTAATTAGCCAGCTTCATTATTGCCATCCCAATATGAGATATTGTGTCATGAGATAAATTATTTTTCAATGGAACTTACATTTTCAAGCTTGACTGGATGTCACAAGTTTCTAATAATATGTTTACGGCATCAATTGTTTTCATTCCTTTTCTACTTTCCAACCATCTGTACTGAAACAAATCATCATTTTCATGTATACAGAGTGCTGTGCTGCAAGAATTGCTTAAAAAACTTCTGGTTATTTTCACTGCTCCCCTAGTATGTGAGATAGTAACTTAAAGTAGGTCAAGTTCTAAACTATGTCCAGTCCTTCTGTGTCCTTCAGCACCTGCTTTCTTTACTTCGGGATGAGAGAATCAGGGTGTCTAATTGTAATTTGAATATTTCAAAGCTTGTCTCAGCTCATTTACAAACAGCACAGGTAAGATTCTCATCTAGAATGGATATAAAGTATAGCTCCTTTTAGGTCTGTTCTTATCTCATGAAGGTCAGTCCACAGAATCTTCAGCTTATTCTCAACCCCCAAGGTGTCTTTTGTTTTGAAGTATATTGGTTTCTAAGGCTAAATAGAAATGTAACCTACAAGCAGCAACTAAAATTGCATACCTTAATGAAATTAGTCTTGTATATTTTACATTCACCATCCTTTCAAACAATAAACTAAATCTTTGTGCAATTGAAGTTGATAAAAAATAATCTGATATTCATAAGCACTTTAGTAATTTATCTACACAGGTAAAAATTATATGAAGGTTTGCACAGCAAGGAAATATTTGTTTACAATTACAGAATTTTCTATTGCATTCCCTTTCTCATTTCCTCAACATATACTTATTGTGCCTGTAATATGTTTCAGGCATTGTACTTGGCAGTGGAGATATAGAAATAAATGTTAGATATTATCTCTGCTTTCCTATGTAAAAGATTAAAACATGAGGTAATATAACTAAAATCTTTTATCTTAAACAAAATGGTGAAAATTATAAAGATGTCATCTATGTGAACTTATTGCTGGAAAACTGGAAATAAAAACCCAATGGGTCTTCATACACCAGTATTTGTACTCACATAGCAAGGCCTAATAGAATTTTTTTTAATTTTAGAGTAGAAGACATGTCAAATGCAGTTTACATTTTCAGGCGGTAATTGTATTTTCTTACAAGTGGCTATTGCATTTTTAGAGACAAACAAAACAAATAATAAGAAGTTTTATTTGAGAATAGAAACAAGCCTGTGTGTGTGTTTTTTTAGATGAAAGGGGTATAACAAATTTATGAGACCTCACATACAGCTATAATATAATAAATTAGAAGGATTAATAGAATTGTGAGCTACAGTAACCTGCGCTAGTAGAATGCCTATTTTATGGAGCTCGATAATACAGTTTATCACTGACTCCATGGGAATTCCCACAATATATTAGCTGTGGTGTAACAATAAAGCACACACAGTAAGGGGTATGTCCCTTTTGACACACATTCTCTTCCCACACTTATTTTGCCAGGGAAACAACTCTGGTGCAGTTTAATTAAACTGCACTGCAATGAATTAGTCCAGGTCTTAGCCCTCTGACAGAGAGGGGCCTGGCAGTACCACAGGGGTTTGTACCCTTGTGACACCAAAGAGACTTCAGAAAACCTGGGAAAAAAGTGTAGGATCCCTCAAACGACAGTGTCACTGGGCAAGCCTAGAGCTGTCAATCAGGTCACTTAAGGAAGCACTAGCCCCTTTGGATAAGTTTTTATATCTCCTCATTTGTTGACTATCGGTCAATCTTTGGAGAAACATCTAAATGTCTTGGGAAGGTTATGTTATAGTCCCCTAGTTGGAACAAAACCGTCATTGCTCACTTTAAACAAAGACATCCTTGCAATTTTAAAGTCCACTGTGTATTCATAGCTAGCTTTGGAAAGGCAAGCAAGAAAGTAATAACTTGAAATAAACTTAGGATGATGATGAGTGCCAATAAACTTTATTGGAAAGAAGATATGAATAAAAATATTTTCATTCGAAGTAAAAACTCTCCAACTAAATACGATCTAGAGTATCCAAGATAAGAGTGCAATACCAGTGATATGTTATTTCCCGAGTTTCTGATCAACATTGCAGTAAGGTTACACCCCCAATGACACAGAAAATCTTGCATTATTGATGAATATTCTTATTTTATATGAATGCTGTTTATTAATTCATGAGAGTGTTTTTGAATTAAAAAATAGAAATTTATAAAACAATTACATTTTTAATAACTGCTTCTAGCTAGATACACTGAATATTTAAGTGAACCAGCACACAAAGACCTCAAAAGAATTTATTAGACAATGACAATTAGATCTCTAATAACTTGGCTCCGCTGGAATTGCTGAGCTCCATTTAGATGCCAGACGTGGCACCTTAGTGATGGGTACACCATGTCGCCACCCTGCCTTTTCTGGGGACCCTGAGAAATGACGGTCCCATTAGGCGTCGTGTAAAGCAGCTGACCTTGCCCTCTCAGTACTTGATCTTTGCACTGCAAGTGACCATTTGTCACTGTTGCCCAGAGATGGAACTCAGGTGACTCAATGTCACCACTGCCTTTTCAAAAGAATAGGATAATTATAAATTTTCTCTAAACCTAGGCCAGAAAACGCAAATTGGTTTAGAAAAATAGATAGGCAAATTTCAAGCAAGGAATAGAATTTTTTACTTATAGGGAATATGCTTTCTAAGCATTACAAAAATTATCTGGACCTGGAATATTTTTATCAAAGGAAAGAGGAGATCTATGATTTCCTGAAAAATTTTTTCTGTTACCATCTTTTTCATGAGAAGGTAAAAGAGATTAAAAGCATTTCTACTAGTACAGACACCTTAACATAGAGCAACCACAGAGGCTAATTTACATAATGTTACTCATTCTTTCTCAAACAACGGTTATTTTTCTGTAAATTGGGGCTCATGTAATATAAAAATCTCCATTACAATATTTTAAAGCTATGAGGATAGTATTGTCTCTTCCATTTGCTGTGCCTTAGAAATTCCAAAATTTGAACTAGGTAGTTAAAAGAGATGAGCTCATTACAGTTCTAGTCTTCTGGAGCTTTTTTAATCTCAAGTGATTCTGGAAATCCGTGTGTTGATATCATAATAATAGCTACTATTAATGATCAAAGATTTCATAGAAGAATCCTATCAAAAGGAGGAAAATGCAGAACAGAGTTTCAAGCTTTCACGCTCTATACTTTCTGGAGCCATGGAGGGTGGATGAACCCCTGAAACTATTGTCCTGAGATAATTTTTAAACCTTAAACCAAAAATATCCCTTGAAATCTTCTTGAAACCAAAAATGGTTTGGCCTAACTAGTAAAAAAGGTCTGCCTTGAGCATTATGCTCTTTTAAGAGCTATCTATATGAGGCTAAATTGACAACAGCAATTCAAAAGACTAATTAGGTAACTTAGGGGGCAGAGTTTTTATGTTAATTTGGGAGGAACAATTCAGAAAAGGGGAGTGAGAATGGTTACACAACATGAAGAATGCAATCAATGTCACATCGAATTGGTATATGTTTTGCTGTGTATTTTCTGAACAACAAAATAAATTAATAAAATTATATTTAAAAAAGTAATAAAAAAAATTTTTTTCCACTGTTTATTAGTGACCAATACGTGCAGGCATGCACAGGGTTAAATGGTTGATATAGTATATTTCATTATTGTTCCATTGTAATTCTCACTAGAAACATAATTGTTTGCTGTTATTATCGCCATTTTATAGATAAGCAAACTGAGGCTCAGAGAATTGAAGTGATTTGCACAAAGGGTGGAGATTAGATTCAAACCAAGTGATTCTAATTTAAAAATAAATCGGTTGCCATTGAGTCAACTCAGACTCATGGCAACTCCAGTGTGTCAAAGTAGAACTGTGCTCCATCGGGTTTTCAACTGCTGATTTGTTGAAAATAGATTAGCAGGCCTTTCTTCCAAGGCACCTCTGGGTGAACTCAAACCTCCAACCTTTTGGTTAGCAACTGAGTATGTTAACTGTTTGCACCACTCAGGGACTCCAATTTAAAAATACATACTCATAAATTCTTAGCTACACTATTACTCAAAATTAAAAGTTTGGATATCTTTTTCTTACTAGTAAATATTTCCATATTATCTTTTATTTGGAAAAATGTCAAATTGTTTTCTACTTGATTTTAAAGAGATAGAATTCAGCTCTTGGATCTCTAGACTCATTAGGTAGTGACAGAAACTAAAAATTGTTTCATTCAGTGAAATAACTTTATCATTTGTTCTGAACTCACTGTTCGTTAGAAAGGAAGTTATTCTCAGACATTGTGCCCTTGTCCCTTCTTCATGAACCTGTTCTTCCACAGGAAGAGAAACATGGAAAAAATTCTTTCCACTGGATGTGCACCATGACAAAGAAAATAAAGCACTGAATGAATTGTCAAAAGAAGAAACTTACCTGTAATCCAAAGTTATGGTAATCTATCTGCTACCCCCAACCTGACACCTGATTAGAATAAATGGAATTGATTTATACAGAGGCTGTGAAATTTAATCCCTATTTGATTTACTGGAATCAGAATATCCAGAGCTGTATTTTTGTAAATTCAGTGTCTCAGATTTAAAATCCAGGGACTTTACTTTCCCAGTTTATTTTATCTTGTCTCTTTTTTTCCTCTTCATAGTATTTATGAAATGAAATTTTGTATCACCCCTTAAATTTTTTTATTCCATCTTTCGAATCCCAGGGAGATCAACGAAAAGTGAATATGTAATTATCTAAGCGTTTCCACACAGTAAGACTATTTGGCTAACCTTATAATGTGGTGCCTACATGACAACATTTAAAAAATGAAATATAATTAAAAAGCAAAAATAAATTGAAATGCTAAGTGAAAATATAACAGAAAGACTTAAATAAAAGTCTGAGTCTTAAAAAAAAAAAAAAAGACTTAAATGGCACTAAATGAAAGAAACATCCAGGTGCCAGAGAAGAGCCGTAGCAGTCAGTTTACAGGGCAAACTGACTCAGTCAAAGGGTTGTAGGTGAGTTATAAAAACCTAGGGACCAGAGGGTATAGTTTTAATTTCCATTCAGTGACAAGAGACATGGCCTTGAACCCATGCACCGTAAGGAAGTAGAAATGAAATCTCTTTAAAAGGGCTGTCTCGTTATCGAAAGATAGGGACTCCAACCAAAGGTCCGAGAGGGGGAAAAAAGGAAACTGTCTCTTCCAGGGGCTTTGAAAGGTTTAAAAATATATAAAAATTTATTGAAGAAAGTGAAGATCTAGCCTGTTATTTTGTGGAGTAGGAATCCCAAAGCCAATAAAGTGGCATAAAAACTCATTCCCAACTATTAAACCTCTGAAACACCTGGTAAAGGAAAACACAGAGCTACTCTGTAGCAATATTTTCAAAGACCAGGGCCTACTGGATACATACGATCTTCAAAAACTACAAATCATAAGAGGAAATAACTGCAGTATGAATGGCAATCAGCAATACAACAAATAGAACTATAACCCAAGGACTTCAGATGACAATATCAAGAAAACTATACAATAAGTACACTTTAAATTATTAAGGAAAAAAGAAATAAAAACCATAAGGCAAGAGAGAACATTACCAAATAAACAAGATAGAGGAATAAATGAACAAAACTTCAGGGGGAAAAAAGAATAACTTTAAAATTGTTGTTGCTAGCAGCCATTGAGCCAATTTCGATTCATGGGGACCCCACTTAGACAGAGAACTTTCCATAGGATTTTCAAGGTTGCGACCTTTCAGAAGCCAGTCGTTAGGCCTGTCTTCTGAGGCACCTCTGTGTGGCTTCAAATTGCCAACCTTTTGGGTAGTAGCCTACAGATATGTCCACATATACACATGTATATACACACTTATACCTTGCTATAAACATATATACATAAATATCTACCTATGTAACCACTCACATATTTTTTTGGTTGTTACCAAATTGTATATGTTATAGTATTTACCAATAATGTCTCTTATTTTTGTGTATTTTTTATTGTCATCATTTGTCTTGGTAAGTTGTACACACTTCACCCATATTTGGTATTGCCTTTCTCTCTGGTTGCTTTTAATATTGTCATTCTATTTTATATTCTGCAGAGGTGTTTTGTAGTGGATTTATTTTTGTCATTGTGCTTGGGCCTCATTGTGATTTTTAAATCAAATGATTCTTGTTGTTGTTGCTGTTAGGTGCCGTCGAGTCAGTTCGGACTCACAGCGACCCTCAACAGAACGAAACACTGCCTGGTCCTGCGCCATCCTTACAATCATTGTTATGCTTGAGCTCATTGTTGCAGCCACTGTGTCAATCCACCTCGTTGAGGGTGTTCGTCTTTTCATTAGTAAGTGCTTCAAGATAGAAACAATGCTGAAGATCGAATGAAAGAATTTTGCAAGGCCAACGACTTCTTCATTGCAAACACCTTCTTTCACCAACATAAATGGCGATTGTACACATGGACCTTGCCAGATGGAACACACAGAAATCAAATTGACTACATCTATGGAAAGAGACAATGGAAAAAGCTCAATATCATCAGTCAGAACAAGGCCAGGGGCCGACTGAGGAACAGACCAACAATTGCTCATATGAAAGTTCAAGCTGAAACTGAAGAAAATCAGAGCAAGTCCAGGAGAGCCAAAATATGACCTTGAGTATATCCCACCTGAATTTAGAGACCATCTCAAGAATAGATTTGACACATTGAACACTAGTGTCCGCAGACCAGACGAGTTGTGGAATGACATCAAGGACATCATCCATGAAGAAAGCAAGAGGTCACTGAAAAGACAGGAAAGAAAGAAAAGACCAAGACAGATGTCAGAGGAGACTCTGAAACTTGCTCTTGAGTGTCGAGCAGCTAAAGCAAAAGGCAGAATTCATGAAGTAAAAGAACTGAACAGAAGATTTCAAAGGGCCTCTTGAGAAGACAAAGCAATGTATTATAATGACATGTGCAAAGAGCTGGAGATGGAAAACCAAAAGGGAAGAACACACTCGGAGTTTCTCAAGCTGAAAGAACTGAAGAAAAAATTCAAGCCTCTAGTTGCATATAGTGAGGGATTCCATGGGGAAAATATTAAACGACTCAGGAAGCATCAAAAGAAGATGGAAGGAATACACAGAGTCATTATATCAAAAAGAATTAGTCGATATTCAACCATTTCAAGAGGTGGCATATGATCAGGAACCGATGGTACTGAAGGAAGAAGTCCAAGCTGCTCTGAAGGCATTGGTGAAAAACAAGGCTCCAGGAATTGATGGAATATCAATTGAGATGTTTCAACAAACAGACGCAGCGCTGGAGGTGCTCACTCATCTATGCCAAGAAATATGGAAGACAGCTTCCTGGCCAACTGACTGGAAGAGATCCATATTTATGCCTATTCCCAAGACAGGTGATCCAACCGAATGTGGAAATTATAGAACAATATCATTAATATCACATGCAAGCAAAATTTTGCTGAAGGTCATTCAAAAATGGCTGCAGCAGTATATCAACAGGGACCTGCCAGAAATTCAGGCCAGTTTCAGAAGATGTGGAACCGGGGATATTATTGCTGATGTCAGATGGATCCTGGCTGAAAGCAGAGAATACTAGAAGGATGTTTACCTGTGTTTTATTGACTATGCAAAGGCATTCAACTGTGTGGATCGTAGCAAACTATGGATAACACTGTGAAGAATGGGAATTCCAGAACACTTAATTGTGCTCATGAGGAACCTTTACATAGAGCAAGAGGAAGTTGTTCGGACAGAACAAGGGGAACTGATTGGTTTAAAGTCAGGAAAGGTGTGTGCCAGGGTTGTATTCTTTCAACATACCTATTTAATCTGTATGCTGAGCAAATAATCTGAGAAGCTGGACTATATGAAGAAGAACGGGGCATCAGGATTGGAGAAAGACTCATCACACATGAAGAAAGGAAAAGGTCATTAAAAATACAGAAGAAAGATAAGAGCAAAATGGATGTCAGGAGAGACTCTGAAACTTGCTCTTGAATGTGGACTAGCTAAAAGAAAAGGAAGAGATGATGAAGTAAAAGAGCTGAACAGAAGATTTCAAAGGGCAGCTCAAGAAGACAAAGTATTATAATGAAGTGTGCAAAGACCTGGAGTTAGAAAACCAAAAGGTCTTGTCATCCTCACTTACAAGGAGCACTCTGGCTGTATTTCTTCCAAAACAGACTTGTTCATTCTTCTCGCAGTCTGTGGTATATTCAATACTCTTCACCAACACCATAATTCAAAGGCATCAATTCTTCTTTGGTCTTCCTTATTCACATAGATCCATAAGGTCTCGTAGAGATGGATCTTACAAGAGCACACTGCTCAAGGAAGATATTCTTCACTAAGTAAGCTAAACTATTGTTTGGTTTTAAGAAGACTTCAGGGGATATTTTTGGTTTAAGGCTTAAAGGTTATCTCAAGGCAATAATCTCAGGGGTTCACCCAGCCTCCATGGCTATAGAAAGACTGGATTCCATAGTAATTTGAAATTATGTTCTGAATTTTCCCCTTTTTGATCAAAGATTCTTCTATAGAATCTTCAATCAACATGTTCAGTAATGGTAGCCAGACACCATCCAGTTCTGGTTTCAAGGCAAAGGGGACAGTTGTTCATGAAGGCAATTAGCCACATATTCCATATCCTCCTCCTATTCCTGACTTTCCTTCTTCCTCTGTTGCTCCAGGTAAGTAGAGATTAATTGTTGTACCTATGATGGCTGCTTGCAAGCTTTTTAGATCCTAGGTACTACATGAAGAACCAGGAGATAGAACAGAAGGACTATAAAAAATATTAGGCCAATTAACTGGGATATTCCATGAAATCGTGACTCTAAACATCCAAACCGAGAAACCAAATCCCATGAGGTATTTGGTTGTACATAAGCAGCCTCAGCAGCTACTCCTTTTTGTTGTTGTTGTTGTCGTAAATATCTTTAACACACATCTTTTGTCAATTCTACTTTTTACAGGTGTACAACTTATTGATAACAATTATATTAATTGGCTAAGCAACCCCACCCTTAATCAATGTAATTTTTCCATCAATGTAAACCACAACTCAGTACTCCGTAAGCGATATCCCCCCTCCTTTCTCCTCACCTATCCCTGGTAACCACTAACAAACTTAGGTCTCTATATTTTTGCCTGTTCTTGTCTTTTATGTAAGTGAGGTGCATACAATATTTGTCCTTTTGTGACTGACTTATTTCACTCAGCATAATGTCTTCAAGTTCTATATCCATATTGTAGATATATTAAGACTTCATTTCTCTTACTGGCTAAATAGTATTCCATAGTATATATGTACCACATTTTATTTATCCACTTATCATCAATGGGCATTTAGGTTATTTCCACCTCTTGGTTGTTGTGAACAGTGCTGCAGTAAACCTTGGTGTACAAGTCTGTTTCTGAGTCTCTGCTTTCAACTTTTTGGGGAATATACCTAAGGATAGAATTCCTGGGACATATGGTAGTTTTATTTTTAGCTTTTTGAGAAACTGCCACACTGTTTTTGACAATGGCTGCACCATTTTGCATTCCCACCAGCAATGGATAAATGTTGCAATTTACCCATATCTTTCCACATTTGTTATTTTCCGGTTTTTTTTTTTTTCTTATTGTTATTGCTGTTGTTGTTTAATCTTAGCCATCCTAGTGGGAGTATTTGTTTTTAATGGAATAAAAGACTGAAGGAAACAGTAGTTCCATACTGGCAAAACCATGCATACAAGCTCTGTTCCTACACCTAGAGAGGATACAATTTGGAGGAGGGGCGATAAATTGAAAAGTTCATTTTATAGATGCATAACGATTCTTATACTACTTAGAAATACTGCAAGCTCATGAAAGTAACATTTGAAAGATGAGGCATATTACCAGATTTTAGATCCACCATAAAAGACAAATTAATGTGAATTTAATTCCAACATGGCTAAGACTCTGAGACTTGGTATCAACCTTTTTTACAAGAGAGTAAAACAGCAACAACAGAAATATAAGATAATGTCAAATTTTGGTTTTGAGGAATTAACCAAAGTACCAAGTGTGAAACATGGACTTCTTAAGTCCAAAGGGCTAGTAGCATGATTTTATTAAGTGTAGATTGTTTCTCTCCCTTTTTTTGAGGGTCTGACAGACATCTGCATCACCCAGGGTGCTATCCGTCCAATTTAAGATGGTCTCCAAATTTGCTTTTCATATGTTGTTCCCACTCGGCTAATCTGAATGGCTTCAAAAGGCCGGATATGAACCCATAGGTGTTATTCTGCCTTTTTCACTTATTAGTTCTTCATTTTCCATCTGAGAGAATGCTTGTGTGACTTAGGAATTCAAAACGTTAAGCTTTTACTCTACAGGTTCATTTATCATTGCCCTTTCAATATTGTCTTTTATAAATTACTAGTAAATTTGCAAAAAGAACAACTGAGCTATAGACTTTCTCAGGTTAATTGGGGGATGGGCACAAAGAGACTGGATGGGGAGAAGAAATATAAATGAAAAACAAAGCTAAATTTTATTAAAATCGACATTGACATATTTCACTTATTGGTTTAGAAAAAAATTATTCGTAAAAGAATATATAATGAGATGGTGATGGTAATCTACACTACCAGTAGGGTGGGTATATAAATTAATACATTTACATTGGGAAAAAATTAAGAGATGACTAGATAGATAGATAGTAGACAGATAGTCTTAGCCAGGGCTCTTTAGAGAAACAGAACCAGTAAGATATATATAGAGAGAGATTTATTTTGAGCAATTGGCTCACAAGATTATGGGGACTAGCATATCAAAAATCTGCAGGTCACCTACATGCTAGAAATTGTGGCAGTCTGTGTCCCAAAATTGGCAGATCAGGTAGCAGGGGAGGGAGGGAATTCTGGCAAGATGTCACCTATGGTCTGGAGCATAATCTTCCCTCAGGAAACCTCCCTCTTTACTGACTGGATAAGGCTCACCCACATTACGGTGTTGAAGTCATTAAACGTTTGGCTGCTACCAGAAAGGTCCAGCAGTTTGAACCTACTAGCCGCTCCTTCAGAGAAAGATGTGATAGTCTGCTTCCATAAAGACTACAACCTTGGAAACCCTAGGGGGCAGTTCTACTCTGTCCTACAGGTTTTTTGGTTTTTTTTTTGGTAATCTGCTTTACTTAAGGCCAACTGATTTAATCACATGCGAATACTTTATAACAACATCTAGAGTAGCATTTGACCAAACAACTGGCGACCATAATGTAGTTAAATTGGTGCATAAAATTAACCATAACAGGGTGGATGTGGATGTGGATATATATGTATACCCATATACGTATGTATATTTACATATATATGTGGGTGTATATACATATGTCAGAGTTTCTCAACCTTGGCACTATTGAAATTTTTGTACTGTGCATTCACTGTAGGATGGTTAGCAACATCCCTGGCCTCTACCCACTAGGTGACAGTAGCAGTAGCACTCCCCCGTTACAAAAATAAAAAAATGTCTCCAGACAATGTCACATATTTCCCGGTGCAGGGGAGAGGGAGGATTGCCTCTGGTTGAGAACTGCGATGCATATGCATATACGTACATGATTGTACTTGGATACTTTAAAATGCTCATACACACTAACTCTAGTAAGTGTCCTTGTAGAATTACTAAACTTTGTTTTCAAAATTAAAAAAGGAGAAGAAAATAATCAAAAAGAGAATGAGAACTATAGATAAGAATTATTGAACAAAAGAGTTTGTGTTGTCATTCTAAATAATGGCTATAATTTTTAAAAATGGAATCGACCTAAATATCTAAATTTAGATGAATGGCTGTGCAAAGTATGACAAATTCAGAGTATGACAAATTCAGAGTGGAATATTAAACACCCATGAAAAGTTATTTTTAGGAAAAGTTTTTAACAGTAAGAGCATATGTATATGATAATTTAAACAAAAATATCGCATAAATTGACACACACAATAAGATTACTTTTTTAAATGCACCAAGATGTCGAATGGTAATACACCAAAATATTAACAGTTGTCTCTGGGTAATGGAATTTAAGCATTTGACTGATTGATAAATAATGAATTGTATTTGTATCTTTATACTTTCAGCACTTTCCAAAATATAGGATAAATTACAGTAAAAGTATTTAAAAATATTTCTCTAATAAAATACAAAAATCAAATAAGCCTCTTTCTAAAGTAGAAGTGGTTCTCAATTGACCCATTGTGATGGTTAGTTTTATGTGTCAACTTAGCTAGGTCTTTGTCGTTGTTGTTGTTAGGTGCCGTTGAGTTGGTTCCGACTAATGGCAGCCCTATAGGACAGAGGAGAACTGCCCCATAGGGTTTCCAAGGAGCAACTGGTAGATTTGAACTGCTGAACTTTTGATTAGCAACTGAGCTCTTAACCACTACACCACCAGGGCTCTGACTAGATCTTAACAAAAACAAAACAAACCCAGTGCTGTCGAGTCATTTCCGACTCATAGCGACCCTAGGTCTTAGAACCCAGTTATTTAATCAAAAACTAACCTAGGTGTTGCTGTAAAAGTATTTTGTAGATGTGGTTAGTCACATCAGTTGACTTTAGGAAAAGGAGATTACTCTCTAAAATGTGTGTGGGGCTCATTCAGTTGAAGTCCTTAAAAGCAAAAAGGGAGACTTCCAAAAGAAATCCTGCCTCAATTTCTGCCAAGTTTCTAGCCTGCTGACCTGCCCTACAAATTTCAAATTTGATAGCCCCTACAATCTCATGAGCCATTTTTTAAAAAATAAATTTATAGTTAGACAGGTAGATAGATAGATGTCTTATTAGTTCTGATTCTCTGGAGACCCTGACTGATATACCCAGGCAGCTCAAGCAACCAAGGCAGGACCTCTCCTCAGTGAGTAACTTTCTGAGAAAGCTTATCCGCATCGTACTTAAGCCAACCTCAGAGAGTAAGCATATTAGGGAAAGACAAGTCCATGATACCGGCCAAGGAGCCACCAGCAAAAACCGGGCAGACTCCCTCCCTCATCTCCCTACGCTCATTTGCCAGGTGAAATGTGCTTTAGGTTTTTGTGCCATTTACTGTTTTGTAACAATATAACAAAATAGAAAAATACTAAATTTGGTTATAGCTTATCTAAGACTTCTTTGGTAAATGGCATTATTTCATAAGGAAAGAATCAGGACAAAGATTTACAGCTTTAAAAAACAAAACTAAATAAATAATTAAAACAAGTCAACTGAAAAGAAGTAAAATCAGAGAGAACAGAAAAGAATATTATCCATTTATTCTGTCAGTGTATTTGAATCATATTAGGATAACAATGAAGACATGGTTCTCCATATTTTCTTTATGAATAACTTAAGAAGCCTATAAAAATAGCTCAATTTTTTTAATGTAATGGTTTATAGTAAAAACAACACATGCATGTGTCGTTTTTTAATTCAAATAGCTTGAAGGATATAAAATGGAAAAAAAAAAAAAAAAACTCCCTCCACCTCGATCCCCAGTCTCACTCTCTGGAGGTATACCTTGCTAATAGTTTCTTGGATCTCACTACAGAAAGTTTTTGTGCATACAGAAGAATACAGGTATACCACACACACACATTTCTTTCACGCATCTACAAAACACGATATACCTGCTGTCCTGCATTAGCTTTCCTTCTTTAAAAATATACAGTAGAAAACTTACATTAAAAAATCTATTCTCTTCCATGTTGGGACAGCAAGGTAAATTTTACTCTTTATTATAGTTAAATGTTACTGCACTGCATGATGGTACTATAATTTACTATTGATATATGTTTAAGTTGCTTTCCATTTTTCTATTTTAAGCTGATAAAATGGGCATCCCTGCACATATATTTTTATATATTAATTAAAGTAGAATACATTCTTAGCAATGAAATTGCTGAATAAAGTCATATACATTTAAATTTTTGAGAGATATTACCAAATTGTCCTATATAAAAGTTTACACCGACTGATACTCCCATGAACAGCGTATGGGGATCAATCTTATCCCACAGTCTCTTCAGGCAATATGTTCTATAGTTGTAAAGCACATAGATGAAAATAAGCACCAATTCAACCGTAGTTAGTCACCACACCAGAGGACTTTGATCATGTATTCATCCATGTAATCCTTGCCAGTGGAAGGGTTTACCATAATTGTTTAGCTGTTTAGTTTCTGACTTGGGCATGAGGTATGGGATCCAGTAGTACTGGGTTTTGTCACCCTCATTATAATGGAGGGAATCTCATTTCCGGAATCTTAGGTGTGTTAAAACTGGGTTGGATGGAAGCTCCAAATGTAGTCATTAAAGAGAGGTTTTTTAAAAAATAAGAACTATACAGGTTTAGCAGTCATTCATTTTTGAATTACTTTCATTGATTTCCATTTAAATTACTTTTTCCCAAAATATAATCTTGAAAACTCTTTAGTGTTTTCTCATACCTCCCTGAAAATAACTTTGAGATAATGTCAACCATATCTTATACTAGTAAAAACCACCACTGCCATCGATATCTCCCCTAAAATACATATTTTTCAAACCTTAGTAATTAAAAATTAGATTCCTAATAATTCGCAATGTAAAAATAAAAAATTTCTTACCTGAAATTCTTGAACTTCTCTACTATCTTTCTAAAAGGTTGTACAAAGTAGAAGTTGTGAAGCATAGTACATCCAAGAAGGAAATCTTTAAATTTTGGGCACAAGCACAAAGTGGTAGCTCTTTGAGAAGTGAATTTTCTCCACTGCAAACCAGCTGTAGACACAGTCTAGTTATAGCCCTCAGAAAAGCAGTCCTGTGATATATTAATTTACACCTACTGTGCCATTAAATGAGAAGCCAAAGGCCATGTGCTGGGCACATAACTTATTACCCTAATGTGAAACAGATTTTACATTTTTTTTTTTTAGTAAAAATACTTAAGGTATTATGCCTGGGAATTTGCAATGTGACAAATAAGTGAAGAGCCAGAGAATTTATCGTACAATTAGCAGCTAACATATGATGCTGGAATGACCATAATTAATAGTGAAAGAAATGATCCACGAGACTTTGCAAAATTTAATCAAATAATGCAACAGTTGTTAATCACTAAAAGTATGAAGGCCGCAGTAAATGGTTTCACACCAAATTTGTGAATTGCAGTTGACATCAATAAATCAGCCTTTATGGATAAAAAAAATAATATTTTTGATTCTATGTATACTTTTTGAAAAGGTAGAATCCCATACCACAGAAGCAAATTGGTAAATAATTATAACTTTCCAATTAGAGGTGTTATATCTTAATCCTATGGGCTATTTTCACATGAGAAAACATACAAGAATACAACTGTATTACTCAGGCACTACTGATGCCAACCCCTATCGCTGCAGCCACTCTGACTTCACCTGCAATGGCAGCTGAAGACAGATTCCAGAGCACTGACAGCTTTGGGAAGTAAATGCCCTGGGGAGGAGACATCTTCATCCAATGGGTGAGGGAGTCAGTCTGTGAGAGAATGTCCCAGCAGCCTGTCTACTGATAGATGATTTTAAGGTGAGTTTCTCTGAAGGTCCCCAGTTGAACACAACAGCAGCAGATACCCAGGCATTAGTGCCTGCTTTATTGCCTTTTCTCCCTTATATGTCTTACTCATTTGTGATTCCTGGGACCACTCCCCATGTAAATTAACTACATCCAAGTCATTATCTCAGAGTATATTTAAGGGCTAACACAAATTAAGAAAAGCAGCTTCAATGTGAGAGAAGTTTATTATTCTCTCTAGAAATGTTTCAGAAGTATATAGTTAAGGGCTGATGAGGTGGCTCTGCCATCTTTACATATGGTTTCTTTATCCAGTTACAGGATAGTTGAAGTTGACTGCTCCATCTCTCACCACATCCTGGTCTGGGGAAAAAAAAGAGAAAGCAAAGGATGCATGAGACCACTCCTTATAAGAGCACACCCTGGAATTGGTACACATCACTTATGTTCTTGGATCTTTGGCCATGACTTAGTCCCATGGTTACTCTTCGCTGCAAGGGTGGCTGGAAAATGTCATCTCTACCAGGCAATCATGTACGCAGGTAAAACTCTGGAGTTTCTACTATTTAAGAAAGAGAAAGGGTATCAACAAATGCCTTTAGCTTTATAATGCTCTGCATTACTTTAGGCCATTTATATTTAATGTGATTACTATAGAATTAGATTTAAATCCGCCATCTTGATATTTGTTTTCTCTTTGTTCCATCTGTGCTTTGTTCTCTCCTCCTCTTTCTCGGACTTCTTTTGGATTGAGTGTTTTCTACAACTCCATTTCATCTCTTTTTTCAGATTATTAGCTATAAATTTTTTTCTTATTATTTTAGTGCTAGCCTTAAGGCTTGTAATGTTCATCTTTAATTTATCACAGTCTATCTTCAAACAAAATTATGCCCCCTTGATGTATAGCATGAGTACCTTAAAACGATATACTTCCATTTCCTCCCTCCCAGTGTTTGTGCCATTTTATCACATATTTTAGTTATACATGTGTATAAACCCCACACTAAATTATTATTATTATTATTATTTAGTCAATTATCTTTCAAGGAGATTTTAATAATAAGAAAAAAATCTTATATATTTACCCATATAAGTATTCTTCATTCCTTGTGTAGACCCATATTTCCATATGGAATCACTTCTTTCTTCTTGAAGGACTTTGTTTAGGATTTCTTTTACTGCAAATCTTTTGATGATGAACTCTTTCAGCTTTACTATGTCTGAAAAAGTATTATTTCAGTTTCAGTTTCCGAAGACATTTTTGGTGGATATAGATTTCTAGGTTGGCGGGGTTTTTAGTGTTTTTTTCTTTTTTTCCTCCCAGTACTTTGAAAATGTTCTATATTTTTAAAGGCCTTCTACATTTGGTTGTCAGCTGCTCCTTTCCTCTACAAGGTATTTTTATAAGCTCCACTATGACAATTTTTTTAATCATGTAGCTGTTAAAAAAAAAAAAAAAAAAGAAAACCATAACATGCTTAAGAAAATTTCATGGGGGAGGGTACAGTTGGCAAACAAACATAGAAGGTACACATTATTTGTGTAAAAATATGGTAATAACATTTATAATAGGTCACTTGAAGTTGTCTCACAGCTCCCTGATGCTCTGTTCATTTTTTTTAAGTCTTCTCCATGTTTCATTTTGGATAGTTTCTATTACTATTCTACTGTCTTCAAGCCCACTAATGTTTTCTTCTGCAATATTTAATCTGCCATTAAGAACTCCGGTGTAGTTTTCATCTCAGACATTGTGTTTTCATCTTTGTAAATTTGATTTGGGTCCTTTTTACATCTTTTGTGTCTCAACATGTTAAATTTATCCTCTGGCTTTTTGAACTTATGGGATACAGTTATAATAACTTTTTAATGTCCTTATTTGCTAATTCTAACATCTGTCACTTCTGAGTTGGTTTTGGTTAACTGATTTTTCTCCTCATTAGGCATCATTTTTTTCCTGCTTTTTTTCATGATTGACAGTTTTTTATTAGATGTCAGATGTTGTAAATTTTTTCTAGTTGCTTGTTATTCATTTTATATTCCTATATTTTCAGCTTTGTTTAATACTTTCAGGCTTGCATTTATGGGATCAAAGCCAAGTTTAGTCTAGGATAAAACTACTCTACCTAGTGCCTTATGAATTATGAGGTTTTTCACTCTGGCTGATGAGAATAGATTCAATTCCTGGTCCTATATGATCCCTGGGTACAGTTCCCTCTAATTCGTTTGGATGGTCCTTTCCTGGTCTTATGCACTTTCCTCACATGCATTCAATGCAATCAATACTCAGCTAAGTACTCTAGAATGATCTTCGGAGATCGTTTTCTATGCAGCTCTACCTTTTTCAGTGTTCTATCCTGCAAACTCTAGCTACCTTGGACTTATACATTACAAATTTTGACATCTGAAAAGAGAAAGAACTATATACATAATATGAAACTTAATTTTTTTTTAATTAAGATTTTTCTTTTTTGGGAGGAGAAAGCCGCTTTTTAGGATAGTTAAAAATGTCACATCAAATGAAAGATTTTTTTTCCTGTTTTATTATTTTTTTTAAGTCCATGTAATTGCTATCAATAAGTTGTATAAAGTTGAACTGGCAAAAATTTATGTAATAGATATATTTACAACAAGGAAAAAAGTCAAGAGTAGTTGTTGAGGCTGCTTATGTACAACCAAACACTTCATGGGATTTGGTTCCTTGGTTTGGAGATTTAGGGTCATAATTTCATGGTACAACCCAGTTAATTGGCCTAATAATGTGTTTAGTGCTTCTATTCTACTTCCTAGTTAATTGCATAGCGCCTGGGGTTTTCAAAGCATGTAAGCAGCCATCCAAAGCACAATAACTGGTCTCTATGAGCCCTGGAAGCACAGTGGTTAAAAGCTCAGTTGCTGACCAAAAGGTCAGCAGTTCAAATCTGCCAGCCACTCCTTGGAAACCCTGTGGGGCAGTTCTACTCTGTCCTCTAGAGTTGCTATGGGTCAGAATCAACTCAATGACAATGGGTTTGGTTTTGGTTTATTGGCCTGGATCAACAGAGGAAGAAGAGTCTGAAATAGGAAGAGGAAATGGAATGTGTGGCTAATTGCCTCCAAGAACATCTGCCTCCTTTGCCATGAGGGCAGAAGGACTGAATGGTGCCTGTACCATTACTAAAGGTTTTCTTCAAAGATTCTGTAGAAAAATCCTGATCAAAAGGGGGAAAATGTAGACCAGAATTCCAAATTCTCATGTGATCCAGTCTTTCTGGAGCCATAGAGGATGGATAACCCCTGAATCTATTGCCCAGAGATAATCTTTAGCCTCAACATTTTCATGACCCAGTTATTTTTTCCTTTTAATCTTTTATTCATACTATGTGTTTTCTGTAATGGAGGGCATGCAAAATCATTGAGTGTGTTGCAATTTTTGGTAGGTAATATGGTTTTTGTTTTATGCCTCATTTCATAAATTATACCCTTGGAGTCCAGAGGTATATATGTGTACCCTTTGTGAAAACAAATTCTAACCCCAGAGTCTAGCGATACATATATGTACCAAATAAAAATTTTCAGAATTTGTTTTTCCTACCAGAGATTCAATGATTCAGCACTACCTCATACAATACCCTGTAAAAACAGTAATTTGTGGCACATGCTTGTTTCCTTCCATTTCCAACTATCATATAGGGCCCTGCCAGCCAGCAGCACATACTATCTGTGGGACAGTAGCTTCCCAGTGAAACCTAACCCACTGCTGTCAAGTTGATTCCAACTCATAGCAACCCTATGGGACAGAGTAGAACTGCCCCATAGAGTTTCCAAGGAGCACCTCGTGGATTTGAACTACTAACCTCTTGGTTAGCAGCCGTAGCACTTAACCACTATGCCACCAGGGTTTCCCAATGAAACCTAGAGGCACGAAAAGTCAGTGGTAGCTATAATTGTAGCAGCAGTACATCAACATGGAATTTTCAGAAATTCAAACCAATTCAGGAGAGGATGTGGAACAAGGGATATCACTGCTGATGACAAATGGATCTTGGCTGAAAGCACAGAATATAAGATGTTTTACTGACTGTGCAAAGGCATTCAACTGTGTGGATCACAACAAATTACGGATAACATTGGGGAGAAAGAGAATTCTAGAACACTTAATTATGCTCATGCGGAACTTGTACATAGACCAAAAGGCAGTCATGCAGAAAGAACAAGAATACTGAGTGGTTTAAAATTAGGAAATGTGCGCATCAGGGCTGTATCTTTTCAGCATACTTACTCAATCTCTGTGCTGAGCAAATAATCTGAGAAGCTGTACTATCTGAAGAACATGGCATCAGGATTGGAGGAAGACTGATTAACAACCTATGATGTGCAGATGACACAACCTAGCTTGCTTAAAGTGAAGAGGACTGAAGCACTTACTAATGAAGATCAAAGACAGCCTTCAGTATGGATTACACCTCAACATAAAGAAAACAAAAATTCTCATGACCGGACCAATAAGCAACATGATGATAAATGGAGAAAAGATTGAACTTGTCAAGCATTTCATTTTACTTGGATCCACAATCAACACCCATGGAAGCTGCAGTCAAGAAATCGAATGATGTACTAGGCAAATCTGCTGCAAAAGACTTCTTTAAATTATTGAAAAGCAAGATGTCACTTTGAGGACTAAGGAGTGCCTGACCCAAGCCATGGTATTTTCAATTGCATCTTACGCATGCAAAAGCTGGACAATGAATAAGGAAGACCAAAGAAGAATTGAAGCCTTTGAATTACGATTCTGGTGAAGAATATTAAATATACCATAGACTGCCAGAAGAACCAACAATCTGTCTTGGAAAAAGTACAGCCAAAATGCTCTGTCGAAGCGAGGATGGTGAGACCTTGTCTCAAATACTTTGGACATGTTGTCAGGATGAACCTGTCTTTGTAGAAAAGGACATCATGCTTGGTAAGGTAGAGGGTCAGTGGAAAAGAGGACTACCCTCGATGAGATGGATCGACACAGAGATGAGCAACAACGGGCTCAAACATAGCAACAATGATTGTGAGATGACACAAGACCAGGTGGCGTTTCGTTCTGTTGTACATAGGGTCATTATGAGTCTGAAACGACTCCACTGCACTTAACAACAACAACATACATCTAAAAATTAATCTAGATAAACATCCAAAAAGAAGGGGAATCATAGTATTTATTTAGAAAACATTGAAATTCTTTAAAGGGCTTAAGAACTTTGTTTATGAAAGTACATTATAGATTGCTTTGGTTATTAGGGTCTTTAATTTTAAAATACTTGCCAGAATTCTTTGGATTATGGAGAAAACAGCTTTTTTCACTACAGTAAACCTGAAGACTATTCAATGCAGTAAACCCCTGAGTTGATATTCCCATGGATTTCTTTTCCTTGTAAGCAGATATTCAAAAATAAACTTTATTGGAACAACTAAGAGAAGATTCAATGGAACCAAGATGAATATTTCAGGTATAAACCTATAACTCAACTATGAATGATTTCATTGGCTTTTGCCTCATTTTTTCAGCTTGAGGAAAACACAAGTAACCCACAATAGTAGATGAGGAGTGTTGATATTTGGGTAATCATTCTAAGACACAAATTATAATCACCAAGGCAGTTGGCTTTAATGTAATCAATCCCTAGAGTTGCAGAAGGGCACTGATGACTAAATGGGGCACTACCTTTACATGAAACACAAGGCAAAAATGAAGTAAAACAAATCAAGATGATCTACTAAACTAAGTAAAGCCAGAAGGGTAACTGGTAAAAAAAAAAAAAAAAAAAAAAAAACTCCCTCTCTAGCCTAGTGCAAAAAAACATAGCCTAGTGCATGGATATTAAAAAAAAAAAAAAAAAATTGATAGAATTCTGAGACATTGAATTCAAGGCCTCAATCCTGACCCTTATGGAAGCTGATTAGAAAAGGCCAGACAATAAACCCAGAAACCAGGGGTTCTCCCTATGCATACTCAAGTTTTAACCATTTTGTTATGATCTTTGTTGTCTTAGTTATCTAGTGCTGCTATAACAGAAACCCCACACATAAATAGCTTTAACAAACAGAAATTTAATCTCTCAGAGTCTAGTAGGCTAGAAGTCTGAATTCAGGGTGCAAGCTCCAGGGAAGGCTTTCTCTCTCTGTTGGCTCTGGAGGAAAGTCCTTGGCATCAATCTTTCCCCTGACCCAGGAGCTTCTCAAAGGAGGGACCCTGTGTCCAAAGGATGAGCTCCCTTCCTGGTTCTTCATTCTTGGTGGCATGAGGTCCCCTTGTCGCTGTCTCTTGCTTCTCTCTTTTATATCTCAAGAGAGATTGACTCAAGATACAACCTAATCTTGTAGATTGACTCCTGCCTCACTGACATAACTGCCTCTAATCCTGCCTTATTAACATCATAGAGGTAGGATTTACAACACATAGGAAAATGACCTCAGATTAAAAAATGGTGGACAATCACACAATGCTGGTAATCATGGCCAGCCAAGTTGACACACATTTGGTGGGGGGGCGGGGGGGAGAAAATTCAATCTATAACATTTATAAAGGCTGAGCCATTCAGAGTGAAGGAAAATGATGTTCTACCACTAAAACAAGAAGAAACTTTCATCTAGTGGAGTGTGAGAAAAGGTCGACCTGGATGATTATAATGTAAAAATTTCCTCTTATTTATGCACTTTTATTATGCTTTCTCTCTCTCTCTCTTTTTTTTTTTTTTTTTTTTGTTATACTGTTCCTGGAACCATGGTGTCACAGTGGTTAAAAGCTTGGCTGCTAACCAAAAGGTTGGCAGTTCGAATCCACCAGCCACTCCTTGGAAACCCTATGGGTTAGTTATACTCTGTCCTACAAGGTCATTATAAGTCAGAATCGACTTGACGGCAATGGACTTATGGGTATACTGTTCCTGGAGTTCTAGGTAACATGATAGGTACAGGTAAAGGCACCAGGAAACCTCACAAGAAATATTAAATCACACATGGGAGTCACTGACCCTTGAGAAAGTGCCATAATGCACCTCCCAAACCTGAGAAAGGGTGCTTAGAATACAATGGGCACTTTTGCAAGAGTCTACAAAAATTTAACCAAGGGAGAGGGATGGATAGAACATTGAGGAGGACAGAGCTGCATAGAAACCTCCAAAATATTTGCATCCATTGATGGGCCCAGGCGATTTTTTCATTTTTGAAAATGAAAAAATCGCCTGGGCAATTGTTTGTTTATTGATTGAGAAAAGAAATAGAGTTAAGAGATGGAACAGTAACACCAAAGGCAGATGAGAGGAGAGGGGGAAGAGATGGATCTTTCTCACACTAAGACCCAAAGACTAATTTGTTTTGTCTCTTTAGGGAGAGGAATTATAGAAAGAAGTTAACAGAATCTATTTCAAAAGACTTACGACACAATTAAAGCTAATTTAGGGCATAAAAGGAAGATATTCTATATGCCTCTTTATTAAGATAATGTTTGTCTAACAAATGCACAAATACATTTTAAAATATGATATTATTAATATTCATAGGGATGTGGGGAAACAAGTTCTTACATGCACTGTTGGGAAGATGATAAATTAATGAATTCTTTTGAGGGGACAATTTAGCAGAATGTTACAAAATGTTAAAGGTACACACAATTGAGCCAACACTTATTATTCTGAGACTCTGTCTAAAGAAACACTCATACGCATACACAAAGATGTACACAAAAGCATTTCCACTGTTTCAAGGCCTATAATTTCTGTTACGTTTAAGGTGACCGTGAGTCAGAGCTGACTTGACAACAACTAACGACAACAATGCTGATGATAGCAAAAAATGATAAAGCTACTAAGATGTTTAGGGAAACAAGTAAATAAATAATGGTATAATCACACTATGAAAGCTCTTAAAGATAGACCAATGTGTGCTCATAGCAATAAATTATTTTTTAAATAAAAAGTCCACAGAAGAATGCATATAAATAAGTGAAATAAATATATGTATATATTTGTGTGTATGCGTGCCTATGTATATTATACATATTCACGCACACGCACACATGCAAATATATATCCGTGTAAGCAGGTTGGAAGAAGGTAAAGCAGATTGACTGTGTTTTGTGCTATGTTCTTCTATATTTCTTAAATCTTTAATGAAAATAATTTGTATTATACATTATTTGCTTTATATCATATATAAAAGTTTCATATTATTTGTAGAATTTTAAATATTTTTTAAAAATAAGAAGTTAGGAGAGGCAGAGGCAACATAGAGCTATAGAGAGAAGCACCACATGGTCTTTCTACAGCAAAGTCCCTGAAAATTAAGTAAAACAGTTACAGTCATCAATCCTGGAAACAAAAGCACCCAATTAAGGAATAAAGAACTCAACGAAGCACTGAATGGAGTAAGAAACTGACAGAGAACAGAGAAAAAGGAGAGCTATGGAGTGGAGGTCCCCTACCAGCAAGTTGACATGGACATGCCATCTTGGACCCCTCAGCCACCAAGAATGACAGACAGGGAGTACAGCTTCATGGCAACTTCATGAAGCTCCCAACAGGAGACAGAGCACCTGGTAACCTGGGATACATGCTTTCTCACCCCCCACCTTCCTTCCCTCTGCGTGGCCCCCACCACTTTCCAGTGGGCACCAGGTTCCTTGGCTGGAGAGACACTGGCTCCTTGCCACTTGGATTTGCCCTGCCCCCATTGGAACAGTGCCACACCACCCAGCCAGGGAACCACCACTACTCAGCTTCCCCAGTCCACACCACCAAGCTCATGGGCACCCTTGGGGCCTTTTTTTCCCCTCTGTCTCAGCCCCCTGTCTCTCTATACCTTCCTTCCTTTCCTTTCTCTTGGCCACGTGGCTCCATATGATGTTGCCACTCTGTGAAGGGCTGTACCACATTCCTTAGCTAGGGAGCCACTGGCACACAGCTTCCCCAATCCACACCACCATGCTGGTGGGCTCCCTTGGGGCATTTTTTTTCTCTTTGTTTCTTGACTCTCTGCCTTCCTTCCTTTCCTTTCTCCTGACCACTTGCTCTCATATGCCACCTCTACCACACATTGACAGGCCGTGCCATACCATTCAGCTGGAGAATTGCTGACACAGGGCTTCTCCAGTCCACACGACCATGCCAGTGAGATCCCTCAGGGCATTTTATTTATTTTTATTTTGTGTTAATTTTTTTTTTATTTTTATGTGTGTGCTTATCTTTTATTTATTTGTTTGTTTGTTTTTGGTTTCTGATTCTCTCTCTTCTTTCCCACACCCACTTAGCTCCACACTTTACACCCCCCCTTCCCTCCTGCCTAACTTCACTGCACACTGAGTGCCATATCCCCCAGCAGTACTGGTGCAGACTGTCTAGACCCTGCCCTGCACTACCCCCTGGCCTGACCCTGCAGGCCCAGTATGTGCCACAAATGACCCATCCCCATCCCTCCCCCTCCTCTAAACATTCCCTGCTGCACCATAGCTTAGCAACTAGTCCTGCCCACCTGGACAAAGTGGTGAGAAGTATGCCCACAGATGAGCAAACAACAAAGAACACCCAGCCCATCTGCCCAGACATAACCAAATAAAACAAAAAGCAGGATGAAAGAAACAAATCTACAATCAATAAGTGAAGGAAATAATTCCTGAATATCAAAAAGACAGCAGACAATATAAAAACATATTTTAAAAAAACAGGAAGGATAGCTGCCGAAAACCTCCAAAATAAAACTTCGGTAGAAGAAAAGATACTGGAACTACCTGATGGGGAATTCAAAACTCTAATATCCAGGGCTCTCCAAGAGATGAAGGAAAACGCAGACAAAAAAATAAGGACAAAACAGACAAAATAATTGAAAATACAGACAACATCAAGGGAAAGACAGACAAAAGAAAGGATTCAAGAAAATAATTCAGGAACAAAATGTCAAAATAAACAAACAACTAGAAATCATAGAAAACAGTAATTAGAAATCCAAAAGATATACAAGATTTCAGAAGTGGACAGTGCCATAGAAGGTGTTAGGAGCAAATTTGAAACAATGTAAGACAGGATCAGTAAAAATGAAGACAAATCCTTAGATACCACTTTGTTCAAAGAAATATCAGAGAAAAATCAAGAAACCCTGAGAATGATGTGGGATACAAACAAAAGCAAAAATTTGCTTGTGATCGGAGTTCCAGAACAGGGGGAGAAAATGGAAAACACAGAGAGGATCATTGAAGATTAACTGACAGAAAGTTTCCCTAATATCATGAAAGATGAAAAGCTGACCATCCAAAAAGCTCAACAAACCCAACTCCCTTAGTCATCTTGTGCTGGTATAATAGAAATACCACAAGTGGATGGCTTTAACAAAGAGAATTTATTCTCACACAGTCCAATGCGCTCGAAGTCCAAATTGAGGGTGTCGGCTCCAGGAGAAGGCTTTCCTTTTCTGTCACCTCTAGAGGAAGGTCCTTGTCATCAGTCTTCTTTCAGTCTAGGAACATCTCAGTGTAGGAACCTCAGATCCAAAGGACGTGCTCTGCTCCCAGTGTTGCTTTCTTGGTGGTATGAGGTCCCCTTGTCTCTCTGTCTGCCTTTCTCTTTTATATCTCAAAAGAGGTAGGCTTAAGACACTATCTAATCTTGTAGGTCTCATCAATATAACTGCCACAAGTCAATCTCATTACATCATAGTGATAGGATTTACAACACACAGGGAAATCACATCAGATGACAAAATGGTAGACAATCAAACAATACTGGAAATTGTGACCTAGCCAAGTTGACAGATACTTTTGGGGGATATAATTCAATCCATGACGCCCATATAGAATAGACCCCAAAAGAAAAACACCAAGACATACCATAATCACACTTACTAAAATCAAAGACAAAGAAAGAATCCTGAGAGCAGCATGAGAAAAATGAGAAGTCACATACAGAGGGGAAACAATAAGACTAAGCAGAAACCATGCAGGCAATAAGGCAATGGGATGACATATAGAAAAACTTGAAAGAAAAAAATTTCCTATCAAGAAAAATATACACTGCAAAACTCTACCTCAAATATGATGGTGAAATTAAGACATTTCCAGATAAACAAGAATTAAGGGAACGTGTGTAAACCAAACAAAAGGTACAAGAATTATTAAATGGAGTCCTTTAGTTAGGGAACCAACAACAACAGACAACAGCCTAAATCTAGGATGAAAGATCACATCAGCCAGATACCAATCCATGTAGTGAATTCTCAAGGATAAACCAAAACTAAAAAATTTACAACAGGGAACCTGAGAAGTCAATCTGTAAATGACAACAACAACAGAACAATAAAAGAGGGAACAAATGGTATAGGTTAGAACTTTCAAATGGTGAGGAAGTCAAAGACATATATAAAACACTCCACCCAACAGCAGCAAGGTGCAGATTCTTTTCCAAAGCACATGGAATGGTCTCCACAATAGACCATTCTTGGTTATCTAGTGCTGCTATAACAGAAATATCACAAGTGGATGGCTTTAACAAAGAGAAGTTTATTCTCTCTCAGTCTAGGAGGCTAGAAGTCCAAATTCAAGGTGCTAGCTCTAGAGGAAGGCTTTCTCTCTGTGTTGGCTCTGAGGAAGGTCCCTGTCATCAATCTTCCCCTGGCCAAGGAGCTCCTCAGTGCAGAGACCCCAGGTCCAAAGGACACGTTCTGCTCCTGGCACTGCTTTCTTGGTGGTAGGAGGTCACCCTGTCTGTCTGCTTCTGTCTTTTATATCTCAGAAGAGACTGGCTTAAGACACAATCTAATCTTGTAGATCTCATTGATATAACTACCTTCAATCCATCTCATTAACATCATAACGACAGGATTTACAACACATAGGAAAATCACATCAGATGACAGAATGGTGGACAGTCACACAACACTGGGAATTATGGACCAATCAAATTGAAACACATATTTTTTGGGAAAACAATTCAATTCATAACAGACCACATCTTAGGCCACAAAACAACCCTCAGCAAAACGCAAAACATTGAAATAATACAAAGCATCTTCTCTGATCACAATGCCAACAAAGTGGAAATTAACAACAGGAAGATCAAGGGAAAAAAATCAAATACGTGGAAACTGAATAACACCCTGCTTATAGGGTCACTATGAGTCAGAATGAACTCTATGGAAATTTTTTTTTTTTTTTGGGCGGGGGGTAAAAACCACTTGGCAATAGAAAAAAAATCAAAGATGAAACAAAAAAAATTCCTAGAATCAAATGAGAATGAAAACACATCGTACCAAAACCTTTCAGACACAGCAAATGCAGATCCTCAGAGGTCAATTTATAGCAATAGATGCACACATCAAAAGAGACAAAATCAAAACATTAGCTACGCAACTAGAAGAAAGACAATAGCAAAAGAAGCTCACAGCCACCAGAAGAAAGAAGTTAACAAGGATCAGAGTGGAAATAAATGAAATAGAGAATAGAAACATAATAAAAAGAATCGACGAGACCAAAAGTTGATTCTTTGAAAGGATCAACAAAATCTACAAACCACTGGCCAAATTGACAAAAGAAAAACAGGGGAGGACAAAAATAACCTAAATAAGAAATGAACTGGGGGACATTACAATAGACTCAATTGAAATAAAAAGGATCATAACAGAGTACTATGAAAAATTATACTCTGACGAATTTGAAAACCTAGAAGAAATGGGCAAATTTCAAGAAACACGCTACCTACCAAAACTAACACAAACTGAAGTTGAAAATCTGAACAGACCCATAACTAGAAAAGACATTGAAAAGATAACAACAACAAGAAGAAAATCCCTACAACAACAACAAAAAACCCTGGCCCAGTGGCTTCACTGGAGAATTCTACCAAACATTCAGAGAAGAGCTTACACCAGTACTACTCAAACTATTTCAGAACATAGAAAAGGAAAGGATACTTCCAAATTCATTCTATGAAGCTAATATAATCCTGATAGCAAAACCAGGCAAAGATACCACACACAAAAAAGAAAATTACAGACGAATACCTCTCACAAATATAGATGCAAAAACTCTAGCCAGTAGAATTCAGTACCATATCAAGAAAATAATACACCATGACCAAGTGGGATTCACACCAGGTATTCAAGGATGATTTGACATTAGAAAATCAGTTAAAGTAATCCACCACATAAATAAAAGAACCACTTGATCATCTCAACTGACACAGAAAAGGCATTCAACAAAGTCCAACTCTCATTCCTGATTAAAATTCTCAATAAAATAAGTACAGAAGGGAAATTCCTCAGCATAATATAGGACACCTATACAAAACCAGGAAACCCTGGTTGTGTAGTGGTTAAGAGTTCGGCTGCTAACCGAGAGGTAGGCAATTTGAATCCACTAGGTGCTCTTCGGAAATCCTATGGGGCAGTTCTATTCTGTCCTATAGGGTTGCTGTAAGTCAGAATCAACTCAACCTCAAAAGGTTTAGTTTTTGTTTTTAATATACAAAATCAACAACCAACATCATTCTTAATGGAGAGAGGCTTAAATCATTCCCCTTGAGAACAGGAATAAGACAAAGATACCTTTATCACCACTCCTATTTAACATTGTGCTGGAAGTCCTAGCTAGAGCAATAAGGCAAGACAAAGAAATAAAGGTAATTCAAATTAGTAAGGAAGAAATAAAACTGTCCCTATTTGCAGATGATATGATACTATACATTGAAAACCCAAAGACTCCACAAGAAAATTACTGGAACTAATAGATTCAGCAGAGTAGCAGGATGCAAGATAAACATACAAAACTTATTTAGATTCCTATACACCAGTAAAGAGAACTACAAAAAAGAAATCAGGAAAATAATACCATTTGTAATAGCCCCTAAAAAAATAAAATACTTAGGAATAAATCTAACAAGAGATGTAAAAAACCTATACAAAGAAAACTAGAAAACACTTCTGCAAGAAAACAAAAGAGATCTTCATAAATGGAAAAACATACCATGCTCATGGATAGGTAGAATGAACATGGTGAAAATGTCAATTCCACCCAAAGTAATCTACAAATACAACGCAATCCCAATTCAAATACCAACAACATTCTTTAAATAGATGGAAAAACTAATCACTAACTTTATATGGAGAGAAAAGAGGTCCTGGATAAGTAAAGCACTACTGAAGAAGAAGGATGAAGTAGGAGGACTCGCACTGCCTGACCTCAGAACCTATTATACAGCTAAGGTAATCAAAACAACCTGGTACTGGTACGACAACAGACACTTTGACCAATGGAACAGAATTGAGAACACAGATATAAATCCATCTACCTACAGTCACCTGATCTACAACAAAGGCCCAAAGTCCACCAAATAGGGAAAAGACAGTCCTTTTAACAAATGGTGCTGGCAAAACTAGATGTCCATCTGAAAAAAAATGAAACAGGAACCATACCTCACATCATAAACAAAAACTAATTCAAAATGAATCAAAGACCTAAAACCAAAAACGATAAAGGTCATAGAAGAAAAAATAGGGCAACACTAGAGGCTGTAATACACAGCAGTAACAGGAAACAAACTATTACTAACAATACACAAACACCAGAAGATAAGCTAGATAACTGGGATCTTCTAAAAATTAAACATTGTGCTCATCAAAATACTTTACCAAAGAGTAAAAGAGAACCTACAGACTGGAAAAAACTGTTTGGCTACAACAAATCCAACAAAGCCCTAATCACTAAAATCTACCAGAAAATCTAACACAGCTACAACAAAAAGACAAAAAATCCAGTTAACAAATAGGCAAAGGATATGAACTGCCACTTCATCAAAGATGACATTCAAATGGCTAACAGATACATGAGGAAATGCTAGCAATCACTAGCCATAAGAGAAATGCAAATCAAAACCACGATGTGACACCATCTCACCCTGACATTACTAGTACAAATAAAAAGAACAGAAAATAACACTTGTTGGAGAGGCTGCTGGGAGATTGGAACTCTTATGCACTGCAGGTGGGAATGTAAAATTTGTACAACCATTTCGGAAAACAATATGGCACTTCCTTTAAAAGCTGGAAGTAGAAATACCATATGGTCCAGCAATCCCACTCCTAGGAATATATCCAAAGAAATAAGAGCTGTCACGTGAATAGACATATGCACACCCACAGTCTTAGTCACCTGCACTGCTATAACAGAAATACCACAAGTGGATGGCTTTAACATAGAGAAATTTATTTTCTCATACAAGTCCAAATTCAGGGCGCCATCTCCAGGGGACGCTTTCTCTCTCTGTCGGCTCTGGACGAAGGTCCTTGTCCTCAATCTTCCCCTGGTCAAGGAGCTTCTCAGGCACAGGGACTCTGTCTCCAAAGGATGTGCTCTGCTCCTGGTGCTGCTTTCTTGGTGGTATGAGGTCCCCCTGTCTTTCTGCTTGCTTCTTTTATATCTTAAGAGATTGCCTCAAGACACAACCCAATCCTGTCGGTCAAGTCCTGCCTCACTAACACAACTGTCATCCCTCCTTCCTCATTAACATCATAGAGGCAGGATTTACAACATATAGGAAAATCACACAATACTGGGAATCATGGCCTAACCAAGTTGACACATATTTTTTAGGAGACACAATTCAGTCCACGACACCCATGTTCATTGCAGCATTGTTCACAATAGTAAAAAGATGGAAACAACCTAGGAGCCCATCAACAAATGAAAGGATAAACAAGTTATGGTACATACACACAATGGGATACTGCACAACAATAAAAAACAATGATGAATCTGTGATGCATCCCACAACATGGATGAATTTGGAGGGCATTATACTGAGGGAAATAAGTCAATCACAAAAGGACAACTATTGTGTGAGACCACTACTATTAAAACTCATGAAAAGGTTACATACAAAAAGAAACAATCTTTGGTGGTTATGAGGGAGGGGAGCAGTGGGAGGAAAAACACTAAATAGACAATAGATAAGTGGTTAAGTTTGGTGAAGGGTAAGACAGTACACAATACTGGGAAAAAAAGTCCAGGCTTACCGGTCTGACAGAGGCTGGAAAAACCCCAAGGGTATGGCCCCTGACTTCCTTTTAACTTATTACTGAAATCGCACCTGAGGTTCACCCTTCAGCCAAAGATTAGACAGGCCCACAAAATAAAATGAGACAAAATGGGCACACCAGCCCAGGGGCAAGGACGAGAAGGCAGGAGGGGACAGGAAAGCTGGTAACGGGGAACCCAAGTTCAAGAAGCAGAGAGTGTTGACATGTTGTGGGGGTGGCAACTAATGTCACAAAACAATATGTGTATTAATTGCTTAATGAGAAACTAATTTTCTCTGTAAACCGTCAACTAAAATACAATTTAAAAAATGGTATCACAATAAAATAAATAGGCATTTTCTTGAAAAATATTTTTAATAATTTTACACTTCTCACTGAAAGCTAAGGCAAGACAAAAGGAACTGTATACAAACCAACCCATTGCAGTCAAGATGATTCTGACTCATAGTGATTATGTCGGACAGAGCAGAACTGCCCCATAGGCTTTTCAAAGAGTGCCTGGTGGATTCGAACTGCTGATCTTTTGCTTACCAGTCATAGCACTTAATGCCACCAGGGCTTCTGTATTTAAAACTGTATTCTAATTGGTAAAGTTATTTCTCATGGGGATAAAAAATGAAAAGAAAAAAAAACCAAACCCGTTGCCATTGAGTCCACTGCAACTTACAGTAACCCTAAAGGGCAGGTTAGAACTGCCCCATAAAGTTTCCAAGGAGCACCTGGTGGATTCGAACCACCAATCTTGTGGTTTGCAACCACAGCACTTAACCACTACACCACCAGGGTTTCCTTTCATAAGGATAAAAAATGGATAGCAATTAATAATTCTGAAACTGCTGTACATGTGTACTGGTATTGAACAAATAAATAAATGGATGGTGGATGGTGAGAATCGCCTTTCTCAATGTTGAAAGTGGAGATTATAGATATGTAAGGGGAGAACACTAGAATGAACCATGTGGTGCTGAATTAGATTTTGAGTTAGACTTCTCTTAGCAAAAAAAGTAAAATATGGAGGGGGAGTTTAAAGAAACCAAACACATCTTAATATGATGTAATAAAAATCACGCTTCACCTCTGTGACCACTCTCCCAAACAGCTTCAGTAAACAAAGTTGTGTATATATCTTTTTTAACATATGCAATTATCTTTTTAGAATATACTCTTTGAAGTGGTATTACTAAATCAAAAGATATACTAATTTTAAATGTTAATTCATAATGCCAAACTGTACTATAGATTAGTTGTATGCATTTATACTCAGCAAGCAGTACATAAGGAAGTTTGCCCTTCTCTGCTTAGCGTGGGATTTTGTTTATCTTTTTCATCTTTGCTAATTTGATGGGTTAAAATTTGGTATCCCCTTGTTGCCTTTAAAGGCATTCATTTATAATCAGCTAAAATGTTAATATTGAGTGTTACATTCTCAGATTATCATGCAAATTTACAAAATTTTAACTTTTCCCACCCTCTTCAGTAGAAATATTTTAGGATACTAGCTTTTGTTCCAGGATTTGAAAAGAAGTTTTAATTTTAAAGAAATCGCAATGTATTCATAAGGATTCTTGGTTATAAACCACAGAAACTGCCAATAACTAACTTCATTGTTGTTGTTGTTAGTTGTCAACGAGTCGGCTCCAATGCATGGCGACCTTGTGTACAACAGAATGAAACATTGCACCACCTTCATGATAGTTGGTATGTTTAAGTCCATTGTTGCCACCACTGTGTATTTTGAGTGTCTTCCAACTTCTTTTTCTTTTTTTTCCAGTTTAGGGAGTGCATATACCAGCACTCTATCAGATAATGTTCTGTTGTGATTCACAGGGTTTTCATTGGCTAATTTTTTTTTAATAATTTTTATTGTGCTTTAAGTGAAAGTTTACAAATCAAGTCAGTCTCTCACACAAAAACCCATATATATACCTTGCTACACACTCCCAATTACTCTCCCCCCCAATGAGACAGCCCACTCTCTCTCACCACCCTCTCTCGCCACTCTCTCTTTTCGTGTCCATTTCGCCAGCTTCTAACCCCCTCCACCCTCTCATCTCCCCTCCAGGCAGGAGATGCTAACATAGTCTCAAGTGTCCACCTGATCCAAGAGGCTCACTCCTCACCAGCATCCCTCTCCAACCCATTGTCCAGTTCAATCCATGTCTGAAGAGTTGGCTTCAGGATTGGTTCCTGTCCTGGGGCAACAGAAGGTCTGGGGGTCATGACCACCAGGGTCCTTCTTGTCTCAGTCAGACCGTTAAGTCTGGTCTTATGAGAATTTGGGGTCTGCATCCCACTGCTCTCCTGCTCCCTCAGGGGTTCTCTGTTGTGTTCCCTGTCAGGGCAGTCATCGGTTATAGCCGGGCACCATCTAGTTCTTCTGGTCTCAGGATGATGTAGTCTCTGGTTCATGTGGCCCTTTCTGTGTCTTAGACACGTAATTGCCTTGTGTCCTTGGTGCTCTTCATTCCCCTTGATCCAGTTGGGTTGAGACCAATTGATGCATCTCAGACGGCTGCTTGCTAGCATTTAAGACCCCAGATGTCACACTTCAAAGTGGGATGCAGAACGTTTCCTTCATAGAGTTTATTATGGCAATTGACTTAGATGTCCCCTGGAACCATGGTCCCCAAACCCCTGCCCATGTTACGCTGGCCTTCGAAGTATTCAGTTTATTCAGGAAACTTCTTTGCTTTTGGTTTAGTCCAGTTGTGCTGACCTCCCCTGTATTGTGTGCTGTCTTTCCCTTCACTTAAAGTAGTTCTTATCTACTATCTAATTAGTGAATGCCCCTCTCCTAACCCCCCCACCCCCTCTCGTAATCACAAAAGGATGTTTTCTTCTCAGTTTAAACTATTTCTCAAGTTCTTATAATAGTGGTCTTATACAATATTTGTCCTTTCGCAACTGACTAATTTCACTCAGCGTAATGCCTTCCAGGTTCCTCCATGTAATGAAATGTTTCACAGATTCCTCACTGTTCTTTATCGATGCATAGTATTCCATTGTGTGAATATACCATAATTTATTTATCCATTCATCCTTTGCTGGGCACCTTGGTTGCTTCCACCTTTTTGCTATTGTAAACAGTACTGCAATAAACATGGGTGTGCATATATCTATTCGTGTAAAGGCTCCTATTTCTCTAGGATATATTCCAAGGAGTGGGATTGCTGGATCATATGGTAGTTCTATTTCTAGCTTTTTAAGAAAGTGCCAAATCAATTTCCAAAGTGGTTGTACCATTTGACATTCCCACCAGCAGTGTAGAAGTGTTCCAATCTCTCCGCAGCCTCTCCAACATTTATTATTTTGTGTTTTTTGGATTAATGTCAGCCTTTTGGAGTGAGATGAAATCTCATTGTAGTTTTGATCTGCATTTCTCTAATGGCTAATGATCGTGAGCATTTCCTCATGTATCTGTTAGCTACCTGAATGTCTTCTTTAGTGAAGTGTCTATTCATATCATTTGCCCATTTTTTTAATTGGGTTATTTCTTTTTGTAGTTGAGTTTTTGCAGTACCATTTAGATTTTAGAGATCAGGTGCTGATCAGAAATGTCATAGCTAAAAACTTTTTCCCAGTCTGTAGGTAGTCTTTTTACTCTTTTGGTGAAGTCTTTGGATGAGCTTAGGTGTTTGATTTTTAGGAGCTCCCAGTTATCTGGTTTTTCTTCTGCATTCTTAATAAGGTTTTGTATACTGTTTATGTCATTGGCTAATTTTTAGAAGTAGATCACCAGACCTTTTTTCCTGGGTTAGTCTGGTAGTTCCACTGAAACCTGTCCACTACGAGTGACTCTGCTAGTATTTGAAATACCAGTGGCATAGCTTCCAGCATCATAGCAACACACAAGCCACCAGAGCATGACAGAGAGGTGGTGGTGACTAGCTTTAGCAAAGATAAGGTACTCAAAGCATATCAGGAGAGACATAAAATTGACAGAAGCCTGGAGAATCAGTTTTAAAAGGGGGTGGAAAACAGAAGTCCTAAGGTGAAGGTCACTAGAACTACGCCAATGGTCTCTTAGCAAGAATTTGATCAACATATTGCCATAAATGCAATAAATAACATTCTGCCACTAAATAGCTGCAAAATGTTGACAAATGTTTAGTTCACTCAAGTCTTCTGGCCAACATGGCGCCATAGACAGAAGCACCACACCATCCCTCCACAACAAAGACCCGAAAAACTAAGTAAAACACAGACAAACTTCATTCCTGGAACTCGAAGTGCCAAATAAAGAGATAGAGGAGTCAGTCAAGCACCAAATGGAATAAGAAATTGACAGAAGATGGAGAGCAAGGAGAGATACATGCAGAGGGCCCCATCAGCTAATGCAGCACAGATCCGCTATCTTGAACTCCAGCTGAGGATCACCAGACAGGCTGCATAGGAAAGCAGGTTTGTGGAACTCCCAGCAGGAGACAAAGCAACCAGTAACCAGAGACACATGCTTTCCCACCCCCCAAACCCCCCTTCTCTCCCCACTGCTCTACCTCTGAGCTTCCTGGCTAGCTGCAGTGGCTCGGCCAGCCGGCAAGTGCAGCATCTGTGCTGCTTAGATTCACCCCACCCATGTCGGAGATCAACAGACAGGGAGTACGGGGAAGTAGCTTCATGAAGTTTCCAGCACGAGACAGATCACCCGGTATATGCTTTCTTAGCCCCCACTCCCCCCCTCCCCCAGCCTCCTCTGCTTCATGTCAGCTACAGTCTCTTGGCCGGGAGGCAACTGCTTTCGCCTCAGGCTGCTTAGATTGGCCTGCCCACACTGGCTGGGCCCCTAAGCTGGTGTTAGTTCTTTCTGTCTCTTTTGGTTTCTTCTGTGCCTCCTACCACCTCCCCCTCCTTTCTCTGAAATGCCTGGCTCCATGTGCCACCTTTCCTTCTTCTTGAAAGGCCATGAATCCACGCTCAACTGGGGAACCATTCCCCCGGCCCACACCACCACACTGGTGGGATCCCTGGGGCTTTTTTCCCCTTATTTTGCTTTGCTCTGTTTTGTTTTGTTTGTTTGTTTTCTTTTCCTTTTCACAGCTTGGGAGCCCCTTCTAGCCAGACTGCACTGCAAGGCTTAGGAGCCACTCGCCCAACCTGCACAGTAGGTGGGATCGCTGGGGGCATTTCTCTTCTTTTTTTTTCCTTCTTTCTTTTTCTTTTCTCTCTCTTTTTCCCTTTCTGTCTTCATTTCTCAGTTCTTCTCTCTCTACACTTATCTTCTTTTCCTGTCTCCTGAATAACTGGTGCCGTGTGACACCTATACCCGTTCTAGCCAGGCTAAACAATGCAGCCTGGGAGCCACCTCCCCAGTCTTAGCAGCCCCACCGGTGGACTCTGGGAATCCTGGGGTGTTTTCCTTGCATTTTTCTTTTCCAAAATTTTATCTAGTTACTTGTTTTTCTTTCTTTTTCCCTTTTTTTTTCTTTTTGCTTTTCTCTGTTTCTCAGTTTCTCATCTCTCCACTGCAATGGCAACTCCCTTAGCACTTTTTTTTCTCTCTTTCTTAATTTGCTTGTTTATTTTTGGCTCCTGTTTTTCTCTCCACTCTCTCCTCTTCCCCATACCTGTATTAGCTCCACACATCACAACTTCCCCCTCTTTCCTGCCTACCTGCACCATGCACTGAACATCACACTTCCCAGCAGCACAGGCATGGCCTGTGGGAACATGCCCAGCACTGATTCCTAGCCTACCCTGTCAGCCCTAGTACATGCCAAAACAACCCATCTCAGACCCTCCCCTTCAGCTGCCTGCTCTGCTGCACCATAGCTGAACAACTGGCTCTGCCCATTGGACAAGGAAGTGAAAAGTATTGGGACTACAGACGAGAAAACAACAACGAATGCACAGCCCATCTGCTCAGACATAACCAAATAAAACAAAAAAGCAGGAAAAAACAAAAACAAATCTACAATCAAGAAATGAAGAAAATAACTACTGAATGTCCTGAAGACAGCAGACAATATCAAAACAATAAAAAAGGACAGGATGGGCCCAGCAGGTGTCCAAAATAAAACACCAGATGACTTTCCAGTAGAAGAAAGGGCCCTAGAACTACCTGACAGGGAATTCAAATCTCTAACATTCAGAGCAATCCAAGAGTTAAGCAAAAAGCAGACAAAAATGAGGAAAAACTGGACAAATTTTTGGAAAAGGCAGACAAATTCATGGAAAATACAGACAAAAAAAATGGAATAATTCAGGAAAGTAATACAGGAACAAAATGCCAAAATAAATTCACGACTAGAAATCATTCAAAAACAACAATTAGAAATCCAAAAGATAAACAAGATTTCAGAAATGGACAGTGTCATAGAACAGCTGAGGATTAGGTTTGAAATGATGGAAGACAGAATTGGTGAAATTGAAGATAAACACATGGATACAATTCTGTTTAAGGAAAAATCAGAAAAAAGAAGAAAAATGAAGAAACCCTGAGAATTACATGGGACACAATCAAAAGCAAAGATTTGCCAGTGACTGGAGTTCCAGAACAGGGAGAGAAAATGGAAAACACAGAGAGGATCACTAAAGAATTGCAGACAAAAAACTTCCCTAATATCATGAATGATGAAAAGATGACCATCCAAGAAGTTCAATGAACCCCATATAGGATAGACCCCAAAAGAAAAACGCCAAGGCATATCATAATCACACTTATTAAAACCAGAGACAAAGAAAAAATCCTGCAAGCGACTCGAGAAAAATAGAAAGTCACATACAGAGGAGAAACAATAAGACTAAGCTCTGATTTTTCAGCAGGAACCATGCAGGCAAGAAAGTAATGGAATGACATATATAAAACATTGAAAGAAAAAAAAATTGCCAACCAAGAATAATATATCCTGTAAAACTTTTGTTCAAATATGGTGAATTTAGGACATTTCCAGATAAACAGAAGTTAAGGGAATATGTAAAAACCAAACCAAACTTACAAGAATTATTAAAGGGAGTCCTTTGGTCTGAGGACAAACATCAGGCCACAGCCTGAATCTAAGATGCAAGATTGTACCAGCCAGATACCAACATAGGAAGTAAACTCTCAAGGACTATCCAAAACCAAAACAATTGCGACAGGGAACCAGAGAAGTTAATCTGTAAATGACAACAATGTCAGCACAATAAAAGAGGGAATAAATGGTATAGGTATATAACTTTCTAATGGAGAGGAATGCAAGGCAATACCAAGTAATAATAGACTGGTTCAAACCTAGGAAGATAAGGGTAAAAATTTCAAGGTAACCACAAAGAAAGTTAACAAACCTACTCAGCAAAATAAAGAAGAAAAACAAAGTCTCAATAAAAACAAAATGTACAAAAATTAAAAACGAATCCACAAACAAAAGGAACTCAGCACAGGAGAGTAAGAGAAACAAAGAAAACATTAGCACCACAAAAAAGAAAAGCACTACAAAATGACAGCAATAAGCTCAACGATAAAGAACAACAATGAATCTGTAAAGCATCACATAACATGGATCCATCTGGTGGACATTATGCTGAGTGTAATATAATTCAATCACAAAAGGACAAACATTGCATGAGACCACTACTGTAAAAACTCATAAAGGTTTACATACAAAAAGAAACAATATTTCATGGTTACGAGGAAGGGGAGGAGTGGGGATGGAAAACACTTAATAGACAAAAGATAAGCAGTAACTTTGGTGAAGGGTAAGACAGTACACAATATTGGGGAAGCCAGCACAACCTGTACGAGGCAAGGCCACAGCAGCTCCATAGACACATCCTAACTCCCTGAGGCACCAAATTGCTGGGATGAGGGCTGTGGGGACTATGGTCTCAGGGAACATCTAGCTCAATTGGCATAAAAGAGTGTATAAAGAAAATGTTCTACATTCTACTTTGGTGAGTAGTGTCTCAGGTCTTAAAAGCCTGTGAGCGGCCATCTAGGATACGCCATTGGTCTCACCCTTTCAGGAGCAAGGAAGAATGAAGAAAACTAAAGACACAGGGAAAGATGAGTCCAAAGGACTAATGGACCACATCTACCACAGCCTCTACCAGACTGAGTCCAGTACAACTAGATGGTGCTCAGCTACCACCACTGACTGCTCTGACAGGGATCACGATAGAGGGTCCCAGACAGAGCTGGAGAAAAATGTAGGACAAAATTCTAATTCAAAAAGAAAGATCAGACTTGCTGGCCTCACAAAGACTGGAGAAACCCTGAAAGTATGGCCCCAGTCACCCCTTCAGCTCAGTAATGAGGCCACGCCTGAGGTTCACCCTTCAGCCAAAGATTGAACAAGCCCATGGAACAAAGCAAGACTAGAGGGGTGCAACAGCCCTGGGGTGGGGACTGGAGGGCAGGAGGGAACAGGAAAGCTGGTAATAGGGAACCCCGGGTTGAGAAGAGGGGACATGTCGTAGAGTTGTTAACCAATGTCATACAATAATGTGCGTACTGACTGTTTGATGAGAAACTAGTTTGTTCTGTAAACCTTCATCTAAAGTTCAATTAAAAAAATAAAAATGTTTAGTTCACTCAATTTCAAAGTGCTGAAAGAAAGTATCTGATTGGTCAGGGCTACATCACATGTGTTTCTTGGCTACAACAATAAGGAAAACTGACCCCTGCTGTTTCCTTAGTGGGAAGTGAGTTCTTCCTCTCATCAAATATGCAAACTATGGGGGTTCTCCAAAAGAGCGATGAGAGTGCAATTAAGGACAGATTGGATGCTGAACTGCCAAAAAAAGGCAAATATCTACTCAATGGGAAAAGTCATCACTTTATTCTAAAGAAATCTCCCTGATGAGGAGCAGAATTTGTTCTTTGTCAAACCATGGTTAGTAGTAATGGAAAATGCATGTGAGAAAAATATTCTAAATCATCAGGAAAATATGTGGGCAATTGTAGTATGAAAATGTCTAAATATTAATTAAAATAATGTCAAATACCATAGAAATTATTATTAAGACCTCTGAGTTTTTGGCAGAGAGAGGGATGAGAACTCATTCTATGTTCTGGCAAGAAAGGTAGAAGGCTGGCAACTATTTCCAATATTGGAACCAGTTTATTGACTACAATTAGCTCCAAGTGACTTTCAATTATGGCTATTCTCTGAAACGAAATCTGTCCTCAAAAGAAAAAAAATTATGACTGAGAAGGTTATTCTGACTATAATTCAACTTCCCACTGAAGCTCTACCTCAATGGGAAGAATAGATGGTGATGCCCACAGAAGTATAGTAGTGCAGTTAAATTCTATTGTTCTTATTTCAGACGGGTAAATTTGCCTTGGAGTATATACATCAGTCTTGGTTAATATGAGTAAATTGCCTATTCTGAGATGAATGACCCCCAAAATTTCGGTGATTACAACACAAGCCTCTTTGTATCTGAAACATGTTATCTTCACTCTGGGACCTCAGGCTTATAGAATAGCTCCCATCGGGAATATTGTAGATTATCGCTGAGGCCCAAGAGAAACAGAGCATGGCAAACCTCTGTTCAGGAGTGATATCCACAAAGCAAATCACCTAGCCTTACTGAGTTCAACAAAAGGTGGGCATAAATAATCCTGATTTAGGGAGGAGCAACGAATGTTGCTAAACGATCTACTACAGATATGTCCTCATTCTTTATGTGTTGACAAAATCAACTGTCTGAGCCTGAAAGTTTAAGGACAAGACCTATCAAAATATTTGCCACTTTGAAGGACACTTTGGATCTCTGGTAGTAACGCTCTGTTCCCTTTTAAATTTCAACTGAACACCTTCCTAATGTCTACTAACTACTAGGGGTCTTCTAATATCTATTATGAAATAAGGAAAATTAATATACAGGAAGGAAAGCTATATCGCTATAAAAGACATTTTGGGGACAATCAGGGAAATTTGAATATTAACCATATATTAGAAATTGTTGTATTAATGTTAAATTCTTGGGACAATAGTATTGAGATTTTGAAGGAAAGTGTCCTTGCTTTTAGGAATCACATGCTAATACATTTAATTAAAACATCATGATGTCTGCAAAAGGGTTCAGCAATAACAAGAGATTTCAATTCAAAGCATTAATCATGACATAACTTGTAACAGCAAAATAATGGTTACAGTATATATGAAATGACGGAAATCCATAGTGGCAATCTCTATATAACAGGATTACAGATTTAAAAACGTTTTCTTTAAAATGCTTCTGATTATTCCTCCCCCTCCAAAAAAAAAAAAAAAAGCAACTTGTATTATTTAAGAGAGTAAAAAGATTGTTTTTTCAAAAGGAAATAATTTTAACATGATTTCCTTGAAATATAAAATGTGTCAAACCTAATACAGAGACCAGGAAGTTTCTGAGGTAGCATTCCAATTTCTCATTTATTAACTCCTTCGGATTCAGTGATTCCATGCAAATAAATAAAACCAAAAAACCCACTGCTGTCGAGTCGATTCTGACTCATAGCAACCCTATTCAAATAAATACATTGGCAAAAACACATAAAGAAACTTACACAGCTTCCTCAAACTTTGGTACCTGCAGTCAAAACAAGGACGGAATAGGATTAACTGAAATAAGAAGGAGAGCAGTCAGATATGCACCATGCGGTTTAAGAAAACTGACATAATAGATTTCAAGACACTTTCAGATATCCTGGAATGGATCAAACACTAAGCATTTATCAGCTAACACCTTCCTAACAAAATAAAAGCAATGTTCAAGAAGTGTAATCACAAGGAAGGAAATATAAAGGGCTGATAACAGAGGCAAAACAAGTCGTAACATAGACTTTACCTACTACTCTGTTTTTTTCTAGAATCAGCTCTGGCACCCACATAAAACTCCTTCTGGAACCCTCTCCATTGTACACGAAACAATGATCTCATGTCATCTTTGGCATGTGTGCATAGGTTACAGATTTGTTCTATCTCCCTGTTGCCAAACAATAGAAGAGTGGAGAGTTGAGTTGCAATGTCTTGGGTCTACGAATGGCACCATTTGGAAAGGCGTTTTTCCTGTGGAACCTGTCTTCTCTGACTGAAACCTATTCAGTTAGGACTGTTTATTCCTGACCTCCTGCCCCCTTGACACTGATCTGTCCTAAAGAGGATGCCAATATATTGTCTGTCAAATTTATATTAGAAAGCCATCGCACAAAGTCCCTATTTCTATATTACACACAATGCTTTATGTCAAAGTTTGATAAACATGATATCACATTTTCAAAGGTTAAAAAACAAGTGTCAGTCAGTCAAAAATCATTGACCACTGTGAGTGTCTCACTGGTTGACCTTGAACTCCTCCATGACTCTGAGGTCAATGATACGTCATTAGGGAAGGAATTTCTTATACATTTATGATAAGTTCAGTTCTTTGACTATGATCTTGACATTAGAAACAATTTTAAGTTGTCCATCTTTAAACATCTACCTAGCAAATGAAAATATAAAGCTATAAAGGGATCAATCTCCATTTCAGTTGTGCAATGAACTAACCATTTCGTGCAATGAAATTGATATTAATAGAAGTTATACAGGCATATCTACAAGACAAAGAACTCTAAGATTTCAACAGAAGCGAAGACTCAATAAAAAAGACAAGAAAAAGGTAGGAAAAAAAAAAAACAAAGAAATGTTTAGCATTTAGTACAAACTCCACCTGTATTTTTACGTAACTGAAGAAAGTTAACAGGTATTATTATACAACCATCTTCAAAGGTCCGAAAGATTTGTGAAGTTCATCTTTCATTGTATTATGGCTATTGTGTACCACTGAAATATAACTTTTAGATTTATAACATACAACACAAATACGTTAAGTAATACCATCTACACATTGTCAGGGTCATTTGTTAACATCAAATACTACAAGATTAAATATAACCCAAGACAGGATTACTCCGTTTAGATAGAAGAGTCATCTATAGTTCTTATTTACTCTCAAAACACAGTTATTTCCTAGAAACAATTAATTTTGTTTGTTAGTGTTTGTTTTTGCCTACCTACAAAAGAGATGAAAATAAATTTGCATTTTCCTTTTTCAGTTTCTCCAAGTATCAGTCATGAGCAGTCAGAGAGGTTTTAAACAAATGGCACAGATGTGCTGCAGACATTCACAGATGATTACAGTGGGCATCCTTTTGTTTTCTTCATCCTTTCAAGGTTAAAATTAGCTTACCATCTTCCCAGGTATGCACAATGGATATAACATATACATCTCTTATAATTTTTCAACTACGATTTAAAAGAAAGTGATATCTATCTGAATATTCTACAGAAGCACAAGGGTATAAATACAGGCTGTAAACCCTAAATATCTATTAGGTTATCTTCTTCAAATGTGTTCAGCCATGTGATATTCTGTACTGTGTCTTTCATATCAGATGAAGTGTGACTGAAAATAACACTAGGCAGCTTTATTATTATCTTAGCAATCAAAATTCTTTGCCCTATTTGAGTTTCCAACTCAGATAATCAAGTTCATTATACTTTAGTGTCTATGTACATTCCCTACTGCTGCTTGTTAAGACTTAAGGAAAGATGGTCAGTGAGGGGAAAACAGCCCCTAAACCCTATACTTAGTAACTTCAGACTCACATCCACTTGCAGGAGAAATACATGACAGATCTATTGTTCTGTATTAGCAGGACGTTGTCCCAGTATATGAACACATGCAAACTACTCAGGAAGGCCTTTGAATATTTAAGGCAAGACACTAGTGGCTCATCCCAGTGGGAACCTCAGAAAAGGGGAACCTGATTAAATTTAATGTCATTGTCACTTTTTTTTCATTGCGAAGAATTATATAGGTAGCCATAGCTACCACACTGTTCAGACAGCATGACCACAATATTCCCCCTCAGAGGTTGGCGTCAAGGACTGAATTATTCACTCGAAGAATGTGATTCATTGCTGGATGTGGTTCTTACGAGATTAAAAGAGTCATCAGTACATAAAGTGCACATACATACTCTAGGGGCAAAAGTAAAAGAAGAAACCAAGGCAATCTTTTGATCACTGATTATGTTTCGTAAGAATAATGTATTTAAAATGATAAGAAAGATTTCTTTTGTGAGTATAATTTGTACTGCGAGCCAAGACCTTTTTTTTTTAATTTAAAAATCAATTTGAAGTTAAATGTTTTCAAACAAATTGCCAAAGGAGTTTAGAAGATTCTCTTCTATTCCTATTCCTTTTAAAAGGAAAGCCATTGACTCAAGATTTAATTATGCTTCTCTGTGGTATGCAACATCTCCGGGTAAAACCTACTAATCCATGAAAGGTTGCTTGCTGAGGAGCAGCAAATTGGCATTATAATAAATAATCTGACGATTTTTACCACCTATATTGTCTCTTATTTTAATGTAATTTCCCTTTTGTCCCTAAATTTACACTTTTCCTTGTCTTGGGTAAATATTTTAAGTGTGCAGAATCTTTCCTACAAATATATTCTACCTGGTTAAGTCAAGTAAATATGTTCGTTAAGTAAGATTATTAAAATTCAAACTTCATACAGTTTTTGCTTCAAATAATATTATTAAAGAATGTTATCTAAATAACATGCTGTTGTTTAGCCATCTCATATTTGTTAGGTGTCATATAGGATTTCTTATCTTTTTACTAATATCAGGGCTTGTTCTAAAAGGCATTATAAAAGTGAATGTTAGCTCCTGCATAAGATAATTCACCAAGGAAGTAATTGGTGGCTTTTGGGAAACTCAGGGGACTAATAACAAGCTTTCTTTTGCAGAATGTCAGTTCCTCACACGCAGACCTAACTGAAAGCCCCTGCCACCTGAGTGTAAGTCACTGATGTTTATAATATGAACTAGGGTCAGATTCAGTCAGATTAATCATGGATACAAGTTTACATCTCAGCACCACGATCATAATTGGCTTACTTGTTTGAAGTCTCAGGAGACTGAACGGGCAATGGAATTTGAACTACCAACTCAGTCTGGTCTCACCAGGGAAAGATGAAGGCTCCCTGGTGAGACTGCTTGGAGAAGCAAGTACTGCTCCTATTGTGCCTTAGACCTGGTCTGAAGATAGATAAAGAGCTTTCCTCTGTGCAAGTCCACACTTAGGCACTTTTAGCACACCAAATAATTCATTTTGAACACATAGGGCTAAAGAAATATTCTTTTATGCTTGCCTTCAAAGCAAAGGTGTAGTTGAGATTCTTTATTTGTTTTAGTCTGCTTAGCAACAATTATTTAAAAGGGTATTCATTATATTACAAAGAATTTCACTTGTACTGTAATTTAAATCAGTTCTTGTTGTTACGTTGTTGGTGCCATTGAGTTGGTTCCAATTTGTAGTGACCGCATGTACAACAGAATGAAACACTGCCTGGTCATGTGCCATCTTCACAATCATTGCTATATTTAAGCCCTTTGTTGCAGCCACTGTGTCAATCCATCTCACTGAGGGTCTTCCTCTTTTTTGCTGACCCTCTACTTCATCAAGTATGATGTCCTTCTCCTGATAACATGTCCAACATCCTTGTTTCTAAGGAGTGTTTTGGCTGTACTTCTTCCAAGACAGATTTGTTTGTTCTTCTTCAGTCCATCATATACTCAATATTTTTCATCAACACCAACTCATCTGTCAGCCTTTTGCACTGTGGTGGCTTGTGTGTTGCTGTGATGCTGGAAGCTATGCCACCAGTGTTTCAAATACCAGCAGGGTCACCCATGGTAGACAGGTTTCAGCAGAGCTTCCAAACTAAGACAGACTAGTAAGAAGGACCTGGTGATCTTCCAAAATTGGCCGGTGAAAACTTTATGCTAGTCTTTTTGAATAGCAGCAGAACATTGTCTGATATGGTACCAGAAGATGAGTCCCTTGGGTTAAAAGGCATTCAAAATATGACTGAGGAAGAGCTGCCTTCTCAAGGTAGAGTCATCCTTAATGACATGGATGGAGTAAAGCTTTCAGGACCTCCATTTACTGATGTGGCACAACTCAAAATGAGAAGAAACAGTTGCAAATATCTATTAATAATTGGAACGTGGAATGTATGAATCTAGGAAAATTGGAACTTGTCAAAAATTAAATGAAACGCTTGAATTTAAACTTAAGTACATTAATTTCAGTAAAATTTTATTTACTGAGATAAAAGCACATCTAGAATTTTCTTAAATACAATCTTATTCCACAGTATGAAAGAATGCGTAAGTCGAATTTGGAAATCCTAAGTTTTTCTAATTAAAAAAAAAATCACTATATAAATAAAAAATATAAATACTACATATTAATTATTTAAGTTAGACTCCTACAGAGATACCACCTCGTAGAAAGTTCAGTTGATTACCATGGAATTTATGAGAAGACAACTGTACACAGAGGAAGCTTTGGGGATGCAACTTTGCCCCTGAAATATCAAGGGATATTTTCCTCAGTGAAATGTTGAACAATGTGCCTTCAACAATAAACTGACAATGCCTTTCCTGAGGCTTGTGGTGTGGTCACGGTGTTGATCTTGTCTTTTCTTCTTAATGTGCTCCCATACCAGAGACATCACAATGGTCATTCACAGAAACTACAGTACAGAGAAGTTTAAGATGCTTCTTCTGTAATGCTTCTTTCTTCCATCTGCAGCTGGGTTTACAGCTGGTGCCTTTTTTTGGGGGGGGGGGTGGTTACCTGAATGGATTTCTGCTTCTAGACTGTACCAGCTTGCCATTCATTGTTCAATCAGAATATTTTAGTGTCTTTTCTTTTCTGAGTTACATTCTACCCTTAAACATTTTTGAAGTTAGCTTTCCTAATGTTTAATATTTTCAATGTAATGCCCTTAATTATATTCTTTTATAATTATCTAAAATTCTCATACATTAAAATGACTAAAAATGCAGATAAAAAAATGATTGACAAATTTTTAATTAAGGTCTACTTGCATGGGGTTTTGCATTTCAAAGTATACTATCTATAGAAAATAAGTTATTTAAAAATGGAATTACTTAACCACATGTAGCCTCCTGATATTGCATCTGTAAATGTTTACAACATTTATAGACACAAGGGAAAATGATACATACAATAAGTAGGATTATGTTCTTTACTTTTTATTCTATACTTTATCTGGGCTAGCAATGGAAAAAATTCAATCCAAGGTCATGACTAGCATTGTCAAACACCACAGACATGGGTGTTTTCAATGACTCAGGGACCTGCACATTTACAATAACTACAATTTATGGGATTTTTACTATGTGCCAAGCACTGCGCATAATACTTTACATTATTATCATAGCCAATTAATTCTCACTTTTTCAAACCTATATCCCACTGCCACCAAGTCAATTCCAACTCATAGCGATCCCAAGTCTGTAAATCTGTCTGCCACATCTTTCTCCCACTGAGTCACTGGAGGTTTCAAATCGTTGACATTTCTGTTAGCAGTCCATTGCTTTAACCACTGTGGCACCAGGACTCCTTTTCTCAAAGCTATAAAGTGGTACAAATGTGCTCAACCCATAAATGAGGAAACTAGTGATTAGATAAGCTAAGTGTATTGCCTAAGGTCCAAAGTGATGGAGTAAGATTTGAACTCACATCTAGTTGAGTTCAAAACCTGTCTTCTCTTAAATTCTGCATTATACAGCCTCACCATATAAACACTGGATATTAATCAACTGTGGACTTTTTAGATACTATTATATACATTCTGCAGGAGCCCTGGTGGTACAGTGGTTAAGCACTCAGCTGCTAACGGAAAGGTCAGTGATTGGAACTCACAAGCTGCTTCATGGGAAAGATCTGGCAGTCTGCTTCCATAAAGATTTAGAGCCTTGGAAACTCTGTGAGGCAGTTCTACCCTGTCCTTTAGGGTTGCTATGAGTCAGAGTCGACTGGACGGCAATGAGTATATAAATTTTATCCCTTAGATTACCATTCCTTAATATTGACTTAGATTTTTTTTATTATGGTAAAAATAAAAATAAATAATAACACCACCATGTATTAGTTCATGATCTTGTGGGTGAGAAATATGGGTTGAACTCAGCTGGTGGTTCTGCTGCTAAACTGGACTAGGCTCCATCACAGATCTAGGGTGACCAACCATTCCAGTTTGTCTGGGACTGAGGAGGTTCTCAGGATGTAGGACTTTCAGTGTTAAAACTGGGAAACCCCCCAAGGTTTCATGGGACATCCCAGTTAACTGGCCTAATAAAGTGTTTAGTGCTTCTGTTCTACCTCCTAGCTCATTGTGCAGTGCCTGGGGTCTTAAAAGCTTGCAAGCGGCCATCCAAGGCACAATTGGTCTCTATTCAGCTGGATCAACAGAGGAAGAAGGCCAGTCAGGAATTGGAGGGGGATATGGAATGGGTGGCTAATTGCCTCCTTTCCCATGAGACCAGAAGACCTGGATGGTGCCCAGTTACTATTACTGAACATTTTGATCAAAGATTATATAGAAGAATCCTGATGAAAATGGGAAAAATGCAGAACAGAATTTCAAATTCTCATGCATTCTAGACTTTCTAGAGCCATGGAGGGTGGATGAACCCCTGAACCTACTGCCCTGAGATAATCTTTAAACCTTAAAACAAAAGTATCCCCTGAAGTCGTCTTAAAACTGAGCAATAATAAAAAAAAAAATAGTTTAGCTTAACTACTAGAAAAGATCTGCCTTGAGCATTATGCTTTTAAGAGCTATCTGTATGGCATCAAATTGACAACAGCAACTCAAAAGATTAGACAGGAACCTTAAGAGGCAGTGGTGAGCTTATGTTAATGAGGTAGAGCAACTCAGAAAAGGAGAGTGAGAACAGTTGCACAACATGAAGAATGAAATCAATTCACTAAATTATACATGTAGAAACTATTAAATTGGTATATGTTTTGCTGTGTATATTCTCAACAACAACAACAAAATAAATTAAATTTAGAAGAAAAAAAAACTGGAAAAGTCCTAGTTTTGATCGTGAGTGAGAACTGACTCAACAGCAAAGAGTTTGGTTTGGTTTCGTTTATAGGTATCTGTGGTCAGCCAGTGGTCAAGGCTTCATTCCCACGTCTGGAGACTGGCTAGCTGTCAACTGAAAGAGCAAGATAAGTAAGCCACATGTGTCTGGTCATCCTACCAGGCTTGCTAAGGCTCAGTCACATGGTGGATAAATATGATTTTCAAGAGCAACAAGAAACAGCAAGTCTCAATGAGCTAACTCTCCCCTTTTATGATATTTGCTACTGTCGGATGGTTCAACGCAAGCTGTGAGGCTCAAATTCAAGGAATAAAGAAATGGGAGGATATACAAAGTCATGCTGTAAAAAGAATGCATAGAGGGATGGGAGGAATTTGAACCATTTTTGCAATCTACTACAAAGTCATTTCCTGCCCTTTCCAAGACATCCACAAGTTAAGGAAAGCCAAAAGAAAGATACAATAAGTGAAAATTTAATCTTTATCTGGTTCCCACTCAACAGGTCCAAGCAAACCCATCAAGTGGGATAAGTAGTCCTTGGACAAGTTAAACTAGTCATGTTGTTTACTCATGGCAGTGTAGGCAGAGATACACTATAAGTCAGAGTAGGGGTGGGAAGAACCATGCTAATAATAGGAAAATCAGTGCTATTCATTAAAGCTAAATATAGGGCAAAGCCTAAATAAGTCCAAAGGTCCCATACTGGAATACCAGATGCAAACTAAGTCTGAAAAATATTCAAAACTGGAATTATGTACACTGAGTAGCATTTTTATGTAGCATCAGCTGTGGTAAAGGGGCACCAAGAGGCTCAGTGACCCAAAATTTTCAAAACTTATGGCAGCCTAAAAATGATTTTTTCTTAAGCCAGAAAGTTCTTTGAGATATAAAGGAAAATGAAGTGAGTTTTTCATAAAGAAATACATATGGGATTATTTTTATAACCAATGTATAAGTACACATATACAATATATCTATATAAGATTTTGCACATTGCATACATTGTAAATATATTCTTTTCATATTTTGTATTGTTTTGTGATACAGTTTGTAATACAGAAATCAGGAAGATCACACAAATGAGTGAAATGAGTGAAGTAACTCAAGTGCAGTAGGAAAAGGAACGGAAAGAAATTTAGCAAATTGAAGCAGGTGTCTTATTTAGAGTAAAGAACTACTACTAAGTCTCAGTCTAGCTGTTTGTTTCCAGATAGAATAGGGGTCCAATGTTTCTTTTTGTCTTTAAACACAGGCCAGAAATACACATTCTTCTGCAAAATTTCTCAATTTAAAAACACTGACAACTGAACATACAAAAGTTTTTTTTAACTGTGCAAGCTAAACAAAATACCTCCGGGGCTGAATTCTGGCCACAGTCAACAGTTTCCAATTTCTGTAATAGTTGATACTATGGATAACTTCTTTACTTGTCAAATGTGAAGTTGGCACCACTGTTTATTATCAAATATTTAGGGGAGTTTTACTGATCTGTAAATTTCCCAAGTGTGGGATGTTAGTTATCTATTGCTGTGTTGTACATTACCACAAACTTCGTAGCTTAAATCAAAATCCATTTATTATCCCAGATTCTGTGTGATAGAAGTCCAGCATGGATTTCTTATTTTTGCTGTGGTTCTTCTAAATCAAAGAGGAGATACATGACAAGTACACAGGTTAGATAGGTGAGAAGGGCAGAGAGATAATTAATAGATGAAACATAAATGGAATAAATAAACAGTGCTGAGAAGAAGACAAAATAAACATCGTGCACTCTTCTCATTTTGTATGCTATCTATTCGATAGCACACAAAATGTATACACTGTCCTTGTACAAGTATCTCATCATTTTATTTTAACAGCTTTATGACACACTTTATGGTCTAGAAGCCTTGTTCTCATGTTGTTGTAGTTCTTTAGAAAAACAAATTCAGTGATCAAATCAACAATAATCAATTTTTAAATATTAATATGAACTATTAATATTCACTAATGAAATTGATTTATTTTCTTTAAACTCTCAATTTTATGCATTTCTTTGGACATACTAGGTCTAATGTCTTAAACGTGTGACCTTGCCAAAGTTTTAGAGTACAGCCTCCTTCTTGCTTACACTAGTATCTCTCTAGACCTATCAGACTAATGTTAAACCCACAGCACTTATTTCTTTAACAGCGTATTTCTGTCTCGCATTTTTATAACCACATTAACTGGATATGAGACTCCATCCTTTTGCAACATGTACACTTTCTACCTCTCAGAGGAATGAAGTTATAGGCAAAAGAAAGTTTGGTTCAAACAATGGTAACTTGTTTTGCTATTTTAACTTAACCTATTTTTATCTTTTCATAATCTCCTAAAATTTAAAAATAATATACAATATTTAGTAACTACTAATAAAACTTAAAATATAAATATAAAAGATTGCATAGGCTGTCAAGATATATATTTCAACTGATTACTTCTGAAGTTTTCCAAATCTCAAGAATCAAGATACTCATCTCCTAAAATATTCATTTCAGAAGAAGATTGAATTCATCACAAGTCCAAGATTCTGACATACTGTGTGCCCAGTGTGTTCAAATGTTTAGCTCCCACCTTGTAGAAATAGCTTATTTCAAATTTGTGGTAGAAAAAGTAGAAGGTGAGCCTGAAACACCTCGTGCCAGAAGGCAAGGGAGTGATCAAAGAATAATGGAGTTACGTCAAAACAACACAAGTACCAAGTTGAAGAGGTTTTCACTGGTGAAATGTAGCATATTGTGAGCATCGAAAATAATTTTAACAAATGAAATAGTTTAAACAATTTATAAGTTCATAGTGTTACTAAAAAGAGGCGTAGCTGGAGTGGGAATGGAAAACTCTACAGAATGACAAATAATAAATACAGAAAACACCCAAAAACACAGAAGGATAGTAGAAAATCACCACTTTACAATCCCCAATGTAATAACTGATTCAGGACAAAGTCATTAACAGATTCTGTAACCATTAAGTTAAAGATGCCGGGTAACAGGATATTTGCATGATCTTAAAGTATTTTTTAAAGTATCACTGCATGGCTTTCCTATGAATTACAAAGGGAAAAATAAAGTTTTACAATGGGGAAATCTTACCCAAATGCTGAAGTTGGCATTGCCGTTAGCTACACGGCCTGACGTTGTACGCCTCCTGCTGTGATATAGTAGGAGGCACACATCACCGGTGTGGTAATTCAACCAGAAATGTTTGAGTGAATCTAATCCCAAGTAAAGAGTCAATCAAATGCAGGATAGAGGGCATAGAACGGCCTGAACTGTCATTAAACTCAATGTCATTAAAAGCAAAGGAGGCAGTGGGACCGTTCTACCTTGAGGAGAACAAAGAATTCAGATGCATAAATAGAATGTTTATCAAAACTAAAAAATAAGAAAAAAAACAACAACGAAAACAGCTATGAAGAACATTTTGAGACTAAGTGAAGAAATTTGAATATGATCGTTATGTTAGATATTATAGAATTAAATATTGATTTTTCTTAGATGTGATAATGGTGGTGGTGTTGCCATGAAGTATATGCCTGCTCTTGGAAGATACATATCGAAGTATTTAGAGATGAAATGTCATGATGCCTGCAATCTATTTTGTGATGTATTGGCAAAAAGGGAAGGGTGTGTGCGTGTGTGTGTGATGAGAGGGAAGGGAGGAAAGAGTGAAAGAGACAGGTTGTGAAAGATGTTAAATAACTGCTGAAGCTAGGTAAATCCTAGATCCACTGCACTGTTCTCTTGACTTTTCTCTGGACTTGAACGTTTTGCAAATTAAAAAATAAAATAATTTGCAACATAATAACAAAAGCATGTTTAAGCATCTCTCTCTTTTTTTTTTTTTTCTTGAAGATAAATGGTAGCATTCCCTTTAGAGTCAAATACAGTTTAACTATTGTCCTTGATATCAATTTCCAAATAGACTGGGAAGAAAGCAAACGTTCCAATAGACATGCAGATAAAGATTCTGGATTTTTGTTGGAGGTGCTGATATTCACGTGCTAGCTTTATTAATTTATTGAAATATTCAGAATTATAATAACAACATAAATGCTTATAGTAAAAATATGGTCCAAAATATATTCCAGGGTCTAATATAAAAATGCACTTGCGCTACTGAAAATTTTGGATTGAGAGTCATGACATGGTGGTAGTGCAAAGTTAAGCATGGTGAAGGGAAGGAGCATAGGCTTTGGAATCAGCCAAGCCTAGATTTGAATTAGGCTCTGCTACTTCTTACCTGGAAATCCTGGTGGTGTAGCGGTTAAGTGCTACATCTGCTAACCAAAGGGTCTGCAATCCCAATCCGCCAGGTACTCCTTGGAAACTCTATGGGGCAGTTCTACTCTGTCTTACAGGGTCGCTATGAGTCAGAATCGGCTCCATGGCACTGGGTCGCTGGGACTTCTTACCTGAATAATCTTAAGCAAATCACATAACCAATTCGATTCTTAGTTTCCTTATCTGTAAAAGAAAATGGATATACTGTAACTGAATAATTTCTTTTATAAGTATCAGCACAATGCCACTCCCTATGAGGCAGCAGTTAAAGATGTCCCAAATGTCCAACTTTTACACATTGCTGTAATCCTCTACCATCTCTAACGTCAACTACTCCCCCAGCCCTCAGTACTCTCCTTCCCATCTTTGGAGTCGTAGTTCACTGCAACCTCTCACAGAACTCATGAACTGTACTTATAGTTAAATGGTTTATTAGGGAAGTAATAGGGTACAACTTAGGATATGGATCAACTTGGAACAACTCAGAACACAGTTCCTCAATCAGGTATGTCCATTTAATATGTTTCTTGGCCCATTGCTATACCCCGTAGGCTGTAAAGTGTGTTCCTTGGTCTGATGAAATATAACTCAGTGGCCCAAATCGGAACAATATCTTTCATTCCAATCTTTTAATAATGTTTTTGGCATTTGCATCTGTCACTGGATATGTAAAATCCAGTCCAGAATAAGTATCTATTCCTGTGAAGACCTATTTGTAGCCACTTGGTGCCACCAGCATCACTAGTCCAATATAATCAACTTGCCAGCTATGTGCAGGGCCTTGCCCTCAGGGAATCTGCCCCATAGCCATCTGCAACCTCTGTCTTTCTTGCTGGCAGACAGAGCAGTCCTTTATGAGCATTTCATGCCTCAGAGTGTGCTAGGGGGATGTATCTAGATTCAGCCCATCTCTGTACTCTGTACCCCATGTCCACTAATTTCATGGGCCTAATTGGCTACCTCAGGTGAGGGTATGGGTCCACTTGCTGATTCCAATCACCTTCCTGTCCAGGAAGGGGTTTTTCTGATGGGCATCAACATGTCCAACTCTAATGCACCCTCTAAATTTCTATAGTGCTTTCGATAGGTCCATGCTCCACACACACACAAAAAAAGGTGTCCCCTTAATAGTCCTGTTTTCCATCGCACATTTGCTTGACCATATAGCCAGGCTATATGGAAACCCTGGTGGTGTAGTGGTTAAGTGCTATGGCTGCTAACCAAAGGGCCGGCAGTTCAAATCCGTCAGGCGCTCCTTGGGAACTCTATGGGGCAGTTCTACTCTGTCCTATAGGGTCGCTATGAGCCGGAATCGACTCTACGGCATTGGGTTTCTGGGTTATAGCCAGGCCATTGGCCACTGACCATGAATCAGTAGAAATCCAAACCTATGGGCTCTCACCATTGCCCAATTCTTCCATCACAGCTAGGAAAACAGCATGCATCTCAGCCCATTGAGCTGACTTCTTCTTACCTTCTTCAATCAGGGCCTTTCTACCTGCTGGTCTTAATGCAACAGCTTTTCACATCAAATGTTGTCCCTGTACTCTGGAATTGCCATCCGTGAACCAAGCAGCCTTCTGCTGGTCAGCAGAAAGTTGTCCATAAGGTACTGCCTGTGTAGCAATGGGCTCTGGCAGCTTCTCAGGTGATTTCAGGGTAGGACCTTATGAGAAAAGAGACTACCTGCTCATGGATATGGTGGGTGTCTCCCAGCATTCCCTCCAGTAGCTTATTCTTGTATGAACCATTCTATTTTATTATGAAACTATTTTGGGCACCACTTTCCTTATTACAGTGTTTCTCTAACATCACCAAAGACAATATAGGTATTTCAGGTCTCATGATGATTTTATATCCTTCTGTCATTGAGATGGTCTCAACCAACACCCAATAGCAGATGAGTAATTGCCTTTCAAGTGGGGCATATCATGCTGCATCATGTGCAAACTTTCTAGTTCAGAATCTCAACAGTTGCTATAGGGCTGCATTCTTAGGTTTTTGCCATAAGCTCTTCTAATCTGTATAAGCATATGTGTCAGAAATCTTCATAATCATGTCTAAATGTGGATCATAATGGCCTAAAGCCAGGGAGAATGAGATCACTTTCTGTAATTTAGACATAGCCTGCTATTGCTCTGGCCCCCATTTGAATGCAGTTTTCTTCCAGGTGGTTTTATGGATTGGAGCCAGCAATATTCCCAGATGTGGAATATGCATTTTCCAAAATCCAAATAGACCAACCTCCTTCTTAATTTTGGGGATAGGTAGTGATAGCAACTTATTCTTGGTTGCCTGAAGAATGTGATGGGTGGTTCCTACCCAATTATCCCCAAGAATTTCACTATTTGGGTAGGGTCCTAGATTTTTGCTGGCTTTATTAATCAACCTCTGTTGGTCACGTAGGCCACCACTGTATTCAAATCAGCCCTAGCCTGTTCTTCAGTGTTTGATGTTAACATAATGTCATCAATGTAATGTATTATTACACTTGAGATCTGCACCAAGTCCAAGTCTCTTCTAAGCAAACTATGACCATAAGCTAGTGAATTCACGTAACCCTGTAGCAATGCAGTGAAAGTAAATTGGGATCGTTCCTATTTGAAAGCAAACTGTAGCTGGCTCTTTTCTGAAATTGGCATCGAGAAAAAGGTATTTGCAAGATCAGTCACTGAGTACCAGTCGCCTTTAGCCTGCTGCATTTTCTGTACTCTTGATACCATGTCTGGGATAGCTGAAGCCACAGTGGCACTACTTTACTCAGGCCCCGGCAGTCTACTATTAGCCTCCAAGAGCCATCTGCCTTTTTTGCAGTCCACACAGGGCTATTATATAGAGAATTTCCTGGCACCAACACTCCAGCATTTAGCATGTCTTTAATCAAAGTAGTAATCTCCTTTTGTCTACCAGGTAACCTATACTGTTTCAAATTAATAACCTGAGTGAGTTTGGACCATTCTAATGGTTCCCATTTAGCATGTCCAATCAATAGTGGCCTAAGGGCAGTTTTACAATACCAAGTAGAGGGCATATTCCCCAATTTGATATAATACCCATATCAATAATACTTTCAGGTAAGGGGGATGCAACTACTTCATACAAAATCTGTTCAAATCTTCCAGTTCTCATCCAAACTTTCACTTAGTTCCGTCAACTGTTGCATCCTCATATCCCCCCAGCCTAAATTTAGACTCCTTCAAGATTTTATTGACAGGTTTGGGGATCATAGTACATTAAACTCCCGTGTCCAGGAGCTGCAAGAAGGTCTATTCCTCACCCCTGGGACATTTCACCCACACATATGCATATGACATTGGGTTCCCTGCTGGGGTCTGGACCAGAAGACCCTGACTTCCTTATCTTGATTGACTAGCTGAGCCTCTGCTTCAAATGGTTCTGGGTGGGAGTTCCCATCATGAAATTCCTCCCAACCGGGGTGAATAGAACAGACTTGTTTAGGCCTCTTTAACATTGGGGGACCAGCAGGGGTTTCTGTTGGTCCACCCAACCTCCTGTAGTGCTGCATTAGAAACTTTGTCTCAATTCCATCAACGTCTACAATATTCTTCCCATTTCTTATTAACCATCCAAAAATCTCTGTCGTGCAGGGATAAATTCTTTCTCTATTGCCTTTTACCATTCTCCTATGAATCACCTTTACATTTCTTGCATCTGTATGACCCAGCAGGGAAGCTGTGCCAACAAATTCAACAAGTCTTCTCAGATTATTGCTTTGTTTCACAGTGTCAAGTTTACGTGTGGTGTCCATGTAAAAGGGGCTCCCTTGGTTACCATATCTACCATGACCTCATTGGATATACTCACTGAATGAATATCCTGATCCCCAGAAAGCCATTTCAGCATGGCTTGCATAAAAGCAGCTTATCAGCTGCTTCCTTTGTAGCGTTCCATTGGGTACTTAGAGAGGAAGAGGAGCAGTTTCCCTTCTCAGGGTAAACAAATCTCACTGAAAATTTTATCCACCAGGCTGGCCATCCCTGGGTTAACCTGCTCTGTAACTGAGTTTTGTATCATCATTTGTGACTGTTCCATAGTGAGTTGTGGGTCTTTCATCAACCCAAACATACTCTCCCTTCTACAGCATTCAAAACTAAAAACACTGCCTGTCTTGATTATCTAGTCCTGCTATAACAGAAAACCACAAGTGGGTGGCTTTAACAAAGAGAAGTTTATTCTCTGATAGTCTAGTAGGCTAGAAGTCTGAATTCAGGGCACTGGCTCGGAAGTCTTTCTCTCTCTGTCAGCTCTGGAGGAAGGTCCTTGTCATCAGTCTTTCCTTGGTCTAGGAGCATCTGAGTACAAGAACCTCAGGTCTAAAGGACACACTCTGCTCCCAGCACAGCTTTCATGGTGGTATGAGGTCCCCCCCAAAATATGTGTCAACTTGGTTAAGCCATGATTCCCAGTATTGTGTGATTGTCCACCATTTTGTCATTTGATGAGATTTTCCATAGCTTGTAAATCTTATCGCTATGATGCTAATGAGATAGATTAATGGCAGTTATATTGATGAGATCTACAAGATTAGGTAGTGTCTTAAGCCAATTGCTTTTGAGACATAAAAGAGGGAAGCAAGCAGAGAGACAGGGGGACCTCATACCACAAAGAAAGCAACACCGGGAGCAGAGCTTTTCCTTTGGACCTGAGGTTTCTGTGCAGAGGAGCTCCTAGACCACAGGAAGATTGATCACAAGAACCTTCCTCCAGAGTCGACAGAGAGACTGGAGCTGGAACCCTGAATTTGGACTTCTAGCCTAATAAGCATCTGTTTGTTAAAGCCATCCACTTGTGGTATTTCTGTTATAGTGGCACTAGAGGACTGACACACTGCCCCTTAAATTAGTCACTGCCACAATCCATTTCAGTAATGATTCTTCAGGAAGCTGATGATACCAATCTACAAATTGAAGCAACCCCTTAACAGTATACCCCCTTATTTCAATAGTTTCTTGAATGGGTTTTCCCTGTTCCCTTCCCAGATTACCTTCTTGGTGACCAGCAGTCGTCAGGGTACTTCCTGTTGTTTAGACACAATTTTTCCTTTCCAGGTCAGCCCTGAGACTAGTGGTAGTACCTCTGACAGGATTGGATCTTAGCTTGGTTCAGTACTGCAATCTGCCCCAACATTCTTTGTCCTTGCAGCTATTAAATCTGATAACAGCAACCAAGGAATTGTATATTACCACTCTGTATTGCCATATGCATCCAACTAGCCAATTCCTCAAAAGTTAGATCCAGCACTCCTAATTCCCATAAATAGCTTTTGCCTTGGGTAACTGATTACAACATGACAGCTGCTTCAATCCATGGATGTTTTTTATCCCATCCAGATACCCATGGTTTCTCATTCTCCCGATTATTCCCTTTTTTTTTTTCCAAAACCACATACTTTAGTGAGTATTCTGGACCCTTGCAGTGAACTCCACCATTCTGACACCAACTAAATGAATAATTTATTTAATAAGGTTCAGTACAAAGATAAATCCTATAAGACAGAGGTTTAAGATGTCCTAAATATCCAACTTTTCCAATATGCTGTACCACTCCATCATCTTTAACATCAACTACTCCCTGTCCCCTCAGTACTCTTCGTCCCATCTTTGGATTCATAATACACTGCAACATCTCACAGAACTCATGAACTGTACTTACAGTTAAGTAGTCTATTAGGGAAGTAACAGGGTACAACTTGGGATATGGATCAACTTGGAAATAACAGGAACAACCCAAGAGGCAGTTCCTTAATCAGGACAGTTTCTTCTTGCCCTTTGCTGCCGAGCCTTGCCGGGGCCTTGTTGCTGCCAGGTCCTGCTGGGGGGGTCTTCTACTGCCATCCCTGCTGGGGGCCTTCTCAGGCATGTGTTACAACTGTTTACTCTGTTGGTCGGCAAGTCCCACAGCAGCTGACTCTCGCCAGTCTTCTATTTTCTGCCATCTTGTGCTGCTATCGCTCTTGCTACTGCTGTGCTTCTGTCACTTGCTGACTTCCATCTTTATAGCTCCTCTCCCTCTCTCTCCCTATAGGGTAGCTATGAGTCAGAATCGACTCAAAGGCAACAGCTTTGGTTTTTTGGTTTTCTCTCTCTCCCTGCATCTCCCTTGAAGCATAGCGGGGTGGCAAAACTGACCAATCCCTGCGTTAGGGTTCCATATACCTTGTTTACATGGTTCGTACCGACAACGGTGCCATGCACCTTATTTATATTATTATCAAGCTAGCCAATCCCCCTTGGTGGGCCACAAGCATCTCATTGCATAGCTCCACTCAGCCATTTGGTGGGAGTTACAAAGACTATGACTAGAAAAGCCATATTAAGTAATTCACCGCACCACAACTGTAGGAGTATCTACCTCAGAATTATTTTGAGGATCAAATAAGATAAATGCACAGAGCACCTAGCCCAGTGGTTGGCTCTCATCCTGTCTAGCAAGCACTGCCCTGAGTCCAGGGACCCAGCAGTAAAGAAAACAGAAAACATAACATGGTCCTTCTCTTGGAGCTCACAAATATAGCAGAAGAAAGAAAATAATTACACAAATTACTACATAATTATAACCTTGTTAAGGAGTAACAGAGCATAGCAGGAGCATTCTACTCATAATAAGCACCTTATATGTATACATGCAGGTAATACACACACATGCATACACATATAGACATTTCTGTCTAAGACTGATCAAACAATCAATTAATTATTAGCAAATCTATAACCAGAACTTGGGCCCTTTTTCACTGATGATGTAGTATTTTCTCTTTTAAACTTATGCTTTTTAAAGTAGTGCTTATTGAGAATTATCTGTCAGTTATATTTTTATATTTACATATAATTCAATTTGAAATAAAATGTACAGGATAATCACTAATTAATGAATCACAGGCCTAGAAGGAACAGAAGAAGTCATATAATTAAGCTGTCACGCTCTGGGCAGGGTCTCAACTAAAAAATTATTTGAGTCAGATATTCTCTGTTTGTTTAAAATACATGTACAAGGCATGAAATTATTAACATTTATTACCTTTTGGACAATGAACATGGTGAAGAGAACTACTTTCAGTTTCTATATAATAAACATCTGTTTTAATTTTTTTACGTGTAGATATACATGTAAATCTGTAACACAAGTCTTTTAATGGAACCTGTAACACAAGCTTTTCGCAATCTGTAACACAAGCTTTTTAATGGAATTTACTTTCAGGGTTGACCTGTATAAATATGGAAAGATAGTACCTACAATGTTTATAAAAGGTGATGTTTTCATATGAAAAAAAAAATTCAATTCAATTTTCCTTACCAATCAAGGGTCACTATGAGTCAGAATCGACTCAACAGCAACAGGTTTAGTTTTTTTTTGGACTCAAAGGTAAAGAACAATAATACAAGAAATAAGGGCTTTCAGGCACTTTAATACAAATGTACTTCCAGAGGTCCTCTCGTCAGGGCCCAGCCCTTTGTATACAGTGGCTCTTGCTGCTATTGCCTGGGTAGGGAAACCTTCTACAGAAGCTAAGCCTGGACATCATTGCTCAGTGCTAACACTCCAGAGTGGACCCCCAGTTGGGCAAGGAATTTGAAGAACTTGTGCATTAACCCTGGGAGGGAAAGAGAGAAAGAAAAAACCTGAAAGAATTAATAGTGTTCCCACAAGAAAACGAAAATTTCACCCAGTACCCAGGTTCACCTAGACAGATCCCAGAGAAACTGTGAGATTGCCACCCCACAGCAAGGTACTATTTAAGATCAACATAAGTCCTCATTCTGGGAGACAATCAACCTGCTTACCCTCAGTTCAGTGATGGTCTTGTAATGAAGAGTATTTTTTCTTTGAGGATAACTTTGAGGACTAGTCAAGTCTTGGACTTATGGAGTGACCAGCTTAAAACTTAACTTTCATTTTTTTCACCATTGTTTGTAGGATGAACACATAGTCTCTTGATTCGTCCCACAGACTGGTGGGAGGGCAAGGAGGGTACAAGCAGAGAAAAAACCAGTTATCTACAAGTCAGCTCTGACTTATGACTGCCCCATAACATGTCAGAGTAGAACTGCTCCATAGAATTTTCTCGGATGCAATCTTTACAGATCCTTTACAAGCCTTTCTTCTGTGTCACTGCTGAGTGGATTTGAACCTCCAACTGTTAGGTTAGTTGAGTGCAAACCATTTCTACCACCCAGGGGCCTATGAGCAGAGAAAAAGTCTTCAAATATCAGAGAGAAGGCAGGGAAAGGTAGTCTCTGGCCCTTGGAAACCAAAAATCTTCAAGAAGACATAAAAGACTTTATGAGTTTCTAAGTCCTTTCTTTTGTACTCAAAGGCCAAAGGAGACACAGATAATAAGTAAGTAATCAATAAATAGTAAATGCTGTTATTAATATAATAGTTGTAATTTTTCAAATCATTGCTAGGTGAAAATACCATTTACAATATACACTTACATCTGTAAGAAAAATATTAACTCTAGCTATATTCCAATTTGAGTCCTTTTTAAAAATCTTACTAATACTTCTATATTGTTGGAGGATCAAAACAAGAAACATATTCTACTACTAAAATTTAAATGTTTTAAGATTTTATAAGGCAAGCACCACACCCAAGATATACACCACATTGCTTCCTACATATTTGACCTAATTTTTAGAAGGATCCAGATCTAAACTCATTCCAGTCTTCATCAACCTATGTCTGTTTATCTTAGCTGTAATTTAAGAAAAATCTTGAGGACTTCATTTACTACTCCCTCGGAGCCTAGCACAATGCAAACCATTTTCTTGACCCTAATTGTGTTAACTACCTGGCAATGTTTTTCTAAGTGATTTATGATGCAGATGCACTTCCCTTAAAAATGGGAAACACTGGTGGCCTAGTGCTTTAGAGCTCGGCTGCTAACCAAAAGGTGGGCAGTTTGAATCCACCAGGTGCTCCTTGGAAACTCTATGGGGCAGTTCTATTCTGTCCTGTAGAGTTGCCATGAGTTGGAATTTCCTCGAGGGCAACGGGTTGTTTTTGTTTTTAAATCTCAGGTAAAGTTCTGACTACTAGCAGTCACTATGAGTTGGAATCAACTGCAAAGGGCTTGATTTTTTTTAATAGGTATATTTGTTATTAGGGCAGAGGCTGTTTACTCTTAGAATGTCACAGAAATAAACTACATCATAAATTATTATACCTTTACCATAGTAACATCTTTCAGATGAGGAAAAATAATAATACCTTTTTCTTTGAGGACTCAGTCCCTGAGTTTTCTTCACTTACAAACAGTGCTTTGGACTTTCAGAATATACTTATATTAAAGATACTTAAAACCAAAACCAAACCCATTGCCACTGAGTCAATTCCAACCCATAGCAACCCTAGAGACTAGAATTAACAGATGCAATCTATTCCTAGGCCGGCTTTTAAGAGGTGTCAGACAGTGTTATCTTGTTTTCCTGTTTTTTAACTTGGACCTTTCTTTTCTTTTTTTTTTACAAAGCCACATTTTAGTTTATCTGTTTCTGCTGGTTTCCTTTGCAAAGTTATTGCAAGTTGGGTAAGTTTCTGAATTAATGGAAGGTTCAACAATAAATTATATGTAAATGGAAAAAAATTAGTCAGAAGAAATATAATACAGAATAGGAGTTTATTTTGACAACCTCCAGTCATAGATCAATGATTTTCCAGACTGACAATTCAAAGTAGTTTCATTAATTTGTTTGTTTGTCTGTTTCTTTTAGTTTAGAAATTTTGCTGGTTATTTCTCCTCTATATATTTCTTTTTTTTTTTTTTTTTAATTCATCACTAAGTTTAGAAGTTTAGCCAATCTTATGACAGTTATCAGGAGAAAAGAGAGCAAAATTGCACACAAAATGATAAAATCTATTAGTTATTCCAGCACCATTCTGGTTCAAAGTCAGATAAAGTGAGGTTTTAAAAATTCACTACAGATTCCTTAGTGAAATAATGATCAGATCCTCAAAAGATTTTTGCAAATAAGGAGGACACAATACAATAAAGTTATAATTGTTCTAGGGAACAACTACTCATGTGACTGGTAATCTGCAGAAAGAAAGAAAACTACCAGATGATGAAAGTATGTTGTTTTTTGTCATACCAGTGCTGACCTCAGATTACATCCCCACGAAGATGTCCTAATTTAACAATTCTCAGCTACATCAAATACCGTAACTCAAATTGAGTGTAAATATTGTGAATAGTCAGTAGTCCTATTGGGTTTGTCTCGTGGCATAGGATAATGGATACTTAGACGATAATGCTTTCTACTTCTTCATTTATTGAATTCTATTCATTCCTGTTATTGAAGTCAGCCTACCAAAAATTACAAAAAAAAAAAAAACTTGAAAGATCTTCATTTTTTTTCAGTTTCAGTAAATTCTAAAAACAAAATAAAATGTCAGCACCACTAAAGATGACTCAGGCACAGTTTCATTCAATGTAGCTCTCTAAAAAAAGTTAAATTAGATCTCTTCACTACATTTTTAGAAAATCAGGGTTTTTTTCCTATTTATTGTAGAAAAGTAAAACAGAAGAAACATAAAATGAAAAAGAACACGTAATTAAAAAAAAAAATTAAATGATGGAAAAACCAAACGAAACTACCCTTGGCTGTCATAGGTAAAAATCAAAAGGAAGTGAGTGTTTCAAAATGAAGACAGTAAGCCTTGATTTGATTTTTAAAGTCAGCAAATATAATCTCCCTGTACTAGCACCTAAGAGTCTCAGCAGAATTTTACAAGCTATCTAACTGGGGCCTTAAAAGCCTGCGAGTGGCCATCTAAGAAATATCTACTGGTTCCATCCCGGCTGGAGCAAAGCAGAATGAAGAAGACCAAAGACACAAGGAAACGATTAGTCCAAAGGATTAATGGACCACAACTACCACAACCTCCATCAGACTGAGACGAGAACAACTCCCAGCTGCTCTGGCAGGGATCACCATAGAGGGTCTCAGACAGAATGGGAGAAAAATGTAGAAGAAAATTCAAATCCGCACACACACAAATTTCCAGGTTTGCTGCTCTGACAGAGACTGGAGAAACCCCAAGAGTGTGGCCCCCAGACACCCTACTAACTCAGTACTGAAGTCACTCTTGAAGTTCACCCTTCAGCCAAAGATTAGACAGGTCTATAGGGCCAACAATAACACACGTAATGGATGTGCTTCATAGTTCAATTCTGTGTATGAGACTAACGGGCACAACCAGCCCAAAAGCAAAGATGAGAAGGCAGGAAGGGACAGGAAAACTGGACAAATGGAAACAGGAAATCTGGGGTGCAGAAGGGGAGAGTGTTGACACATAGCACAGTTGGCAGTCAATGTCACAAAGCAATTTGTGTATTAACCGTTGAATGAGAAACTACTTTGCTCTGTAAACGTCCACCTAAATTGCAAAAAAAAAAAAAAAAAAACCCACCAAGAATCAGAAAAATTTTTATGAACTACCACTCCTTTGTAAATTTTACATGACTAGGCATAATATTTTGGGAAGGGCAGTTGAAAGGGAATGTAAAGGAAAAGAAGATTCAGTTAAAGTCTTGTTACCATATACAATAGAATCTGCAAGTAACTTGCCAGAAGCCAAAGTGCTGCTTCACTCTGTAAAGGAAGTGTGGCATCTAGTGGACATTTAGTTCCTGCAATAAAAAAAAATTTCATCGTGTATTTTGCAGAGAAATAGATGTGATATAGGATAGATCTTTGTGTTTTGTAGAAGTTGTTGTTATGGCTGTTTTGAGTCATGATTTCATCTTCCATGTTAAGTGCGATTTTTTTCATATTAATTTTGCAATAAAATTCAGACTGCCTGTATGAAAAAAAAATTGCTTTTAATCAATAGTTCTACACAGATTCTTACCTGAGTGTACAAATTTTTTATTTTGAAAAATATCACCATATGAGATTCTTACGTTATATTTACATGAAATAAAATCCTCTTTGTCTCTCTCGGAATACAAAATTTTATTACAAAACGTGAAAAAGCTTTCAGAAAGAAAACAGAAAAATTAGTATGTAAAACGTATTATTTCATACGATAGAAATCTTTCAAGTAATAAAGGAAATACTGAATTTGATATTCATAATGTTGATTATTATTGTGGAAAAAATTTTTCAAAATATTGCATTTTAAATTACAAATTAAAATCAAGTTTTGGGCTTTATTCAATTGTTTTTAAGTTATTCACTGATAACAGCTGGACATTGTTCCACTACAAATGTACTTTGGAGTATTCATCATGGACCAAAATTTACTTTTGAGTTCTTGTCAAATCAGTCAAGTTTTTTTTTAACAAACACATAAATGTTCATTTGATATTTATTAGAAGTTTAACGATTTCAAAATGATTTAGTGCTTTTCTATCAATGGACTAAACTTTCAAGCTATCGAAGGCCCTGGCAAGGTTTTGTTTTTTCTGAAATAGTATTTGTCTAATGTTGACCTGCAATATTTCCATAGATTTGCTTGTTTATCCTGATATAGTTGGTCTTTTAGCAACAGGAAACACTAACGAATAATTTTTTTAATTTTAGTGGCCAGTCTGAAATGGCATGGATTTTTCACCACTTTTCTTTTTTTTTAGGGGAACAATGGAAGCTTATACTTCTGTTCTGGTTTGGTCCCCCCCTAGTGGACATCAAGTAACACTGTAAATCAAAATGCCTGCCTGATAATCCCGTGGTCAGCCAAAGAAAATCGAGACTAGTTTTAGGATCACCTGAGGACACTGAAGTTGGTCGGGTTCCTGTGAAATGTTTGAATCTTACAGTTCACACTTGACCTGGTATCTAACCATCCACTGTTCTAAAATTTTGGAAAAACTCGTGGAAAAAGAACTTTTAATAATCTCTAAATCCCAGAAGAAAATGATAAACTGCCAAAATTAATTGTCTTGTTGTCTTAGGAAAACATTGAAATCAGATATTTATTTGGAAACATACTTCTTTATTTCAAAAGCAGATAAATTAATCATCTACACTTTGTTCCATGAGGCTTTTGTAAGTTTGGAAATGGCCTTTCTTGTACTTCCTAAATGATACCTTACTTTTAAGATTTTGCAGAGACTTGTAAAGCTTGTAACAGTGAGAAAGCTCTTCTTTCCCATATAACGATAATCCTCAGAATATAATATTCCTTTCTGGAAGAAATAAATGAATTAGAAATAGAATGGAATGAATCAATGAATTTTTAGTGCAATGCTTATATTCAATAAAATTTACCAACAAAAGCAAAAATCGGGCTTTCTGATTACTTCAATCCTTCTGGGTATTCAACATGTTTGGAAAAGGCTACTAAAATTCTCTAAAATTTTATGGTGATAATCCTTGTACATTAGGAATTTGTCTTGTAGAGCAGGAGACCTTTCCTTAAACAAAACTTCAAGCCTATTAAAATCAGCAAAATTTGGATACAACGGTAATAACGCTGGCAAAGATACATATCAGAAAACAATTTGACAATCTCTTAAGCCAGGAAAGTATTCTTAAACTGTTTTTAGGAATCCTTATGTTCCTTGCAGGAGCCCTGGTGTCACAGTAGTTAGAAACTCATGTGCTAATCAAAAGGCCAGCTGTTCAAGCCTACCAGCCGCTCCATGGGAAAAAAATGTGGCAATCTACTTCTGTAAACATTTACAAACTTGGAAACACTATGGGGCAGTTCTACTTTGTCCTATAGGTTCACTATGTGTCAGAATCAACTCAATGGCACTGTGTTTGGTTTTTTAGGCTTTAGATGCCTTGCAGCATTATTTACCCCCCCCCCGCCCAAAAAAAAAACCTAGTGCCTTCGAGTCGATTCTGACTCATAGCGACCCTATAAGACAGAGCAGAACTGCCCCATAGAGTTTCCAAGGAGCGCCTGGAGGATTCGAACTGCCGACGCTTTGGTTAGCAGACGTAGCACTTAACCACTACGCCACCAGGGTTTCCACAGCATTATTTATAGAGTAGAAAATTAGAAACAACTTAAATAACAAAAGAAGAATGATTATGTACTTTATGGGACTAGGTGAAATTTATACAAACAATTATAACTATGAAAACTAAATAGCATCATAAAACAGCACCTTAAAAAGTAAAAACAAGCATTTGGTTGCATGTGGAATTTGGGGTTGTTGGTTTTTCTATGTGTGTGAGCATGTGCATATGTTTTGTTTCCACTTCTTTCTTTTGGTTTCAAGAAGAGAAAGAGAAGAATATAAACTACTTAGACCCCAGCAGGGTCTTTGTAGGTAGCAGGAAGAATGATAAACTACCAAAGCTTACCTTTCCCCCGACATCCAAGGAACCTCCTCTGCACCAGGTCAGTGTTTCTGTAGCTAAAGGTGTGATGAAATCTCTAAAACTAAGCTACTACTGATGCGCAAGAACACACACCACCTGGTTTTCCAAAGGTTAGTTCTAACAGTCGTGAGGACAAGGCCTACCTGGTTCAAGACTAAATTCTCCAAAAGCCACAAATGCTAATACCAGGCAAATACTAATAACAGTTGAAGAATGGAAGGAAGGAAAGAAAGAGAAGGAATGGAAAGGGAAGGGAAGGAAGGGGAAGAAGAAGGGAAGGGAAAGGAAGGACTAAGTGGGGTTGCTCTGCAGCCTCAGCAAACAGAAAAGATTTCTCTGGTTAGGGATTTACCGCTGTGGTGTGCAAGTATCCATGTCAAAATACTGCAATTTGACGCAAATATATTATGTGTACATAGCTCCAAGGATTTCAGTATGAATTATAACAGTAGTACCTGCCTCACGGGGTTTTTGCCAGTACTGTGAAAGCCTTCAGCAGTGTCTTAAGTGCCACAGAAGTATAAGATAGTTTTATTATTATTATTGCTGGTTTTAGCAGCAGTGATAATAACTAAGACTTAGAGTGTTTACAATCTAGTTTGTACTGCTTTAAATGCTTTACATACATTTGTTCATTTAATCCTCACAAAAAAAAAAAAAAAAAAAACCACTGCCGTGAAGTCGGTTTCAACTCATAGCAACACTACAGGACAGAGTAGAACTGCCTCATAGAATTTCCAAGGAGTTCCTGGTGGGTTTCAAACTGTAGCCCTTAACCACTACACCACCAGGGTTTCTCCACAAAAACCCGCTGCCCTCAAGTCGATCCCGACTCAGTGGATTTTATTTTATCCTTGTTTTTTCATATGAGGAAAATGAGGCACAAAGAAAAGTTAATTGCCCAAGGCCACAAAATTAGGAAATGACAGGTGTAACCAGCAATCCTTGCTCTTAAATCTGTGTGCATAACCTATCTATCTCTCTATAATAACACTAGTAATGCTAGTAACAGTAACATATAGTAAGAGTCTCGCAAGAAAATATAACGATTGCAGTCCAAATTAGTTTGGTCTCAGTTTTTGGTAAATTCTACTTCAAAATTACAATCATCACTAAAACATCTATCAAACAATATTATGCTGATTTTATTCCATTGTTTTTTTTTTAATTGAAATAAAACTTTACTATTCTAACCATTGTCAAGTGTATAATTCGTGGTTTTTAGTATATTCACAATGTTGTGCAACCATCACCGCTAATTCCAGGACATCCATCACCCTTAAAAGGAACTCCACCCTTCCCAATTTTCCCATCCCCTCACCTCCTGGCAACCACTAATCCCTTTCTCTGTGGATTTGTCTGTTCTGGACGTTTATACAATTAAAAATGTACAGTATGTGGCCTTTTATGTCTACCTTCTATCACTGAATTGGAGGTTTTCAAGATTCATCTGTGTTGTATCATGTATCAGTACTTCATTAGATTTATTTTTATATTTGAGAAAATAAGCAGCCAAAACTGCTCACTTGCAGGATCTGCTGTTGCTAGAGGTTAATACTTAGAAGGAAAGAAGAAAAATGACAAGGTTCTGCACCAACTTGTAAAAAGGAAATAATGTACTTAATCCAAGATCTTCTTTTTTTTTTTTTTTAATTAATAAATAAATAAATAACTTTTAAAGTAGTGAGCCAATTACAACATTTCAAAGGCGCTGGATTAAAGGGAGATTTACCTTTTTCTTTAAAAACAGCTTGCATATAAATGTTTGGAAGTTCCCTAGTTCTGGGTGATAATAGATGCAGGTGTATACAAATGTGTCATTCTTCAGGGATATTTGGAAGTGGATTAGTTACTTCAAATATTAAATTAATAACGTTAAGTTTAGGGTATGTCTTGAAGTTGTAAAGATCAAAATATCAAGTACTTTTATCCACCACAACAGCACCATTGATATATTTTAGGACCAATCTTTGTAGTTTTTACCACCATTATTTTCTCCTCAGTGAAAATGTCTTCTATTTTATGATTTAGTTCTATCTTCTATAATGTCAATTTTAGTGATACGGTTTTACATTAATAATTAGAGTTCAAGTTATAGGAGTTTCTTACACCAGAAAAGATAAAAATTGATCTTTTTTATGATTTTCTCTTTTGCATCTTGTATGTTTCTGAATGCTTGACAAGTGGGCTTTTTTATATGGAATATAGGATCAGTAAGAGTCAGAATCGACTTGAGGGCAAGGAGTTTATAAGTCAAAAGTACAAATACTAATACACAAGAAACAACACCAAAAATATCACAACAAAGCAGGTTATTCAAAGAACGAATGACCTTTGAGAAATAAAGGAAGGGAATGGAAGTAACATTAGTGAATGCCTGGAACTGCTTTATGTGTGTTAAACCCATTATTTTATTTCAGTAGTTCTCAAAGTGTGACTCCCAGCCCTGCAGCTGCTGCAGCAGCACCAGGGTTCGTATTAGAAACGCTATCCTCCACCCTACCTCACACCAGTTCAATCTGAAACTTTGGGGGCAGGGTCCAGCAATCAGTGTTTAACAAACCCTCTGTTACAGCTGGTGTTGTACTGCCAAAAAAGAAATGCTAAAGTCCTAAACCCCAGTACCTAAGAATGTGACTTATTTGGAAATGTACACCGTGCGGAAGTAATAGGTTAATAAAAGGTCATATTGGTGAACGGTGGACTGTAATCCAATATGACTGGTGTGCTTATAAAAAGAGAAGAGATAGAGAAAAGACACGCATGTGAAGATGGAGGCGGAGACTGGAGTTATGCTACCACAAACCAAGGACCATCTGGGGCCACCAGAAGCTGGAAGATGCAAGGAAGGATCTTCCCCTAGAGCCTCAGAGAGAGCATGGTCCTGCCAACACCGTGAATTCGGACTTGTAGCTCCAGAACTCTGAAAAAACAAATGTCTGTTGTTATAAGCCACCCAGTGTGTGGTGCTTTGTTGCAGCGGCCCTAGGAAACTAATACGCCCACTATCATTAATCCTCTTAATGACCCTGTGAATTAATAATGTCTTTTTGTTTGTTTGTTTTACAAACAAAGGTTAAACAACATTCTAATGGAACACACACACACACACACACACCCCCCAAAGAAAACCAACTATATGCTATCTATAAACGCCACATTATAAATTCAAAGAAACAATAAGTTCTATGAAATAAGACATTTTGTGATCTGGATATTGTGGAAACAGCAGTGTTCCCCAGATTTCTGCATCCCCAGATTTCTGTTCCCCGCTCCCAACCCCCGCCCCATGCCCACTGCGGCCCCTCTGCTCTGGGAAGCCCCATGTCTGTGAGCTTTGGACAGGCAGGAGGGGTACTAGTGGACTGGGGGTGACGATCACAGGCAGCAGTGACTGGAGGTTAGTCCCCCGGAGGCCCTGATGCCCTCACATTCTTATGAACCAAACCCACATCAGGAAGCCCACCAGCCTGGGGTGACCCAGCCTTTGGTCATGCATGAGCTGTTGATGAGCGAAGTGTTCTGTAAATGTCATTCAGGTCATATTGATTGATAGTATTACCCACATCTATAGAACTTGGCTACTAACCAAAAGGTCGACAGTCCAAATCCACCACCGGCTCCTTGGAAACCCTATGGGGCAGTTCTACTTTGTCCTATATGGCCGCTACCAGTCAGAACAACGCCACAGCACCTAACAACAACAACATACTCAAGCTGACTTTCTACCTATGTTATTGAGAGTAGAGTGTGAACCCTCCCACTATTATTGTTGGATTGTCAGTTTACCCCTTCAATTCTGTTAGTTTTTGCTTCATGTATTTTGGAGCTCAGTTGGTAGGTGTATATATGTTTATAATTATTATAAGTTCCTGATGAATTGACCCTTTCATCGTTATAAAATGCTCTTGTTCACTATTATAAGAACTGGAGAAATGGTTTAAGCAGAGAATACAATACTCTTTGATGGTTAAGAGAGGGGAATTCACTAATTAGTAGATAGGTTTCATTTTAGGTGAAGGGAAAGACAATACACAATATAGGAGAGGTCAACACCAATGAACTAAACCAAAAACAAAGAAGTTTCCTTAATAAACTGAACACTTCAAAGGCCAGCATGGGGGCAGGGGGGTTTGAGGACCAAGGTTTCAGGGAACATCTAAGTCAATTGGCATAATAAAATTTATTAAGAAAACATTCTGCATCCCACTTCGGAGAGAGGCATCTGCGGTCTTAAATGCTAGCAAGCAGCCATCTAAGATGCATCAATTGGTCTCAACCCACCTGGAACAAGGAAGAATGAAGAACATCAAAGACACAAAATAATTATGAGCCTAAGAGACAAAAAGGACCACATAAACCAGAGACTACATCAGCCTGAGACCAGAAGAGCTAGATGGTACCTGGCCACAACCGATGACTTCCCTGACAGGGAACTCAACAGAGAAACCCTGAGGGAGCTGGAGATAAGTGGGATGCAGACCCCAAATTCTCATAAAAAGACCAGAGTTAATGGTCAGACTTGGACTGGAGGGACCCCGGAGGCCATGGACCGAAGACCTTCTGTTACCCCAGGGCAGGAACCATTCCCAAAGCCAACTCTTCAGGCAGGGATTCGACTGGAATAGGGTATGGAAAATGAGGCTGGTGAAGAACAAGCTTCTTGGATCAAGTAGACACATGAGACTATGTTGGCATCTCCTGTATGGAGGGGAGATGAGAGGGCAGAGGTGGCCAGAAGCTACCCAAATGGACACAAGGAGAGACAGTGGAGGGAAGTACTGTGCTATCTCATCAGAGGGAGAGCAATTAGGAATGTATAGCAAGATGTATGTAAATTTTTATATGAGAGACTGGCCTGATTTGTAAACTTTCACTTAAAGCACAATAAAAATTTATTAAAAAAAAAATGCTCGTTTGTCTTTAGTAGCATTTTTTGCCTTAAAGTCTATTCTGTCTAATATTTATCTCTCTTTTGGTTATTATTTGCATGGTTTATCTATTTCTTTTTTTCATTCTTACATTTTTAATCTGCAGTCATGTGACACATAACGTCCATTTGAGCAACTAAGCTCCAAAATACATGAAGCAAAAATGACCAGAATTGAAGGGAAAAATTGACAATCCAACAATAATAGTTGGAGATTTCATACTCTACCCTCTGTGAGATGGATAGAAAATGAGCATGAATATAGGTGTGAGCACATGACCTAAACAACATCTATAGAACACTTCACCCATCAACAAAAGAATACACATTTTTCTCAAGCATACATGGAACATTCTCCAGGATACACCATATATTAGGCTATGAAACAAGTCTTAATACATTTTAAAATGATTGAAATTATACAAAATGTGTTCTCTGATTTCAAGGGAAAGTAGAAATCAAAAACAGAAGGAAATATGAAAAATGCACAAATATTAGTAATTAAACAGTATATTCCTAAATAACCCATGAATCTATTAACCTGACTATACCAAGTCCAAGATGTAGACACTTATGCTAAGCCCGGTGTCAACAAACCAAAACTTAATTAAGTTTCTACTTCTTGTGAATGCCTGACTTTCCCAGAAACAGAAACCTAAGCTAATCAATTAGGACTAGCTTGATCATCTTAATTTAGTTCAAACTTTTCACTTAATCCCAAATAGAGAAGGAAAATGCCCAACAGCCAATCTACACAGCCCAGTATAGTTTCCTTATTCCTGTGTGTCTGTTGTCTATAAAACCATTCAGCTTTGTCTTTGGAACTCCCTTCTACTTTTAGAATAGATGTTGCCCCAATGCATGAATTGCTAAGTAAAGCCAATGAGTTATGAAAATGTAAAATTGTTGAAATATTCTTTTGACAGTTTAAAGAAGAAATTAGAAAGAGTTTTTGGTGGAATAAAAATGAAAACACAGCATATCAAAATTTATGAGATGCTCTAAAACAGAACTTAGAAGAAATTTATAGCTGTATGTATATTAGAAAGGAAATAGAAAATATAAATAAACCTAACAAGTAAGGTAATTGAATTTGTAATTTAAATTTTTTGCACAAAGAAAAGCTGAGGTCCAGATGTGCTTCATTGTTGTTTTACCAAGCATTTAAAAGAGAAATAACAACAATGCTTTACAAATCCTTCCAGACAACAGAAAAGGAGGCAACACAACTTATTCTATCAGGTCAATATTATCTTGATATTAGAAAAGAAGAAGGACTGGCCAAGAAAAGAGAGAAGAGAAATTACCAAAATCTGGAATGACAAGGGGGACATCACTAACAATCTTGAAAAATTAAAAGTCATAAGAGAATATTATGAACAACTTTATGTCAACAAATTTAACAATTTAGATGAAATTGGTAAATTCCTCCAAAAGATACAAATTACTGAAAGCAGCTCATGAAAAGGTAGAAAATCTTAATATTCTTACAGTAAAGAAATTAAGTTAGTAATTGAAAATCTTCCCACAAAAAAAAAAAAAAACCTCAAGCCCAGATATCACTGGTGAACTCTATCAAATATTTAAAGAAGAAACAATGCCAATTCTTCAGCGACTGTTCCAGAAAACAGAGGAGGCCCTTTCCAACTCATTCTCTGCGGCCAACACTTATTTCTATGAGATCTGATGCCACAGCCAAAAACATCACAAGAAAACCATAGACCAATATCTCTTACGAATACAGACACAAAAATCCTCAATAAAATATTAGTAAGGTGAATCCAGCAACACACACACAAAAAAAAGGATAACATACCATGACCAAGTAGGATTTATCCCTAGTGTACAAGGGCTTTGAACCAAAAAATCAATTAATATAATGCACTTTATTAATAACATAGCTCTCCCTGCATGGTGAAAAAGGTCAAGCGCTTGACTACCAGCCAAATAGCTGACCATTTGAACCCACCCCAAGGTGCCTCAGAAGACAGGGCTGGCAATCTGCTTGTGAAAGGTCACAGCCTTGAAAACCCTATGGCACACATGTCTACTCTGACATAACATGGGTTACCAATGGCAACTAACAGCACCACCACCACCACCAGGGATAGACTAAAGGATAAAAACCACGTGATCATCTCAATAAATGTAGGAAGAGTATGGGACAAAATTCAAGGCCCATTCATGATTTAAATTTTTTTCTTTTTTTCCCCAACAAGCTAAGAGTAGAAGGGAACTTCCCTAACCTGTGAGAAACAATTTTAATTCTCCTGGAATCCAGATTCTGGGTCCTTCAGTCAGTTTTGGGAAACAGACACCAAAGATCAGACTGAGACAGGGGCGTCACTAGGGGGCTGTGGACTACACCGGTGACTCTGTCAGAAGGGGTGACACCAAAAGTGCCTGCAGCACCAGCAGCCAGTCCTGTTCTGGGCAGGGGTGGGGAGCAAGATGCCTGGCCCCCGCCAGATCCCACTACAACCCTTATTCCTGCCCGCAGACCTGCGCTGCTGGCGCACACCCTACTGGGCCGGCTTTGGGGCGCCCAGGAGCTGCTCGTGCCTGGGGCTGCAGCCCCTGGCCCTGGCCAGCCCCATGCCGTCACTCCAGGAGCAGCTAGAGCACCCCACCCTCCAGCCGCTGCCGCACTCAGGTACCCAGAACCCTCCCAGCCCAGCCCAGCCGCACTTGCTGTTGTTTTTGTTGCTGCTGGGGGAAGGGAGGTGACACCTTGAGTTACTGCACTGGGTGACACCACCCTAGTGATGCCCTGGACTGGGAGCTATGTTTAACATAAATTGGTAATTATTTTAATTGTTCTTCAAGACAACGCTGTATGAAAATGCTTCCTGACCACAGATTTGTTTATCAGTTCTGTGCCCACTCTTTTTCCCATGGCAATGCCAGATAAAGTTTGGTGTAAGAGTGTTTGGAGGTTCTCTCATCTTCTGAATATTTTTGGCTACCCAGTCCAAAGGTTACCCCAATTTGCAAATCATATATCAAATAAACTTGAATCAGTTTCTATTATTGGCATAGGACTTTTGTTTTAACATCTGATAAAGGGTATTCGTGAAACACCTACAACTAACAACATACTCAATAGCGAAAAACTGAATGCTTGCCTCTTAAGATCTGGATCAAGGCAAGGAAGTGTGCTCTCACCACTTCTATTCAACGTTTTACTCCAGGTTCTAGCCAGGGCAATCAGGCAAGAAGAAGAAATAAAATTGTGTGTGTGTGTGTATATACATATACGAAAAGAAACTTTAAAAAATACTGTCTTTGTTCACAGGCATAATTGTTACCAGGTGGAAACCTCAGGTTCTGCTAGGAATGACTTGTATTGGCTGATAAATGAGAGACAGAGGCAGAAAGGCAGAAAGGCATCTACTTCATTGCGCAAGGAAAACAGTCAGTCAGAGCTGCTGCCGCTAAGACTGCTCTGAGAGGGCAAGAGGAAAAGTTACTTTCAAGGGGTTTACAAGTTGGGAGTTCATACAAGTGATGTCAGCAACATTCTTAATTATACTACACAGGCGCAATGTAGTTTACATACAACTTCATGCATTACCAGGACCTTAATGTAAAATTATGGGGCATGCCAAGCAAAGAAAGCAGGGCTCTGATGCAAAACTGCTTGAGGCAGTGAAATTTTCCACAGCCTGGGAATCTCTGCCTTATAATGATCTTGTAGGTAGAAAAGTCCCAAGAATCCATAACAAAAGTAAAAAAGTCAATATGTTCAGCAAGGTCACAGGACAAAAGATGAATACACAAAAATCAATTGTATTTTTGTATACTGAAAATGAACAACCCAAAAATGAAATTAAGAAAACAATTCTACTCACAGTAGCAAAAAAAAAAAAAATGAAATACTTACGAATGTATTTAACAAAAGAAGTGCAAGACTGAAAACTACAAAACATTGCTGAGAGAAATTAAAAATCTAAGCAAATGGAGAGACATCCCATGTTCACCAATTGGAGAAAATATTGATAATTAGATCATAATTCTCCCCAAATTGATCTATAGATTCATCAGAATCCCTATCAAAATTCCAGCAAGGCTTTCTGATTTGGGCAGTTTTCTAAAGTTCCCAAGCTGATTCTAAAATTTACAGAGAAATACAAAGGACCCAGAATACCCAAAACAATCTTGGAAAAGAAAAAAATGGAGGACTTACCTATCTGATTTCAAAAATTTCTGTAAAGTCACTAGAGTCAAGACGGTGTGGCACTGGTATGAGAGGGAAAAAATGACCCAAACTGAGAGTCAAAAAATAAATCTTTACATTTATGGTCAACTGGCTTTCATCAAAGGCATCAAGGCAAGTCAATGGAAAAAGGATAACCTTTTCAACAAAGGGTGCTTTGGATATCCACATGCAAAACAATAAATTTTGAGTCTTAACCCATACCAGACACAAAAATTAACTCAAAATGGTTCAGAGCCCCATTTTTTTTAGACTCTTAGAAAAAAATAGTATGAGAAAACCTTCATGACTTTGCATTAGGCAAATTAAAAAAATATGACACCAAAAGAAAAAAATGATATGTTGAACTTCATCAAAATCTAAATCTTTACAGTTCAAATGACACCATTAAGAAAATCATAACACAGACAACAGACTGGGAAAAAGTATTTGCAAATCATATATCTAGTAAAGGACTTGTATTCAGAGTATGTATGCAAAAAAGAATAAAAATAAAATAAATTTTCTTGTGACTCAAAGATAAAAAAAAAAAAACCCAGTTTGAAAAATAGGCAAAAGATTTGAAAAAACATTTCATCAAAGAAGATATACATATAACCAATAAATACATGAAAAAATATTCAGCATCGTTAGTCATTAAAAGCAAAAAATCCAAACCCACTGTCCTCGAGTAGATCCCGACTCATAGTGACCCTGTAGGACAGAACTGAACAGCACCATAGGGTTTCCAAGGCTGTAATCTTTACAGAAGCAGACTTCACATCTTTATCCCACAGAGCAGGTGGTGGGTTTGAACCTCTGACCTTTTGCTTAGAAGCTGAGCACTTAACCACTGCGATACCAGGGATCCTTCATTAACCACTGCTGTTGTTGTTGTTAGGTGCCATCAAGTCGATTCTGACTCATAGCGACCCTATGCACAACAGAACGAAACAGTGCCCAGTCCTGCGCCATCCTTACAATTATTGTTATGCTTGAGCTCATTGTTGCAGCCACTGTGTCAATCCACCTCGTTGAGGGTCTTCCTCTTTTCCGCTAACCCTGTACTCTGCCAAGCATGATGTCCTTCTCCAGGGACTCATCCCTCCTAACAACATGTCCAGAGCATGTAAGATGCACTCTCGCATTCCTTGCTTCTAAGGAGCATTCTGGTTGTACATATTCTAAGACAGATTTGTTCGTTCTTTTGGCAGTCCATGGTATATTCAATATTCTTCGCCAACACCACAATTCAAAGGCATCAATTCTTCTTCGGTCTTCCTTTTTCATTGTCCAGCTTTCACATGCATATGATGCAATTGAAAATACCATGGCTTGGGTCAGGCGCACCTTAGGCTTCAAGGTGACGTCTTTGCCCTTCAACACTTTGAAGAGGTCCTTTGCAGCAGATTTGCCCAATGCAATGCGTCTTTTGATTTCTTGACTGCTGCTTCCATGGCTGTTGATTGTGGATCCAAGTAAAATGAAATCCTTGACAACTTCCATCTTTTCTCTATTTATCATGATGTTGCTCATTGGTCCACTTGTTAGGATTTTTGTTTTCTTTATGTTGAGGTGTAATCCATACTGAAGGCTGTGGTCTTTGATCTTCATTAGTAAGTGTTTCAAGTCCTTTTCTCTTCCAGCAAGCAAGGTTGTGTCATCTGCATAACGCAGGTTGTTAATGAGTCTTCCTCCAATCTTGATGCTCCATTCTTCTTCACATAGTCCAGCTTCTCGTATTATTTGTTCAGCACACAGAAAAATAGGTATGGTGAAAGAATACAACCCTGACGCACACCTTTCCTGACTTTAAACCAATCAGTATCCCCTTGTTCTGTCCAAACAACTGCCTCTTGTTCTATGTAAAGGTTCCTCATGAGCACAATTAAGTGTTCTGGAATTCCCATTCTTCGCAGTGTTATCCATAGTTTGTTATGATCCACACAGTCAAATGCCTTTGCATAGTCAATAAAACACAGGTAAACATCCTTCTAGTATTCTCTGCTTTCAGCCAGGATCCATCTGACATCAGCAATGATATCCCTGGTTCCACATCCTCTTCTGAAACCAGCCTGAATTTCTGGCAGTTCCCTGTCGATATACTGCTGCAGCCATTTTTGAATGATCTTCAGCAGAATTTTGCTTGCGTGTGATATTAATGATATTGTTCTGTAATTTCCACATTCGGTTGGATCACCTGTCTTGGGAATAGGCATAAATATGGATCTCTTCCAGTCAGTTGGCCAGGAAGCTGTCTTCCATATTTCTTGGCATAGATGAGTGAGCACCTCCAGTGCTACATCTGTTTGTTGAAACATCTCAATTGATATTCCATCAATTCCTGGAGCCTTGTTTTTCGCCAGTGCCTTCAGAGCAGCTTGGACTTCTTCCTTCAGTACCATCGGTTCCTGATCATATGCCACCTCTTGAAATGGTTGAATATTGACTAATTCTTTTTGGTATAATGACTCTGTGTATTCCTTCCATCTTCTTTTGATGCTTCCTGCATCGTTTAATATTTTCCCCATGGGATCCTTCACTATAGCAACTAGAGGCTTGAATTTTTTCTTCAGTTCTTTCAGCTTGAGAAACGCCGAACGTGTTCTTCCCTTTTGGTTTTCCGTCTCCAGCTCTTTGCACATGTCATTATAATACTTTACTTTGTCTTCTCGAGAGGCCCTTTGAAATCCTCTGATCAGTTCTTTTACTTCATCAATTCTTCCTTTTGCTTTAGCTGCTCAATGCTCAGGATCAAGTTTCAGAGTCTCCTCTGACATCCATCTTGCTCTTTTCTTCCTTTCCTGTCTTTTCAGTGACCTCTTGCTTTCTTCATGGATGATGTCCTTGATGTCATTCCACAACTCGTCTGGTCTTTGGTCACTAGTGTTCAATGCGTCAAATCTACTCTTGAGATGGTCTCTAAATTCAGGTGGGATATATTCAAGGTCATATTTTGGCGCTCATGGACTTGCTCTGATTTTCTTCAGTTTCAGCTTGAACTTGCATACGAGCAATTGATGGTCTGTTCCACAGTCGGCCCCTGGCCTCCTTGTTCTGAATGATGGTATTGAGCTTTTCTATTGTCTCTTTCCACAGATGTAGTCAATTTGATTTCTGTGTGTTCCATCTGGTGAGGACCCTGTGTAGAGTTGCCATTTATGTTGGTGAAAGAAGGTATTTGCGATGAAGAAGTCATTGGTCTTGCAAAATTGTATCATTCAATCTCTGGCATTGTTTCTATCACCAAGGCCATATTTTCCAACTACTGATCCTTCTTCTTTGTTTCCAACTTTCGCATTCCAATCGCCAGTAATTATCAATGCATCTTGATTTCAGACTGCAGCAGCCGATAAAAATCTTCTATTTCTTCATCTTTGGCCCTAGCAGTCGGTGCGTAAATTTGAATAATGGTCATATTAACTGGTCTTCCTTGTAGGCATATGGATATTATCCTATCACTGACAGCGTTGTACTTCAGGATAGATCTCTAAACGTTATTTTTGAAGATGAATGCAACACCATTCCTCTTCAAGTTGTCATTCCCAGCATAGTAGACTATATGATTGTCCAATTCAAAATGGCCAATACCAGTCCATTTCAGCTCCCTAATGCCTAGGATATCGATGTTTATGCATTGCATTTCATTTTTGATGATTTCCAATTTTCCTAGATTCATACTTCATACATTCCAGGTTCCGATTATTAATGGATGTTTGCAGCTGTTTCTTCTCATTTTGAGTCATACCACATCAGCAAATGAAGGTCCCAAAAGCTTTACTCCATTCACATCATTAAGTCTGACTCTACTTTGAGGAGGTAGCTCTTCCCCAGTCATCTTTTGAGTGCCTTCCAACCTGGGGGGCTCATCTTCCAGCACTATATCAGACATTGTTCCACTGCTACTCATAAGGTTTTCAGTGGCTAATGCTTTTCAGAAGTAGACTGCCGGGTCCTTCTTCCTAGCCTGTCTTAGTCTGGAAGCTCAGCTGAAACCTGTCCTCCATGGGTGACCCTGCTGATACCTGAATACCAGTGGCATAGCTTCCAGCATCACAGCAACACATAAGTTCCCACAGTACAACAAACTGACAGACACGTGGGGGCATTTACCACTAGGAAAATGCAAATTAAACCACTTCACGACGACTAGAATGGTTATTTATCAAAAAGACTGATAATAACAAGTGTTGGAGAAGATGTGGAGAATTAAAACCCTCAAAAAGCAAACACTTTGGAGAGCAGTTCAGTAGTTTCTTTAAAAATTAAACAAAAATACAGCCCCAGATTTCCACTTCTAAGTAACTATCCAAGAAAAATGAAAACAAGTGTTCACACGAAGGCTTGTACATGAGTTTATTGCAGCATTCATCATAATAGGCAAAAGTGAAAATATCCAAAAAGCCCAAATACCCATCAGTTAATGAATGGACAAACAAAATGTGATATATCTGTATATTGATGCTCTATTTTGCAATAAAAGGAACAAGCTGCTAAAACATGGATGAACCTCAAAACATTATGCTAATTTTAAAAAAGTCACAAAACACCACATGTTGTACAATTCAATGTATATGTAAGCAAAATACAGAGAGACAAAAAGTAGGTTCATGCTTGCCTGGGCCAGGAGTGGTTATGGAGATGGACTATAATTGGGCATGAAGGACATTTTGGGGGTGATGGAAGTGTTCTAAAACTTTCTAAAATTATCCTAATGATTCCACAGTAAGTGGTGGACCTGGTATTTATTTAAATTCAGGGCTAACTTGCTTTCAAAATTGTGTTATCTTTTTTATGATGACTTAATACCATAAGATATAGACATTTTGGATTTGGGGTAGCCAAGAAATGAAATATTAGAGCAAAAATTCCCTTCAGATAATAACTGGATTGTATGGCTTTTTTCATATTTCCTTGTCAAAATACTTCCTTTTAAAATTGTCAGTGATTATTTGCAAGCTGTTACTCATAATTTGCTAGTAACTTTGCTAACAAAAAGGCACAGAAAACATTTGAGTTCCAAACATAATACAATAAAAAAAAGGGAGAGAGAAAAAAAATACATTTCTTAAATTGATTTGTTTTCCTTTATTCAACAAAATAACAGATCATATCAGCAGCCCACTCATCCTCACTTCTACTCTCTACCTTCTCTAAAACTCCTTAGAGCCAGGACATCACAGGCAGGGAGTGAGTCACCTTATCCAGCACCTGCATATAACAGGATAGCCCCAATACTAATTCCATTGAGATTTTTATCTGGCTCATTTTTCTACACCTCTAATGATCCTGGCTTAATAACCAAATAGGGTGATATATCAGAAAAACACTATTAAAAAAAAAAAAAAAAAAAACAGGAATTTTCCTGTTACACAGAGCAGAGCAAATTTCTAATCTAATTCTTGTGATACTCCTTCCAGATGACCTTCCTTACTTGATAATTTCCAAAGGCTTTTTGCAGAAAACTCTTCCTCATGCCTCCCTCCCACACATACCCTTTGTCTAGCTAAGTCTCATTCATCCTTCAGGTCTTTGTTTAAATGTTATTTCATTTATTCATTAATTTAAAAAAAAAAAGTGCTAGCAGCAAGGCGTTGTGCTAGGCTCTGAGGAATAAGTGAGAAGTGAGCAGACAAAGGTTTCTATCATTTTGAGGTTAACAGATTGAGGGGGGAGATCACAGTTTGAAATGTACAAACCTATTATGATCACTATCACTGAAGGGTGAGTGCAGTGGGTGAAAGCTACAGGTTAAAAAGAGAGTAAAACCAGAGATCTAATTTAAAGTGGAATGTTTCTGAAGGCCTCTTGGTTAGTGGCATTAAAATTGAGACTGAAGGATGAAAAAACAATTATCAAGGTAAAGAGTGAGGAGGAAAGCAAAGAGTCTAACATTTGAGGGAACCTGAAAGAAAACCAATGTGGCTATGGCAAAATGAACAATACGGAAAAAAACACTGAGATGAAAATGGAAAGGTAGACAAGCATTTGTAGGCCAAGTTGAAACAAATAAAAAAAACCAAACCCATTGCTGTGGTTGGTCGATTCCAACTTATAGTGACCCTGTAGGACAGAGTAGAGGTGCCCAATAGAGTTCCCAAAGAGCATCTGGTAGATTTGAACTGCCTACCTTCTGGTTAGCAGCCAAACCACTTAACCACTACACCACCAGGGTTTCCGTGCCACATTGAGGGTAAAAGCCAAACCACTTAACCACTACACCACCAGGGTTTCCGTGCCACACTGAGGGTAAAAGCCAAACCACTTAACCACTACACCACCAGGGTTTCCGTGCTACACTGAGGGTATTTAAATTTTATTCTAAGGGCAATGGGAAGCCTGGGGCTGGTTCCAAACAGGTAAATAACAAAATCTGATTTGCTCTTCAAGAACATCTCTTTTTATGTGGAGAATGGATTAGACTAGTTAAATTAAGAATGCCTGGACCCCAGATTATTTTATTGTTGTCAATTGCTGTCAAGCGGCTTCATAACAATCCCTTGGGACCCAATGTGTGCGGAGTAGAATTTTCAAGGCTGCGACCTTTCAGAAGCACATCACTAGGCCTGTCTCCCAAGGCGCTGCTGTGTGAGTTGGAACAGCCAATCTTTCTGCTAGTAGTGATTGTTCACACCAGTCAGGAACTCCTTAAACTTGCTGCACTACTCTGTATTACTATAAATACTCCGTATTTTCTTAAGAAGTGGAATTATAGGTGGTTTTTATTTGTTCTGAACACAGTGGGCTTTAACTACTCACTAAGCTGACTTAAGAATTTTGGCTGCTAACCAAATGGTCTGCAGTTCAAATCCACCAGCTGCACCTTGGAAACCCTAGGGGGCAGTTCTATTCTGACCTATAGAGTCCCTATGAATTGGAATTGACTCAATCCACAATGGGTTTCTTGTTTGTTTTTAACTGCCCTTATCTGAAGCAGAAATCCTGGTAACAAAGTGGTTAAGAGCTAGGCTTCTAACCAAAAGATGGGCAGTTGAATCCACCAGGCGCTCCTTGGAAAATCTATGGGGCAGTTCTGCTCTGTCCTGTAGGGTCGCTATGAGTCGAAATCGACTGGATGGCAACAGGTTTGGAACACATTTTTATCTGAAGCAGTATATAAAACACAAATTAATAATCCTAGCATTTATTTAGTTTTTACCTATCACACTCAGAGTGACTATAAAACCCATTGCCATCAACTTGATTCCAACTTAGAGTAACCCTATAGGGAAAGGGTAGAACAGCCCCCATAGGATTTCCATGGATGTAATATCTGTGGAAGGAGCCCTGGTGATGCGATGGTTAAAAGTCTTGGCTGCTAATTGAGAGGTCCACTGTTGGAACCCATTAACCCATTTGCCTGAGAAAGATGTGGCAGTCTGCTTCCATAAAGATTACAGCCTTGAAAACCCTGTGGGGCAGTTCGACTCAGTGCTAAGAGTTGCAGTGAATCAGAATCACTCAATAGCAGTGGGTTTGTTTTTTTTAGTCTCCAGGGAAGCAGATTAAGCGGTAGGGCTACTAACCAAAAGGTTGGTAGTTGGAATCCACTAGCCACTCCTAGAAGACCCTGTGGGACAGTTCTACTCTGTCCTGTAAGATCGCTATGAGTTGGAGTCGACTCTAGGGAGCAGCTTTGGTTTTGGCTTTATGGAAGCAGACAGCCACATCTTTCTCCCTCGGATCAGCTGGCGGGTTCGAACATCAGACCTTTCAAAAAGCAGCCAAGGCTTAACCATTCCAAGGCCAGGACTTCTTTCCAGAGTGACTACACATTCCTGATTCCAAATATCCCCAAACACCTTAGGGTCAGAAGTGCCTTTTGTTTCACAAAGCCTTGACCCATTTCATTTATGCCCCTCGGAGATTATTTTCAGGTAAGAAAGAACAAAGAATTACTTGTAGAACTTTTAAATAAATCACTGTTAATTGTGGTGCATTTGAAATTACAATTTAGTTTGGGCATGTAGTTAAGCCAATTATCTTGAAAACACTACAGAAATCCACAGTAAGCAACCACCATTCTGGCCCCCTTGGCCTCACTTCCAAGTCATTGTTTTGGAGCTCCGGTTTTGAAGCACAATAGTCTCTTTGTTGTAGGGCCATAGATTGAAAATGCTCAGACTCAAAGGTGATAGGATCTCTTCATCATTAATCCCAGGCTGACCTCACCCCACCCTACAGAAGCTCTTGGGCTATAAAGGTTCTCCTGCAGATGCCTGTTAAAACCAAGTCCTTTTAGCCCTGCTCTTGTCTCTCTTCCTACCTCCTCCTCATTTTTTTTTTCCTTAAGGCATTTTATTTAAAGTGGAGACACTAAATTACATGCCAAAGAAAATTTTCTTGCCTTTCCAACTAAAGGAATCCTCTTGAAATGAGTTGAGATGGGATTAGTAAAAAGAGCAAAATCTTCTGCCAAAAAAAGCAAAAAATTGTTGTTAATAATGCCCAGAATTAATTAGATAGACAGTTTAACACCAGTATTATATTACTGATTTTTTCCCTTAACTTCGGTGGCTTTTAGAAGACTATGATTTAACAGGTATTTTTCTGGCCAAGGTTTCTGAGAGAGAGAGAGTCCTATTATGGAAAAATTTGCTTTACCTAGACAAAGCACATGAAAGCAATTTAAGGCATATGTAAGATTAAGGAGCTTCCCAGCACAACTTGTACAAGGCAAGGTCATGTAAACTCCATAGACATATCCAAACTCCCTGAGGGACCGAATTACTGGGCTGAGAACTGTGCAGGCCATGGTCTCGGGGAACATCTAGCTCAACTGGCATAACGCAGTTTATAAAGAAAATGTTCTACATTCTACTTTGGAGTAGCATCTGGGGTTTCAAAAGCTTGTGAGCTGCCATCTTAGACACCCATTGGTCTCACCCTGTGAGGAGCAAGGGAGAATGAAGAAAACTAAAGACACAAGGGAAAGATTAGTCCAAGGACTAATGGACCGTGACTACAACAGCCTTCACCAGACTGAGTCCAGTACAACTACATGGTGCTCAGCTACCACCACTGACTGCTTTGACAGGGATCACAACAGAGGGACCTGGACAGAGCTGGAGAAAAATATAGAACAAGATTCTAATTCACAAAAAAAAGACCAGATTTACTGGCCTGACAGAGACTGGAGAAACCCCAAAAGTATGGCCCCTGGACACCCTTTTAGCTCAGTCACTTCTGAGGTTCAAACTTCAGCCAAAGATTAGGCAGGCCCGTAAAACAAAACAAGACTAAACTAGTGCACCATCCCAGGGATAAGGATTAGAAGGCAGGAAGAGACAGGAAAGCTGGCAATAGAAAACCCAAAGTCAAGAAGGGACAGTGTTGACATGTCGGGGTTGGTAACCAATGTCACAAAACTTTATGTGTACTAATTGTTTAATGAGAAACTAGTTTGTTCTATAAACGTTCAACTAAAGCACAACAACAACAAAAAAAAGGAGTTTCCAGGGTTTTTTTCAAAGCATGTTTTTTAATTGCCCTGGTCTTTTCCAGTTCTTTTTATATTAGTCCAGAAGCTTGTGTACCATACAGGCTTGCTAATGTGAACCTGAAAATATTTTTGCTCTTGGAGCTGTATGTAAAATTCCATAAAAGATATGATAGTTTCTTTAAGATTGACATTCGTGTTACTTGTGACTTGGAGAATTAACTATGCGAGCAACATGTAAGCCCTATGAATACCTGTATGTAGTTGGAAATTGTGGCCATCTTCAAAATCAGAACAAGATGCATGTTCTGAGTTAAAACATACAGTGATATCTTGCGGCCCAGTAATACTTACTGAATTGTTTCATCTACTAAAAGTTTTGAGGATTATCCCCCAAGAGTGAAATTTTATTTGATCTTCACAGTAGTAATTGAGAAACTGCCTGTCATGGCTGCCATCCCCCATGTTATGGGTTGAATTATGTCCCTCAAAAATGTTTCGTAAATCTTGACCTCTGTGCTTGTGGTTATGGAACAGACTCTTCAGCCATATCTTGAACATTACCTGCGCCATTTTTTTTTCTTTTCTTTCCCTTCCCTAGCCTGTCTCTGTCTCCAAGTATGATTTTGCTGTTACCAAAACCCACTGCTGTCGTGTCGATTCCGACTCATAGCAACCCTATAGGACAGAGTAGAACTGCCCCACAGAGTTTCCAAGGAGCGCCTGGTGGATTTGAACCACCAATCTGTTGGTTAGCAGCTGTAGCACTTAATCACTATGCTACCAGGTTTCCTCTAAAATTAAAAGTTAACCAATGTTTCCCCTAGGACTGTGGAAAAGCAACTAATATCGATCTAAGCCTGTGAAACAGGACGATGCTCACCAGGATGGCACCAGTCACCCCTGGGCTGATGCGATAATGGCAGGAAAAGATCAACATGTTTGAGACATGACCACCAAGACCACACAGAAGGAGAATGGACATTCCATAAGTTCCCAAAACCCAGGTCCCCTTTTCTCTATAAAACTCCAGCTGGCCTCCAGTTGGGGGGACAGACAGGTGTAGGAGGAAATCGTTCCCCTCTGTCTCCTGTATATCAATATAGAATAAAGCTTGTGCTACCCACCTCACTCCTGTCTCAAGAATTGGCTGTTTGTGGCAGGTGGCTCTACCTCGTGAAATTGCGGCAACAGTTATAATCCCATTTGGGGCTGGTTTGTCTCTTATGTTAATTAGGCAGGATTAGTGTAGGGTGTATCTTGGGTCAATCTCTTTTGAGATATAAAAGAGATTAAACAAGTAAGCAGAGCAGAGATGGGGTGAGATAGATGTCAAGACACATTGAGATCTCCAAGGAACCTCGAAGCAGAAGCTGAAGAGACAAGGACTTTCCTCCAGAGCCAACAGAGAAAAAAAGCTTCCCCCTAGAGCCAACGCTCTAAATTTGGACTTCTGGCCTCCTAAACTGTGAGAAAACAAGTTTCTGTTTGTTAAACCATCCACTTGTGGTATTTCTGTTTGTTGAAGAAGAATATTAATAACAGACATCTTACTTTGATTTTTTTTAATTGTATTTTAAATTTTAAGTTGTATTTTCGACGGCAGTGGGTTTTGGGTTATTTTAGATGAAGGTTTACAGAGCAAAATAGTTTTTCACCAAGCAATGCACATTTTTTTGTGACATTGGTTGCCAACCCCATGACATGTCAACACTCTCTCCTTCTGCACCATGGGTTCCCTGTTACCAGCTTTCTTATCCCCTCATGCCTTCTTGTCCTTGCCTCTGGGCTGGTGTGCCCATTTAGTCTTGTTTTGTTTTATGGGCCTGTCCAGTCTTTGGCTGAAGGGTGAACTTCAGGAGTGACTTCATTACTGAGCGATATGGGTGTCCAGGAGCAACTGATTTTTAAGGATTTTCTTATCCACAAAACCAAATATTAATCATAAATTGCCTGACCCAAACTGCAAAAGCCTGCCTGAAGCTGCTCTATAGCAATGTCTTATTGGGCTAGAATAGGATAGTTGCCAACCCATTACCTCCTAATTTAAATCTCAAAAAGCTTCAAGGCCATAGCCATGGTGGGGGGCCAAATTATTAGCAGCAGGCTGGAAGTAAACTGATATCAGTTGATCTCAGTAAAGGGAGAAGGCAAAGTTCAATCAATCATCTTAAGATACAGTTGATCTTATATATTTCTCCCTCCTCTCCTCTTTATAAACCCCAATTTACCTAGCTTGTTCAAGCTATTTGCTTTTCCTGGAATCAAAATGGCCTCCCTAGGTGCATATAGAATAACTGCTCAGAATAATCCTTATGTTCAAATTTCAGCGAGTTTTGAATATTTTTAACATGTTATAGCAGCACTAGATAACTAAGAATTTGGTACCGAAGTAGTAGGGTGCTGCTCTAACAAATACCTACAATGTAGAAGTGGTTTGGGGATTGGTACTGGGTGGAAGCTGGAAGAGTTTTATGGTGCCTAATAGTAAAAGCTCATTTGCCTTTAAAAGACTGCTGTTAGAATTATGGACGTCAAAGGCAAATCTGGAGAGGGCTCAGAAGGAAGGGAGGAGAGCTATAGAAAAAGTCTCTATCATCTTAGAGAACACATATGATGACTGCAACGGAATGTTACTAGAAATATGGACATTAATGTGCTTCTGGGGAGGCTTTAGAAGAAAATGGTGAACATGTGATTGGACAATGGAGGAAGGGCGATGCTTTTTATGCAGTGGCAAAGAACTTGTCTGAATTATGTTCAAACGTTTGGTGGAAGGTAGAACTTGTAAGTGATGAACTTGGATATCTGGCTGAGGAGATTTCTAAGTAAGATCTTAAAGGGGCTGAGTGGTTTTTTCTTGCCACTTACAGTAAAATGTGAGCGGAAAGAGATGGACTTAAAAATGAACTATGTAAAATAAAAACAGAGCTTGAACACTTGGAAAATACCATTGTACAAACTAAGGGCACATGTCCTAGAATGTTCACCAAGGATGTGGCTGCACAATCTTTGTTAAAGAGAGTAAGCCTATGACTGATGGATCTAACCAACTATCATGGCAGAGAACCTGTCAGCTTAGACTTATGGGGACAGAGAAGGACAAAAGGAAAGAATGCTATCTGCCTCTTGGGATTCTACAGGCAGGAAACAGGCCAAAGGAGCTACATCAGTCGTCCTCCAAGAAAAGGATCATCCCTAGAGCAAACCAGAGATCAGCAAAACTCTTGGAAGGAGCACAGGAAGGAGGGGCTCCTTGGTTTCAAAGAGTAGGCCCATGGTCTCCTGGACCTCAAAGGGTGGGGCCACAGCCTTTTAGGTTTCACAGATCTTTGCCAGCTAGGTTCTAGAGTGTGGAACTTCTGGAGTGTGGGGCTGTCTTTAAGGTATGCCAGGGATATGGGGCTGCCACCCAAAAATGGGGGGGCTTCCATGCCCAAAGGGCAGAAGAATGGGATCTGCAGGGGCCATGGGGGTGGAGTCACCACTCAGATGGACTAGGAGAATGGGGCCACCTAAAGCCAAGGAAGCAGAGTGACCATCTGAGAGGGCCTGGAAAGCAGTGCTTAAGCCCAGAGACAAGTGGCCTACCCCCTAGAATTCAGAGAGCATAGCCAACACCCAGAGTCTGGAGGGCAGGGCCATTGCTTAAATGGTCTCAGAGAACAGAGGATTATTTCCAAGCCTTTAGAGCTAATGTAGTTTGTTCTGCTGGATCTTGGACTTCATTGGTGCCCACTATACCTTCTTTCCCTCCTATTTCTCCCTTTGTAATGGAAATGTCTACCTCATACCAGTTCCACCACTGTATTTTAGAAACAGATAAGTGTAGTCTAGATTTCACAGGGTTCACAGATGAAGAGGAATTTTGTCCCAGGAAAGAATACTCCTAAAGTCTCACCCATATTTGATTTAGATGATTCAGAAGATCAAATTTTGGACTTGGAGTTGATTTAAGACTTTTGGGATGAGGTGATGGGGTATGTGTGTTTTGCATGTGGCAAGGACATGAATTTTGGGGGTCCAAAAGGTGGAATGTTATGGATTTAATTGTCCCCATAAGAACCATAATGACAGTTTGAGCACAAAAAACACCCCTTGGGCCTTGACTTGTCCCAGGAATTGGCAAGCCATGAAAAACCCTCAGCCCCTAACATTGAACAAGCCTTCCTCTTTTGAAATGACTTCAAACTGCTCGCCCACTTGTACCCAACCAATGACTGCCAAACATACTTGAAGGCCTGTTAGAAAGTATCCCCCACTACCTAAATTCCAACCTTAATATAAGACAGGGAGCAGAGGGCCCCCCAAATCTACAAAGTAACAAGAAATGGGCTGGGGGCACAAACAAAGCCATTCCCCAGAATAATGGGGTAGGGTATCATAAAATAGCCTGCAAACTTCTTTAAAGTTGTCTTTCAGGGGACCTGACACCACCAAGAAAGTTGCACCAGGAGCCAAGCGCGTCCTTTGGACCTGGGGTCCCTGAGCCTGAGAAGCCCCTCAACTGTGGGAAGTTTGAAGACAAGGACCTTCTTCCAGAGCCAACAGAGAGAGAAAGCCTTCCACTGGAGCTGACGCCTTGAATTTGGACTTTTAGCCTACTTAAAGCTGTCTTTCAGAAGCAGCTAGAGAGAACCAGTTCCAGGGACATGCGCAGAACATCCACCTGTGACCGCTGTGTGATCTTCCACCAGGGGCAGTGAGGGGCTGCAGCAGCAGCCGCAGGGAGACTGCGCAGGCATGACACCCCATAAGAAGTCTTGCTACGAATCCCAGAGGCCTCTGGGACAGGAGCCATCTTAGAAAGCTGCTGCTCCGACATCGTAGTTAACATATCCCTGCCTATGCCTTTGAATAGACACAAGTCTTTTCCCACCCAAGAATTTTTAAAACCCGGGCGGCTCTTTTGTTCTGCTTTAGGCCGTCCTCGTCGCCACTTGCAAGCCTCTTCAATAAAGCTTTGCTCGTGTGGAAAATTCTGCGTGTCTTACCTGTTCATTCTTGACCAGTGAGTGGCAAGAACCTTATTCTGGTAACAAATAGACTGCTTGCGAATCAGACACGCTCAGTATTTCCTTTTTACTCTATAACACTGATACCTTTCTAACACCACTGAGCCCGTGCTGAAGTGAAAGTGATGGCAGATGGGTTTGCTGCCAGTATATTATTAAATAGCTATTTAATAATAATATTTAATAAAATTTAATGAATTCAGTAAAAATAATATTTAATAAAATTTTGCCTTAGTTTTGTCTTTGACCTAATTGTATTTGCTATTGTGTTAAGCGAGCTTCTAAATGCTTCTGAACCTATCTTTTTCTCTCCATTCCCATTATCATTACTAATATATTTTTTATGCCTCACCTAAAGTGAGAAATAGTCCAGGAGAAGATTTTTGTTTTGTCTTGTTTTGTTTTTTTTGGTCTTCAATGTCCTCAAATTAATTTTCAACCTGCTAAAAGAGTAATCTTGGTTGAAAGCAAATCTGGTCACATTCTTCTCTTATTTTAATGACTTCCCCAAAGCTAACTAAAGTAATAAAGTTCAAGGCCTTTCCATGATGAGGATGATGTCAACACTTTTCATAGGAATAGTATTAGTATTAACAGTAGTAGGATATTCATAGTAAAATAAATTAAAAACCAAAGCCAATGTCATCGAGTCACTTCCAATTCATGGCAACCCCACTTGTTCCAGAGTAAAACTGCTCCATAGGATTTTCTTGATTATAATCTTTATGGAAGCAAATTGCCAGCCCTTTCTTCTATGGTACCATTTGGTGGGCTTGAACCAAAAATGTTTAGGCTAGCGGTCCAGCACAAACCATTTGTTCCACCCAGAGACCTTAAAATAAACTAGTGTGTGTTAATTTAACTTTCCAGTTACTGATGATCTAGGTACTTCATGTATATTACCATTAAAAAAAAAAGTAGATAGGTCCTGTTATTCAAACTGAGAATCTGAGATTCAAGGAAATTAAGTGAATTTACCCAGGGTCACTTAGCTAGGAAGTGACAGAGTCAGAATTCCAGAGCTCATGCTTTCCACTAAATGCCCCACCCAACAGCTATGTGGAGCTACTACTATTTTTCGATATGCTGTGCTCCTTCATATGTCCTTACCTCCATACATGCTTCTACTGCCATCACCTTTCTGTGAGGCTTTCCCTCACCTCCACTGATTTAGCCTTTGTCACACTGTACAGGCATACCCACTAGATATTACAGGTTTCATTCCAGGCCACCACAATAAAGCGAGTCACATGAATTTTTTGGCTTCCCAGTGAATATAGAAGTTAGGTTGACACTATACTGTATTCCATAAATGGTGCGATAGCATTATATCTAACAAAAAAATATAATACCCTAATTAAAAAAATATGTTATTGCTAAAAAATGCTAACCATCATCTGAGCCTTCAGAGAGTCATAATATTTTTGCTGGTGGAGGGTCTTGCCTCGATGTTGATGGCTAATGACCGGTCAGGATGATGGTTGCTGACTGATCAGGATGATGGTTGCTAAAGGCTGGGTCAGCTGTGGCAATTTCTTAAAATGAGACAACAATGAAGTTTGCCTTATCGATTGACTCTTCCTTTCACAAAAGATTTCTCTGTAGCATGTGATGCTTTTGATGACATTTTACCTACAGTAGAACTTCTTTCGAAATTGTAATCAATCCTCTCAAACCCTGCTGCTGCTTTGTCAGCTAAGTTTATATAATATTCTAAATCCTTTGTCGGCATTTCAACAATGCTCATGGCATTGCCACCGGGAGTGGATCCCATCTCAAGAAACCACTTTCTTTGCTCATCCATAAAAAGCACCTCTGCATCCATTAAATGTTTATCATGAGATTACAGCAATTCAGTCACATCTGCAGGCTCCACTTCTAATTCTAATTCTCTTGCTATTTAAACTGTATCTGCAGTTAATTCCTCCACTGAACCCTTAAACCCCTCAAAGGCATCCGTGAGGGCTGGAATCAACTTCTTCCAAATGCTGTTAATACTGATATTTTGACCGCCTCCTGTGAATCACGAATGTTCTTAATGGCATCTAGAATGATGAATCCTTTTGAGAAGTTTTTCAATTTACTTTGCCCAGATCCATCAGAGGAATCACTATCTATGGCAGCTATAGCCTTATGAAATGTATTTCTCAAATAATTAGACTTGAAAAAGTTGAAATTACTCCTTGATCTATGGGCTATAGAATGGAAGTTGTGTTAGCAGGTATGAAAACACATTAATCTTGTACATCACCATCACAGCTCTTGGGTGACAGGGTGCATTGTCAAGGAGCAGTAATATTTTTAAGAGAATCTTTTTTTTTTTTTTTTTCTGAGCAGTAGTTTTTAACAGTGGGCCTAAAATATTCAGTAAACCATGTTGTAAACAGATGTGCTGTCATCCAGGCCTTGTTGTTCCATTTATAGAGCACAGGCAGAGTAGATTTAGCATAATTCTTAAGGGCCCTAGGATTTTCAGAATGGTAAATGAGCGTTGGCTTCAACTTAAAGTCACCAGCTGCATTAGCCCCAACAAGAGAGTCAGCCTGTCCTTTGAAGCTTTGAAGCCAGCCATTGTCCTCTCCTCTCTAGCTATGAAAGTTGTAGATGCCATCTTCTTCCAATATAATGTTGTTTCATCTACATTGAAAATATGTTGTTTAGTGTAAGCACTATCATCAGTTACCTTAGCTAGATCTTCTGGATAACTTGCTGCATCTTCTACATCAGCACTTGGTGCTTCACCTTGCACTTTTATGTTATGGTGATGGCTTCTTTCCTTTAACCTCATGAACCAATCTCTGCTAGCTTCAAACTTCTCTGCAGCTTCTACACCTCTTTCACCCTTCATAGAATTGAAAAGAGTTAGGGCCTTCCTTCGGATTAGGCTTTGCTTAAGGGAATGTTGTGTCTGGTTTAATCTTCTCTCCAAACCACTAAAACTTTCTCTATATCAGCAATAAGGCTGCTTCACTTTCTTATCATTCATGTCCACTGGAGTAACGCTTTTAATTTCCTTCAAGAACTTTTCCTTTGCATTCACAACTTGGCAAACTGGCACAAGAGGCCTAACTTTTCGGCCTATCTTGGCTTTCAACATGCCTTCCTCACTAAGCTTTATCATTTCTAGCTTTTGATGTAAAGTGAGAAACGTGCAACTCTTCCTTTCACTTGAACACTTACAGGCCATTGTAGGGTTATTAAATGGGCTTAAATTCAATATCGTGGTGTCTCAGGGAATACGGAGGCCAGAGGAGAAGGAGAGAGACGGGAGTACACCTACTTGGTTAAGCAGTCAGAACATATACAACATTTACCAATTAAGACTGCCACCTTAACATCAAAGATCACTGATCACAGATCACCATAACAGATACAATAATAATGAAAGTTTGAAATATTATGAAAATTACCAAAATGTGACATAGAGACAAGAATTGAGAACACGCTGTTAGAAGAATGGTGCCAATAGACTTGCTTGATGCAGAGTTGCCACAAACCTTCAATTTGTAAAACATGCAATATCTGCAAAGTGCAATAAAACAAAGCACAATAAAACAAGGTACGCCTGTATTATACTTCTTTCCTTACTTTGGTATTTCACTAGGCTATAAACTTTTTATAGAAGCCCATTGTGGCACAGTGGTTAAGAGCTTGGCTGCTAACTGAAATGTTCTAGTCCCCCAGCTGCTCCAAGGGAGAAAGATGTGGCAACTTGCTTCTGGAAGAATTGACTTGAAAAAAACTTTTTTTTTTTTTTAAATGGGTTATTAGCCCATTGCTGTTGAATTGATTCCAACTCATGGCAATCCTGTAAGAGAAACATAGAACCTTCCCCATAAGCCAGGGCAGATTAACCAGTAAGCAAGGTACACATGGGTTTACTTTAAGCAAGATATGCAAGGCTTACCTGTGTTTACTGATTAATCTGTAGTGCAAAATTTCACATGGGTATTGTCCGATTGGGGTCTGTGCCGTGGAGCAGTCAAGCCAATGAAATGTACCGCAAGTCAGAAAGAAAGAGAAATTTTGTTAGGAGGTGACACCAACAGAAGCCCAACAGCAACATTGGCTGTCTTCATGGAGTCCAGAAAGGCAGTTTTACATTAGAGCTTATATACCACTGTTGCAAGGGTTACACAGTGCCTTTAGGCACATAGCTCAAAGATGGCTGAATGAGTTAGACATTACAAGATAATTATAAGAGACTCCTTATCAGGCCAAAGAGATACATGCTGGACATCTGGACTCTAACCTTTATGTTGGGGGTCATAAGTCGCAGGTGGCTAGATAGAACAAAGCAATGTTATTAACAAAAGTATGCGGAAAAGAGAAGACGGGCAAAAAAAACTTATAGGTTATTTAGAGTATCATCATGACTTTAGTTATGTCATGCTGTTAGTCATCCATTTTGAAAAGGAGAAAACATGTGGCAAAATATTAGGGTCATATGGGTTTCACCACATCTTTGATTTAAAATGCCAGTCTAAAAGGCCACACCCACTGCTGTCGAGTCAATTCTGACTCACGGTGACTCTGTAGGTCAGAGTAGAACTGCCCATAAGGTTTCCAAGACTGTAAATTTTCACAGACTCAGACTGCCACATCCTTCTTTCACAGAGCAGCTCGCTGGTGGGTTTGAGCTGCTGGTATGCAGCTGAGCACTTGAGCCACTGCACCACCAGGGATCTTTCAGAAAAAAAGGTAATGCTGAGGAATTAATAAACATATAGATCCGAAGTTGTGACTGATCTTTGTTAACAAATGATTTTAATAGCCATGGAGACACAAATAAGGAAAATATTTAACACATGCAGAGTCAAATCTGGTACTAAAGGAATGTATCATAATTCTGACAGGGATGCAGAATCTCAACAATTTAAATACAAAAATTAAAAAGCTGAAAAGGGATAATGGAACTCACATTCCAATTTGCAGTTTGCAGAAAAATGGCAAGGGTATGAAAGACACATTACAATAAAAATGAACTTATCATCTTAACCTAGGGCTTGAAGGAGAATCAACTTGTGTCTAGAATCCCTTCTGAACCTAAATGTGTAAAGTTCTCAAGTCCTAAACAGTCCTCTCAGGTAGCCTAAAATTGTGGATCTGGGTTGGCATGTAATATTGCATCCTTGGAAATATAAAAAATTAAACATTTGATTTAATATAAAATGTGTAAGTGCTTTTAGATTTTTTAATTTAATTCACAATGTATAAATGAGTTTCATTGATGTTAGACTTGTGATTTTATTTTTAATTAACTTTTTTGAGATTTTTTTTATTATGCATTAAGTGAAAGCTTACAGTTCAAGTTTCTCATACAAAAATTTATACACACATTGTTATGCGACCCTAGTTCCTCTACCTATAACGTGACAGTACACTCCTCCTTTCAACCTCAGATTTCCCATGTCCGTTCAACCAGCTCCTGTCCCTTTTTGCCTTCTCATCTCACCCTGGACAGGAGCTGCTCATTTAGTCTCATGTATCTACTTGAGCTAAGAACTCTCTTTGTAAGTCTCATTTTATATCTCACAGTCCAGTCTAATCTTTGTCTGAAGAACTGGCTTCAGGAATATTTTCAGCTCTGGGCTAACAGAGAGTCCAGGAGCTATGTCTTCTGGGGTCCCTCCAGTCTCAATCAGAGCATTAAGTCTGGTCTTTTTACATGAATTTGAGCTCTGCATCACACTTTTCTCCTGCTCCATCAGGGACTTCCTGTTGTGTTCCCTGTCAGGGCGGTCATTGGCAGTTGCCAGGCACCATCTAGTTCCTCCAGTCTCAGGCTGATGGAGTCTTCAGTTTATGTGGCGTTTTCTGTTTCTTGAGCTCTTATTTTCCTTGTGTCTTTGGTGTTTTTAATTCTCCTTTGCTCCAGAGGGGTTGGGACCAATTGATGTATCTTAGATGGGAGCTTACTAGCTTTTAAAACCCCAGAGGCCACTTACCAAAACTGAATGCAGAACATTTTCCTAATGAACGTTGTTATGCCAATTGACCTAGACGTCCCCTGAAACCATGGTCCCCAGACCCCCAGCCCTGATACTCTGTCACTTGAAGTGTTTGGTCGTATTCAGGAAATTTCTTAGATTTTGGGTTAGTCCAGTTGTGCTGACATCCCCTGTATTGTGTGTTGTCCTTCCCATCAACTAAGAAAATTCTTATCTACTACCTAGTTAGTGAATAGCCCTCTCCTCTCCTTCCCTCCCCACACTTGTAACCATCAAAGAATGTTTTCTTCTGTGTTTAAATCTCTTTTTAAGCTAATATTATAGTGGTCTCATACGATATTTGCCCCTTTGTGACTGCCTAATTTCACTCAGCTAATGCCTTCCAGATTCATCCATGTTACGAGATGTTTCGCAGATTCATCGTTGTTCTTTAATGTTGCATAGTATTCTGTTGCGTGAATATACCATAATCCGTTTATCCATTCATCCATTGATGGAATTCTAGGTTGTTTCCATCTTTTTGCTATTGTGAACAGTGCTGCAATGAATATGGGTGTGCATATATCTATTCACGTGAGGGCTCTTATTTCTCTAGGATATATTCCAAGGAGTGGGATTACTGGCTCCTGTGTATTTCTATTTGTCACTTTTTATGGAAGTGCCAAATCAATTTCCAAAGTGTTTGTACCATTTTACACCCCCACCAGCAGAGTATAAGTGTTCCGGTCTCACCACAACTTCTCCAGCATTTATTATTTTGTGTCTTTTGGATTGATGTTAGCCTTGTTGGGGTGAAATGGTATCTCATTATAGTTTTGATTTGCATTTCTCTGATAGTGAGTATCTGTTAGCTGCCTGAATGTCTTCTTTGGTAAAGTGCCTTTTTTAAATTAGGTTATTTGCCCTTTTGTTGTTGAAGGTTTGCAGTATTCTGTAGATTTTAGAGATTAGACACTGATCAGATTTGTTGTAGAAAAAAATTTTTTCCCAGTCTGTAGGTTGTCTTTTTACTCTTTTGATGAGCAAAAGGTATGATTTTTAGGAGTTCCCAGTTATCTAGTTTCTCTTCTGGTGTTTGTTATGATTGTTTTAATTTCAGTTGCGTCTGTTTGTGATATCGCCCCTCTTATTCCTTATTTGGGTTAATTGCTTTCTCTCCTGTTTTTCTTTTGTCAGTTTGGCCAATGGTTTATCAATTTTGTTGATCTTTTCAAAGAAGGAGCTTTTGTTCTTATTAACTCTTTCAATTGTTTTTCTTTTCTCTATTTCATCTAATTTTGCACTTTAAAAAAAAAATTCTTTCTTCTGGTACCTGAGGGTTCCTTTTGCTTCTCTCTTTCTATTTGTTTGAGTTCTATGGTTAATGTTTTGATTTTGGCCCTTTCTTCTTTTTGGATGCATGCATTTATTGCTATAAATTGACCTCTGAGCACTTGTTTTGCTGTGTCCCAAAGGTTCTGGTAGGATGTGTGTCTAGTCATCTAGTGCTGCTGTAACAGAAATACCACAAGTGGATGGCTTTAACAAACAGAAATTTATTTATTCACAGTAAAGTCCAAATTCAGAGCATCAGCTCCAGGGGAAGGCTTTCTCTCTCTGTCAGCCTTCTCATCAATTTTCCCCTAGACTAGGAGCTTCTCCACGCAAGGACCCCAGGTCCAGAGGACATGCTCTGCTCCTGGCACTGCTTTCTTGGTGGTATGAGGTCCCCCTCTTCTGCTAGCTTCCCTTTCCTTTCTCTCTCTTGAGAGATAAAAAGTGGTGCAGGCCGCACCCCAGGGAAACTCCTTTTACATTCAATCAGGGATGTGACCTGGTAAAGGTGTTACAATCCCACTCTAATTCTCTTTAACATAAAATTACAATCGCATAATGGAGGACAACCAAAGAATACTGGGAATTATGGCCTAACCAAGTTGACACATATTTTGGGGGGACGCAATTCAACCCATGACAATGTGCTTTGATTCTCATTTGATTCTATGAGTTTCTTTATTCCGTCCTTCATTTCTTCTATAACCCAGTAGTTTTTGAGCAAGGTGTTGTTCAGTTTCCATGTGTTTGATATTTTTTCCCTTGCTTTTTCTGCTATTGATTTCTACTTTTATGGCTTTATGGTCAGAAAAGATGCTTTGTAACACTTCCATGTTTTCGATTCTGTTAAGATTGCTTTATGGCCTAACATGTGGACTATTCTGGAGAATGTTCCATGTAAATTGGAAAAGAAAGTATACTTGGCTGCTGCTGGGTGGAGTGTTCTGTATTTGTCTATGGGATCAAGTTGGTTGATTGTGGCATTTAAATCTTCCGTGTCTTTGTTGAGCTTCTTTCTGGATGTTCTGTCCTTCACTAAAAGTGGTGTGTTGAAGTCTCTGACTATTATTATGGAGCTGTCTCTCTCTCTTTTCAATGCTGTTAGTTTTTTTAATGCATTTTTTAACCCCGTTGTTTGAGCTTTGGTTTATTTTTGTGACTTCCCTATCTGGGTTGATACCTGGTTGCTCTGTCCTATGTTCTAGTCTTGGCTTGTTATCTGATGTTATTGATTTTCTAATCAGAGGACTCCCTTTAGTATTTCTTATCATTTTGGTTTGGTTTTTGCAAATTGCCTAAACTTCTGTTTATCTGGAAATGCCCTAATTTGTCATCATATTTGAGAGAGAGTTTTGCTAGATATATAATTCTTGGCTGGTAATTTTTTTCCTTCAAGCCTTTATGTATGTCATCCATTGCCTTCTTGCCTGCATGGTTTCTGCAGAGTAGTCCGAAATTAGTCTTATTGGCTTTCCTTTGTAGGTGACTTTTTGTTTATCCCTAGCCGCTCTTAAAATTCTCTCTTTATCTTTGGTTTTGGAAAGTTTGATTATGTCTTGGTGACTTTCTTCTGGGATCTACCTTGGGTGGGATTCAATGAACATCTTGGATAGATATCTTCTCATCTTTCACGACATCAGGTAAATTTTCTGTGAACAGATCTTCAACAATTCTCTCTGTATTTTCTGTTATCCCACCTCCGCCATTCTGGTACTCCAATCGCTTGTAGGTTATTCCTCTTAATAGAGTACCACATAATTCTTAGGGTTTCTTCATTTTTTAAAATTCTTTTATCTAATTTTTCCTCAGATATGTTGGTGTCAAATGCTTTATCTTCAATCTCACTAATTCTGATTGCCATTTCCTCAGTTCTGCTCCTATGACTTTCTGTTGAGTTGTCTAATTGTGAAATTTTATTGTTAATCTTCTGGTTTTCTATTTGCTGTCTTTCTATGGATTCTTGCAGCCTATTAATTTGTCATTACGCACTTCTCTAATCTTCTTAAGTTTTTCTAATGCCTTTTCTGGGTGCTACTTGGCTTGTTCTGCATTTTGCCTGACCTCTTTCTTGATCTCTTGAAGAGTTTTGCATATTAATCTTTTGTATTCTACCTCTGGTAATTCCAGGGAATTCTTTTCATCCAGGAGATTTCTTCCTTGTTTTGGGAGGTTGCTGAAGCCATCACGGTCTGCCTTTTTATGTGATTTGATATTGTCTGTTGGCTCTGAACCATAAATAAGTTATTATGTTTATTTATTTTATGTTTGCTTACTGTCCTACCTCCTTCTTTTGATATGCCCAAATAGGCTGCTCATGTGAGCTAATTTGATTATTGACATCTTTGATGCTCTAATATCTTGTCACCAGGTGGTTAGATCTATTACTAGGTATTTGAGCCCAGGAGGCTGTTCACTTCTCTTGTATGGGTTCAGCTCAGGTGTGCAAATAGTCAGTCATCAAGTGTGTGGCACAGACTCTCACCTACTGTCCTAGACAGGCAGGGATGATTGGAGTAGGCACAGGTATCTGGCTGCAGTAGGGGGTCACATGCTGAGCAAGGTAGAGGGCTGACGGCTGCCCCTGAGTGTCTGAGAGGAAAGTGTGTGCCTGTTCCCTAGAGTACATAGGTGGGTGGGTTTTGCAGCTGAACTATGAGCACCCAATGCTGTTGGCTGTAAGGACTGGGAGGCGCCACTTATTCTTGGACCCCTGTCAAGGGTGGCTAAGTTGTGTGGGTGGAGCCACCAGTCCTCAGGCCCCTGATGTGGGTAGGTGAGGACCCTGCCAGAAGGGTGTCAAATGTGATGAACCTGCCATTCCACCAAATAGCTGATACAGTGAACTTAGGCTTCAGGTATATATCCTGTTGTATTGTTCTAATGAAGGCCTATGCTGTTGAAATGGGCCTACACAGGTCTATGCAGTGGTGAAAGGCATTCGAAGTCTGTGGACCCTTTATGTCTTTGCATAGGAAAAGGAGCTGTGACTGCCCTGAGTTCCCAGCTTAGGGGAGCTGGCAGATAATTTTTTCTGTTTGTGAATCCGTTCCCTCTCCAAGGCCTGGAGAATGGTTCAGGAAGCGTGATGGGTCTCACTTCTGGCCCAGGGGAAGCAGCAATCACTGAAGCTGGCCTGGTGTAGAGCAGGGAGGGAGCAGATAAATGCGAGAGAGGTTCTTCCCAAACAGGGTGTTTTTTGATCCACATGGTAGGTTGGATGCATGTACTTATCTTCTGCCAGTTGAGCGCTGCTTTTCACTGGTTCTATAGGTTTGAATAGACACCACCACATGGTCTCTCCTGATGTGGAAAACATGTCCTGTACACCACTGCTTGCCTCACCACACATGCCAGCCAATCCAGCCTGCAGGGTGCCGGTTCCCACTGGGTCAGGTCTGGGAACTCCTCACTGCTTCTGAACCATCTCTCCCTCCCCTTGCCACTCAGTCCAATTCTTCAGCTTTGGCTTCGATATTCAGGTCTCCTGGATTTTCACATATAATCGATTCACTTGTTTTTTCAAGTCTTTATTGCAAAAGGTACCACCAGAAACATCTGACTACTCCGCCATCTTCTAGAGTTGCGATTTTAATTTGAAAACTGTAAACAACTCTAATTACTTATAAATTTTATTTCAAATTTTAAGAGAATCCTGTATTAGGCCCATAAGTTTAAATCTACCAGACTTGTAAGTAGCATTTAAATGCTTGCAAAGATTTATTAGATTTATAAGTCTTCCTTGATTGGTTGTTTGAAGTACTTGAGAAAATAAAAATGCTAAATTTGTTATTATACTTGAAGTTTACAATTTTAACAAGTTGAATATTAATTTAAATGTGTGTAATTCTGAGGACTGTCCCCTCAGAAATTAAAAAAAAAATTGTTAATTGACTTTCTTTAGAGGGTATAGTATGGGAGGTTATGAAAAAGAAGAGAGGGAGAAGGAATAATGAAACAATTTAGTAGTGGCTTGAAAATATATTTACTAATTTGCTCTTTGGAATGACTGGTGTTTCTTAGATTTTTCTGATTCTACTAACATTCAATGGAATGCCTAAAATTTATCTGATTTTGGTCAGAAAATGTACAAATTTAGTCAATTCTTATATTTAGGTGGAGTCTTGGTGGTGCAGTGCTTACCAAAAGGTTGGCAGTTTGAATCCACCAGCTGCCAGCTGCTCCTTGGAAACCCTATGGGACAGTTCTACTCTGTTCTATAGAGTTGGTATAAATCAGAATTGACTCGATGGCAACGGGTTTGGTTTTTACAGTTTTTATATTTCAGTGAAGAGGAATTTCATCCACAAAATTATTTTAATTTTATTCCTAAATACCTAATACATATTCATTTAAAAGAAAGAAGGAAGTGAAGAAAGGAAGGCAAAACTCCTGCCTTCCAGAAGCATTCAAAATGTAATTTTTTTCATGCTTTCCCATAAGTTGTATTACCCATATTCATTCACCAAATAATTTTCAAGCACCAAGTCTTCTGTTGGATCCTAGGGATACAGCCCTGAGCAACACAAGCATGGTCTACACCATAGGGTTTCCAAGGAGCAGTTGGTGAGTTTGAACTGCTGACCTTTTGGTTAACTGCTGAGCTCTTAATCACTGTGCCACCAGGGCTCCATACTGTTAATAGACATATTGAATTTAAAGGGTGAATGTGGAAAATATAATGATTTATTGCAGTAAATGCCTTGTTGGTGTATATTAAAGATAAACATTTCCATATTTCAGTCTTAAAGACAAGTTCAGACTAATTAATAAAATTGAACATAGTAACAAATATAACAGACTATGTTTTTGGGGGAAATGGGTTTTGAAATGGTCACAATTACTGTACTTTAAGAATTACTTTATCAGTTTAGACAATTCAAAGGACAAAAAATTGTTACTTCTAATCCATGAAAATGAAGTCTGAAATTGTTTAGCATGTTAAATCAATTTTGAAATTCTCTCTACAGTGATCATCACATATAACAGATATACCCACAAATATATGAAACCTAACTTACTCAATAAAAATGTTTTTAAATAGAAAACTTCTCCTGTAGTCTATAATATTTCAAAGACCAAAATTAATTAGAGACAAGAAAAACATCTCAATATGAATTTTTCTAATTCTTGAGGACATATTTCAATTTGAAAAACTACTTGGTATACTTGTACTTTTCTCAGTGCTTCACCCATCTCAAATGAAAAAGTATATTTTAGATTTAAGTCTTCCCTGCAAGAGTTGGGCAGAATTATTCCTAATACACAAAATTCAGAGGGTGACTATTAAAGACTAATTCTACTATTTTAGGAGGAAAGAAAAATTACTAATACAGAAGAAATAGACTAAAATTTCATTCCTTCAGAGTTTTAGAGTCTTGTAGTATTTCTTCATTCCTGTCTGATTCTTTCTTCTGCCTCCACCCCTCAACACTATTTCTTTTCCTGTTCTTTAAACACTACTTAGCACAATAAAGTTGCAGTTACCCAATTTATATCCTTTGACAACATCTTTTGGTTTTCCTTACACACATTTCCTTCACTCTATTCAACCAATAGAAAGGATTTTCCCATAAGTTCTGATCTTGTCCCCTTTTCAAGAATAGGTACATTTTTTAAAAATTGAGAAAATGATGTCTCTAAATAATCCTACTTGTTTCACTGAAATTGAAAGATCTAGTTTGGTTTCTATAGAGCTATAACGCTTGCTGGCCGCCTCCTCACTGGCTCCAAACTACCTCCCACTTTTCAAATCATTCCTTAATCTTGTTTAAGAAGACAATGGCATTGGTGACTATCAACAAATATGTGGTGCCTTCTGGATTCCAATACTTACTTGCCACCTCTGGGACCTATGTATGAGTAACACCAAGCTCATACTAGTTCTGGGGTTCCTGCTGCTTGCTAAGCTATCATAGCTTCTCAGTGTCTCACTTTATGCTTAGAGGACATCTAAAAGAGTTTGGATAGCATTACCTTCTTGCAGGAATCAGATACTGAGTTCCAGTCCTGAGAATATCAAACTCAGCACCTGAATCTGGCTCTGATTCACATCAGTTGGCTGCTATCTAGTCTAAAGACATTCAAGATTTTGTATTTGTGGCCATATGATCAGAAATTCAAAAAGGAGGCTGCGTGGATTATTTTATCAACAACAATGATGAGGCAAAAATCTGGTGACAACTTTCAGAGGTAAGCAAACATACTTGATTTCTGCCTATTGGTGGTCCATCATAATGGTTCAATTTCAAAGCAGACTTTCAATGGAATGTAATTTTAACACTTCAAAGTTAATTAATTCAGCTTTATTACAGTTTCTAGCGTAACACTTTGCAGCAGGCAATTACCCAACATAGAACAAAACCAGTAATGACATGCTGGTACTCAGATTATATGTGTTCTTTAATAAGTTTTATTATCCTTTTCTCAAAAAAAAAAAAAAAAAACTTAGGCCAGATATGCAGCATTTTGGGTGTGCAGGGTCAGGTTTATTTTACAAAAAAACAATACTGGATTTGTAATGCCACTTGTTGCTTGGTACAGGTTCTCTTATCCAAACAGATTTCTTTTAAAGCTAGAGGTCACATTTCCAGTTAAGCAGAGCTATGATTTTTCTGCTCTTTAAAGCCATGTTTCAGCTCTACCAGAATTTTTACCTTAAATTCATACAATCAGCCTTAATGTGAAAGATAAAATGCGCCAGACAATTAAGGAGATGATTTTCTTTAGGCTACTATAATAGGGAGAACATTTATCAATGAGGAATGTCTCAAGGAAACGAAAGGGGAGCTGGGGGTTTATAGAGGCAGGTAAACAAAGCAGACATAGCCACTGAGGTAGGATAGAGATGGATCTAATCTCAGAATAAATGAGAGCAGGGCAGTCCTTTACAGTTGGCCATTTTCTAAAATACAGAAGAGTGAGGGAGTTCCTTAACTGTCTTTGCTTTCCTAATGCAAGGCTTAGATAAAGGTCAACATTGTTAATTTCCTTTTGTTCAAGGTGAATTCATTTCTAAGAAACTCAGAGCAGATCATAAACCTCCTGAGTGGGATCGGGCAGGGTCTCAAAATTGTCTCTAGAGGATTCTTGTTGGTTTTGTCCCTTTAAAATCAGTTCTACTAGCAAAGGTCAATTGATTTAAGGCCCCAGAGACCAGGAATCTTCAAAGATAGCTGTCTAAAATAAACCGAGAAATAATACAAAAGGTTGTATTAAAGAACCAGAAGTTGAACCCTGAGTGTAAACAGTCCAGTGGATTTCAAGAAATTGTTGAAGGACAATCTTTCAGTTATGCAGACCAGGTTGTTGAGTTTCATGAACCTCTAGAGCTAGGATATCAATGCTCTTGGTCATGTGGCCCACAGTCATGAGTTACCTCTTGGACAAGAACATGTATGATTTAAGCATTTCGCTGGACTTCTCAGTGGGCCAGACAACAAATTGTTCAGGGACCTATTCAGCCCATGAATTCTGCATTGCTGAGTTCTATACGTTAAGGTGTCACCCTTCAGTTTACAAAGCTTCTTCAGATCCCAAGGCAAGGCTACATACAAGACAACCTAAGACCCAATAGGTTTTAATTCTCCATGATACCAAGTCAGGCAAAAGGGAGAAAAATTGGAAACATTAATTTGGAGGGGTGTGGTTAGACTGAAGTAAGAAACAAAGTTTTTCATTCTGGTAGAATCCAGATTTCTGGGTTCCATAAAGGTGCCAGTGACTCCCCCAGGCCATTACCCTGAGGTGATCTTTTGAACCTTGGGCCCGGAGCAAGGTGGTCTCCTAAAAGTCACCTTTAAGTCTAACAATAGTTTTGCTAATTAGTAAAGACTGGTTTGCCTTGGGTGGTGTGCCCTTTTGAAGAATTCAGTCAGTTTTGGGAAACAGAAGTTCCAAAGTGAGGTATAAGAATCTCTGGAAGTTCTCTTCTCTCTGGAATACATTGACTCTCTAATCAGAAGTTTTGCCCGATTTGCAAATTACATGTTAAATAAATTTCAAGTCAATTTTTATTTTAACGGAAGGAAACTAGAAGTACTGAAAACTTGTTAAAGGATGACAATTTGGGCAAAATAACAGGATCCAGTTGAATTTACAAGTAGGTACCAAAACTGGCTTATGTTTTTTGGAGGGAGGGGAACAAGTCATTTAAATCTCTGAGAGGCAAAACTGAGTTTACACAACTCATAGCGACCCTATAGGACAGATATATACATCGGTTACCTGTAATTTACAAAGAGGTATGCAAAATAACTCAAAGACAAACTACTTGTCAAAGAGTGTACTCCAAATCATGGTGGCCCCATGTGTGACAGACTAGAATTGTTCTCCATGGGTTTTCGAGGGCTGATTTTTCAGAAGTAGATCACCAAGTCTTTCTTCCAATGCATCTCTGGATGAACTTGTACCTCCAACCTTTCAATTAGCAGCCAAGCAACTTACCATTTGCACTACCCAGAGACTACCCTCAAAGACAAGATAACTGTTAAGGGCATGGTAAAATGATGCATAATTTTCCTTAAAATACAAAATTTCTCTCTATAGTCCTGTGCTTTTTTATCAAAAATAATCTCAAAGATTATGCTTGACACAAAATAAAACTTGTCTCATTAGATTTGACCAGGTTATTTACATACATGCAGCAATAATAGTAATTTATCATCTAGGCCTCCTTAAGTTTACTTTACTGGAGGTAGTCATAAGGAATCTCGGGTTGGACTTTTTAAAACCTCTTGAGGCTAGGAAGCCAAGCTAAGAACCTCTATCAGATTTGACCAGCAATACCTTCAAAATTGGAGAAACTTATATATTCTTCGAAACTGGAGGATTCCCAAATACCGTGTTTCCTGGGCCTGCCAGAAAGTACTCTTTCTAACTCACCTGGAAGGCTGGGAACCCTATATACCAAGTACTGTGACCATTTTTTCATTCTCAAATATCCGTTCCTCATTTATTGACACAGTTAGGTTCTAAAGACCAGGTCAGTATGCGAAACTCTGTGGTTATGCAAAAATGGAGGATGACCACATCAGATCACAAAATGAAGGATGACTACATCATTACATAAGTGCTGAATTGTTGTTGTTAGGTGCCGTTGAGTCAATTCCAACTCATACCAACCCTATGTACAACAGAATGAAACACTGCCTAGTCCTGCGCCATCCTCCCAATGCTATGTTTGAGCCCATTGTTGCCACCATTGTGTCAATCCATCTCGTTGAAGGTTTTCCTTTTTCTCACTAACACTCTACTTTACCAATCATGATGTCCTTCTGACCTTCTCCAGACACTTGTCCCTTCAGATAACATGTCCAAAATACATGAGATGAAATCTTGCAATCTGTGCTTCTAAGAAGCTGTCATATCCTCTCTCCGGAGGAAGGTCTTTGCCTTCAATCTTTCCTGGTCGAGGAGCTTCTCAGGAGCAGGGACCCCAGTCCAAAGGATGCACTCTGCTCCCAGTGCTGCTTTCTTAGTGGTATGAAGTCCCCCTGTCTCTGCTTGCTTCTGTCTTTTAAATTGCAAGAGATTGCCTCCAGATGATTCAATCCTGTAGGTTGAGTCCTGCCTCACTAACACAACTGCCACCCATCCTCCCTCATTAACATCATAGAGGCAAGATTTACAACAAATAGAAGAATCATACAGTACTGGGAATCCTGGTCCAGCCCAAGGGATACACACACATTTTGGGAAGGACATAATTCAATCCATGACACATGGGAACCTCATACCACAAAGAGAGCAGTGCCAGGAGCAGAGCGCGTCCTTTGGACCTGATGTTCCTGCGCTGAAATGGTCCCAGACAAAGGGAAGACTGATGACAAGGACCTTCCTCCAGAGCTGACAAACAGAGTAAGTCTTCCCCTGGAGCTGGCACCCTGAATTTGGACTTCTAGCCTACTGGAGTGTGAGAGAATAAACTTCTCTTTGTTAAAGCCATCTACTTGTGGTATTTCTGTTATAGCAGCACATGATGACTAAAACAGGAGCATTCTGGCTATCCTTCTTCTAAGACAGATTTGTTCGTTCTTCTGGCAGTCCATAGTATATTCAATATTCTTCGCCGACACCATAATTCAAAGGCTTCAATTGTTCTTATGTCTTCCTTATTCATTGTCCAATTTTCACATGCATATGAGGAAATTGAAAATACCATGGCTTGGGTCAGGTACACCTTAGTCCTCAAAGTGACATCTTTGTTTTTTAACACTTCAAAGAGGTCTTTTGCAGCATGTTTGCCCAATGCAATGTGTGGGTTGATTTCTTGACTGCTTCTTCCACGGGCATTGATTGTGGATCCAAGTAAAATGAAATCCTTGACAACTTCAGTCTTTTCTATTTATCATGATGTTGCTTATTGGTCCAGCTGTAAAGATTTTTGTTTTCTTTATGTGGAGGTGTAATCCATACTGAAGGCTGTAGTCTTTGATCTTCATCAGTGTTTCAAGTCCTCCTCACTTTCAGCAAGCAAGGCTGTATCATCTGCATATCACAGGTTGTCAAAAAGTCTTCCTCCAATCCTGATGCCACGTTCTTCTTCAGATAGTTCAGCTTCTCAGAGTATTTGCTCAGCAGATTGAATAAGTATGCTGAAAGGATACAACCCTGGTGCACGCCTTTTCTGGTTTTAAAGCACACAGTATCCACTTGTTCTGTCCAAATGACTGCCTCTTGGTCTATGTACAGGTTCCACATGAGCACAATTAAGTGCTCTGGAATTTCCATTCTTTGCCATGTTGTCCATAATTCGCTGCAATCCACACAATGGAATGCCTTTACAAAGTCAATAAAACAAAGTACACATCTTTGTGGTATTCTCTGCTTTAAACCAAGATTCATCTGATATCAGCAATGACGTCCCTCATTCCATATCCTCTTCTGAATCAACTTGAATTTCTGGCAGTTCCCTTTTGTGGTACTGCTGTAACAGTTTTTGAATTATCTTTAGCAAAACTTTACTAGCATGTGATATTAATGGTATTGTTTGACAATTTCTGCATTCTGTTGGCTAACTTTTCTTTGGAATGGGCACTAATATCGATCTCTTCCCATCAGTTGGCCAGGTGCTGTCTTCCAAATTTCTTGGCACAGACAAGTGGGCTCTTCCAGCATTGCATCTGTTTTCTGAAACATCTCAACTGGTGTTCCATCAATTCCCAGAGCCTTGTTTTTCACCTGTTGCCAAATTACATCATTATGTAACTGCAAAACCACTGAGAATCATGGCCCAGACAAGTTGACACATAGCATTAACCATCACAGCCAGCATTATTCTCACCTCACATCTCAGAGTTTATTACTGCCAGACCTACATCATTAATGTGCAAAATAATTGGATAGTAGATATTTTACTATTGTCATAAATGTGAAATATCAGATAACAAGATAGTCAATAAATAAGGAATAGGTGTATATATTCCAGGCAGATTTGGTTGTATAATCAATGTTTTCAATTATGCCCTGGTAGCAAGGAGGATAGATTCTTATTGAACCCATGGAAATAACTATAAAAACAAAAAAACCAAACCCAGTGCCATCAAATCGTTTCCAACTCATAGCAACCCTGTAGGACAGAGTAGAACTGCCCAATAGAGTTTCCAAGGAGCACCTGGCAGATTCGAACTGCCGACCCTTTGGTTAGCAGCAGTAGCACTTAGCCACTATGTCACCAGGGTTTCCTTAAATAACTATACTACCATGAAAATAAGAATAATCAACACTAATTTCTTAATTCTGGAGGGGTCAGACATCACATGCAATGTTTCATTTTTGTTTAATTGTTTAAATGTTTAATTTCTATTTAAAACAGTAGAGTCTGCTAAATTGTTATGAGTTATAGATAGCTTAACAGAAAAGACAGCAGTTCCTTAAATATCTAGACAATAAAACATTAGAACATCAATAATATTCCAAATGAAAAATGCAATCATTCTTCATCATTTCATCCACTCCTATATAGTTAATTCTTGTACTCTTCATCTTGGTTTAGTAGTCTCATGAACCCATCCGCTTCTTGACTAGAGTTCTGGAAAATCTGACTCAGTCTAATTGTATGGCCTTAAAGTTGTTTAAGAGATGGTATCAGGAGCCTTTGCTCAAAAATACCTGGCAGTGTCCTTTTCCACAGAGCACGGAGACAGTCCTCCTTTGTTGAAGATGAAGCATTCAGACCTGTATGTAGCTGATTGCAAAAGCTTTCGGGGCAGCGTTAGAAAAACCTGTCTGTAGATGACCAAAGACTTAAAATGAATGCAGTTAATTTATTACTGAAAATTTTCAAAAGTGGAAGATCTGGTGAGAGTTCCTAACAAGGATAGCATGCTGACAAGAAAATTTTTTTGTTTCTGTGGTAATTAAAGCAAGATAATAAGTCAATCCAAAACAAGGTTTAGGCAAAACATCTATAAACATAATGATTAACCCTATTTTCAAAGAAAAGTGAGTATTACTGGTTTGTAAAAATGGATGAACATAATCTTTACAAAGAAAAAAATCTTCAGGTATAACATATAATAATTCTGAGACAGAATATACAATAAATATACCAAGCATATAGTTAGAATTTGGAGCCCTGGTGGCATACTGGTTAAGAGCTATGGCTGCTAACCAAAAGGTCAGCAGTTCAATTCCAGCAACCGCTCCTTGGAAACCGTAAGGGGCAGTTCTACTCTGTCCTATAAGGTTGCTCTGAGTTGAAATTGACTTGACGGCAAAGGGTTTGAGTTTGGGGTTTTATAGTTAGAATATACCAAGAATATATAAAAAAATATTAAGTACACAGATTTTGTAAGTCTGGAGTAGGTCCTGTTGTTGTTGATAGGTACCATCAAGTCGATTTCAACTCGTATGTTATCCATAATTTGTTATGATCCACACAGTTTGATAGTAAATAAAACACAGGTAAACATCTTTGCGGTATTCTCTTCTTTCAACCAAGATCCGTCTGACATCAGCAGTTTCAAGTACTCTTCTGAATCCAGCTTGAATTTCTGACAGTTCTTTGTAAATTTACTGCTGCAACTGTTTTTGAATTATCTTCAGTAAAATTTTACTATTAATAATATTGTTTGATAATTTCTGCATCCTGCTGTATCACCTTTCTTTGGAATGGGCACATATACAGGTCTCTTTCATTCAGTTGGCCAAGTAGTGTCTTCCAAATTTCTTGGCATAGGTGAGTGCTTCCAGCATTGCATCAGTTTGTTGAAACATCTCAGCTGATAGATCATCAATTCCTGAAGCCTTGTTTTTCACCAATGTCTTCACCACAGCTTGGACACTGTCCTTCAATGCCATCGGTTCCTATCATATGCTACCTCCTGAAATGGTTGAAAGTCAACCAATTCTTCTTGGTACAGTGAGTTTGTGTATTCCTTCCATCATCTTTTGATGCTTTCTGCATCATTCAATATTTTGCCCATAGAATCCTTCAATATTGCAACTTAAGGCTTGCATTTTTCTTCAATTCTTTTAGCTTGAGAAATGCTGAACGTGTTCTTCCATTTTGGCTTTCTAACTCCAGGTCTTTGTACCCACCCAAAAACCCACTGATGTCGAGTCAATTCTGACTTATAGCGACCCTAGAGGACAGAGTAGAACTGCCCCATAGAGTTTCTAATGAGCGCCTGGCAGATTTGAACTGCCAGCCTCTTGGTTAGCAGCTGCAGCACTTAACCACTATGCCACCAGGGTTTCTTTGTACGGTTCATTATAATACCTTACTTTGTCTTCTCGAGCTACCCTTTAAAACCTTCCATTCAGCTTTTTTACTTCATGATTCCTTCCTTTTGCTGTAGCTATCCTATGTTCAACAGCAAGTTTCAGAGTCTCTTCTGACATCCATTTTGGTCTTTTTTTCTTTTTAATGCCCTTTTACTTTCTTCATGTCATACCACAACTCATCTGGTCTTTGGTCATTAGCGCTTAATATGTCAGATCTATCCTTGAGATAGTCTCTAAATTCAGGTGGGATATACTCAAGGTCTTACTTTGGCTCTCGTGGATTTGTTCCAATTTTCTTCAGTTTCAACTTGAACTTGCATAAGAGCAATGACAGTGTGTTCTGCAGTTGGCCCCTGGCCTTGCTCTGTCGATGATATCATCTCTTTCCACAGATGTAGTCTATTTGATTCCTGTGTATTCCCTCCAGTGAGGTCCTTGTGTACAGTCACTGTTTACATTGTCGAAAAAAAGTAATTTCCAAGGTATAGGTCATTGGCCTTGTATAGATTTGCAAGATTTTGCAGGATTTCTTTTGAAAGTGTTTGTTGTATAAATAGATAAGCAAGGTTATGGAGGTATAGACAAGAGAAGGAACAAGATCCTTAAAGAGATAGAAATCAAGAGCACTGTTCAAGAACACTGAAATACGAGAGTGGATTCAAAGGCAGATAAAGCGGGTAGGTGAATTCTTCCCTAATCAGTAGAATATTCTCAATAGTAAATGTTTGGTCCTCTTCTGAGTATGCTTCATTGTGATTCATATGGCAATTAGAACATTTGAAGCAGCTACAAATGTTTTAAACATTTGCCAGTGCAACTGGGGGAAAAAAAAGAAAATTGTCCAAAGCCTGTAAAAGAATCTTCCATTGGCACTGATTCCCCTAGCGATGTTAAAGAAAAAAATTTCTAGAGGCACCAATCAGCATAATGTGGAACCTTCTCTAACAGGGTCAAACAGCCTGTTGGTGGAGAAGGCAGATTGTGGCTTCAGTTCTGGAGTTTTACGAATAGAACAAGTGAGGAGGGTGCTGCTGGGAAAATAGTTGAGGTGAACAAAAACACAGCTCAGGTTGATTATGGAAGGATAAGACCTGGAGAGGACTAAAGATAAAATAAACTAAGGAGGAATGGACGCAGTCAATAGCAGGAGTGGTGGGAGAACTTGAAAAAACTGGAATGATAAAACCACCCCAGCTCATAATCTGAACCTAAATTATTACAACCAACTTATTATTATTAAATCTTCACATCAGCCTTGTGAGATAAAGTAACATTTTAGAAACCACAGAATCCCAGATCTTAACAGAGAAAATATTCTTTTAAGAAATTTTTATTACATAAACTCTTTTGAACTAACCCAGACCAGATGGCATTTTGTTAATCATTTTATTGTATTTTAACTTTTTATTTGCAGATGGGCTGCTACCATAGTAAACTCTTTTATACCTAAGGATTAGGGTAATTTACTCCATTACATTTAAAAATAAATAAATAAATGTTGTATATCCAAACGATGGAATATTATCCTGATATAAAAAAGAATGAAGTACGAACATGGATGAATCTTGATAACATTATGCTAAGTGAAAGAAAACAGACACAAAAAAGTCACATGTTACAAAATTCCATTTATATGAAATGTCCTGAATATGGAAATCTATACAGACAGAAGTAGATTCCTGGTTGCTAGGGCTGGGGGAGTGAGAGAGAGGAATGGAGAGTGACAGCTAATGGGTACAAGGTTTCTTTCAGGGGAGAAAAATGTTCTAAAATTAGATTGTAGTGGTAGTTATACAACCCTGCGAGTAACACTTAAAATACTGAATTGCATACTTGAAATCAGTAAACTATATGGTATGGCAATAAAGTATAGTATAGTGTATGAACATAGTATCTCAATAAAGCTATTTTTAAAAAGTTCATTCATCTAATGTTTAAGAAAACTAGGACGTATCAACAGTTCAAAAATATGATAGTTGTTAGCAATGTAGTGAGATATGTTATAAAGTATTTCAAAACCTATATCCACTACTATGAATGATTTTGTTAATCCTTACCATGAAAAGATGAAAAGCTAATTATTCATGTAATTGATTTAGAAAGATTATTAATGTTTAAAAAAAACTAAGATGGGTGGCCGCTGGATGGTAGCTGAACAGAACTAAGCCACCACTTTCCCTCACTGATTGCCCCAGTGCAACTACGCCAATCTGATGAACGTGGGCATTATTACAGGGGCTGTCCACCAATCCTGATGGACCATGCCCCTGGACACTCCCTAAACACGCCTTGAAGAAGCGCCCACCCCACCTTGTTTCCTTCCTCTATATAAAGCTCTGTGCCTGCCAATCAAGGAACCACCTTGGCAACGCAGGTACCGGTGTGCTCCTTTGCTTGGCCAAGCAAAGAAAGTTTTTCTCCTTTTCGTTTTCACCGCACTTCTGTCTCCATGTTAGGCCTAACGAGACCTGGAGAGCTGGTAACAATACTCTGATACCTTGGTATAATACAGATTGTTCTTTTTCTTGGAACTTTGAATTGCCAAGCTGAGCGCTTAACCACTGAGCCACCAGGGCTTCTTATTTCGTGGTACTGTTGTTGTTGTTGTTAGGTGCCCTGGAGTTCATTCTGACTCATAGCAGAGCTCTTAACCAGTATGCCACCAGGGCTCCTTCATGGTACTAGTACTTTAAGTGATTTAAAACCAAATGTTTTGAATTTTCCGTTGCCATCGAGTCACCTCCGATTCATAATGGTCCTATAGGACAGAGTAGAACTGCCCCATAGAGTTTCCAAGGAGCAACTGATGGTGCTGACCTTTTGAGCCAACAGCAGCGGGTACTGAATTTTGCTCTATACTAATATTTTTACATGGCGTTGATGCTTTAGCCCTCTATTTGGTCCATACTTATAAAATTTTACAATTATTGGTTATTTTAATTACAAAATACTGCTGAATCATTGCATTAAAAATTAACAAATTTCTTCTGGATGGATTGCTAAGCATTAAATTCAAGGTGTGGCACCCATAGCCCTTTGGATAGATCATCTCCTCAGGCCTTTTTACTCCTATGTCTTAGGGCCAAGTCTTAGTTCCCAAATCAGCCTTGCTTAACATTCTTCTTAACAGCCTTTGTTTTTCATGTGTTCATTCATTCAACAAATTTTGATTGAGCATGCAAAAATCAGACACTATCTCTGGAATGTAAGAATCCAGCAAAGACTTATAATTGAACAAATAATTTCAATAGTGTAGGCATCATGGGAGCACATAGCAGCACGAGTACAACAGGAATAAGAGTCAGGCTAAGGCATTTCAAAAAAGGTAGTCAAAGTTGAGACTTGAAAAATGAATAGAAGTTAAGGAGGCAATAAGCAGGGTAGTTCAATGGAAAAAAAAAAGTATATGCAAAAGTTCAAAAGTGAGTGACACCATGAAGCTTTCAAGGTAGCTTTCCCACATTTCAGAATGGTCCAAGAATTGAGTGCAAAGGAGGAGACATGGCTGGAAAGAACTAGACAGGTTTTGAAATGCCTAATAAGCCATTTTAAGGAATTTGGATCTTCTAAGGGCAATGGAAGTCTTTGAAAAGTTTTAAGCTCTAAAACAAGATAAGACCTGTATTTTTGAAAGATTAAGTAGTTCCCCCCCTCCCCTGCCTCGCTTAAGGTACTTCTCAAGACCAAGTAACCTCCAAAATCTTTATAATTATGATTCCTGTGGACTTCAGCTATTATTTCCAAAGGTTCAGCATTTTTCCTACTGTAGAAAGAGCCATCCCAATGGAATAACCTGAATCCACATGGAGGCTTCTTGCCCAGAAGCTTCCAGGTGCACTGGGTTAAGAAAAGTGAGTATAGCTCTCACTTCGTGAAATATTCTCCTTTGAAGAGATAATGGTACATTTGCATCATAGAATTGTTGTGCAGGATTTTACACCCTAGGAAATTAATAAAGAGATACTCAGGCTTGTCATGCATAAACTCGTTTGGTTTATTGCAAAGTAGTCACGGCAAGGCATTCAAGTAATGTCTGTTGTAGGGTAAAAGACATCACAAAGTTTAGTAAAGCAAAAAGAAAGTTTTATTTGGCATATATTCAAAAAGACAAAACTGGGAAGTTGTCAAGCATGCTGCCAGAGCTAAAGTTTGTCTGAGCCCAAGGAAATATTGCAGAATAGGCAACAATGGGAAAATGGACAAGCATGCTGCCACAGCCATGTCTGCCTGAGTCCAGAGAATACTACAGAGTCGTCGGTATATATTAACACTCCGAAATGGGCAAAACCATTGAAAGCAGTCACCTTTTCACAGAATGGCTAGGAACTGTGATCCTACATTTTGAATTGTCTTTCTTAATGATCATTGGTGCAGGTTTCAGTAATATTCAGGAGGGTCTTCACTGGTCCAAAAAATTTCCTATTCACTAAATATTAAAAGAAAAAGATAAGAGTGGAAAGTCTTTCGTGTGGTGTTTGATTGGCTTTATGTGAAAATTTCCCTAAAAGGTATTTTTCTTCCCTAAAAGATAATTTCCGAGATTGCCCCATCTATTGTCTTTATCTCCGGGCTGTGTAGATGTGTCCTTGCCAGTCCTTGTGAGCCCTTGTGAGCTCAGCTCCAGCAGGGTCACATTCTCTATGCTCAAGGACAGAGAATAATGACTCCAATATTATTTCTAAATCAGACCTCACAATGTTCATTTAGAACCAGAGAATCAGAATTAACAACAGCAATTACGATGTTAGTTCAATGGTTACAGTGCGAATCTTTAAAGTTAAGGCTGTTACCTTTTATGAGAGATCTCAGGAGAAAGGTTTGATTGTGGCTCAAACTTGGCATAGGATCCTTGTAGCTAGGGTCCAAGTGGGCAGCAACAGACAAAATTTCAGTTCTATCTATGCCTTCTCTCAGTGAATAAGCAGAAATTTAGGGTTTATATGTGAAATTCTCATCTTGGCCTCACACAATAAGGGCCAGTGTGATGTCAAAGACTATCATGTTATGTCTTTTCTCCAGAGTCAGAGATTAGCCAAATGTCACATTTTTTCTTCAAGGTGAGAGATTAGAGAGGTTGTTTAGGCTTATGTCTCAAAGCTAGTTTACAAAGATTAACTGTTATGCTTTCTTTATCACAACTTATCAGGTCAAAGTCTACCTAACTTAAAGGTTGTTTACATTCTTTACATACTTTACATGCTTCTATGTTTCTAAGCTCATAAATTTCCTAAACTTTCTAGTGACTTCCAGGTTTCTAATGACTTATAGTTAATGCTAGAGAGCCTCACAAAAGTAGACAGAGTTATATTTCTAAATTCATATTATGAGTATTTTGAAAGCATAATAGTGCCTTATACCTCATGGGATTTAAGAACCTTATAGAAACATACAGAATGAGAATATACTGCAAAAACTAAAAATAATGAATTAGAGTTATTGACATGGAAAGATCTCCAGAAGGCATTTCTGACAGGAAATGCAAAATGCAGGAAAGTGTCTCTGTATTAGTTTCCTAGGGTTGCCATAGAAAAATACCACAAGTATGGTGGCTTATCCAAATAGAACTATACTGCCTCACAATTCTTGAGGCCCTGAGTCTAAATTCAGGGTGTTGGCAAGACCACATTTTCTCTGAAGGCTCTAAGGGAAAGATCTTGTCTTTTGCAGCTTCTGCCAGCCCCAGGTGATCCTTGGCTTACAGCTGCAGTATAATTTCATTGGATGTTCATATGGCTATCTTTCTTCTCTGTGACTGTTGTATAAGGACACCACTCAGACTGGATCAGGACCCACTCGACTCTGGTATAATCTCACATTAACTGATAACGTATTCAAAGACCCTAAGCCAAGTTCACAGGTGCTGGAGGTTAGGATTTCAACATATCTTTGGGGGGGACACAATTCAATCCATAACCCAAAACCCAGTGCCATCAAGTTGATTCCGACTCATAGCGACCCTATACCCAAAAAAAAGACCCTATATTCAATGCATAGCAGTCTCTATAATTCTATTTTTGCAAAATCATAATAACCCCCCATATATGTATGTGTATGTTAGCATATGTATGTACATGTTTGTATATGTTTGAATATGATAGCATGAGCATTTATTCCAGGGTCTGAGCCTGAGTAAATTCTTCATCACTCATTGAGTTTCCCATTTCTTTTTGTTATATTATTATAGAAGTAGACATTTGACTAAAAAAAAAAAAAGTAAAAAGAACTCCACTAACCAGCTCCCACTAGAAACCCCAGATTAGTCCTCTCCTCTGCCCATCATCAAATGCCTCTACTACTTTACCAACCTACTGCTTTCTGCATAACTCCAGACACCGAATCCCCGAAAGTGAGGATTTAAGGTGATGTTTCTATAACTGCTTTACGGCATATGTTAATGTATTTTTAAAAATACTTTTATTTTTTTCATTGCCCTTGTAAATTATCTTAAGTAGAGAAATGCCAATCTTTTTTTATGTATATGAATATATACATGTGTATTTAATTTTACAGAAATGCATAAGGAAACCATAAACTTAATCTTTCTTCTCTTCCTAATGCTGTTTGCTTTTGTTTTTGTTTCTGTTGCCCTTCCCGTGCCCATCTCCAATTCACAGTAACAACTGAAGTTATGGAATAATAAAATTCCAGAGCTAACATTTTACAACATTTACTATGCACCAGAAACTGTTCAGAATATTTACCTTATTTCTACTAACTTATTTACCATATGTCAGATAAGAATCTAATAAACAACATAAAACTTTGACCACTAAACAAACAAAAAAACACAAATAACCCGATAAAAATATAGGGAAAAAAAAGCTTGAATACACGTTTTGCCTAAGAGGATATTCACATGGCCAACACACACATGAAAAGATGCTCAGTGTCTTTAATAATCAGAGAGATGCAAATTAAAACCACAATGAGATAACATCTCACTTCCACTAGGATGGCTTAGATAAAAAAGAAAGAAAGAAAAAAGGAAATAACATGTTGCCGAGAATGTGGGATATTGGAACCCTTATCCATTACGGAAGGAGCCCTGATGGTGCAGTGGTTAATTACTTGGCTGCTAACCGAAAGGTTGATGGATCAAAACCATCAGCTGCTCCACAGGACAAAGATGTGGCAGTCAGCTCCAACAAAAATTACAGCCAAGGAAACCCTACGGGCAGTTTTTTTTATAGGGTTGGTATGAGTCGGAACTGACTCGATGGCAACAGATATGGTATGTATGTACCCACCATGGTGGGAATGCAAAATGGTACAGCTGTTGTGGAAAACACTGCGGTGGTTCCTCAAAAAACTAAAAATAGAACTATCATAGAACCCAGCAATTTACTGCTAGTGGTATACTCAAGGGACTTAAATGCAGTGACAAGAACAGACATCCGTATGCCAGTCTGTATGCATTATAGCACTATTCAGAATAGCCGAAAGATATAAACAGCCTAAATGCCCATCGATGAATGAATGGATAAATGAAATGTGGTACATACATACAGAGCCCTGGTGGCTCAGTGGTTAAGCGCTTGGCTGCTACCCAAAAGGTTTGCATTTGGAGCCCACCAGCCCTCTCAGTGGGAGAAAGATGTTGCAGTCTGCTTCTATAAAGATTACAGCCTTGGAAGCCCTATGGAGCAGTTCTACTCTGTCCTATAGGGTCGCTGAGTTGGAATCAACTCAACAGCAATGGGTTTGGTTTTTGTTTGGTTTACATACAATCAATGGACTATTATTACTCAGCCAGAAAGAGAAATGTAATCCTGATACATGCTATGATGTGGATGGAGCTTGCAGACATGCTGAGTGAAATAAATCAATCACAAAAGGACAAGTATTTATATGACCTCACTTCTATCAGAAGAAAGGAGCCCTGGTGGAACAGTGGTTTAAGTGCTCAGCTGCTAACCAAAAGGCTGGTAGCTCGAAACCACCAGCCATCCTGCAGGGAGAAAGAGGTGGCAATCTGCTTCCCTGAAGATTTACAAAGCCTTGGAAACCCTATGGGGCAATTCTACTCTGCCCTATAGGATTGCTATGAGTAGAAATCTACTCAATCGAAACAAATTTGGTTATGTGTATGCATATATATATACACACACACACACACAAGAAATGTATAGAGACCACAATTAGCAGTTACTAGAGATGGTGGGGGGGGGAACGGGGGCTTACTGCATATGGAGCACTGAGTTTCTGTTTATACAAAAAACCTTACAGTGATTAAAAATTTGAATTGATTAAGGGCAACAGTTGCACAGCTAGTTGGTGTTACTGATGTCACTAAGTTGTACCTCTACAAAAGTTGAATGGCAAATGTTGTATGATAAATATTTTTACAGCAATAAAAAAAAAGAAAAAGAGTAGCTTCTAAGGCTGCTTATGTACAACCAAATACCTCACGAGATTTGGTTTCTTCGTTTGAGGTTTAGGATTGTGGTTTTATGAGACATCCCAGTTAATTGGCCTAATATCGTGTTTATTGCTTCTGTTCTACCTCCTAGTTCCTTTCATAGTGTCTGGGGTCTCAAAGAGAAACCCTGGTGGCATAGTGGTTAAGAGCTCGGCTCCTAATCAAAAGCTCAGCAGTTCGAATCTACCAGGTGCTTCTTGGAAACCCTATGGGGCAGTTCTACTCTGTCCTGGAGGGTCGCTATGAGTCAGAATCAACTCAACAGCAATGGGTCAATGGGTGGGGATATTTTAAAGTGTAACAGTTATAGCAACAGAGGAACAAGGAAAGTCAGGAATAGGAGGAGGATATGGAATATGTGGGTAATTGGCTCCATGAACAACTGCCTCCTTTACCATGAGACCAGAAGAACTGGATGGTGCCTGGCTGCCATTACTGAACATTTTGATCAAAGATCCTATAGAAGAATCCTGATCAAAAGAGGCAAAATGCAGACCATAATTTCAAATTCTGATGGAATCCAACGTTTCTGGAGCTACGGAGGCTGGATGAACTTCTGAAATTATTGCCCTGAGATAATCTTCTAATCATTAAACCAAAAATATCCCCTGAAATCTTCTTTAAACCAAACAACTGTTTAGCTTAATTAGTAAAGAATGCCTGCCTTGAGCAGTGAGCTTTTTTAAAGAACTGTCTCTATTGGATTAACTTTACAACAGCAACTAGAAAAGTTAGATAGGAAGCTTAGGGGGCAGGGAGTTTATGTCAGTGGGGGAGGGACAATTCAGAAAAGGAGGGCAAAATTATCCACAGAATGGGAGGGAGGGTAAGAACTAGCATTTAATGGGTTGTGGCTATCACTTCAAAGTTCCCATTGAACCTGGGAAAGGAGAAACACAGGCAGGCAGATCCGGGGTCACAGCCAAGAAATGTCATATGCAATGCTGCGGGCTCTCTAGTCTCCAGGGCCAAAGTTGTAAAAGTGGTTTTCTAGTCTAGAAAATCCAAAGCATGTAAAGGTTAAAACTGGGTATTTCAAAATGTTTGCTAGCTGATCACTGTGTAATGAGGAATAAAAATAAAAAGGAAACCTTTGTATAGACTATTTTCCTGTATCCAGCAGATTGCATATTAGGCACAGAAAACGTCTTTGCTATAAAAGAAAATGGCAAGGACCTGAGAGGGATTATTTTGGACATCATTTATGGAGCCAAAAATTATAACAATAAATGAGAAAGTATGTTAAAAAAAAAAATTTATTTCTTTCTCTCTGTTTTCTCTCTTACATTTCTGACTAAATAAAATGGTCATAACAGTCGAAAAAAAGAAAAGGAGAGTGAGAATGGTCGCACAACTTGAAGAATGTAATCAATGTCACTGAATTGTACATATAGAAACTGTTGAATTTTGTGTATGTTTTGCTGTGTATATTTTCAACAATAATAAAAAAAAGAACGAAAGAAACTCAATTAACCCTCACAACAACCCTATGTGGTAGATACTACTGTCCACATATAATAGATGAGGAAACTGAGGCACTAAAAGATTAAGTAATTTTCTCAAGGTCACATAGGTGGTAAGTGTCAGGGACACACTTGAATTCAGGCAATCTGGGTCTGAAGTCCATGCTTTAACCATTATTCTAAACCCCTTCTCAAATTAAGATAGCCTTCATTTGTTAATCCAGGCTCATGACAACATATGTAAGCACATAAAAAAAAACTCGCTGCCATCGAGTCAATTCCAACTCATAGCGACCCTGTAGGACAGAGCAGAACTGCCCCATAGGGTTTCCAAGGAGTGCCTGGTGGATTCGATCTGCCAACCTTTTGGTTAGCAGCCGTAGTTCTTAACCACTACGCCACCAGGGCTTCCATGCATGCAGATATAAACACGTAAATGTGTACACTAACATACACAGACACGTACGGAGAGGAAATGCCATGGTGCTACAAAAATTGGATTTTAGGGACACTTTCCTGAAGCTTCTGTTTCTCACACACAAGCAGTCATCTTATCTTCAAAGCTGCAATAAATATTCTTACACTATATTTTCACTTATTGGTACTTTTATTTCTGTGACATACATTTGTGTACTTTTATTTTTAATTGATGTGACAAGACTGCACTACAAAAACACTGTATAATTCACATTTCCATCAATCTGAGAGTATATGCTCTTTCTTTCATTTCCACAAGCAAATAGATTTCAGATTTTTAAATATCAATTCATTAATTATTTCTGAACATGTAACACGTGCATATGTTTCAACATCGAGCAAGTACAAAAGAATATGCAATAAAATAACCCCCTCCTAACCTGTCCCCTATGCAGTCATTCCCCTTTCTAGAAGCAACTAAAGGAACTAGTTTTGGGGTAAAGTAACAAAGGTATTGCATGCATGTACAAGCAAACATGAATACATACTGATTTTCTCAATCATGTTTTTGACACGTAAGCCTATTGTACTCATTATTCTGCACTTCACTGTTTTTACTTCACAATGATACTTGAGGAACCTTCCAGCATTATGTTTTTTGTGACCATTCTTTCATGCATCTCTCCAAGTATGTTCATGTGTAAATTTATAATTGTACAAAGGTGGATATTACACATGCTGTGTTATAAACTTTTAAATTGCAAGCTATACATTTGCCTCAAAAAAAACCCCTCACTCAGTCTCCCACATCTCAGTTGCTGGCAAATGCATAATTCCAGTTGCTTGGAACAAAAATTTTGAGGCACCTTGATTCTTCTCTTTCTCACACCTCACATTCCTTCTATCAGGATATTTATAATTATCTTTATACCTTTATATTATATACACTTAATAACCTTTATAATATGTCTGCTTAAAATGTATCTACAATCCAGCTTCTTCTCAGCACCTGCTCTGCTACTACTCAAGTCCAATCTAATATTTCTTGTCTAGATTACTGCAATAGCCTACTAAATGGTCCTCATGCTTCTACCTGTTTATTCTCAATTCAGCAGGCAGAGTGATACTTCTAACATATAAGTCAGATCATGTCACCTCTCTGCATTGAACCCTGCAATGCCTCCCTGTTTGACTGAGATTAAAAGCTTAAGACCTTACACTGGCCTACAAGGACCTGCGTGATCTGGCCCAGTTACTTCTCTAACTTTTCAAACTTCTCTTGCTGCTCACTCCACTTTGATTACAGTAGCTCCTTGATCTTCCTTAAGATATCAGGCACGCTGTTGCCTTAAGGTCTTTATCTAGCTATTCCCTTTGCCTCCCCCAGTGGTTAGCCCTCTCACCTTCCAAACTTTGCTAAATCTTATTTTATTAACAAAATCTTCATCCTAGCACTCCTTATCTCCTTAATTACTCTACCTTTTTTTTCTCAGAATTATCTTCTGATATAATTTATTACTGTATTTATTGTTATTGGTCTTTTCCTACTACAATGTAAGCAGCATCTATTTTAATCAGAAAACTGACTAATATTTTACAAGGTATATAACATTCTTCTCAGAAAGAGATTAAATGTTATAAATATGTATTTATAACATTCTTCTCAGAAAGAGATTGTTTATTACCTAACACAAAAATATTTTCTCTCTGGCCAAGGTTGAAAGTATTTTACTTTAACAGCTTTTAAGTTTTCCTATGAGTAAGTTTTTTCTGTGACCCACAGATTTTGGTTTGGACCAGCTTCCTTTTCATGGCTGTTTTTCATTTCTATCAGCAACAGATATCAAATTTTTAAATATCAATTAATTGGTTCTGAACAGGTAATACATGTACACGTTTTAATGTTGAGCAGCTACAAAAGAATACACAATAAAATAATTTTACTTTTGATTTCATTTTGTAACTTTGCTTTTGATTTCCTTTAGGTTCCAAGTGGTTTTTTTTTTGGCATAATTTTCCTAATTTCTAAGTATTTAAGACAGTTTCAGCAACCTTATTATTTGTTTCTAATTTTATGATTTATGTTCAGAAATGGGAAACCCTGGAAGTGTAGTGGTTAAGTGCTACAACTGTTAACCAAGAGGTCGGCAGTTCGAATCCGCCAGGCAATCCTTGAAAATTCTATGGGGCAGTTCTACTCTGTCCTGTAGGGTGGCTATAAGTCAGAATCAACTCGATGACAGTGGGTTTGGTTTTGGTTCAGAAATGTGTCCTGTGCATTCTCTAGATTTTTAGCTTATTAAAAATTTCATTATGATTAAATATGTGATTGAATTTCATAGATGTTTCATAGATGTAAGGGAAAGTGCACATTCTTTACTATGTGTAGGTAGGTGTAAGTATTCTTTTTTTTTAATTGTACTTTAGATGAAGGTTTACAGAGCAAACTAGTTTCTCACTGAACAATTAACACACATATTGTTTTGTGGCATTGGCTGCCCACCTCACGACATGTCAACACTCTCTGCTTCTTGACCTTGGGTTCCCCATTACCAGCATCCCTATTCCCTCCTGCCTTCTCGCCCTTGCCCGGGGTTGGTGTGCCCATTTAGTCTCCTCTTGTTTTATGGCCCTGTCTCATCTGTGGCTGAAGGGTAAATCTCAGGAGTGACCTCATTACTAAGCTATGAGGGTGTCTGGGGTCATACTCTTGGGCTTCTCCAATCTCTGTCAGACCACTAAGTCTGGTCTTTTTTTTTTTCCTTTGGTGAGTTAGAATTCTGTTCTACATTTTTCTCCAGCTCTGTCAGGGACCCTCTATTGTAATCCCTGTTAGAGCAGTCAGTGGTGGGAGCTGGGCACCATCTAGTTGTACTGGGCTTATCCTGGTGGAGGCTGTGATACTTGTGGTCCATTAGTCCTTTGGACTAATCTTGCCCTTGTGTTTTTGGTTTTCTACACTCTTCCTTGCTCCAGATGGGGTGAGACCAGTGGAGGACCTTAGATGGCCATCCACAAGCTTTTAAAGACTCTAGATGCTACTCACTGCAGTAGAATGTAGAACATTCTCTTTATAAACTATGTTAGGCCAATTGAGCTAGATGTTCCCCAAGTAAGTATTTTTCATTACCAGTGAGTGTCAGTTTGTTGTGATGCAGTGACTTATGTGTTACTGTAATGAAGGAAGCTATGTCACCAGTATTTCAAATACAAGCAGTGTCCCCCATGGTGGACAGGTTTCAGTGCAGCTTCCAGACTTGGCCATCTACTTCTGAAAAAAATGGCCACTGAGAACCTTATGGATAGCTGTGGGACACTGTCTGAAAAAGTGCCAGAAGACGAGCCCTGCAGGTTAGAAACCAAAACCAAACCCAAACCCAGTGCTGTCGAGTCGATTCCGACTCATAGTGACCCTATAGGACAGAGTAGAACTGCCCCATAGAGTTTCCAAGGAGCACCTGGCAGATTCGAACTGCCAACCCTTTGGTTAGCAGCCGTAGCACTTAACCGCTATGCCACCAGGGTTTCCCACAGGTCAGAAGGCACTCAGAATATGACTGGGGAAGAGCTGCCCCCTCAAAGTAGACACGGATGGAGTAAAGCTTTCAGGACTTTCATTTGCTGTTGCAGCATGACACAAAATGAGAAGAAACAGCTGCAAATATTCATTAATTATTAGAACATGGAATGTACAAAGTATGAATCAAGGAAAACGAAGACATCAAAAATGAAATGGAATACTTGAAGATCAGTATCCTAGGCATTAGTGAGCTGAAACAAAATGGTATTGGCCATTTTGAATCGTACAATCACATGATCTACTATGTCAGGAATGGCAGATTGAAGAGGAACAGTGCTGCATTCATCACCCAAAAGAACATTTCAAGATCTATCCTAAATTCAGTGCTGTCAGTAATAGGATAATATCCATACACCTACAAGGGGGACCAGTTAACACGACTATTATTCAAATTTACACACCAACCACTAATGCCAAAGATGAAAAAATGAAGATTTTTACCAATTTCTATAGTCTGAAATATAGCAGACATGCAACCAAGATTCATGGGGTAATTACTGGTGATTAGAATGCAAAAGTTGGAAACAAGGGAAGATCAGTAGTTGGAAAATATGGCCTGGGTGACAGAAACAACACGAGAGATTGCATGATAAAATAATGGAAGACCAATGACTTATTCATTGGAAATACTTTTTTTCAACAGCATAAATGGTGACTGTACATGTGGACATTGCCATATGAAATACACAGGAATCAAAACGACTGCATCTGTGGAAAGAGATGATGGAGAAGCTAAATATGATCAGTCGGAACAAGGCCAGGGACCACTGCAGAACAAAACATTAATTGCTCACATGCAAGTTCCAGTTGAAGCTGAAGATAATTAAAACAAGTTCATAAGAGCCAAAGCACGACCCTGAGTATATCCCACCTGAATTTGGAGACCATCTCAAGAATAGATTTCACACATCAGACAGTAGTGACCAAAGATCAGATGAGCTGTGGATGACATCAAGGGCATCACATATGAAGAAAGCAAAAGTTCATTAAAAAAATAGGAAAGAAAGAAAAGACCAAAATGGATGTTAGAAGAGACTCTGAAACTTGCCCTTGAACAGTCAAGAAGCTAGAGCGAAAGGAAGAAATGATGAAGGAAATGAGCTGAACATAAGATTTCAAAGCGTGGCTTGAGAAGACAAAGTAAAGTATTATAATGAAATATTCAAACACCTGGAGTTAGAAAGCCAAAACGGAAAAACATGCTCAGCATTTTTCAAGGTAAAAGAACCGACAAAAAAATTCAAGCCTCAGGTTGTGATATTGAAGGACTCTATGAGTAAAAGGAAACCCTGGTGGTGTAGTGGTTAAGTGCTATGGCTGCTAATCAAAGGGTCGGCAGTTCGAATCCTCCAGGCACTCCTTGGAAACTCTATGGGGGCAGTTCTACTCTGTCCTATACGGTCACTATGAGTTAGAATCAACTCGACAGCACTGGGTTGGGTTGGGTTGGGTTGGGTTGGGTTGGGTTGGGTTGGGTTGGGTTGGGTTTATGAGCAAAATACTGAATGGTGCAGGAAGCATCAAAGGAAGATAGAAGGACTACACAGTTATTCCACCAAAAAGAATCAGTCAATGTTTAACCATTCCAGGAAGTAGCATATGATCAAGAATTGATGATACTGAAGGAAGAAATCCAAACTGCACCAAAGGCATTGGCGAAAAACAAGCCTTTGGGAATTGATGGACTATCAACTGAGATGTTTCAAAAAATGGACACAACACTGGAAGCCCTCAAGAAATTCTGAAGACAGATACCTGGCCAACTCACTGGAAGAGACTCATATATGAGCCTATTCCAAACAGAGGTGATCCAACGGAATGCAGAATTATCTAACAATATCATTAATATCATATGCAAATACAGTTATGCTGAAGATAACTCAAAAATGATTGCAGCAGTGTATTGACAGGGAACTGCCAGAAATTCAAGCTCAGTTCAAAAGAAGACATGGAACAAGGGATATCATCAGTGATGTCAGATGGATCCTGGCTAAAAGCAGAGAATACCAGAAGGATGTTTACCTGTGTTTTATTGACTATGCAAAGGCATGCAACTGTGTGGATCATAACAAATTATGGATAACATTGCAAAGAATGGGAATTCCAGAACACCTAATTGTGCTCAGGTGGAACCTGTACACAGACCAAGAGGACAAACAGGCAGCTGTTCGAACAGAATAAGGGAATACTGGATGGCAGTGGGTTTGGTTTTTTTGGACTGAGTGATTTAAAATCAGGAAGGGTTGCATCAGGGATGTATCACTTCATCATAGTTATTCAATCTGTATGTTGAACAAATAATCTGAGAAGCTGCAGAATATGAAGAAGAACTTGGCATCAGGATTGGAGAAAGATTTATTAACAACCTGCAATGTGCAGATAACATAACCTTGCTTGCTGAAAATGAAGAGGACTTGAAGCACTTACTGATGAAGATCAAAGACTACAGCCTTCAGTATGGATTACACCTCAACATAAAGAAAACAAAAATCCTCACAACTGTGCCAATAAGCAATATCATGATAAACACAGAAAAGATGGAAGTTGTCAAAGATTTCATTTTTCTTGGACCCACAATCAACACCCATGGAAACACCAGTCAGGAACTCAAATAATGTATTTCATCGGGCAAATCTACCGCAAAAGATCCCTTTAAAATGTTAAAAAGTAAAGATATCATCTTAAGGACTAAGGTGCACCTGACCCAAGTCATGGTATTTTCATTTACCTCATATGCATGCAAAAGCTGGGCAACAAATAAGGGAGAGCGTAGAAGAATTGATCCTTTTGTATTGATTCTATCACATGATAGAATTTTGCAAGACCAACGACTTATTCATTGGAAATACCTTTTTTCAACAATATAAAAAGATGGGATACGCAGGAATCAAATCAGTTACATCTGTGGAAAGAGATGATGGTGAAGCATGCTGAATATACCATGGAATGCCAGAAGAACGAATAAATATGTCTTGGAAGAAGTACAGGCAGAACGCTCCTTAGAAGTGAGGCTGGCAAGACTTCCTCTCACGTACTTTGGGCGTGTTACCGAGGAACCATTCCCTGAAGAAAGACACTGTGCTTGTTAAAGCTGAGGGTCAGCAAAAAAGAGGAAGACGGTTAGCCGAATGGATTGACATAGTGGCTGCAACAATGAGCTCAAACTTAGCAATGATTGTGAGGATGTGAGACCAGCTAGGAAACAGACAGGCCCTTAGGCGAAAGCTGTGCCAGTGAAGGATTTTACAAAACAACCTTAAACAGCAGATTGCAGTCAAGATTACTAAACCCCCCATCCTGTTTTCTTCTAATCTCCCTGCTTGCGGATGTTTTTCGGGCAAACCAGCTGAAACCAGACAGACCCCCTTCCGTCCCGGCGCACGTGCTGTGAGACAATCAGTGACCTGGAGTCGAACCCAAGCTCTGAAACTTATGTCAAGGAACCAAAAGACTCTACCAAGGAACTAAAAATCACCGGCTTACGTCACCAGATCAGCCGATTCCATTTCAGAAGCAGGGGTCGGTCCATCAGCTACTTCCGCACTAATTCCTAGCCCGGTCCCACAATAAATATACACGCCACTTCCCAGGAATTTAATGAATATGTATGACTTCCCCTTTCCCGCGTAGCATAAAACTTCCTCCATCCCTTTCTTCCGAGAGACAGTGCTTTGAGACCCGTCTCCCTGTCTCCTTGCTTGCTGCAAGTAAAAAACTACGCCTTGCTTTAAAATCCACTTGACTCTCAAGTTTTTCTTAATGAGAGCACAGGCCGTGAATCCACCGCGTTCATAACAATTGGTGCAGGTTGGGCAGTGTTTCATTCTGTTGTATGTAAGGTTCTTGTGAATCAGAACCTACTCGATGGCACCTAAAAACAATAGGTTTACCTGCTTCATTGGTTGGCACATAATTCTATGATCATTATATATTGTTTACAAATTGTAACTTATAATGATACAATGGAGCCCTCCTGGTGCAGCGGTCAAGAGCTACAGCTGCTAACCAAAAGGTCGGCAGTTTCAATCCGTCAGCTGCTCCTTGGAAACCCTATGGGGCAGTTCTACTCTGTCCTGTAGGGTCCCTACGAGTCAGATTCAACTCGACAGCAATGGATTTTTAATGATTCAATGTACTTATTTTACCTATTTAGTGTTTTTTTATCTTAAATTTCAACTCGATTAATCTTTTTTGTTTTTAAAAAATTTTAATGTTGTAAAATGTATAAAACCTGAAAGTTGCCATTAATTTGCCTAATCTTAATAATGCTTAGTATTACTACATTATTATTAATATGATTCAGGTCATTTTATAAAGGACCTAGTAGATAAACATATATTGTAGTAGCCAACTCCAAGTTGTCCCCCAATGACTCCTGCATTGTGGTTCTCACACCCATGTATAGTTTCCTCCCACATTGTACTAGAATTAGTCTGTGTCACTAACGCATACAGCAAAAGTGACGGCATGTCAGTAATGAAATTAGGTTATAAAAGACATTGCAGCTTTCATCACTCTCTTTTTAGAGCATTTGCTTTGGGGTATGCTAGCTGCCATAGCAAGGTTCATTGGCGGGGACCTGAGGCCTGTAAATAATCACATTAATGAGTATGGAAGTAGATCCTCTGACCTACTTTAGTCTTGCAATGACTACCAAAACAAACTCAAACCAAAACCCATTGCTGTCAGTGGATTCCGACTCAAAACAACCCTACAGAACAGAGAAGAGCTGCGTCCATCGAGTTTCCAAAGAGGACCTGCTGGAGCTGCTAACCAAAAGGTCGGCAGTTGGAATGCACCAGCTGCTCCTTGGAAACCCGATGGGGAGGTTCTATTCTGTCCTATAAGGTCACTATGAACTTGGCAGCTGTATGCATAACCACTGCACTACCAGGGCTCCAAGATGACTACAAAAAAAAAACAGCCTAGACTAAAAGCTTAATTTCTACCTCATGAGAAACCCTGAACCAGAACCACCCTATTAAGTCACCACTGGATTCCTGATCTTCAAAAATGCTGTGAGAAAATAAATGTTTATTGTTTTAACGTACTAAATTCTGGGATATTACATGAAGAATGGGGCATCAGGATTGGAGGAAAACTCATCAACAACTTGTGACATGCAGATGACACAGCCTTTCTTGCTGAAAGTGAAAAGGACTTGAACCACTTACTGATGAAGATCAAAGACCATAACCTTCAGTATGGATTACACCTCAACATAAAGAAAACAAAAATCCTCACAACTGGACAAATAAGCAACATCATGATAAACAGAGAAAAGATTGAAGTTGTCAAGCATTTCATTTTACTTGGATCCACAATCAACAGCCATGGAAGCAGCAGTCAAGAAATCAATCCACATATTGCATTGGGCAAATCTGCTGCAAAAGACCTTATTAAAGTGCTAAAAAGCAAAGATATCACTTTAAGAACTAAGATGTGCCTGACCTAAACCTTAGTTTTTTCAGTTGCCTCATATGCACATGCATCTGTTAGTTTGTTGTACTGTGGGGGCTTGTGTGTTGCTGTGATGCTGGAAGCTATGCCATCGGTATTCAAATACCAGTAGAGTCACCCATGGTGGACAGGTTTTTGCTGAGCTTCCAGACTAAGACAGACTAGGAAGAAAGACTTGACGGTCTACTTCTGAAAAGAATTAGCCAATAAAAACTTAATGAATAGCAGAGGAACATTGATACAGTGCAAGAAAATGAGCCCCTCTGGTTGGAAGGCACTCAAAATGCAACTGGAGAACAGCTGCCTCCTCAAAGTAGAGTCGACTTTAATGACCTGAATGGAGTCAAGCTTTCAGGACCTTCATTTGCTGATGTGATACAACTCAAAATGAGAAGAAACAGCTGCAAACATCCAACAATAATCGGAACCTGGAATGTACGAACTATGAATCTAGGAAAATTGGAAATCATCAAAAATGTAATGGAATGAATAAAGATCAATATCCTAGGCATTAGCAAGCTGAAATGAACTGGTATTGGTCATTTTGAATTGGACAATCTTATGGTCTACTGTGCTGGGAACGACACCTTGAAGAGGAATGGTGGTGTATTCATCGTCAAAAGAACATTTCAAGATCTATCCTGAAGTAAAACGCTGTCAGTGGTAGGATAATATCCATACACCTACAAGGAGGACCAGTTAATACAACTATTTTTCAAATTTATGCACCAAACACTAAGGCCAAAGATGAAGAAATTGAAGATGTTTACCAACTTCTGTAGTCTGAAACTAATCGAACATGCAATCAATATGCACTGACAATTACTAGAGATTGGAATGCAAAAGCTGGAAACAAAGAAGCATCCATAGTTGGAAAATATGGCCTTGATGATAGAAATGATGCTGAAGATTGCATGATTGAATTTTGCTAGACCAACGACTTCTTCGTTACAAATTCCTTTTTTCACCAACATAAATGGCAACTATACACATGGACTTTGCCAGATGGAATACACAGGAATCAAATTAACTACATCTGTGGGAAGAGACGATGGAAACGTTCAATATCATCCATCAGAACAAGGCCAGGGCTGGCTGCAGAACAGACGATCAATTGCTCATAAGCAAGCTCAAGTTGAAACTGAAGAAAATTAGAACAAGTCTATGAGAGCCAAAGTATGACCTTGAGTATATTCCACCTGAATTTAGAGACCATCTCAAGAATAGGTTTGGCACGTTGAACACTAATGACCAAAAACCAGATGAGTCATGGAATGACATCAAGGACATCATACATGAGGAAAGCAAGATGTCATTAAAAAACAAGAGAGAAAGAAAAGAACTAAACGGATGTCAGAAGAGACTCAAACTTGCTCTTGAATATTGAGCAGCTAAAGGTTTTTTTTTTTTAAGGTAAAAATGATGAAGTAAAAGAGCTGAACAGACGATTTCAAAGGCCAGCTCGAAAACACAAAGTATTATGATGACATGTGCAAAGTCCTGGAGATTGTATGTTTGGCTTTGCCGGAATCTAGACATTTGTGCAGGAAAAGGAATGGTAAGATTGTTATAGAAACTACATGCATTTTACACTCTCTTTCTTATATCCTGCATTGTAGATAATTAAGCTGATTTAAACATTTGAGGATTTCTCTCTCTTTTTTTTTTTAATTAATAACCATGTAGAAATCATGTGGAGATGACAGCTTGTCTTCTAGTTTACAATTTATAGCAATGCAGAACACCTACTTCTAATGATGCTCGACAATATTTGGAAATAAGTCCTAACACGTATGCTGCAAATGCCTGTTTCCAAGACAACAATGATAACTACGTCAATTTCAAACAGGATTCTGTTAAAATGAGGCTGTGTGTCACCATTTGTTGAAAATTTTAAAATAATCTTGAATCAATGACCAAAAAGATAAGATTTAAAGGAATAGACCTGATAGAATGCTACTATTCATACCATTATCTATTTTTCTCAAATATGCTAAAAAAATTTTATGTTGAATAAAAATATGCTTTACAAATTAATGTATTTTTAAAATTAATTTGATAATCTCTATGTCATGAGAAGCAAAGTTTTATAGAAATCACACAGTACATGGAAACAAAAAATTTTAAAGCAACAACTAGAAGTATAACTTTATAGATAACTTAAAAGAACTCCTAGAAATTTGCAGCAGAGCTCACTATCCATAAACTCATAAAATGAAACCAAAATTTTCAAGCACTAAAATTCATTCAACTTAAGGTTTTCATTTACACATGAGAAAACTAAAGTAATAAGAATGGTAAACCCAAAACCAAACCCATTGCCATCAAGTCGGTTCTGACTCATAGCAACCTTATAGGACAGGGTTGAACTGCCCCATACAGTTTCCACGGAGCATCTAGTAGATTCAAACCACCGACCTTTTTGTTAGCAGCCGTAACTCTTAACCACTACGCCACCAGAGTATTTTACTGAAGGAGCCCTATTGGCATAATGTTTAAGAGGTTGGCTGCTAATTGAAATGTCAGCAGTTTGAACCCACCACAGCTCCATGGAAGAAAAGGTATGGTGATCTGCTCTTGTAAAGATTACAGCCTAGAAAACCCTATGGGGCAGTTCTGCTCTGTCCTATAGTTTTACTATGGGTCAGAATCAACTCAATGACACACAATAACAACAATATTTTACTGAGGGCTCCTATATGTCATACACCTAAGCACCCACCTAAGCACCCATCCCCTTCCCATGATCTTCTCAAACTTGTTTAGCCTTTTCTTTCTCAAAGTAATTATCACTTTCTAATATGCCACAGAATTTCTGTATTTATTAGTCTAGTGTTAAGTGATGTACCTACCCCTATATAGCTCAAGCTGGGGTTAGAATCTAGGCTTCCCGCACGGGAGCCAAACAATCCAGTCAACAAAAACTTGTGTGCCTATTATGTGCCGGCACTGGATTGGGTGGGTTATTATGTGCCACAACACAATCCATCCATAGGTCCAGTTGCTCCTTACCTAAAGAATCTTTAAGGGAATATGTAAGTTTTTGAGGAGAAAAAGGCTCTAGAAATTATTGCAAAAGTTTTATTTACTTAGAGCCTATTTAAAATATGAATCTATATTAATTGTGAACTATTTTGTTATTAAAATACTCATTTGTTTTATGACTCTCTTTCATAGGTATACAGGAATTTGTGCAATGAAATGTTCCTTGTAGAATCAGTTCTTTAATCTTCAAATCTTCACAGGTCATAGTTGAGTTCGTGATTTGAATGGGAATTTGGGCACAGTAAAGACCTGTTCTGTTTGTGACTCATGCTCCATAGATTTTGGGTGGCTTGGTGCCTCTAGCAGTTCAGACCTGTAATGGCAAATCATTGCTGGAATAATGATTTTCTCCCTGCTTTTGAAACCCTTCATCAAATGAATAAGTACACTTAAATAGCTTAACCTTTTGCAGGCTGAATTTTGCAAAAACAGATGTGGGATTAACGCTATTAACACACCTTCCCGGAATTCTCACTAAAGGTTTACGTTTAATCAATTACATTTTGATCTCTAGTTTACCACTATAATTTAGTACCAAAATTCAACCCAAAATATTAAAGGTGTTTGCAAAGCAAATTGTTAAAATTACATTCATATCTTCCCTAAGTATTTCTCATTTAATCTAGTTAAGCTTGGGGAGTTTCACTTTGAGCTGAATTCACTCATTTATTCATTTACAGAATATTTATAGAGGTCCTGTTTCAAAGAGCACTTCAGTAGGCTCTACCATGTACTTTAGAGTCTATGAGGGTTAACAGAATTATTTAAGCAGTTATAACACAATGTGATAATGACATATAATAAGGGAAATACACTGTGTGTTCTAAGAACACAGACAATGGTTGAGGGAGGGCATGAAAAAAAAGAGTCAACTAGGTGAAGTGGATCAGGACATCACCAGAATGCAAGGAAAAATTTTTGAAGGCAAGAGAACAGCATATGTGAAGGCCAGGAAGGGAAAGAGAGAATGGCACAGATGAGGAACTGAAATTTCAGTATGACTGGAGTAGGGACAGGTGAGTAATGGCTAAAGATGAAGCTGAAGAGGAACTCAAGGATCAAGGGCAAGAACAACTAGAATCTTATGGCCAAGGTTAAAGATTTAACCTCCATTGTCCTAAGGACAATGGAGAGCCCTTTAAGTATGCAAAGCTTGGGAGTGATATAATCTTTTTAGGCAATGAACTGGAGGTTGAAAGACCAGTTAGGAAGCTGTAGCTTACAGCAGAGAAAGAAGTTGAAGATATGAGGGTATTATCTAATTGAGCAGAATAAGAATGACATGAAAAGGTGTTGAAGAGTCTAATAATTTTGGTAGAAAGAGGTGGGAAAAGAAAGGACATTCCAGACAGGGAGCACATCTGAAATTCATGAATTTAAGGCTGGTAATTTCCTCTATTAAATAAGAACCAAGAGGCAAGTCTGTGACATTCACAAATATTAAATGGTACTGATTTATGAGTTTCAGTGGAGGTACTCAGAGTATATAATCTATTATTTAATGCCAAGACTGGTGCCTTAAACTGTCAGTGTTCAATGAGTATTTGTTGACTAAGCGAATAAATGAATGAATGCATGCCTTAGGCTGCCTGAGAGAAAGGAGGGCGAGCTGGTGGGAAGTGTGGTGAACACTGTTAGCAACTTGAAGTATTCCTAACCCCCTTTCTCTTTGTCACTTTCTACGATAAAATCAGGAAAACCAGGTCTTTGTTTCCTGACCTATCCTTGATCTAGAGGTAGACATGTGACCCAGCTCTGTTCAAGGAACTGATAGAGAAAATTTTCTGAGTGGCATTCTGATAAGGTGTATAAGCAGAGAAGAAAGCTCACCAGCATTGCTTTCTGCCTTTTCCTTGCCTTGAATGTGGATGTGAGGTTTGGAATTGTGCAGCCTTCAGGAAAACAACCATAATGTGATGCTATGTGGATGAAAAGCTAAAGATGTTGGAGCAAAAGTTTAAAAGTTCTGGGTCCCTGATGACATTTTGACCAATTCTAAGACCAACAACCACAGACTTCCCGTAAAGAAAACAGTCGCTGGAGAAGGACATCATGCTTGGCAAGCCTGAGGGTCAGTGAAAAAGACGGAGACCCTCACTGAGATAGTTTGACTTAGTGGCTGCTACAATGGACAACCCAAAAACCCATTGGGTCCGCCCAATTCCAACTCATAGTGACCCTACAGGACAGAGTAGAACTGCCCCATGGGGTTTCCAAGAAGCGCCTGGTACATTCCAACTGCTGACCTTTTGGTTAGCAGCCTTAGCACTTAACCACTATGCCACCAGGGTTTCCAAACATAGCAACAATTGTGAGAATGGGCGAGGACTGGGCAATATTTTGTTCTGGTGTACATGGGGTCACTATGAGTCACAGCAAATTCAACGGCACCTAACAACAGCAACAAAGAAATTAATATATGGTCTTGTGGTTGTTGATGAGTTATACTTTGTTAAAAATAAAAGCATAAGAGATTTATTGAAGTTCCAAAACAATTCCAACCGGGGAAACATCTCATCTTATAAAGTGAAACCAAATGCTCCAAAACGGTGGAGTTACAGAGTCATATTTATGAAGTAAATACAACATTCTGATTGGAAATTGCAAGATTAGGTAAGCAGGAGCGGGGCAACTCGAGGGAGTGTGCTTTGCATTGATTGGTTGGAAACACAAACGTGGGCTATATGGATTGGTTAGTTTAAATACATGACTAAGGAGGTTTTACAGGGTGGTCACAAACGTCTTAAAAAGTTACCTAAGGGCAGCTGGGATTCCTGATAATGGTCTTGTGTCAAGACCCTCACTTAAGAATATTCTTTCCATATCTTTATTTTAACCACAGAGAAAAACGTTTCCTTTCTTATGTGCTTAAGTCTATCCAAGAGTTTGACAGTTGCAGAGGAAACCTTTCCTTATGTACTGAAGTCTGACTAAAGGTTTGAGGTTTGAAGGGGAAATAAGCAAAACTAAGATGGAACTGGGGCTGAGACATAGGCCGATCATTCTAATAACAGTCGGGCAACTCAATTTTCGAACTCTACATATGGTTTAAATCACTATTAGTTTTTTTGTTTTGTTTTGTTTCTTGTAATCCAAAGCATTCCTAACTGAAACAGCGTGGCTAGAAATAAATAAGGAAAGGATGTCAGGAAAGAATAAATTGACATTAAGACTTCTTATACAGAGGTAGTCTAGGGAAAACCAAGAAATTTTCCTCAATATAAAAACTGTCTCTGTATCTATTTTGCTGATATTTCAGATACAATTAACTTCCTCCCCAGTTTGCTGATGCCTCAAGCTCAAGCCTTTCATTATGTAATTAAAAATCAAATTTAAACTGCAAAGGCACATGGCAAAAAGAACCACTGGTACAAATTCACACAAAGTGCTAATGACAAATAGATTATTTCTTTAGCTCAGACAGCTAGGAAATGAGTCCTAAAAGCCTAAATCTGGAGCACAAGTGCCTGAGGGTTGGAATGTCGACTATTACTTATACTTTGAATGAATAGATTTCATCCACACTCAACTTCACCTCCTTTTCAGAAGATCCAAAAGCATTCATAATTTAGCGCTTACATACAGATATTGCTTCCATCTGGAAAGCCTATTCCACTTTCTTTGCTTGCCCTATTACAACTCATTCTTTCATGGATTGAATTGTGTCCCCGCAAAATGTGTGTTGGAATCCTGACTCCTATACCTGTGGATGTAATCCCACATGGAAGTAGGGTTTTCTTTGTTATGTTAATGAGGCCATATCCGTGTAGGTTGTATCTCAAACTTAATCACTTCTGAGTTATAAAAAGATCAGATTAGACACAGAAGCAAGCACATACTGGGGAAGAATATATGCCTTGTGAGGATTGCCTATAAACCAAAGAACCGAGGAAGGCCCAGGGCTACCGATAAGGAAGGAATCTACCTGGCTGAGATTCTGACTTGGACTTTTAGCCTCCAAACAAACAAACAACAAAAAAGCCAAACCCACTGCTGTGGGGTCAATTATGACTCATAATGACCCTATAGGACAGAGTAGAACTGCTCCAAAGAGTTTCCAAGTGTATTCGAACTGTTGACCTTTTGGTTAGCTGCCACAGCTCTTAACCACTATGCCACCAGGGTTTCCTTTAGCTTCCAGAAGTGTGAAAAGAAAATTTTTGGTTTTTTAAAGCCACCTACTTGTAATATTTGTGTTTCAGCAGCACTAGATAACTAAGACTAGATAACTCAATTGCTATCTCCTTAATGAAACACTTCCCAGGGTCCAGAAAGTTAGTTGTTCTGTCCTCCGTGCTACCAAAGTCTTTCCTTCGTGTATGTGTAATAGAATTTACCCTTTGGTAATATTCTTTTGACAAGTCTGTCTCAATCCCTTGACAACAAGCTCCTTACCTACAGGGACTAGATCTTATTGTCTCTATCTCTAGCACCAAGCATTGTAACTAGCACATAAAACACAAAACAGTAGAGATAGAAATCAGATTATGGACTGGGGGTGGGGTAAAGGGGACAGTGGAAAGACAACAGGAAGGCAAGGGGGAGCTTTTGAGGTGATGACAATGCTCGATATCTCAATTGTGGTGGCAGTTACAAGACTACACATATTTGTCAAAACTCATCAAACTGTTTACCTAAAGAGGATAAATTTTATTATATGTAAATTACACCTCAATAAGCATTTTTTTTAAGTTGTAATAGGAATAAAGAAATGAACATATAAATGAATGAAAGACATATTGACATTTACCTGAAACTTAAATCTCCTCCCTGGATTTGTTTACTTTTTCAAAACACCATCGGAAACCAGGGCAGTGCTTAACACAAATAGATCTTTACAGCAGGCATTTTAGGCAAGCTAATGAGACTTTTGGAAATCCTAGTAACATAGAGGTTAAGTGCTACGGCTACTAACCAAAATATCGACAGTTCGAATCCACCACGTGCGCCTATGAAACTCTATGGGGCAGTTCTACTCTGCCCTATAGGGTCGCTATGAGTCGGAATCAACTCGACAGCAGCAGATTTGGTTCTTGTTTTTTTAGTGACACTTTTGAACAGAGGCACTTTTAGGAATTCTTTAAATTACTCTGTCTACTCTAAGTAGAAAGATAACTGGCCTCTATCCTGCAGAAGCAATCTTCGTATTGTTCCTAACAGAGTATAAGCCAGTCACAAAAAAAATAAAAAATAATCCTTCCTGGCACCCTAATGCAGAAGTGCTTTTGCAGCCAGTCTCAGAAGTTTTTTATACTGATATTAAGAGGCGAAAGCACTTGTGCTACAGAAATTTCAAGAGGGGTAGAACTTTATAATATAGTTTGCCTGCTATATTTTATTGCATTAGATTCATGATATTTTTACATGTGTTTTAAGATTACCTACCTGTAAACCCACTGCCATTGTTTCCTTTTGTTGTTGTTTAACTTGTTCCTATATGTCCTGTTATTTCCTGTAGATTGGAAATAAGGTAGAGATGTAACTAGATTAAACATTTTTGGCAAGAATATTTATAGAAGTTTGTGCGTCTTATTGTATCACATCGAGAGATACATAATGCCAACACTAAAATGCTAAATTTATTGCTTGGTTAAGTTGTAGACTACCTAATTGCTCCTTTGTAAGAATACATATTTCCCTTTGAAATTAGTAAATCATCTTTGGGATGAAAACCTGAAGACCTGTGACTATTTTATTTCCCGACATCCATTCACTCATTCATTTTGCCAGGTTTTTTCTCCTGTGGTGCTGCTGGGTGGGTTCAAACCAACAACCTTATAGTGAGCAGTAGGGCACTTTACCATTTGTGCCACCAGGGTTTCAATATTACAGATGGTTAATTTGAGGAAATTTCAATTTCCCCACAGCCAGTAAAGAGAAGAGATGGGATTTGAAACTAGGTGTCTGTAATTTCATAACGACTTTGTAATTTTGAAATTGCTTTCTTACAGAGAGTTAATTTTCTTCATTATAACCAAAAAAAAAAAAAAAAAAAACCAAGTGCCATCGAGTCGACTCATAGCGACCCTATAGGACAGAGTAGAACTGCTCCATAGAGTTTCCAAGGAGCTCCTGGTGGATTTGAACTGCTGACCCATTGGTTAGCAGCCATAGCACTTAACCACTATGGCACCAGGGTTTCCTTCCTCATTATAGCTAGTGATAAATATATCATCCATCACTATGCATTAAAGTGCGTGCTTTTAATTCAGTTGTGCTTTTTATTCAGTTGTGCTTTTTATTCAGGCATATATAACATTAGAAAATACCTAAATTGGAACAGTACACAGACTACATACATTACACAAAAATGTAAAATGATGTTAACATATAATTAATGCCCAGAACTGTGTGTCTTAGTTTCTTAGCAGTGCTGTAACAGAAATACCACACGTGGATGGCTTTAATGAATGGAAATTTATTTTCTCGAAATTTAGAAGGCTAGCAGTTCCAATTAGGGCGCCAGCTTTGGGACAAAATCCTTGTCTCAGTTTCTCTAGCATTCTTGGCATTCCTTGGCTATCTCTGCATGGTGTCTATCGTTCCCCCATTCATGCTTGCTTCTCCCTGTGTCTAATCTGCTCTTTTTATATCTCAAAAGCTCTTAGATTTAAGACACACCTTACACTGATATGGTCTAACTAGCATAACAAAGAAAACCCTGTGCCCAAATGGGATTACATACTTAGGTATAGGGGTTAGAATTCTAACACATATTTTGGGAGACACAGTTCAATCCAAAACACTGTGTTTTCTCTAGGTCTACGTAGAACTGAATTAAATTCTTCTTAAAGCAGTAAGGACCATTTTGAATTTTGGATTATGTTTGTGGAACATGAAAGGTTGAAGGAAAGTGATAATTTATTTTCTTTTGAAATTTCTTCATAAGGACCATTTCAAGAAGGAAAAAATATATGTATGTACAGGATTGTGGTGATTACAATGATCCAATTTGAGTTGCATACATTATAAAATATGACATTTGCAGAATGGCAGATATAAAAGAACAATTTCAAGGTGAGAACTGCTACAACAAAGATAAGATGCCACAGTACAGATATGGTAAAGTTTGTACCTGGACGTGTGAGTTGAATGACTCAAAGTATCATGCACTATCCCGACATCGTAGGTGTGGACAACGACAAAATGGTGAAAAACGGAATTACAAGGATGCTAGGAGAAAAATGTAAGTTCTTTCCTGTGTATTGACAAAACTGTTTTAAATCTCTTGGAATCTAGATTTCTGGGTTCATGGATGACCCACCCAGGCCCTTCACCCTTAGGTGTCCTTTTGAACTTTGAGCCTTTAAGGAACTGATTCCCTGAAGTCACCTTCAAGTCAAGCAGTTTAGTGGAGAGTATTTTGCCTTAAGCAATGGGTTCTTCTGGAAAATTATCTATGTGCAGCCAATTTGGAGAAGCAAAATTTTGCTGAAGATCATTCAAAAAAAGCTGCAGCAGTATATCGACAGGGAACTGCCAGAAATTCAGGCTGCCTTTGGAGGAGAACGTGGAACCAGGGATATCGTTGCTGATGTTAGATGGATCCTGGCTGAAAGCAGAGAATACTAGAAGGATGTTTACCTGTGTTTAATTGACTGTGCAAAGACATTCGACTGTGCGGATCATAACAAATTATGGATAACATTGCAAAGAATGGGAATTTCAGAACACTTAATTGTGGTCACGAGGAACCTGTTTACACAGATCAAGAGGCAGTTGTTCGGACAGAACAAGGGGATACTGATTGGTTTAAAGTCAGAGTTGTATCCTTTCACTATACATATTCAATCTGCATGCTGAGCAAATAATCTGAGAAGGTGGACTATATGAAGAACAACGGATTGGAGGAAGATTCATTAACAACCTGCATTATGCAAATGACACAACCTTGCTTACTGAAAGTGAAAAGGACTCGAAGTACTTACTAATAAAGATCAAAGACCACGGCCTTCAGTATGGCTTGCACCTCAACATAAAGAAAACAAAAATCCTCACAACTGAACCAATGAGCAACATCATGATAAACGGAGAAAAGACTGAATTTGTCAATGATTTAAGAAATCAAACGACGCATTGCGTTGGGTAAAACTGCCCCAAAGCATGTCTTTAAAATATTGAGAAGCAAAGATGTCACCTTGAAGACTAAGACGCACCTGACCCAAGCCATTTGCAATCACATTATGTGCATGTGAAAGCTGGACAATGAATAAGGAAGGCCAAAGAAGAATTGATGCCTTCAAATTGTGGTGTTGGCAAAGAATATTGAATATACATACCATGGACTGCCAAAAGAATGAGCAAATCTGTCTTGGGAGAAGTACAACCAGAATGCTCCTTGGAAACAAAGATGGCGAGACTGCATCTTATATACTTTGGACATGTTCTCAGGATGGATCAGTCCCTGAAGAAGGACATAATGCTTGGGAAAGTACGGGGTCAGTGGAGAAGAGGAAGACTGTCAACGAGGTGGACTAATATGGTGGCTGCAACAATGAGCTCAAGCATAACGATTGTAAGGATGGCACAGGTCAGGGCAGTGTTTCCTTCCGCTGTGCATAGGGTCACTAAGAGTCGGAACTGATTCGACAGCACCTGTCAACAACAACAACAACAGAAAGTCCAGGGTCTGACTAGAGACTGTTTCAGGATGTGTGGCTTGTCCTTGGTGACTGTAACCCACTGACTCCGAAACCCTGCACTGTGTTTGATATTATCGCCTAGAAATTAACATAACAATGTCCTATATAACCCACTTTCACTGTCCCCTCTTCAGAGCGTGTTATGGATTGAATTGTGTCTCCCAAAAATCTGTATTAATTTGGCTAGGCCATGATTCCCAGTATTGTGTGATTGTCCACCATTTTGTCAACTGATGTGATTTTCCTATGTGTTATAAATCCTACCTCTATGATGTTAATGAGGTGAGATTAGTGGCAATAATGTTAATGAGGTAGTACTCAATCTACAAGATTAGGTTGTGTTTTAAGTCAATCTCTTCTGAAATATAAAAGAGAGAAGCAAGCAGAGAGACGTGGGGACCTTATACCACCAAGAAACAAGAGCCAGGAGAATAGCATGTCCTTTGGACCCAGGGTCCCTGCACTGAACAGCTCCTCGACCTGGGAAGACAAATGACAAGGACCTTCCCCCAGAGCCGACAGAAAGAGAAAGCCTTCCCCTGAAGCTGGCACCCTGAATTCAGACTTCTAGCCTTCGAGACTGTGAGAAAATAAATTTCTCTTTGTTAAAGGCATTTGCTTGTGGTATTTCTGTTATAGCAGCACTAGATAACTACGACAGAGCATCAAGTCTGATCTTATGAGAATTTGGGGTCTGCATCCCACTGCTCTCCTGCTCCCTCAGGAGTTCTCTATTGTGTTGCCTGTCAGGGCAGTCATCAATTGCAGACAGGCACCATCTAGTTCTTCTGCTCTCCCGATGATGCAGTCACTGGTTCCTGTGGCCCTTTCTGTCTCTTGGTATACTTCATTCTCCTTTGATCCAGGTAAGTTGAGACCAATTGATCCATCTTAGATGGCTGCTTGCTAGCATTTAAGACCCCAGACGCCACTCTTCAAAGTGGGATGCAGGATGTTTTCTTCATAGATTTTATTATGCCAATTGACTTAGATATCTCCTGAAACCATGGTCCCCAGACCCCTGCCCCTGCTACGCTGGCCTTCGAAGTATCAGTTTATTCAGGAAACTTCTTTGCTTTTGGTTTAGTCCAGTAGTGCTGACCTCCCCTGTATTGTGTGCTGTATTTCCCTTCACCTAAAGTAGTTCTTATTTACTAATTAGTAAATACTCCTCTCCCACCCTCCTCCCTCCCCTCTCTCATAACCACAAAAGAATGTTTTCTTCTCAGTTTAAACTATTTCTCAAGTTCTTATAGTAGTGGTCTTATACAATATTTGTCCTTTTGCAACTAATTTCACTCAGCATAATGCCTTCCAGGTTCCTCCATGTTATGAAATGTTTCACAGATTCCTCACTGTGCTTTATAGATGCATAGTATTCCATTGTGTGAATACACCACAATTTATTTATCCATTCATCCATTGCCGGGCACCTTGGTTGCTTCCATCTTCTTGCTATTGTAAACAGTGCTGCAATAAACATGGGTATGCATACATCTGTTCATGTAAAGGCTCTTACTTCTCTGGGATATATTCCAAGGAGTGGGATTGCTGGATCATATGGTAGTTCTATTTCTAGCTTTTTAAGGAAGCGCCAAATCAATTTCCAAAGTGGTTGTACCATTTGACATTCCCACCAGCAGTGTAGAAGTGTTCCAATCTCTCCACAGCCTCTCCAACATTTATTATTTTGTGTTTTTTGGATTAATGCCAGCCTTTTGGAGTGAGATGAAATCTCACTGTAGTTTTGATCTACACTTCTGTAATAGCTAATGATCGTGAACATTTCCTCATATATCTGTTAGCTACCTGAATGTGTTCTTTAGTAAAGTGTCTATTCATATCATTTGCCCATTTTTTAATTGGACTATTTGTCTTTTTGTAGTTAAGTTTTTGCAGTATCACGTAGACTTTAGAGATCAGGCACTGATCAGAAATGTCATAGCTAAAAACTTTTTCCCAGTCTGTAGGTAGTCTTTTTACTCTTTTGGTGAAGTCCTTGGATGAGCACAGGTGTTTGATTTTTAGGAGCTCCCAGTTATCTAGTTTTTCTTATGCATTCTTTATAATGTTTTGTATACAGTTTATTTCATATATTAGGGCTCCTAACATTGTCTGTATTTTTTCTTCCATGATCTTTATCGTTTTAGATTTTACATTTAGGTCTTTGATCCATTTTGAGTTAGTTTTTGTGCGTGGAGTGAGGTATGGGTCTTGTTTCATTTTTTTTTTTTGCAGATGGATATCCAGTTATGCCAGCACCATTTGTTTAAAAGACTGTCTTTTCTCCCATTTAACTGTTTTGGGGCCTTGTCAAAGATCAACTGCTCACATGTGGATGGATTTATGTCTGGATTCTCAATTCTGTTCCTTTGGTCCATGTATCTGTTGTTGTACCAGTACCAGGCTGTTTTACGTACTGTGGCTGTGTAATAGGTTCTAAAATCAGGTAGAGTGAGGCCTCCCGCTTTGTTCTTCTTTTTCAGTAATGCCTTATTTATCCAGGGCCTCTTTCCCTTCCATATGAAATGGGTGATTTGTTTCTCCATCTCATTAAAGAATGTCCTTGGGATTTGGATCGGAATTGCATTAAATGTATACATCGCTTTTGGTAGAATAGACATTTTTATAATGTTAATTCTTCCTATCCACGAACAAGGTATGTTCTTCCACTAATGTAAGTCTGTTCTGGTTTCTTGCAGAAGAGTACTGTAGTTTTCTTTGTATAGTCTTTTACATCTCTGGTAAGATTTATTCCTAAGTATTTTATCCTCTTGGGGGCTACTGTAAATGGCAATGATTTGGTGATTTCCTCTTTGATGTTCTTTTTTGTTGGTGTAGAGGAATCCAACTGATTTTTGTATGTTTATCTTGTATCCTGATACACTGCTGAACTCTTCTATTAGTTTCAGTAGTTTTCTGGAGGATTCCTGAGGGTTTTCTGTGTATAAGATCATGTCATCTGTAAATAGAGATACTTTGACTTCTTCCTTGCCAATCTAGATGTCCTTTATTTCTTTGTCTAGCCTAATTGCTCTTGCTAGGACTTCCAGCACAATGTTGAATAAGAGTGGTGATAAAGGGCATCCTTGTCTGGTTCCCGATCTCAATGGGAATGTTTTCAGGCTCTCTCCATTTAGGGTGATGTTGGCTGTTGGCTTTGTATCAAAACCCAGCCCAGTGCCGTAGAGTCGATTCCAACTCATATGATGAGTATGGCTTTGTATAAATGCCCTTTATTATGTTGAGGAATTTTCCTTCTATTCCTATTTTACTGACAGTTTTTATCATGAATGAGTGTTGAACTTTGTCAAATGCTTTTCTGCATCACTTGATAAAATCATGTGATTCTTGCCTTTTGTTTTATTTATGTGGTGGATTACATTAATTGTTTTTCTGATGTTGAACCATCCCTGCATACCTGGTATGAATCCCACTTGGTCATGGTGGATTATTTTTTTGATATGTTGTTGAATTCTATTGGCTAGAATTTTGTTCATGATTTTTGCATCTACATTCATGAGGAATATAGGTCTATAATTTTCTCGTGGTGTCTTTACTTGGTTTTGTTATCAGGGATACGGCGGCTTCATAGAATGAGTTTGGTAGTACTCCATCCTTTTCTATGCTCTGAAATGCCTTTAGTAGTAGTGGTGTTAAGTCTTCTCTGAAAGTTTGGTAGAACCCTGCAGTGAAGCCATCCGGACCAGGGCTTTTTCTTGTTGCTGGGAGTTTTCTGATTACCTTTTCAATCTCTTCTTTTGTTATGGGTCTACTTAGTTGTTCTACCTCTATTTGTGTTAGTTTAGGTAGGTAGTGTGTTTCTAGGAATTCACTCCTTTCTTCTAGGTTTTGAAATTTGTTTGAGTATAGTTTTTCATAGTAATCTGATATGATTCTTTTAATTTCAGTCGGATCTGTTGTAATATCGCCCCTCTCATTTCTTATTCGATTATTTGCTTCCTCTCCTGTTTTTCTTTTGTCATTTTGGCCAGTGGTTTATCAATGCTGTTGATTTTTTTTCAAAAAACCAACTTTTGGTCTTGTTAATTCTTTCAATTGTTTTTCTGTTTTCTATTTCATTTAGTTCAGCTCTAATTTTTATTATTTGTTTTCTTCTGGTGCCTGTGGGTTTCTTTTGTTGCTCTCTTTCTATCTGTTCAAGTCGTAGGCATAATTCTTTAATTTTGGCCCTTTCTTCTTTTTGGATGTGTGCATTTATTTATATAAATTGGCCTCTGAGCACCACTTTTGCTGTGTCCCAAAGGTTCTGATAGGAAGTATTTTCGTTTTCATTCTCATTGGATTCTCTGAATTTCTTTATTCCATCCTTAATGTCTTCTATAATCCAGCCTTTTTTGAGCAGGGTATCATTCAGTTTCCAAGTGTTTGATTTCTTTTCCCTGCTTTTCCTGTTATTGATTTCCACTTTTATGGCCTTATGGTCAGAGAAGATGCTTTGCAATATTTCAATGTTTTGGATTCTGCTAAGGCTTGCTTTATGACCTAATATGTGGTCTATTCTAGAGAATGTTCCATGTGCACTAGAAAAGAAAGCATATTTGGTTGCCGTTGGGTGGAGTGTTCTGTATATGTCTATGAGGTCAAGTTGGTTGACTGTGGCATTTAGATCTTCCATGTCTTTATTGAGCTTCTTTCTGGATGTCCCGTCCTTCAACAAAAGTGGTGTGTTGAAGTCTCCTACCATTATTGTGGAGCCGTCCATTTCAGTTTTCAATGCTGATAGAGTTTGTTTTATGTATTTTGCAGCCCAGTCATTGGGTGCATAAATATTTAATATGGTTATCTCTTCTTGGTGTATTGTCCCATTAATCATTATATAGTGCCCTTCCTTATCCTTTCTGATGGATTTAACTCTAAAGTCTATTTTGTCAAAACTTAATATTGCCACTCCTGCTCTTTTTTGCTTGCTGTTTGCTTGATATATATTTTTTCTATCCTTTGAGTTTTAGTTTGTTTGTGTCTTAAGTCTAAGGTGTGTCTCTTGTAGGCAGCATATAGATAGATCTTGTTTTTTAATCCATCCTGCCACTCTTTGTAGCTTTATTGGTACATTTAGTCCATTTACATTCAGGGTAATTATGGATAGGTATGAATTTAGTGCTATCATTTTAACTTTTTTTTTGGTGCGTGGACAGTTTCTTTTTACCATTTGATTGTATGTGCTGAGTAGATTTCTTTATATATTGCCCTTTCCTCATATTTGTTGTTGTTGATTTTGTTTCTGCTGAGTCTGTATTTTTCCCTTGTGTTTTATTTTGATGAGTAGGATAGTTTGTCTCCTTTGTGGTTACCTTATTATTTATTCCTATTTTTCTAAATTTAAACCTAACTTTTATTTCTTTGTATCGCCGTATCTTCCTTTCCATATGGAAGGTGTGTGATTACATTTCTTAGTCCCTCTTTATTATTTTAATCTTGTCTTCTTTTATATAATAACATCACCGTTACCCTGTGTTGGGCTTTTTTTTTTTTTAATCTTTCTTTGTTTTTTTGGATTTTCCTGTCTGGGTTGTCTTCTGGTTGCTCTGCCCAGTGTTCTAGTCTTGGGTTGATACCTGATATTACTGATTTCCTAAAAAAGAACTGCCTTTAGTATTTCTTGTAGTTTTGGTTTGGTTTTTATGAATTCCCTCAACTTGTGTTTATCTGGATATGTCTTAATTTCACCTTCATATTTAAGAGACAGTTTTGATGGATATATGATTCTTGGCAGGCAATTTTTTTCCTTCCATTTTTTAAATATGTCATCCCATTGCCTTCTTGCCTGCATGGTTTCTGCCGAGTAGTCCGAGCTTATTCTTATTGGCTCTCCCTTGTAGGTGACTTTTCTTTTATCCCTCGCTGCTCTTGTAATTGTCTCTTTATCTTTGGTTATTGCAAGCTTAATTATAATATGTCTTGGTGACTTTCTTTTAAAATCTACCTTATGTGGAGTTTGATGAGCATCTTGGATGGATATCTTCTCATTTTGCACAATATCAGGGAAGTTTTCTGCCAACAAATTCTCAACAATTCTCTCTGTATTTTCTGTTATCCCTCCCTGTTCTGGTACTCCAATCACTCGTAGGTTATTTCTCTTGATAGAGTCCCACATGATTCTTAAGGTTTCTTCATTTTTTTTTTAATTCTTTTATCTGATTTTTCTTCAAATATATCAGTGCCAAGTGATTTATCTTCAAGTTCAGAAATTCTAGCTTCTACTTGCTCAATTCTGCTCCTCTGACTTTCTATTGAGTTATCTAATTCTGTAATTTTATCGTTAATCTTCTGAATTTCTGATTGCCGCCTGTCTATGGATTTTTCCAGCTTATTAAACTTTTCATTATGTTCCTGAATTATCTTTCTAATTTCTTCAGGTGCTTTATCTGTGTGTTCCTTGGCTTGTTCTGCGTATTTGCCTCATTTCCTTCCTGACGTGTTGAAGGGTTCTGTATATTAAACTTTTGTATTCTGGCTCTGGTAATTCCAGGAATGCACTTTCATCTAAAAGATCCCCAGATTCTTTGTTTTGAGAGCCTGTTGAGGTGATCATGGCCTGTTTTTTTATGTGACTAGATATTGACTGTTGTCTCTGAGCCATCTATAAGTTAATGTATTAGTTTATGCTTGCTTACTGTGTCGTAGCTGCTTGCTTTGTTTTGTTTTGGTATATTCCTATGGGTTGCTTGAGTGAGCTAGCAAGTAGGAATTTTTACCTTTGGAGCTCTGGCGTCCTGTCCCCAGCTGGCTAGAGCTGTTATCAGGTATATCAGTCTAGGAGTCTATTCAGTTTTCTTGCATGAATTCAGCTCAGGTTTCCAGGTAGCTGATATCAAGTGTGTGGTACAGGCTCTGTCCTACAGTCTTAGAGGGGCAGGGGTGATTGGCGTATATACCGGTATCTGATTGCAGCAGGGGGTCGCACTCTGAACAAGGCAGGGGGCTGAGAACCGACCCCCAAGTGTCTCTGAGGAAAATGCGTCTCTGTTCCCTAGAGCACGCAAGTGTGTGGGTTCTGCAGAGGGATCATGGGCACCCAAAGTTTTTGTTGTAAGGACTGGGAAGTACCAGTTATCTTTGGACCCCTGTTGTGGGTGGCTGGGTGACCTGAGTAGAGCCACCAGTCCTTAGGTCCCTGTTGTAGGTAGGTGAGGACCTTGTTTAATAGGCAAAGCAATGTCAAAGGTCAAACACCCACCTCTCCACCACACAGCTGAAATGTTTGGAGTTTGCCAACAAGGGCCTATTCTCCCGAAATAGGCCCACACAGGTCCATGCAGAAGGGAAAGGTGCTCAAGGTCCATGGACGGTTTATGTCTGGACAAGAGCCGCTTTTGTCCTGAGCTCCCCTGGTTAATGGAGCTAGCAAATTATCTCTTCCCCCCAGTTGCAAATCTTTTCCTTCCCCAAGACTGGGAGGACAGCTCCAGGTGCTCACCAGGGTCTATCTCAGGCCTAGGGATTCAGCCGCTGAAGCCAGCTTGGGGGTGGCGGGGGGGCCACAGTAAAATATATGCAAGTACTTAGCTTTTGCTGAGAATGCCCTTCTCCTCAGGTTCCGGAGGTGTGAGTGAGCTGTGTGGCTGGCTGCTTTTCCCTGAGAAAACTGTGGCCGAACGCTAGCACCAGCTCGCTGCCACCGCCGCTGCCTCTGCTGCTCCAGGAATGGTGCCTGAGGGCTCCCCACGATTCAGGTCCAGTAACTCCTCTCCACTTCTGAATGGCCTCTTCCTCCCCCTGCCCCTCAGTTCGTTGTCTAAGCTTGCCTTTGATGCTCAGGGCTTCCAGCTTGTCACAAATATACTCGTTTCACCTGTTTTTTCGTGTCTTTGTTGTAAAGAGGGCTCCACGGAAGTGTCTATTCCGCCATCTTGGCTCTGCCCCCACCTGTTAATTCTTGACCATCGAGAGGCAAGAATCTTATTTAATTTAATGTGTAGAGGTGCCGGCAACAGTAAATCTCAAAAGTGTGAAAAACGCTCAATACTTATTAATTCTCTAAATTGGTAATGGTGGCTGCTGGAAATCTTATCTTTATTAAGGCACATACAGGGTTGGAATCATCATGAATTTTTCCAAAGTTATGAGTATTGAGAACCCTGGTGGTATAGTGATTAAGTGCTATGGCTGCTAACCCGAAAGTTGGCAGTTCGAATCTACCAGCTGCTCCTTGTAAGCTCTGTGGGGCAGTTCTACTCTGTCCTATATGGTCACTATAAGTTGGAATAGACTCAACGGCAATGGGTTTGTTTATGAGTATTGAGTAGCTCTATGTCAGAATTTAACCTGAAGTTCACAGAGCAATAGGGGTTCTGTGAACCACTTGAAATTATGGACAATCCTCCCGTGCATGTGCAGTTTTCAAAAAGGAGTTCCATAGCTTTTTAAAAATAAGATTCCCCAAAGAGATTCATTAATGTCCTCTCCACCCTGCCTTCAAATTAAGAACCATTACTCCAAGAAAGGAGGTGTTGACTTACACATTGGTAATATTTTGGCTACCTTTCTTGTTACCAAGGAAGAAAGATTTCATTTTATGATTTGGTACCTTGTCTATTCCACTTTATATTTGTGTGTGGGAGGTAAAATTAATTTATACAAGTTTCCATTACCAACCAGGTGTGGTCTACATTTCTAAGATATCAAGTTAAGGAGGGAATCTAGGTTTGCAAATCCATTTTTAATCCCTGTTGCTGTTGACTATTTTGTTTGGTTTCTTAATTCAAACCAATTTTTGGAATGTGCTCCTTTGTTGAATTGCTTCATGGTTTGTTCATTTTTAAATATAAAGCAAAAAGAAGTAAACATAAAGTTCCCACAGAGCTTTCCTCCTGTTTGATGAAAAATATTGAGGACTTTATCAAAAATTTTTTTACCGAGCCCATTAAAAAAAGGCTTGATAATTAACAGAACTTTCACAGCCCTACATAAGTATTTATTTTAATTTAAAAGGTGAATTCTATCTCTATAGGGACCACTGAACAATAATGTATTTCTGGAATCTTAGTGACCAAATTTCAGTAGTTCTGCTAAGGAAATTCTACTTTGTATTCTATATTCTCAGAACTTTATCTTAACTACCTGTTGAATCCCATAAAGCACCTTAACACAAATTACAAACAATAATTTTTTCCTGTGGTTAATCCTAGAGAATAGGATTATGCCTTTAATATAACTTTCTTTATACTTCCGATAAAGAGGAATTAGCTACTATTGTGGGAAATAATTCTTTTGGCAAAGAAGACAGAGAAAGTATGAGGACACATAAACTAATTCTATTAAAAGATCATTTTTTTAAATCAGCTACTCAAAGCTTGAGCTGAGTTAGAGAAGAGTATAAGGTTTCCAGACAGTTTCTGAGTTTGGGAATTTTAAGACACAAAAACAAGGAACATTTGAATTCTAAGTGGAATTGAGGCAAAAATGTAGAAAACTTCTTAGATATATTTTAATTATCTATAACTGGAAAACAAACTATCCCAAAACTTACTGACTGAAAACAATAGCCATTTTTTTTTTTATATCTCAAAATTTTGTAGGTAAAGAGTTTGGGCCAAGCTGTGCTTAGTGATTTAAACTTTACCATTTCTTTCTCGTTTACTAGTTGCAATACTTTTCTAAGGAGACATTTGCTCTCACCTATTTGATCACCTTGTGAAACTCTTCACAAAGACAAGACAAAAGCTTGATTCTTTTCCTTTACTTACCAGTCTCTATGATTATGAATTGTCTTCTTTTCACCCTCTAAAGATAACCAGTTTTTTTTTAATGAAATATCATTAAAAACTAATGGATTTGAGCATATTTGATGGCTTTCAACTAATAGCTTACAATGCCCCGTCATTGGCCTAGTGGGAGCTTCTTCAAGTTGACCCCTGAATCTTTTTGACATGATGCTAGGGGTCTGTCTTAGCCTGGATCCTCTAGAGGAGCAAAACCAGTGAAGCGTATATAAACATATATAGAGAGAAATTTACTTCAAGGAAATGGCTCACGCAATTGTGGGGACTGGCAAGAGTCAAATGTATAGGTCGGGCAACAGACTGAAACCTCTTCTGGCTCAGGTGGCTGCAGGAACTGATGAACCCAAAATGTGCATGTTAGGCCGTAGGCTGGAGGCCTCTGGCAGGAGGCCTCTGGTGGCTCACAGGGCTGTGGGGGTTGATGAATGCAAAATCTGCAGATCAGGCAGCAGGCTAGAGACTTCTGCAAGCTTATATCCCAAGAACCAGAGGTCAGGCAATAAGAGTACAGGATTGAGAAAGAGAGTCAACTTTGCCAGAACATCCATTTATATACTGGAGGCAGGCCACACCCCAAAGGAAACTCCCCTTTCAACTGATTGGCGGCTCACATCAGATCGCAAAATAAAAGGTGATTACATAGTGTCTGCCAGACTACTGGGAATAGTAGCCTAGCCAAGTTGAAACGATAACATTAATTATCATTTGATAACTTCCTTGCTTTCTTGGTATAAGATGTACCAGGCTTGTCTTGTACATATCCTGCCCCAGATCTGGGATCAGTTCTTTTTCTAAGAAGCCCTAGTTTTCTTTAATGGTAAATGGTAGAGACTATCATGGTGCTACGGCTGTCTATTGGGTTAGTCAATAGGCCTTTTCAATGAACACGTACTGGAAACATACACACTACATGTTGTTGTTAGGAGCTGCTGAGTCGATTCCAACTCACAGTGACCCCACGTGATTAGAACTGCCCCACAGGGTTTTCTAGGCTATGATCGTTACAGGAGTAGATTGCCAGGTCTTTTCTACCACAGAACTGCTGGATGGGTTTGAATTGCCAACATTCGGTTAGCAGCCTAGTGCTTAGCCATTGCGCCACCAGGGCTCCTTGCATCATATATATACATATGTATATATAATGTATGTATGTGTGTTTCTCAAACCTTCTAAGTTCATACTGATATTTCCAATTCATATAAAGAATCAAAGGATTTGTGTTTTAATCTCCCTCTATTACATCTGTATCTTCTTTCTTCTACTCTAAGAATCTTAGTTCTCACGGAAACAGGGAATAGACTTTCCCATAAGTACTTATTTGCTTTATCTACCACTCATCTGTCAACTTGTCATACTGTGGTGGCTTTCATGTTGCTATGATGCTGGAGGCTATGCCACTGGTATTTCAAATACCAGCAGGGTCATCCATGGTGGACAGGATTCAGTGGAGTTTCTAGACTAAGAGAGGCTAGGAAGAAAGGCCTGGAGATCTGAAAATTCACCAGTGGAAACCCTATGGATCACCATAGAATATTGTCTGATATAATGCTGGAAGATGAACTTTCTAGGTTAGAAGGCACTACATGATAGCTGCAACAATGGACTCAAACATACCAATGACCATGACGCTGATATAATAGAACGACATTTCATTCTATTGTACATAAGGCTGCCATAGGTTGGAGACGGCTTGATGGCAACTAACAATAACAGTCTCAGAATAGCAATACAAATGTATTTTCCCCAATATAATTACTGAAAAGAGTTAAATTTTTTTTTGCATATGCTCCTATCATTCTACCCATTTTAACAGTTGTACATTGACAGATCATATAGTCATTATGTACTATACTGTCTTCCTTTTATACCTTATATTGTCTTTGTTCTACAAGTAACTATTTAATGCTCAGTATTCACTTATCTGCACTTACATCATTGACTACATAGACATTTCAGGTTTCTGCAGCTCATTTTCTGATAAATTTCTCAGGAGTGCTCACGGGAACAATGTCCATAGAATTCTTACGTGATGTTAACAGTTTATGCCTTTGTATTTGAAAGTCACTTTTGCTGGATATAAATCATTGGATCACATTTTATTTCACTGAGTATCTTAAGTATAATACTCCATTTTCTTTTGGTATAACTGTTCATAACTCTAATAATATAATTTTCTTTCCCTTATAAATCACTTGTTTGATTTTGTCTAGATGTCCAAGGAAGATTTCTATTTTTCTCTAATGTCTAAATTTTACTAGAATATGCCTTGGTCTTGGCCAGCTGGTTCATATTCTCAGGTAAATGGTATGCTCTTTCAATATGTAATTTCCAATTCTTATTTCAGAAATTTTTTCTTGAATAGTAAGTTTTTAGTTATTTCTTTCATTCTTTTGCTGTTGTTTCCTTCACAGGGATTCCTATTATAATTATATTGGATCTTTTTTGCTTAACTTCAATACTTATTATTTTAACTTGAAACCTACTCTCTTAATCATCTAGTACTGCTATAACAGAAATACCACAAGTGGATGGCTTTAACAAAGAGAAATTTATTTCCTCACAGTAAAGTAGGCTAAAAGTCAAAATTCAGGGCATAGGCTCCAGGGGAAGGCTTTCTTTCTCTGTTGTCTCTGGAGGAAGGTCTTTGTCCTCAATGTTCCCCTGGCCAAGGAGCTTCTCAGGCGCAGGGACACCAGGTCCAAAGGACGAGCTCTGCCCCCTGCTCCCGGTGCTGCTTTCTTGATGGTATGAGGTCTCCCACTCTCTGCTTGGCTCTTGAGAGTTAAAATGTGGTGCAGGCCATGCCTCAGGGAAACTCCCTTTACATTGGATCAGGGAGGTGACCTGAGTGAGGGTGGTGTTATAATCCCACCCTAATCCTCTTAACATAAAACTACAATCACAAAATGGAGGACAACCACAGAATACTGGGAATCATGGCCTAACCAAGTTAATACACATGTATTACACACACATAATTCAATCCACGACACCTGCTTATCTGTTTTCTATATTTATTTTGCTGTTGTTGAGAACATACACAGCAAAACACACACCAACTCAACAGTTTCTATATGTACAATTTAGTGACATTGATTATATTCTTCAAGCTGTACAACTATTCTCACCCTCCTTTTCTGTATTGTTCCTCCCTCATTAACATAAACTCACTGCCCCCTAAGGTTCCTATCTAACCTTTCGAGTTGCTATTGTCAATATGATCTCATATAGATAGTTTTAAAAGAGCATAATGCTCAAGGCAGACCTTTTTTTTTACTAGTTAAGCTAAAGTATGGTTTTTAGATGACTTCAGGGGATATTTTTGGTTTGAGGTTTAAAGATTATTTCAGGGCAATAGTTTTAGGCGCCCATCCACTCTCCATGGCTCCAGGAAGTCTAGGGTCCATGAGAATTTGAAATTCTGTTCTCCATTCCCCCCCACCCCGCCCCGCCCTGATCAGGATTCTTCTATGGAATCTTTGATTAAAATGTTCAGTAATGGTAGCTGGGCACCCACCCAGTTCTCCTGGTCTCACAGCAAAGGATGCAGGCATTCATGGAGGCAATTTGCCAAACATTCCATATCTTCCTCCTATTTTTGATTCTCCTTCCTCTGTTGGTCCAACTGAATAGAAACCAATTATTTTTATTTCTAATGCTTTCTTCCTTTTCACTTTCTATTTCCTTAAGGAGTCCAGTTGGCATAGTGGTTAAGAGCTACAGTTGCTAACCAAAAGATTAGCAGTTCAAATCCACCAGCTGTTCCTTGGAAATCCTAAAGGGCAGTTTTACTCTGTCCTATAGGGCTGCTATGAGTTGGAATTGACTTGACAGCAACAGGTTTGGTTTGGTTTTTTATTTCTCTTAAGGCATTATCTTTTATGTTGGTTTATCTATGTGTTCTAGTTTAATCTTCTGAAGGGCTTTTTTTTTTTAACTTCTATTTTTTGTTAAGTTCTGTCACCTCTTTTATGAGATTTTCTAACTCTGATTTATGTTGTTCTTTTACGGCATTTGGAATATCTCAGCTTAAATGAAGTTTTATCTGTGGTTATCTGTATGCTTAAACAACTTATCTAGGTATTAATATCATTTGTTCACTCAACAAATATTTATTGAGGATCTCTATGTACCAGGTATTGTAGCCTGAAGTACAGCTACACTAGCCAATCACCAGATGCATAAAGGAGAAATACTTATTCCTTTATGTAACTAAAAATTTGAATTTGTTTGTTATGCAACAATAGCTGATTAATATACTGCATTTATAATTATTCATCCCAGCTGTTTCAAATACTTTTACGCCATGAATTCTTCATTCTTGAAACCCTAATTTTAACCCTGTCAGTTGAACTCATGTTTTAAGAACATTTTAAGGAAGGTATGTTTTGAAGGAATTGAGAGTTCAAGTCTGTTTTTCTTTTGATTCCAAAACTTAATGACATATTAGTGATCTACAAAATTATTGTATCACAAGTTTTCCCCTCAGATTTTTTTTTACTAGAAAATTTTTGACTGTGCGTGTGCTTTTTAGGGTGTAGGCTTCTTTCTAAAAAAGGCTTAAATTTTTTTTTTAATTCTTGAAATTAAAAAAAAAAATCTCTAGAATATTTTTAGTGTATAGCCTTTTTTAATCAATCCTGTGTTGAATTCAGTAAGTTCCTTTACCTACAGACTAATGAAAGCTCATGAACATTTTCTATTCTATTTTTCATTATTTCTCTGTTAATTTCATGTGTTTGCATGTGCATGTGTATATGTGGGTGTGTTTCTTTGGTTAGGCCAGTTACTCAAAGATTGGTTCTCAGTCATCTAGCTCCTACTGATTTTATCACTGTCTTCTCTCTGTATTCTGGGGGTATGCAAGCAGGGAGGGTGGATTTCAAGCATTTCTTCCAATAATTAATTTTTACTGTCACTTTATTTTTTTTAATTGTGCTTTAAGTGTAAGTTTACAATTCAAGTCAGTTTCTCATACAAAAACTTATACACGCATTGTTATGTGACCCTAGTTGCTCTCCATACAATATGACAGCACACTCCTACTTTCCACCCTGTATTCCCATGTCCATTCAACCAGCTCCTGTCCCCTTCTGCCTTCTCATCTTGCCCCCGGACAGGTGGTGCCCATTTAGTCTCATGTATCTACCTAAGCCAAGAAGCACACTCTTCACTGGTATCATTTTATGTCTTACAGTCCAGTCTAATCTTTGCCTGAAGAATTGGCTTTGGGAATGGTTTTAGTTCTGGACTAACAGAGAGTCCAGGGACCATGCCTTCAGGAATCCCTCCAGTCTTAGTCAGACCAAGTCCAGTCTTTTTACTAGAACTGGAGTTCTGCACCTCACTTTTTTACCACTCCATCAGGGACTCTCTGTTGCGTTCCCTGTCAGGGCAGTCATTGGTGGTAGCTGGGCACCATCTAGTTATTCCAGTCTCAGGCTGATAGAGTCTCTGGTTTATGCAGCCCTTTCTGTCTCTTGGGCTCATATTTTCCTTGTGTCTTTGGTGTTCTTCATTCTCCTTTGCTGCAGGTGGGTTGGGACCAACTGATGCATCTGAGATGGCCGCTTGCTAGCTTTTAAGACTGCAGACGTCACTCACCAAAATAGGATGCAGAGCATTTTCTTAATAAAGTTTGCTATGCCAATTGACCTAGATGTCCCCTGAAACCATGGTCCCCAGACCCGTGCCCATACTACTCTGTCCCTTGAAGTGTTTGCTTGTATTCAGGACACTTCTTAGCTTTTGGTTTAGTCCAGTTGTGCTGACTTCCCCTGTATTGTGTGCTGTCCTTCACTTCACCTAAAATAATTCTTGTCCACTATCTAGTTAGTGAATACCTCTCTCCCTCTCTCCCCACCGTCGTAACCATCAAAGAATGTTTTCTTCTCGGTTTAAACTTTTCCTTGAGTTCTTGTAATAGTGGTCTCATACGTATTTGTCCTTTTGCAACTGACTAATTTCACTCAGCATAATGCCTTCCAGGTTCAACCATGTTACGAGATGTTTCACAGATTCGTTGTTCTTTATCTTTGCGAAGTATTTCACTGTGTGAATATACTACAATTTGTTTATCCATTTTCTGTTGATGGGCACGTAGGGAGTTTCCATCTTTTTGCTACTGAGAACAGTCCTGCAGTGAACATTCTGTGCGTGTATCTATTCGTGTGAGGGCTCTTATTTCCCTAGGATATACTCCAAAGAGTGGGACTGCTGGATCGTATGTTACTTCTATTTCTAGCTTTTTAAGAAAGTACCAAATAGATTTCCGAAGTGGTTGTACCACTTTGCATTCCCACCAGCAGCGTGTAGGTGTTCCAGTCTCTCCACTACCTCTCCAAAATTTATTAATTTGTGTTTTGTGGAAAAAAACTGTACATATCCTGTCCATATCCTTTACCCATTTTTTAATTGGGTTATTTGTCTTTTTGTTGTTGAAGTTCTGCAGTGTCTTGTAGATTTAGAGATTAGATGCTGATTGGATATGTCGTAGCCAAAATTTTTTTCCTAGTCTGCAGTCTTTTTAATCCTTTGATGAAATCTGGATGAACATAATTGTTTGATTTTTAGGAGCTCCCAGTTATCTAGTTTCTCTTCTGGTGTTTGCGCACTGTTAGTAATGTTTTGTATGCTGTTTATTTTATGTATTAGGGCTCCTAGTGTTGTCCCTATTTTTTCTTCCATGATCTTTATCATTTTAGATTTTATATTTAGGTGCTTGATCCATTTTTGAGCTAGTTTTTGTGCATGGTGTGTGGTATGGGTCTTATTTCATTTTTTTGCAGATGGATATCCAGTTATGCTGGTACCATTTGTCAAAGAGACTGTCTTTTCCCCAGTTAACAGACTTTGGGTTTTTGTCAAATATTGGCTTTTTTTTTTTTTTTACATAGGTAGGTGAATTTACATCTGGATCCTCAATCTTGTTACATTGGTCTATGTATCTGTTGTTGTACCCGTAACAGGCTGTTTTGACTACTGTAGCAGTATAACAGATCCTAAAATCAGGTAGTGTAAGGCCTCCCACTCTGTTTTTCCTCTTCAATAATGCTTTACTTATCTGGGGCCTCTTCCCTTTCCATATGAAGTTGGTGATTTGTTTCTCCATCTCATTAAAAAATGCCATTGGAATTTGCATCGGGATTGCATTGTATCCGTAGATTGCTTTGGATAGTATAGACATTTTCACAATGTTGAGCCTATCCATGTGCAAGGTATGTTTTTCCACTTATGTAGGTCTCTTTTGGCTTCTTATATCAGTGTTTGCAGTTTTCTTTATATAGGTGTTTTACATCTCTGGTTAGATTTATTCCTAAGTATTTTATCTTCTTGGGGGCTATTGTAAATAGAATTGATTTGGTGATTACCTCTTCAATGTTCTCTTTGTTAGTGTAGAGGAATCCAACTGATTTTTGTATGTTTATCTTGTATTCTGATATTTTGCTAAAATCTATTAGTTCCAGTAGTTTTCCTGTGGATTCTTTAGGGTTTTCTGTGTATAAGATTATATCATCTGAAAACAGAAATACTTTTAATTCTTCCTTACCAATTTGGATGCCCTTTATTTCTTTTTCTTGCCTTACTGCTCAGGCTAGGGCCTCTAGCACAATGTTGAATAAGAGTCGTGATAAAGGGCATCCTTGTCTGGTTCCTGTTCTCACGGGGAATGCTTTCAGACTCTCTCCATTTAGGATGATGTTGGCTGTTGGCTTTGTATAAGGGCCCTTTATCGTGTTGAGGAATTTTCCTTCTATTCCTATTTGCTGAGAATTTTTATCATGAAGGGGTGTTTTACTTTGCTGAATGCTTTTTCTGCATCAATTGATAAGATCATGTGGTTATTGTCTTTTGTTTTATTTATATGGTGGGTTACATTGATGGTTTTTCTAATGTTGAACCACCCCTGCATACCTGATATGAATCCACTTGGTCATGGTGCATTATTTTTTTGATATGTTGTTGAATTCTATTGGCTAGAATTTTGTTGAGGATTTTCACGTCTAAGTATATGAGGGATATTTACATATGGTCTGTAGTTTTCCTTTTTCATGGTGTCTTTACCTGGTTTTGGTATTAGGGTTATGCTGGCTTTATGGAATGAGTTTGGAAGTATTCCATCCTTTTCTATGCTCTGAAATACCTTTAGTAATAGTGCTGTTAACGTTCCTCTGAAAGTTTGGTAGGATTCCCCAGTGAAGCTGTCGGGGCAGGGCTTTTTTTGGGGGGAATTTTTTAATTACTTACAATCCCTCTATCTTTATAAGTTTATTTAGTTGTTCAACCTCTGTTTGTGTTGGTTTAGGTAGGTAGTGTGTTTCTAGGAATTCATCCATTTCTTCTAGGTTTTCAAATTTGTTAGAGGACAATTTTTCATTGTATTCTGCTATGATTGTTTTAATTTCAGTTGGGTCTGTTGTGATATCGCCCATCTCATTTCTTATTTGGGTTAATTGCCTCCTCTCCATTTTTTTTTTTTTTTTTTTTTTTTGTCAGTTTGGCCGATGGTTTATCGATTTTGTAGATCTTTTCAAAAAATCAGCTTTTGGTCTTGTTGACTCTTTCAATTGTTTTTCTCTTCTCTATTTCATTTAATTTTGCTCTAAATTTTATTGTTTGCTTTCTTCTGGTGCCCGAGGGCTTCTTTTGCTACTCTCTATTTGTTCGAGTTGTAGGGTTAATGCTTTGATTTTGGCCCTTTCTTCTTTTTGGATGTGTGCATTTATTGTCATAAATTGACCACTGAGCACTGCTTTTGCTGTGTTTCAAAGGTTCTGGTGGGATGTGTTTTCATTCTCATTTCATTCTGTGAATTTCTTTATTCCGTCCTTAAGTTCTTTTATAACCCAGTAGTTTTTGAGCAAGATGGTGTTCAGTTTCCATGTGTTTGATTTTTTTCCCTCGCTTTTTCTGTTATTCATCTCTACTTTTATGGCTTTATGGTCAGAAAAGAAGCTTTGTAATACTTCGATGCTTTGGATTCTGTTAAGGCTTGCTTCATGGCCTAATATGTGGTCTATTCTGGAGAATGTTCCATGTGTGTTGGAAAAGAAAGTATACTTGGCTGCTGTGAGGTGGAGTGTTCTGTATATGTTCATGAGGTCAAGTTGGTTGATTGTGGCATTTAGATTTTGCATGTCTTTATTGAGCTTCTTTCTGAATGTTCTATCCTTTCACCAAAAGTGGTGTGTTGAAGTCTCCTACTATTATTGTGGAGCTGTCTGGCTCTCTTTTCAATGCTGTGAGAGTTTATGTATTTTGGAGCCCTGTCATTGAGTGCATAAATATTTATTATGGTTATGTCCTCCTGATGTATTGACCCTTTAGTCATTATATAGTGTCCTTCCTTATCCTTTGTGGTGGATTTTACTTTAAAGTCTATTTTTCAGAGATTAATATTGCCACTGCTACTCTTTTTTGGTTGTTGTTTGCTTGATATATATTTTTCCGTCCTTTAAGTTTTGTTTGTGTCTTTAAGTCTAAGGTGTGGCTCTTGTAGGCAGCATATAGATGTCACTGCTCACCTCACCACACAGGCCAGCTGATCCAGACTGCTGGATGCCGGTTCCTGCTGGTTAAGGTCTGGCAACTCATCTCTGCTTCTGAACCATCTCTTCCACCCCTGCTGCTCAGTCTGATTCCTCAACTTTGCCTTTGATGTTCGTTATATATAATCTATTCACTTGTTTTTTCAGGTGTTTGTTGTAAGAGGGACCACAGGAAGCATCTGACTACTCCATCGTCTTTGCTCCACCTCTTTATTGTCGCTTAAAAAGAATATGTTAGGTTTATTGAGGTATAATTTATAAGAGGTAAAATTCACCCTTTTTAAGTTGAAAAAGATTTGACAAATATATCTAGTCACAACCACAGTCAGACCATTCTGGGAAAGAGTAGAGGGAGACAAGAGAGGGCCAAGGACTGAATGTTGGAGAATGATAATATTTAGGATCAGAAAGAAGGCGAATTCAAGGAATGGTTCACAGTCTTTTTTTCAGCCCCAACTCTTGCTATTCTTCTAGACAATTTCAGGTACAAAAAGAGAAACTCTCCCACAAGAACGTTCTCTCACTTTCTGGCCCCATTTACTTTCTGTTCCACCATCAAGCAAAACCCCAATCATGGATCGATCCAAGTCTCCCAAGTCAATGAATGCTGCAGAACAAGCCTACCCTTAGAACTGGGCAAGGTGAGTCTCTGTAGTAAACTCAGTGCTTTAGAGAGCTCAATCTGGCTCTCTTTCAGTTGTGCCCTACCACACTGGGCAAGGAATCTGTGGGGCCATAAAATTTGGCCACTCAGAAGCTGTGCCTTGACTTTTAGATAATGCTTTAAGTACCAAGCAGGCTAAGAGATAATTTCCCCCAGGTCTTTCTTACTGAGGGCCAACAGTGCTGCCTGTATATGTATCCCTAGGCCCAACATATAGCCAAGAGGCCACTAGGCTGAAGAGGTGACCAAGGAATGGGTCGGAGTATAGTTTCCAGGTAAAACCAAGATACCCTGTTAAATCTGGATTTCAGAGAAACAACAAAAAAAATTTTAGCATAAGTAATTTCCAAATATTGCATGGTACATACTTAAACTAAAAAAAGCATTCACCGTTTATCTGAAATTCAAATTTAACTGAGCATCCTATATTTTGTTTTATAAATATGGCAACCCTAGGTGGGGTCAGAGTTGGATACGCATGAGCGCAAGGCCCCTATTGTGTGTGCCATCAAGCTGCAAGCTGATTCCGACTCAGCAACCTTATATGACAGAGTAGAACTGCCCCATAGGATCTCCTAGGGTATAATCTTTACAGGAAGGAGCCCTGGACGCACAGTGTTTAAGCACTCAGCTGCTTACCAAAAAGTTGCCAGTTCTAATCCAGCAGCTGCTTCTGGAGAGAGAGATGTGGCAGCCTGCTTCCATAAAGATTATGTCCTTGGAAACCCTATGGGACCGCTCTACTCTGTCCTATAGGGTCAGTATGTGTCAGAATTGACTCAATGGCAACAGGAATGTTTAGAGGAGCCTATCACCAGATGTCTTCTCCCGTGGAGTCGCTGAGTGGGTTGAAACTGCTGACCCTCTGGTTAGCAGCCATGTGTTCAACTGTTGCGCCACCTGGGCTTCCTACAAGGCCTCTAAAACCCATTGCTGATGAGTCGATTCTGACTTATAGCAACTATACATACAGCACAAAGTACAGCTGCTCCATAGGGTTTCCAAGTCTCTAAATCTTTACAGAAGCCAACTACCACATCTTTCTCCCATGGAGTGGCTTGTGGGTTTGCACTGGCAACCTTTTGGATTGCAGCCTAGCATTAAATCATTGTGCCACCAGAGCTCCTTTTAAGGCCCCTAGAAAGTAAGTAAGTAGTGGTATCAAATTGAGCAGGAGGACGTGATAGAAGGAATGACGGATATGTGGGCCAACCAATTCTCCTTGAATCATCCACATTCTGACACAATAGAAATTTGAAGTTAACCTGGCCTTCTATGTCATTTTCAAAATAGGAGGATAGAATTTATTTTAATATTCTGTTAGTTGTGTTTATAATGTTTAACATAAAGTTTATAACATTTAACATGTGGGTCTACATTTTTACACTTGCCCCAACTCTACAAATGTCAAGGGTCTCCCAGCTACAGAAAATCATACTAATATGTCACTATCACTGTGAAGCATGTTTAAAAGATGAGGAACCTAAGGCTTAGAAAGGTTATATAACTTGCCCAAAGTTATTTAGCTAGTGGAATCCATTTTCAATCTCAGATCTGTCTGCATATAATGCAAACATATACTCTTAATTACCAAAAATAATTTACTATTTATAAGTAAACATATGCTTTGATCACATCATTAACGTGTGTATCAAGCTAATGCATTTCATGGATATCAAAGATAGATATAATGGAGATTCTCTTTGTTTATGCTTTGATTCTACATTTTATGGGTCCAGACACTTGATTATCAGTGTGCCGGCATTTGAAAAAACTGTGGAATTGTGTTATAATTATATAATTCACAAGACTGATTTATAACATAGAATGCAGATTTAAGTTTATAATGATCAATGTATCTGCAGGGTAATTATGTGTATTAAGTCCTCTTCAAGGGAAATGCCAACCAGATCAAGTTACGGCTCAGAAAAATGGAGGTTTAATCTAATGTTAGAATAAAGGGAGCAAATATTCTTTTTTTTTTTTTAATAATTTTTATTGAGCTTTAAGTGAACGTTTACAAATCAAGGGAGCAAATATTCTTAAAGCAATATTTTACCCAAGATAGGTGAATTAATTGTCACATTTCATTGTAAGAACAATCCAGCCAACAATGGGGAGGCAATTCATATGCTTTGGAGTTCAACATACCCACTAACACACACTAATTAGCTACTTAACGGTTTTAAGTCTGAGTTTCCTTATTTTATGAAAATAGGTTTCTTGTAAAGATTTAGATTTGTCTAAGAAGAAAACTGCTTTGTTAGAACTGAAAGCAAAGAGTTTTATTGAGGAATAGTAGTTTGAACGGGGCAGCACATCGGTCAAAGTACAACGTGCTCAGATTAGACAGATCTTTCAAGGTCTTATATAAAGAAATATCATGAACAGGTACTTTTTCTGAGACGACGAAACTTGCATTGTTCTGCAAATACTTTTTGAATTACTTTATATAGGGCTTGTGTTCTCCAGTCATAAGAACACAGCATTTTAAAAATAATTTTTCAGTTAAATTACATATCAGTTAATCTATAGACCTCTTGGAGCCTGCCTGCACAAGTACCTTGCAAAAGCAGGTGCGGTTTCTATAAACATTCTTGTCACAGGCTTCCTGGAACCTTATGATTGCCATCTTAACCACATACCTTCCAAGAACAGCCGCAGTTTACCCCCTCCTCTCTGTCCTTCCAGAGTCAGTGTAGATTAACCCATTACTGTGACCTCGGCCCGAACTCCCCTATTTTTGTGGCCCACTGACACGTACGGCATTTAGCTAACTACTATTATGATGATGTGTATACAATATAATGTATTAAAATATATAAAATATATTAATTATATTACACAGCATATATTATTATTATGCTATTTATTACATTATTTTACAATCCTCTTGCTAACCACACACACACACAAAAAAACAGGATAAATGCGCGTTTTCCAGGCGAGGCGAATACGAGTTACCATGACAACACAGCGCGCCTAGACATTTTCCTCTCTTGGGTCGCCGGGGAAGAAAAAAAAAAGCCCAGGTTGCGTGTTGCGTCATCACTACGCGCTCATTTGTGTTTCTCCGTAAAAGGTCCCGGCCCGGCTACCGTCGCCCCACGCCGGCAATTATTTTTTTCTTTTCAACGTTTGTTACATCGCACGGAGGCTACCAGGCCGTAAGTACCGCGAGGTGAAAAAAAACAGATCCAGCAAGTGAACATTAAAAAAGACGCTCTGGCACAGCCCCCACCTCTGGAGCTCCTTGTGTGTTCTTGATCCTATCAGCTTCCTCTCAACCGGGATCGTGCCGCGTCAACTTCCGGGCGGGTGCCCGCCAGCACGGCCTCCGCCGCTCCCCTTCTTTGGCCCCTTTGTGTCCCCGCAGTGTCGAGACTCGGGCCCTGGCACGTCCTCTCTCTCGAGACTGGGGGCTCGGTAGTGCAGGGAGTCTTTCGCTGTGGGCGGGCGCGCGGCCCGCTAGGGGGTTAGATTGAGGAACGTGCCTGCGCATGCTGGGGTAAGAGGAGGTTGCACGAGGGTCAGCTTGTGGTTCGAGGAAGGAGGGGCGGGGGACGAAGGGGAATGAAACGAGCAATGGAAAATAAAAAGAGATGCCCTGTTCACCATCTGATTGTTGTGGCCTAACAATGAGGCGCAGCCATAATAGTCGTCCTGAGACACTGGCATGTTTGCAGGCCCTTTATTGCCTCGGGAATGAACTGCTATGGCTTTGTGTTGTTTCATGGTTTCTTTTTCTTTTTTTATTTCCCTGTTGCAGATAGTTTATTCAAAGTCCCAACCACACAGCGTGGTGGTTGCTACCAATATGAATCTTTTCAACTTGGACCGTTTTCGCTTTGAGAAAAGGAGTAAGATTGAGGAAGCCCCCGAAGCAACCCCCCAACCCTCCCAGCCTGGCCCTTCTTCACCAATTTCTCTTAGTGCTGAAGAGGAGAATGCTGAAGGGGAAGTTAGCAGGGCAAGCACTCCTGATTCAGATGTAACTGAAAAAACAGGTGAGTTACAATGTTGCAAATTGGTGTATCACCGAGAAATATTTCAAAAAGATGAGAAGTGAAAGGGATTCTGTATATTATTCTCGGTGTCATATGCACTGTTGCATTGCCTTCCAAGTGTGCCCTTTTAAAAACAGCTTTGGGATTGCCATAGGCACCATGTAGCTCCAAATGAGAACCCATCTATATTTTCTTCACTTTTATATGAGGATGCTTGATACATGGCCCAATGATGGAAGTTGAAATTAGCATTTAGACCATTTTTAGGCCTATGAGTCGGAATGGATTCCACCGCAATGGGTTTGGTTTTCGGTTTAGGTCAAAATGGAGCCCTGGTAGCATAGTGGTTAAGAGTTGGGTTGGTAACCAAAATGTAGGCAGTTCGAAGCCACCAGTGGCTCCTTGGAAACCCTATGGGGCCGTTTTACCTTGTCCAATAGGGTCACTATGAGTCCAAATCGATTCCATGGCAACGGATTTTTTTTTTTTTTAAGGTCAGAATGGTTGCTACTAGTAAATGAACCTAGGCATTTCAGCCCATTGATAGATTTTGCAGCTGTCACTTGCCTAGAGGTATTCATTCATATTCTGCCATTCCTTCATAAAACATTAATCACTTACTTTGAGTTAGATGTTGTGTTAGGTGCCTGAAGAAAATTTCTGTGCACCAATGAAGATCAAATTACTTTCAGATGTTGCCACCACCAGATTCTGGAGATCCGCAGGGTGCAAATGAATAATTGGGATTCTTTATGATGAACGAACAATTTTTTTTTCTTCAACAGTTTGACACAGACAACAGGATTTGAGAAAAAACTGAATATTAAAATTTTCATTTTAACCTATGTTCATTAAACGGTTAACAGTTAGAGGCATGTATATCAAGCTTTTACTATTTTTTAGGCATAGTGCCAAGTGCTTCACATTTAATTTAATTTGCACAGCAATCTTAGGGATAGGTTTTATCCGTGTTTTGTAGAAATGAGACTTAGAGAGATTAAGTAACTTGCCCAGTATTACTCGTTAGGAAGCTGGTAGAGCCAGAACTCAAATCCAAGCAGAGTATAAACTCTTATTTTTTGCATGGTTTTCTATGAAGTAGAGATCTTAGTGGGATGAAAGAAAAGTTAGACATTTTATTTTAATGTTTATTCTGGTAAGGCTGTTTTTTACGCAAAACCCAATATTTCATGTGCAGTGTTTCAGTGAATGTGGTACTGATAAAATGGGTAATGTTCTCACCTTGATATCCGAATTTTCTTTGCAGCTCTTACATATAAGAGTAATGTCATTTGGGATTAGGTTGCCTACAACTTATCATTAGAATAACATTTCTAAATACTTTGGCAGAGTTAGAATATGGTGGAATGATTTGGCAGATTGGGTTAAGAGGTAATTATGAGTCAAATTTTGAAGGGCTTTGACTGTTTAAAGAATTTTGAACTTGTCTGAATGCTGTGGTGAACCACGGAAAGATTTTAAACACAGGAGTGACATTTTATCTTTGTTCTTTCGACAGATACCTGATTTCCCTTACAGATGCTGTAGTTGATGTCCGAACATCTAGATACTTAAATATTTTTTACAGTGAATATATTCATTTGTTTCCTATGTAGTTAAGAGACGGCAAGGAAGGCCAGGGTTTAGCTATGGGATGTTGAGTCCTTAGAAGTCTCTGTTTTGTTTTAGTTAAATGTACAACACTAGGCAAGCCACTTAAAATCTGGGATCCAGAGTTTTTTCATCTTTAAAAGTAAAAGCACTTTATAAACTGGAATTCATGGAATGTTTTAGTTATTTCTCAATATTGGTAGTGTAAAATTCTTAATTGCTTTTTTTAGTCATATTTTTCTACTTTAATTTTTTTTTTCTTTCTGAGTAGACTTCACTCCTGTTTTCTTTGTTGGACTTGTGTTTTCATTCATAAGTGTTTCTTAGTAGCTGAGATTGCCTTTAGGGATCTCATGGTCAGTCTTGATGACATTGGGAAATAAATGAAAATTAAGTTTGTTCTAGGGATGGTGATAGTCTAGTGGGAGTGGTGGGCTTTCCTTTGAGAGAAGATTATTATAGGTGATTCTGTGAATTTTGGACAATCTTGAAAGTCGAGGCTTAGAAATTTAGACTTTATTTTATAGGTACTAAACCACAAAAAAAAAAACAAAACCCATTGCCGTCGAGTTGATTCGAACTCATAGCAAACCTACAAGACAGAGTAGAACTGCCCCATAGAGTTTCCAAGGAGTGCCTGGTGGAGTCAAACTGCTGACTTTTTGGTTAGCAGCAGTAGCTCTTAAACACTGTGCCACCAGGGTTTCCTTATTAAAAAAAAAAAAAAAAAAAAAAAACCAGTGCCATCAAGTCAATTCCGACTTATAGCGATCCTATAGGACAGAGTAGAACTGCCTCCATAGAGTTTCCAAGGAGACGTACTAAAAATAGGTACTAGGGATCCATTAAAGACTTTTTGGATAGACTGGTAAAACAATGAAAGGAAGCTGTTTTGTAAAAAAAAGCCAAAAGTAAAGAAATCAGTTATGAAGCTTTTACAACCTGAACTTAATGATGGCAGTGGAAATGGAGAAAAGAATATATGAGAGAGATCTCACAGCAAGAAAAGACACGACATTACAACTAGATCTGTGGTAGGAATGAGGTAAGATGAATGTTAAGATAGTTTAGGTAATTGAAAAAACAATGAGGTGCTGTACATCAGAATTGGTGTTGAGAACCCATTGCAAGCTATTGGGTAATTCTTTTCAATATTTAAAAGACAAAGGTCCTGTCTTCAATTTAGCATGTTGGGAGAGAAGGTTGAATTTGGTGGTGGGCCCGTGGTGAGGATCAGATGCTAAAAGTTAGAACTGAAGTCATGATTGGAGATGGAGATTGGGGAATCATCAGTGGGGTATAAATATTTTATTTGTCTTCGTTCATCATCATATGATAACTTTTTATACTGCATTATTGTACAATGCCATATTGGTTTCTATTGGTAGAGTGTTAGGATTTAAGTTCATAACACAGAAATTGTATATAGTCAAAATTAACTGCAATCACTCTTTTTTTTTTTTAGCTAATCTTGTTGTTTTACCTAATACGAGCTGAATTTATTTCCTACTAAAGTTCAGTTACTGTGCCACAGTCATACACTGTTCCTTGAGCATACCGAGCACCATCGTATCTCTGCTGCTTCCTATTTGCTGTTCCTTCTGCCTTGAAGACCCTTCATGCTGTTATTTGGGTATAATGCCGTCATTTCATTTAGTGTTAGTGAAATTTCACCTTTTTAGAAAGCCTTCTCTAATCACTCTCTGAAATAGATCCCCCTCCTACCACTTTAAGGATTCTTGGTGGTGCAATGGTTAAGCACTTGGCTGCTAACCAAAAGGTTGGTGGTTTGAACCCACCCAGTGGCCCCTCAGGAGACGGGCATGGCAATTGGCTTCTTTAAAGATACCAGCTTAGAAATGCCTATAGGGCATTTCTACTGTCACATGGGTTTGCTAAAAGTTGAAAATTGAGTCCACAGCACACAAACAACAATCTACCACTTTATTTTTTATTAGTATCTATCACTACCTGACATAACGTATTTGTGGTTTTGGTCTTCCTCACTAGAATATAAGCTCCATGAGTGATTATTCATCCCCAGCATTCACAATGGCCATTGGCGTGTAGTAGGTCCCGAGTAAATATGTGTGCAAGCAAGGAGTATTTGATGGATGGATAAGTGGGTAATTTTAGTACTTTATACATATCTTGTAATCTCCTCCTCCTCTTTGTGACCTTGAAACAGCCTCCTAGCCATTAGGCATTCTTCAACCATGGATACTTGCTCTTTGATGGGACAGGCTCCCTAACACTGGTCTAAATACAAGGTCTGGATTTGAGGGCACACACTTAACCTGTGTTTTTTTCCTCTCCAGGTTGACTTTGCTCTCAGTGTGCAGAGTTATCAGTGGTTGTCATCTACACATTTTTCCCTTTTTTTCTTTGATTTTTTTTTTTCTGTGTATAGTGAGTTTGGGGGCAATTGATAAGAGTAGATGAGTGAGAAAGGGGAGAACCTACTATGTTTTAGGCATAAAGGATAGAAATACGAGCAAAGCATGATCCTCGAGCACCAGGAGGGAAGGACATGTAAATATCTGATTAAACTAGTACAGTGTGATAAATCTAATAATAAGGGGAAGTACTAAGCAATGTAGAATCACAGTCTGTGATTCACAAATGATTAATTACCCATTCTTTCTCAGGAGAGTCAGAAGTCATGGAGAGGTGACCTTTGGAGTGGACCCTAAACCATGAATCATTGTTTTTTGGTTGTGTATGGGACGAAAGGGTTGAAAGTGTACGTTGGCTCAAAGAAAGTGTCTGTAGTATGTGTATGGGGGTACTATCTATGGAAAAAGAGGTTCAAGGCACTATAGATAAAACTACAAAGGTAAAAGTATAAACTTCTGGGTTGTGAGGTATCTGGACTTTATTTGATATACCCTGTAAAGCATTTCATATGAGAAGACGATTAATGAAGCCTTTGCATTAATTGAAGCCTAAATGCAGGCAAATGATAGTAATGATGGAGAAGAAGCAATTTAGGAGAGTTTTATAAGACATGTATTTGATGGGATTTGATCAGTTAAGTATGGAAAATTTAAAGATAACTGTTCCTTGCTTGATCAGCTGGGTAATTGGCATTATGAACTAAAATAGGAATTAGGTTCAGAAGGAAAATACTAAAACATTGAGTTTGAATACCTGCCATATCTCAGTAGAAAGATTGAGTTGGAAATTAGAGTTTGGAGCTAAGAGTGTGGTCAGAACCTGAGAAATAACTTGGGAGTCATCATTGCAGTAGATACTGGAAAATGTCTTAAGCAGGGTGTACAGAGAGAGGCATCAACATTAAGTGATGAACAAAGGAAGGGAAAACAATGAAAAATATCAAAGAAGACTAGAATAGTAAGAGAAAACGATAGTGTCCTGGAAGCCACAGAGATATGAGCATTTCCAATTTGGTAAATGGTTGCTGTTGTTGATGTTGTTGTTAGATGCTGTTAAGTTGATTGCAGCTTGTAGCGAGCCTACGTACAATAGAATGAAACACTGCCTAGTCCTGTGCCATCCTCATAATTGTTGTTAGGCTTGAACCCATTGTTGTAGTCACTGTGTCAGTCCATGTCGTTGAAAGTCTTCCTCTTTTTCGCTGACCCTCTACCAAACATGATGTCCTTCACCAGGAGCTGGTCCTTCCTGATAATATGTCTAAAGTATGTGAGACAGCCTTGCCATCCTCACTTCTAAGGAGCATTCTGGCTGTACTTCTTCCGAGACAGATTGGTTTGTTGTTCTAGCAGTCCATGATATAGTCAATATTCTTTACTAGCGTCATAATTCAAAGGCATCATTTTTTCGGTCTTCTTTTGTTCTTCTTTATTCATTGTCCAGCTTTCACATGCATATGAGGTGATTGAAAACACCATGGCTTGGGTCAGGTGCACCTTAGTCCTTTAAAGTGACACCTTTGCTCCGCCCCCCCTATTAATTTTTTATTTTAGATGAAGGTTTATGGAGCAAACTAGCCTCTCATTGAAAAGTTTATACACATACTGTTTTGTGACACTGGTCGCCAACCCCACAACATGTCAACAGTCTCCGCTTCTTGACCTTAGGTTCCCATTTACCATTACTCGTGCCTTCTCGTCCTTGCCCCTGGGCCGGTGTGTCCATTTAGTCTTGTTTTATGGGCCTGCCTAATCTTTGTCTGAATGGTGAACCTCAGGAGTGACTTAATTACTGAGCTAAAAGAGTGTCCAGGGCCATACTCTGTGGGTTTCTCCAGTCCCTGTCAGACCAGACATCTTTGCTTTTTAACATCTTAAAGAGGTCTTTTATAGCAGATTCCCCACAGGGTTAGTTTTACTGTTGTGGCTTGCATATTGCTGTGATGCTAGAAGCTATGCCACTGGTATTTCATATACCTGCAGGCTCACCTGCGGTGGTAAATGGTAGGAGTATCAAATGCTGTGGAGATGTTAAATTGGATGAGGACGGACCAGAGACTACTTTCCTTGGATATTAAAGTTACTGTTAACCAGCCACTCCTTGGGAGAAAGATGTGAAGTCTTCCATAAAGATTTATAGCCTCGGAAACCTGTGGGCAGTTATACCCTGTCCTGTAACATCACTGTGATTCTGAATTGACTCTATGACAGTGGGTTTGGGTTGACCTTTAAAACACAGTTTTTGGTGGAATAGTGAGGACGTATAGACTACTCTTTCAAGATGTTAAAGAGGTAGCTTGACAGGGAGAAAATACCGAGAAAAGATGGATGTTTCAGGATTGTTGAAAATTGAATGTATTTATTGGCCAAGAGGAAGAAGCTAGTGAGATGGAAAGGATGAAGGGAAGTACCTGGAAAGAGTCATCCAGGGGGTGGGAGTTAACCACACAGCTGGACTGTTTAGCTATACAAAGGAATTGTTGTTGTTGGTTGCCATGGAGTCCCTTTTGATTTATGGCAACTTCACCTGTGCAGAGTAGAACTGCTCCATAGGATATTCAAGGCTGTGACTATTCAGAAGCAGATCGCTAGACCTGTCTTCTGAGGTGCCCTTTGGTGGGTTCAAACCACCAACCTTTTGGCTAGTAGTTGAGAGCTTGTTTCCGCCACCCAGGGACTCCTCTTGCAGAGGTATAGAGGAGACGCCTTTTATCTGAGAGAAAAAAAAAAAGTGAAGGAGATTAAAATAGGTAGGTATGTAGATGCTTGGAATGGAGGAAAGTTTGTGACCTTCCATTTCTTGGTGAAATAGATTCAGCCTTCTAATGTGGTTGCCATTTAAAGGTGATTGCCCTGTTGAAAGTAACAGCTGTTAATAAGTGAGAGAATATTTTTCTGCTGTTAAAATTATACTAGTTATCAAAAAGATTTCCAGAGAGGACTGCTCTGCTACATACAGACTGTATGATCTTGGATAAGACATCAGTATTTTTGGACTTCACTTTCTTTTCATGCCTTTGCCTAAATAGATGTTCTCTGAAGTCCCTGCCAGCAGTAAAATGCCTGTGATCCTTTGAATGATGAAGCCGAGTGTATCATCATGAATGAATGTATAAAATGTATGATTTTAACTGTATAAATGTGTGATTTTAGCTGAATGTATAAAATGTACGATTTCCATTCTGTAACTATTGGACTGTATCCAGTCTTCTTACTGTGTTACTAAAATGAGTTATTGCTACATCTTTGAAAGGTCATTGTGGCTTTTTAGTATCTCTTAATGTTAGCTGAAAAAATACTTGGTAGAAGGGTTAGTGCTGAATTGCTCTGGTAGAAAGTACAAAAAGTACTTATCCTTAAGTAAAAATCTTAGGTACATTATAAATATACTTTTTTTGTATGTATTTTTCTTCTCTACTCTTTTATTTCCCATGCTTAGCTGTTGGTTTCTTCATGACAAATGTTTTCTAAAAAATTAAATCATAACAACCCATTGTATAATGTAGAGTCCTCTGTAATCCTTGCTTAGTTTTGGTGTTTATTCTTTCAGATTTTTTTTTCCACGTGTATATATTCCACTTTTAAAAACAAGTATGGTATTATGTTGTACACATGCTTCAGTGCAACTTGCTTTTTTAAATTAAGTAGTAGTTTTTTATACTTTCCATGTCAGTCCATATAGGGTATTAATTGAGATATATGCTATACCTCAGGTTTTTAAATGACTACAGAGTGTTTTCTTGTATCGGTGTATTATTGTTCATGTAGTTTCCTGATGATGGATGTTAGTTTTGTGAGATTTTTCTTCAGTTTTTTGTTATCAAAAGGATGCTGTAGTGACCGTCCTTTTATAAAGATATTTTTGAACATATACATGTCTGCGGGAAAGTTTCCTGGAAATGGAATTGTTAAAGGGAATTTAAGTAATATTTTATTGATTGCCACATCATGCTCCATAAAAGATTTACCATTTTATACCAGACAGTAGCTTGTTTTCCTCATGTCGGGGTTTTCACATCCTGGCCAAAATATTATCAACCTTGGTAATCTTTGTAGTCAGGCTAATAGGCAAAAATATCTTGTAGTTGCTTTATTTTTAAGGTTAAGTATGGTCTCATACTATTAACCTACTTGGATTTTTTTCTGCTTTTGTGTCTTTCTCTTTTTCTGAGAGTTGATTTGTAAGTTTTGTTTTTAATTTCCTGTTGTTTGCTGTAAGTAAATTTTATACTTTTATGTGGCCAGTCTGTTCACCCTTTAAGGCTTCTGGAGTTTGGGTTCTGATTAGACATGCATTCCCTGCCGCTGTTGTTGATTCCAACTCATGGCAATGCCATGTGTGTTGAGTAGAACTGCTCCATAAGGTTTTCAGTGTTGTGTTCAGAAGCAGATTGCCAGGTCTCTCTTCCGAGGCACTTCTGGCAGGTTCGAACTGCCAACCTTTTGGCTAAGTAGTCAAGAGCTTAACCTTTGCACCACCCAGGGACTCTACCACTTTATGAATCTATTGATTTATAAATCAGTAGTTTTTTTGTTTGTTTGTTTTAACTTCACATGTCATCTGGAATTCATTTTGGTATAAGGACGAAGGGGTAATGCAGTTTTCCCTCACTTCTTATTTGTCAGTTACTAGTCAGTGGGGCCCTGATGGTACAGTGGTTAAGCATTTGGCTGCTAGCAGGTGAGCTCTTAACCACTGGCCACCAGGGCGCTCTCAGGTTGGAAGGCATGCAGAATACAACTACGGAAGAGCTGCCTCCCCAGAATAGAAAAAAAAAAAAAAAACCAGTGCTGTCAAAATAGAGTCGATGTTAATGACATAGATGGAGTAAAGCTTTGAGGACCTTCATTTGCTGATATGATTCAAAATGAGAAGAAATGGCTGCAAACATCTGGTAATAATTGGAATGTGGAAAGTATGAAGTATGAATCTAGGAGAATTGGAAGTCATCAAAAATGAAATGGAGTGCATAAAGATCGATATCCTAGGCATTAGTGAGCTGAAATGTACTGGTATTGGCCATTTTGAATTGGACAATAATATGATCTACTATACTAGGAATGACCAGTTGAAGGAATGATTTCAGATTCATCGTCAAAAAGAACATGTCAAGATGTATCCTGAAGTACACTGTCAGTGATAGGATAATTTCCATATGCCTGCAAGGAAGACCACTTAATATGACCATCATTCCAATTTATGCACCAGTGCAGTTCCAATCTACTGCCGGTCCTTGGAAACCCTGTAGGGCAGTTCTACTCTGTCCTATAGGGTCGCTATGAGTTGGAATCGACTTGACGGTAAACAGGTTTGGGATTTTTTTTTTCCAACCTGACACACTCATCTTCTGGCACTATACCAAACAGTGTTCCACTGCTATTCATAAAGTTTCACTGACCAATTTTTTTTAGAAGTGTCTGTCTTAGTCTGGAAACTCTGCCAAAACCTGTTCACCATGGCTGACACTACTTGCATTTGAAATACCGGTGGCACAACTTCCAGCATCATATGCCAAAGATGAGGAAATTGAAAATTTTTTTACAAACTTTTGCAGTCTGAAATTGAGCAAACCTGCAGTCAGGATGCACTGGATAATTACTGGTGATTAGAATACGAAAGTTGGAAACAAAGAAAGGTCAGTACTTGGAAAATATGACCTTGATGATGGAAACGATACCAGCAATTGCATGATAGAATTCTGAAGGACCAACAATTTATTCATTGCAAGTACCTTTTTTCAACAGCATAAATGGCAACTATAAACATGGACCTTGCTGGATGGAATACACAGGAATGAAATTAACTGCATTTGTGGAAAGAGACAATGGAGAAGCTCAGTATCATCAGTCAGAACAAGGTCAGGGGCCAACTGCAGAACAGATCATCAGTTGCTCATATGCAAGTTAAAGTTCAAGCTGAAGAAAATTAGAACAAGTCCATGAGGGTCAAAGTATGACCTTGAGTATATCCCATCTCAATTTAGAGACCGTCTCAAGGATAGATTTGATGCATTGAATACCAGTGACAAAAGACCAGACAAGTTGTAGGATGATATCAGTAATCATACATGAAGAAAGCAAAAGGTCATTAAAAAAACCGGAAAGAAAGAAAAGACCAAAGTGAATGTCAGTAGAGACTCTGAAACTTGCTTTTGAACGTAGAGTAGCTAAAGCAAAAGGAAGAAATGAAGTAAAAGAGCTAAACAGATTTCAAAAGGAGGCTCAATAAGATAAAGTATTATAATGAAATGTGCAAAGACCTGGGGTTAGAAAACAAAAAAGGAAGAACATACTTGGCATTTCTCAAGCTGAATGATGTGAAGAAAAAATTCAAGCCTCAGGTTGCAATACTGAAGGATTCTGTGGGCAAAATATTGAATGATGCAGGAATCATCAAAAGAAGATGAAAGGAATAGACAGAGTCACTGTACCAAGTGGTTGATGTTCAGCCACTTCAGGAGGTAGCATATGATCGAGAACTGATGGTGGTACTGAAGGAAGAAGCCCAAGCTACACTGAAGGTACTGACGAAATACACGGCCCCAGGAATTGACGGAATACCTATTGAGATATTTCAGCAAATGGATGCAATGCTGGAAGAGCTCACTTGTCTATGCCAAGAAATTTGGAAGATAGTTATCTAACCAAATGACTGGAAGGGATTCATATTTGTGTCCATTCCAAAGAAAAGTGGTCCAGTGGAATGCAGAAATTACTGAACAATATCATTTCACACACAAATAAAATTTTGCTGAAGGCAATTCAAAAATGGCTGCAGCAATATATCGGCAGGGAACTGCCAAAAATTCAAGCTTCAGAAAAGGGTGTGAAATGAGGGCTGTCATTGCTGATGTCAGATGGATCTCGTCTGAAACAGAGAATAACAGAAATATGTTTACCTGTGTTTTATTGACTATGCAAAGGCATTTGACTTTGTGGATTATAACAAATTATGGATAACATTGCGAAGAATAGGAAATCTAGAACACTTAATTGTTCTCCTGAGGAACCTCTTCATAGACCAAGAGGAGGTTGTTCAAACAGAACAAGGGGATACTGCATTGTTAAAGTCAGGAGAGGTACATCAGGGTTGTATCCTTTCACCATACTTACTCATTCCATATGTTGAGCAAATAATCCGAAAGCTGGACTGTGCAGAACGTGGCATCAGGATTGGAGGAAGACTGATTAACAATCTGTGATATGCAGGTGACACCGCCTTCCTTGCTGAAAGTGAAGAGGACTTGAAGCACTTATTGATGAAGATCAAAGAATTCAGTATGGATTACACCTCAACATAAAGAAAACAGAAATCCTCACAACTGAACCAATAAACAATATCAAGATAAACAGAAAATATTGAACTTGTCAAGGATTTTGTTTTACTTGGATCCACAGTCAATGCCCATGGAAGCATCAGTCAAGAAACCAAATGATGTATTGCATTGGGCAAATTTGCTGCAAAAACCTCGAAGTGTTAAAAAGCAGAGATGTCACTTTGAGGACTAAGGTGTGCCTGAGCCAAGCCATGGTATTTTCAGTTATCTCATATCATGTGAAAGGTGGACAGTGAATAAGGAAGACTGAAGAATTAATTCCTTTGAATTATGGTGTTGATGAAGAACATTGAATATACCTTGGACTGCCAGAAGAACAAACAAATCTTTTTGGAAGAAGTAGAGCCAGAATGCTTCTTAGAAACAAGGGGTGACACTTCATCTCATGTACTTTGGACGTGTTATCAGAAGGAACCAGTCCCTGGAGTAGGACATTATGCTTGGTAAAGTAGAGGGTCAACGAAAATGAGGAAGACCCTCAATGAGATGGCTTGGTACAGTGGGTGCAGGATTGGGCTCAAATGTGAGGATCGCGAGGATGGTACAGGACTGGGCAATGTTTCTTCGGAACATAGGGTTGCTAAGTCAGAACTGACTCAGGGGCACTTAACAATAACAGGGTTAAGACATATATAATGTTGATCGTACTGTTTGTGGTGGTCGTTGTCTTTCTCTTTGACCTGAAGAGTTTGTAGAACTGGTTTCGATGCTTTTTTCTTTTATTAATTTCCAAATGGCTGAGATTTTGTTTGTCTTTATTAATATTTATTTCCAGTTTTATTGTTTTTTGACCAGAGAATGTGGCATGTACAATTTTGGGGGGAATTTACTGAGATATTTCTAATATACAGTTTGTTTTTGTAAAAGTTCTAGGGGTGTTGAAAAGAAGATAAAATGTATGTATAGATTTAATTATGTGGCAAATAATAGATGACTTTTATCATTTATACTTCCATTCATATCATTGTTTTCAAAATGGAGTCACAAACACTTATTCTGTCATAAAGTCCATTTCTTGGGTCCTGACTAAATGTCAAAAACCAAACCACACTCATTGCCATGAAGTTGATTCTGATTCATACCGATTCTGTAAGGACAGTAGAACTGCCCAATAGGATTTCTAAATTCTTATGAAAGCAGACTACCATACCTTTCTCACGTGGAGCTGGTAGATTCAAAGTGCCAACCTTTCGGTTAGCAAGGAAGCACTTTAACCACTGTGCCATCAGGGCTCTATTATTAAATATGCATATATATTTTTAATAGTATAGAATGAAAAGAAAATTATCAAAGTGTATCACTCATAAACCCGTTGCTGTCCAGTTGATACCGACTCGTAGTGACCCTATAGGACAGAGTGGAACTGCCTCACAGGGTTTCCAAGGAGAGGCTGGTGGATTCGAACTGCTGACCTTTTGGTTAGCAGCCAAGCTGTTTCAGTTCTACCTCTCTGTTTGTCTGTGTATCGGTCCATCTACGTGTTTAGAGTCAGGATCTAAACATTATCTCTTACAGTGGATCACAGTGAAAAAAATTTGAAAAATGGCTGCTAACCGAAAGGTTGGCGATTTGAACCCACCCAGCAGCTCTGCAGGAGGAAAGATCAGACCATCTGCTCCCCTAAAGATTACAGCCTAGGGAAACATACGGGGCAGTTCTACTCTGTCATGTAGGGTTGCTATGACTCAGAAACGGCTTGATGGCACATCACACAACAACATATCTAATTTTGAGCTCTTTACCCTATTAAAAGCTTGCAGAAGAGGGCTAAAGCCTCTTATTTGCCTCGGTTGACTTTTTACCTTCTACTTCATTTCCTTTATTCATTTCATTACTATTGGTGATGGTTGAGATACACAGCAGTTAAATATTTTTACTATAGATATAAATTCTGTTATTAAAAAGTGCCTTTCACAGGTTAACACTTTTGCTTCATCCAGTATTAATAGTATGACTTTCTCCAGTCTGTTGTTCTGGTGATAACCATTCTGAAGGGCAGATATATGAAGTAGTTCAAAGTAACTGCCTTGAAAATCAGTTTCCATGTGAGAGAACTGAACCATGTAGAAGCGGCACATGATTAGAATATAAGTAATGATAGGCTTTTGGCTTCAGGATAGGTGTAAGGGTTTGTGTTCTCTTCCTGCTTTGGGATATTGCTCTTACTTATAGATTCTCAAACTGATTTAGACTGTTGCTGCATGGAGGGCAGTGGCAGTTCATTGTAGAATTCTCGCCTTTCGTGTTGTGGACCTGCGTTCGATTCTCAGGCAGTATACCTCTAGTGTAGCCACCACTCATCAGTCATTGGAGGCTTGCATGTTGCTGTGATGCTGAACAGGCTTCAGCAGAGTTTCCAGAGTAAGACAAACTAGGAAGAAAGGCCTGGTAATCGATTTCTGAAAACCAGCCAGTGAAAATTTTATGTATCACAATGGTTTGATCCCCTGATGAACGGGGACATCATGAGTTAGGGCCAACTCCATTGGCAGCAAACAACAGCATTTTTGTGTGAACTCAAAATCTCCCGGTAGTGATCTTTTGTTTTTGTTTTCAGGTATTCATTGTAGACTTAGATATGAGAATGGGCACAATGCACTGGAAAAACTTGGAATATAAGATCGTCTTCTCTTGTGCTTTCCACTAGTGGGAAGTTTCTTTTGGGATACTCGGTGGAGCCTTAGTGTGTTCTTGCACATACTAATGATGTAGGTCCCCATTATCTTCTATTTTTAAAACATAATGGATGGCCTTTTTTTGTTTTCATAAAAAAGGACAAGCTGCTTTCCGTCATGTTCCCATAGCATTTTATGTCCTCTCGGCAAAAATTATGTATCATAACACAGCTATTTGTGTGCATGGTTATTTATCTTCTGTTAATCTCTTTAAGGCAAGTTGAACTATAACTTTTTTTTTTTTTTTAATGTCCGCCTCTTCCTGGTATAGTGTGTTATAAACACAGAAAGCATTCAGCAAATCTGAGAATTGAATAGCAGCAGATATCTTTCATAATTATTTCTGCTTTTTACTCTTCTTGCCTCTGTTTTTGTATTTTTTTGCTTCTGTCTCCTTTACTTCCAAAATGAATCCCAAATAAATACCTTTTTTCAGCACTATTGTAATTCTGGATTATTGGGTATATTGGAAAGTTGATATTTTATAAACAAGCTTTTACTGTATCCCATTAGTTCTCAAAATGTGATTCATGGATCTTTGAGGGACTCCACAAGGTCAAAACTGCTTCCATAAAATGATTAAGACATTACTTTCCTTTGTCGGTATGTTGATATTTGCACTGATGGGGCAAAAGCAGTCATAGGTAAAACTGCTGAGGCCTTAACAGAAATCAAGGCCAAGCCTCCGAGTGGTTCTGATAGTCATTATATTCTTACAGTTTAACCCAAGAATGTCCTAGATGAAGGAATATAAAGTAATAATTTTATTAAACCCTGTCTGGTGAGTAGATGTCTTTTTAATATTCTATGAAATAAAATGGCAAGTACCCTTTGCTTCATGCTGAAAGACAGTGGGTATCTCAATGGAAAGCATTAACCAATTGCTTTGAGTTGTTAGCTGAACTAGTCTTTTTTTCACAGAACACCATTTTTACTTGAAAGAATACCTGAATTACAAGCTATGGTTATGTAGACATAGGTATTTGGCAGGCAGTTTTTGAAAAGTGAGCAAAGTGTTAAGGAAAACAACTGACAGTGTTTATTGCTGGTGATAAAATTCTAGTTTTTGGAGGAGAACTGGTGTCCACCACTGTGAGTTTGACAACTTCCAGATACTTAAAGATTTTTCTAAAGCGACCAGTGGTTACATTAACAAATGTGATTTTTCAGTATGGTACCATGAAAGGTGTCAGCATTTGGAAGATAGCATTACTCAGTGACCCAATACTTTGCAAATGACCAGTGTACAATGTTATAAAATAATGTGTGTTAAAAGTCCGATAAAGTTCAAGATAGACCAGGGGATTTTAATGTAACAGGGTACCAAAAGTTTATTCATAAATGGTTTTAGATTCCACATTGTAACTAACCTTTAAGAAACTACCACCTATCAAGTTTGGGTTTAGCATCAAAGGAAAATATCCATAGTAATCTGAAAAGGTTATTAAAATAACTCCTTCCTTTTCCACCTGTGTATCTGTGTGAGGCTTGATTGTCTTCATAAACTTAAAATATACTGTAGTAGATTAAATGCAGAAGCAGATATGAGAATCCAGCTGTCTTCTATTAAACCAGAGATTCTCACAAATGTAAAACAACATTAATCTTACTAAATCTGAGGAGAATATAATTCTTTTTCATGAAAATATTAATTACGCTAGCATACAATGAGTTAATTTTTAAAATATTTTCTTAGTTTTTATTTTCTAATATAGTAAATATCAATAGATACAACCCACATAAACAAAAGCTCTTTGGAACCCTCAATTTTTAAGGGTACAGAGGTATCCTGAGTTTAAGAAATGCCGCTGTAACCTGTATTATAGTCCCCACCTCATATTCTAACTACCACTACTGTTAGTTACTTGGCAGTGTGGGGATAAGCTACTAAAAACAAAATTGCTTCCAACCCAGAAAACCTCTCCACAAAAATAGAAGAGGAAGAAAAGTTATATTATTGAGTGTGCTTTAAACCAAAATGTGATGCATCACAGGCAGTCTGCTAAAGAGATGGCAAAGATAGACAGAAACCTTACCCCTTGTGTAGTTAAGAGGGATAGTGGATAAGAGCTATGCTAACCAAAAGATCGACAGTTTGAATCCACCAGGTGCTCCTTGGAAACTGTGGGGCGGTTCTCCTCTGTCCTACAGGGTCACTATGAGTTGCACTAGATGTCAGCGGGTTTGGTTTTTGTTGTTACTGTTCTTAGTGAAGTAGATATAACCCATTACATTCATGTTTAAGATAAAATTGCTAATTTCCTCCCAGGAAACTAGGAGTAAAAACTAGGAGTAAAAAAAGGCTGTGATATTCCTTCATGATTACGTTTCAAAAGAGATGAGTCCCAAGTCCTTGAGGAAAAATCCTTGGTGTACCTACTTTTCAAAGAACAGAGAAAGACCTTACAATTACAAATTACCAAAAGTGAATTCTGGACAGGGGAGTCTCTTCTCTTATTTTCAGCAGGGAAAATTAAAACCTCTTGTTTTCAATTTCTGTTTGTCCTTACACCAGTCAGGCTGTGGTGATGCCACTTGGTTTAGTGCAGTTACACATGTTTAGATGGAAGGTAGGCGTCCCTGGGTGGCGCAGGCAACCCTCGCTGGCTGCTATCCAGAAAGGAGGTGGTTTGATTCTACCCAGAGGCACCTCAGAAGAAAGGCCTGGCGATCTACGTCCAAATAATCAACCATTGAAAACCCTGTGAAGCACAGCTCTACTCTGACCCAAATGGGGTATCCATGAGTCAGAATTGATCCCATGCAACTGGTTAGTTCTTTTACGTATATTACATATCCAGAAAAAGCTCTTAAGTAACTGACTGCATGATGGAGAATAAAACTGTATTCTTTTTCTGTTCTGTTAACTAGGCACACTAAGAATTAATTAAAAAAAAAAAATTGGTATATTTTTACCATGCATCTTTTATTATCTGTGTAAAATAAGGGAAGGAGATCAAAGAAAAGGTAAATGTATAATGAGATTCAGGAAACCCTAGTTTTCCTAACCCTCACTAATAGAATTCTTAGACCCACCCACCCCCCCCGTAGGCATTTAAATGAGTATTTTTTAAAAGGTTATTCTTTATTTTGAGTAAAGAGACATTTTTAAGAAATGTGGACAATCCAAATCATTTCTCATATTTCTCCTAAAATGTTATTAAAGTGTTTAACTGATATGCATCAGCTTTGGATAAAAATTTTGTGCAGTTAAGATCTAAATATTTAGTTTTATATGACTTTATATCAGAAACCCTTTGTAAAACAGTCTGTAGTACCTTTATACTTATTTTACAAGAGTTGGACTATACTTTTATTAGTTTGCATAATTATCAGAATTGGCAGGTGCCTTCAGAAAGAAAATTTTTTTTTCACTTTGATGGAGCCCCAGTGGCGCAGTGGCTAAGAGCTCGGGCTACTGACCAAAAGGTCAGCAATTCGAATCTACCACCTGCTCCTTGGAGGCCCTATGGGGAAGTCCTGTTTTGTCCTGTAGGGTCGCTATGAGTCGACAGCAGCAAGCCTGGTTTTGGATTTTATTTTATTTTACTGACAGTTAACATAGCTGTGATTTGTTCCAGTGCAGAGTTCTTCACTTAGGACACATTCAACAAATATAAAATTGTTCTTTTGGAAAAAATGTGAAAATTGCTTTTCAATTTTGTTGCTTGGACTACTTTGTAGGGAGTGAGAAATGTCCCTGTCTTAGTGTCCTCCAGAGCAAACAGTAGTTATGTAGTTGATTAATGTTATTTGCAGACATGGCTCTTCAACTTCATAGCAATGATCGCTATAGTTTTGTCACAGTTACAGGAGGCTAAGAGCCTTGGATTTCAGTAGGACTTTGGGCAAGTTGCTTTCTCTCTCTAAACCTTAGTTTATCTATAAAATGATGATCTATAATGTGTGCTCCAAGAGTTACTGTGAGGAATAAATGTTTGTGTTTTACTTGGGGCCTTGATACAGATCTTGAGAGTAGTTAATAGTAGCCATGGTTTTTCTAATTGGTACCTTTGGAATGGAGATTCATTCTGGCCATTGCTTTTTAAAATACAAAATACTCGTTAGACCAGGGCAGTAGCTGTTTTAATCTGATCTCTGCCACTTAGGAGCTAGAAGACTGAATGGCGGTTTTTATTAGGAGAATAATTCTGGAAGTCACCCCTTAGAGATGGAGGAGACACTGGTATAATACTTTACTGACCTGTTTTGGACAGCTCGAAGATACCCAGGTTCACATAATAGCTAATGTTTATTAGATACTGGCTCTGTGCCAGTTACTGAACTAAATGCTTTGTATGCATTATCTGATTTTATATGCATGTTAGTGCTGATTTTTGGCATCTTTCTTTTTTATTTTACAAATGAGGACATTCAGGCTTAGAGAGGTTAAGTAACTAAGGGACAGGATTGAAACCTAAGTTTTTGGGCTCTCCCTGGTGGCATAGTGGTTAAGTGCTATGGCTGCTAACGAAGAGGTCAGCAGCTCGAATCTGCCAGATGCTTCTCGGAAACTCTATGGGGCAGTTCTAGTCTGTCCTATAGGGTCACTATGAGTTGGAATATACTCGACGGCAGTGGTTTTGGTTTAGAGCCCATGTTCTGTTAGATAAGAACTGAGTAAAAAACTGAGTAGCTACTAGGAAATTAAAGCACAGAAAGAAAACAAGTAGAATATAAAAACACAAACCCCATTCTATTTTGCAGTTTTTGCTAAGGTCTTGCTAGTAAACAGTGTGTGAAACAGAAAATCGTCTAACACCAGCCCTGACTGACTATTCTTTTTTTTCAAGTGGTGGGATTTTTGGTTTAGAATGGAAACAGTAAATAAAGTTAGAGTTTTGGGAATATGATTGTAATTATCAAAATGAAATTTATTTATTTTGTTCTCAATTTGCTCAAAATGCTTTTAACCTTCTTTTTCTTTTGCAGAAGACTCTAGTGTTCCAGAAACTCCAGAAGATGAAAGAAAAGCAAGTATATCATATTTCAAGAATCAAAGAGGAATACAGTATATTGATTTGTCTTCTGATAGTGAAGATGTTGTTTCCCCAAACTGTTCCAGTACAGTTCAAGAGAAAAAATTCAGCAAAGATACAGTGATTATAGTGTAAGCTGCTAAATGACAGATTCATTCTGTTTGCATGTGTAGGAGATTTTTCAAGAAGGAATTACTTAATTTTAGTATTTCGGTGACATCTGTTTTTTTGCCGTTTTTGGTTATCTCTTTCCCTCAGAACTTAGAGATATAGACAAGTAAGATATAGCTTTGTTTTGTTTGCCAGATAATTGTGGTTTTCATTGAAAAGTTTAATGAGACTAGAAATTTAAGTTTTTAAGCCGTCCATAGAGAGGGAAATTACTTTAACAGCTATCTTTGATAATTTATAACTGCTCTGTGGTTTCTTCTTGAGTCCATGAGTCAAATTATATTATATTTATCGGGTGCATTCTGTGAGCTAGGCACTGCATTATGATTAGAAATACAGCGATGAATAAATCAGCCCCAAATCCCTGCCCTCATGGGGTCTATATTTTAATAGTTCAGGTAGAAAGACAGTAAACAAGTAACACCATGTAGTGTATCAAATGATGTTTTATAGGCAAAAGAGAAGGGAAATAAAAAGTTTAGGGCCAGGGTGGGAGCATGATTTCTAAAGAGCACCATTGGAAAAGGCTTCATTGAAAAGATGATGCTTGAGCAAAACCTAAGGAGGGTAAAAACGTGAACCATGGGGATATGTGGGGAAAGAATATTCCAGGCATTAGGAATGGCACTCTCAGTGACCCTGAGGTGGTATTCTGCCTGATGTTTTTGAGGAAAGTGAGAGGCAAATAATGCGGAGTAAAGGACCTGAGTTTACAGAGGTAAGGGGGTCAGGTGAGTTAGGAGCTTAATCATGTTAGGCCCATAGGCTTATTTGGCTCTTTATTGTGAATGAAATGGAAAGCTGAAGGAGAGTTTTGAGCAGAGGAGTAAAATCTGACAGATTTTTAAAAGGTCAGGCTGTAGAGGAACAGGAGTAGAACCAGGAATACTGTTAACAATACCGCAGGCAAGAAATGATGGAGGCTTAGACCAGGTTAGTACCTTTGGAAGTGGTAAGAAGTGGTTAGATTCCAGATATACTTAAAATATAGAGCAGAGGATTTGTTGATGGATTTGATGTGAGGTGGAAGAGGAATAAATCGAGGATGACTTGCAAGTTTTTGGCTTGAGCAACTGGAAGAATGGATTTACCATTTACTGCGATACGGAAAACGGTTTTGGGTGTGGGTAGTGGAACACTTTTAGAAAGGAACATCAGCAATTCAATTTTCAACATGTTGTGATTAAGAAGACTTTAGACATCTAAATCATCATGTCGGGTAGGTAATTGAATTTGTGAGAGTTGAGTTCTGGGAAGAAGTCTAAATTACATTTATTAATTTGTGAGTCCTCAGAGTATAGATTTGCTCTTTAAAGCCATATGATTAGATGAAATCACCAAAGGCCACTAATATGGCTAGAGAAGAGACGATACCTTGACTGAAGGACTTAGCCCATGAGAACTCTAGGTTTTAGGATCGAGGAGATGAGAAGAAACCTGTAGAAATTTCTGAGAAGGAACAGTCATTTAGGTAAGGAGAAAATCAAAAGATTGTGTTGTTTTCTAGAAACTTATGTAGTTGTTGCCGTTGACTCTGAAATGAAAAATAGTGAAGATCCTGCGTGGTTAATTCCTGAGGAAAATTAACATAATTTCAGCTTTTTTTTTTTTTTCCTTTTTTCATTGTGCTTTAAGCGAAAGCTTATAGTTCAAGTTAGTTTCTCATACAAAAATTTATGCACACTTTGTTATATGACCCTAGTTTGCTTTCCCTGTAATGTGATAGCACACTCTGCATTTCTCATGTCCATTCAAACAGCTCCTGTCCCTTTCTGCCTTCTCATCTTGCCTCTGGACAGGAGCTGCCCATTTAGTCTCATGTATCTACTTGAGCTAAGACACACAGTCCTCACGAGTATCATTTTATGTCTTAAAGTCCAGTCTAATCTTTGTCTAATTTCAGCTTTTCAAAAAATTTTGCAAAAACAATATAATCAGCTTACTCCCTGTTGCTAACATTTCCCCACATTTGCTTTATCACATTCTTCATAAATAATAATAGTTGTTGAGCCCTTTGCCTCTAATATTTTACCGTCTGTCTTTGAAGAACAAGGACATTAGTTCTTGTACATAACCACTGAGTGATATTTATTTCAAATTCAGAAATTACCAATTAACATTGGTACAAAACTTTTATTTAATATACTGTCCATATTTAAGTTTTATCAATTATCCTGATAACATCCTTACAGCTGTGCTGCTCAAAGTACTGGTTTGTAAATAAGGAATGTTCCCTAAAATGTAAATCAACATACTGCTTCCTTCACTGAGAAAGTGTTAGAATGGCAAAAAAAAAAAAAAAATGAAGTTTGCTGAACTAAGCTATATGCTTAGGAAAGAAGCTGTGTTACCTTTGGGTACAAGCTTCTTTTCTTGGCATAGACAGATAACAGAGTCTGAGGGCTAGTAGTCAGCCTTTGGACCACATTTTGAGTAGTACTTCTTTAAAGTAATTTTTTATTCCCCAAGATTCAGTCCTGGGTCATATATTGCATTTACATTTTCACGTCTTTATAGTCCCTAATCTGTTCTGTTGTGCGTAGTCACTATGAGTTGGAACCGACTCAACAGCACCTAACAAGAACGATAATCTGAAACTGTTTCTTAGCCTATTTTAGGTTCTCTTGAAAAGAACAGGCCTTTTTTAAAAAAAAAAAATTTTAAGGATGTCTCTTAATGTGGGTCTGCGTGGTATTTCTTCCTGATTAGATTCAGGGTAAGTGGCACGAATACTACATAAATGCATAAATGATCTTGTGTCCTCAGTGTGCCATATCAGGAGACACACGATATCCATTTGTCCCATTATTGGTGAAGTTAACTTTCATCACTCAGTTAACATGGTCCTTGCAGGTTTCTCTCCCCTAAAGTTACCATTTTTCCCTTTTTTTTTTTTTTTAATGATTAAGTAATCTGTGGGGAGATGATTTGAGACTGAATTACAATCCTATTCACCAGCATACTTTTACCCAGAAGTTTTAGGATCCATTAATGATTGTTGCCTAACTCAGTTTATTACTATCATAGTTGCAAAATGGTGGTATTCTAACTGGAATTCTTTGTACTTTTATTATGTGGTATTCTGTTGGAAAGAAGACCTTTAACATTTCTCCCTATTTATTTATTTAGCTTCTTGTGATACTTTTTGTTTTTCTTTTATATATCTTTTTGTTTCTTATTTGAAAAAATAGCACACTATATATACACACATTTGTTCTTTGTTCATTTAGCAGTGTACTCTGGAAACCACTTAATAGCAGTTCATAGAAATCTTTTATTCTCCATAGTACCACACTGTGTGAACATTCCATAGTTTATATCCCCTATATGTGGGCATTTTGATTGTCAGGGTTTCTTAACCTTGGCAGTGTTGACAGTTTGGGCCAGATAATTCTTTATTGTGGAAGGCTATACTGTACATTGTAGGATGTTTAGCAGCATCCCTGACCTCTGCCCACTAGATGCCAGTTGCATCCTCTGTATTGTGGCAGATGTCTACAGACATTGCCAAATGTCCTCTGGGGGCAAAATCTCCTCTAGTTGAAAACCACTGATGTATGTATTAGTCAGAAACTCTGGCAGTTGATGACACCCCCCAGGAGGCATTTATAGATGAGAAAAAGCTATACCAAATCCTAGCTAACAATGGCATTTCAAGAGTTGAGTAAAGGAAGAAGAGCTTGCTGTAAAAAATGAGGAGGACAGGCCTGAGAAGTGAAAGTAAAATCAGAAATAATAATGCTATAGAACCCATGGAGTTGGAGTGGGGCAACATTTTAAAGGAGCTATTTGTCAATAATGTGTGGAACCACGGAGGAAAACTTAGATAAGCAGTGAAAAGTTTTCATCAGATCTGGCGGCTTAAAGGATATTATCGTCTTACTGAGACTACTTTCACTGAAGTAGTAAGGTAGAAGGTATAAAACAGTGAGTTTGGACCTATATAAAAAAAAACCCACTGCCATCGAGTCGATTCTGACTCATAGCGACCCTGTAGGACAGAGTAGAACTGCCCCATAGAGTTTCCAAGGAGCACCTGGTGGATTCGAACTGCTGACCTCTTGGTTAGCAGCCATAGCACTTAACCACTACGCCACCAGGGTTACCCATGGGAACTATAAAGAAAATGAAAAAATAGAAATTCAAAGTCTCAAAAAATTTGCAAAAGAAAGAAGATTTTTTTTTTTTTTTTTTTTTGCTGCTGTGTCCACAGTGCCTGTAACACCTGGCATGTTGAACTAATTAATGAATGTAGCCATGAGCACATTGTACTCAAGGGAGGAAGAGCTTATGGATAGAGAAAAGTTTCAGGCAATAATGTAGTATCCTGTAAGAAGTGGAAAGGGCTAGAATTACTTAGCACTGACAGGTGACTTAGCTGTCAAGGAACTGCTTCACTTGAGACTGAATAAGATGAACCCAAAACTGGTCAACTTTTGTTGTTGTAGTTTTTTTTTTTTTAATTCTTAAAGTTTTAAGCTTATAAGAAAATAGAGCAGTGTATAATGAACACCCATATACTTATCACCCTCATTAATAATTACTAACATTTTTTCTTGTGTCATCTGATTATTGGATGAAGTATTTTAAAGTAAATTACAGATATCCCAACATGTCTCCTCTTAATACCTGGGTTTGTATGCCATCTCCTTTCCAAATAATCACAATATCATCATCAATAAACAATTCTCTAATATCACCCAATTACCAGATTCCCAGTTCATACTCAGATTGCACGTTTTGTTGCTAGTTTTTGAAACTAGGGTCCAAACGAGGTACATTCATTCATTGTATTCGGATGTTATGACTCTTCGTTCTCTTTTAATCTCTAACAGTCTGCTCTCCCCATCCTGTTCCCTCTTTCTTTGCTTTTTAAAGAGATCAGGTCAGTTGTCTTTAAGAAAATAGATTTTTCTGACTTTGCTCTATCACTTGTGTTTCTGTAAACTGGAAGTTAAATCTAAGGCATGGTAAGATTCATGGTCAACATATTGTATCAGGAAGCACTTATTACATCAAGAAGTATGTCAAGTTTGTCCTTTGATAAAAGTTCCTAAGACTGATCACTGGGTTAAGGTTGTGACAGCTAGAAAGACTTTTGAAAGTGGTTCTCCAGAGCAGGGATTATAAGGGATTCTAACCTGAATACTTTAATTTCTTTGGTGAACTAAGAGTAGTGAAGTGTAGGGTAAGATTTCAGAGATGAGTGCATCAGGAACGGGAAGTCTCGTGTATTGGGAGGGGAGACGCATGTAATTGTCTTCAAATATTTGAAGAATGAACACAGTGAAAAAAGGAGATACTCATTTTTACTTTGTTACGTTAGAGCAGTTTCTCAGAGCAAGGTTCAAGAAGTCACCTAGGAGCTTGTTAAAATATATATTTCTGATTTTGGGGAATCTGCTTTTAAATGTTTTCAGGTCTTAGGCATAACCAGTACCCTAAAGGGCACGACCAAACTTACATGAATGGATATAGAAAAGCTGTTTCAGCAGATTGTGGGTATGTCCAAGAGTTAGAGTTGTTCAGAAATAGGTCTAGCTGCATCGCAGTCTGTATTCTAGGAATATACGTAACTGTCTTCCCACCTGGCTTTCTTTTTGTAATCTTTATAACTTCTTATTGTACAGTTCTAGTTCTGACTTCCAGAATCTACCATGTTAGAAAACCAAATTTTCAAAATGAGATTTTTGTTGTTGTTTGGGGAATAAATGAGTAAAATTTGATACAAAGTTTGTTGTTTTATATAGGATAAACATATAAAGTAAATGAGATTTATAGTTAGTTGTTAGAAAATAAATGCTCTCTGTTTGCTGAGGAAATGTTTCATCCCTGGCAGAGATTCTGATATTGAATTGAACTATTCCAATTTTAATATTTAGATCCCTATCACTTAGGTAGGCTATGAAAATTGTTTTACTTTGTATCAATGTAGGTTATCACTGTACGCTTCATAATTTCTCAGGAGCTACATTATACACTCTTTGATATGCAGAGCATAGGTGAAAGAAGCGTAAGAGAAGAAGGTGGGTATGCAATAAATGTGTAGTGATCTTAACAAAATAAATGACAGGTAATTCCCCTGGCTGCCCTGTTCTGTCCAAGTCCACATAATTTGAGATATTTGTAAAGCATGCTGACTTTGGGAATGTAGATTTATATACATAACCATACAGAAATGAAAAAAGTTCTTTTACCCTTTTAATGAGTGTAGATTACATTTAATATTGAAAGGAGCTAGAGATTTTCTGTATTATATGTGCTGCATATACAGAGAGTATTAGTAACAGTAGTACATTTATAATGTCGGGTTTTTGTTCTGGAAATATTTTAGTTCTGAGCCATCTGAAGATGAAGATTCCCAAGGCCATCCTACCATGGCAGGTAGAAAGAATGATATCTCAGAATTGGAAGCTCTTTCGGAATTGGAAGACCTTAAAGATGCTAAACTTCAGACCTTGAAGGAACTTTTTCCGCAGAGAAGTGACAACGATTTACTTAAGGTTATACCCTTTATGGTGATTGACTATAGTGGTTGTACTGATGTATCCAGTGCTATAGTTAGTGGATTGTCATTTTTCTAAAGCTGTATTATATTTGAAGATAATTATTAACTATTATGTAATAAAAAGGTAAATGCCAGAGATTAACTTGGTGAGAATCTTAACTCATTAATTTATCCACCTGTAAATGATATAATAATTTGAGCTTCAGTAGCTCATACCAGTTTGTGAGGTTTGTTTGTGTGTACTTGAGTGGTTCTGAAATGAGGAGCCCTGCAGCGTCCACTGGAAACACTTGGAAATGTCAGAGAGCTTTTTTCCTCCATAAAAACAAGTGGTCACTGTTGGCATTTAGTACCTTGGGGCCAGGGATACTAAAACACCTTAAATACTGAGAAGGTCCTGCATAATAAACAGATGAAAATATCCTGCCGATGACAGTCTTGCTGAGAAACGTCAGTTTAACTACAGAAACGAAATAAGCTACTATAGTTGGAATATGTAATGTTTGATTTATAATAGGTGATTCTTGTTATAAGAGCAAGTAAAAACTGACTTTTCAATTAAATTTTAGATAGAAAATAAATCTGTGAAGAATAATAGTTCACCCCTAGGTCTGCTACTTATTATTTGAATGATCTTAAGGGAGTAATTTAATTTGCAGGTTTAGTTTTTTTCACCTTGTATTTATCAACGCCAGCAACAAGCCCCAACAGCAACAATCCATGCCCTGTCAGCCCCCACCCCAATCTGAGGTTTAAGAGTTAAGCATATCTGCATGGGTTAGACAGGTAACTTTGAAGTGGTGACACTGACATAGGGTAGTACATAACATAGCCCTTTCTAAAAGGAGTGGTTGCTGGTCAGCTCTAGCTGGATGTAGCCATGTGGGTTGTTTAACTTGTTACCAGATATTCAGATTTTCAAATGAATTGAAAAGCTGGATTTTTATTTAATGTTTGTAACCAGTTTATTTAACAGTTTTTTTGCTGCATGATTCCTGGTGGTGCAGTGGTTAAGCGCTCAGCTGCTAACTGAAATATCTGCAGTTGAAACTTACCAGCTACTTCATGGGAGAAAGATGTGGCAGTCTTCGTCCGTAAAGATTTACAGTCTTGGAAACTCTGTGAGGCAGTTCTACCCTGTCCTATAGTGTCCCTGTGAGTCAGAATCTACTCAACAGCAACAGGTTTGGTTTTGTTATTGCAATATAATTTACATACCATAAAGATCACCCGTCCAAAGATAATAATTCAATATGTTGAGTATATTTACAAAGTTGTGCAACCATCACCATAATCTAACTTTAGAATGTCTTCGTTATCTCAAAAAGAAGCCTTGAAACGCATTTCCCTCCCTCTCGCTCCTCCCCCCCCCAAAAAAAACCTCATTGCCATTGAGTCTATTCTGACTCATAGTGACCATATACAATAGAGTAGAACTGCCCACAGGGTTTCTAGGGAAGCAGACTGCCACATCTTTCTACTCTAGAGCTGGTAATGGGTTCAAACCACTCACCTTTTGGTTAGCATTGTGCCACCAGGGCTCCTCTCTTAGCCTTAGGCAATCACTGATCTACATTCTGTGTTTATAGATGTGACTGTTTTGGACATTTCATTTAATGGGATCACACAATATGTGATCTTTTGTGACTGGCTTCTTTCGCTTAGTATAAGATTTCAATGTTCATCTGTGTTGTAGCATCTATTCATTCCTTGTAATGGTAACTAAAGAATAAAAAACAAAAACACCGTTCAAGCCAAACAACATACCTGTGAACCAGAGGTGGTCTTGGGGCTTAGAGTTTGAACTCTAAAGTGTAGATTAAGTTACTCCCATTTTTCTATGTTATTTTTTAATATGAATTGACTTTTTTTTTTCCAAAATAATTTTTGGGAATCTTACTATTAGTGAAATAAAACTACAGTGATATATTGAGTCTACGTTTTCCCCTGCCAGCAGTGTTACTTGCTTGCTGATGTGATTTTTTTTTTTTCTCCACAAAGAAGAAAAAGAAATGTGGCCACAAGTATTTACTCCCAGTGTTAGAACACGGTAGTAAGAAAAGAGCTGCCAAAGAATAAACATGGTGGAGTAACAAAATATTCATCATGAAAGAACAGGTCTCATTGAAAAGCTTTACCTTGCTTGCCAGGTTTTCATATTAGTTCATTAGCATTTTTCTTTCTCTGGAAATGTTCTTCTCTAATTTTTAATTTCAGTGGGAAAATAGAATTGATACACAGAATTTTTCTGAATGTTTCATTAACCGGTATCTGTAATTGTGAGAATTTAGCATATCGTTTACTTCAAAGTAAAACACCTTCTTGAAATAATCTGTATTTCAAGTGATCCCCATCAGTTCAGGGGATTTTAAAGTAACATTTACAAATTAGTTTATGAAGATTTTTGGACCCATAGAAAAGAATTCAAGAAGTTATGAAATATAAATTTAGTCCTAGGCTTGATGAGAATGTGGTATTTTGAAAAATGAGAGGCGATTATAGGACATCTGAGGATCTAGGATTTTGAAAAGTAGCATAGATGAGAGCACTCTCATATTTGATTTGAAACTTTTTTTAATTGTGGTAAAATGCACATAATAAAACATTTGCCATTTAGCCTTGTTTACGAGTACTGTTTACTGATGAGGCTATTTATTTAATACAGAAATAACTTTTAAAAAGTAAGATCTTTTTAAAATGAGTAACTCATTGGAAATATGGGAAACTAGCAACAGAAAAGTATGGGATGTTTAGTTTTTTCTGAGGTCTGAAATGCTTACAGACAATATAAAAACAATATATTGAAAATTATGTAAGTAATCTGACTATATTTTTGAAAAAACTCTCCTCTTGAGAAGTATTAAATAAAAAATGAGAGCAGAATTGTGCCCCCCCCCCACCCCCAAATAGGAATATAAATGTCAGCTTCCCTTACTGTCTCTCTGTGTCTTGTCTTTGTGTCTTTCTGTCTCTGTCTCTTGTGGACATACACAGTGTCTGGACATACAAGTTTCTAAGGCTTCAGTGTAAAAGCCTTATAATTAACAACAGAAACCTTGAATATACCGTATATGTTTTATTATGTTTTCAATTTTTCTTTATACGAGTGATGAGCACATCTCATACATTTTAATATGCTTAGATAAATTTTAGATAAATCAGGTTTTCTGAAATTTTATTTTAGGATTTAAACTATTACACAAGTGTTTTCCTACCCTCTGCATACACAGATTTCACTCACCTTGTACGTATTTAATATATTTGTTCTTAAATATCTGAATAACTTAGTAAGACAATTCTTAAAGTGTTATTTTTAAAACAATCTTTTCTCATTGATAGTTGATTGAATCAACAAGCACCATGGATGGAGCAATTGCTGCTGCCTTGCTGATGTTTGGTGATGCAGGTATGCCTGACTTAGTCTCAAACCATGTTCATTTATATAATAATATTTTCAGTATTGCTGTACGATTTCCCAAGCACATTCATGAATTTTTACAGGAACCTTTGAATTATTTTAGATGAAGAAAGTAAAGCTTAAGAAGATTAATTTACTTACCTGAGGTCATGTAGCTATTTGGGGACCAGGTCATTTAAGTTGATTTTTTTTCCAGAAAAAAACATAATAGCAGCTGAGCTGTGTCGGACGCGTTATTTACGTGGGCTCATTATTTGTGAAAATACGGTATACCTGTAGGCAAAACTTTTGTGTGACAGTGATCCTGTTTCCCTGCTGTTGTGTAATCGTTTTGTTTTTTATATTAAACATCTTCTCTCATGTCATTTTATTTTTTTAAATTTACCTGATTCTTTATGACAATGGCATTTTATGGGTGTATCCTAATTTTTTAAAACCTTGTTCATGAACATTTTGACTTTTTGATAAAATTTTTGTATGTATACCCAAGCAAATATTTTCTTATCAGTTCCATGGAAAAAAATCATAGAAAAGCAATTGCTGGACGAAAAGATGTTTACATTTAAAATTTTGAGATATAAATATAGAAAGACAGTAAGTAATTCATAATGTTTAAATATGACTGCTCATGGCCTTGCTAGGACTGGCCATTTACTACTTTTTTAAATCTTTGATGATCTGAAAATAGTTTTTTTTTGTTTTATTTTGCCTGTCTTTAATTATTAACAAGGTTAAACATCTTTTCATTTTTTTCTGCTGCTCTGTTTATGGTCTTTGAGTATCACGGTTTTATTTAATAGTAAGTTTAGATGGAGTTTCTTTTTATCTAGTGTGTAAGGTGCAGCCCTAACTTATGTGTTTTTTACCCTGAAATTGATAGTGCGTGCTCCCAATAAGGGATGAAAATTCATTAAATTGATAGTTTAGACGTGCTACTTAGGATGTTAACTTGTTCTCTTCTATAAGCTTAATATTGGTGACTATAAGCAGAATAGATTTAGATGTGGATAGCTAAGTGTTGTGTGCGCTTATGTAAGCTTATATACTACGATTTTGGTTTTGCATTTTCTCCCATGTTTACTCATTAATTGCAGATTTTTAACCGTGTATACATGTTACATCCGTGTGAAAATTTGGTGCCATAATGTTAACAGAAAAGGATGTATAAGCAGATGTTTAACACTGACAAAAACAAAGCTTTAATTCTTTTTAAGAAAAAAATATGTCTACTTGACTTGGCATAAATCATCTAGTTTGTTGCTTTTTTCAAACAGAATATTATTAACAATCCTTACCTAACCCCAACAAATCTGTGGGTGGCAGTGGACAGCAGTGGTTGTATTTCCCCCTTTTTAAAGTGGATGCTGTAAATTGTTAGCGTATGTAGAATGCTTATTTACTTTATGAAACAGATCTGGAGAAAAAATAAGTATTGATACTGATAATTATACAGGTACTGTATTTGCAAGTGTTAATGGCACCACTTTTATGTAGTAGCCATATTATGAAATTTTTAAGCTTAAATTTATAAAGCTGTCGTGTACGTATGTGTTTTGAATATTATATTTCTACAAATTTTATTCTAAGTGCATAATTAGGGTGGTTGTTTGTTATGTGTCATCAAGTCTATTCCCACTCATGGCGAACCTATAGGACACAACAGAACTACCCCATGGGGTTTCCTAGGCTGTAATCTTTATGGGAGCAGATTACCAAGTCTTTTTTTTTAATCCTGTGAAGCTGCTGGTGAGTTCAAACCTCTGACATTGCGGTTAGTAGCTAAGCACTTAACCCATGTGCCGCCAGGGTTCCTTCATAATTGGGGTACTGATATAATAAGTGTTGAAATCATGAACCTTTTTTTAGCTTTAGCAAGTGCTTTCATATTAGCACAGCAATGTGTCTAAGTAATTTGCTCTCTGAAAGTGGGGAAAAAAAAAACGAAGCGCATTTCCATCTAGTCAGTTCCTACTCATAGCAACCCTATAGGACAGAGTAGAACCTGCCCCATAGGGTTTCCAAGGAGTAGCTGGTAGATTTGAATTGCCGACCTTTTGGTTAGCAGCTGAGCTCTTAACCACTGCGCCACCAGGCTCCCCGAAAGGGAAAGTGTTTAAGAAATATATGTGAAGTATGTATATAACATGGCTTTTTTAAAGAAATATTTTTGTTATTGTTGGGAATATGCACAGCAGAAGGTTTGCCAGTTCAGCAGTTTCTACTTGTACAGTTTAGTAATATAGATTACATTCTTTGAGTTATGCACCATCCTCACCTTCCTTTTCTGGGGTTTTCCTCCTGCGTTAACATAAACTCACTGCCTCCTAAATTTCTTATGTAATCTTTCAAGTTGCTGTTGTCAGTTTGATCATATATAGATAGATCTTAAAAGAGCATAGTGCTCAAGGCAAACATTCTTTACTTGTTAAGCTAAAATAAACTACTGAAGACTTCAAGGGATATTATTGGTTTAAATTTTAAACATTATCTCAGGGCAGTAGTTTCAGGGGTTCATCCAGCTGCCATGCCTCCAGGAATGCTGGATTCTACGAGAATAGGAAATTCTGTTCTGCATTTTCCCCTTTTTATCCTGCTGCTTCTAGTAGTGTCTTTGATGAAAATGTTCAATAATGGTAGCTGGGCATAGTCCAGTTCTTTTGGTCTCATAGCAAAGGAAGCAATTGTTCATGGAAACAATTAGCCACACATCCCATTTCCTCCTCCTATTCTTGTTTCTCCAGGAGAATAGAGACCAATTGTTTTGCCATGAGCCTCTTGCAAGCTTTTAAGACTCCAGGCACTAGCAAGGAACTGGGAGGTAGAACAGAAGCCTTAAACAGATTATTAGGCCAGTTAACTGGAATGTCCCATGAAACCATAACCCTAAACCTGGAAACCAAATCCCATAAGTGTTCGGTTGTACATAAGCAGCCACAGCCAAACCAAACCAAACCCAGTGCCGTCAAGTCGATTCCAACTCATAGCAACCCTATAGGGCAGAGTAGAACTGCCCCGTAGAGTTTCCAAGGAGCGCCTGGCGGATTTGAACTGCCGACCCTTGGGTTAGCAGCTGTAGCACTTAGCCACTACACACCAGGGTTTCCCAAGCAGCCACGGCAGGTATTCATTTTTGGGGGGGTGAGGGAAGGATTGGTGTAACATGGTTTCTTAAGATCATGTAGATTTTTTTCTGTTTCATTCTAGAATATGCAGATTTCTTGTTACTGTTAGGCTCTCTTGTTTTTAGGTTAAGAGTAATAATTTAAAAAACCCATTGTCATTGAGTTGATTCCAACTCATAGCGACCCTGTAGAACAGAATAGATCTGTTCCATAGGATTTCCAAGGAGTAGCTGGTGGATTTGAACTGCTGACCTTTTGGTTAACAGCCGAGCACTAAACTACTGCACCACTAAGCTCTCTGTATTTCAGTTCCTCATTTGTAAAATGAAGGCACTACCTACTTCGTGAAAAGTAAATGAAGCCACTAATAAAAGCTTTGTACAAAGCTTGTACATACCTGAAAACCCTGTACATACGTAATGATTATTGGTATCAGTGATGCTATTGAGGTGATCTGCACTGATGAGTTCAATTGTTTTCACTGCCAAATGCTGTCATTGGCTAGAATGTCCCCCCCCCATATTACTCTTTAGAATTACTAGTGAATTTAGAAGTATGTTTGTAGCATTAAATAATGTGGTTTAGAAATACAGTGTTGCAGTGATTTCTATTTTTAAAAGACTGAGAAGTATCTCTACTCACTTTTCCTTCAATTTCAGCTGATACTTACCAAGTATACATACTACAAGGGAGAAAGAACACTAGGCCTGAAGTCAGGAGAACTGCCTACAATGTATTCATTATAATAAGATTTTTACCTTTGTTTTACATTAAGTTGATTGTTACTATTTTTGTGCGAAGTCTGAGTGTGCTTTTGTTTTTAAAGGTGGTGGACCCAGGAAAAGAAAAGCATCTTCTTCTTCAGAGCCATATGAGGATGATGAATTTAATGATGATCAATCTACCAAAAAGAAAAGGCTAGATAACGTAAGTTACATTTGAATTGAAGTACCAAAATTAGCTGCTTAAGCAAAGAGTGTGTTGAGTCTGAATAACTAGACCTGAAAATCCACATAATATTTTTTTCCTTTTCACAGCTAACTCAGGGATTTTGTGCTTACATTTAATTTGTGACTTTGCTATTTTTAAATTTATCCAGGATTAATTGCACATCTCCAAGTTATAAAGTTAATTTTTTAAAGGTACTGTAGTGGTGTGGTAAAGTAACTTTTGGGAAAAGTATAATATTTTAAATTAAATTGTATTTCATAAAGGTTATGCATATATATAGCTGTACAACGCCTAAAAATTAGCTGCCCTCTCACCACCATTTTCTACTTCACAGAGGCAAATGCTATAACTCTTCTAGATGACTCTTAAGATATTTACCTCCATATCTAAAAATAATAGTGATTTTGCCTTTATTGCATTGCTCTAGCTTTCCCTTAACTTCAGCTTTATAAATGGAATTACTAGGAGGCATCCCAGAGAATCACTCATTTTCAAATATAACCTTCCCTGTCTACATTAACAAGGGCACAATTTCGTTTTGGTAATCACAATCAGAAGCAGTTACCCCAATTAGCACAGTAACCTCTTTTTTTTTTTTGCCTGTGATTTAGTGGCATAAGATGCCCAGAATAACCAGCTGGCAGTTTCTACCCTAATTTAATGGAACAGTTATTACTTCATCTGATGGAAACATTCTTCCCTTGGGAACTGATACTGATGGAAAGTAAAAATTCTGTGAGTGAGATTTTAGGTGTGAAGGGCAGCTGTAGTGTCAGGCACTAGGCCCACAGTTTAGTTTCCAGATCCATGCATAATGGCTCCAGAAGAAGTGGCATCATACATCAGTTGTTGATTCAGAGTATGTACATTACATATGTACTTCTGCTGAACAGCGGTTTAGTTTAGTCAGGTGTTACCTGCAGACTCACATGCTGAATTTTCAGTAAGCTATTCCGCTCTTCTGTAAGCCATCTGCTTTTAGGTCCTGGGGCAAATGGTGAGATAAGTGAGCTCCATGAGCATGAATCCACTAATGCCCTTTCCTCCAGTGAAGTTAGCTCCCTGGTCAAAAGCGTTGTTGTGTAACAATGTACTATGGCTGTGAATAAAGTTTTCGTAATCTGTGTATGGTGGTGTTACTAGAAGCAGGTAGATAGGGAAGGCAAACTCATACTCGGAGTAGATACCTTACTGTCTCTTTCACAATGAAAGTGGTCCAGAAAGTTGCCTGAACCTCCCAAAGAATGGTGGTATGTTGGGGACTCACTCTTGACCTCTGCTTTTGGCAGGTTGGGTATGCATCAATGGTGATAACTAGATAAATCTTGGTGTAGGACATTTTCACCTTGTTCATCACCATGCACGGCCTCTATCCCTTTTGCCATGGCCACTTTGTATATGGGTCCACTGAGTAAGCACCCAGGTGGCTACAGTCTTACTGATTTTCACAGAATAAATTATCCACTGAATTATTTCAAACCTCATCTGTTATAGATGTCCTTTGCTGAACATTCACGTTGAAAACTGTTATCCTCATCTTCTATTTTCATTCTGAGATGTTCAACACTGTATATCTCCTCAGACTTCTGGCAGTTGATTTTCCGATCTTGTTCTTTTTATCCACTGTTCATGATAATTATGTTGATCTGTACCTCTGGGTCATCTTTTTCCACACAAAATAGTCAACAAAATGTACTGTCCAAAATTGCAAATAGCAATTTACTTTTGGCTGGTTCTAGCATTTATGCAAAAACCCTTTATAAATCAGGTTCAAGATCTCCCCTTTAGCTGATCATAAAGAATTCCCATAGTGCTGTTGTAGATATTGGTTGGAGAAGGAGCAGCAATAAAGCAGGAATAGGTATCATAGGAGCCTGAACCACCTGCATGCATAGCTTATTTGTTCTTCCTGAACATGTTCAAGTCTAATCTCAGATACACCATGTCTGCTTGATGATGGTTTGCTGCTGTGTGATCAGCTGTAGGCTTGGTTGATTAGATACGCAGATCACATAGCAGTTCAAGTCTTATGGATGCTTGATGTCCCATGGTCAGCGGTTCTTTTTCTAACAGGACACACTATCAAAGCCAGTAACTGTTTTCAAAAAGGGAATAGTCAGTTTTATTATAACACTTCTTTTAAAATTATGAATGTGTTCCAGTTCAATTAATAGAGAACAACCCTAATTTGCCTGCATGTGTGTAATTTTGTCTGTGAGAAACTCTAGGTGAACACAGAAAATGGCACCCAGCTAAACTGAACCCAAAGGAATACACAAAATACACACATCTCAAACATCTGACTACCTTATTGCTCCATGTGTATTATCCTACAGTGTTGTGTTTTGTTACGCTTTCACATTTGTGAACTTCTCTATTTCAAAAAAATACTCATTCACCATCATAAACATATCTAAGCATCCTGGTTGAAAAATGCCAAGCAATGATGCAAAAAACCTAGGTGCCCGTCAATGGATGAATGGATAAACAAATTATGTTATATACACCCAGTGGGATACTACGCAGCAATAAAGAACTATGATGAATCCGTAAAACATCTCACAACTTGGATGAATCTGGAAGGCATTATGCTGAGTGAAATTAGCCAGTCACAAAAGGACAAATATTGTATGAGACCACTATTATAAGAACTCAAGAAAAGGTTTAAATGCAGAAGAAAACGTTCTTTGGTGGATACGAGGGTGGGGAGGGCAGGAGAGGGGTATTCACTAGATAGTTGACAAGAATCATCTTAGGTGAAGGGAAGGACAACACACAATACACGGGAACTCAGCACCACTGGACTAAGCCAAAAGCTAAGAAGTTTCTCAAACTCAAACACTTCAAGGGACAGAAAGCAGAGGCTGGGGTCGGGGACCGTGGTTTCAGTGGGCATGTAGGTCAATTGGCATAACAAATTTTATTGAGAAAATGTTCTGCATTCCACTTTGGTGAGTGGCATCTGGGGTCTTAAAAGCTAGCAAGTGGCTAAGACACACGAATTGGTCCCAACCCACCTGGAGCAAAGAAGAATGAAGAACACCAAAGACACAAAGAAAATATTAGTCTAAGAGACAAAAGGGCCACACAAACCAGATACTCCATCAGCCTGAGACCAGAAGAACTGGATGGTACCCAGCTACTACCATTGACCGCCCTTACAGGGAACAAAACAGTCCCTAGGGGAGCAGGAGAAAAGTGTGCAGAACTCCAATTCTAGTAAACAGACCAGACTTAATGGCCCGACCCAGACTAGAGGAACCCTTGAAGCCATGGCGCCTGGGCTCTGTTAACCCAGAACTAAAACCGTTCCCAAAACCAGTCTTCAGACAAAGAGTAGACTGGACTATAAAACATAAAATAAGCACTCATGAAGAGTGTGGTTCTTAGTTTAAGCAAATAGATACATGAAACCAAATGGGCAGCTCCTGTCCAGAGGCAGGATGAGAACACAGAAAGGGACAGGAACTGGTTGGATATACACAGGAAACCTGAAATGGAAAGGCGGGGTGTACTGTCACATTGTGGGGATTGTAAGTGTGTCACATAACAGTATGTGTTAGAATTTTTGTATGAGAAATTGAGCTGTAAACTTCCACCTAAAGCACCAAAAAAAAAAAAAAAAAAACAGTGCATGCAAAAGGAAAGTTTTAAGTATTGAGGTTTTAAATGAGACCATGTGATACCCTGAGCAACAGGCATAAAGGAATGTACATTGTGAACCATCAGAGACAACACCGTGGAAAGAAAAGCATGTGGCTAGAACAGCACAGTGCTGTGAAATCAGAGCAAGGCCTGAAGAAATAGAAGAAAAGGGAAGATGTTGAGCATATGGATTAAAGACCAAATAGTGAGAAAATCTGGAACAGCCTTTCTCACCTCTTTGAACCTGTATTAGAAGACCTTAAACAGAAATATCCTGCAGAAGTGGCTTCTTTTAGTGCTGTAGTGGCAGGTGTAGTGGTTTCAGATACTGCTAAAATCTCCAAAGCCTTCCTGAGTGTAGATGAGAAAGCTGCGAAAGAATTTTCCAGCAGTGATACAGAAATAAATTGAAGAAAGCGGTTGTATATACTAGATCAGATTTTCAATTTTGATGAAACAGTAAGTGTTATGAATGTATGCCTCAAAGGACGTACTTCTCAAAGACAGAAATCACGTTCCAGGATTTAAGGCTCTGAAAGGTAGCATAACTGGGGTTTAGCACTCGTGCCAGGTGGAGACTTGAGGCTGAGTCCGTTAGTGGTTTAACACTCACCAAACTGAGTGTTTTGGAAGAACTTGTTAAATTCAGCCTTGGAGTTCACTATGGGCATAGCAGAAAAGAATAGATGACTGTCCAGATCTGCACTGATACTTTTATTGAGTTCTTCCCTTTTAGAGAGGATTATCACAAAAATAAATAAATAAGCAAAACAAAGCAAAAAAGAACCTTAGCTTTTAGAATTCTTACAGTACATCAGTCTATACAAACACAATGCAAATATCAATTTTGCCTTTTTGCTTGAAAAAAAATCTATACAGTTCATTGGTAAAGATGTGATAACAGTATTTATGACTTACATGGTGCACATTTAAGATGTTAATTGCTGTTATTGAAGGTGAGAATGCAGAAATGGTTATAGAATTTTGGAAAAGATTTAATACTAGAGTAATCATTGATACCACTGTAGAAGCCTGGAATGATAAAAGAGTGCTTGCATTATATGTGGTAGAAAATTCTCCTGAAATTGACTAATTTTGAAATATTTGATCCTTCAGAGAAACTTGAAAAAAATCAAAGCAAGCTGTGTTGATCTAGAATAACAGGTTGGATTTGAGGTAGAAAAGGAAGATGCTGAAGAGCTAGGGTCTCATCCTGATGATCTAACTATAGAATACTTGAAACAGCTTGTTACCGGTGGCCATTATGTGCAGATGATGAAAACCCAAAATGCTACATTGTGACAGCATAACACATCAAGTTATTAGATGTCTTAGGTGTTATTGAAAAACAGTTGTACTAGCTTGAAGATAATGCCTTTATTGCTAAACATATAGAATAATCATGCATGAATTTGGAACCACACAGGCAGCTTGAGTATGAAAAGAGGAGACTAGCAAAGCAGCTGAAATTGGGTTTATATTTTAAGCCAATATAAACCTCGAGCCACACCCTTTTGTATTTGGTATTACAGCTTTCTATCTATTTTCAGGAATCACTGTCTTGTCATGGATTGAATTGTGTCCCCCAAAAATATATGTCAACTTGGCTAGGCCATGATTCCCAGTATTGTGTGGTTGCCCTCCATTTTGTGATATAATTGTCCTCTGTCTGAATCACCTACTCCTGCTATAACAGAAATACAAGTGGATGGCTTTAATAAAGAGGAGTTTATTCTCTCACAGTCCAGTAGGCTAGAAGTCCGAATTCAGGGTGCCAGCTCCAGGGGAATGCTTTCTGTCCTTGTCGACTGTGGAGGAAGGTCCTTGTCATCAGTCTTCCCTTGGTCTGGGAACATCTCAGTGCAGGAACCTCAGGTCCAAAAGACACGTGCTGCTCCTGGTGCTGTTTTCTTGGTGATATAGGTCCTCACATCTCTCTGCTCACTTCTCACTTTTCTATATCAAAAGAAATTGGCTTAAGACACTACCTAATTTTATAGCTCTCATCAATATATAAAAAAAAAAATAACTGCCACTAATCAATCCTATTACGTCATAACGATAGGATTTATAACATTTAGGGAAATCACATCAGAAGATAAAATGGTAGACAATCCCACAGTCATACAAGGGAATCATGACCTAGCCAAGTTAACAGATATTTTGGGGGGACACATTTCAATCCATGACATCCCTCATTTTGTGATGTTACAAATCCTAACCTCTATATGTTATTGGGTCATCATGAGTCAGAATCGACTTAATGGCAACAGGTTTTATATGTTAATGAGGCAGGATCAGTGTGGGGTGTATCTTGAGTCACAGCCTTACAAGAGGGTGTGATTCAAGTCACCACCCTTAAGTCATCACCCTTAATCAGGTCACACCCTTGCTGGAGTCACACCTTTTATCTTACAAAGGATAAAAGAAGAGAGAAGTGAGCAGAGAGGGGAGGGACTTGATTACCACCAGGAAAGCAGAACTGGGAGCAGAGCACGTCCTTTAGATCGAGGGTGCCAGAGGTGAGAACCCCCTAGACTCGGAAAGTTTGATGCCCATTGTACATGGAGATCTCCAAGGAATGCTGGGCCCACAGATACTGAAAAGAGACGAGGGCCTTCCCTCGGAGCCGACAGAGAAAGCCTTCCACTAGAGCTAGCACCCTGAACTCAGACTTCAAGCCTCCTAAACTGTGAGAGGATAAATTTCTGTTTGCTAAAACCATCCACTTGTGGTATCTTTGTTACAGTAGCACTAGATAACTAAGATACGTTCCTTCCACCATTTCACAGTAACTTACGAACGATAGCCCTTTCAGTGCCCACATCTACAAGCAAACTTAAGGTCATATTTATTGTGCCATATTTATTGTAGTACTATGTGTTTCATAACCATTTAATTTGTGTAAAACTGTGCTGCTGTTTTTATATGTCACTGAGAGCATTTTTTAGTACTGTGCCGCTAGCATAATTTTTCTCAGACACTGTGGTTTTTATTTTCTTGTCTTTCATAGCATGGTAGTTTTTTGAAGTATGTATGTTATGTCATGTTATAGCTGTAGTTACCAGATGAGAATACGACCTTGCTCTGAAACCACACGGGTCCCTGCTGTGATTTCCCTATTGGGGCTTGCCAGAGACATCATACGGCATATTACTTGCCACAGATTCTCTGTGAATCATGCATCTGTTGGTCATGTGGCACAAGTGGCAGAGCTCCTTGTACTGCACCCTGAACGGGCTACAGGCCCCGTTCATAACTGACAGTCTTAAGGGCTACTTGGTAAAGGGTCAGAGCAGCACACATGTAATGTATACCTTCCCTCCATTATCCAAAGAGGCCTATCAAGTGTTGTATCTTTTTCTTAGAGGCAGGCAGGGTGCAGCCATTTAGTTATTTTTTACAGAGCAGATTTTGCAACATGCTGCAAACTGGGCTTCCATAAAAGTCATGAAAATGGCAGGCGCTAGATTTGGGGAGTGGTTATTTCCTGTGCTTTGGCATGCATGTATCTTCATTAGGCCATCTGAAATACCCACTAATTTGTGTTAGCAATTCCAGTCATCCTGATATCTTTAATGTTCTGTGGACTGTGCAAAACCGTCATATTCTCCAAGACTCATCCAGCTTTTGTATAGGCCATGAGGTGCGTTGCCTTGGGATGGGATGATGGTGCCAATATCCGCAGTACCTTCAGGAATATAGTATTGCTGCTGTTACTGCTGCTTTATTATTTTGATGGATTGGAGCAGTTTTAGGGACTTTGATATTTTCTACAATAGTGACCCCTTACTGCATGGGTCAGGAAGCGAATATGGAGTTATGCTAGTGCCAAATCTATCTCTTCCAACTATGTATTTTGGAACTGGAGAATAACCACTGGGTTGATTTTTCCTGGGCTTACTGAGTCAGATTTGGGCCCAAACTCCTTTTATTGCCTGGCTTCTGTAAACTACTGAACCACACGGATATTTTTGGTTACCAGGGATCAGCAGAGTGGGCGGAAGAGTGGGATCCAAGAGCAAATGAAAGGCACACCATATATTGGATATTTCATTTGTGCTATTACATATTTGATTTCCAAAATCTATACACTGTTTTACAAATATTTTATCTTTTTTTTTTTTGAGGTGAAATTCACATAACAAATTAATTATCTAAACTGAACGTTTCAGCGGCATTTAGTATGTAACAGTGTTGTGCAACCACCACTCTATTTAGTTTCAAAACGTTTTCATCACCAAGTAATAAAATCCCATACCCATAAAGCAGTCATTGTCTATACTCTGCCTCTGGCACCTGGTAACCAGCAATCTGCTTTCTGTTTCTATGGATTTATCTATTGTGGATATTTTATGTATATGTGAAATTCTGGATATTTCATACAGTATGTGACCTTTTGCTTCTGGCTTATTTCACTTAACATGTTTTTGAGGTTCATCCACGTTGGAGCAAATGTCAGTATTTCATTTCTTTGGTTGAATAATATTCCATTTTATCTGTATACCACGATTTTTTCTACTTGTTCATCTCTTAATGGACATTTGGGTCATTTCTACCTTTTGGCTATTGTGAAAAGTGCTGTTATGAATATTCATGTGCAAGTATTTCTTAGAGTACCTGTTGTCACTTATTTTGGGTTTATACACAGGAGTGGAATTACTGGGTCATATGGTAATCCTGTGTTTAACTTTTTGAGAGCTGCCGAACTGTTTTCCATAGCAGCCACACCATTTTACCATCCCACCAGCAATATACAAGCATTTCAGTTTCCCTACATCTTTAACCAGCACTTGTTATTTTCCATTTTTTTAAGCCATCCTAGTAGGTGTAAAGTGGTAACTCATTGTGATTTTGATTTTCATTTCCCTAATGACTAAGGAGGAGTCCTGGTGGCTCAGTGGTTAAGAGGTTGGCTGCTAACCAAAAGGTTGGCAGTTCAAATCCACCAGCCACTCCTTGGGGTGGTTCTACTCTGCCTGTAGGATAGTTATGAGTTGGAATCAACTTGAGAGCAACAGGTTTGGTTTTTTGGTTAATGACTAATGGTGTTGAACATCTTTTTATGTGCTCGTTGACCATTCGTATGTCTTGATTGGAGATACGTCTGTTTAAGTTCTTTGTCCCATTTTTCATTTGGATTGCCTATCTTTCTGTTGAGTTGTAAGAGTGCTTTATGTACTCAGGACACTAGAACCTTATCAGCTTTATGATTTGCTAATATTTTCTCCCATTCTTTAGGTTGTCTTTAAATATTTTATCTTTTATATTACCCTATTCTTGTTTCATGATTTTAGTATCTTATTTCTGAATGTGTTATTTTTTCTTTTCCTGGGCCATCTAGCCACTGGAAGATCTCTGCAGGCGTATCTTTTTTTTTTTTTTTTTTTTTTGCTGGCATATCTTTAGGACTTCTTGGATTGGTCAGATCTACCAGAAAAGGTTTTTCTTATTCTCTTGCCTGGGGAGTAAAAAACAGACTATCAGTGTTCCAAGATTCGGAGGGCAAAAAGGAATAAATCTGCCATAATGAACTAGATCACTAATAATGTATAATCTTTCCCCATTATTCTTGTCTTTCTTGCCTTCCCAACACCCTGTGTTGGATACTTGTATTTTTATCTTTTTTTCAGTTTGTGTTACCCAAGTCTACGCCGGGTCAGACTTTCATCTTTAGCTTAGCACCGTCTGGTGCTTGGCAATTTTTAATTAGTAAATCCCCTCAGTCAACTAGGGATATTAAGGTTTTCTTGCATATTTCCTATGTTTTTCTCTTCCAGAGCTTTTATTCTTACCAGTAAGGTGCAGTGTTCCTTTACCAAATCTAACCCACAACTTTCTTCTATTTTTGAAACCTTGTTTCATAATAGCTTGTCTTTTCCTCCCTTCATTTCATTCCCCCTTTCCCACAGATAATACTGACAGTTTTTTTCTATCCTAAGGTGACCTGCCTTTAACTGTGTTACTACTTTAAGTCACAATTTTTATTTCTGTTTTTGAAACAATTGTTTCCGTTTCCTGTACCCTTTTCCTCCATTCCCTAACCCTGTCTGGATACTCGATGAGTTTGGGTTTTGGAGCTAGCCATGTCTGACTTTGAATCCTGTGTTAGCTGCTTACTAACTACATAACCTTGGGCGAGTTAGCCAGCACTTCTGTGTCTCAATTATTATTCCATTGTACAGTTTTACAATGAAATAATTCCTACACTGAAAATTTAAAGAGAATGTATAATATTGAACTGTAGTATATTAAAAACTCAGTAAATGATATCACTTACATTCCTCCCTTATTTCCCACTTCCACTAGAGGTAACTTTCTCCAGTATACTTAAAGCATTTTGTCATCCATCTATATACTATTGCTAAAGGATTAATCTTCAGATAGAACTTTGAGTGTTGTATGAGTGTTTCCCAGAGTACTAAGGGAATGTACAGGTAGTCATTTTAGGCAATGTTTGTTTTAAATGTTGCTAGCCCCCAGCCCCAAATGAGGGCATTTGGTGGTTCAGTGATAAAAGTCTCGCCTTCCATGTGGGAGACCCAAGTTGAATATTCCCAGCCAGTGCTCCTCATTCAAAGCCACCACCCATCTGTCAGGAGCTTGTGTATTGCTATGATGCTGAACAGGTTTCAGTGAAGCTTTCAGACTAAGACAGACTAGGAAAGACCTGGTGATCTGCTTCCAAAATGAGCCAGTAAAACCCTGTGGAAAAATAGAAGGTAAAGAAGAAAAAAGTTCTAGATGCACTGATTTATATATAGTCCTTTAGCCCAGATAAGAGTTAACAAATAATTGTTAATTAATGTATTAAAATGTACTTTTTTGCGTATATTAAAAAAAAGAAAGCCTTGTGGATCACATCAGTCAGGTCTGCAACTGATCATGGGGGTGGCACAGGACTGGGCAGGGTGTCTTTCTGTAGTGAATGGGGTCACCATGAGTTGGGGGCTGACTCAACAGCAGCTACCACCACCACCACAACACCCCCCATCCCATCCTTTCACAGATGCTATTACTCGAAATGATAGTAAAGTAGATATTTAAGTTTAAAAAAATAGTTTAGTGAAAAATATTAATTCATTCTGAGTATAATGAATAAAGTTTGAGTTATCAGATATGTTATCAAGGTCTTTCAGTAACCTTAAACCAGCCATTTTTTTTTATCCTTAAGATATAAATCTATTTTCACATGAACAGAAAGAATCATTTTGAATTCTTCTAGATTAAAAGTGCCAATTTCCAAATCAAGTCACAATACAAATTAATAACCTTAAGACCATTGTTAGTGATGAACTCTTAAATTGCTTCTCTTTCTTTTCTCCCTGTTAGGGAGAAGAATCAAATGAGTCTGCAGAATCTAGCAATAATTGGGAAAAGCAGGAAAGTATCGTATTGAAATTACAAAAGGAATTTCCAAATTTTGATAAACGGGTGAGTAGTCTTTTAAGGAAACTGAATCAGTGAGTACTAAATGTTTGTCTTTTTGGTAAAAACCTTTTTTTTTTTTTTTTTTTAAGTGTTTTGCATTTTTCCAGTTGCAAATTCTCTTTCATTAATGTTATAAAATATTTTTTTCTTTTTATTGTGCTTTAAGTGAAAGTTTGCAGTTCAAGTTTGTTTCTCATACACATTGTTATGTGACCCTAGTTTCTCTCCCTGTAATGTGACAGCACACTCCTCCTTTCCACCCTGGATTTCCCGTGTCCGTTCAGCCAGCTGTCCCTTTTTGCCTTCTCATCTTACCTCTGGACAGGAGCTGCCCATTTAGTCTCATGTATCGACTTGAGCTAAGAAGCACTCTCCACGAGTATCATTTTATGTCTTACAGTCCACCCTAATCTTTGTCTGAAGAGTTGGCTTCGGGAATGGTTCCAGTTCTGGGCTAACAGTTCAGGGTGTTATAAAATATTTTTATACTGCTGGTTTATTCTTTACATTATTTCCCTTGTTTGCTGATTATATTATCAGTGTTCTAAGTATAACCATAACAAACAGAATCATAATAACCGTTAACTCATTTATAAAGTGTAAATCATTTAGAAAGTCACCTATAACCCTGCCCCCATCAAGTCAACTGCTTTAGTTTTTTTCCGTGTTCTCTTTCTATAAATTTCTGGCAGGAATTTTAAAGTCTAATACTGCCTTTCATTGTCTTAATATTTTGTTCTATTTCCCGTATTGTAAGAGTATTTTCAGTGTCACTAAAGACCAATGCCAAGTTTGCCAGTGCTAAAGGGGCCTCTTTTTTAATCATATGTTAATGTATAGACACACATACTGGTTTAATATTTGGGATACATTTATACTTCTTGGTTTATTTGATTATATATACAAGTAGTATACCTACTGAATTCTAATGAGCTAAATGCAAAACTTTGTTGCTATGCTAGTTCTTTAGGTATGTTGAAACTACATGTTTTGAAGTTGGCGTTTGGAAAAGCCTAGCTACATGTCGAAGCTTTGTTTTTAATTGAGCAAACATTTCTTGATCCTCTACAGCTTTGAGCATTGCAGAGAGTTAAAAATGCAGAAATAATCAAGTTTCTTTCCCTTTGCATATTGTAGCATTGCAGAGTTGAAATATATATATATGCAAAGCATGTATAAAACAAATGTAAAACAAAAAAAGTATAAAATCACATATGAATTCTGTAAGTTTTCAAGGAGGAATTAACTTATTTTAAAAAGAATGTTGAATTTTTCTTTTCAAGTTTCTAATTTGCGTTTTTTAACAAAAAGATCAATGACTTATTTCCAGGAGCTAAGAGAAGTACTCAAGGAACATGAATGGATGTACACAGAAGCTTTAGAATCTTTAAAAGTGTTTGCAGAAGACCAAGGTAATTACAGAAAATACATACTTCCCATTATATTCTACATTGTACTGTATTAGAAAATAGCAAAACATGTCAGTAATCAGAGAATGGGACTGCAAAAGGCATTGGAAATAATGATTTAATTTTTTTTGAAGTATCAATTTCCAAATGTTTTGACCTGTTCTTTATGGTGATGTAAAGTGGGATAATATCTCTCTTTATTTGGCCAAGCTTTCTTGATAGTTAAGGCTACTTTTAAACTACTGTGTTTTATCAAGTATAAAATAAATATTTTTTATATTAGACAGCCCTCAATCAGGATAGATTTTAGAGTTGCTGCTGTCTACATTCACTGTAATGTAGATGTCTTAGCCTGTACTTCTGTGAATATGAAAAGTACCATATGAAACGAGTACCATTGGCATGGAAGAAAGTCCCTGAACCCGCAGCGGGATTCTCTGAGCTTTAGGAACCAAATTGTAGAGGAGAGGTGGTAGAGAAGAGTTGAATCACATATGTTTAGTGACATCCCTAAGCAAGAATCAAGTAGACTGGCTCTTCATAATTGCAAAACCAGCTTAAAAGTCCAGAACAGAGACTTTAGTTTTTTTAATGAATTATTTTAAGAAGTGCTATACTGTCGAAGCACTTGGTGGGACAGAAAATGATACTGTGGGAGAAAAGAAAACCACCAGTACCACCAATTCTGAGTGAAAAGATCTCTGAGCCATAATCTCAGAAGAGATAAATTATGAATGTGAAGAAATCTGGGGAATACCTTGTCCAATTTATTTTGCTTATATATCTTATGTATACATAAGAATAATGTAAATGATAATAAGCAGCCTAGAAGCTCTTGAGTAAGAAAAAAAAAATCATTCAAGTAATAAAGTATTGTGTTAGAGATTAATTAGTACTTATTTTCTTACTGGTTCATAAAATAGTAGTATGGCTTTAGCCGTGGGCTTCTTAGAATTCCAAGAAATGTAATAGATTCAAATAAAAGTAAACTTAGAATAGTAGAAGTCATGATGGAAAAAATTAATTATAATACGGATGGTTGAAATATAGACAGCTTTTCACTAGTAAGCTTCACAGTAGGATAAGCATTATTTTGCTATACCCCTCAGTTTCGGCATGAGGGATGGGGCTGCTAAGTAACATCTGGCATCTTAGGGATATGCAGCAGCTGCCATGTAAGTTCTCAGGGACTTTGTTAGAAAATGGAAATTTATATTTAATTCATTTTAAAAAGCAAGTTATTTTATCTGCTTTTGAAACTAATGATTTCTGCTCATTTTATAAATCCAAATTCTACTTAAGTATTTCTCTTTAAAGTGTATCAAGATTCGCAAGTAATTTCTATCTCTGTTCTTCTGATTCAAAAGGAAAATATAAATGCTTAAATATTTTTCTTACCTTATTTGAAGTCTTAGATCTTTATTTTTACTCAATTTGTATATTTCTAAATAAGTATGTTTTGTCTTTGTACACAGATATGCACTATGCCTCACAAAGTGAGGGTCCATATGGAAAAGAAGTTTCCTCGAGGAGTCAAAATTATCCTAAAAACTCAGCTAAAACAAAGCTGAAACAGAAATTTTCCATGAAACCACAAAATGGTTTTAACAAGAAACGTAAAAAAAATGTATTTAACCCTAAGAGAGTTATTGAAGACTCTGAATATGATTCAGGTTCTGATGTCGGTAGCTCACTTGATGAGGACTATAGTAGTGGTGAAGAAGTGATGGAGGATGGTTATAAAGGTAAAATTCTTCACTTCCTTCAAGATGCTTCAATTGGTGAACTTACTTTGATTCCTCAGTGTTCTCAGAAAAAGGCTCAGAAGATAACAGAACTCCGGCCCTTTAATAGTTGGGAAACTCTGGTAAGGCTACATTCTTTTTTTTTTTTCCCCACTGTGTGTGTGTTTAATTCACAGTACTGTTTATAGTCAAGGTGTCTTCAGCCCAGGGAAGCATAGATGGGTGGCCTTATCCTGTGGAGAGTCAAACATTACTTTCGTTGTAAGCCAATAGTATTTCAAACAGTGTCATATGACCTAATTTTGAATGAATTAAGGGGTGATTTTCCTGAAAAAACCCAAGCTGATTGGCTGGGAATACTGTCACTCATTCTTTTGCATAGAAACTTGGTTCATTTCACTGCAGAAGGTGAAATTAGAGCTTACATTTAGGAAGGAGTTGTTTGCTAGCCTGTTCTGATCTGTTACTGCTGAGACACCATGCAGAAAGCAAGAATGTGGCAGAAATTGTACTACAATATCCAGGGGAGCTCCATGATTCAAAATGCCAGCCTACGTGTATTATGCTTCACCACAAAAGAAGCAATTGTTTATTTTCTTTTTCTTTTAAAAATGACAGCTCAATCTCTAACATGTTTTTCTTGGTTAAACAACGTGGCCATTTTTATGGAGTGTAACAGGCTTCAGCATTTTTTATTGGAAAGCTAGAAAAGTGTGTGGAAGCCTAGAAACCAGGCATTAGGTAAAGGGAAGGCATAAGCACTGGTAAGTACAATTTGCATGATCATTTTCTGGAATTGGATTTTTTATAAACAGATTTTATCCAAAGTACCTGTATTTTGAGTTTTGAAATCTAAGTACCGTAGGTTTAAGTAATCACCAAATCTTAATTATACAGAGAAATTCTGAGAACTCTGTCTTTTAAATTCTGACTTGACTTCTGTGAGAATATGTGCTTTTATAGCATGAATTGTGTATAGGCCCTGCTGTGAATGCAATATTGATGATTTTTTACAGCTTTTTAAGATGAAGTGACTGTGCTTTATAAAATTTTGGGGAAGTTTTATTCCCTAAGTTATGAAGCAGAGTTGCTTTTGTGGTTAATTTTATACTTGTGTCAAACCTGTATTAGCATTAGTGCCCTTGATAAGTGTCTTGCAGTGGCAGTAGGGCAGAGTCCCTGTACAATGGTTGTAAAAAGCATTCTTAAAAAAATTAAAATATTTAAAAATATAGAAAAAACACTACTAGTATTTTGTAGTTAAAAAAAACTTCATTTTGCCCAAAGCCTTTTCTTTTCCAGAGAACATCTGTCAAAGCAAATCCTTTCAAAACTTGTCTGGCTTTGCCTGAGTGATTTGTTAAAGTATTTGCTGAAGGGCTTCCTTGTTCTTCTGTTCGTTCTTCTTTTTGTCAGTCTTTGATGGTCTCCTGTGTTATTGCAGGGTCGGGTTGCTCAGGCTTGTTGGAATTCTGACTCCTTTAATAAGGAATGCAATTATCTGCACCGGTGTGTTTAGTCACTGTAACTACCTGCCCAAATATCTTGTAGTAAAAGTAAATTATACAATTTTATCACAGGTATATGTGCCAGATGCTTTTAAAAATATTCAGCAATTTAACATGTGGAAAGCATATTTCCCCAACTGATTAGTCGGCATAGTTTAAATTAGTCTTGACATGAATCTGTAGATTATGTATTACCTACATACACCTCCTGTAGCATCTTGCCCCCTTTTCAAAAGTTGAAAAGAAAGACTATATTCTTTGTTCTAGCCATCCATCTAAACACTATTTAGTTTAACACAGTAGAAAAGTATCTTAAAAGTAAACTTACTACTTGAGTTCAGTGAAAACAGTGCTTTGCTCTATAAGCTAAATAGGTAACTGATGAGTTTTTGTAAATGAACAGCTAAAATTAGCAATTAAGTATATATAAGCTTTGAATTTTAATTTGCTTAAAACTTTTAATTTCTGCTTTCAGTTAACTCTGGAATTTTGAATGTGACTGATATTTAGAGCAATTTAATAACGTAATAAAATCATCAAAAGAAAAATTAATATTATATACATTTTTATTAAAAGTTGACTCGACAGCACTGGGGGTATTATTTACACCTTCCCTATTAATCAGCGAGATTTTATTTGTACCTCCAAAAACTCTCAAAGGAAACAAAAACATTTAATTTCATTTTCACACCTGCTGTATTTTAAAATCCCTATGAGAATTAGTTGAGGCTAAATCATGTCAGTCGTGCCTTAACAAAAGTCATAAGGCATTATATATTAAGAACAACTTACAAATAGTAAACTCTTAAAATTTTTATTGAAGTATAATCCTGAGGATTGGGGAATTTGGCAGAACTTTAAAATTTATAAATATTTGTTTCATTAAAAAATGCACACTGAGCCAATGAATCGAGTACACACATACAGTTTAATTATGATTTTTGTTAAAACGGAAGTTTCTTTAGCCTGCATAGGTTAAACATAGTCATTTGTATTTCACTGTCTTATTTTATTGTAAAAGTAATTTGAGTGTGAAAATTTTGTAAGAGTACCTTTTAAATAAACCACTGTAGATCATTAGTTTTTGTTTAAGATATAAGGATATCAGCTACTTAAAGAGTGATCTAACCATAATAATTTCTAAATCTACAGATTATACACTTTCCCTTATTACGATTTTCTTCTCAGAGAATTACACTTCTTTTTTTTTTTTTTTAAGTAAAATGATCTCCTAGATACTCTAGTTACCTTCAGTTTACTTGAGGAAAACTTGGTTATTTAGAAAATAGATCCATTGCAATATTACATTAGAGAATATTTATGTTTACATCCTTTTGTATCCTCTTTTCTTGGAATCAAATTTAAGCATTGCTTGTTAAAAAAATTTTCTTCATAATTTTTCCATCTATAGCTTTTCTGCATAATAGCAGTAATGTAGGTGCTCACTGTAAGTAAACCACGTCATTAAATCACGTAGACTTTGGAAATGTAGCAAGCCAAGAATGTAATTAGTTTTAAAACCTGGACTGTTAATATGGTAAAATTGGGATTTTTATTGCAGATTTCACATATTTGATGCCATCAGTTCACCAGGCACTGAATTTTTGTCTAGACTTGTACAAAGTCAGGTAGGGGACAGTATTATGTCTGTGATAATCTTGTTAGATTGTGTCTTTACAGTTTAATCAGAATAAGTAGTGTGTTTATACTGAGCAGTACAGATTCATGAATACCTTAATTTTTGAATAGCTCAACCTAAAAACATTTCATATGTGCATCTACTTCTTTAACATTTAGATCAATGTAAATGCAGTTTCCCTAGCTTATGAAACAGCTGACCCAGGTTTAGTTCATATCCAACACCTTGTACTCCTCATTGTACTATTCCCATCGACTGCAATTTAGACCACAGATTTCCTTTTTTGCTTTACTTGGTAGTTACTGTAAAATATCTGCCTAAATTTATCACGTAAAGTATTGTGTTGCCTAATTGTTCCTTTCCAAGAGCATGACTTCAGTAAATTTGTTTATAAGACTGCTGTATTCAGACTTCGGTCTAATTTGTGTAAGTTTGGTAAACTTTTATTTAAAAAATTAAAAATGCATTCTGAGTAGTGTGATTTCCCACCTACCAAGTGCTTTGCAGACTGCTGCCAGGTATTTGAGGAGGCCTGATGGTGCAGTGGAAACCCTGGTGGCATAGTGGTTAAGTGCTACGGCTCCTAACCAAAAGGTCAGCAGCTCAAATCCACCAGGTGCTCCTTGGAAACTCTATGGGGGCAGTTCTGCTGTGTCCTATAGGGTCGCTATAGTCATAATCAACTCAATGGCAATGGGTTTGGTTTGTTTTTGGATGGTACAATGGTTAAGTGCTTGGTTACTAACCAGAAGGTCAGTGGTTTGAACCCACCAGTGGCTCTGAGAGAGAAAAGACCTCGAGATAGAGAATACAGCCTAGGTACCTTTTTTTTTTTTTTTTACCCTGTGGGTCAGTTCTCTGTCTTATAGGGTCGCTGTGAGTTGGAATCAACTTGACAGTACACAACAAACCAGATATTTATAGCAATGAATAAGATCAAAACTTCTGTCCTCAAGAATGCTGCTTGTTAGGTAGAGAAGAAATAATTTGAGAATTAATCAGTTTTTTAAAAAATGTCTCCTATATAAATTTAAAAATATTTGGTAAGAGTGACACAGTGTGGCAAAAGAGAGGTACTTCAGTTGCTCACTCTGTTTTAAAAAGGCATTCACTAGAGTGATACTGTAGTTTCTAATTGAAGAGAGAGTAATCAAGGCCATATTAAAACCAAAAAACCAAACCCAGTGCCGCTGAGTCGATTCCGACTCATAGCGACCCTATAGGATAGAGTAGAACTGCCCCATAGAGTTTCCAAGGAGCACCTGGTAGATATGAACTGCCAACCCTTTGGTAGCAGCCAGAGCACTTAACCACTACGTCACCAGGGTTTCCAAGGCCATATCGATAAAGAAATTTAAACAGTTAAGTTTCTTTTCTCCTCCCCTAAAAAATACCTTTATCATTTAAAAAAAAAAATGATTTGTTTTCTTTGTCTAAAATTTAAACAGTGCTTTTCACGTGATAAAGAAACTCAAACAGTTAAGTTTCTTTTTCCTCCCCTAAAAAATGACTTTATCATTTTAAAAAAAATGATTTGTTTTCTTTGTCTAAAATTTAAACAGTACATGGAAGAACAAAGAAGAAAGTAAAGATCACCTCAAATTCTACCAGGATACCCACTACTTAACACTTTTCTGAACCCACTAATCTATTTATAACTAGATTTGTATATTTCATATTATGTAAACAGGATTGTTTTATATGCTCACAGCAACTTTATGTTTACTAATAGATCTGTGTTTCGGAGGTGCTTTGTGTTTCTTAAACAGTTTATTGGTGAAGCAAAGTAATAGAATTTTTAAATCCTTTTTGTCTTTAGAAAGTAGTAACATGGTGGTTCTAGCCATATTGAATCAAACTTTTCTGGGTCAAACCAATTTGGTCTCTTTCTCTCTTTGCTTTTTCCTGGGTTATTTATCATACTTCTGACTGGACACACTATCCACAATAAATTGCTGTTGTTAGGTGCTATCGATTTGATTTCAACTTAAAGCAACCCATGTGACAAAGTAGAACTGTCGTATAGGGTTTTCTAGGCTTTAGTTGTTATGGAAGCACATCACCAAGTCTTTCTCCCAGGGAGTTGCTGGGTGGTTTCAGACTGCCAACCTTTCCGTTAGCAGTTGAGTGTTTTACTGTCTGTACCACCAGGGGCTCCTTCACAATGTATTAAGACTATATTTTTCAGCGTTCCTTGTAATATGACAAAGTCTGTCCAATGGAATGTAAGTATAAGACTTCTGGGAAGTATCCGTAGAGTCCCTTCTTCCTATTGGTGGAGATGTCAGTATGATGGTAGAAACCACATGTTGCAGATATTGAAGCAACACAGTAGAAGAATCCTTGATTTGGGGACCACCATACCAAATCTGACCTACTTCCTAAGGACATAATTTATGTGAGAGAAATAAACATGTTTTATTTAAACCCCTGATATTTTAGCTTTACTGTCAGTCACAACCGAACCTACTGCTAACAAATTTATCATTCAATAAACTTTTCTCAAAAAACTGATGATGTTTTACATTAGTGAATAATTGGGTCATTATCAGATAGATCTATATTCAAACCAGCAGCAATTATCTCTAAAGTTAGTTGACCTCTTGTATGTGTGGGAGAAAGAGTAGGGAAAGTGGGAAGCTCCATGGACTTCAGTGGTTCTGAAATTTCGACTTCAAAAATAGCCACAAAGTCAAGTGACATTAAAAATCTCAGTTACCAACTCAGACTGCTACAGCATCCTGAATTAAGAATAGGCCTTTCTACTCCCCCACCCCCACCCCAGGGTTATTACAAGAATTTCAAACATACAGAATTAGAATAGTATAATTAACCCCCCCATTTACACATTACCAGCTTCAGTTATCAGCTTATGTCTAAGCTTGTTTCATTTGTACCCCCATCTACCTCCATCTGTCTTAAATTACTTTAAAGCAAACCTCAGAATTTTTTCGTTTTATCCTTAAAAGTTTAAATATGTATTGCAAAAAGGTTTTTTTTCTAAACAAGATCTCAGTGATATTCTCATACCTAATAAAAATTTATCAGTTTTTCCCTAATATTATAAAATATTTGTTTAATGTCATATCTCCAGCTGTCTTATACTAAACGTTGTAAATTTTTTTTTTTTTTTACAGTTAGTTTGAATTAGGATCCAAATGAGGTCCACATACTGAGATTTCTTGATCTTTTAAGTTTCTCTTAGTTTATTCTGCTCCATCTTTCTTTCTTTTCCTACTGTATATTTGGTGAAATAATGTGGTCATCGGTCCTGTAACTTCCCATCGTCTGGATTATACCATAGATTATACATTTCTTATTATACCTTGTTCTTCTGGGCCGGTATACTCTGGAAAATGATCATTAAAAGGCTGAATGACCCCTCTTAATACTGTTACGTAGTTGGTGATGTGTTCTTTCATAAGACGACAATAATGTCTAGTAGTTTCTGTTTTGCAATGTTAGCGGCTATTGATACTCCACACCTGGATCTACTAATTCATTTAAAAAAAAAAAAAAATGTTGCTGTCAAGTTGATTCCAACTCATAGCAACCCTCTAGGACAGAGTAGAACTGCCCCGTAGGGTTTCCAAGGAATAGCTGGTGGATTTGAACTTCTGACCTTTTGGTTAGCAGCTGAGCTCTCAATTGCTGTGCCACCAGGGCTCCATTGGTTCATTAGGGGTTACAAAGTTAATATTCTAATTCTGTCATTATTTTTTCTCTTAAGAACTGTATATAAAGAGAACTTAACCCACATTACCACTCTAAATGTTGTTCTAAATTCAGAATAAATGCTCAACTCTTTGCCTTCATTTCCCAGCTCTCGAAGTAATGATTTGTTTGTCCCTTCTTAACTCTTTCTTGTGGTTTCAAAATGACCATAGCCAGTTTATGCTTTTAAAAAGGTAAGTAAAAGGAAGAAAAAAAGATTTTTAAATCTTTTTAAGTTGGGACAGCTTAAGCAAATTTGGGATCATCATTTTTGTAATTTCTTCATCTTTTGGAAAGTTAAGATATGACAGAAATCTTTTATTTCTGATCATGACATATATCATGCTATGCTATTTTTTTTCCAAATGACCTGTTACGTAACATACCTTTTGCAGATATCTTAAGATTAATATCATATTCTTATTAAGTCAAAAAAAATTAAACTTGATGCTTTTCGAGGAATCAGTATGCTTCTGCCTCACTTTGGGTTTATTAGTCTAATATTGCTTTTTTAAGTAACAATATGACATAATTATGAGAAATCTTCAGAGTGTATATTTCATTTCCTTATCCATTTCTCAGGAAGTAGTCTAAGTTTTTTTTTTTTAGTAAGTAGTAAGTGAGTACTGGTCACTAAGCTTAGACACTAACCCCAGAAGATACAGTAAAGCCTTTAGATTTCTACTGAGTGGTCGATACGTTACTAGATGAGTATTTACCTCTCCATGTGCTTCTGGCACAAGTCTTATAAAGCATAACCATTATGAATAGTTATATATTTAATTTTTCTAAACTGTCAGTGAGAAATGCTGATAAAATAACATTTACCTTGTATATTTTTGTACAAGTTCATTTTAATTGGTGACGGATATCAGGTGAGTTGATTGTTCTTTAAACAGTCAAAAGTGTGTTCTCCTTTTTGAAATTGGCTTCTCTGATACCACCTTCTCTTATTTCTTCTTCCTCTTTCACAGTTTTTTTTTCAATTTGTTATTGTTGTTGCTGTTGAGAATATACGTAGCAGAGCATAGAAAAATTCAGTTTCTGCATGTATAGTTCAGTGACATTGATTACATTCTTCAAGTTGTATAACTAGTCTCACCTTCCTTTTCTGAATTGTTCCTGCTCCATTAACATAAAGTCACTGCTCCCTAAGTTTTCTGTCAGATCTTTTGAGTTGCTCTTGTCAATTCGATTCCATATCGATAGATCTCGAAACAGCACAATACCCAAGGCAGACATTCTTAACTAGTTAAGCCAAACTATGCTTTTAGGAAGACATCAAGGTTTTTTTTTTTTAATTGTCCTTTAAGTGAAAGTTTAAAATGCAAGCCAGTTTCTCATACAAAAACTTACACACACATTGTTGGTCCTCCTACAGTGCGACAGCACACTCCTTTTCTCCACCTTGTGTTTCCCGTGTCCTTTGAACCAGCTCCTGTCCCCCTCTGCCTTCTTACCTCACCTCCGTACAGGAGCTGCCCGCATAGCCTCATGTGTCTACTTGAGCTAAGAACTTAGTACACTCTTTACCAGTATCATTTTATGTCTTATAAACCAAAAAAAGCCAAACCCACTGCCGTTGAGTCGATTCCGACTCATAGCGACCCTATAGGACAGAGTAGAACTGCCCCGTAGTTTCCAAGGAGTGCCTGGTAGACTTGAACTGCCGACCTTTTGGTTAGCAGCCGTAGCACTTAACTGCTATGTCACCAGGGTTTCCTTATGTCTTATAGTCCAGTCTAATCTTTGTCTGAAGAGTTGGCTTTGAGAATGGTTTTAGTTCTGGGTTAACAGAGTCTAGGGGCCATGACCTCTGGGGTCCCTCCAGTCTCAGATCATTAAGTCTGGCCTTTTTACTAGAATTTGAGGTCTGCATCCCACTTTGCTCTGCTCCATCAGGATTCTCTGTTGTGTACCCTGTCAGCAGTCCTTGGTGGCAGCTCGGCACCATCTAGTTTTTCTGGTCTCAGGCTGATGGAGTTTCTGGTTTATGTGGTCCTTTCTTTCTCTTGGGCTCATATTTTCCTTGTGTCTTTGGTGTTCTTCATTCTCCTTTGCCCCGGGTGGGCTGAGACCAATTGATGCATCTTAGATGGCCGCTTGCTAGCTTTTAAGACCCCAGATGCCGCTTACCATAGTGGGATGCAGAACATTTTCTTGATATACTTTGTTATGCCAGTTGAGACATCAAGGTTTTTTTTTATTCAAGGTTTAAAGGTTACCTCAAGGCTGTAGATTGAGGGGTTCATCCAGCCTCCATGGCTCCAGAAATGCTGGATTCCATGAGAATTTGAAATTCTATGCTACATTTTCCCCCTTTTGATCAGGATTCTTTAATAGAATCTTTGATCAGAATGTTCAGTTATGGTTTCAGGGTACTATCCGGTTCTGGTCTGAGGATGAGGCAGATGTTCATGCAGGCAAGTAGCCACACATTCCATTTCCTCTTCCTAGTTCTGAGTCCTTCTTCTGTTGCTCCAGGCCAGTAGAGACCAATTGTTGTACCTTGCAAGCTTTTAAGACCCTAGGTACTATGCAGCAAAGTCGGAGATGGAACAGAAGCACTGAAGACGTTATTAGGCCAGTTAACTGAGATGTCCCATGAAATCATGACCTTAAACTTCTAAACCAAGGAAGCAAATCCCATGAGGTGTTTGGTGCACATAAGCAACCTTAGCAGCTACTCTTTGTGTGTGTGGTTGTTGTAAATATACACAACTTTTGCCAGTTCAGCTTTTTGCAGTTGTACAAATTAATGACAGCAATTACATTAATTAGTCACAGTGTGTTTTAAAACTCTTTTAAATGTTGATATTCTTCAAGATTCTATTCTCGGTCTTCTAATTCCATGTGCTTGTCATTAAGTGGAGCCCTGGTGGCGCAGTGGTTAAGAGCTATGGCTGCTAACCAAAAAGATCAGCATTTCAAATCCACCAGTAGCTCCTTGGAAACCCTGTGAGGCAGTTGTCCTCTGTCCTGTAGTGTCATTATGAGTTGGCATTGAATCGACAGCAAAGAGTTGGTTTTGTCCTTAAGTAATCTCAGCAACACATCTGATTTTGATGGTCATATATGCAGACATCTTTTTTTTTTCCCCCTTCACCCTTTATCTCATCCCTAAGTTCTAGATCTGTTTGTTTAACTACTCTTTGGTCCTCTCCTCTTCAAAATTTTGCAGCTACCTCAAATTTAATATATCCAGAAGCAGACTTCCCTAAAATTTGCTTTTATTCATCTGGGTAAATCACGATAGTACCACTAATAGCTTAGTTGATCAAGCCAGAAATCCGGGAGTCATACTTAGGTCTTTACTTATCTCCCCACACTTAATGGATTCCAGCTCCTAAATATTATGAATCTGTCAACTTGCTCATGTCTAACCCAGGCCACTGTTGTCTCTTACTTCCAAAGACATAATAGCCTTTTTAGTAATTTCTGTATTCTCTTTCAAGCCACCTTCATATTGTCTTCATAAATGATCTTTCTAAACAGGATATCTTGTCACATTTGGTTTAAGGCCCTTCAATAGCTTGCCAGGGCCCTTAAATTAAATTTAGAATTCATTAAAATGATTCTGACCCTTCCTGCCTTCTCTTATTTCTTTAGGTTCTGGCATGTTGAATTGATTTTCTTGGGGTGAAAAGTTTTTTCTTGTTTCTGACCTTTTTAATCTGAAAGGTCTTCCTGGATCCTAGATTACATTAGTTTCCTTCCATTAAGTGTCCCTGAAATTCTCTTCTTTCCTTCCTTTGTGATACCAGTTGTTAATATACATTTAAATTTAAATTAAGTTTAAATTCATCTCTTTCCCAATAACCATAAACTACATGAGACAGTGACTGTGTATGTGTACAGGTATCTTCACCAGCTAGGTAATACTTTTTCAATTTTAAGGGCACAACAGTAGCAGATTAAAGAAAAAAAGTTTATTTTTTGAATTTAAGGTCTTAAGGATTACTTTATTAAGGGAGCCAGTTGGTACAGTGAAATGTGCATGGACTTTAGAATCTCTTATCCAGCTTCATGACCTTGGAAATTGAACCTTAGTTTATTCAGGTGGACTAATAATTTATGGTGGACTTATCTTAGAATTGCTCAGAATATTGAGTTAGTGAATAAAACGCTGTAGTAGTTCCTAGTGTATCTAAGACACACAATATATATTCCCGTCCTTTTTTTCTGTTGTTGATTCTCTTTCACACATAATATATGACACACACAATACGATGAGATTGGGTTTTTAACTTGTAGTTTTTTTAGTTCCTTTCTAAAATTAAATATTTTAATTAAAAGCTCTGATAGAGTTTCCTTAAAATTTAAAGGCACTGGTTTCTTTTTTTGTTTTATCCTGCTGTTTATGTATAGAGCCTTTCTTTAGAAAGTACAGAGTAGAGGAGAGTGTCACATTGTGACTGAATGTCGTCCTTGTGAAAATGTAAACTAGTGTACAGATAACTTATTTATGTAGTCATTTTGTGATGTGTGAATTTGTTTTACTCATGCAGTAAATTCATGAAGTGACTTTAGAATATATTGGATATTTTATTTCTTACTAATCTACTCTAGATTAAATGTATAAAAATGTGTATTCTAAATTTACATTTTTATGAAATTAGCTTAGTATATCTTGTTAATAAATGTTGAATTTCTGTTGCTTGAGCTTCTTTGTGAATTGGGAAATACTATGATCACGGATTATTTAGAGGTGTTAATGTGATTCTTGTTGTGACTTGTGTGAATACGCTGAGTAAGATGACATGAATCAAATTCATGTGTGGTCTTACCATAAACAGATGGTTTCATTTTAGTTTCATTTATTCAGCTCTGGATTATAGAATTTTTCCCACCCACCAGAGTAGTTAACTCTGAAACAACTATTGGGCTTTCTAATCTTTTTCACTAAAAATATTTTTGTAATATTCTTAGAATGTATTTTTTCAGCAGCTATTTATATGAAAAATTTTAATTCTAGTATAGCTTTTACATGTGGAGTATTCAGTGTCTGCTTTTGAAAAATAAATACAAATGCATTTAAAAACTGTGGTAAAATATATGTATATCAAAAAAATTTGCCATCTTAATCATTTTTAAATGTGTGATTAAGTGACATTAGTTCCATTCACCACATTGTACAACCATCACCACTATCAATTTCCAAATGTTTTCATCACCACAAATAGGAGCTCAGTACCCACTAGGCAGTAACTACCCTGCCTCTCCCTCCACTCCCAGGCCTTGGAAACCACTACGACAGATGCATTTGGAAAGAGAAATTCATATGAATTTTCACACAAAACCATTTATACAAGTGTTGTATTGAAATTGGTCTTTTAAAAGAAAAGCTTTTTCTAGTTACCGAGTTGGTCATAGTAAACTTTGGGTTTATATAATCTCTTTTCAAGTGATAGTCTCAGTTTAGGAGTAAAATATCAAATGGCTAGTAATTGGAGTTTTGATCGCTTTAGGGGTTTGCATTTGGATGATAGATATAGAACAGTGATGATTTAGAAAGATTATTATAATATGTAACAGTCATGGAAGGTAACACAGATGGAGGCAAGATTGGGTATGTAGTTATACAATAATTCCACGTGGAGGTAACTTCAGAGTACCTTTGGTAACAGAGAAGAGTAAATCAGATTTTGAAGAAAAAATAAAACTTGGTAGGAGACATTAACAATTAGTTCAGAGCCTCTCCTGTAAGAGAACAGCTATTTGGAACAAAATGACAAGTTCTGGTTTGTACGGTTTTGAAGGGGATATATATTTTATTTCAACATAATAAGTTTGAAGTGACAGAAGGATATCAGAGTAAAACATGGGAATATGAATGTGGACATGAAGTGAAAAAGCAACTTCTTTTAGCACCTGATTAAGCTCATGAGTAAAAGTTCAACTCTTTCCCTCATGAAAGAATTAAGTTGGCAGTCTGTTTACTGGATTTGAGCTATTAACTTATTTTTCTTTTTATGCCATAGTTCACAAAGATGTCCAAAACTAACGGCCTATCAGAAGATTTGATATGGCACTGTAAAACACTGATCCAAGAAAGGGATGTAGTTATAAGGCTTATGAACAAATGTGAAGACATTTCAAATAAATTGACAAAACAAGTTACCATGCTCACTGGAAATGGAGGTGGATGGAACATAGAACAACCCTCAATTCTAAACCAAAGGTAATATTTGTTGTATGGATTTAATTCATAATTTTATCTCAGTTGTATAAAATTTCTGAACTTATTTTTGTAGTGTGGCTGGGGCAATTAAATGTGGAAGTGATATGAAAACTAATGTTTGATGAGAAATCCAGGGTTGCCTATAATGGCACATAAAATAGTATATGAATTGTTTTTCATTGATTTTTTTTTTTTTTCTCCCTGCAACAGGGCGTTTCACTCCACTGTATTATTATAAATTGGAAGAGAAAAACCATTATAGTCTTATATAATAACGTATGTTTTCCTTGTTTGGTAATAATAACTGAAAAGGTGGTTTTAACAATTCCTGTATATAAAATTGGGGTTTCAGAAAAGTCAGCTGCTTAATTGTATCAATTTAAAAATTTCTGTCATAACCCAGTTTCTTTTTAATCATAAGTAAAATGAATTGACTAAAATGTTCTGTATTTGTGATAAAATGTTTAAGGTGCTTTCAAAAGCTCAGGTTTTTAAATCTTCTTTGGAGATGAAAATATATCCGAAAAGAAAAGGCAGACACATTTATTAAATAGATAATACAAATATACATATTCCCCAAAACTGCTACTTTCAGTAAAATACCTTGCCAGAATTTTTACAAATAAAAACAAACAGTAAATTGTTTTCACTAAAACATTTGTCCATCAGCCAGTACATATAAAAATGGCATTTTGTAATTATGGACATCCTTATTTGCTTGGTGTTGGAGATTGAGTGGGGGAAATTGTTTTGAACTTCCTTTAAAATTTATTTTTATGCAGTTTGGGGCCTCAGAACTGTGCAGAATGTTTTCTTTTTTTTAAATGGTACTGTATTTTTTACTATGATTGTTAATAGTGGCAAAAACATGGAAATACTAGTTCACAAAATCTGGGAATAGTTAAATGAATTATGGTATATCCATGCTATGCAACTTTAAAAATGAGTTACATCTGTTTGGAGTATTTCTGATAGGTATTTTAGCAGGATTAGCATAGGGTCTCATTAAAATTAACTAGTTGATGATTTCATATACTTCTACTGATATTTTTCTAACTTAATGATCAAAGCATATTTGCCTGATCATTGGTTAATAATTAAAAATCAAGGTATGATTACTGGCCTTTATAGTAAGCTACAATCTTTTCTGTACCCTTCTAGGGTGCTATGGGATGGTGTAGGGATACGTGATGCAGTTCGAACAAAGAAGCTCTTTTCTCTGTTGCATAGAAAGAACTATGACCATATCAACAAATTCATCTCCTAAAAGTGTAGTTGGAGCTGCTGCTTCTTGTTCTCCAGCATTGGATATGGAGAGTTCTTCATTCTACAAGACTTACCCAGTTGAGTCTCCTTTATCATAATTTGGATTTTAAAAAAATCAAGTGCTTCATTGCATCACTTAAAAAATTTCTCTCCTAAACCCACATTCACAAAGTCCTGTTGTAAATAGTATGATCAGGTAATAAACTATCCTTTCCATTGGACTGAGGTTTTTTTTTTTTTTTTAATGAAATATTTAACAGATAAGAACAGTAGTTTTGTTTTTTGTTTTTTTTTTTAAGTGCTCATAAGATCTAGTCCAAACTTCAACTCCAAAAGCTGTATAGAAAGTTCCTGTAGTTTATTTAAATGCACTTTTAGGGGGTGAAATTTGTTGTTTTTGTTTTGGCCAAGACAAGAGTTGCACAAGCAATTTTTACTTGGTGTACTGGCCAGGTGTATAGTTGCTTATTATAGAGATACTTGTAGTTTCCTTGTCTTGGGAAAGGATTTATTAGCATAGAGGAAAATATTAGACTATCCTGATGAAAAACCTATTATACTTGCATCTTTCTCTTAACAGAACAAATTCTTCGTAGCAAAGCTTCCCTTGTAGCAAAAATTTGTTAGCTTTATTTTCCTTTTATAATTTTATGTGAATTGTGAAAGAAATTTGCCTTTTAGAGATAAAAGAAATGGAGACATACCATAAATCCATTTTAAAAACAAGGTTTTTGTAGAGAAAAATCAAATTTCTCACGTGTGTTAAAACCGATACGTTGATAATCCTTATTTAAAAATGTCAAAATTAAAATTGCCTAAAGTTAAACGAGAATAAATACATGGCGGGGCGGGGGGTGGAAATCACAGTATTTCTCCTTTTTTATTTCTACCATAGGTATATAGCCATCTCTAAAGCTTTAGCAATTTATCTAAAACTTTTTCAGCTTTATACTGTTTTAACTGAAAAAACGTATTATGCGTTCAACATAAGATATGTTTGATCCGTGTGTCCTGTCTTTTCTGGGTTAAATCTAGCCTTGTCCTCTGATCTCACCAGTCCTGAACTTGACAGGATGGTTTCTTATCCTGTTCCTAAATAAATTCTATGAAACCATTTGACAATGATGTGAGTGCGCATCAATACTGAAGTTGTGGTTTGATGAACTCAGAGTACTAAGATACAAATATTTTAGTGGTTTGGATACAAACTAATGTAGTATTTTCAGCAGCCGTGTTACACTTACGGGGCATGATAAACTTTCAGTCAGCTCTCATCCCTAATCTGTTTCTTATGAACTACTTCAAACAAGTCTCTCTAGCCCTATATTTCTATACTTTAAACTCAAATTTAGGACATTATTTGTACTCCTGTTACGTGATTTCTATTTCAGGCCTTTCACAGCTTTCAAAATAACTTTGAAACTAGTTTCCCTGTCAGGAGATTTAAACACAATTTAAATTTTACTCTGTGAAGAAATCATAGTAACTCCATTTGGAAGCATTTTCCCCCCTTTAACAAAACAATTTCAAAATAACCTGCTTTCTCATTTTCTTTCATGATCTCACAAAATCTTAAAATCATTTTCCCTCTTAGTGGGAGGTAGAAAACCTTCAATTTAGAGATAGTTATAGGGCTGCTATGAGTCGGAATCAACTTGGGCACTGGGTTTGGTTTTTTTTTTTTTTTATAGTGAGAACACTTAACTAACTCAAGTTTGGTCAGTAGTTCTTACCATGTAAGCCTGAGCAAATCGCTACATTCTCATCTATAAAACTGGTGGTTGGGGTTCGTATGCAATCATAAAAACTCTTAGAAAACCGTAGAGTGTCAAATGATTGAAATGTAGCATCTAAATATTGGGAACCCTGGTGGCGTAGTGGTTAAGTGCTATGGCTGCTAACCAAAGAGTCGGCAGTTCAAATCCGCCAGGCGTTCCTTGGAAACTATGGGGCAGTTCTACTCTGTTCTATAGGGTCGCTGTGAGTCGGAATCGACTCGACGGCACTGGGTTTGTTGTTAACAGAGGAGCAAATGTATATACACATTAACACATATTTTTAAAACAAATATTTCAATATGATAAAGCTATTTAATGTCCTGATCAAAAGACCTTACCAGAGAGCTTCTTTGTGATTGTGAATGAAGTGATTTTATTTGAATGAGAATTTCATGCAGTAGATGGCTTTAAAATCTCCTTGTTAATTTTAAAATTCTATTGTGGTTAAATAGACTCCTTTCTCAACATGTATTCATGAAGAATTTCAGTAATTTTTGTTTATTAAGAACATTTTGTGGCTATTTGTGTATGGATTGTACATTGGGATGGCATGTTGGTCTTTGGACACACATAAAAGTGATGTAATGTACCTTCCTTGTTAAGTTTGTTTTCATGAAATGTGAACCCTACATGTGGTGGGATGACTAAGTACTCAGAAAAAGTAATGGAAAACTCAGTTTTGACCGTAGCGTGGGTGGGTAAGAGTTAAAAACTTTTTCAGTTTTGCTATGTAGCGGTTAAAGGAGGAGCCCTGGCAACGCAGTGGTTAAAGCACTCAGCTGGTTTGAACCTACCAGCTGCTGTGCAGGAGAAAGATGTGGCAGTCTGCTTCCGTAAAGATGTACAGCCTTGGAAACCCAATGGGGCGGTTCTCCCCTGTCCTGTAGGGCCACTGTGAGTCAGAATCTACTTTATGGCGGTGGGTGGATAGTGGTTATGGGCTGAGTTCTGAAGCAGACTTGGATTTAGACTGGAACAGACTGGCTGTATCACTGATGACATGAATTTGGATAGTTATATGGCCTTAGAAAGGAGCCTGGGCAGTGCAAGGACTTTGCAGTTGGCTGCTAATCTTTAAGTTGATGGTTCACACCCACCCAGCAACTACATGGAAGAAAGGCCTAGCACACTGCTTCTGTAAATATTACAGCCAAGAAAACCGCATGGAGCAGTTTACTCTGTAACACATGGGATCACCTTAAGTAAGGGCAGGCTCACGGGCAGCTAACAACAGCAACAACATGCCCTTGGGCAGGTTACTTAACTTCTCTGAGCCCCAGAGAACTTCTCATCTGTGAAATGGGGATAATAATATATACTATTTTATCAATGTTATAATGGAGATTACCAAATTTTCTTGCAAATAATGCACCTACAAACACGTGCACACAAAGTATGGCATAGCACACCTGCGAAAATAGCTTGGGGTGGGGCTTGCATGCTTAGCAAAAAAAAAGTTTAATACCAGCATTGTTTGTGTAAAAATATGGTAAATGAAATAATAACGCCTGTAAAGCACTGTCTTAGTTACCTAGTGCTGCTGTAGCAGAAGTACCGCAAGTGGATGGCTTTATCAAAGAGAAATTTATATTCGCACAGTTTAGGAAGCTAGACGTCCATATTCAGAATGGCAGCTCTAGGGGAAAGCTTTCTCCCTCTGTCAGCTCTGGGGGAAGGTGCTCCTCTCTGCAGCTTGTTTCCTGGTTCCTTGGAGATCTCTAAGTGACTTGGCTTCTGCTTGCTTACTTGCTTGTTTAATCTCTTTTATATCTCAAAAGAGATTTACTCAAGACACACCCCACAGTAATCCTGCCTCATTAACATAACAAAGACATTTCATTCCCGATGGGATTATAACCACAGGCATAGAAGTTAGGATTTATTACACATATGTTTGGGGGACACAATTCTATCCATAACAAGCACATAGCATAGTATCTGGCATGTGATAAATATTGCAGTGTTAACACCTACTCTAAGCATTACTTTTGTGGAGATTAAAATGTTTATCATAGCATGTTCTACTCAGTATTGCTTTTGGTAGTGACATAGAAAATACTTTGACCAAGAAGGCAAAAGATGTTTTTAAAAGTCCAGAAAAGAATTGGAAAGACCTCACAATGCTGCTGATTTTTTTTCCTCCTATACTTTTTTTTTTAAGTTTTCATTTTATTTTTTGTTGTCGTTGTTGAGAGTATACACAGCAGAACATACACCAGTTCAGCAGATTCTACATGTATAATTCAGTGACATGGATTATATTCTTTGAGTTGTGTAACCATTCTGACCCTCCTTTTCTGACTTATTCCTCCTCCATTAGCATAAACTTACTGCCCCCTAAGTTCCCCTGATCTTTTGAGTTGTTGTCAGTTTGGCCCCCTATAGATAGATCTGGAAAGTACACAATGTTCAAAGCAGACATTCTTTACTAGTTAAGCTATTGTTTAGCTTTAGACTTGAGGGGATGTTTTTGGCTTAAAGTTTAAGTTTTAAAGATTATCTCAAGGCAATAGTTTTGGGGGTTTATCCAGCCTCCATGCCTCCAGAAATGCTGAATTCCGTGAAAATTTGAAATTTTGATCTGCATTTTACCCCTTTTTGATCAGGATTCTTCTATAAAATCTTTGATCAAAATGCTCACTAATGACAGCCAGGCACCATCCAGTTCTTCTGGTCTCATGGCTATTATTCATGGAAGCAATTAGCCTCACATTCCATTCCCTCCTCCTATTACTGGCTCTCCTTCTCTTGTTCCAGGTGAATAGAGACTAATTATTGTGTCTTGGATGGGTGCTTAGAAGCTTTTAAGACCCCAGGCACTTTGCAACAAACTAGGAGGTAAAACAGAAGCACTCAAGACATTATTAGGCCAATTAACTGTAATGTCCCGTGAACCATGACCCTAAACTTCCAAACCTAGGAACCAAATCTTATGCGGTGTTTGGTTGTACGTAAGCAACCTCAGCGACTACTTTTTTTTTTTTCCGTTGTTTTTGTAATTATATCTATCGCTCAACTTTGCCAATTCAGCTTTTTACAGGTGTACAACTTATTGACAGCAATTACCCTAATTGGCTGTGCAACCATGCCCTTAATCATTGTGATTTTTCTATCACCGTAAACAGAAACTCAGTACTCCATAAGCAATTACCCTCCTTCCTGCCTCTAGTAACCACTAATAAACTTTTGTCTCTACACATTTGCCTGTTCTTTTTATATCAGTGAAGTCATACTTACATAAATATTAAATATTTGTCCTTTTGTGATTGATTTACTTCACTCAGCATAGTGTCTTCAACCTCAATCCATAATGTAGTATATATCAAAACTTCATTTCTCTTACTGGCTGAGTAGTATTCCACTTATGTATGTACCCCTTTTTGTCCATTCATCTGTTGATAGGCCTGCCTATACTTTTTTAATTTTTGCAAATGACGTTTGAATGGATTGCATACCCCATAGTTGGAACATAGATTCTGATTTAAGAGGCACATTTTTCCATCCCACTCCTCTTACCCTTGTTCTCATTAAGGTTTCTTGATTTGACCCCTTGACCATTTATTACACCATAGCTATGTCCAGACCTCTTTAGTATTTGGAGACAGAATGTGTATAACAGGAAATTTAAGGGGTCAGGATAGAAGCTGGAAAATAGGAAGCATGGTTTTGTTCTAGGTCTTTATGTTGATATGGAGCATATGCTACCCTAGTGACTGTGAATCCAGGCTTTGTAGTGAGGTGGGCTTCCTAAGTTAAAATCGTATCCTTATCACTTTATAGATATGCAGCCTCAGGCAAATGACTGAACCTGAGGTTGATCTCATCTGTTAAAGTGATAATAGCTACTTTATGGGATGTTTTAAGGAATATTTGTGTATATCTATTTTAGTAGATACTCTGTAAATGATAACTGCTATTAGTTTTGAACCACTTGAACTTTTAGATAAACTGTTGTTTTCATTCTTATGATCGTTTCATACTCTCTTCCAAGGAGATCATTCCCAAGGCGTATAGTCTGTATGTGTTTGCAAATTAAATAAGATTTTTGATACTTGTATGTTGCTTTCTCTTCATTGATATTCATTTAAGTCTTAACAAATTTACATTTATACATAGTCGAGAATATACACAGCAGAACATACACCACATAAACACACACATACGTACACATTCCAGAATTACACATACCACTGTCAACAGAAGTGGTTGACACGCATTCAGAAAGTGTTTATTAAATCAGTCTGACAAAATAGCAGATTATGCTCGTGTTTTTCTCCTTGCTTTTTTTAAGTTTTTTTATGTACTAAAAATCAAATAAATACAATAATAATTTTCCAATATAAATAGAGTAAAACCTGCAAAAGCAGGAACCTGTGTAAGGCAGAAACCTGTCAGAGAAGGAAAATGCAAATATTTTCCAATAGAAGGCAGTAGAAAAGTGACAAGATTGCACCCTGTCAAAGGCAGAAGACTTTCGAGATCCAGAAAAACAGGGCAGTCCCATCGAGTTCTAACTCACAGGTTTCAGCTGTATCTGCTTAGTAATATGTTATCCTAGTTAGTATTCTGATGATATATGGAATTATGTTACATTATGATTATATATATATATATATATATATATAGAAATGGTAGCTTTTGAAATTCTAATTGCTAGAAGAAATCAACAAATTCAGAAAAAAGCTTGCAATTAAAAAAAATTTTTATTTTGGGGGTTCATTTTCTTAAGTAGGTATAACTAGCTGGTGGTAATAAGTTAAAAGGTAAGGCTAGACCTAGGTGTTTCATTTTCATGTGTGTTGTAAACCTAAATCTCATGTCAGAAAGCTAGTACAGAAAACTAATAGAATAAATCTATAATATTTGGTAACTCTCTCTTTACCAGTTTGTCACTCAAGCCCTATCAGAAGGTTGGTTTGAATTGGCTGGCACTGGTACATAAACATGGACTTAATGGCATTTTGGCAGATGAAATGGTAAGTAGTACTATATTTCTAGGATTTGATATTTCATTAAAAGACACTTCAGATTTAGCATCCTTACCGTCTATTAAAAAATGGGATCTTTTGCCATTATAGTTTACTGCTCTGACTTAAGTGTAACCCCTCTTTTCTATTGCCTGTCTTAGTTCTACCCTCTTCACTCCTCCCCAAAACGAAAAATAGATTTATTTTCCCTCTGATTGTCAAATAAATACATGTGTTACAAACTTAGACACTACATAAAAATACAAAGAAAATGTCAAAATTACTCATAATCTTAGCACCGGGATTTAAGTGCTGTTTTGGTGTATATCTTTCTAGATTTTTTTCCCTCTGCATACAAAACCAGATAACCAAACCCCTTGCTGTGGAGTTGATTCCAACTCATAATGACCTTACAGGACAGAGTAGAACTGCCCCATAGGGTTTTCAAGGAGCACCTGGTAGATTCGAACTGCCGACCTTCTAGTTAGCAGCCAGGCTTTTAAGTACTGCACCACCAGGGCTTGGCATATGAGATATATAAAATATTAAATGGGGTTTTATTATATGTGTTTCATATACCTGGCTTTTAAATTTTAATTTATGATAGATACTGGTTTTGTCAGTAAATAAATCCACACCTATCAGCATCATTTTGGCAATTTCATTAGATGCCTCTCAGTCTTCTTTCTCAGATCACATTTACCCACACTAAGCTCAGGAATCTCATTACAACCAGTAGTCCATGTGCTGTCACTTAGGAAATTGACCTTTAATCTAACTTAACCTCCCTTCCTCCAGCTATACTTTAAGAAAGTGTTCATTAAAAAGGAGTCATGTTCCATAGAGAAAACATTTATTGAACACACATGTCTTATATTGTATGTTGTATTCCCCCCACAAAAAATTAAAGATTATGATCCTTGTTCCGTAGTTAACTGATACAATCTTTGTACTGTAAGACATTTCCCACACATACATTATACTGTCATTAAGAAAAAAATGCCATTTATCTGAAAGTAAAAAATATAAAGGATTTCAAGATAGTTAGAAAAATCAGATATCAAGCATTACAGTTGTGAAAAACTGGACTTGGGAATCAGTAGACCTGAGTTTTGAGTCCTGGCTTTGCCTTTCATGGATGTGTGATTGTTGCAAAATGACCTGACCTCTAAGAACCAATAATAATAAAACAGAAAATTTCTCTCATAAGTTTATATTTGGTATCAAATGAGACATGAAATTATTTTTGTAACTTGTGAATTACAGTATTTATGTTAAGTTGGTAATGTTTAGCGCCCAGTGTAGCTAAATCACCTCAAATAGCCTTTATAGCCTTAAAAAAAAAAAAAAATTGATGCATAATTTACCCGCAGTAAAGGGCACAGCGTACAGCTCAGTGAGTTTTACGCGTATAAATCCAAAACAAACAAAAAAATCCACTGCCGTCAAGTCTGTTCTGACTCATAAGTGACCCTATACGGTTTCCAAGGTTATAAATCTTTATAGGAAGCCAGACTGCCACATCTTTGTCCCATGGAGTGGCTGGTGGGTTTGAACCACCAGCTTTCTGTTGTCAGTTGGGTGGGTGCTTAACCACTGTGTCACCGGAGCTTATATGTATATAAAACCATGTCACCATCACCCAGGTCAATATATAAAACATGCCCATCATCCCAGAAAGTTTCTTTTTGCCTCTTTTCAGTCATTACAACCAGCACTATTCTGACTCCCACCACCATAATTAATTGTTTCTGTCCTTAAACTTTATAGAAACGGTACACGTTCGTTTGGTACAACACAATGTTACTGAGATTCATTTGTGTTGTTATATGTATTAATAGCTTGTTTTTTTTTTTGTTGCAACGTGCTGTGCCTAGTGTCCCTGAGTGGTGCAAACTTTAATGTGTTTTCTGCTAACCAAAAGGTTACAGGTCCAGAATCCACCCAGAGGCTCTTCAGAGCAAAGGTGTGGTGATCTGCTACCGAAGGGTCACAGCCTTGAAAACCCTGTGAAGCAGAGTTCCACTCTGACGCACATGGGTTGCCATGAGTTGGAATCACCTTCACGGCAATTGGTTTTTTGTTTTTGATATCCGTAGTATAAATATGTCACAATTTATCCATTTTCCTGTTGATGGACATGTGGGTTATTTCCAGGGTTTGGCTATTATACTAAAACTATTCACCTGTTAGCAAGCATCCAACTTACAACTCCTACTTACTCTATAATGTTATGTAAATTTGCTCTGCCTTTGAAACTACTGAACAACCCCTACCGCAACAAATTCTTCATCACAGTTACCTTCACTTGCTGCACATACAGTTTTTAAGTCACTGAAAAGGCTTCAGCTTTTTCTTGGACTAAGCTAAGGTTAAATAAGAACCGTATGCACCTGTGCCGACTTACCTATAAATGTTTAAAGACAGTTAGGAATGGATCTTGTTCCTATACTATGAACATTCTTACCCAAGTCTTTTTTGGTTGACATTTGCTGTCATATTTCGTGATGATATTCTTATAAGTGGAGTTGCTGGGTAAATAGGATAGGCATATGTTTAACTCCAGTGTTCATAGGAACATTTTCCTCAATCCCTCCAGTGTATATTAAATATTTACTACATATTAACAATAACTAAAATTATACCCTTTTCTATAGAGTACAAAAAGGTATCCATATTAACATGTTTCACATATGAACTAGCAATTATGATCTATCCTGCTCACCAAAACAAGTTGTGGCATCAATTTGGAGATTTTGATCAATTTTATCTGTAATTAAAAACTAAGAACAAAGTAGAAATTCTCTCATAGCTGAATTATGGGGAATCAAAAATGAATAAAACATAGAAATATTTCTTTTTCCTTTGCATTTTCCAGTATTTGTTTCTTGTTTATTTTTCAGTATCATACATTTGTTTTAAACTTTTAATTTTAGGGCCTAGGAAAAACTATTCAAGCTATTGCATTCCTGGCATACCTCTATCAGGAGGGGAACAAAGGTCCTCATTTGATCGTTGTTCCAGCATCAACTATAGGTCTGTAATTCTGGAAAAAACATATTTGACTCGATAGTGTTTGAGATATGGGCTAGGTATAAGAAAAACTGTGTGAGTGTGTGTGTGAGTGTGTGTAGTTTCTCAAGTATAATGGTTTGTGGAGCTGAATATTAATTTTTACGGTACCCTTACACTTTTTTTCCCTTATGTGTATGAGTACATATGTGTGTTTGATTGTATTGACAATTTTTTAAAAGAAAATAAGTCTTGATTTAGCTTTTTCTTTGTTATAGATGAAGATGCATTTGATAAGATCATTTATTTTGTTTTGATAATACGTTTAAGTGAACTATTTTAAGAGAAAGCAGGTACTCTTTTAATTTAAAATTAAACATTTATTGAGTCAGAAAGTATATAATTAATCCCTATGCAAATTGCTGTTTCATTTATTCTCAGTTGATTGAATGTGGAGGTTAGAGTAAGAATATCTATACTTGTGAATCTAACAGAAAACCATTTCTTTAAATCAGAAGTTAATAGTCATCGATAGATACAGAGGTTGGTCCTCTGCCCTTCATTTTGATGCCCCCTCAAAACCTCAAAATCATTTTATTCATCATGAGTAATAGATTGTCAACAGGGTCTCTGATAAAAATCATCCTGTTATTTTATCCTATAAGAGAATAATTTCTAAGTAGAGCTTGTTTATTTCACGATGTGCATACTTTATTTTATCGATGCAAGTAATATCTCTTTTGTTTCATAGATAACTGGTTAAGGGAAGTTAATTTATGGTGCCCAACTTTAAATGTGCTCTGTTACTATGGTAAGAATATGTCTTACTGCTTTTAACTTTGGAAATGGTAAATACAGTAAAATATGATAAATACAATCAGTATGTCTGTATTTTCAAATTCTAGGTTCTCAAGAAGAACGTAAACAAATTAGATATAACATTCATAGTGGATTTGAAGAGTATAATGTAATTGTGACCACGTAAGTACTGAAATTTTTTTTAATATGGAAAAAAAATTTTGTGCAGCCCCCAAATTTAAAAAACATATGTTTTATAATAGTAATATGTAGGAAAGCTCAGCAGAAGTAATGGAATGAATTATGTCAAGGACTCAGGCATTTTTTTAGTTTGGCGTTACACATCCTAGATAGGAGGTTTTGCTAGTGCACCAGGTCACTGACAGTGGGTATGAATAGGTTCTGTCCACTTGATTGAAAGCATGGTCTTTTATGATAAGAGACTCAGGTAAGCTTAAAGCCCACCAAAATGTAATATTGTAAATGTAAAATTATAATATTTCTGACTTATAAATAATTATTAGAAATAAATGAAATTGCATTCTCCCAAAGAAAAGTTTGTGTTAGAAAGCTGAAAAATACAACTCTGAATAAGTTAACCCTGACTATTTTGTGTAAGTATGTGGCAGAGAACTTACATAATGCTCTTACGTTATCTTTATCATACAGGTTATTTCAAGCTCCATATTGTCAGTGTTTGGTTATTATTTCACACTACTGGCTCCTTCTGTATAAGCCCACCTTTGAAAGAATTCACCAAAAATTCATTTTTTAATAAAATAGGCTCCACTTCCATATGTAGTTTTGAACTAGCTATCAACTGTTATTTCTTGGATCTCTTCTACTAGTTTGATCCAGTTGTATTATGTTCCAAACATAAACATTTCTTAGCTTCATATCCTTTTTTCCTGCTTCTTAAAATATAACAATTCAGGAAGCAAACTGTATAACAATAGCAGATTACCTATTAAGTTGTACCCCAATTGACCTCTTCCCAGGTATATAGAAGTTAAATATATTTTACCATTTAAATTTTACTTTAATTCCAAATTGCAGTTTCATTACTTGGTTACATGTACATCAGTAATTATTTGTTACAAATATATCAGTAATTATTTGAGCACCAGCTGTGTCGGGTGCTAAGCTCTAGGTCCTGGATATTAGAAATGAGTAAACAAGTAATTTTGAAAAACCATTAAGCCTCACCAGCTTGAAAGGTATAACCTTAGATTTTTTTCTTTTGGTTATAGGTATAATTGTGCAATTAGCAGCTCCGATGACCGTAGCCTATTTCGACGCCTGAAACTTAATTATGCAATTTTTGATGAGGGCCATATGCTGAAGAATATGGGCTCCATCCGCTACCAGCACCTTATGACCATTAATGTAAGAGAGTATTTTTTGAACTTTTTCTGAATTATACAATTTAGGTTGTATAATTTAATGTATATATTATTCTGTATCAGAAATCAGCAAGCCTTTCTATAAAGATCCAAATAATAAATATTGCATGTTTTGTAGGCCGTGTGGTCTTTGTCACATTTTTTTTTTAACCATTTTAAAATGTAAAATCCTCTCATATCAGCCAGTTCTTATCTCATTGCCAACCCCTGTTCTATAGGATAAACTTATAAACATCAAAAATAGCTTATCATCTCTCATTACCTCCTAGAAGTGATTTGAGGATATAAATTAACTCCTTATAAAATGAAACCAGTAGCTTTACACATTCTATCTTAAATACAGTAGATAATAGCAGATACCAGTTTTCTAAACTCTTATTAGTCTTTTATCACTGAATGGTAAGTTATTTTATTTGCACTGGGGAGGGTAGACAAGAAGGAAGTGGCTCTTAAAAAAAAACTAATCTAAATTTTACCTTCACTTATAGGCAAATAATCGTTTGCTGCTCACAGGCACACCTGTACAGAATAATCTGTTAGAACTCATGTCGCTGTTGAATTTTGTTATGCCACACATGTTTAGTAATAGCACCAGTGAAATACGAAGAATGTTTTCTTCTAAGACAGTAAGCATAAATGCATATTTTCTCAAAAATCTATTACTTTGTATTTAACCTGGGCCATTTTTGTGTTTTGTCCTTTTTTTGTTTTCACGGTATATATGTTCTATAAAGTAGGTTTGACTAGTTGTTATTTCTATACTGGATGAGTTAAGAAGTCGACCAAAATATACTGGGGAAAAATAATTGGTAACTTCCATAATCAATGTCCAAAAACTTTTGGTTTTCAGTATCTTGATTTTTGGAACAGTGGTAATTTCAAATTGGCAAGGAGTTCAGGTATGTTTGTGGGGGAAGTTTGATTATTGTATCTTCTTTATTAAAATTAAAAAAAATTGACAGGTAAATTAGTATCTTGTTTTTTTTTTATGAACAAGCAATAGAACTGGACAAAGCTAGAATATCCAGAAAATGTGTCTTGAGAATTATGTTTTGAAATAAAAATTTGTGAATGATAAAAATAACAATTTCTGAAAACTACAGCAAAGAAATTCTATTTGGAAGAAAAAGAAAAGCTTGGTTAGAAAAAAGTACAGTAGAGTCTTCAAGAATCCCAGATTTCCCACTGCAATAATTTAGGTTCTTGACTCACCTGAATCACATACCTTTTGCAAGAATTTTCTGATATTCTTCTGCTCCAAATTAACTGCCTTTTTAACTTTCACTAATGTATTCTGTCCCAGTTGATGTGCAGTTTTTGACATGGCCTACCAAATTTTATGAACTACTTTTCTAGCTTTGTTGTTGTTAGGTGTCATCAAGTTGGTTCCAGCTCATAGCCACCCTGCGCACAACAGAATGAAGCACTGCTGGGTCCTGTGCCATCCTCGCTGTTGCTATGCTTGAGCCCATTGGTGCAGCCACTGTGTCATTCCATCTCATTGAGGGTCTCCTCTTTTTCATTGACCCTCTACTTTACCAAGCATGATGTCCTTCTCCAGGGACTTATCCCTCCTGATAACATGTCCAAAGTATGTGAAACGTAGTCTTGCCATCCTTGCTTCTAAGGATCATTCTGGTTGTACTTCTTCCAAGACAGATTTGTTCGTTCTTTTGGCAGTCCATTCTTTTGCCAATACCACAGTTCAAAGGCGTCCACTCTTCTTCCGTCTTCCTTATTCATTGTCCAGCTTTTGCTTGCGTATGGGGCGACTTGAAAACACCATGGTTGGGTCACACTCACCTTCGTCCTCAAGGTGACATCTTTGATTTTCAACACTTTAAAGAGGTCTTATGCAGCCGATTTGCCCAGTGTGGTAGGTCTTTTGATTTCTTGATTGCTGCTTCCATGGGTGTTGATTGTGGATCCAAGTAAAATTTTTGAGATCAATGAGGAACTCAGTCTTTCCCCCATTTATCATGATATTGCTTATTGGTCTAGTGTCGAGGATGTTTGTTTTCTTTATGTTGAAGTGTAATCCATACTGAAGGCTGTGGTCTTTGACCTTCATCAATAAGTACTTCAAGTCCTCTTCACTTTCAGCAGCCAAGGGTGTGTCATCTGCATAGTGCACGTTAGTGAGCCTTTCTCCAATCCCGATGCCCTGTTCTTCTTCATACACTCCAGCTTGTCAAATTACTTGCTCAACATAACGACTGAACAGGTATGGTAAAAGGATACAACCCTGACACACACCTTTCCTGACTTTAAACTGTGCAGTATCCCCTTATTCTGTTCAAACAGCTGCCTCTTGATCCCATTCTCTGCAATGTTATCCATAATTTGTTATGATCCACGCAGTCGAATATCTTTGCATAGTCAATAAAACAAAGGTAAACATCTTTCTGGTATTCTCTGCTTTCAACCAAGATCCATCTGACATCAGTGATATCCCTGGTTCCATGTCCTGTTCTAAATTTGGCTTGAATTTCTGGCAGTTACCTGTTGATGTACTGCTGCAGCTGCTTTTGAATGATCTTCAGCAAAATTTTGCTTGCATGTGATATTGATGGTATTATTCGATAATTTGTGCATTAAGTTGGATCACCTTTCTTGGGAACAAGCATAAATATGGATCTCCTCCAGTTAGTTGGCCAGGTACTGTCTTCCAAGTTTCTTGGCATAGACAACCAAGCACTTCCAGCGCTGCATCCATTTGTTGAAACATCTCAGTTGGTATTCTGTCAGTTTCCGGAGCCTTTTTTTCTGCCAGTTCCTTCAGTGCAGCTTGGACTTCTTCCTTCAGTACCATCGGTTCCTGATCCTATGTTACCTCCTGAAATGGGTGAACGTTGACCAGTTCTTTCTGGTATAGTGACTCTTGTGTACTCCTTCCATCTACTTTTGATGCATCCTGCATCATTTAATATTTTCCCCCATAGAATTGTTCGGTATTGCAACTCGAGACTTGAATTTTGTTCTTCAGTTCTTTTAGCTTGAGAAATGCTGAATGTGTCCTTTCCCTTTTGGTTTTCTATCTCCTGGTCTTTGCACGTGTCATCATAATACATTACTTGTCTTCTCGAGCTGTCCTTTGAAATCTCCTGCTCAGCTCTTTTATGTCATCATTTTTTCTTTTGCTTTAGCTAGTCCACATTCAAGATCAAGTTTCAGAGTCTCTCCTGACATCCATTTAGGTCTTTTCTTTCTCTCCTGTCTTTCTAGCTTTAGTTTGTAGTATATGGAGGGCTCCTTCACATCTTAGAATAAAATTCCACTTTCAAATTTTCCAAAACTACCGGTTTGTGACTAGGAACTGTCCTCCTTTTTTAGACCACATTATTTGCATCAACAGCATTAGCTTTCTTTGGGGGCCATGTTTCCACACAGAAGTCAAGATTTCTTTAAAACACACACACACACACACACACACACACACACACAGGCTTTTATTTATCTGGGTAATCAATCAATGACTCATCAGTGACTTTTTTTTTTTTTCTTTAATAATTTTTGTGCTTTAAGTGCAAGTTTACAAATCAAGTCAGTCTCTCACACAAAAACCCATATACACCTTGCTACACACTCCAGTGGGTGGGTACACACTCCCAATTACTCTCCCCCTAATGAGACAGCCCGCTCTCTCCCTCCACACTCTCTTTTTGTGTCCATTTCGCCAGCTTCTGACCCCCCTCTACCCTCTCATCTGCCCTCCAGGCAGGAGATGCCAACATAGTCTCAAGTGTCCACCTGATCGAAGAAGCTCATTCCTCACCAGCACCCTCTCCAACCCATTGTCCAGTCCAATCCATGTCATCAGTGATTCTTCAACATCAACCTAGTACAGTTCAAATCTATTAGTTCAGCAGATTACACAGTTACATGTCATGAAACTTCAAAATACATATGGTGCTTTAAGAAACATTATGACAACAAAGGCATAAGCAGCAAAAGAAAAATCGATACATGAGACCTCATAAAAATTAAGTAACTTTTATTATTCAAAGGACTTTATCAGCGAAGTGAAGAGACAGCCTTCAGATTGAGGGAAAATATTTGGGAACCATGCATCTGATGAGAGTCATATATATATATATATATATATATATATATATATATATATATATATATATATATATATATATATATATAAAGACTTCTATAATTTAACAACCAAAAGATAAGTAACCCAATCAAAAAATAGACAATGGACTTGAACAGGCATTTCCCCCAAAGAATATATCAAATGGCCAACAATCACCTGCACAGATGCTCATTGTCATTAGCCACTAGGGCAATGCAAATCAAAATGACAGTGACATACCACCTCACCCCATTAAAATGCAGTGATCAAGAAAATGTAAAACCACAGGCATTGGTCAGGCTGTGGAGAAATTGGAACCCTCACCCATTGCTGCTGAAAACAGTTTGGTGGTTTCTCAAAAAGTTGAACATGAAACTACTATATGACCCAGCAATCCCAATCCTAGGTGTATACTGAAGAAAATTGAAAGCAGGAGCACAAACAAAAACCTGTACACCAGTCTTCATTGCAGCACTTTTCATAATAGCCAAAAGGTGGAAATAACCAAAATGTCCATTAATAGATGAATGGATAAACAAAATGTGGTAGATACATAAAAAGGAATATTACTCAGCCATAAAGTGAAATGAAGTGCACATACGTGTCACACATGGATGAACTTTGAAAATGTTATGTTGAATGAGATGAGGCAGTTACAAAAGGAAAAATACTACAGGATCTCACTCATGAGATAAGCAAATATATAGAAAACAAAGATTATTAGTGGTTAAATGGTGGTGGAATACCTCAGAAAAGAATAGTGATAATGGTTGCAGAAGATGAAGAATGTAACCATTGTCACTGAATTTCATGTGTAGAAATTGTTCAATTGGCAGATGTTTTGGCATGTGTATTTTCACCAAAATAAAAAGAGAAGAAACAGATTACAGACTACGATTCAAATGTGAAATTCTACCTAGAATGAATTGTGTTTCTGTGGAAAAGAACTCGATTCTAGTGAGGGATATTTACATGTTATATAATACTGTTGTTATAATAGCTTAAATGAGTGATTTGTAAAAATGTTATTTTTCATAGAAATCAGCAGATGAGCAAAGTATTTATGAAAAGGAGAGAATAGCACATGCGAAACAAATTATAAAGCCGTTTATTCTCAGAAGAGTAAAAGAAGAGGTAACTCTTAACTACCTGTGTTTAATTATATATTTATATATATATATATATATATATATATATATATATATATATATGTATTTTTTTTTTTTTCTGTTTTCCTCTTTTTAGAATGATTAAAACTGTTTTCCTTTCTCAGGTTCTCAAGCAGCTACCTCCCAAGAAAGACCAGATTGAATTGTGTGCAATGTCAGAGAAGCAGGAACAACTCTACCTGGGTCTTTTTAACAGATTGAAAAAATCTATCAATAACCTGGGTATAATGTGGTTTTTATGGTTTTGTTTGAAAAATAATTCTGTACGGCATTTGTTTAACTGTATGAGAGTGAGATTTGCTCATTTCTAAAAACTAGTTGGAATCTGATAAATAATTTTAAAACTTTTTGTTTAAGTTTAGAAAACAATTATCGGTTTGATTTTTTTAATATCTGCTCTTTGGGTCACAGAAAAAAATACAGAAATGTGCAATGTCATGATGCAGTTGAGAAAAATGGCCAATCATCCTTTATTACATCGCCAATACTACACAACTGAAAAACTCAAGGAGATGTCTCAGCTTATGCTGAAGGTAAGAATTTCCTGTTATGTTAATGTTGAACTGTATTAACAGTATTAAATAGTTACAAAGTAAAATTTTTAGGCTAAAAGTAGGACTGCCGAACCTAATGGACTTATTAATCCTTTAACCACATATTTAAGAAAAAACATTTTAAAATCTTAAGTTTAAGACAATTTGGGAAAATGTAAGAGCCAAGCAAGAACTAATAGTCAGCAAATAATGGCCTCAGAGGCAGATCCAACCTTGTTTTTATAAATTTAAGTTGCCAATGAGTTGATTCCAACTCCTAGTGACCCTATAGGATAGAGTAGAACTACTCCATAGCATTTCGAGGAGCTGCTGGTGGATTTGAACTGCCAATCTTTTGATTAGCAGCTGTAGTGCTTAACTGTTGCACCACCACGGCTCCAATACAGCCATACCTACTCCTTATATGTTATCTGTAACTGCTTTTTCCTACAATGGCAGACTTGAATACCTTCAACATGATCATCTTGCCAACAAAGCCTAAAATGTTTACTCTCTGGCCGTTCACAGAAGAAGTTTGCCAACACCTGATCTTGACTTCTGTAATGCACTTCATTTATATTCAGGTTCTAAGGCGTAAAAGTGTATTATGCAAGTCTAAATATATATGTATCTCCTTCATCCTTCCTCACACTTCACCTTGTCAAATACTTGTTAAATTTTCTCCTGATTTTCCAGTCCAGTTAAATTCTTCCCTTTTATCTATGCCTCTGATTCTCAGTATATAACGTTTCGTATATGAGTTCCCCCACTTCCAGAAAATGCAAACATTGTCATCCTCACAGTGGTTTGCTCGGAATGGTGACTCCTTTTTTTTTTTATTGTAGTTAATTGAAGGTTTACAGAGCAAACTAGTTTCTCATTAAACAGTTAATACACATACTGTTTTGTGACATTGGTTGCCAACCCCACAACATGTCAACACTCCCCTTCTTTACCTTGGGTTCTCCGTTACCAGCTTTCCTGTCCCCTCCTACCTTCTGATCCTTGCCCCTGGACTGGTGTGCCTATTAAGTTTCCTGGGTGAACCTCAGTAGTGACTTCAGTACTGAGCTATAAGGGTGTTTGGGGGCCATGTTCTTGGGGGATCTTCAGTATGTCAGATCAGTAAGTCTGGCCTTTTTTTTCTTTTGGGGAGGGTAGTTAGAATTTTGTTCTTCATTTATCTGCAGCTCTGTCCAGGATACTGTATTGTGATCCCTGTCAGAGCAGTCGGTGGTGGTAACCAGGCGCCATCTTATTGTGTTGGTCTCAGTCTGGTGAACCTTGTGGTAGTTGTGGTCCATTAGTCCTTTGGACTAATCTTTTCCATGTGTCTTTGGTTTTCTTTATTCTCCCTTGCTCCAGATGGGGTGACACCAGCGGAGTATCTCAGATGATTGTTCACAAGCTTTTAAGACCCCAGACACTACTCACCAAAGTAGAATGTAGAACATTTTCTTTATAAACTGTATTAAGCCAGTTGAGCCAGATGTTCCCTGAGGCCACAGTCCCCACAGTCCTCACCCCAGTAATTTGGTCCCTCAGGGAGTTTGGATGTGTTGGAAACCCTGGTGGCGTAGTGGTTAAGTGCTATGGGTGCTAATCAAAAGGTCAGCAGTTTGAATCCACCAGGCACTCCTTGGAAGCTCAATGGGGCAGTTCTACTCTGTCCTATAGGGTCACTATGAGTCGGAATTGACTCAATGGCAGCAGGTTTAGTTTTTTTTAGTATGGCGCTTCCATGACCTTACCCTTGGACGGGTTGTGCTGGCTTCCCCAGTATTGTGTACTCTTTTACCCTTCACCAAAGTTACCACTAATCTTATCTCTGTAGTGTTTTTCCCTCCCACCCCTCCCTCATAACCATCAAAGGTTGTTTCTTTTTGTGTGTAAACTTTTTCATGAGTTTTTATAGTAGTGGTCTTACACAGTTTTTGTCCTTTTGTGATTGACTTATTTCTCTCAGCATAATTCCCCCAGAATCATGACTTTGTCTCTCAAGTAACTCGCCAGATGGATTGTCTTTATGACTCCATCCCTTTTGTATTTTTTTTTTAAACAAAAGATCTTTCAAATTTTATGTCCTGGGTAGCAAGTGAGTCATTTTCCCCCATTTATTTTTTCATTTTATATCTTCTAATGTATGTTCTTTGGGTCACAGAAAAAAAAAAAACACAAAGATATGCAATGACATGATGCAGTTGAGAAAAGTGGCCAATCATCCTTTATTACATAGCCAGTATTCTTTATTTTGTTTTTAGAGTTATAGACATTACTTTTCCCTCAGTCTCCTATAGCACCTTACTGTTATTTCTCCTTACAGATCCTCACAGATCTTTGTGTTCAGATTAACCATTTCTTTCAAAAATTTTTTATGTATTTCAAACTTACTATGGAAATTTTCAAACAAGTAAAAGTAGGAGGAATTGTATAATGAATCCCTCTGCCCATATATACTCTTCACCTACCTTATCGACTTATCTGATATGACCCTATTCTTGTTTAATCCATACCCCCAATCTCCTCCCCAGGATTATTTTAACTACTTTTAGACATAGTAGTATTTAATCTATAAGTATTTCAGTATATTATCTCTCAAAAGATAGGGCCTTTTTTTTTTTCATTATTATAACTCAAATTAATACTGATTTTCTTGCCTGAATCTTTTACACTGAAATGTCCTGTGATTTAAGTATTTTGTATTAAATTGTTCTCATCGTAGTATAAATTTTCATTATTTTATTTTATTATTTTTTTTTTTTTTGAGGAACCTACACATTGTGAGGCTAACCCTGACCTGATCTTTGAAGATATGGAAGTTATGACAGACTTTGAACTACATGTACTTTGTAAACAGTATCGACACATTAATAACTTCCAGTTAGACATGGATTTGATTTTAGATTCGGGAAAATTCCGAGCTTTAGGATGCATCTTGTCTGAATTGAAACAGAAGGTATTAAAGCAGAATGGCACTCTTTTTGTTTTTTCCCAATTAGTTAAATTTCTTAATGAATTTAGTTTAGAAGTAAAAGTAATTTATTCATACATAAGCTGAAATGAGCAATTTTTCTTAGATATCATTACTTGATTTTTATTAAAGAAGCAATTGATCATTACATAGTTGTGTAGTAATTTGCTGCCAAGTTGTCGACATGAGTACAAATTCTAATTGTTTAGACCTATTAGAGCTTTGAGTAGTAGAATAATTTTATTTTTCTATGTTTCTAATTCATGTATATATTTTTACAGGGTAATAGAGTTGTATTATTTAGCCAATTTACCATGATGCTGGATATTTTAGAGGTTCTCTTAAAACATCATCAGCATAGGTATCTCAGATTAGATGGAAAGACTCAGATTTCTGAAAGGTTGGTATTCACTTTAGTTTCAGAAAATCTCTTCCTACCTTACCCCCAAGTGATAATGTTAGCATTTTAAATGTATAGATAGGTCATTGTTATAATTTTATTGCTTTCAGTCCTACGTTTGGCTACTAATTCAAATCATTACTTTAAAATGAGGGAAATTTTCTTGTCTGAATTGCAAACATATTTTGATATAGCTGTTAGAATTATGGAAACCCTGGTGGCATAGTGGTTACGTGCTACAGCTGCCAACCAAAGGGTTGGCAGTTTGAATCCGCCAGGCGCTGCTTGGAAACTCTTTGGGGCAGTTCTACTCTGTCCTATAGGGTCGCTATGAGTCGGAATCGACTCGACGGCACTGGGTTTGGTTTTGGTTAGAATTATATACTTTTTAGCGTTTTCCCCTTTATAAACTATTCACAGTCTAAAAGCATCTTATCTTTAAACCAAGATTGTGTTAAAATCCTGGACTTTTCATATTTTAAGGGTCATTAAGTTTTTAAAAAGCACCCAAAGATTGTGTCTTAAAAAACAAGGAGTGCTTTCTCTGGTGTGGTTAAAAATATAATTGCATTGTATTTTTGGTTTATTTTTTATCGTTTAGTGTTTTGTTTTTTGTTTTTTGCATTAGAGTGATGCTAAAAGAATACAATGATATAGTTCGATCTTGAGATTCTTGATTCACCGAGCATATTGTCTACCAGTAGTTGAAAAACCTGTGAGAAGGTTAAAGATTGAAAAGCCATATGTGGGGTTTAGATAAGCCAGAAGTCATTAAATGACAGTCCTTTAGGAATCAATCAAATCTGAATAGTTGAACTAACTAAAACAGGAGTAGTAGAGAAAGGAAATTGGTGTATAGCTGCAGGAATGTGTTTACATCTTCAAGTTTCTTTTCTATGTAATGTGATTGTTTACAGTTTTAATTATGTTTCACAACTCCACATTGAAAGTATATTAAAATCTTAACACTTGTGTTCTGTACTTCACATAGTTGTTATACTCTGAAAACCGTGTTATGAGACAGATGCTTGCAACAGCAGAAGTAGTTTTGTTCTGATCCATCCACACTGATTTATCGATGTAGTGACCAAAGCTTAGAACTATCATCTTTGTTACTCCAACAATGTAAATTCTACATCAATCAGAATTTAAGTTTTCAGATTAATTATGTTAATTTAATACTTTAACCAGCAAAAAAGATTTCAGTTGTTGGTATTGTTTTAAATTTCAGAAAAATAAGTTTTGATGTGTTTTTGATACATACAAGTGAGATTTAACATATAATGTATTAATCATACAGGATTCATCTAATTGATGAGTTTAATACCGATATGGATATCTTTGTGTTTCTGCTGTCAACAAAAGCTGGTGGACTAGGGATAAATCTGACCTCAGCAAACGTTGTTATACTTCACGATATTGATTGTAATCCTTACAATGACAAACAAGCAGAAGATAGATGCCATAGAGTAGGCCAGACTAAGTAAGTATTTTATGTTGAAATTTCTTTTTAATCAGAATTAGTTATTTTGTATAGAATGTAGTCTGCTGATAACCTGCCTTTGATTTTATTTTTTCAACAAAGCATGGCTGCTGATGTATTATACACCAGCAATGTTGAATGTGAACTCCACTCTGTAACCTGTTCATTTTCTAGTAATTCAATTTAACTTCCCATTCCTTCCCCCAAATAGTTCTAAAGCATACTCCAAATAGTTGAAGTATTATCAATGGCCCAGCCCCTTTGGAAAAGATTAGTAATTGAAAAGACTTGCTTATTAGAGCTTTCAAGGACCAGAGACAGACTTGGTAATACACATACTATTTCTACTCTGTGTCCCCTTAGGAAATAGGTGATTTCAGTTGTAAATATTTCAGGTAAAAGTAAATTTTGACATTGTTGGCAGGACAATAAAGAGGTAAAAATAACTACAATTCAACTCTTCTTTCATATGTAAGCAGACAATTAACTTTTTTTTTTTAATGGAGTATTTTAGTATATTTTCAAAAGAACATTAATATATTCATTTATGAAACAAATACCTACTTATTGTGGAACTGAAACCTCTCATGTAATACTTGTGTTTTACTATACTCCCTTTTTATACAGAATTATTTCTTTGGACCTGACAAGCAAAGCATATAAAAAAAAAAAAACGGAATTTCTATGTGGACTCAGAGCTCTGTATTAATATAGTTTTACTAGTAACTTTTTTATGTACCTTTTTTAAATTTATTTTTTGTTGAGAATATACGCACAGCAGAGCATTCGCCCAATCTGTAATGTCTGTGTGTACAATTTAGTGACATTGATGACATTTTTCAAGTTGTGCAACCATTCTCACTCTTCTTTTCCAAATTTTTCCTCCTGCATTAGCATAAACTCACTGCCCCATAAGTTCCTATCTGATCTTTTAAATTGCTGTTGTCAATTTGATCCCATATAAGTAGGTCTTAAAAGAGCACATTGCTCAAGGTATACATTCTTTACTAGTTAAGCTAAACTTGTTTGGTTTAAAGAAGACTTCCAGGGATGTTTCTGGTTAAAGATTTTCTCAGGGCATAATTTCAGGGGTTCATCCAGCCTCCGTGCCTCTAGAGATGCACGATTCCGTCAGATTTTGAAATTTTGTTCTACATTTTCTTCCTTTTGATCAGAATTCTTCTGTAGAATCTCCTATCAAAACGCTTGGTAAGGGTAGTCTTGCACCACCTGGTTCTTCTGGTCTCATGGCAGAGGAGGCAGCTGTTCATGGAGGCAATTAGCCACACATTCCATATCCTTCTCATACGCCTGACTCTCCTTTTTCCTCTGTTGCTCCAGGCAAAAAGTTTTACTAGGGATTTTTAAAATACAGATAGCTTTCTCTTCTCTTGGATCCATAGGAAAGAATACTCAGAAGTTGTATGCTTAGGAAATGTCAATCTCAAGTAGTTTGAATAAAAGGAGATTGTAAATTTTAGGACATATTTGTCATACAATTTTCAAATGATTCTCATTGAACTCTAAGATGAATGATATTGTTTACATGTATCCAAATAACTTTAAGTAATCTAAACTTTTTTTTTTTTTTTTAGGGAAGTACTAGTTATAAAATTGATAAGCCAAGGGACGATCGAAGAATCCATGCTGAAAATTAACCAACAAAAATTGAAATTAGAACAAGATATGACCACAGTAGATGAAGGTAAGCTCTTTGTAAGCAGGATTTTCAGTAAATATTTATGGAGTAATATATAAGAAGGTATCAAATGAGCAGTAGCAAGAGAGTAACAAACATGGCTTATAGTTTAGGAATGGCATGGGATAAGATAAGCTTACAGTTTAGGAATGGCATGGAATAAGACAAGCTTACAGTTGAGGAATGGCATGGGATAAGATAAGCGTACCCATTTGAAAAGTGCTACAGTAACTAGGAAACTCTGGTGGTGTAGTGGTTAAGAGCCAGGGCTGCTAACCAAAAGGTTGGCAGTTTGAATCCATCAGGCGCTCCTTGGAAATTCTATGGGGCAGTTCAGCTCTGTCCTGTAGGGTAGCTATGAGTTGGAATGAACTCGACAGCAACGAGTTTGATTGGGTTTTTGGACAGCAACTAAGGTCAGTTTTGCCAGAATTGATATAAACACTTTAATTTTGAAAAATCCTTTCTTAAATCTCTTACCTTGTTTCAGGCACCAGAACATCCCAGAAATAAAATTAAGTTTGGGTCCAAACTTTTATGATTAGCAGTAACTATATAAATAATTTTTATGAAACCAAAAGTTTAGAATACATGGCATAATATTAATTTAGGAGGACTACAATTTATATTAATTTCATTTTGACTAACATTTATTACATTAGAGTGCAATAAGATGCATTTTTAAATGCTTAATAATTTAAACTTTTCAGATTGAAGTAGTTGCACGCTAGAAAGAACTTTCAACTAAGAGTCCCCTCCCCACCCCACCCTTTTGAAAAGAATAGTTTGTAAAGTTTCTCAAGTTAAACAATTTTTATTTCTATATTTTTGAAAATTCACTGAGTTCAAAACTGAAAAAAATATAAAAGGGAAGACAAAATCTTCCTTCCTGCCCCGTCATCTAGCTTGCCCATAAAGGTAACCAGTGTTACCATCCTTTTTTTTTTTTTTTTTTTTTTTGTACTTTGGATGACAGTGTTGTCATTTTTGTAGATACTTATGCTAATTTCTACATGCATAAAATAACAGCCATATGCTCAACAAAAATGATACGTGAGGTGGATTTAGGTCAGTGATTGTGTGGATCAAATATAAGGGTATAAGAAGTTATTTCGATTTGGTTGGGATTTGGGAGCCTTGTTGTCTTTGTTTTGCCTACTCAGTTTATTACAAAAGTAATTTCCTTTTATTTAGCAAATGTGAAGAGTAATAAATACTATGTGCTATATGAATTACATATAGTCAAGACTGTCTTTATGTATCTGTATAAAATCAAAATATAACCTATAGATTATAAAACTATGAAATATGCTATGCTGGCAGCATGAATAAGACCACAGAAGCAGTAGCCCTAATGTATGATGAGTTGGAAACGGTTTTGAAGAGGGAGTGAAACTGAAGCAACCTGGTCCTTGAAAGATAAATGGGAATTCACCAAAGGTGTAGAACCTTAGAGAGGGACAATGTATTTCACAAAACAAAACAAAAAAATTTTTTTTTAATTTTTATCGTGCTTTGACGGTTTATAAATCAAGTCAATCTCTCATACAAAAATTTATATACACCTTGCTATATACTCTTAATCACTGTCCCCCTAATGAGACAGCCCCCTCCTTCCCTCACTCTCTCTTTTCATGTCCATTCCTCCAGCTTCTGACCCCCTCTGCCCTCTCATCTCCCCTCCAGATAGGAGGTGCCAGCATAGTCTCAAGTGTCTACTTGATTCAGAAGCTCGTTCTTCACCAGCATCTTTTTCTTTCGCATTGTCCAGTCCAATCCCTGTCTAAAGAGTTGGCTTTGGGAATGGTTCCTGTCTTGGGCTAACAGAAGGTCTGGGGGCCGTGACCACCGAGGTCCTTCTAGTCTCAGTCAGACCATTAAGTCTGGTCTTTTTACGAGAATTTGGGGTCTGCATCCCACTGCCCTCCTGCTCCGTCAGGCGTTCTCTTTTGTGTGTCAGGGCAGTCATTGGTTGTAGCTGGGCACCGTCTAGTTCTTCTGATCTCAGGCTGATGTAGTTTCTGGTTATGTGGCCCTTTCTGTCTCTTGATCTCATAATTACCTTGTGTCCTTGGTGTTCTTCATTCTCCTTTGCTCCAGGTGGGTTGAGACCGATTAATGCATCTTAGATGGCCACTTGCTAGCGTTTAAGACCCCAGATGCAACTCTCCAAAGTGGGATGCAGAATGTTTTCTTAATAGATTTTGTTATGCCAGTTGACCTAGATGTCCCTTGAAACCATGATCCCCAAGCCCCTGCCCCTGTTACGCTGGCCTTTGAAGCATTCAGTTTATTCAGAAAACTTCTTTGTTTTTGGTTTAGTCCAGTTGTGCTGACCTCTCTTGTATTGTGTGTTGTCTTTCCCTTTACCTAAAGTAGTTCTTATCTACTATCTAATTAGTAATTACCTCTCTCTCTCCTTCCCTCCCTCCCCCCTCTTGTAACCATCAAAGAATAGTCTCTGTTCATTTCTCAAGTTCTTATAATAGTGGTCTTACACAATATTTGTCCTTTTGCAACTACTAATTTCCCTCAGCATAATGCCTTCCAGATTCCTCCATGTTATGAAATGTTTCACAGATTGATCACTGTTCTTTATTGATATATAGTATTCCATTGTGTGAATATACTATAATTTATTTATTCATCCGTTGATGGGCACCTTGGTTGCTTCCATCTTTTTGCTATTGTAAACAATGCTGCAATGAACATGGGTGTGCATATATCTGTTCGTGTAAAGGCTCTTATTTCTCTAGGATATATTCCAAGGATTGGGATTGCTGGATCATATGGTAGTTCTATTTCTAGCTTTTTAAGGAAGCACCAAATCAATTTCCAAAGTGGTTGTACCATTTGACATTCCCACCAGCAGCGTATAAGTGTTTCAGTCTCTCCACAACCTCTCCAACATTTATTATTTTGTGTTTTTTGGATTAATGCCAGCCTTGTCGGGGTGAGATGGAATCTCACTGTAGTTTTGATTTGCATTTCTCTAATGGCTAATGATCGTGAGCATTTCCTCATGTGTCTGTCTGTTAGCTAGCTGAATGTCTTCTTTAGTGAGGTGTTTATTCATATCTTTTGCCCATTTTTTAATTGGGTTATTTGTCCTTTTGTAGTTGAGTTTTTGCAGTATCATGTAGATTTTAGAGATCAGGCACTGATCGGAAATATCATAGCTAAAAACTTTTTCCCAGTCTGTAGGTAGTCTTTTTACTCTTTTGGTGAAGTCCTTGGATGAGCATAGGTGTTTGATTTTTAGGAGCTCTCAGTTATCTAGTTTTTCTTCTGTATTGTTAGCAATGTTTTGTATACTGTTTATGCCATGTGTTAGGGCTCCTAACATTGTCCATATTTTTTCTTCCCATGATCTTTATCATTTTGGATTTTATATTTAGGTTTGATCCAAAACAAAAAGTTTTGATGAACTTCTAATGCTGCTTTCTGTCCTGCAGGTGATGAAGGGAGTATGCCAGCAGATATAGCTACATTACTAAAAACTTCAATGGGCCTGTAAAATTGTGAGTCCGAATCAGCGAGGAAGTATCAACTTGGTGCACTCAAGGACATTTCTATTGTGATGACCATGGGGTTTATGAACATTTATAACTTTTTATAATTTCCATATCGCATTTCTCATAGTATGGACAACTTTTTTGCCACTAACTGAATTCTTCAGATTCTCACACATGAAATTTCAAAAAAAAAGCCACAAATATGTAGTCCCTAAGATATTGAATAATCGTTTTACAAAGCAGTTTCTGAATGGGGATTAGTTGGTGATTGTTTGTAACAAATATGCTAATGCTTTAGAAATGTCAGTATTTTTGTAATTATTTCTACCTCCAAATATATATATATTGTCTTTCACTGGATAATGTGTGTAGATTTTTACATGTGCCTTATTTGACAATGCTTATGTCTTGTTTTTGCTTGTCTCATTTGAACTTCTTTTTGATTATGTTAGTTTAAATACGGCTGTATAGATTATATAGCTTTAGTTTTATTGCTATTTGAAGCAGATGTTCACCACTGTCAACAAGAACTCAACCTGAATTTAAAGGTGGCAATCCATATACTGACATCCCCCAGGTCCTCTCAAGCACTTCTGTTAAATTTGTTTGGCTCGGCACTAAGTTGTTTTCCAGTGAATAGTAACTAAAGAAGACCTTCTCTTGCTCCGTGGATTAATTCCTTCTGTTCATTTTCCAGGTGCACTTACTGTGCTTATTAGTCTGCCTATTCTATTCTTGTGCATGTTTTCATTGATTTCCCTCCCCTGGCTTTTGCTTCTCTTAAAACTGTTGCCCAGTCACTTCTGCTCCAGTTCTCTCTAAATAATAGCCCATTCCTGCCACATTTCATGCATCAGCAAAATGTTTGTGCCATTTTTCTAACTTGGCAGAACAGATTAACTAAAGCAATTTCATTTCAAAGCAGACTGAATGTGACTTTGTATTAAGGCAGCATTAGGTACTGCATGGAAATAGGTCATTAACTTTAAACCCTTATCAAAATATAATTTACCAGTTTCCAGAATTTCCAGTACAGGACCTCCTAAAGAGAGAGCCATTGTTCAATTCCAATTCAGTGTGGGTGACAAAGTGAAATTTAGAGGTAAAGTCGTCTATTTGATATTTAACTCCTTATTAAATCTTTCTTTACATTTTTGCCTGTCAGTCTATATTGCTGTTTTTATTATACATCAGTTTCTTTGTATAACTTGTGAGTTTTACGTGTTTTGTTTTTATTATGTAAATATCAGTATAAATAAACTTATTTATAAATCAAAGATTTGTTAATTATTGGAGATCATACCTTTCAAGGCATCCTTGCTTGCTAAGATGCTAGGTAATATAACCCTCTGGATTTAGAAGGCATCAGAAGCTCTTAAAGTGATCCTCGACATATTTTAGGCTCTGAAAGCTCATACAACTCAATGGACTTACTCAGTCTTAAAGGTATTGAACATACTGAGTATGTTTTAGTGCAGTAGGGTAGAAGGACTCTGCAGATGTCACTGCTGTCACAGTCCCCAAATCACTTAGTCAAATTGTTGGGAATATTACCTTTTAAAATTTCATAATGGGTTTCTCATAGCTTTTCTGTTTTAATGTATCTTCAGTGATAGGCTCATTCTTTTGTTATTGTTAATTTCGTATTTTTATCTCTAGTGAAATGTAGTTGGGTTCTCCCTATAATACTTATTATGTCTTAGGCTTAATAAAGATTTTTTTGAGCATAAGTTTTCTTTTCTCCCATACCCTTTTGAATAGTTTCCAGCCCTCTCTCCCTTCACCTATAAAAAATATAATATTGAACACAAATGAGATCATACTGTGTGCTCAATATTGTGTTTCTCATTAAACTGGAATTTATTTCTTAGCATGTATTTTCATTAGTCCCGTCATTGAACCGTGTCAGTTAAAATCATCAGTAAGGAGAGAAAGTAAAGCCATAGTTCTCAGACCAAGTGAAGTAACATTTTATGCAAGTCACACAGGAATAGAAGATATGCCTTATGGTGTTTTCTCATAACTATTCCTGACTCCATAGACTTGCAGCTTTATGCCAGCGGGTATTTATACTCAAACATTAACTAGCCTTGTTTCTAGCAGTTGGTGTTACTGTATCATGAAGAGATAGGGGTATCAAAAGACTTGGTTTCTATCTGTGCGATCTTAAGCAGGACATTTAGCCAGTTCATAAAATTAAGGAATTGGGTGTTTTAACTTTTGCTAAAATGTATGTTTGTTTTTCTGGTTGTAAATGTAATACACAAATACCTGCTTCAGTTCTCATTCTCTCTTATTCCTCTCTCTTTGTCTAAGCAAGGAGGCACTTAATTTGGATACAAGATAGGATGATGAAACGTGTTTTTCCTTCAGTACAAAAAGATGATTTAAAGGTTATGTTGATGCTATAGGAGTCCTTATGGTACAGTGGTTAAGTGCTCGGCTGCTAACCAAAGGTTGGTGGTTCAAACCCACCAGCCACTCTGCGGGAGAAAGATGTGGCAGTCTGTTTCTGTAAAGATTTACAGCCTTAGAAACCCCGTGTGGCAGTTCTACTCTGTCCTGTAGAGTCACTGAGTCGGAACTAATGGCAACGGGTTTGATTTTTTTGGTTTGAGTTGATGCTATGATTGAAATATTTCCTTATGAAACCTGTCGCATTTTAACTTTGATTATGATTTATACAAATGAGCAGGCATGATTATCTTATGTTGAAATGTCATAATTTTGGATAAGCATTGTATTTATGACTTTTAGTAATTTTTATTTTCATGAAAGCTTGTCAGTATGTAATTATGTAGAGGGAAATGACTATGTATAATAGGGAGGAAAAGTTACTACCTTCACTATCTAGTGTATTATTTGAATTTCTTTGTGAAAGATTTTGTCTTTCTTTAGAAAACCTTGTTGTTGATACAATAGAATTCTTTGCAATGGGATTCACTTATAACCTATATTTATTAACCACTTATGGCAAGGAAATTTAATCCAAACAAGCAGGGTACTTAGGAAACATACTTTGTTTTTGTGTATAATCCTAAGTAATTATAAAATATTTAACGTTTTTTCCCATTTAATAAAACATTGTTGGGAGGAAAGAAGCACTAAAGCAAGATCATACCTACCTGGGCTTTTTTTTTCCTTTTCTTTGTTCTTCCAGCACACCCCTCTCTTGGCTTTTCAACTCTTTTTTTTTTTTTTTAATTTTTTGTTGTGCTTTAAGTGAAGGTTTACAATTCAAGTCAGCTTCTTATACAAAAACTTACACACATATTATTATGTGACCCTAGTTGCTCTCCCTGTAATGAGACAGCACATTCCTTCTCTCTACCCTGTATTCCTCGTGTCCATTCAACCAGCTCCTGTCTCCCTCTTGCCTTTTCATCTTACTTCCAGACAGGAGCTGCCTGCATAGTCTAATGTGTCTACTTGAGCTAAGAAGCTCATTCCTCACCAGTATCATTTTATGTCTTATCATCAAGTCTAATCTTTGTCTGAAGAGTGGCTTTTCAAGTCTTATATTTTATTTTCTCTGCACTGCTTTCCAAGTAGAAGGCCATCTGTTTCATTAGTCTGTTTCAAAAATAACATGACATGCTGAGAATAGACAATCCCGTGTTAATAGTAACATGTAAAATAAACCAAAATTTGATGTTCAATCATAATTACATGGTTTAAATATTGGGAGGAGGAGGGCCCGAATGTATAGTCATTTGGAAGATTTCTGTATAAATTGCCTGTTTATCCAGCCAGTTCTCACTTTCCATGGTAATATGAGACCATAAAAATGACTGCACTCTGAAATTGTACAAGGCAATAATTGCTGGAAGGTTTATGATTGTTCTATGACCTTTAAAACTTTTTTGTCAAAGCATTATAAACTTATTGTTTGTTATACGTTTTTAAGTAGATGAAAAACTAGCAAAGCCAACGCTTATGTAACCAAAAACCTGCTGTACTCAAGTTGATTCCGACTCATAGCGACCCTATAGGACAGAGTAGAACTGCCCCATGGGGTTTCCAAGGCTGAAATCTTTAAGTAGACTGCCACATCTTTCTCCCTCAGAGCAGCTAGCGGTTTGAACTGCTGATTTTTCAGTTAGCAGCTGAGCACTTTAACCACTGTGCCACCAGGGTCCCTTTCTGTACTTAAATAAAAAAAATACTGTAATTTAAAATATTAGAAATACTGAGAATTACAGTGTTGTTTTCTTGTTTTGCTTTTAAATCTTATCAAAAGTAGTTTGAACGGTACTTGCCCTTCTTCTATAACTTATTTGTATGCTTTGGTGAGTTGTCACACTCTTTCTCAGTTTGGATTAGCTTCCAGCGTTTTGTCCTCTGCTCTTTCAATGCTGTGAAGTATCTCTGTTCCCTTAAAGTGAAGTTCTCCCAAGTGTCACCTCCTTTGGGATATCTTCTTTTTTTTTTTTTTGTCACAACCGATTTCCTCATGTTGATAAGTTCATCCTTCACTAAGTTCGTCTGGCTGTATGTCTGGAAACCAGTAAGTGGCTACAATGTCAACATTCTCACAGTCAGCTGTTTCTTCTCTGTTTATGTTCAATTTGAACTTCACAGGGGCATTATCACTTTTCATCTCTTTGTTGCATTTTCATCTTTGTTGTCAGTTCCTCTTTGGATGACCCACTTTTTGTAAAATATTAAGTAGGTTTATCGCTGGGAAATAATGAGGCAACACAACTACATGCTTTACTGTCTGTGCATGAGTAAGAGTTGGTCAGTGACTGTCATGGATTAAATTATATTCCCCCAAAAAATGGGTACGTCAGTTTGGCTAGGCCGTAATTCCCAGTATTGTGTGGTTGTCCTCCATTTTGTGATTGTAATTTTATGTTAAAGAGGATTAGGGTGGGATTGTAACATTCTTAACTAAGGCCACATCCCTGATCCATGTAAATGGAGTTTCCCTGGAGTGTGGCCTGCACCGCCTTTGATCTTAAAAGAGATAAAAGGAAAAGGAAGCACGCAGAGAATGGGGGCCTCATACCACCAAGAAAGCAGTGCCAAGAGCAGAGTATGTTCTTTGGACCTGGGGTCCCTGTGAGGAGAAGCTCCTAGTCTGGGGGAAAATTGATGAGAAGGCCAACAGAAAGCCTTCCCCTGGAGCTAATGCTCTGCTTTTGGACTTTTAGCCTACTTTACTGTGAAGAAATAAACCTCTCTTTGTTAAAGCCATCCACTTGTGGTATTTCTGTTATAGCAGCACTAGATGACTAAGACAGTAACCAATCACTGACAAGTGCCATGATTAGTCTCTGGGCATGATGGGCGACTGATATTCACACAGTGATTGGTGGTCTGAAGAGCTGGCAGCAGAGTTTGAACTTTACACAGTTACAGTTAATATACTGTGGTAATTGAAATCTGAACGATGCCATTGGGGAACTGGTGTTAACTAACCTGTGGTAACTGAAATTCACGCATGTCAGAACCAGTGCAAAGCGAGGCCTGCCTGCTTTGTAAACTATTCTTCCTCATCTGTAAATGAGTGAAGCTCTTCTGAAAAAAGACACTGGAAACTAAATGTTCTTTGGTTTCGGTCTTTTAAAGTAGTTTATGGCAAAAGTGAAAGTCTTGATGGAACTGGTGGGGGGGAATACGTGAGTTATCTGGCAGGCTAGTATAGCTGTCATATCTGATGGGAGTGATGCTGTGAAGAACAAAGAAGTTTGAAGGCAGTGTGCATCATCTAGAGCTTGGTTTGGGGCCTCCGTTGTATCCAGTCAGTGATGGCAGGAATGGCTTGGACTTTGTTTTGTAAAGTCACTAGCCTAGGATGGGTGTCCAGCAAGTCAGGTTTAAAGACCAAAAGCGTGGTACTGCAGATATCCCAGTAGAAATCTGCCCAAGTTACCTAGTTTAAAAGAAACAAAAACTTTTCATTTGAACATAAAAGGCATAACTATCAGCATTCCAAAATTAAGTTTAATTTCTTAATACAAAAGATAGCTTCTTTTTAATTTAATACAGTCTTTTATTACAAAAACAGTGTGTGTATTACAGAAAATTGGGAAAACACATATAACGCCGTCCTCCCATCACCCAAAGAGATTACTACTTGTTAATATCTAGTTGTATAAGATATTCTTCTGTGTGTGTAATATTACTCCATGTATATATATACTCTTGTAGCCCTCTCCAGTTTCCGCCTCTGTGGCAATACATGTCCACCTTATCTAATACCCAATCCTTATTTTACCATCTATTCCAAAAATTTCCTTTACAGGACAAAGCAGGATCCAGTCCAGGACCATGCATTCCATCTGGTTATATCCTTTAACTCTCTTCAGTCCCATTCTAGTCCGACAGAATGTCCTATCTTCAGAATTTGTGTGATTACTTCATCTTGTTTACCTTGCTCCTTTTTACGGAACAGAATGGAAGTTGTAGCTGAAAGGTTGATAGTTTCAAGTTAAACATTTCAGGCTAAACTACATTATACCGCATCCCATCAGGAGACACATATGGTGGTCTGACGATTATTAGTGGGATGCCAGGACTGATCGCCAGATTAGAGTGATGATAGTGTGGTCCTACCCTCCTTGTACAGTTGTTCATTTTGTGTGGTTTTTTTTTTGTTTTGTTTTTCTTTTGTGACTAGCAAACTAATTTGTATGATGTTATTTGATTCTGGATGAATATCAAAGAGTGAAATTTAAAAGTGGACTATTCTTAGTGTTCTTTTTGTATGGAGTTTAATAAAGTTTATTCCTGTTGTTTCATGAACTGGCTTACTAAACATCTGTCAGCCAAGAGAGATTAATTGGTTATAGGGTTCAGAGTTCAGTCACAAATATTTATTGAATGCCTACTGTGTGCCACGCACAGGTCTAGGTGTTAGGCATCTACTGGGGAGTAAGATGTGATGCAAGCCCCTTCTCATGCAGCTTTTATTTTAGAAGGGGGAAGACAAATCTGTAAGTCGATGGGGGCTATGATGAAAAAGAAGGGATGAGATGGACCATTTCTACAAGGAGCCCTGGTTTCTTTCAGTGTTTAAGAGCCGAGAATCTGGGTGCTAGGGATGCTCAGGACTACTGTCAGATTGGTCATTGTTTCGAGAGAGACACAAAATCCTGCTTTATTTTAAAACGAAATACATCAATGTAAATTCAGAAATAGGATTTTTACTTAATCTCGTTGATCTTACATCTCTATTTCCTTTCTCCCACACTGAACATTTTGGTTCTCAGTGACATCAATATAATTTCTTGTTGCTTTATCCAGCAATATAGATATAAAAATATTTTTAAAAAGAATACCAACAATACCACTAACAATATGATCACTGAGAATGGTGTATGGTTGTTATTTCTTGTCCTGAAAAAATATCTGTCGAGATACATAATCAAGTTTCTTGAAATAGATTTTCATTGTGTATTTTCTGTGCACTGTGTGCACCAGCTTGACACAGGTTCATTTCACTTTGCTTTTGATTTTTAGTGATAGCTTTAAATTTTTTTTTTTTAAGATTACATAAAATATTTTATGGCTCCACTGTCAAATATGCTAAATAAAGATTCAGTCAAATAAGTTTAGCTTTTATCTCTGCTCTCTAACTTAAAAATACCTCCGTATAGGTAACATTTTTTTTTTTTTTTCAGTTTTTACTTTTGGTTTATCCTTTTTGCTCTTATCTTTTAAAATGTAAAACATACTCACAGAGTTACCAACAAACCACTCTTTCCCTCCTAAATATGTGTCCAAATCTTGCAGAAGAATAGGTGCGTCATGTGTCAGCAGCTCATTAAACATCTTATCCTAGAAGAATAATGGGAGGTTCTCATTAAATCCAGACTTTCTAGAACCATTGAAGCTGGATAAACCCCTAAAACTATTACCCTGATATAATCTTAAACCTTAAACTAAAAATATCCCCTGAAGTCTTCTTAAAACCAAACAATAGCATAACTAATGAAGAATTCAGCCTTTAGCATTGTACTTGTTTAAGATCTGTGTATCATTGAGGTTGAGATCACCTTTGTGATGGAATCTGCTGCGAGTAGCCAGGCAGTTGAAAGGGTGTTTCCTTGGGGGTGTGGCCAGCATCGAATACATAAGTAGACATTCTGGCAAGACTCATGGGCTTTTGTTGGCTCCGGGTGCTGCAGCTGGCTCCTGTTATCTGACCTCCACTTCTTGAGACTTGAGCTTGCAGCTTACCTACTGTCTTGCTGGCTGATCTTGGGATTCACCAATCTTCGCAGCCTGTGAGCAAGAGGCCTGCTGACTGACCTGCCGATCTTGGGTTCATCAGCTCCTGTGGCTGTGTGAATCAGGAGAAGCCTCTATCCTGACCCACGAACTTGAAATGTTCCAGCCTCTACAACCGTGTGGGCCATTTACTTAGATAAAAATCTCTCAATGTATTTATATGCTCTACTGGTTTGGCTCTCTAGAGAACCCAGCCTAAGACAAGATCTATCTATATGGGTTCAAGTGGACAACAGCAACTGAAAGATGGGAAATTTAGGGGGCAGGGAGTTTATGGTAGTGGGGGAGGAACAATTCAGAAAAGGAAGTGAGAATGGTTGCACAACTTGAACGCAATCAATGTCACTGAATTGTACATGTACAAATTGTTGGATTGTGAATGTTCTGTGTACAATCTCAACAAATTAAAGAATAATGGGGGATATTAAATAATATGATTTGAAGAGGAAGCAGATTTTTCCACATGAACTTAAAAAGGAAGAAAAGTACATTTTCTCAAATTTATAACGGGATTCAGGCCTGATTCTCTGTAGATCTTAGTCATCCCTTTATTACTTGTGCATTTAAATATTTTTTTTAACCAATTCTTATAGGTTATTTGTGCATAACAACTAAACATTTCACTCATAAAATTTCATGATTTTTATGTTTATTTTTTTGTTGAAAAATAGTTGCCGTATACTGAAGTCACTCCTGAGGTTCACCTTTCAGCCAAAGATTAGACAGGCCCATAAAACGAGACTAAATGAGCACACCAGCCCAGGGGCAGGGACAAGAAGGCAAACGGGGACAGGAAAGCTGGTAACGGGGAACCCAAGGTCGAGAAGGGGAGAGTGTTAACCTATCAGGGTGGCGACTAATGTCACAAAACTATGTGTATTAATTGTTTAATGAGAAACTAATTTGCTTTGTAAATCTAAAGTACAATTTGAAAAAAAAATAAATTGTATTTTTAAATTTATATAGTTTTCCTCTTAGGCTGTTGAGTGTTGTGGAGTTGATATCAATTCATAGTGATCCCATGTGACAGAGTAGAACTGTGTTTTCTGGGCTATATCTTTACAGGAGCAGATCAACAAACCGGTCTTTCTCCTGCAGAGCTGCTGGGTGGGTTCAAACCACCAACCTTTAGCAGCTTAGTGCTTAACCGTTTGTGCTAACAGGGCTCCCTTTCTTAGCCTAGCTTCCCTAACGTTAAATAATACAATGAAGGAAACTTTTTTTTTTTTTGGTAGGGCTAGATTCCTCCAGCTTTGCAGTTCTTCAGTTCACCATTGCACTGAATGGATATAATTGATAATGAATCACTACATTCTCAGGCCTTTACAGATTGTGCCTTAGTGTGAGATTTGTCTGTTTTCAATATCATTACAGAATGCTTCTTCCAGATGTCTGTTTTGATTTTTTATGGAAGCTAATACTACTAACAATACTAATATCCTTAGCAGAAAAAAAATTAACAGCTTTTTAAAATTATCCTTGTGGTTTTTGTACTTGAAGCTCTGAAGACCTCTTAATAAGTGTTTGTTTATATATGAAAATTTTGGCTAGTTTTGTATCTTATACAAGCCAAAATAAACAATATTATAAAACATGTCATTTACTAATGCTCATGAATGACCTTTAATAAAATCCAGCTTTTATCAAAGCAACTCTAATAGTGGATAATTATCTCACCAATTTCCTGGTTTACTTTCTGCTATGATAATAACTTAGCTAGGTAATGTGTATTAATATAACAATGCCTTATAGTTGTATAGTTTGTAAAAGCATCATTAAATACTTAATGTATTTGCCAGATTTTACAAACTGAACGTTGGAAGGCTTGTCATTATTTTGGCTTTGTTCTTTCCACTTTTATATCACCTTTACATAAGATGCTCTATGGTTAATATGTTCAGAGTTTTAAATAAAAAGTTTTTGTGAGTTCTTGTAGCCCTCACACAGAACTTGTGAGTTGAGGGGCGGTGGACACAGAGCCATGTGGCACCTCCCACAACTGAGGTCAGCTCAATATCAGTCAGAAAGGTAATGACCAACGTGGGTCTTCTAGAGGATAGTTAGAACCAGGCGTGAACTGAGTAGAACAGGATGTTCTGCTTTCCAAAAACTCCTGTGTGTGCTCCTGGGTAACTGTTATTTTTCTAATGCAAATTTTCTCAACTTCAGGTACACCAATGCTGTATATATGCAGTGCCAGATAAAAACGTTTATAATACCTGTGCTATTGACTTCTCCTTTAGCACAGGCTCTCTTTACAAGTTAGGTGAATCATCTCAGTTTAATGAAATGAGAGTTAGTAAACATGGTAATTATTATTAAGATTCTTTTTCAACACCCATGTCAGTTTATCATACTGTGGTGGTTTGCATATTGCTATAATGCTGGAAGCTATACCCCCAGTATTTCAAATACCAGCAGGGTCACTCATGGTGGACAGATTTCAAGGAAGCTTCCAAACTAAGACAGACTAGGAAGAAAGGCTTGGTAATTTACTTCTGAAAAATAGCCAGTGAAAATCCTATGGATCTCAACAGAGAGTTGTGGCATAGACTGCTGAAAGATGAGCCTCCTAGGTTGGAAGGCACTGCACAATGGCTGCAACAGCGTACTCAAACATGCCAGTGCTCATGAAGATGATGCAGGACTAAGCAACATTTAGGTCTGTTGTGCATGGGTCACCATAAGTCAGAGCCGACTCAATGGCCACTAACAACAACCAAGATTAATTTTAAAGAAAAGTCACTAAAATATGAAGAAAATGCATTTTGATTATACATTTTTTTTTCTATATGTGTAGTTTAAAAATGCATTTCCTGGTAAGTCCTAGACAACTATTCTTACATTTGGTGGACTCATAAAATTCCCTGCCTACCTTTTCAGAGAGTTATAAGACAGGTGGTTTTTTTCACCCTGAGAAGTAATATAGCCTTCTAATAAATGATTTATAGGGGATGGAGAGATTTGTATATTTTTCCAAAGCGTTAATTTAAAATCTGCACTACTAAAATCATTTAGGATTGGAATTGGGCTGTTAGCAGTCCCTCAATCCTGCTCACTCTCCACCCGCGTCCCATTATTCAGATGAGGAAACTGAGACACAAATACATTGAGTAAGGCGAGTGCTAAGTTCAAGGATTGTCAGTGCAGTGTTTAGAAGCATTTTTTTAAAACTGGAAATCGGATTTTTCAGCAAAAGATACTGAAACATCTGTCATTAATATGTATTTGATAGACTTAAAGCACTTGTAATAGTTTTTTTTGCTATCCGTCCAACTGTATTAATATTCTGCTTTTGAATTAGATATTAAAGTTTTACTTGACCACAAGGTGGCAGCAATGCAACCCACTACAGAAAGAATAGAAGCTGAACGACAAAAGAACTATGCATTTTTCATTGTATGCTCACCAGCTTCTGCTTGCTAATCAGATAGTCTGTAGCTATCACCAATATTACTGCAACATGTTTACCCTTCATGTGATAAATTCGTAAACTTGGATTTCTATGTCCTGTGCAACTGTTCTTTGAGGTAGCTGACAGGTAAAAGCATTGTTATTCTAATACAGAGACAGCATGTTACCCTTATCATAAAAGCTCAGAGACTATTTTCCTCTGGAAAGTGGGCTTTGTTATGGAGCTTCAGCCACAGAAGAGAAGAAAATAGAGAAGAGGCAAACTTGATAACTTGGTAGACTTCCAGTTAGTGAGGTCTTTGGCAAGAGGAACAAAGAGCTTTAGACGCTTTTCCTAGATTGAAAATTGTCTCTATTTGTCTCTCCATTTATAAGGATATTGAACACTGTCTACATAGCCACAAGTACATCTGCTACCATTTAGTCCTCCCAGTGTACTTCATAAGTAGATGCTAATATATCCCCATTTTAAGATAAAGAATTTCAACTATAGTTAAGTGACAGCTAATAAAAAGGGAATCAGGATTCAAGCCCAACAATCTGACTCCAGGGTTCAAATAACATTCATGTCAAAAATCTTGTACTATCACCAAAGCTAAGCTTTCATTTAAGGCGTTGTCCCGGTCGTGTGCACGTATGGATGTGTATCTCCATCCCTCACAAACTTCTCATTTACACTAAGGAGCCAGTGAATAGACATACTTTTATAACCAAATATCTCTATTCAAATCAGAAGTTCTTAATAGCATTTAGAATACATATGCTCAAAGTAAATTGCTAAGACTGCTGTTTGTTCCATCCTCTGGCTTTGGGAATGGGTCTGTAGCTGTAACACAGACATAAATATTCATGCCTAGAGCTATTGTTTTGAGCAGCTGCTGGCAGTACACTGTTAAAAGCACAAGGTCTGAGCAAGAGACCAGAATTTAAATCCCTGGTCCACCGCTAACCAGCTAAACAACTTTAGGCAAGTTACTTACACTACATGAATTTCAATTTCCTCATCTGAGGATAACGATAGTTTCTTCCTAAAGGGAGGCTGTGGGCATTAGTCACTCATTTAAGAGATGGTATGATAGGTGATGAGGCTTAGGGCTCCGGAGCCAGGCTGTCTGGGTTCAGATGATAGTTCTCTATCACTTATAAGGCTTGGCAACTCTGTAACATCTCTATTTCTGCTTCTTCCTCTTGAAAACGAGCATGACAATGAAAAGCACTTATCTCACAGGAGGGTTGTGAGGACTGGTGGAGATAATATATGTAAAGAGTCTGGCATGAAATGGTGAGTGGTAAATTTAGCTTTTCCTATCACTCCGAGCCCTGGTGGTGTAGAGCTTAATTGCTCGTCTGCTAACCAAAAGGTCGGCTCTTTGGAAACTCTCGGGCAGTTCTGCTCTGTCCTATAGGGTCGCTATGAGTCGGAATTGACTCTAGCAATGAATTTTGTTTTTTTTATGTAAAGGCAGGAGCCCTGGTGGTGGGTGCAGTGGTTAAGCGCTCGGCTGCTAGCCAAAAGATCAGCGATTGGAACCCACCAGCTGCTCCATGGGAGAAAGATGTGGAAGTCTGCTTCCATAAAGATTTACAGTCTTGGAAACCCTCTGAGGCAGTTCTACCCTATCCTATAGGGTCGCAATGAGTTGGAGTGGACTCAGTGGCAGCAGGTTTGGTTTGGATATAAAAGGCACTTTATAAGAGGTGTGGGGGGTGGTAATACAGTAACTAATACAGACATAATTCCTGCCCTGATGACACAGTCTACAGAGGAGACAGACAACAAATAAATCAATACATTTTAAAAGAAAATATAGACTATGATGAGTGCCCTAAAGTGCTATAATAAAGAATAAGTGCCTAGGGTGCTATAATAGAGAATAACAGGAGATCTATTTAGAATTCTGGATAAAGATGGTGGATGTGACACATATAATTTTATTTTCATCTTAAAACTACAGTAAATGAATGTTTTTAAGAAGATGGAACCGCAAGGAGGTGGAAAATGGGAGGAAACAAGAGCAAACAAAATCTGAAGCTGGAAAGCAGATGAATGAGTTCCACTCACAAAGGGAGGCCTGAGAACCAAACCTGTCTACAACATAAAATTCTCAGATAGCTCAGGAAATGGCAGGATATGGACTTCTGGCATGCGGGCTGAGGAGGTGGGTGTGGAGTGGGGTAAAAAGGAAGATTGGTGGAAAGCTGTTAGAAGAAGTAGGTATAATTTGAGATTTCCTCCTTCATATCACTCAGCTAGATAACTGCTTCTTCCACACTCTTAGTGGAAGGACATTGCCAGTCGTTTCCCACCCATGGTGACCGCATGTGTGCAGTGTAAAACTACTCCGTAGGGTTTTCAAGGCTGTGACCTTTTGGAAACTGATCACCAGGCCTGTCTTCCAAGGTGCCTCTGGGTGGGCTCTAACTGCCAATCTGTGGTTCATAGTTGAGAACTTAATCATTAGGATCACCCAGAGACTCCTCGCAGAAGCCTAGAGAGAGCATAAAAGAGATAGTTTCTGGGCTGGGGGTATCCCACATAGAGTATTGAAAATCGGGGGGTTAAATGAACATCTGCATACTGAATGCTAAATTCTGAGACTCCCAGCCCTCACTTCCCTAGTTATCTCCCAGATACTGGCAGCCAGATGTTTGTCTCTGGGGAGGGGATTGGGACTTTTGTCTAGGGATTCTGTCCAGTGCAAGAGGGAATTACCTGAAGCTAGTGATATTGGGAGGAACCCTGCAAACGGCCTAGTGATACTCAAAATCAACAAACACCATCCATCGACATGCTTAGAGCTTTAAATAAACTTTTTAATTTTGGTACTCTTTATCACAGATCATAAAAGAATTACCTGACCTCTGAGGAAAGACAGAGTTCAAAACAAAGAAGAAACAAATTCAGACAAACATTAAGCAGGGAGATGATATTGCATCTCTTTTGTATAAAAGAATATTTTAAGAAGAAAAACACTACACTCATTTACAAAGAGCCCTTTTACATTAAAAACACTATCAAGAATTTGGAACTCTGGTGGCATAGTGGTTAAGAGCTGGGCTGCTAACCAAAAGGTCGGCAGTTCAAATCCACCAGTTGCTCCTTGGAAACCCTATGGGGCAGTTCTACCCTGTCTGTAGGGTTGCTATGAGTCAGAATCAACTCGATGGCCATGGTTTTTATTAGGAATTTCGAACTCAAGGAAGGATTGATGGATAAACTTGAGGAATTCTTCCTTATCGTAATACAAAAAGGCAAAGAGATGGGAAGCAGAGAAAAGATCCAACATCTGAATAGGGGGAATTCCAGTATAAGGAAACAAGAAAATGGGAGGAAATCATCAGTGAAATAATTCAAGAAAATTTCTTAGAACTAAAGGACATGAGTTCCAAATTGAAAGGGCTCAACAAGGTGAAGGCACATTAGATGAAAACAAGATCACACGAAGACTCATCACTGTAAAACTTTAGAACATTAAGACCAAATTTATACAAGCTTTTAAAGAGGAAAAAAAAAATAGATCACATATAAAAAAAAAATCAGGAATTAGATTGGATTCAGACTTTTCAACAGCTAGAAGCAATAAATGTCTTCCAAATACTAAAAAAAAAAAAAAAACTACTTTCAACATCACCCAAGCAGACTGTGAAACAAGTGTGAGGGTGAAAAAAAAAAATTGCAGACCAACAAGGCCCCCAACCTTTATTCCCTATGCTCAGTAAACTATTGGAAGATTGTGCCACAAAACAAGGTCAGGAAGCAGGAGAATGAATACAGGAAGGAATCAGACTGAGATCCCAGAATGCATACAAGGTATCTAGAGCAAACAAATCAGACAAAAGCAGTTGACTCACAAGACAGACATATCCATACCATCTGTCATCATCATTCTTTCTAACATCAAACCTTCATTTTAACCTCTGGAGTACTGGAAGAATATGCTCCAAATAAAGAAGAGAGTAAACAAAGAAAGTGGAAGACATCCGGGATATAGGACTCCAGTTAGAGAGAAAGGCAAAGGAGATTTCAGAGATGAGAGTGAAGGGAAATCTAGTGGTGACAGATGTCCAGAAAATCTAGAGAGTTCTACAAATGAGAATGGAAGACTCCGGGCCAGGTATCTCCAAGAAAATATTGGAAATAATAGATCATCTGATGCCACTGACCTTGAAGAAAATTGTGTTGGCAGGTTATAGGTTGATGTGGGAAGAATCCGCATATAAAAGTAAAAGGAATTAAGAAAAGAAAAAAAAAAAATCAAGGCAATTGCTAAGTTTGAGAAGAAGAAGTAAAAATGGAAATACAATTAAAGTATGCTACAATGCATAGTTCTGTATAAAATATTTCCATTGGCATACTAATGGAATCACTGAATATTGATTTAAACAAAAAAGTATAACATCACTATATTGGGAGTTTAGAGGAAAGGAAGCGGAGGGGATGACTACGTAAGAAAAATAAATTCTTGTTACTATAATAAGTCTATAGAAAGTATCTAAAATTGGTAAATAAAAAGAAAGCCATATTAACACCCTGTAGAATGAAAAAAAAAAAAAAAACATTGCTGTCAAGTCCATTCCCACTCATAGCGACCCTATAGGACAGAGTAGAACTGCCCCATAGGGTTTCCAAGGAGCAGATGGTGGATTTGAATTGCCAACCTTTTGGTTAGCAGCCAAAATGTGTAAATCCCTAAGAAACAGCATGTTGTTAGATGCCACCGAGTCAGTCCCCCACTCACAGCAACCGTATGTACAACAGAATGAAATACTGCTCGGTTCTGCACCATTCTCAAAATGTTACTATGTTTGAGACCGTTACTGCAGCCACTGTGTCAACTAATCTCGCCAAGGACCTTCCTCTTTTTCACTGACTCTCTACCAAACATGACGTCCTCCACGGACTGGACCCTCCTGATAACATGTCCAAAGTATATGAGACAGTCTCACCATCCTAGCCTCTAAGGAGCATTCTGGCTGTACTTCTTCCAAGACAAATTTGTCGTTCTTCTGGCAGTCGTTGTTCTTCACTAACAACATAATTCAAATGCATCAGTTCTTCTTCTGTCTTCCTTATTCGTTGTCCAGCTTTCGCATGCCTATGAGGTGACTGAAAACACCATGGCTTGGGTCAGGCGACCTTATCCTTAAAGTGACATCTTTGCTTTTTAACAATTTAAAGATGTCTTTTACAGCAGATTTGCCCAATGCAATATGTCATTCAATTTCTTGACTGCTGATTTCATGGACGTTGAGTATAAATCCAAGTAAAATGAAATCCTTGACAACTTCAGTATTTTTTGCATTTATCATAATGTTGCTTATGGGTTCAGTTGTGAAGATTTTTGTTTCCATTATGTTGAGGTGTAATCCATGCTGAAGGCTCTAGTCTTTGATCTTCTTCAGTAAGTGCTTCAAATCATCTTCATTTTTGGCAAGCAAGGTTGTGTCAACTGCATAATTGCAGGTTGGTAACGAGTCTTCCTCCAATCCCGATGACGTGTTCTTCATATAGTCCAGCTTCTTGAATTATTTGCTCAGCATACAGATTGAATATGTATGGTGAAAGAATACAACCCTGACACACACCTTTCCTGATTTTAAACCACACAGTATCCCCTTGTTCTGTTTAAATGACTGCCTCTTTGCACACTTAAGTGTTCTGGAATTCCTATTCATTGCAATGTTACCCGAAATTTGTTATGATCCACACAGTCGAATGCCTTTGCGTAGTCAATAAAACACAAGTAAACATCTTTCTGGTATTCAGCCAAGATCCATCTGACATCAGCAATGATATCCCTCATTCCATGTCCTCTTCTGAATCCAGCTTGAATTTCTGGCAGTTCCCTGTTTATGTACTGCCACAACCAGTTTTGAATTATCTTCAGCAAAATTTTACTTGTGTGTTGTATTAATGATTATTGTTCAATAATTTCCACATTCTGTCAGATCACCTTTCTTTGGAATGGGCACAAATATGGATTTCTTCCAGTTGGCTGGACAGATAGCTGTCTTCTAAATTTCCTGGCAAAGACAAGTGAGTGCTTCCAGCATTCCATCTGTTTGTTCAAACATCTCAATTGATATTCTGTCAATTCCTGGAGCCTTGTTTTTCGCCAATGCCTTCAGTGCAGCTTGGACTTCTTTCAATACCATTGGTTTTTTATCGTATGCTACCTCCTGAAATGGTTGAACATTGGCCAGTTCTTTTTGGTACAGTGACTCCATGTATTCCTTCCATCATCTTTTGATGCTTCCTGTGTCTTCCAATTTTTTGCCTGTAGAATCCTTCAGTATTGCAATTTGAAGCTTGAATTTTTTCTTCAGTTCTTTGAGCTTGAGAAATGCCAAGTGTGTTCTTTCCTTTTGGTTTTCTAACTCCAGGTCTTTGCACATTTCGTTATAATACTTTACTTTGTCTTCTTGAGCTGCCCTTCAAAAACTTCTGTTCAGATCTTTTACTTCATCATTTCTTCCATTCACTTTAGCTACTCTACAAAGAAACTCCTAAAAGGGTTAAAAATGGGTTGCATCTGGGAAAAGGGTAAAGTGAAGGGGTGGGACAGGGAGTCCTGTACTTTGTTGTAAACTTTTTAGTATAATATGATGTTTTAAAATTATATGTATGCAACTTTTATAACAAGGAACATTTTAGAGCACCTAACACAATGCATGGCAAGTGGTATGTGATTAATCATAGTTATAGCAAACTGATCACGTTACCTTTACATCTTGTTGTTTCTCTGCCCATGGAAAACGTGACATGAAGTCATCCAATGTGTCCACAATAGCATCAACTTGACACTGTTCCAGTTCTGTTTTTCCAGCCAAATCTATGAAATAGAGAGAGGCTATTTTTTTATATATATTTTTTATTTTATGCCCATGAATATGCTCAATTTAATTTACTGTATAAAAAGATTTACTTATTCTTAATAGGCAATATATTCATATGGTTCAAAAATCCAAAACATTATAAAACAGTATCCAACGAAGGCTAGTTTCCACTTTTGTACCCATCTACATTTTATCCCCTTACCTACCTTATTGGTAACCACTTCTATTAGTTTCTTATGTATTTTCCATTGTTTCTTTATGAAAATACAAGCAAAGAAGAATATATATCACCCCTTGACATGCCCTGTCCCCTATATCCTAGAGGTCTTTTCTTAAAGTACCTAAACAGTGTTCATGCTCTTTCTTTAGCTATATGGGATTCCTTTGTATAGATACACCTTAACTTATTTAACTGTCCTCAGCTGATTGGTTTTGTTTTCAATCTTTTGCTAATATAAGCAATACTACAATAAATAGCCTGCATACACAAAATAATTTATTTTGTAAAATAATTATATTTGCAGATAATTTGATAATACTTTTCAGGAGCATTTTCTGCCTGGAAATTATAAGTTTAAAATAATGAGGGTTTTTTTCTTCTTCTTTTTCCCTTTCCTTCCCTTTGTTGAGCATTTTTTGCTTAAAAAAATCATCAATCTTCATAAATATTGTCTCACTGATATCAATTTAGAAGTCTTCGGTGCAGAAGCATTCTAAAGTGAATTGCTTTTACATAACAAATCAAGGAACAGCATACCGACAATGAGAGAACTGTATATAAATTGTACCTCAATAAAACTGTTAAAAGTGAAAGAAAATTCTTTGATAATTTTGAATTCCTTTATAAACTCTATCTGTCTATCCACATTTTTTGTGATGTTTGAAAGCTGATTCTTGTTTCTGACATTGAAAAATCCCCCCAGAACTCTATCATAGGTTCTCTTCACTCATTTTCATCCCTGCTTTGACTTCATATTCAGAGATTCAGCTACCAATTTCATGCAGATGACTCCTCATTCAATATTTTTAGTCCTAAACTCCAGAGCCGTATTTTCAGCTCCTCTTTGGATATTTCTCCAAATATCTTCTTGGCCCCTGAACATCAACAAATCCCAAAATGGAGCCATCATATCCTACCTCAAACCAGCTCTTCTTCATTCATACAACAAAAAATTACAGGGCTCCGACTGTGGGTCAGCCTCAGGTGCAGCCACAGCAGTGAACAAAATGGACAAATTGCCAGGCTGCATGGCACTTAGGATCGAGTGAAGACAGACATTGAAGAGAGTTGAGGAAAGGTTGAAAGGTTGAAAAAGTAAAAAAAAAAAAAAAACTACACTGTTCTGTGAGAACAACAGACCATGTCCCATCTCTCACCTGATTTGCCATTATTCTCCTGGTCAAATAAACTGTCCTCCCCCAACATCTGTCATCTAGTCTCTGTGATGATTCTACCATCACATACTTTCCCATATTTTTTTCACTCCCTCTTCTTATCCACTGCCATCTAGACTATTTTAATGACTTCCCTGCCTCTCGCCATGCCAATCAAATGTGAGGTATGGCAAGAATAACCTTCCCAAAGTCACATCTTTAGTGATGCTGCAGAAAAGCATAAAAACCTAGACAAAAACCTACAATTGCCTAAGGAATGAAGTCCATACTCTGGATCATCTAACCAGATCCCAATCTACTTTTCTAGATGCTTCTCTTTCTACTTTTCACCCTGCAAATTTGCCATTCTTTGTCTTTACCCGTACTAATTTTCTGTCTGCCTGGAATGTCCTAACTAGTGATTCTGAAAGCGAGATCCTTGGACCAGCTACATCCTCATCATCTGGGAAATTAAGGATGCAAATTCTTGAGCCCCACCTGAGACCTGTTGAATCTGAATCTCTGAAGTTAGGGCCCAGCAATTTGTCTTTTAAAGCCCCCCAGGTGATTCTGATGTACCCGAAGTTTAAAACCCACTGCCCAAGTCCAAGTCTTGAAATCATAGGCATCTTTTTTGGCTCAACTCAAATGTCAGCTTACTCTGAAGCCTAATTTCCATAGTTAGAAATAACCTCCAACCTTTCTGAACTTCAAAAGAACTTCCTTTGTTGAGGCATATTAGCTTAACAGAGAATTTAATATTTTTTTTCACACATAACTCTGGTTCAAAAAAAGAGGGATCTGATAATTAGAACCCATCTCATTTTGTGATCTAACCATGTGTCTAAGGGTTGGATCTTAATGGTGGTGGGAGTATTAGGGTTGTGGGGGGTGAAGTGCAAGAAGGTGATTTGCACATTGATTAGAAAGAGGGAGCTTTCAAAGAAGCCAAAAGTGACTTGTTACTCAAAAGGAATGTGAGGGAAGAGAAGACAGTGAAGCATAGAATGGAGAAAGGGCATCAGGCAAAGAACAGAACTAGGTTTCTTTTATTTCTCTTCTTCAATGCCATGGGGTACATCCACAAACAAAACAATCTGGAAGTCAACTACTCACATTAGGATGCCTCAGATGACACTCAGTGGAGGCAAAAAAGACTCCCTTTTTTTTTTTTTTTTTTAGCAGTATTAGTATGAAGGACATCATGGAAAACGTGGTTTTAATAGTCTGAGGAATTTCAACTTCTATATGCCGTATGTATTTCCTGTTAACTAACATTCTCTGATAACTTATGATACTCATACTCATAAAAGTTTGGGGATGAGACATACCTGTCCTATTTTCAGCTAAATTTCAATAAGGGCTTGGGAGTGGAGCAAGGAAGTATGGGGCAGGAGGGAGTGGTTGGACAATATAATATAAAATTAATTATCTAGGGAACTCATGGAAAGTAGAACTGATAAAGATGATACATTTATAATTTTATAACATTTAATTCCATTTTTCTTTGCACCAAACCGTTGCTGTCATGTCAGTTTCAACTCACAACGACCCTGTGTGTGTCAGAGTAGAACTGTGCTCCACAGGTTTTTAGTGGCGGATTTTTCAGAAGTAGATCACTAAGCCTTTCTTCTGAGGCACCTCTATGTAGACTCAAACTGCCAATATTTCAGTTAGTAGCCAAGCTCTTAATTCTTTGCACCACCCAGGGACTCCCTTTTTTCATTATAGTGTTCGTTAATAAAGCTATTTAATTAATATTGAATATATAGCATGTATTTTTTTCAGTTATCAAAACATCTTAAACACAATAAACATTTTACCTGTATTTTTGGTCAAGTATCTCGCTATTGCTAGACTCTGGTGAAGGGGAAGTCCATCGACTTCTAAAATAGGAATTTTTCCAAATGGAAGAGCTTAAAATAAAACAAATCATCAATTTCTGTAGAAAAACAAAGAGTTATAATACCTCTGTTTTTACTGATATTTGTGGAAACAAAGCATGATTTTTAAAGCCATGGAATTTTTTTTTTTAACAATTTATTCGTTGCTGTAGTTTTGAGAATATATACAGCAGAACTTACACCAATTCAACAATTTCTATGTGTAAAATTCAGTGACACTGATTACATTCTTCAAGTAATGAAACCATTCTTACCCTCCTTTTCTGAATTGTCCCCCCCATTAACATAAACTCACTGTCCACTAAATTTCCTATCTAATCTTTTGAGTTGTTAATTTAAGTGCATATGGATAGTTCTTAGAAGAGCATAATGCTCAAGGCAGACATTCTTTACTAGTTATGTTAAACTGTCGTTTGGTTTTAAGAAGACTTCTGGAAATACTTTTGGTTTAAAGTTTAAAGGTTATTTCAGGGCAATAGTGTCAGGGTTCATTCAGCCTCCGTGGCTCCAGAAATGCTGGATTCCATGAGACTGTAAAATTCTGTTCTGTATTTTCCCCCATCTGGTCAGGATTCTGCTGTAGAATCTTTGATCAAAACATTCAGTGATGGTAGCCAGGCACCATCTAATTCTTCTGGTCTCATGGCAAAGGAGGCATTTGTACATGAAGGCTTTTAGGCTATGGAATTCTTGAATATTTATTCTGAAAAGGACCTTAGACACCATCTAGTAGAATCTTTCAGTTTTATAAGTTTTTAAACAAGAGAGTTGCTCAGGTTTCCAGTGATATATTATACAATATATTCTCTACATGTTAAACTATACATTATCTCATATATTTGCTTCTTAACTTAAAAAAAAAAAAAAAAAAAAAACCTTGTCTTAGTTATCTAGTGCTGCAATAACAGAAATACCACAACAACAAACCCAGTGCTGTCAAGTCGATTCCAACTCATAGCGACCCTATAGGACAGAGTAGAACTGCCCCCTTAGAGTTTCCAAGGAGCGCCTGGCAGATTTGAACTGCCGACCCTTTGGTTAGCAGCGGTAGCATTTAACCACTACGCCACCGGGATTTCTGAAATACCACAAGTGGATGGCTTTAACAAAGAGAAACTTATTCTCTCACAGTCTAGGAGGCTAGATGTCCAAATTCAGGGTGCCAGCTCTAGGGGAAGGCTTTCTCTCTCTGTTAGTTCTGGGAGAAGGTCCTTGTCATCAATCTTCCCCTGGCCTAGGAGCTTCTCAGCACAGGAACCCCAGTTTCAAACGATACACTCTGCTCCTGATATTGCTTCCTTGGTGGTACAAGGTCCCCATTTTCATAGTTCATCTGAGTGACCTTACCCCCTTGGCACCAGTAGGCCCTGTTCTTCTGCCCTGTGGGCATGGAAGCTCTGCCCCTTCAGCTTTGGGCAGCAGGCCCAGCCCCATTCCACTGGCACTTATGAACAGCAGCCCCACACTCCAGAACCGAATTGGTGAAGATCTGACTCTGAAACCCCAGAGGCCATGGCTCCACCCTTTGAGACTGAGGCAGCTCTGCTTCCTGTGTTCCTCGTCTCTTCTGTTTCAGCTTCCTGGTTCCTTGAAGAACTCTGTGTGTCTTGGCATCTGTCTTACCTCATCTCTCCTCTGCTCACTTGTTTAATGTCTTTTATATCTCAAAAGAAATTGATTCAAAATATACCCTACACTAATCCTGCCTCAGTAACATAACAAAGACAACCCATTCCCAAATGGGATTATAACCAGCGGCATAGAGGTTAGGATTTACAACACATGTTTTGTGGGGACACAATTCAATCCACAACAGCAGCAAATATATACATACACAACTATAATACAGAGTCATCAAAAAAAGAAAAAAAAAACATTGCTGTCCAGTCGATTCCTACTCATAGTGACACTACAGACTCACAGCCGGTATCATATTAATATTTTATCTGTAAATCTTACATTGTTTTCTTGTCACAAACTAACATACATTTATTATAGGGAACTTCAAGGGTAGGTAGGTTGGACTGAAATTTACAGTGAGGGTCAGAGAAACAATCAACCAAGTTCCTAAAGTTGATGTCTAAGTATGGGTGTGAATACATAAGTTCCTGGGGGCACAACTGTGAATTCTGCCAAACACATTTACCTTTGCTCAGAGTGTTTTTCTTGGGCTAATCACACAGCACTGGCTTTTTTCCTATGATGTCTTAAAGCTACTAAGTTTCTTCAAATATTGGATATGAAAGAAGGCATAATCTGTTCTTTTGGATTAAAATTATAAATGTTTAAGACCAGTGTATGAAAGCCACAAGGTGACAGATTTTTATTATGCATAAGGAGATTCTGTCAAAAGTTTGCCTCTCTTCTGTTTTCTCTGTTCTCTCTTCCTACAATTTCGTTCAGAAGTTGAACCTCCTAAATTGACTGTCCTGCAAGTTTTCTTTTATTTCTTCTATTGTTTTCTTTTTTTGGTCCCATTGTTCTACTTTCTAGGTGATTTCTTCATGTTTCATCATATTATTGACTTGTTTTTTTTCTATCATATTTTTAATTTTCAAGAACATACTTTTTTCCCTCTTAACATTTCTTTTTATAGCATCCTATTCTTTTTCATGTATAAAGTCTCCTTTCTCTTTGAGGATTTTATAATGTTTTTGAAATATTATTTTCCCTATGTCATCTTGGTTTCTTCAGAGTTACTACGTTTGTGTTTAATTCTGTTTCCTCTTGGAAGCTTGTCTCAAGTATCTACTGATTTTTGACTTGCCATTTCTGTTTTTAATAGCAAAAAGCTAACTGGAAGCTCAGTGTACATAGGAGGGACTTGCCAACTGATTGCGTTGGGCCTTTTCATTGAGAGACCTCCATCCAATCAGTATCTGTTAGACATTTTTCTTGGGTTGGTCAGCTTCCCCAGAGAAAATTGCTCCAATTTCTGCCTGAGATATATTATTAGCATGGTTGCAACATTCTGATTGTAGAGAAGGGGAATGGGGCAATGGGTGTTACCATTTAGTTCTAGTCTTCAAATGAATCCCATCTTCACTATAGCAATGTGTTCTTAGACATGCTTGGTGTCCCAGAATCTTCTGTTTCATTCATTCTTGATAGTAACCTCCATGTTTCTTCCAGGGAGGGAAAGAGACTTGGTGGTTGTAATGCTGCTTCATATTCTTTCATTCTATTCTCTATCAGCTTAGCTTTTAGAGTTATCTGTCACTACTAATTCCTGAGACTCTCTGCAATCTCTTGGGTGATTCGCCTTGTCCTCTTCTCCTCCAGGCTTATGTCTGAGCTTCAGTAGACAACGTAAGTCACCTTACCATTGTCGACTTGCTTTCTAGCTTCCAAGTTTTTGTGCTGTCATATTCTAGCTTCATTTCTTTGTCCTTGTGGGGGCTTGTCTTTTTTTTTTTTTTTGGTAAGTGTTTATTGTTATTAAGGTTTTAGGAGAAAGGAAATGTAAACACTTGTGTGGAATCTACCAGGTTTGACCAGGAAGAACTTTTTAATAGACATATCCAATGATGGAATGTGTTGATTGGAGATTTAGTTAGTTCTTGGCTTTAGCAGAAGGGATGCCATGAAGGATTTCAAATACTAAAGAGCATTCCTAAGTTGAGTACGAGATTGACCAGATAACATTTGTAGTAAAAGCTACCTCCCAATATCTATTCTCCCCTTCTTTCTCAAAGTAATAAAACCCTAGATTTTTAGCTGGACAAATGACCATCTGTTTAGTCTATGTTTCCCAGCCACCCTTGCAGTCAGGTGTGATCATGTGCCTAAATCCTTGCTGACGGGATATAAGAAGACATGATGTGTGCAACTTCCTGGTCATGCTGTTTCATACTTCCTGTGAGCTGGAATGTGGAAGGAGAATGAATGATCTTATGCTGTGAGAGTAAGGCAACCCACTAGAAGTAGCAGATCAACAAGGAAGAAGGAGCCTAATCTTTGACAACTTCATGGTGAAAAACCACCACACGAACTTGGGATTCTATGCAAAAGAAATAAATTTCTATTCTCTTTAAGCCACTTTTCATGTTGGGTCTCTGTCTAGTAAAGCATTTGGAACTGTATCTTAGCTAACACAAATTTCAAGATCCCTGAAAACTCTACTAATTATAAAAATATTAAAAGAATGAAACAATTCTATTTTCAAAAACAAAATCAAGGGGCGGCCAAGATAGCTGACTAGGTAGACACTACCTCGGATCCCTCTTGCAACAAAGACTAGGAAAAACAAGTGAATTGATCACATACATGACAATCTACAAACCCTGAACAACAAACACAGATTTAAACAGTTGGCCCACATGACAGAGACGGAGAACGAACAACTACGGGGAAGCAGCGACTGTTTTTGGAGCCTGGAGCCAGCGTCCCATTCAGGTAACCTTGGCGCCGGGCTTAGGACTGGGCGCAGGGGAGCTGAACACAACATCTTGTGATGGCGCAAACACGGGGCGCAGCCCTACTCCCCTGAACTGACCCCAGGAGGGGGCCCAGCCCGTCCGCGCGGGTGGCGAGGCGATGCGAATGGTGGGAGGAGAAGTCCCCGGGAGGCAGTGACTGGTTTTGGAGCCAGGAGTGCAACGTCCTAGCCAGGGAACCTTGGCGCCGGGCTTTGGACTGGGCACAGGGGAGCTGAGCACGGCATCCAGTCACAGCGAAAACACGGGGCACACCCTACTCCCCTGAACTAACCCCGGGAGGGGGCCCAGCCAGTCCGCGGAGGTGGTGCGGCAACGTGGCTGGCGGGACGAGAAGTCCCTGGGAGGCAGAGACTAATTTTGGAGCCAGGAGTGCAGCGTCCCAACAGGGGAACCTTGACGCTGGGCTTTGGACTGGCAGCGGAGGATCTGACCACGGCTTCAGCGGGCCAGACCCTTGGGGGCAATCTCCACACAGCCAGCACACATAAGCTACACGCCCCTCGGGAATCTCAGATAAAATAGTCATCCCAAGCAAGATAAGCAACTTTGGCTATATTCCGGGGTGCTACTCTCTCCTGTTTTTCTGAACCCTTCCCTCCCCTTCCCAGGTGGCTTCATTAACATTGGAATTTCCTGAGCCAGGGGGCGAACAGCTCCGGCTCCGCAGCTTTGCTTTTCACTTTTTTTTTTTTTTGGTCTTTTCCTAACCCATTCTTCCGAACTGAGAGAAGCAACCACAAAAAACCCAGGGACCAAAAATCCTTCCCTAATTGGACTAAAAACACAGAACCACCTCCAGCCAAGCATATGTGATCCAAATCTCGGGCTTTCATCCTTACAGGGAACAAGGTCGCTGTTATAATGCAAAGGCAGTTCTGATAGGGATCTGACTGCATTTTTTTTTTAATGGATTTACTGGAAAAACAAGTTTCCCAGGTCTGATATCTCTGCTTATTCAACAGAGCCCTAACTGACCCACAACAGGGAACTGAGGACTGAAGCTCCCCCCAGACCACCTAGCCTCTTGCCTTAGGGGTCTAAGGAGGGTGACACCTACCAATCTGTAGAGGTACTTGCATTGGGGGCCTAAGGTACAGCTGCAGAGCCCTCCCACCAAGTTGCTTTAGGAATAGAGACACACCTACCTCACTGACACTTGGGGGAAGCCTGTCAGCATCCTGTCCCCCTCCAGAGTGTGAACCCCAGCTCCTAATAGAATCTGGTGCACACAACTATCACCACTACTTCTCGAGGTGGATAGGTGTTAGGGTGCAGCACACACTTGATGACCCAAAATCAGATTTTACTCAAGAATAGTGAATAGACTCAGGCACATATACCTGGCAACAGCCCAAACCAGCTGGTAATAAGTCATAAGTAAGTCAAGGGCTACAACAAACAAGAGAGCACAATCTAGTAGCCCATCCATGTATATTGAAAGAAAACAAAACAAGATAAGACTCAGTGAGCAAATATAGAATAAATCACTACTATATCTTTTTTTTTTTATCTTAGTGATGGCTCAGAGACAGCAGTCGATATCAAACCACATAAAGAAGCAGACCATGACAGCTTCTACAACCCCCCAAACAAAAGAATCAAAATCTTTCCCAAATGAAGATAAGATCCTGGAATTATCAGATACAGAATATAAAAAACTAATCGACAGAATGCTTCAAGACATCAGGGATGACCTCAGAAATGAAATAAGGCAAACTGCAGAAAAAGTCAAGGAACACACTGATAAAACAGTTGAAGAACTCAAAAAGATTATTCAAGAACATAGTGGAAAAATTAATAAGTTGCAAGAATCCATAGAGAGACGGCATGCAGAAATCCAAAAGATTAACAATAAAATTACAGAATTAGACAACGCAATAGGAAGTCAGAGGAGCAGACTCGAGCAATTAGAATGCAGAGTGGGAAATCTGGAGGACAAGGGAATTAACACCAACATAGCTGAAAAAAAATCAGATAAAAGAATTAAAAAAAAAATGAAGAAACCCTAAGAATCATGTGGGACTCTATCAAGAAGGATAACTTGCGTGTGATTGGAGTCCCAGAACAGGGAGGGAGGACAGAAAACACAGAGAGAATATTTGAAGATCTGCTGACAGAAAACTTCCCTGACATCATGAAAGATGAAAGGATATCTATCCAAGATGCTCATCGAACCCCATTTAAGATTGATCCAAAAAGAAAAACACCAAGACATATTACCATCAAACTTGCCAAAACCAAAGATAAACAGAAAATTTTAAAAGCAGCCAAGGATAAAAGAAAGGTCTCCTTCAAGGGAGAATCAATAAGAATAAGTTCAGACTACTCAGCAGAAACCATGCAGTCAAGACGGCAATGGGATGACATATACAGAGCACTGAAGGAGAAAAACTGCCAGCCAAGGATCATATATCCAGCAAAACTCTTTCTGAAATATGAAGGTGAAATTAAGATATTTACAGATAAACACAAGCTTAGAGAATTTGCAAAAACCAAACCAAAGCTACAAGAAATACTAAAGGAAATTGTTGGTCAGAAAACCAATAATATCAGATACCAGCACAACACAAGGTCACAGAACAGAACATCCTGATATCAACTCAAATAGGGAAATCACAAAAACAAATTAAGATCAATTAAAAAAAACCAAAAATGCTCAAAACAGGGAATCATTGAAGTCAATATATAAAACATCACAATAATCAAAAAGAGGGACTAAATACAGGTGGCATAGAACTGCCATATGGAGAGGGATACAAGGCGATATAGGACAATACAAGTTAGGTTTCTACTTAGAAAAATAGGGGTAAATATTAAGGTAACCACAAAGAAGTATAACAACTCCATAACTCAAAATAAAAGCCAAGAAAAACGTAACGACTCAACAAACATAAAGTCAAATACTATGAAAATGAGGATCTCACAATTTACAAACAAAAACGTCTCAGCACAAAAAAGTAACTGGAAAAATGAAATTGTCAACAACACACATAAAAAGGCATCAAAATGACAACACTAAACACTGATTTATCTATAATTACGCTGAATGTAAATGGACTAAATGCACCAATAAAGAGACAGAGAGTCTCGGACTGGATAAAGAAACACGATCCGTCTATATGCTGCCTACAAGAGACACAGTTTAGACTTAGAGACACAAACTAAAACTCAAAGGATGGAAAAAAATATATCAAGCAAACAATAAGCAAAAAAGAAGAGGAGTAGCAATATTAATTTCTGACAAAATAGACTTTAGACTTAAATCCACCACAAAGGATAAAGAAGGACACTACATAATGATAAAAGGGACAATTGATCAGGAAGATATAACCATATTAAATATTTATGCACCCAATGACAGGGCTGCAAGATACATAAATCAAATTTTAACAGAACTGAAAAGTGAGATAGACACCTCCACAATTATAGTAGGAGACCTCAACACACCACTTTCGGAGAAGGACAGGACATCCAATAAGAAGCTCAACAGAGATACGGAAGACCTAATTACAACAATCAACCAACTTGACCTCATTGACTTATACAGAACTCTCCACCCAACTGCTGCAAAGTATACTTTTTTTTCTAGCGCACATGGAACATTCTCTAGAATAGACCACATATTAGGTCATGAAACAAACCTTTGCAGAATCCAAAACATCGAAATATTACAAAACATCTTCTCAGACCACAAGGCAATAAAACTAGAAATCAATAACAGAAAAACTAAGGAAAAGAAATCAAATACTTGGAAAATGAACAATACCCTCCTGAAAAAAGACTGGATTATAGAAGACATTAAGGAGGGAATAAGGAAATTCATAGAATGCAATGAGAATGAAAATACTTCCTATCAAAACCTCTGGGACACAGCAAAAGAAGTGCTCAGAGGCCAATTTATATCAATAAATGCACACATACAAAAAGAAGAAAGAGCCAAAATCAGAGAACTGTGCCTACAACTTGAACAAATAGAAAGTGAGCAACAAAAGAATCCATCAGGCACCAGAAGAAAACAAATAATAAAAATTAGAGCTGAACTAAACGAATTGGAGAACAGAAAAACAATTGAAAGAATTAACAAAGCGAAAAGCTGGTTCTTTGAAAAAATTAACAAAATTGATAAACCATTGGCTATTTTAGACTGACTAAAGAAATACAGGAAAGGAAACAAATAACCCAAATAAGAAACGAGAAGGGCCACATCACAACAGACCCAACGGAAATTAAAAGAATCATATCAGATTATTACGAAAAATTGTACTCTAACAAATTTGCAAACCTAGAAGAAATGGATGAATTCCTGGAAAAACACTACCTACCTAAACTAACACAATCAGAAGTAGAAAAACTAAATAGACCCATAACAAAAAAAGAGATTGAAATGGTAATCAAAAAACTCCCAACAAAAAAAAGCCCTGGCCTGGACGGCTTCACTGCAGAGTTCTACCAAACTTTCAGAGAAGAGATAACACCACTACTACTAAAGGTATTTCAAAGCATAGAAAATGACGGAATACTACCTAAAACATTCTATGAAGCCACCATCTCCCTGATACCAAAACCAGGTAAAGACATCACAGAAAAAGAAAATTACAGACCTATATCCCTCATGACATTAGATGCAAAAATCCTCAACAAAATTCTACCCAATAGAATTCAACAACATATCAAAAAAAATAATTCACCATGACCAAGTGGGATTTATACCAGGTATGTAAGGCTGGTTTAATATTAGAAAAACCATTAATGTAATCCACCATATAAATAAAACAAAAGACAAAAACCACATGATCTTATCAATTGATGCAGAAAAGGCATTTGACAAAGTCCAACACCCATTTATGATAAAAACTCTCAGCAAAATAGGAATAGATGGAAAATTCCTCAACATAATAAAGGGCATCTATGCAAAGCCAACAGCCAACATCACTCGAAATGGAGAGAGCCTGAAAGCATTTCCCTTGAGAACGGGAACCAGACAAGGATGCCCTTTATCACCACTCTTATTCAACATTGTGCAAGAAGTCCTAGCCAGAGTAATTAGGCTAGACAAAGAAATAAAGGGCATCCGGATTGGCAAAGAGGAAGTAAAATTATCTCCATTCGCAGATGACATGATCTTATACACAGAAAACCCTAAGGAATCCTCCAGAAAACCACTGAAACTAATAGAAGAGTTTGGCAGAGTCTCAGGTTATAAGATAAACATACAAAAATCACTTGGATTTCTCTACATCAACAAAAAGAACATCGAAGAGGAAATAACCAAATCAATACCATTCACAGTAGCCCCCAAGAAGATAAAATACTTAGGAATAAATCTTACCAAGGATGTAAAAGACCTATACAAAGAAAACTACAAAGCTCTACTACAAGAAATTAAAAAGGACACACTTAAGTGGAAAAACATACCTTGCTCATGGATAGGAAGACTTAACATAGTAAAAATGTCTATTCTGCCGAAAGCCATCTATACATAAATGCACTTCCGATCCAAATTCCAATGTCATTTTTTAATGTGATAGAGAAACAAATCACCAACTTCATATAGAAGGGAAAGAAGCCTCGGATAAGCAAAGCATTACTGAAAAAGAAGAAGAAAGTGGGAGGCCTCACTCTACCTGATTTTAGAACCTATTATACAGCCACAGTAGTCAAAACAGCCTGGTACTAGTACAACAACAGACACATAGACCAGTGGAACAGAATTGAGAACCCAGATATAAATCCATCCACATATGAGCAGCTGATATTTGACAAAGGCCCAGTGTCAGTTAATTGGGGAAGAGATAGTCTTTTTAACAAATGGTGCTGGCATAACTGGATATCCATTTGCAAAAAAATGAAACAGGACCCATACCTCATACCATGCACAAAAACTAACTCCAAGTGGATCAAAGACCTAAACATAAAGACTAAAACGATAAAGATCATGGAAGAAAAAATAGGGACAACCTTAGGAGCCCTAATACAAGGCATAAACAGAATACAAAACATTACCAAATGATGAAGAGAAACCAGATAACTGGGAGCTCCTAAAAATCAAACACCTATGCTCATCTAAAGACTTCACCAAAAGAGTCAAAAGACCACCTACAGACTGGGAAGGAATTTTCAGCTATGACATCTCCGACCAGCGCCTGATCTCTAAAATCTATGATTCTGTCAAAACTCAACCACAAAAAGACAAACAACCCAATCAAGAAGTGGGCAAAGGATATGAACACACACTTCACTAAAGAAGATATTCCGGCAGCTAACAGATACATGAGAAAATGCTCTCGATCATTAGCTGTTAGAGAAATGCAAATTAAAACTACGATGAGATTCCATCTCACTCCAACAAGGCTGGCATTAATCCAAAAAACACAAAAGAATAAATGTTGGAGAGGCTGCGGAGAGATTGGAACTCTTATACACTGCTGGTGGGAATGTAAAATGGTACAACCACTTTGGAAATCTATCTGGCGTTATCTTAAACAGTTAGAAATAGAACTACCATACAACCCAGAAATCCCACTCCTGGGAATATACCCTAGAGAAACAAGAGCCTTCACACAAACAGATATATGCACACCCATGTTTATTGCAGCTCTTTTTACAATAGCAAAAAGCTGGAAGCATCCAAGGTGTCCATCAACGGATGAATGGTTAAATAAATTGTGGTGTATCCATACAATGGAATACTACGCATCGATAAAGAACAGTGACGAATCTCTGAAACATTTCATGACATGGAAGAACCTGGAAGGCATTATGCTGAGCGAAATTAGTCAGGGGCAAAAGGACAAATATTGTATAAGACCACTATTATAAGATCTTGAGAAATAGTATAAACTGAGAAGAACACATACTTTTGTGGTTACGAGGGGGGAGGGAGGGAGGGTGGGAGAAGGTTTTTTACTGATTAGTTAGTAGATAAGAACTGCTTTAGGTGAAGGGAAGGACAATACTCAATACATGGAAGGTCAGCTCAACTGGACTGGACCAAAACCAAAGACGTTTCTGGGATAAACTAAATGCTTCAAAGGTCAGCGGAGCAAGGGCCGGGGTTTGGGGACCATGGTTTAAGGGGACTTCTAAGTCAATTGGCAAAATAATTCTATTATGAAAACATTCTGCATCCCACTTTGAAATGTGGCGTCTGGGGTCTTAAATGCTAACAAGTGGCCATCTAAGATGCATCAATTGGTCTCAACCCACCTGGATCAAAGGAGAATGAAGAACACCAAGATCACACGATAACTAAGAGCCTAAGAGACAGAAAGGGCCACATGAACCAGAGACCTACATCATCCTGAGACCAGAAGAACTAGTTGGTGCCCCGCCACAATCGATGACTGCCCTGACAGGGAGCACAACAGAGAACCCCTGAGGGAGCAGGAGATCAGTGGGATGCAGACCCCAAATTCTCACAAAAAGACCATACTTAATGGTCTGACTGAGACTAGAGGAATCCCGGCGGTCATGGTCCCCAAACCTTCTGTTGGCCCAGGACAGGAACCATTCCCAAAGAAAACTCATCAGACATGAAAGGGACTGGACAGCGGGTAGGAGAGAGATGCTGATGAAGAGTGAGCTACTTATATCAGGTGGACACTTGAGACTGTGTTGGCATCTCCTGTCTGGAGGGGGGATGGGAGGATAGAGAGAGTTGGAAGCTGGCAAAATTGTCACGAAAGGAGAGACTGGAAGGGCTGACTCATTACGGGGAGAGCAAGTGGGAGTACGGAGTAAGGTGTATGTAAACTTATATGTGACAGTTTGACTTGATTAGTAAACATTCACTTGAAGCTCAATAAAAGTTAATAAAAAAAAAATCAAGGTGGAATAGGGTATAAGGAACTCAAAGCATTTATATTTAAAAACAAAAAGGCAAGTTTTGTTATATATACTTTCTATGAATTGAATTGTGTCCCCCAAAATACCTATTGAATTCCTGGCCCTTGTGTATGTGATCCTGTTTGGAAATGGAGCTTTCTTTTGTCATGTTAATGAGTCCATACCAGTATAGAGTGGATCCTAAACTTAATCACTTCAAATTATTAAAAGACCAAAATAGACACAGAAACACAAACACACAGGGGAAGCCAAGGAATGCCAAGGATCACGAGCAAACACAGGTAACTAAGAGAGAGGCTTACAGAAGGAATTGATGTGACTGAGATGCCGATTTGAACTTTTAACCTTGAAAACTGTGAGAAAATTAATTTCAGTTCTTTAAAGCCACTCACTTGTGATATTTCTATTATGGCAGCACTAGGTAACTAAGACAATACTATTTCTGCATCTGTTGCTGTCCATCCTGACTTAACTAAATAATTGGTGGATTCACTTAATTTTCACCTATTTATGTCCACACTCTTAAAATCCCACGTATGAATTCTGGTATCAGAAGAAAAGTTTGGATACTAATAGTAAAGTTTCATCAGAACAAGAAAAGATGGTCTATCCCACCAGGGGTGGGTCCTTGATAAGAGAAAGAATAGTTGTAGTACAATAATTTTTAGTAAAACATGGCTCTAAAAAACATGTGGCAATATTTATTGCTAATGTACCAATTATCATAATATTATTGTCATTGTCATTATTAGTTATTTGTTTTTAAAAACTAAGGAAGTAACATTGTTTACTAGAAAGAACCTGGACTATGTAGTTAAAGTACCCTTGGTTTAAAACTGAGATCTACTTTGCTAGAGTTGTGAACCTGAAGAAATTGCCTAAACTGTGTGAGTTTCAGTTATCCCAACTATAAAATAAGAATAATAATACTTTCCATGTTGGGGTGCTGGAAAAATAAATGCAATTGAGTCTGTAGAGGATCTATCATAGTGCCACTTAGTCTTCACGTGCTCAGTAAGTGCTTCGTTCACCATTATGTGAATTTGTAATAATTCAGTCATGAAAATGTGAATTTTAGCTAATATTTGGTTACTATTTCTAAGACACATAGCAAGTAGGTAGAGGATGACTTCCTACTTACTGAACACCATACACGGTTGTTTGATCCCAAGTTTGTTTACGTAGCCAGATCTCTTTCATACAGTCATATGTCCCAGGGAAACTGATCCATTCTTAACGCCAGAGGTGGCCTGGAGTATTCTATGGTTATTCCCATTCCCTTTTCAGTGACTGGCTCAGAAATCAGTATGTGACTGAGGTTGAGCCAGGGTATATGAAGGGTTTGCTGAGGTCTTCTAGAAAAGTTTTTCTTCATTTCTCTGGGAACACTAATGGAAGAAACCCTCTCTTTCTGTCTGTTTTTCTCACTAATCCATTCAGTGTTGTACTTCAAGCCGGTGAGGATGAAATTCCAGCAAACATCTGGCTACCAGCCTGATGACAGCCAATGCACAGAGTGAGAAAATGGATAAAACCAGCCTTTGAAATCTGCCTTACTTATGTATTTTTAATTATATGATAAAATTAATTTCCTTATTATTGACACAATTTTGAGTTTGGTTTTCTGTTAGAGTAGCACAACTGAAATACTTCCGACACATGCTAGATCCTTGCAGCATGCCCATCAAATTCCAGTTGTCAAGAGTATTGTCTTCAGTATTTCTCCAAGTCAGCTCTCCACCAAAGGTTCATGCTGACTTTTTATATGCCCTCTTTGTAAGATTTGTGCTTCCACCTCTAACAGTAAAAATTTTGTGTCATATAGTGTTTATTTAGTTTGCCAAAACTGCTGTTCCTCAATTTAAATCGACACGAGGTTCAAAAAAACTTTATTTTTCCATTTCCCTGAGGAAAAACAAAAGGTTCTGAAAGTATATTTTCCTAAACTATTATTTGTGTTACTTACTTGATTTGATCTCAGGCCAGTCAGCTGGTTCTATTCTGTGGTCTTCATACTTTATGTCCAAATACGCAAATATATAGCGAATAATTTCTGCTCTCCCCCTCATATTAAAATAAGTGAGTTTGTAGTTTGGCATAGTGTGATTCTGGAAAGAGAAAAAGGGAGGGATTAGTTTAACAACCCTCTAGAGATGTATCAACATTTTTCTTTTTGGACTTTTTTGAAAACTTTATGACATCTTTTGAGATAACTGGGGATATTAGAGGATATTTCAAAGCCAAAATTATAAATCACTATCCTAATAACATACAGGAAAGACTTGATAGAAATAAGATCATCTCTCTCTCTCTCTCTCAGCACTAGCTAGAATAGTCCAGTGAAATACAAAAATTCAAATTTTATTTATGAAAAAGACTTCAGATTAAGAGCTTACCCACACACTAACCTTCAGAGAGTGGAGTAAAAATCTTTCCATTTTACGATGATTTCACCTCGCCATTAGCCTCTTATCATGTGCGATGTTTGTCGTGTTGTGTGGTTGCTTTGGTAATATAGCTAGCTCAGAGTTTGTGAGGGCCACTGGGTAGAAGTCGGGTGCATGCAAGAGAAATGAGAGCCGGCCATGCCCACCTGTCACTCTCACCATTCCGTCAGCCGTGGCTTTTCCCTATAAGAATCAAAGGCTTGGGAAAACACTCCTCTCTTTTCTCTCATACTATCCATGCTAATGAGTTTTATTGGGTTGCTTACACCATACAAACATATTCCAGCTTGGTGACTTCTATTGGGATGGGACAGTGGTGAACATATCCCTCCAACTTCTCTCCAGAGGAAGAAAACAAGTTTCCTTGCCATTTCAGAAAATTTGCTAATCCCACCTATGTTGGTTAGATGTATGTCATTGCAATTTTGTGAGTTTTCTAAGATTAGATCACTTCATTTTTATTGGTTATAACCAGTTAATGATGTTTAAGCTCTTATAGTGAAACGTGTTGTAATTTTATAATGATTAGGCAACGGAGATAAAAAGCATTTTTGTTTGAAATTTAGTTCTGCCACTCAACTGTGTATTTTGGGGCTAGCTAACACAATCTTCCTGAATTTCAAAGACCCCCTCCCTTCTTTTATAAACAGAGAAATTAATATGGATTTGGAAACTTAATGAGATAATGCATGTAAAGCACTTAGCATAATACCAAACACTAATTATTAGTTAATAATTCTGTTCAATGGTCAATAATAAACACTGAATACAGTGCACTAATAATAACAATCAAATGAGTAAAAACAATATAATTATACTTTTTTTAAGTGGTGAGTTTAAATAGTTTATTCTCTTATAAGGAAGGTTTTCAAAGACAATAGAATATTACATAAAAAGTCAAATACAAATCATAAAACTCTAGATTGCAAATTTCAGACCTCAAATTCATGTGTTCATAGAGCCTACATGTGGAGAGGATGGCCAGGAAATAACTGGTTGTTTATCTAGAGCCACTCAGGATCCAGGAAATGATGCTTATCTTGGTTATCTAGTGCTGCCATAATAAAATAAAGCACAAGTGGGCAGCTTTAAAGAACAGAGGTTTAAAGGAGATTAAAAGTCTGAGTTCAGGGTGTCAGCTCTAGAGAACGGTCCTTTTGTCTATTTCAGCTTCTAGTAGCTGTAGGCAATCCTTGACATCCCTGGGCTTATAGATGCCTCTGCCATGTGTGTCTGTCCTCACACAGTATCTTCCCTCTGTATGTTTCTGTTTTTGTTTTTTTATAAGACACCACTCAAATGATTAGGTTTAGGGCCCACCCTACTCTGGTATGACCTCAGTAACATAACAAAAGAAAATTCCTATTTTCAAACAAGGTCATTTTTACAGGTACTGGGGTTAGGACTTGTACATTTCTTTTGGAAGGATGCAGTTTCTAGCAAAGCAATTCCTTTGACCCCTAGATTTCCATGCCTAGATGTTGTGGAGTGGAGGTGGTGCTCTTGTTAGAAAGGAAGAGTTAACCATAATCATTTCTTGCCCTGACCCAATCCCATTAGCCAGTCCAGTCCCCACCCAAAAGAAATATATGACATACCACACATATCAATATGAGAGGAAATGTTCTCTGAAGAATGAATAAATGATGAGAGTAAACTAATGAAAATTCCAAGATTTATGGCTCCAAATTCCTTTTGGGGAGAAATATGCATACAGGAAGTTCAAACTTGGAGAAACAAATTAAGGGCCTGTTAGAACCATGGGACTATTTTCCAAGTTACTTAGAAATGTGGAGCTTAGAAAGATATGAGAGTACAAAAGTGATACATTTTTTAATGTTGAGTAATAAAATTCTTCCTGAAAAAAAGCATTTTATGTTATCATAATTAAGGGATTCTTCTTATCTAAGAAAGGAAAAGCGTAATTGTTATAAACCTTCATCTATTTCATTTAAATCTCAGAAAGAAAACAAACAAAAGCTGTCTGAATGGAAAAAATGTCATTCCTAATTACAGTTTCCATGTGAAAAATATTTTATAGAAGATTTTATTAATTTTTGATGTCAGAAGTTAATGTTTCCACAGCACAAAATATATGTATTTCCCTATAAACATTATGTGTGTATATAGATTCCTTTTTTTTAATTGTACTTTAGATGAAAGTTTACAGAACAAGCTACCTTCTCATTAAACAGTACACATATTGTTTTGTGACATGTCAACACTCTCCCTTCTCGACCTTGGGTTCCTTATTACCAGTTTTCCTATTCCTTCCTGCCTTCTAGTCCTTGTCCCCGGGTTGTTGTGCCCCTTTAGTCTCGTTTTGTTTTATGGGCCTGTCTAACCTTTGGCTGAAGGATGAACCTTGGGAGTGAATTCATTGCTAAGCTAAAAGGGTGTCTGGGGGCCATACTCTCGGGGTTTCTCCAGTCTTTGTCAGGCCAATAAGCTTGGTCTTTTTTTGTGAGTTAGAATTTTGTTCCACATTTTTCTCCAGCTCTTTCTGGGACCCTCTATTGTGATCCCTGTCAAAGCAGTCAGTGGTGGTAGCCAGGTACCATGTAGTTGTGCTGGACTCAGTCTGATGGAGGACATGGTAGTTGTGGTCCATTTGTCCTTTGGACTAATCTTTCCCTTGTATCTTTAGTTTTTTTCATTCTCCCTTGCCCCCAAAGGGGTGGGACCAGCGGAATATCTTTGATGGCTGCTCATAGGCTTTTGAGACCCCAGACACTACTCACCAAAGCAGAATGTAGAAAATTTTTATAGATTCGTTTTTGTCCATTATGATCAGCATTAAAAATTAACCATATAACATGGTCATATCTATTTGGTCAAATACCACATAACTATTAATATATGCCTCTTGAATTCTGAATGAAAACAAAGGGTTTTCTGTTTTTGCTATTTGTAAAATCACGCAATTTTATATTACCTTTCACTGAAGTAAAGAAGACGTTTAGCAGAGGCTGGTAGCTATCTATATTTCTCTTCAAATATATCTTTGTATCTGAGATTTGGCACAGGTCCACGATCATCTGACAAATGCTATCTTTCCTTCTAGAGTATGATTTCAACAGTCATAACTCATTAATAAACCAGTATTTTAACATCACATTCCTGTAGTTACTTGCATAATTGTATTTTCTACTGAACATAAGTCTGATTGGTTCAGACTTACATTGTAGAAATCAGCTTTCTTGATGTCTACAGCCACAAAATTCTACACTCTAAGACTTTTATTTTTCAGGTTATATGTGTACATTTTTATAGCAATGAAAAGTAAAGTTGGAAATGTTAACTGGTTTTAGAAATCCTTCTATATTTTATAAAGCTTTTGCATAAAAACAAACAAATGGAATTCCAAGTAAACATTTCCATGGCCAGTGAAAACAGGTAAGGAAATCTGAAATAAATGACCGCAATAACTGTAGAGAATATGATCTAGAAGAAAAAATTTTCCTCTTATTGCACTTGGCAATGTATTGCTGTTACAATATCCCATTTTGCTAAAGCCTTTATTTCACAGGAATCATGGACTAAAAGGCTGATGGTAAAATGTATTCCCACCACACCAAGGGGTGCAGTGAAGAATAAGCTCGTGGGCTCATGAACGGTAGGAGGGAATGTGTGGTTTTGGAATCACCTCTGCTGCTTTCTATTTGAATGCCCTTGGGAAAGTCACCTGTTTTGAGCTTTAGTTTCCTCACTTATAAAATGGTAATGAAAATAGTGTGTGTTTAAAGTACCAACTCAGTGCCCAAACATATTACTGTTCAAAAACAAGGGAAAGAAAATAGACAAAAGAAATGAAAGGAGGGAAAAACATGGTTCGCACTTAGAGGAAGGTACAGTCCAGGTGTGATGGATAAGGTTGTGTGTTAATGTGCCTGGGCCATGATCCTCTGTGGTTTGACACTTAGGATGTAGTTTGGCATTTTAAATGGTGTAATCACCTTCATAATGAGATCTGAAACAATGTGATCACTTCCATGATGAGATTTGTTGTGAAAAGCCAATCAGTTGAAAGGGAGTTTCCTTGGGGGTGTGGCCTACATTCAATATAGCCGGACTTTCTGGCAAGGCTCGCTGGCTTTTACTTGGTCTGGATCCTGCAGCTGGCTCCTGTTCATCTAACCTCTGGTTCTTGGGACTTGAGCTAGCAGCCTACCTTCCATTCCTCTCGCCATCTGTGAAATCTCCAGTGTTACAACTCTCCTCACTTTCTTCTGAGTCCTCACCAGAATCATCTTTGATCTCATAATTCCACCAACAGTCTCTTCAAGGCAATCTAGGCTTTTACTGTTGGTCACCTTAAAACTTTTCTAGCCTCTACCCATTCACAGGTTCAAATCACTTCCTTGTTCAAGGTATCTATTAGAGCAGACTCCACTCCATGTACCAGATTCTGTCTTAGTCATCTAGTGCCACTATAACAGAAGTACCACAAGTGGATGGCTTTAACAAACAAAAGTTTATTCTCTCACATTTTAGGATGCTAGAAGTCCAAATTCAGGGTGCTAGCTCCAGGGGAAGGCTTTCTCTCTCTGTTGGGTCTGGGGGAAGGCCCCGTCATCACTCTTCTCCTAGTCTAGGAGCCTCCTGGGATGGAGAATTCTAACAGCGGGCTCTTCAAGAAGGGGTGAGCTCATTCCCTGGGGATGTGGAAGTTCTGTGCTGAGGAACAACCTCTTTCCCCACTCCTTATTCCAGGATGGAGATGTCAGCCGGGGGATAAGAGATTGGAAGATTCATCCAAAGGGACAGAAGTCAGTAACAGCAGAAACCTTGCACCTGGTAAAAGGCAGAGCTGGGAGAAAACAGCAACAGAAGCCAGAAGAAGCAGAAGCCAGAGTCTGCTGATGGAGAAGTGGTAAGAGAGAAGTCTGAGGGGAGTGGGCTCAGAACTGTAACAGACATGGCGCTGCAACAGCACTGAAGGCAGCTGAGGCCACAAGCAGGGCCCCTGGCCCAGCCAGCAGCAGAAACCTCAGCTGAGAGCCAAAGTCCCAGATGAGGCACAGGGGTTCTGTCCAAGGTGCAGGGGGCTGTTTGAGGCACAGGAAGCCTTTCTGAGGCACAGGGAGGCTTGTCTGAGGTGCAGGGGGATCTCCTATCACCCAGAAAGAAGAGCCAGGAGCAAGTGTGTCCTTTGGACCCAAATCCCTGCTCTGAGAAGCTCCTAGACCAGGGGAAGATTGATGACAAGGACCTTCCCCCAGAGCTGACAGAGAGAGAAAGCCTTCCCTTGGAGCTGGCACCCTGAATTCGAACTTCTAGGTTCCTAAACTATGAGAGAATAAACTTCTGCTTGTTAAAGCTGTCCATGTATGATATTTCTGTTAGAGCAGCACTAGATGATGAAGACACCAGGTTTGTATGATTTGATTGGACTCAGATCCTAAAAGTCATATTCTTTGATAAACCCACCCTGCTGAAAGACATATTAAAAATGAAAGGTAAAACATAGAGAAAACTGAAAAGTATTTAGTTAGATTTAAAAGCAAGATTTACATCGCCTGAACCAAAATGAACAGAAACGAAATGCAGTGAGCAGGACCCTAGTTTCGAGGTAGATAATGATCAGTTAGAAGTTTAGCTCCTTCAGAAGAAAGGAGAATAAAGGTACTCTGTAGACTAAAGGGATTCACTGTTTGAAACCAGGGCTTCCCAGGCTTTTTCTGTAAAATAAAGTCTAATATACAAACCTCAAGAAAGACATATGAAAAGCCCTTGTAATTAAGATAATGTGGTATTGGCTCAGGCTAGACGTAAGGCGGTGCAGAGCCTCAAACCAGAACCACATGAATATGAAAGAAATGACTTCACAGTGGGGATATAAGGAAGCTGAACTAAAATGGTTCTGAGACAAAAGAGGAAAGTACACATTATTAGACTCCAACTTCACATCAAAAACAGAAATAATATCCAGGTGGATTATAGACCTAAATATGATTTGACTGGCCTAGGAAAACTCCAGCATCATGCTGGACTCTTATTTCCTGTTAGCTTCATTTCTGAACCCTTATACTGCCACTATATGTTAGAATCCTAAGCAGAGTATGCATGAAAGCTGCCTATATTTCCTGAAACGATACAGAGACAGGAAGTTAAAAAATTGAGCATGCTTAAAGATCTCCTTTACACGTAAAACTAACCACTGGCTTCCTTTCACTCCAAAGAAAGTCATGTAAACTTCCTTATTCAGCATCTAGGATTATGTTTAAAAAAATTAAAAATGTGATTTCTCAAAGAACATATGAATGAATGAATCATAAATATCCTGGATAGAATCTTTAATACATAAACTCATATGGAAGTAGCCATTAAAAGCAGAAGATTTAGCTCTTAATATATGATAGATGCTTTACATGGGAGATGGTAGTGTTAATGAAATCTGTCTTGGTACTTTCTGTCTCCTAGGTTTATAACTCTTTTTCCACTGTCTAGCACTGATATATTTTAGCTGATTTAAAAAAATGCAAGAGAATTAAATCCCAGAGGCAATTTTAACGTGGTTGTTGATAAACTGCAAAATACCATGATAAAAATCTGCTTAATTTTAACTAAGCCAAGATTCTATTCTGTAGATTGCTATACTAGCACAGTAAAGAATAGTCTCAAATATTCTAATCTCTGTGCCAGAAGATGACAAAAATCCAAACTTAACTCTCTAGCAAAGGAGGCTAATAACCAATTGATTTGTTGCACATTTAATAAAGATTTAATAGGTAACTGTGAAAAGGATAGACTTTCCCGAGTAATTTTTTTTTTAATTTTTATTGAGCGTCAAGTGAACATTTACAAATCAAGTCAGTCTGTCACATATAAGTTTATATACACCTTACTCGGTACTCCCACTTGCTCTCCCCCTAATGAGTCAGCCCTTCCAGTCTCTCCTTTTGTGACAATTTTGCCAGTTCTAACGCTCTCTACCCTCCCATCCCCCCTCCAGACAGGAGATGCCAACACAGTCTCAAGTGTCCACCTGATACAAATAGCTCACTCTCTCCTACCCACTGCCCAGTCCCTTCCATGTACTTTCCAGAATAATTTTGATGGATATAAAACTTTACAAATAAGGAGATAATCCTTAACCATTTTACAACTCAATTTAAAAGTTAAATGCTCTTTATTCTGGTTTATTTTATTCGTGAAAGCATTGGCCGACTTGAACCCTTACACTTAAAAGACATCAGGAACTTCGAACATACTTAGGAATGCCAGACACAGTTTCAGATATATCTAGTAATAATGCAACAACCTGTGAATTTCAAGTAGATAAAAACAAAGATAATTTGTGAATTTGGCAACAGTTCTTTGCTACATTGTAACTTGGCCAGTAACAAACCTATAGAAAATATCTTGGCACAGAGCATAATGGCTGCACTCCCATTGTACAGACGACAATGCTTTGAATGGGGTTTGGATTCAGAGGGCAATCACGTGAAATGCTGTTGTTTTCCCTGGAAGCTCCTGCACGTATTAACATTAAGTAACAGCACTTTACTACATGCTGGCAGCGAGTGGCACAGAGTCCTGCTCTCCTTCATTTCACAGTGCCCTGGGCACCTCTAGTTCAGTTCTGGAAAAGTTACCAGGTTAGAGTTAAATTGTAGGATTAATATATTTGTAGAAGAAATATGAGACTCTTGTTAACGGGGGGAATTTTTTTAACTGAGGGATTTCACTCAAATACTACATATTAAAATTTGAATTGGCAAGCTGGATCTCCATTTTCCTATTAGAGACCAACTAAAGGTTATTTTAAATGATTCCATGCATTAAAATCAAAACAAGAGGCATTATTAAAAACAATGGGAACTGTGAGTACAAATTCCCTATTTGGGTGAATTCCTTGAACTATCTCTGAAACCATGTGATGCCAGATGCAATTCTTGGCAAAACGTGGAGATGCACCAGCAAAACGTGTCTTAAAATTATAGAAAACATTACCAATAAAATCCCTGAGCTTTTAAAAAAAGAAAGAAAAAGAGTGTAGAACCGTGAAATGAAATTCCCTATTGTGTCATACATTGAAAAATCACTTGGGAAAATTCTGGAAGAATTCGAAAATCCTAGACAGAATTTTTCCTCCAGTAATGACTATGGTTCTATGTTAAAATCCACTTGAAGGACTCTTTTAAAATCTCCTATACCTTTATTACCCTTAGAAATTACCATTGATTTCCACACAGTCACAGACATAGAAAGGCTCCATTTGAGAAAAGGTTAGAGGGCAATGGTGAAAATAGGTCACAAAACATTGGCTCAGTCACACACAGGACATCACAGTAATAAAAATGAAACTCCAAAGTAAAGCGTAAAGAATATCTCATTTCTTATCTATGTGAAGTTCAATAATATCACTTACTTGTGCTGTATCTCTGCAGTCTCTAGTGTCTTCTATGCACTGAAATACATCTGCACGTGGATTTATATGACTATGTGATGATCAGTCACAAACCAATGAGGGAAGAAGCAACTTACTTCCACTTAAGTCTCTTCCTTCATTCGCTGTGATGAAATATGTGTGCTAAACAGGTTAAGCCTGCCAAGGCTTCTGGTTATTCTTGGCATTTTATAGGATCTTTGTGTATAAAAAACCTAATATATTTGCATACCTGTTGCCACTGAATCTATTCCAACTGTCCCATAGGGTTTCCAAGGAGCGGCTGGTGGATTCGAACTGCTGACCTTTTTGGTTAGCAGCTGAGCTCTTAACCACTGAACCACCAGGGCTCCAGTATATTTGTATACAGTTGGTAAAGTCAAAGTTATAGGTGCTTACATGCCCCTATTGCTACATGTTCATTTATTTATAAAGTCTTACACCAAAGGCTCATGGAGAATGAAAAACCTTTGTACAATTAATTCTTCTTCACAGGAAAGTACATGGCTTGCTTCCTAACTCTCTAGGGTTTCTCAGAGAAATTTTCCCTGACTACCTTCTCACCAGAAACACTCCAACAATCTCATCTTTTACCTGCTATACTTTTCTTCATCAAAGTATCAAGTAGATTCCAACTCATAGCAATCCTACAGGACAGAGTAGAACTGCCTCATAGGGTTTCCAAGGCTGTAGTCTTTACAGATCACCAGTAATTATCAATACATCTTGATTGTACGGTTGATCAGTTTCAGACTACAGAAGTTGTGAAAAATCTTCAATTTAATCTTTGGCGTTAGCAGTTGGTGGGTGTCTTATTCATCTAGTGCTGCTATGACAGAAATATCACAAGCAGATGGCTTTAACAAAGTGAAATTTATTTCCTCGTAGTAAAGCAGGTTAGAAGTCCAGATTCAGTGCGCCAGCTTCAGGGAAAGGCTTTCTCTCTCTGTCGGTTCTGGAGGAAGGTCCTTGTCATCAATCTTCCCTTGGTCTAGGAGTTCTCGACGCAGGAACCTCAGGTCCAAAGAACACGCTCTGCTCCTGGTGCTGTTTTCTTGGTGGTATGAGGTCCCCGCTCTCTGCTTACTTCCCTTTCCTTTTATCTCTTGTAAGATAGAAAGTGGTGCAGGCCACACTTCAGGGAAACTCCCTTTACATTGGATCAGGGATGTGACCTTAGGAAGGGTATTACAATCCCACCCTAATCCTTTTTAGCATAAAATTACAATCACAAAATGGAGAACAATCGCACAATACTGGGAACAATGGCCTATTTTGGGGGGACAGAATTCAATCCATGGCCGTGGGTAAATTTGAGGGATAGTTGTATTAACTGCTCTTCCTTCTTAGATGCACGGATATTATTCTGTCACTAACTGCGTTGTACTTCAGGATAGGCCTTGAAATGTTCTTTATGAGGATGAATGCAATGCCATTCCTCTTCAATCTGTCATTTCCTGCATAGTAGACCATATGATTGTCTAATTCAAAATAGCCAATACCTGTCCATTTCAGCTCACTAATGCCTAGGATGTCAATATTTATGCATTCCATTTCGTTTTTGCTGACTTCCAGTTTTCCTTGATTCATACTTTGAACTTTCCACATTCCGATTTCTAATGGATGTTCGCAGCTGTTTCTTCTCATTTTAAGTTGTGCCGCATCAGCAAATGAAGGTCTCAAAAGCTTTACCCCATCCATTTCATTCTGCTTTGAGGAAGCACCTCTTTCCCAATCACATTTTGAGTGCCTTCCAATCCAAGGAGCTCATCTTCTTTCACTGTATGAGACAATGTTCCACTGTTATTCATAAGGTTTTATTGGTCAATTTTTTCAGAAATAGATCACCAGGTTTTACTTCCCAGACTATGCAAAGGTGCCTGACTGAGTGGATCATAACAAATTATGGATAACATTACGCAGGATGAGAATTCCAGACCACTTAATTGTGCCCATGTGGCGCCTGTACATAGACCAAGAGGCAGTCACTCAAATAGAACCAGGGGATAGTGCATGGTTTAAAATCAGGAAACATGTTCATCAGCGTTGTATCCTTTCACCATACTTAATTCAATCTATATATTGAGCAAAGAATCCTAGAAGCTGGACTATATGAAGAAGATTGCAGCATCAGAACTGGAGGAAGACTCATTAACAACCTGTGTTATGCAGATGACACAGTCTTGCTTCCTGAAAGTGAAGAGGACTTCAAACACTTACTGATGAAAATCAAAGATTACACCGCAACATAAAGAACACAAAAATCCTCACAATTTGACCAAAAAGTAACACCACGATAAACAGAGAAAATGTTGAAGATGTCAAGGATTTCATCTTACTTGGATCCACAATCAATGCCCATGGAAGCAGCGGTCAGGAAATTAAATGACATATTGCATTGGGCAAATCTGCTGCAAAAGACCTCTTTAAAGTGTTAAAAAGCAAAGATGTCGCTTTGAAGGCTAAGATAAGTCTGACCCAAGCTGTGGTATTTTCTGTCTCCTCATTTGCATGCAAAAGCTGTACGGTGAATAAGAAAGATCGAAGAAGAATTCATGCCTTTGAATTATGGTGTTGGCAAAAAATACTGAATATACCCTGGACTGCCAGAAGAACGAACAAATCTGTCTTGGAAGAAGTACAGCCAGAATGCTCCTTTAGAGGCAAGGATAGTGAGAGTTCGTCTCCCTTACTTTGGACACGTTATCAGGAGGGACCAGTCCTTGGAGAAAGACATCATGCCTGATAAAGTAGAGGATCATGGAAAAAGAGGAAGATTCTCGATGACATGAATTGACACAGTGGCTGCAACAATGGGCCCAAGCATAGCAAGGATTGTGAGGGTGGTGCAGAACAAGGCAGTGTTTCGTTCTGTTGTGCATAGTGTTGCTATGAATTGGAACTGACTGACAGCACTTAACAACAACCATGTTTACAGAAGCTGACTGCCACATCTTTCTGCAGCTGAGCAGCAGTGGGTTCGAACTGCTGCCCTTTCGGTTAGCAGCCAAGCACTTAACCATCGCGCCATCGGGGCTCCTATACGAAAATAGAGTATGTTTTATTTGTTTGTTTCCAATCTCCCCTGCTAGGATGGAAGCTCCATAAGGACCGGCGCTTCATTGTTCTGTTGCCTGTCCTCAGTTCAAAGAAGAGTGCAGGGCATGCGGTGGGCACTAATATTTGATGAGTGAATGATCATAATTTACATTTCCCCACAATTAACATTTTTACAAGGACTTTTTACATTTTCATTGCTGCTAGTATATTTCATTTACACTTATTTCTTAGAAAAACCATATTGTTTAAAGTTAACCTGGCATGGAAGATTCAAATGGTTCTTGTTGATAAGCCCTATACAAATTAATAGCAAATGACTTTCAGTGTTAAGAAATTTATTTTTTCACTCCTAGTGCATGAGTTAATTCCAGTTTAAATTTATGATAGCTCAATGAAAAGATCCAGTATGTTTTGAGCCTGTGGATTATTCCTGAAGCATTTTAACCGCAGTCTGGCTTTCAGCTTCCAGAAAATTATATTCATGCCTTACATTACACCCATAGTGAGCAATAGCGACCTATCCATTATGTAATAATACTTATTTCTAACGTGCTTTTAACGTTAAAAACTGTGTTTACATCCATTTATTGTAAACACAAGACGTGAAAGTAAATATAAACGTTAGTTTGTAAAGAAATTAATTAAGGAGACACACCCACCAAAAGAATATACCCAAGCCAAAACTCAAATGCAAGTGAAATAGGAGTTGTACACGTATTTATTATCTTTTAGTGAGTCGTTTTTCCAGTGAGTCTTATATTAAAAAGAAAAAAAATTATTCCTCATGGTAACCCCTATCATCTCTAATCGCCATTTTATAGATGGGGAAACAGGGATACAGGGAAATTAGGTCGATCGACCTGGAATTTTGGACAGGACAAACAGGTTAAAGCCTAGGCCTTTTGGTGACGCATCCAATATTCTTTCCCTGCATAATGTTGTCTGTTTACAATAAGAGACTGCCTCAGTAAAAAATAAAAATAATAAAATAAGTTGTATAAGAAATAACACTGTCCTCATTTTCTGTAATAATTTTCTTCTTTATAATTTATTCTGTTTGGTTAGAGGAAAACAAAATTGGGGGAGGAATGGCCATGTGATCCAGTCATAGATCAACACAGGTTGCCATGAAGACTGCCCTTTGTACTCATGTGCGTGGCCTTCATCCCAGGCAGCTTTCTGCTGCTTCTGCACCATCCTTATTCTGTCACTTTCTTGCCCAAATGGGGCAGTTTAATCCTTTTTGATACTGCCTAATGTCCCAACTCCCTAGTACCCTAGTGTTATTTCCTTTCTCTGGTTCTGCCACCTTCCGGAAGCACAGCTAGAAGGGCCCCAGGGCCCCTCTGCTCTCAGGAACCACAGGCTTTCCTTCCTCCCCTGTCTTCTACCCAGATGAGAATGTTGCACAATCTCCTAGTCCACTACCATCTGTGTGACTTTGGGTAAGTTACTTTACCTCTCTGTGCCTCAGTTTCTTCCTCTTTAAATGGGTGTTTATTCAACAATAAATATTGACCAAGTACCTCATCTCTTCCTGGCACTGCTCTAGACACTAGAGATAAAAGCAGTAAACAAAAAAGACAAAAATCCTTGCCTTCATGGAATATCCTAAAGAAATTAGTAATAACACCCTAGTAGGGTTTTGAAAAGGTAGAGTACATAGAAATAATATGCTTAGAACGGTGCCTAAGGCACCTTTAGATCTATGAATGCTAGCAGTAATATTGTCAGCAATTCCTACTAAGAGAGAATCAGTGCTCTTCATGTTTCTTTCCCCAAGAGTCTATGATCAAGAATTCTTTTCTTCTCTGTGGTTGGGCTTCTGGAACTAAAAATCAGAACAAGAAGCTATTGTCAGGCAAGTATTGTTTTTCATTCTGCTTCATCCTTGCCAGAGAAAAGGAGCAGAGAGTCGAATATCTGCGTAAATGGAGGGAAGGAAAGGTGGGGAAATGCAGGGTGAAAAACCCCTTGGGATTTTTATCTGACAGCACTCTCCTCGTCCTGGCAGTTGTTTCTTCATGCCACGTGCCCCTTTCTGGCAGCTGTTTCTTCATGCCACGTGCCCCTTTCTGGCAGCTGTTTCTTCATGCCCCGTGCCCCTTTGTGGACACCATGTGCCTACAGATTGGACTGTATTTGAATGTATCTTTTTTTTCCTCCAGCAACTCCCTAATTAGAAAATATTTAATCTTACGGTATTTATTTAGTAAATTCTTAACATCTATGCAGACTCTGATGTTCAAGTCCAAGTCCGATTTCGTCCTTGCTTTCTTTCCTTTGCAACCTGGGTAGGAAATCATGATGGAGAGTTCCATCCTGGCATCCTGACTGCTTAGCGTAGAATCACAACTGCATCGCGTGCAAGCTCTGTAGCGTCAGGCAGACAGATTCCCTCTCTCAGCATCAGTTTCCTCATCTGTAAGATGGTGGTGATAAATCTTGTTTCTCAGGGTTGAAAGGATAAAATGAGTCAATGCATTTAAATCACTCAGTATATCGTTTGGCAAGTTGTTACTGCTTGGTAAGCGTTAGCTGTTCTTACACATTTTTTATAAAGGAACTATAAATACGTATTTTTTAAAACAGCCCATATATTGGTCCCTTTTTATGTATTTATTTTGTTAAAGTTTCTACTTTTCTAGCTGCTTTGTTGAAGGTAAAGGAAGAAGTCTTCAGGGGAAGCACACCAAGATTCCTTTGTTTGATTTCTAGAGTGTTTTGGTTCATTTTGGTATATTTTTTGTAATAAAAGACTTTCATTTTCATAGCCAATTATTTAGAAAAACTAAAAACATTTGAAACCAAAGTATTTAAACCCAGGGTAGAGAAACCAGGAAATGAAGAATATGCTTCTCTTTCTGCTTTTAACTTATTTGAATAATTTAGAAGTACTTGCAAATCATTCAATGTCTTTGTTTTCCCAGATTTACTTAACGATAGCACCATTTTTCTTACCTGCCTCTTCCAGTACTGTGCACTGTAATAATCTCTAAGATTATGAGTTCATGTTTTTCTACTTAGTCTTTTGGCTACGTGAGAATTCCCAAATATGAGCAAAAAATAGTTACATAAATAGCTAATACTTATTAAGTGCTTCCTGGGGACCAGGCATGGAAAAAAGTCTTTGCCCTCTGTTATCTCATTCAATGACCACAAAACAACGTCAGGAGTGAGTGTGGTTGTGTAACTGATTACAGTATGGCATGTAGCTATTCACAGAACTAAAATTTTCCAGTGTTTTAATCTTACTCATGAAATTTTATGTTATAATCCTCTGTTCAGAACAGGAAAAATAAGTATGAAAGTACAGTAAGTGAGCTTATTTCTCAAGATTATTCTAGACTCAGACTAGTCACGTCTGTATCATTACAGCATGATACAGAAGAAGGACTATGCACTGAGCCTCATCTCTGCCTTTACCCTGCTCTGTGACCCTAAAGAGCCTCCTCTCTGAACCTCAGTTCTTGAAAAATAAAGGAGCTGGCCTAGCGACCTCTGAAGACACTTCCTGTGCTATGATTCAATGACATAATTTCCCCCCGAAGACATTTCTCTGTCTTATATGATACTTGAATGAAAACTAAATCTAAAGGGACACCAAGTTTATGGACAGGGGTTACAGCCAAAAAAGTCATTTTTGTCCCTAAATCTAGCGACAAGGATAAGATGTACAGATAAAAGGGAGGCCAAGGTAACAAGATCAAAGGGTGCCACCCTCTCTGATAATCCCAGGAATGGGTTTACTATTTACAAGTACTAAAGTAATGCAAAAAAAAAAAAAAGTAATGCAGAAGAAAGTGCAATTTAGAGGATTTTTTTTTTTTTTTAGTGAGATTAAAGAGGCTGCCTAGAAGTTATCAAGAAGCAGACAATCAAGATGTACCTATTAAAATGATTTGTATATTTGAAATTTTTATATATTTAAAACATATTAACTGGAAGAGGTGTGTTTTTCTTATGAAATCTAGAAAAAAGACGTGTTAGAGGATAAGAATGTGCCAGAAAATTTCCAGGAGTCTGTTGTTTTTGTGAGCAGTCAATTCCAACTCATAGTGACCCAGTAGAACAGGGTAGAATTGCCCCATAGGGCTTCTTAGATTGTAATCTTTATGGAAACAAATCACCAGGTCTTTTCTCCCACAGAGTGGCTGGTGAGTTCAAATCACCAATCTTTTGGTTAGCAGACGAGCGCTTAACCATTGTGCAAACAGGACTCCTTTCCAGGACTCTCCAGGGGACTCATAATAGTGAACACTGATATTTGTGCTTATCATGTATCTAGCACCACACGAAATGTTTTAATTTGCCAAGGTCTCTGCGCTAGCAAGCAGCAGATCCAATATTTAAACCCAATTAATCTGCCTTCAAAGTCCCTGGGTGGTACAAATGGTTAACTCACTGCACTGCTAGCCAAGTTCAAACACTCCCAGAGGTGCCACAGAAGAAAGGCCTGGCAATCTACATCCAAAAAATCAGCCATTGAAAACCCTATGGAGCAGAGGTATACTCTGACCCACATGGTGTCACGATGAGGTGGAATCGACACAACAGCAACTGATTGGCCACCTGCCTTCAGAGTCTTTTGCTATTCCAGACCGCATTAGATTGCCTCATAAGTGCACATCACCGGAATGAAGGAAAAGAAACAGGCTACTGTTTTTCACTGACACTATTTCTTCGAATTATCCAACTTTCTTTAGCCTGACCGTACTCGGCAAGCAAATTTCCCATCTAAATTCTTTCTCCTAAGCAATTTTTTCACCACTTCATTCTTGAAATTGATTTTGCATGCCTTCGTATCAAACGTGTAGAATGTCTGGCAGAAGTCTTTCGGGCTGGCCTGTGATGGCAAAGAGAGAAGCTGCTTAAAACAAAGGAAATTGTGGAATCTTGATTTTGCTGATACAGAGAACATCTGCTATTCTGTGTATATAAGTGAAGCAGCTTTCCTGGAAGGAGAATTCTAAGAAACAACTGCAAAAGTTAGCTCAAGCTTCAGTCCTCAGACTATAGACTTATACAAGAATATAAAACACCTATGGCTTGTGTCAGCAGAGAAGAAGCAGTTTTCATTTACAGAAAAGTAACAAAAAGATCCAGGAAACAATGAAGGAAGCTTTGCTAAAAAATATTTTTCTGGCCTCCCAGATACAATTTTGCTTCATCAGTACTTCGGTTCTTCCTAAGTCCATGCCATACAGAGAGAAAATACCAGCTGTTTCCTAAATGCTGGAACCCAGCCCATGAAAGTTGCAAATAGTAATCCTTGAGCAGCAGCTATGTTGTTATGAACAGTTCAAATAGCTCATGAAAGGCTACAGGCCTCAATTAAGATGTAACCACCAAAGTTTTTGACCATTTGGCTATTCCTTTCCTTCCTTAAAATCCATTTATTTTCCTCTCAAAGTTCTATGTTCTTTCAAAGACAGCAACTGGCCTCAGTCAAATACTGCTCTTTAATCAACAAATAAAAAGAATACCCAATACATGAAGGTGTAACGGTTAAGCGCTTGGCTGCCAACCTAAAGCTTGGCAGTTTGAACCCACCCAGTGCCTCCGTGGGAGAAAGACCTGGCGATCTGCTTCTGTAAAGATTACAGTCTAGAAAACCCTATGGCGCAGTTCTACTCTGTCACATGGGGTTGCTGTAAGTCGAAAATAGACTCAAAGGTGCCCAACAACAACCCCTACATGAGTTCTGAACATAAGATTATCATTCAACATCCTGCAACGAATATGTGTCGAGCACTGTGCCAGCACTGTCAGCTGTCTCCCGTAAGTATTTGTTCTTATGACATGTGCTTTCTGTGCCTAATGAGAATACTCAAAAAAGGAAACATGGTAAGACCATTTTCAAGTTTCCATCATTCTCAGGTAAACAGTGCTTTAATGGACAGGTGCAAGTGTCCCCTTTCCCGTGCAGCTTTCTCCCTCTATTGATGCTGCTATTCATTAAAACACTCCAGTTCTCCATAACCTGATGTAACGCTTGGAAAGAGGATTTGCTAAACAGCTGACAGAAATTTTATGCTTTATTTGGCAGATGTATTTCTTACTCTATACTAATGTTTTAGCGGCTCGTGAAATATTGAGTGAACCAATAAAAGTTTCCAAAAGTGCCAGACTAGGGAGCAGGTTAACAGGGACTCACTAATAATAGATGTTTTATTAGGTTCAGTTGGAAAAGACAAACTTTCTTTTCTGCAAATAAAAATTCATACGAAGCCATACATTATATTGACTTAAATATCATGTTACATGCTACAACATTTTTGTAAACATTTGTTCAGAATCAAATTTCTCATATCTCTTTTTTTTTTTTTTTTTGCATGTACTGGTAATCTTACATCAATTTAAAATTTTTATGTTTCCTGTTTTAAAACAGCAGATTAGAGATAAGTACACTCCTGTCTACAGAAGAGTCTCTTCTTCAGTTGCACAACTCAAGCAAAATGATAATCTGATGCATATTAGCTACCAAAATTAAATTGCTGTTCATGGTTCATTTTTCCAGTGTTAGCAAATACAAAGTATAGCATTCTTTTAAAAAATCAAAGTCAAAGAGATCTTTTATCTTATATCAAAGGCAACTTTTAACATCCTTTGAATTTCAAAAAAAATAAAGTTTGAATTTAAGCCAATTGTGTCTTTAGTTTTAATTCCCATTCTTTGGATCCTATTTATTAACCCCTATTTATAAACTCAAGGAATAAGTTTCTGTAGAGCGAATTTCCTGGAAAAAGAGTGTGCTTTTCTTTTTATAAATGTTCAAGCATTTTTTGACACTATCTTAAGAGCTATATGATGAAGTGCTCAAATTAAATGTACATATTGATCTCCAGAAACTGAAAATGATAATTGATATTTTACTTGAAGTTTTTTGAATTCCTTTCTCTTTTTTATTATTCATATCTACTTAAATCTTATTGTTTAAATTTCTAAACTTGCTCTTTCCAAAGCAGCTCATGAAGCATGACGTATCGACAACCTATGTTAATCTCATTTCCCTCCCAAAGTCCCAGCAAAAAGATAGTAAAAGTATGAAAAAGGTATAGTCCACAATGGAAAAGAGAACGGGGAAGAGTCAAGAGGATAGGAAATTTTTTTTTTTAATCTTGGCAGACACCATAACCCTGATACCAAAACCAGGTAACGACACCACAAAAAAAGAAAATTATATACCAATATCCCTCGTGAACGTAGATGCAAAAATCCTCAACAAAATTCTAGCCAATAGAATTTAACAACATATCAAAAAAATAATTTACCACGACCAAGTGGGATTCATACCAGGTTTTTATACAGGGGTGGTCCAACATTAGAAAAACAATCAATGTAATCCATCACATAAATAAAACAAAAGACAAGAACAACATGATCTTACCAAATGATGCAGAAAAGGCATTTGACAAAGGCCAACACCTACTCATGATTAAAAACTCTCAGCAAAATAGGAATAGATGGAAAATTCCTAAACATTATAAAGGGCATTTATACAAAGCCAACAGCCAACATCATCCTAAATGGAGAGAGACTGAAAGCATTTCCCTTGAGAACTGGAACCAGACAATGATGCCCTGGACAATCTGGGTCCCCAAAACCACAAAAATGGACTTGAGATTCAGCCTGAAAACAAGGAGAGTAGTTAAAATCAGATACAAAGCACTGGACTCCTGGTACTCTCTCTTTTTCAACCCTCCACTGCCTGTTTGCCAACCTCCATCTTAAAAAAAAAGGAAGGGAGGGAGGTATAATGGAGTCCATTGTTGTGGCCACTGTGTATTTTGAGTGCCTTTGAACCTGGCCCCCTCCCCGCAACACACACACACACACTTCTCCCTGCCCTCACACTCCCTGCCAGGCTCGTGCCCTCTGTTTATTGAACAACTCATTCAAAATTCCTTCTGTATCTTTACTTGAGCTCCTCCCTCTGCCTTTTGTTTTTACTTCAACTTTTTACCTTCAGGTTTTGGCTTAAGAATCACATAATCGTTTCTCGACAAAAAGTTATCAAATCGGATTAAGGCTAAACTCTAAAAGAGAGAATCTAAAGGGATATCTCAGTTGCTCTTCATGTCTGTTAATTCATTAAAGAAGGGAAGTACTTTTTTCCCTGTTTGATTGTGTTTACATATAAAACTAAGGCTAATTCTCTATAAATATTACACAAAAACAATAGGAAGAGCGTGGCATTAGCAACTGACACAGTCCATTAGGAGAAAGGCATTCAGGTAGTTTCTACGGTCTTACTCATTTTCCTTTTGGTCTGACCTCTGCCCACTCTTCAGGCTCATCTACTGGTGATCCTCCGTAAAACTGTCTCTGATCAATATTAAATTGACAGACTACAAGAGGTCAAGAGGGAAATTCAAATTGTGCAAGCACATTTAAAACCTCTGGTTACATGATATCTGCTAATATCACACTTGGCACAAATCACAGGGAACCAAAAAAAAAAAAAAAAACCAAACCTGTTGCCTTCAAGTGGACTCCGACACATAGCTACCCTATAGGACAGAGTAGAACTGACCCATAGGGTTTCCAAGGGGTGCCCGGTGGATTCAAACTGCCAACAAAGGTTAGCAGCTGTAGCTCTTAACCACTAAGCCACCAGGGTTTCCTCAAGTCACAAAGCCAGCCCTTAAGTTGTGGAAAACCGTAATCTGCTTACTGTGATCCACCACAAGGGTGAGGAAGGATAATTCTGTAACATATTTATAACATATGGAAAGAGCTCTTGAAAAACAACAGAGAAAAAAGGAAAACCCCAATAGAAAAATGTTCCAAGAGCATTAGCAGGAAATTCACAAAAGAATAAATACAAATGACAAAGAGATATAGACTGTTCAAGCTTATCTATAATTATAAAAAGCGCTGTCGTAATCCATAGGGTTTTTACTAATTTTCAGAAGTAAATCACCAGGCCTTTCTTCCTAGTCTGTTTTAGTCTGGAAGTTCCACTAAAACCTGTCCATCATGAGTGACCCTGCTGGTATTTGGAACAACCGTGGTATAGTTTCCAACACCATAGTAACACGCAAGCCACCACAGTATGACAAAAAGTAGTGGAGGTCCATTTTACAAATAAGATAAATGAATGCTTGAAGTGATTAGGTAAATTACTCAAGGTCACACAGGTGGTAAAGAGTAGTACGGGTAATCAAACTCAATTCTTTCAGTTACAAGCCTCCGCTCCTACAATTACCCCAATTGCTTCACAGAAGTTTATGAACGCTGCACTGAGGGAAGATTCTCCAGGATAAAGAAAGAAGTGTCATGGAACATTTCTTATAAGTTTGAACTTCCAATTATTTCATTGTTTAATTAGATTGATGGACTTTAAAGACTGGGGCAAAAACTTTCAAATATTTTTCCCCAAAACTGTAAGTACACAAAATCAAATTTAGAAATAAAAATAAAATGGACCATAAGCTACAATATGGGTCTATCTTACTGTTTATCTTTTTTCCATTAATCATTTTCTCTGAGACGGTTTTTCTCTGTGTCTAATGTGTTTGGGGTCCTGATCACATAGTGGTCAAGAGCTCATGCTGCTAAACAAAAGGCCAGCAGTTTAAATTCACCAGCCACTCCTTGGAAACCCTATGGGGCAGTTCTACTCTGTCTTACAGGGTCGCTATGGGTCGGAACCTACTGGACGGCAACGGGATTTTTTGTTTGTTTTTAATGTGTTCTGGGCTCATTGTTCCCCAATAGAAGTTGTGCCTGATTAATAGATGGACTCAAACTATTTAATATGATCTCTGCTCAGTTAAATATTTTCCTCTCTCCTAAACTACCTTTATCTGGTAGCCCAAAGAGCAGTTTTCATAGTCACATATTGATTCTAAGTTCCTGTTTTCTCTGTATGTAAGAGTTGAGCAGAGCCATCCCTAAAGTGAGTTGGGGTGAGGTGAGGGGTGAGTATTTGGGCAGGAGGCCTTGGAGGGTGAATTTGTAGGAAGAGCTGAAAGAAAAAAAACTACTATCATGTCTTTTGTCCATCTGCCATGCCCAGCATTTTTAGGCAGGTTCAATGAAAAATGTATTAAGAGCAATATTAAAGAAAAAATGACCCTAAACAGCAAAATGCTTTGTGAGGGTAGTGTGCAAAGTTGGAGGGGCAGTGCCATTCAGTATAACACTTGTGATGCCTCAGAAGGCTTTGACCATGTTCGAGCTTACACAGACTGTTAGTAGCACCTGGGAGCAACTCCACCGGTGCCATCACCCTACTGAGTGCCTGACCAAGTGAGACAACCCTCAGAATTATGAGTCTGGGTTGACCATTCCACTTCACTCTTATCTAGAAACTGCTTGGAAATGCTCTATATCAATTATGCTGCACACCTTTTCCTTCCTTTCCAATTTCATAATATCTGTGAAACACATTCCTGGCAGTGTGGTGGGTCCTAGCATAATCTGTATGTAAAATGCTGTAAAATTCAAACATTTTTAAAGGCTCACAATAAAACACAGAAAGCATGGTAAAATGATAACCTTTCTCTTTCCATTTGTGTCTTGCTTTCTTTATATTTCTTTTTTGATCTAATTTTCTCTTTCCCATGGAGATATTTTTTAATCTTTCACAGTAAGAGAACAGTTCTAGTGCTAAAAAAAGAAATTCATTATATTGGTGGTAAATTTTTTACTTTATCAGTAAGTTTAATTTAGTATGTCACTGTGCAGAAAATGTAATTGAATGCCACAGGTGAAAGAATCTGTTTAGCTCTGCTGTGTCTATAGTGGTGATATTAAGGCAAAAAACAAGAGAACTAGAAACTTTCTTCTACTTGGCCACTTTTCCTTTTTCCTCATAGTAAATATCTTTGCACAATAAATTTTTAGAATAAATTTCTAGAAGAGGAATTACTGAGTAGTATGTTATGTGCATTTTAAATAATATCTATTGATGGAATGACACTCAGAAAGGTTGCACAAATTTATTCTCTAGCCAGTACGAGTTACTGTTAATTATCTTAATCCTTTCCAATCTTATGGGTAAAAAATATAGCATTTTTTAAAATTATAGATAAAATTGAACATCTTGTATTTTTTTGTCATTTATATTCTTTTGTGAATTTCCTGCTAATGTTCTTGGAACATTTTTCTACTGGGGTTTTCTTTTTTTTTTCTCCCTGTTGATTTGCAAGAGCTCTTTCCATATGTTATAAATATGTTACAGAATTATCCTTCCTCACCCTTGTGGTGGATCACAGTAAGCAGATTACGGTTTTCCACAACTTAAGGGCTGGCTTTGTGACTTGAGGAAACCCTGGTGGCTTAGTGGTTAAGAGCTACAGCTGCTAACTAAAAGGTCAGCAGTTTGAATCCACCAGGCACTCCTTGGAAACCCTATGGGGCAGTTCTACTCTTTCCTATAGGTTCACTATGAGTCCAAATCCACTCAAAGGCAACAGGTTTGGTTTTTTCTGGTTTCTTGTGACTTGTACCCAGGGGGATATTAGCAGATATCATACAACTGGAGGTTTTAAATGTGCTTGCACAATTTGAATTTCCCTCTTGACCTCTTGTAGTCTGTCAATTTAATATTGATCAGAGACAGTTTTACGGAGGATCACCAGTAGATGAGCCTGAAGAGTGGGCAGAGGTCAGACCAAAGGGAAAATAAATAAGACCGTAGAAACTACCTGAATGCCTTTCTCCTAAAGGACTGTGTCAGTTGCTAATGCCACGCTCTTCCTATTGTTTTTGTGTAATATTTACATAGACTTAGCCTTAGTTTTATATGTAAACACAATCAAACAGGGAAACAAGTACTTCCCTTCTTTAATGAATTAACAGACATGAAGAGCAAGAGCAACTGAGATATCCCTTTAGATTCTCTCTTTTAGAGCTTAGCCTTAATCCGATTTGATAACTTTTTATTGAGAAACGATTATGTGATTCTTAAGCCAAAACCTGAAGGTAAAAAGTTGAAGTAAAAACAAAAGGCAGAGGGAGAAGTTCAAGTAAAGACACAGAAAGGAATTTTGAATCAATCGTTCAATAAATCGTTCAATCAATCAGGAGCCTGATGGGGAGTGTGATGGTAGGGAGAAGTGTGTGTGTCGGGAGAGGGAGGGCTCAGTTCTGAGACAGCCTAGCCAAACATATTGAAATGCCCCATACACTGAGGAAGCATTGAAGGAATTTTTAAATAGAGAAGTGACAGGAGCACACTTTTTTGGTGAACAATCGCTCTAGCCAATATTACTGAAGAAAGAGAGAACTAATGTAAGAGAAGCCTGTGAAATTTTACTAAGATATCAGAGAAGGCTAAACAGAATTACCAAGCCTTTTCCATTATACATTGGCTATATATAAATATTATATATATTATATCTGAGCCTATATAAATAGAATAAGAGTTTTTTTTTTTTTAAGTTTTTAATTAGGTGTTATTTCAGGGAGAATCCTCTTCAACATATCGCAAATTACAAAGGTTAAGAAAAAAAGAATCAAGAGGCAGTCAAGGGGATAGATATTTTCTGGCTCAGAATTGGAATATGTACAGAGCAGTGTCATATACTTTCAATTTACTTATTCAGTCTGTATGCTAAACAAATATGAAGCTGGACTATATGAAGAAGAACTAGGCATCAGGATTGCAGGAAGATTCATTAACAATGTGCAATATGCAAATGACCCAACCTTGCTTGCTGACCAAAAATGGAGATGACTTGAAGCACCTACAAATGAAGATCAAAGACTGCAGGCTTCTGTATGGGCTACACCTGAATATAAGAAAATGAGAATCCTCACAATTGACCAATAAACACCATGATAAATGAGGGAGGAGAAATTGAAGTTTTTAATGATTTCATTCTATTTGGATCAACAATCAAGTCCATGGAAGCAGCAATCAAGAAATCAAATAATGTATTTCATTTGACAAATCTGCTGCGAAAGACCTCTTTAAAGTGCTGAAAAGCAAAGATGCACTTTAAGCAAAGATGTCACTAACGTGCACCTGATCGAAGCCATGGTGATTTCAGTCACCTCATATGCATGTAAATACTGGAGAGTGAATAAGGAAGTCTGAAGAAGAACTGATGCCTTTGAATTATGGTGTTGGCAAAGAATAATGAATAGACCATGGGCCACCAGAAGAATGAACAAATCTGTCTTGGAAGAAATACAGCCAGAATCCTCCTTAGAAGTGAGGGTAGCGAGACATCGTCTCATATGCTTTGGACATGTTTTCAGGAGGGACCAGTCCCTGGAGGAGAACATCATGCTTGGTAAAGTAGAGGGTCAGTGAAAAAGAAGAAGACCCTCGGTGAGATGGATTGACACAGTGGCTGCAACAATGGGCTCCAACACAGCAAGGATTGTGAGGATGGTGCAGGACCAGGCAGTATTTCATTCTGTTGTACATAGGGTTGCTATCAGTCAGAACCAACTGGACAGCACCTGGCAACGACATAAATGTAAGGAGCCCTGGTGGTGCAGTGATTAAGTCCTCACCTGCTAACTGAAGAGTCAGTAGTTCAAATCATGCGCCCTGTTTCTGTAAAGATTACTGCCTTGGAAACCCTATGGGGGCAGTTCTACTGTGTTCTATGGGATCGCTATGAGTCAGAATTGACTATATGGCAATGGTTTAATGATAACGTGATCTCATTTGTATGCTCAGGCTCTGTGTGTGTGTGTGTGTGCATATAAGGCAAATGACTCTTTCATTCCAGAAATATTTCTTGAGCATCTTCTAAATGCCCACTATACTACTGGCACTATTTCAGAAATCAGCCATATATAGAGATGAACAAGACAGGCAAGGCCAATTCCCTCGAAGGCTACAACATAAGGAGTCCCTGTGAAGTAGAAATGTCCTGGAACTTCATTTTCCTGAAGTTCTTTGAACTCTGCAGGTGTTAAGACTCCATGTTATCACAGGATTCTCAATCTCTATTGAGCCAGCTCCTAAATTAGATTAAGAGTCAAGGTAATCTTGCCAACTCAGTAGCCAACTCCATATGACTATAATGCCTGTCCCAAGCTAGATTCAAAAGCACTTCTTCCAAACTTGAAGTCATATGGTGGCTCTATTGAATATATTTTATACATAATATTTGGAAGCCAGCTGTGGTCTTGAAATAAAACAGTTATCTAGCTTGATTAAAGAGATGGAGACTGAATTCTTGGCATGAAATCCTTGGTGTTTTCCTTTTCTCATTATCTTTAGATACACCTTTGAAAAATAAAACCAATATCAGAGTAGACTAAAAGGTTTTTTGATAAAATATATAGTGATCATTCACGTACATAAGTGCAATGATGAATCGGTGAAACACCTCATAACATGGATGAACTGGAGGGCACTGTGCTGAGTGAAATAAATCATTCACAAAAGGACAAATACTCTATGAGACTACTATTGTGAAAATCCATGAAAATATTTACACAGGGAAGTAAACAATCTTTGATGGTTACGAGGCAGGGGAGTGGTAGGAATGGAAAAACACTAACTAGACAATAGAGAAGTGGTAACTTTGGTGAAGAGTAAGACAGTACACAATATTGGGGAAGTGAGCACAACTTGACCAACATAAGGTTATGGAAGCTTCATAAGACACATCCAAACTCCTTGATGGGCTTAATCATTGGGCTGAGGGATTTGGGGACCATGGTCTCAGGGGACATCTAGCTCAATTGGCATAACATAGTTTATGTAGAAAATGTTCTACACCCTACTTGATGAGGTCAAGTAGTGCGAGTCCTCCTACTTTATTCTTCTTCTTTAATAGTGATTGACTTATCAATGGTCTCTTTCCTTTCCATATAAAGATAACGATTAGCTTTTCCATCCCATTAAAGAATGCTCTTGGTATTTGGATGGGGATCTCATTGTATTTGTAGATTGTTTCGGGTAGAAATGACATTTTCACAGTGTTGAGTCTACCTATCCATGAGTGTGGTGTGTTTTTCCATTTATATAGGTCTCATTTGGTTTTTTGCAGTAGTATTTTGTAATTTTCTTTATATACGTCTTGTTAGATTTATTCCTGAGTATTTCATTTTTTTAGGGGCTATTATAAATGATATTGCTTTCCTGATTTCTTTTTGTCATTTTCTTTAACGGTGTATAGGAAGCCAACTGATTTTTTCATGTTTATCTTGTATCCTTCTTTCACCAACATAAATGGCAATTATACACATGGACCTCGCCAGATGGAACACACAGAAATCAAATTGACTACATCTGTGGAAAGAGATGATAGCAAAGCTCAATATTGTCAGTCAGAACAAGGTCAGGGGCCAACTGTGGAACAAACCATTAATTGCTCATATGCAAGTTCAAGCTGAAACTGAGGAAAATCAGAACAAGTCCATGAGAGCCAAAATATGACCTTGAGTATATTCCACTTGAATTTAGAGACCATCTGACAAATAGATTTGACGCATTGAACACTGGTGACTGAAGACAAGACGAGTTGTGGAATGACATCAAGGAAATCAAACATGAAGAAAGCAAGAGGTGATTGAAAAAACAGGAAAGAAAGGAAAGACCAAGATGGATGTCAGAGGAGACTCTGAAACTTGCTTTCAAACGTCGAGCAGCTAAAGCAAAAGGAAGAATTGATGAAGTAAAAGAACTGAACGGAAGATTTCAAAGGGCATCTTGAGAAGACAAAGTAAAGTATTATAATGACATGTACAAAGAGCTGGAGATGGAAAACCAAAAGGGAAGAACACACTTGGTGCCTTTCAAGCTGAAAGAACTGAAGAAAAAATTCAAGTCTCGAGTTGCAATAGTGAAGGATTCTATGGGAAAAATATTAAACGATGCAGGAAACATCAAAAGAAGATGGAAGGAATACATAGAGTCTTTATACCAAAAAGAATTGGTCAATGTTCAACCATTTCAAGAAGTGACCAGGAACTGATAGTACTGAAGGAAGAAGTCCAAGCTGCTCTGAAGGCATTGGCGAAAAACAAGGCTCCAGGAAATGATGGAATATCAACTAAGATGTTTCAACAAACAGATGCAATGTTGGAGGTGCTCACTCGTCTATGCCAAGAAATATGGAAGACAGCTTCCTGGCCAACTGACTGGAAGAGATCCATATTTATGCCTATCCCCAAGAAAGGTGATCCAACTGAATGTGGAAATCATAGAACAATATCAATATCACACAAGCAAAATTTTGATGAAGATCATTCAAAACGGCTGCAGCAGTATACCGACAGGGAACTGCCAGAAATTCAGGCCTGTTTCAGAAGAGGATGTGGAGCCAGGGATATCACTGCTGATGTCAGATGGATCCTGGCTGAAAGCAGAGAATACCAGAAGGATGTTAACCTGTGTTTTATTGACTATGCAAAGGCATTCAACTGTGAGGATCATAACAAATTATGGATAACATTGCGAAGAATGGGAATTCCAGAACACTTAATTGTGCTCATGAGGAAACTTTAACATAGATCAAGAGGCAGTTGTTCGGACAGAACAAGGGGATACTGATTGGTTTAAAGTCAGGAAATGTGTGAGTCAGGGTTGTATTCTTTCACCATACCTATTCAACCTGTATGCTGAGCAAATAATCCGAGAAGCTGGACTATATGAAGAACAGAGCATCAGGATTGGAGGAAGACTTATTAACAACCTGCATTATACAGATGACACATCCTTGCTTGCTGGAAGTGAAGAGGACTTGAAACACTTACTAATGAAGATCAAAGACCACAGCCTTCAGTATGGATTACACCTCAACATAAAGAAAACAAAAATCCTCACAACTGGACCAATGAGCAACATCATGATAAAAGGAGAAAAGATGGAAGTTGTCAAGGATTTCATTTTACTTGGATCCACAATCAACAGCTACGGAAGCAGCAGTCAAGAAATCAAAAGACGCATTGCATTGGGCAAATCTGCTGCAAAGGACCTCTTCAAAGTGTTGAAGAGCAAAGATGTCACCTTGAAGCCTAAGGTGTGCCTGACCGAAGCCATGGTATTTTCAATCACATCATATGCATGTGAAAGCTGGACAATGAATAAGGAAGACCGAAGAAGAGTTGACGTCTTTGAATTGTGGTGTTGGCAAAGAATATTGACTATACCATGGACTGCCAAAAGAACAAACAAATCTGTCTTAGAAGAAGTAAAACCAGAATGCTCCTTAGAAGCAAGGATGGCAAGGCTGCGTCTTACATACTTTGGACATGTTGTCAGGAGGGATGAGTCCCTGGAGAAGGACAACATGCTTGGCAGAGTACAGGGTGAGCAGAAAAGAGGAAGACCCTCAACAAGTTGGATTGACACAGTGGCTGCAACAATGAGCTCACGCATAACAACGATTGTAAGGATAGCTCAGGACCGGCCGGTGTTTCGTTCTGTTGTGCATAGGGTCTCTATGAGTCGGAACTGCCTTGACAGCACCTAACAACATCTTGTATGCTGCTATTCTGCTGAATCTTTCTATTAGTTCCAGTAGTTTTCTCATGGAGTCTTTTGGGTTTTCTATGTATGGTTTCATATCATCCAGAAATAGGAACAATTTTACTTCTTCGTTACTAATTTGGATGCCCATTATTTCTTTTTCTTGCCTTATTGCTCTAGCTAGGATGCCCAGCACAATCTTAAATAGGAGTGGTGATAAGGGACATCCTTGTCTTCTTCCTGTTCTCAGGGGGAATGTTTTCAGCCTCTCTCCATTAAAGAATGATATTGGCTGTTTGTTTTCTATCAAAAACCCGTTGCCGTCGAGCCGATTCTGACTCATAGTGACTCTATAGGACAGAGTAGAACTGCCCCAGTAGAATTTCCCAGGAGTGCCTGGTGGATTCAAACTACCAACCTTTTGGTTAGCAGCCATAGCACTTAACCACTACACCACTAGGGTTTCCATTTGTTTTGTATAGATGCCCTTTATTACGTTGAGGGATTTCCTTCCTATATCCATTTTATGGGGAGTTTTTATCAGGATTGGGTGTTGGACTTTATCAAATGCCTTTTCTGCATCGATTGCAATGATCATGTGATTCTTTTTTTTTCTTTATGTGGTACGTTACTCTCATGGATTGAATTATGTCTCCCCAAAAATGTGTGTATCAACTTGGTTAGTCCATGATTCCCAGTATTCTGTGGTTATCCTCCATTTTGTAATTGTAATTTTATTTTAAAGAGGATTAGGGTGGGATTGTAACACTCTTACCAGGTCACATCCCTGATCCAATGTAAAGGGAGTTTCCCTGGGGTGTGGCTTGCACCACTTTTTATCTTACAAGAGATAAAAGGAAAGGGAAGCAAGCAGAGAGTTGGGGACCTCATACCACTAAGAAAGCAGTGCCGGGAGCAGAGTGCGTCCTTTGGACCTGAGGTTCCTGTGCTGAGATGGTCCCAGATCAAGGGAAGACCGATGCATCACAAGGACCTTCCTCTAGAGGCAACAAAGGGAGAAAGAATTCCCCTGGAGCCAACACCCTGAATTTGGACTTCTAGCCTACTGGACTGTGAGAGAATAAACTTTCCTTTGTTAAAGCCATCCACTTGTGGTATTTCTATTATAGCAGCACTGAATGACTAAGACAGAATTATGTTGATTGATTTCCTAATGTTGAACCATCCTTGCATACCTGGTATGAATCCCACTTGGTCGTGGTATATTATTTTTTGATATGATGCTGAATTCTATTGGCTAGAATTTTGTTGAGAATTTTTGCATCTATATTCATGAGAGATATTGGTCTGCAATTTTCCTTTTTTGTGGTGCCTTTGCCTGGTTTTGGTAACAGGGTTCTGCTGGCTTCATAGAATGAATTTGGAAGTATCCCTTCCTTTTCTATGTTCTGAAATAGTTTGAGTAGTACTGGTGCAAGCTTTTCTCTGAATGTTTGGTGGAATTCTCCAGTGAAGCTGTCAGGGTGAGGGCTTTTTTTTGTTGGGAGTTTTTTAAATCACCTTTTCAATCTCTTCTCCTGTAATGGGTCTGTTCAGAATTTCAAATTCAGCTTGTGTTACTTTAGGTAGGTAGTGTGTTTTTAGAAATTTGTCCATTTCCTTTAGGTTTTCAACTTTGTTGGGGTATAGGTTTTCATAGTACTCTGTTATGATCCTTTTTATTTCATTTGGGTCTGTCGTAATGTCCCCCATTTCATTTCTTATTTGGTTTATTTGCATCCTCTTCTGTTTCCTTTTGTCAATTTGGTCAATGGTTTGTCAATTTTGTTGATCCTTTCAAAGAACCAATTTTTGGTTTTGTTGATTCTTTCTATTGTTTTTCTATTCTGCATTTATTTCTGCTCTGATGTTTATTATTTCCTTTCTTCTGTTGGCTGTGGTCTTCTTTTGCTGTTCTCTATTTGTTCAAATTGTATAGCTAATGTTTTGATTTTGTCCTTCTCTTCTTTCTTGATGTGTGCACCTATTGCTACAAATTGACATCTGAGCATTACCTTTGCTTTGTCCCAGAAGTTTTGGTATGATTTGTTTTCATGGTTTTTTTATCCCATCTTTGATTTCTTCTAGTACCCAGTGGTTTTTAAACAAGGTGTTTTCTGTTTCCATGTATTTGATTTTTTTCCTTGCCTTCCTATTATTAATTTCTACTTTTATACCACTGTAATCAGAGAAGACATTTTGTATTATCTCAATGTTTTGAATTTTCCTGAGGATTGCTTTGTTGCCTAATACGTGGTCTATTCTAGAGAAAGTTCCATGTGCTTTGGAAAAGAATATGTACTTTGCTGCTGTTGGGCGGGGTGTTCTATATAAGTCTATAAGGTTAAGTTAGTTGACTGTGGCCTTTAAATCTTCTGGATCTTTGTTGAGTTTCTAGATGTTCTGCCCTTTAGAAAGAGTGGTATGTTGAAGTCTCCTACTACTATTGTGGAACTGTCAATTTCTCTTTTCAGTGTTGTTAGACTTTGTTTTATGTATCTGGAGCCCTGTCATTGAGTGCATAGATATTTATTATGGTTATGTCCTCATAATGGAATTGTCCCTTTAATCATTATGTAATGTCCTTCTTTGTCTTTTATGGTAGATTTTGTTTTAAAGTCTATTTTATCTGAGATTATTACTGCCACTTCTGCTCTTTTTTGTTTGCTGTTTGCTTGATATTTTTTCCATCCTTTGATTTCTAATGTATTTATGCCTTTGTTTCTAAGGTATATCTCTTACAGGCAACACATTCATGGGTTCTTTTTTTTTTTTCTCCATTCTATCACTGTGTGTCTTTTTTTGGGTGCATTTAAGCTATTTACGTTCAGCATAATTAATGATAGGTGTGAGTTTATTGCTGTCATTTTGTAGTGCTTTTTTGTGATGATGACATTTTGTTTGTTCCTCTTACTCTCCTATGCTGAATTTCTTTTGTTTGTGGATTTTTTTCATTTCTTTCATTTTTGTAGGTTTTGTGTTTACTGAGACTTTTTCTTCTTTATTTTGATGAGTGGGCTTGTTAACTTTCTTTTTGGTTATCTTTATTTTTGCCCCTCTGTGCCTAAGTTTAAACCAGTCTTTTATTACTTGATATCACCTTGACTTTCGCTCCACTTGAAAGTTCTATATTTACACCATCTATTCCTGCTTTTATTGTTCTGATGTTGTTGTCATTTACAGGTTTACCTCTTTTGTTCCCTGTTGTAAATCTTTTAGTTTTGTTTTATCCTTGAGAGTTCATTACCTAGGTTGGTATCTGGCTGATGCTGTCCTGTGTTCTAGCTTCAGGCTGTTGTCTGATGTTGTTGGTTCTCTAACTGAAGGACTCCCTTTAATAATTCTTGTAAGTTTGGTTAGATTTTTACATATTCCCTTAATTTGTTTATCTGAAAATGTCCTAATTTCACCAACATATTTGAGTGATAAAAAAAATTAACAATGTGTGATATACAGACGACACAACCTTGCTTGCTGAAAGTAAAGAAGACTTGAAGCATTTACCAATGAAGATCAAAGACTACAACCTTCAGTAGGGATTACACCTCAACATAAGGAAATGAAAATCCTTACAACTAGACCAATAAGCAACATCATGATAAACCAAAAAAAGACTGAATTTGTCAAGGATCTCATTTTACTTGGATCCACAATCAATGCCCAAGGAAGCAGCACTCAAGAAATCAAACAACACGTTGCATTGGGTAAATCTGCAAAAGACCTCTTTAAAGTGCTAAAAAGCAAAGATGTCACCTTAAAGACTAAGTTGCACCTGACCCAGCCATGGTGTTTTCAATCACCTCGTATACACACAAAATGAATAAGGAAGATGGAAGAAGAATTGACCGAAAAAAAAAAAAAAAACCCAAACCCACTGCCATCAAGTCGATTCCAATCATAGAAACCCTATAGGACAGAGTAGAACTGCCCCATAGAGTTTCCAAGGAGTGCCTGGTGGATTCAAACTGCCGACCTTTTGGTTAGCAGCCATAGGACTTAACCACTATGTCACCAGGGTTTCCGAAGAATTGACACCTTTGAATTATGGTGGTGGTGAAAATATTGACTATACTATGGACTGCCAAAACAATGAACAAATATGTCTTGGAAGAAGTACAACCAGAATGCTCTTTAGAAGCAAGGATGGCGAGACTACGTCTCACATACTTTGGACATGTTATCAGGAAGGATCAGTCTCTGGAGGAGGACATTATGCTTGGTAAAGCAGAGGGTCAGCAAAAAGAATATACTCAATGAGATGGGTTTGCTCAGTGGTTGCAGCAATGGGCTTAAGCATAAGAATGATTGTGAGGATGGTGCAGGAACAGGTAGTGTTTTCATCTGTTGTGTATAGGGTCACTATGAGTTGGAATCAACTTGATGGCACCTGACAACAACAACAACAACATTTGAGCAGGAATTTTGCAGGATACATTAGCTTGGTTGGCAATTTTTTTCAACATTTTATATATGTCATCCCATTGCCTTCTTGCTTGCATGGTTTCTGCCAAGTAATCAGAACTTAGCCTTATTGTCTCCCCTTTGCTAGGGGTTTTTTGTTTTTCTTGAGCTGCTGTCAGGATTCTTTGTCTTTGGTTTTGACAAATGTTATTATAATGTGCCTTAGTGACTTCCTTTTGGTCCCTATTTTATATGGGGTTTGTTGATCTTCTTGAATGGTCAGCTTTTCATCTTTCGTGATATTAGGGAAGTTTTCTGTCAGCAAATCTTCAATGATCCTCTCTGTGTTTTCCATTTTCCTCCCCTGTTTTGGAACTCCAATCACACACAAATTTTTGCTTTTGATTGGAACCCACATTGTTCTCAGGGTTTCTTCATTTTTCTTCATTCTTTTCTCTGATTTTCCTCAAAGTGGTATCCAAGGATTTGTCCTCAGTTTTGCTGATCCTGTCTTCCTCTGTTTCAAATTTTCTCCTAAAACTTTCTATTGCACTGTCCATTTCTGAAGCCTTGTTTATCTTTTGGATTTCTAATTGCTATTTTTGTATGATTTCTAGTTGTTTATTTTGACATTTTATTCCTGTATTATTTTCCTGAGTTCTTCCACTATTCTGTCTTTTCCAGGATTTTGTCTGTATTTTCCACGATTTTGTCTATTTTTTCCTTATTTTTATCTGCGACTTCCTTCATCTCTTGGAGAGCCCTGAATAGTAGAGTTTTGAATTCTCTATCAGGTAGTTCCAGTGCTTTTTCTTCTACAGGAAGGTCATCTGGTGTTTTATTTTGGTTACTTTCTGAAGCCATCCTGTCCTTTTTTTTTTTTAAATATGTTTTTTGACATTGTCTGCTGTGTTTGGGACATTTAGGAATTATTCTCTTTGTTTGTTAATTGTAGATTTGTTTGTTTTGTCCCGCTTTGTGTTTATTTTATTATGTCTGGGCAGGCAGGCTGGGTGTGCTGTTATTTGGTCATCTGTGGGCATGATACTTCTCACCACCTTGTCTAGGTGGGCAGAGCTGGTCATTTAGCTGTGGTGTAGCAGGGCAGATCCAGTGGTGGAGGGAGAGGTAGGGATGGGTTGTTTGCAACATGTACTAGGGCTGACAGAGCTGTGCTGGAGATCAGTACAAGGCAGGGTCTGGTGGTTTGCAATGGTGACATTCAGAGTGCAGCACTTGGCCTGTGGTGTGGATAAGCAGGAGGGAAGGGAGACAAGGTGATATGTGGAGCTAAGTGGGTGAGAGAAAGAAGAGATAGAAGAGAGAAGCAGAAGTAAAAAATGTGAATAAAATGGCAGTGCAGCAGAATTCAGTGGGTGAGGGTAGGGCAGACCCCGTGAGGCTATGTGTCCATGGCTCTCCAGCTGAGCAGTGCAGCTCAGCCTGTCAAGAAGGGACGTGGGCAGTGCACAGGGCTAGGTGGGCAGGAGAAAGGAAAGGAAAGAAGGGAAAGAGAGAGAGGAAACCACAACAACAAAAATAAATATGGTGCTGGAGGAGCCAGCATTGGGGGTGAGGCAGAATTGGGGTGGTGGCAAGCTGATGTCTCTCACAGGGTGGTGTGGTATGGCCTGTCAAGAAGGGGTGGAGGCAGTGCAGGGCCTAGAAGGGAGGGAGAAGAAAAAGGGAGACGGGGAAAAATAAAAATAAAAAATACGGCACTGAAGGAGCCTCCTGTGGGACGGTGCAGGCCTGGGGAGGCTGTGTGCCAAAAGCTCTCTAGTTGAGTGGTACAGCAAAGCCCATCAAGAAAGGGGGTGGGGCAACACTTGGGGCTAGGTGATTGGGAGAAAGGAAAGGAAGGAAGGGGAAGACATAGAAGAACCAATAAAAAAAGAGAGAGAGAGAGAGAAAACAAAAACAAAGAAAAAAAAAGACACTGAGGGAACATGCCAGTGGGAATGGCATGGACAAAGGGAGGCTGTGTGCTGGTGCCTCTCTAGCCAAGTGGTGTGGCACAGCCCATCAAGAAAGGGCTGGAGAAAGGAAAGGAAGGAAGGGGGAGAGAGAGAGAAACAAACCCCCCCCCAAAAAAAAACACCAATAATAAAAATAAAAAAGGCATTGAAGAAGCCTGCTGGTGGGAGCGGAGCTGATTATGTGGCAGTGACCTGGTTTCTTTCCAGCCCAGAGACTGTGGCCCATTGGAAAGTGGTGGAGACTGGGTAAAGCGAAGAACTATGGGGGTGGGAAAGCATACATCTCTGATTACCAGGTGCTCTGTCTCCTGTTGGGAACTCCGTGAAATTGCCTTCCCGTACTCCCTGCCTGCTGTTCTTGGGACTGAAGTCCAAGATGGTGAATCCATGCCGTGTTATCTAGTATGGGACTTCCACTCCATAGCTCTCCTTGTTCTCTGTCAGTTTATTATTCCATTCAGTGCTTGATCAAATTCTTTATCATTTCATTTGATGCTTAGGGTTTCAGGATCGATGTTTGCATCAGTTTTACTTAGTTTTTGGGGTCTTTGCTGTAGACTGACAGCATGGTACTTCTGTCTACAGTGCCATGTTGGCTCCACCTCTCTTCGTTGTTTGATTTCTTGACTGCTGCTTCCATGGGCCTTGACTGGGGATCCAAGTAAAATGAAATCCTTGACAACTACAATCTTTTATCAGCTTCAACCATTTAATATGATCTTGCTTATTGGTCCAGTTGTGAGGATATTTTCTTTTTGTTGAAGCATTATCCATATGAAGGCTATAGTCTTTGATTTCCTCAGTAAGTGATACAAGTCCTTTTTGCTTTCAACAAGCAAGTTTTTGTCATCTGCATGTCGCAGGTTGTTAACGAGTCCTCTTCCAATCCTGATGCCATGTTCTTTTTCATATAGTCCAGCTTCTCAGATTATTTTCTCAGCATACAGGTTGAATAAGTATGGTGAAAAGATATAACCCTGACATACGCCATTTCTGATTTTAAACCATGCAGTATTCCCTTGTTCTGTTTGATGACTGTCTCTCGGTCTATATAGATGTTCTACATAAGCACAATTAAGGGCTCTGAAATTCCCATTATTGCAATGTTATCTACAATTTGTTATGATCCCCACACTTGAAACTAGTCATTTATTTAACTAGAAATGAAGTCACACCTGGTCAGTGTTTTCTACTGGTTGTATAGCCTCTGTTTTGGGAAGTGTATGCATAAGACTCATTGATGAATTCTCTTGTTGCAATGACTGAAGTTGCTTTGCCACAGTTAATTCCAGCAGAAGAAAAGGCAGCTCACTACTTCTGACTACAGTATAGACTTGTTTTCTTGTTTAGTGAGGCTGATCAGAAACATCGCAGTTCTAACCCTGGCTTCATTGCTTGCTAAGTCTAGGCTGTGAGCAAGTTACTTCAATTTTCAGAACTTTAGTTTACCTACCCATATATTAGAAATCTCTATTTTACAGCATAATTAGATTAGTTGAATAAGCTAAACCTGAGCATAAAATAAGCAGTTTGCCAAAATTAAGCATATACAAGTCTTTAAAAATATAATTCTAATGTCTGTGAATTTCTTCAGGCATATTTAGGTCTATGACTTAATAATAAAAGTTATACTTTTAAAACCTTTCTCTGCAACACAAATGATGGGGCTTATGCCTTTAAAGTTTTTTTTTTTAATTTTAATATGTCAGCATCTTTCATTGACCATGTACATATATGGCATATTTAAAGCCAAGTAATTTTTGACTTGCCTGTTTGTGGTATCTCCCTCAATATGCATTGGTTTTGTTGTTTGTAAAGGATCATTCCTCCTCTGTAATGTCTGGCATGCATACCAAAAAGAGAGAAAGTACAAGAAAGAATGTTGCTTGGATCACATCATTAGATTATTTCACTTTTTGTTTACCATGATGTTGCTTATTGGTCCAGTTGTGAGGATTTTTGTTTTCTTTACTTTAAGGTGTAATCCATACTGAAGGCTGTAGTGTTTGATCTCCATCAGTAAGTGCTTAAGTTCTCTTCACTCTCAGCAAGCAAAGTTGTCATCTGCGTATCACAGGTTGTTATTAATGAGTCTTCCGCCAAACCTAATGATGCATTCTTTTTCATGTAGTCCAGCGTCTCAGATTATATGATCAGCATATACATTGAATAAATATGGTAAAATGATATAACCCTGACCTATACCTTTCATGATTTAAAACCATGCAATATGCCCTTGTTCCATTCTAACAACTAACTGCCTCATGGTCTATGTACAGGTTCGTCATGAGCACAATTAATTATTCCGAAATTCCCATTCTTTGCAATGTTATCTGTAATTTGTTACGATCTACATAGTCAAATGCCTTTGCATAGGCAGTAAAACACAGGTAAACACCTTTGTGGTATTCTCTTCTTTCAACCAAGATCCACCTGACATCGGCAATGATATTCCTCATTCCACGTCCTCTTCTGAATCTGGCTTGAATTTTTGGCAGTTCCCTGTATATATACTGCTGCAGCTGCTTTTGAATTATCTTCAGCATAATTTTACTTGTGTGTGATATTAGTGATATTGTTCAATAATTTCTGCATTCCATTGAACCACTTTTCTTTGGAATGGGCACGAATATGGACCTCTTCCAGTCAGTTGGCCAGGTAGTTGTCTTCCGAATTTCTTGGCATAGATGAATAAGTGCTTCCATCACCGCATCCATTTGTTGAAATATCTCAGTTGGTATTCCATCAAATCCTGGAGCCTTGTTTTTCATCGATGCCTTCAGTGCAGCTTGGACTTCTTCCTTCAATACCATTGGCTCTTGATCATATGCTACCTCCTGAAGCAGTTGAACATCAACCAACTCTTTTTGGTACAGTGACTCTGTGTATTCTTTCCATCTTCTTTTAATGTTTCCTGTGTTCAATATTTAGAATCCTTCAATATTGCAACTTGAGGCTTGAATTTTTTCTTCAGTTCTTGTGGCTTGAGAAATGCCTATCATGTTCTTTTCTTTATTTTTCTAACCCCAGGTCTTTGCACATTTCATTATAATATTTCACTTTGTCTTCTCTAGACACCATTTGATATCTTCTACTGCTATCCATAAGCTCTTCACTGGCCAATTTTTTAAAGTAGATTGCCAGATAATTTTTCCCAGTCTGTCTTAGTCTGGAAGCTCCACTGAAACCCGACCACCACGGAAGGTATTTGAAATACTGGTGGCATAGTTTCCAGTACACAGCAACACACAAGCCACTGCAGTACAATAAACTGACAAATGGGAGGTGGATATGCATACTAACACAACTCAAATGATGTTCAATTCTAGTCCATTGGCATCAATGCTAAATACAGAGTTGATAGTTCTACGATCCAGGAGATTATTATCTAATATTTCAACTAGGATTCTTAAGCCATGTGGCTGTGTGAGCACGTGTTTAATGTAAAACCAACTCAGATTCAGGTTTGAATCTCTCATAGAGGTAAGATTTTTTTGCCAAGCTTTTTTTCATGATAGAAGATAAGCTATTCTGTAAAGCATCTAGGTATAATTCCTGAAATTCTGGGTTTCATTTTGTTTAAATTTTTATTTAAACACTGTTGTTATAAACAATTTAAAAGCAGGAAGTTTTATTAATTTAAATGTGTCTGTGATTCCGATCATACATCAATTGAATGCTATCTAAATACATTCAAAAGATTTGTTGCAAACATAATATTTTGATTATTGATCAGTGATGGTTCCCTTTTTTTTTTTTTCCCAGAAAAATCCCATATTCTTCTCCAGTATAGCTTATGGCATATGTGTAATTAGGGACATACTGTGTTGTGATATAAAGAATTTAACTGTACCTAAAGTAATGCAATCTTGTTCTGTTTCCTAAGGGATAACTTCATTATTGTAGTTGTTAGTTGCCTTTGAGTCGGTTCCTACTCATAGTGACCCTATGTACAACAGAAAGAAACACTGCCGGGTCCTGTATCATCCTCACATCATTGCTGTGTTTGAGCACATTGTTGCAGTCACTGTGTCAATGCATCTCACTGACGGTTTTCTTCTTTTTCCCTCTGCTTTACCAAGCATGATGTCCTTCTCCAGGGACTGGTCCCTCCTGATTACATGTCCCTTTTCGGCGTGAGAAGAAGTCATGCCATCCTCTCTTCTAAAGAGCATTCTGGCTGTACTTCTTCCAAGGCAAATTTGCTCATTCTTCTGGCAGTCCATGGCATAGTGTTAAATCCTTTAAACTTTCTGTGGTACCTTTGCTAATTTAAACAACACCTCGGGATTTGTTCTAATGAGTAGGGGGCTGGTCAAGCCAAAAGGACCATCTAGTGGCCTGATATCAGCTTACTTCAGGGAGGGAGGGGAGCATGATCAGTCAGGCATATGCAGTGAGACCCCAGTCATGACTACTCAATGAAGCCAAAAAGGTTTCTAAACATGAAAGCTCCAGAAACTTCCTGGTTGGTGAAAAACACAAATGCACATGGGAGGATATCACACCCTTTTTTGGGACACAGAAGGTTTGTATTGGGAACCAAACTGGACCTAGCCTCATTTCTTCTTTATGATGATTCTTATTTGTATCTTTTTTTTAAATAATATTTTATTGTGTGTTTGGTCATAGCGACCCCATGTACTACACATCAAAACACTGCCCAGTCCTGTGCCACTATAACAATTGTTGCTATGTTTGAGCTCATTGTTACAGCCACTGTGTCAGTCCATCTCATTAAGGATCTTTCTCTTTTTTGCTGACCCTCAAATTACCAAGCATGGTGTCCTCTTCCAGGGACTGGTCCCTCCCATTAACATGTCCGTTTTGTACTTGAGATGAAATCTTGCCACGCTTGTTTTTAAGGAGCATCCTGGCTGTACTCCTTCCAAGACAGACTTTTTTCTTCTGCTGGAAATCTATGGTATATTCAACATTCTTCACCAAAACCATAATTCAAAGATATCAGTTCTTGAGTTTTCCTTATTCATTTTTCAGCCTTTGCATGCATCTGAGGTCATTTTTTTTATTTTAGTACTTTTTTTATATCTATTAAAAGAATTCTAATTTGCATATTTGTAGTCTCTTCTGGAGAGTCAGAGAGGGCCTGATCCAGGATGGCTTTCCTTAGACAAGACAGTGGACAGGATAAAGCCCCGCCCTGGGGAGAGTCCTAAGCACCCTCTGCTCTTTGAGAGCAGGGCAGCCAGGTACAAAGTATACCACCAGGTGCCAACAAAATTCCCCTAAAGGGCTTGAAGTCTAAAGAACTGACCTGGTCTGATAATCTTATTCACGCTTCCTTCCCCATCACAGAGTCTGGTTTGAACTTTGATTCTGTGTTGCAGGGTTGGGGGGAGGTGTTTAAGGAGAAGCCTTAAAATGTGAGAAGCTACAGAAAGCTCCTGGGATTCCAAGGTTAACTAAAAATTGCAGCGGGGAGGGAGATATACGATAGTTTTTCTTTACCAGCTCTAAGTAGCTACCAGTGCTGGTTCCTGACCCGTTTTTCCTTCCAAACATGAACACACAGGCCTAAGCCCTGGTTGGTCGAGTGGCCACGTTCTACACTGCCCTAAGTCCAAATATTTTTTGGGGTGGTAGTCTGTCACTGAGTTTATTCTAAGTCCCTTGGGCTCAGCCACGGTGGGCACATTGCAGGGAGACAGGAGGTGAGGCCCAGGATGGCCAGGGCTCCCAAGCTGGGGTTCCTGTAGGACAGAGCTTTGTGGGAGTAGGCAGTGCCAGAGGCAGGCTGGGTGCAGAGGAGCAGATGAGCAGCTGGGGCTCCTTAGCTACCACCACCCTCATCCCCAGGACCAAGGTAGAGGGGGGTGGGCACCCAGGCAGAGTCCAGCAGAAACAAAGGCACAGAGAGAGGTGGGTGAGCAGGGTGCAAAGACCACTGTGGGTGGACAGGGCTTGGGCAGGCATACCTTAGTCCTCAAAGTGACATCTGTGCTTTTTAATACTTTAAAGATGTCTTTTGCAGCAGATTTGCCCAATGCAATAAGCCGTTTGATTTCCTGACTGCCGTTTCCATGGGCGTTGATTGTGGACCCAGGTAAAGTGAAATCATTAACAACTTCAATCTTTTCTCCATTTATCATGATGTTGCTTATTGGCCCAGTTGTGAGGATTTTTTTTTTCTTTATGTTGAGGTGTAATCCATACTGAAGGCTGTAGTCTGATCTTACTCAGTAAATGTTTCAAGTTCTCTTAGCTTTCAGCAGCAAGATTGTGTCATCTGCATATTGCAGGTTGTTAATGCATCTTCCTCCAATCCTGGTGCTGGATTTACAACACAAATGTGTTAGAATTTACAACACATATGTTTTGAGGACACAATTTAATCCAGAACGTTCATTTAAAAAAAATCATTGATTACTTACTTCTGTGTGTCAGGCACTGTGCTAGATGCTAAAGATAAAAACATGAATAAAATATGGTTCCTGCTCACATGTTAGAAGGAAATAAAGATTAAAACATTTATTTCCAGAACTCTAGTGACTGAAATTGAAAAAAAAAAAAAATCATGTACTTGTATTACAACACTTAGCTAATCATTGAGGTACAATAATCACTTAATTTTGGTATCAAAATAAGGGCCTTATTAGACTATTAGAAGTTTCTGTTTACTTTTATGACTGATTTGCTGGGTAGTCCTGTGTTTCACCTTATAGCTTCTGTATTTCATAGAACAAACACTTAAACTTTATGCTCTGGGTATTCATGTTTGGACTTATTTGATTGAGAATCATTGACTTTCTCTGTGAAGGGGACTAAAATATTCTATTGATATCCCAGTTGTGTTTCCTTATGCTCATTTTTTTAGCCTTCCAAAATACTTAATGACTAACAAAGAATGTGAGCACCCTCCGTTTTACCATGTTTAACAGGCTTAGTCAAGCAGAGACCTCTTTGACTGGTCCTTTATCTTTGTTTTTTAATCAATTCTAGACTCATTTCCTGCTAGTGTCTTTTTTCTCTCTTATCTCTCAACCCTAACTCTTCCATCAACTATAGCTTTCATTACAGAGAAAAAATAGAGATACTTAGCAACATGCTGTCTCTTAACCCTCTCAGCGATAAAAGTAATGCGCCCTTACATTTCTCTTGGGCTAGTCTGAGGAAAAGAACATAATACGGTGGCAGAAGGTATAACACTGTGATGCTGAATATGTATTTATTTGCCTCACTATAATGCTGTGAGGACAAATTTGGTAAATTTGTCCTTAAGCTCCTGATCTTAATCTCCTCAAAAGAAAGGAATAGGAATAGTGAATTTTGTGAATGGATAAGAAAGACACCATGTTGGAAAAGAAGTTACTAAATTTACCACTAGGGATTTTATTCTTGTAGCCTGGACCACAGAATGTCAGCTCCAACAATTATATTTTTAAAATGAAATTAAAGCAATTAACTAGAATGTACTGTGTTCTGGTCCTGCTGATAATCTTTCTTTTAAGTATGTTTGAACATACTTGAAAAAGTATTTATGAAGCACAGTTAAGGAAGCCACCTCCTTGGCATGCCATAACTGATGATAATTCTCATGTAACTGCCTATCGGGCTTTTCAGTTTTGATAGAAATTGCCATCAAGCTATACTTGAGAACACAGAAGGAGGAAGCTGTCTTTAACATTAAGTTAGATCATTGGAAACTGGTCTTCCTGCCTCCACTATTCCTCTTTCCAATTAATCCTGAATTTTACAATTAGATTAATCTTTCTAAATAGCAGGATAATCACATTACTCTTTGGCTCAAAGTCTTTAGAAGTTCTTTATTGTCTACAAAAAGGTAATTCAATGTTTACAGCATTGATCTCCAAACTTTTTAAAATTTAACTATGCCTAAACTGTTTTTTTAAACTGTAAAGGAGAAAAAATTAAGCATGCAAACAGCAAACATGTATTTTCTCTGTATAAAATTGCATACATGTATTACTGTAGCTATTTAGTATCTTACTATATAATTACCCCTTACCTCATTGCTAAAGACAGGGGTTTAAATTCATGTCTTAAATGGTCCTCTTGATTGTTTGACTAATTTTATTAAACTACCTCCTATTATATCCGATTAGATTATGACTTCTTTCATACATCCTTACATAGCTGTAAAAGAAGAGCAGGAAGCTGCTAAAGAAGAGTCAGCTTTGTCATTTCCTTGTTGTTTCTCCGTGCTTGCATTTTAATATTTTCAATTTATGACTTTGTTATAGCAATTTTTCATGGATTGTGATTTATAATTGTTTAAATATTTATAATTATTTATATGATATACAATTCTTTAGCATATATAATCCATAAATTCATATAGACAAGCATACGACATGAAGCATGCAAAGCACTTTAAGGTCTGGTCCCTGATAAGATAACCAATCTTGATCTCAGTTTCTGGAAATATGGCAGTTTAATATTCACAGAGGAGCCCTGGTGGTGCAATGATTAAAGTGCTCTGCTGCTAACCAAAGGGTTGGCAGTTTAAACCCACCAGCAGCTCCCTGGGAGAGAACACCTGGGTGGGATTTCCTAGGCACTCAGTGCCTCTGTGGGAGAAAGACCTGGCGATCTGCTTCTGTAAAGATTACAGCCGAGGAAATCCTATGGGGCAGTTCTATTCTGTCCCATAGGGTTGCTATGAGTTGGAATCAACTTGTTGGCACACAACAACAATGTTCAGAGAAATCCTTCCTAAAAGAACACATCTAACAATATTGTATAAAATATTTTTAAGATTACGGATTAATGCTGGTAGAGGAACTAAAGAAATCTTCAATAAGAAAGTATAAAGTATATGGTAAAGAGACTAGCCTGGAACTGTGAACAGTTTAGATCAGAGACTCTGGCATAAAACCTGGACACTTAAGCCTTTCATAACTTGTGGAACATATGATATCCCACCCTTTTTTTTTTTTTTTTTTGCCTCTGGAGTTCTTTGGGTGTATACTTTTTCCACTGAAAAGTATCTGATTCCTCCAGTGGGGACCTGTATAACGGTGAAAGATGAAAGAAACGTTGTTTGGAGTGAAATAGCTGGGGTATTAGGCAAAATCAGAGGAGTCACATGTACCCAAATGGAAGGCAACTCACAATGAAGCCTGCTAACCAAGAGCAGTGAGCCAGCTGGGCTCCCACCAATCATGTATTTTCACATAATATTTCTCAAAATCTATATTGCCAACCAAAAATTTAACACACCAAGTGGCTCAGCATGCATTCCACTACTGAAAACACATGGCATCAAAAAAAAAAAAAAAAAAATTCAGAGAAGAAAATAATTGGGTCTTGAAAGGTAAAGGACAACATCTTTATTAGGAGAAATAGAAAAAAATGAACCCCCTCATAGAGAGAGATGCATGCCAAAGATTGGGGGAAGGAGGCAGTAGAAGAAAAGTTCTCCTAATTTCTAATCCTAAACCTGCACTCACATGAGTTTGTTGACTAAAATCACATTAGCTGTGTACCCTCCCCTCCAAAAAAGATCAAAATTTTAATTTAAAGTAATTCCCAGTTGCAGTGTTCTCTGAAAGAAGGTACATTAAACTCAGTGTCAAAGAATTCTCACGGATAAATTTCCAAGGAAAATAAACTCACAATAAAAAAATACTAAATATACACAAAACAAGATGCCATGAGAGAGAGTCAACAGAAACAACAAACTTCTATATTCACATCTTAAAGCCTACAGATACTGCAATTGATAAAAGAAAATATAAGTCTGTTTAGTATGTTTTAAAATAACGCATCAGAAGTATGATGAAAGAACAAACGATTATTAAAGTCGATAAAGCAAATTTATAAAAGTACCAAAAAGAATTTCAAATAATGAAAAACACAACAATTGAGATTCAAAACTGAAACTGGAGAGAGGAGCCAAGATGGTAGCTTAGTCAGATGTACCATACTGTCCCTCTACAACAAAGACTGGAGAAACCAACTAAAACAGATGCAGATAAAAATTCTGGAACATTGAACATCAAAAAGGAAGGATAAAGAATTGAATTGAGAATTGACTGGAAGAAAAATTGAACAAACACAGTGAAACAGGGGTGACAAGAGGTGACGGGGCTCTGCCAGCCATTCTGACTCAACGTGGCCATCTTGAGACAAAGCCAGTAGTGATCCCAGGTGAGGAGCACAGGAAGGCAACTTCACAGAATATCCATAAGAGACAGAGAAATGGTATAAACACACCCAGAGAGAAGCAAAATGAGTGGATCATAATCCAGATCTAAGGAAGGAAAACAGAAAGGAAGGCAAGAAATTCAGGGATCCTGCTGTCCACAGAGCAGGGAGGGAGCCAGCATCTAGAGTCAGGTATATGCATGAGCAGCAGTCCCTGGCCTCCAGGGTGGGGGGTATGCATGAGGTGGTGGACCAGTGGAGTATTGGCAGGAGGTCCCCACTAGATTGGATTCTGGGTGGCACCCCCCTTGCACTTGGTCAAGGAAGTTTCCAGCTGCTGGTTGCAGCAGACATGAAGTGCCTGGGCACCCATGTCTGCTAGCTGAAGGGGTGCACTCCCCCTTCCCTCAAGCTCCTTATGAGAACCAGTGGAGGGCCCCATACCCTGGCCACCTCAGACCATAATACGAACCCCCCGAACCCAGCCCTGTCCACTCCCCCCCTACTGATGTGAAGAGTGACAATAAGTGTGCTCCCACGTGCCCACCCACCCACCACTTATCTCCCCAACCAAGAAAGCAATAGCAACCGCACCCACTTGCTACCCACCCCTCTCCAACCAGGCAAGAGGAAGCAGCTGTATGAGTGTGCACATGTACACCCACCACTCACTCCCCTCCCTTGAACCAGTGAGCAGCAGTGACTGTGTGCATGCACCTGCCCACCACCAATCCTCCTGACCCAATGAGCTGTGGCAACAGTACACTCCTGCACTCACCTGCCCCCCCCACATGCCCCCAGCCCAGTGAATAGCAGCAACCATGCACCCCCACAGTCATTCACCTGTCTGTCACACAGCCCCCTGGCCCAGTGAGTAGTGGTGACCACGTGAACATAAGCACACTCAGCTGCAACCCACCCACCCCCAACCAGGGAGTGGTGATGACCATGCATCCTACTCATCTGCCACATTCACCACACCTGCAACCCCATCCACTCAGCAAGTACCACCACCTGCTCCTGCACCATTGGATCAACAACACATGCCAGTCAACACCTGCCCGGCCTGCCCTCAGATACCCTGCATGACCAGTGAATAGACACCCACATTCACCTCCCAGATGCTTTACTCACCTAGAAATAGGTAGTAAGTGCTCCAGTGTTGCCAGACTAGCAACCAGAGTAGCATGCCCACCCACGTGCCCAGGTATATCAAAACAAAACAAAACAGGGTGAAGCAAACAAACATACAGTGAATAAACAATTATAATGACACCTTAATGCCCTGGAAACAACAGACAATACAAAATCACATAAAGAAGCCAGACAAGATGGCTTAAGCAAGTGACCAAAATAAAGGGCCAGAAAAACTTCCCGAGGAATAAATGACAATGGAACTACCTGATTAGGAATTCAAAAGATGGATAAATAGGATCCTTCAAGAAAAACAGACAAAACCAAGGAAAACACACAAACCAATTTCTAGAAGAATTCAAGAAAACAATACAACAATAAAATGATGAAAGAAGTAGACAGAAACCATACAAAAACAAAAACTAGAAATCCAGAAGATTAATAATGAAATTTCAGAAATAGATAACTTAATGGAAGGATATAGAGTAGAACTGAATTAGTGGAGAACAGAATTTGCAAAATAGCAGAGAAATTCCTTGATACTAATTTCTTTGAGGAACATTCAGAAAAAAGAATGAAGAAAAATGAGGAAACCTAAGAGTTATGTGGTACACTATCGAATCCGTATGCATGATAGGGATTCCAGAACAGAAAACAGAAACAAAAGAGGATTTTTTTTGAAAATTCCCTGGCAGAAAATTTCTCTGATATCATGAAAATGGAAAGAGTCCTGACAGCAGCTCAGGAAAAATCAACTTTCACCTACAAAGGGGAATCAATAAGACTAAACTCTGATTTCTTGGCAGAAACCGTGTTGGCAAGAAGGCAATGGGATGACATATATAAATCCCAAAAGAAAAATATTGTCAACCAAGAATTACATCTAGCAAAACTGTCTTTCAAATATGATGGCGAAACTAAAACATTTCTGGATAAGAGAAATTAAGGGAATTTGTAAAAACCAGACCAACCTTATGAGAAATATTAAAGGGAGTCCTTCAGACAGACAACCAACAACATTAGACACCGACCTTGGATTAAGACATATGACAACATCACTCAGACACCAAACAAGAAAGAGAATTCCCCAAAATAAAATAAAGCAACAAGACTGAAAACAGGGAACCAAAACCACCCATCTGTAAATGATGACAACTTCAAAATAAAAAAGGGAGAATAAATGGTATATCTGCAGAACTTCCATATGGAAAAGAAGAAAGGTGATATCAAGATATAAAAGACTGTTTTAAACTTAGGAAGATAGAGATTAATTTCAGGGTAACTACAATGGAAATTAATAAACATACTCACCAATATAAAGAAGAAAAAAAACCATAAAGACTCCGTAAACTCAAAATCAACAACAAAAAAATGAAAAGAAAATCCATAAACAAAAAGAATTCAGTACAGAAAAGTAAGTGGATCAACAACAATGACAACAACAAAAAACCTGTCAACTCCACAAAAAAGCACAAAATGATAGCAGTAAACTCATACCTATCAATAATCACACTGAATGGAAATGGGCTAAGCACACCACTCAAGAGACAGAGTACCAGAATGGATTTCTAAAAAAGATGATCCATCAACATGTTGTCGACAAGAGACACACCTTAGACACAAAGATAAAAATAAGCTAAAAATCAAAGGATGGAAAACAATCTGTCAAGCAAACAGTAACCAAAAAAAAGCAGGAGTGGCAATATTAATCACTGATAAAATAGACTTTAAAGAAAAATCCAACATAAGAGACAAGGAAGGGCACTATATAACGATTAAAGGATCAATCCACCAAGAGGACATAACCGTAATAAATATTTATGCACCCAATTACAGGGCTCCAAAACGCATAAAACAAACTCTAAGAGCACTGAAAAGAGAAATAGACAATTCCACCATAATAGTAGGAGACTTTAACCCACCATTTTCAATGAATGACAGAAAAGCCAGGAAGAAACTCAATAAAGACACAGGAGATCTAAACATCACAATCAAGAAATTTAACCTCATAAACAGAATGCTGCACCCAATAGCAGCACAGCACACACTCTTCTTAAGGGCACATGGATCATTCTCCAGAATAGACCATATTTTAGGCCACAAAGCAAGCCTCAATAAATTGAAAAACACCAAAACAATACAAAGCATCTTCTCAGTTCATAACGTATAAAATCAGAAATCAATAACAGGAAGAACAAGGGGAAAAAAATCAAATACATGGAAATTGAATAACACCTTGCTTAAAAACCACTGGGTAATAGAAGAAATTAAAAATGAGATTTAAGCAACTTCCAGAATCAAATGAAAAGAAAACATAACATACCTAAACCTTTGGGACACAGCAAAAGCAGAACTCAGAGGTCACTTTAGAGCAATAAATGCTCACATCAAAGAAGAAAGGGCCAAAATCAATACCTTAACACTACAACATGAACAAATAGAAAAAGAGCAACAAAAGAAGCCCACAGCCAACAGAAGAAAGAAAATAATAAAGATTAGGGCAGAAATAAATGAATCAGAAAACAGAAAAACAATCAAAAGAATTAACAAGAGTAGAAGTTGGGTCTTCGAAAACATCAATAAAATTGAGAAGCTACTGGCCAAACTGACAAAAGAAAAGAAGATACAAATAACACAAATAAGAATTGAGATGGGTGACATTACAACAGAACCAACTGAAATAAAAAGATCATAACAGAATATTATGAACAATTATACTCCAACAAATTTGAAAACCTAGAAGAAATGGACAAATTTCTGGAAACACAGACTAAACCCAAACTAACACAAACTGAGGTAGAAAATCTGAACAGGCCCATACAAAAGAAGAAATTGAAGAGGTCATAAAAAAATCTTCCCCCACCCAAAAAAAAGCTCTGGTCCAGACGGCTTCACTGAAGAATTTTACCAGACATTCAGAGAAGAGCTGGCATCAATACTATTCAAAGTATTCCAGAACATAGAAAAGGCAAGAATATTCCTGAATTCATTGTATGAAGCCGGTACGACCCTGATACCAAAACCAGGCAAAGATACCACCAAAAAAAATTGTAGACCAATATCCCTCATGAATATAGATGTAAAAATTCTCAACAAAATTTTAGCTAATAGAATTCAACAGAGCATCAAAACAAACAAAAAATGACCAAATGGGATCCATATGCAAGGATGGTTCGGCATCAGAAAATCAATTAATGTAATCCACCACATAAATAGAAAAAAGAATAAGAATCACATGATCATCTCAATTGACGCAAAAAAGTCATTTGATAAAGTCCAACACCCGTTCTTGATAAAACCCCCCAATAAAATAGGAACAGTGGGGAAATTCCCTTAACATAATTAAGGGCATGTATACAAAACCAACCCAAAACTAAACCCATTGCTGTCGAGTCGATTCTGACTCATAGCAACTGTATAGGACAGAATAGAACTGCCTCACAGGGTTTCTAAGGAGTGTGACTGATGGATTTGAACTACTGACCTTTTGGTTAGCAGCCAAGCTCTTAACCACTGTGTCACCTAGGGCTCCTACAAAATCAACAGCCAACATTATTCTCAGTGGAGAGAGACTAAAAGCATTCACCTTGAGAATGGGAACCAGAGCCAGATAAGGATGCCCTTTATTACTACCTTATTCAATATTGTACTGGAAGCCCTGGCAAGAAAGGGAAATAAAGAGCACAGAAATTGTAAGGAAAAAGTAAAACTACCCCTATTTGCATATGATATGATCATATACATAGAAAATCTCAGAAAGTCTACAAGAAACCTACTGGAACTGATAGAAGAATTCAGCAAAGTGGCAGGGTACAAGATCTACATACAAAAATCAGTTGGATTCTTCTACACCAACAAAGGGAACACTGAAAAGGTAATCAGGAAAACAATGTAGCCCTCGAAAAATAAAATACTTAGGAATAAATTTAACTAGATAGGTAAAAGTTCTATACAAAGAAAACTACAACACACTACTGCAAGAAACCACAAGAGACTTACATAAATGGAAAAACATACCATGCTCATGGATAGGAAGACTTAACATTGTGAAAATGTCCATACAACCCAATGTGATCTACAAATATAATGCAATGCTGATCTAAATTTCAACAACATTCTTTAATGAGATGGAAAAACTAATCTCCAGCTTTATATGAAAAAGAAAGAGGCCTCAGATAAGCAAACCATTATTGAAGAAGAAGAAAAAAGTAAGAGGCCTCACACTGCCTGATCTAAGAACCAACTATATACAGCCATTGGTAGTCAAAACAGCCTAATACTGCTACAATAACAGCACATAGACCAAGGCAACAGAATTGAGAATCCAGAAGTAAACCTGTTCACCTAGGGCCAGGGAGAGGTGTGCTTGCAAGCATGGCTGGGATGAAGCTGTTCTGATGAAAGAAGTGACTCCTGAGTGTTCCTGAGCCTGAACTGCAACCTGTTACTTTCGTAATAAACCCCATAATTATGAGTATGGTCTGTGAGTTCTGTGTGGCCCCTACTGAAAACCATCCAACTTCTTCTTACACTATTTCCACTATTTTTTCCCATCTCACTCCTTTATACCACATTCTCTAGTCATGCTCTATATTCACTTTTTCATCCAATGAATAGTTACAGAAAGTCTGCTAGGTCCTAGGAACTAATCTTTGCATTGTCTTGTGATTATATCTTTCCCAATTTCCTAAGGATACATGTGACAGAGACCAGCTAGATTTTCACCAATCCTATTTCCTCTTTCTATTCAAACAGGGAAATTACATTTTCCAGCCTCCCTCGCAATTGGGGTAAAGTCAGTGGGTTCTGGTCAGTGGAATGGTATAAATGACACATACCCTTTTGAGATCTGGCCATAATCCATCTGTGTTATCTCTTCTTGCTTGCTTATAAACCTGAGGAATGCAGAGTATCTAGGAGTGGACTCCAAGGAGCCCAGAGTTCTGAATGAGCCCATCCCTAACACTAATCAGACTTTGATATGAGCAAAAAAATAAATTATTATGTTAAGCCACTGAGAATTTTGCCCAATATAGCATGATTCTCTCCTTTTCAACTTTGTAAACCTAGAGCACAGCACAGTACCTGATATATAGAACTCTATAAATATTTGTTAAAACAATGAATGAATGAATGACAAAAATCTATGAATGAAGCTTTTATACTAAGTGTTCACTCTAACCCATCTGAGCAAAAAAAGAAAAACTTATTACTGTCGAGTCAATTCCAACTCATAGTTGGATGACTATAGAGACCCTTTGGGACAGAGAAGAACTGCCCCACAGGGTTTCCAAGGAGCAGCTGGTGGATCTCTTATCCACTGTGCCACCAGGGCTCCCATCCACAACTCTTTATTTTAGCAATTGTGCCCTTCTTTTGTAAGGAAGACTCCCTTCTCTGCCTCTGATTTATCTCCTTTTACTTAGACTCTTAGTGATAATGTTGGCTTTTTAGGTACTGTTCACAACAGTTTGAAATGAGATCACCTATATTTCAAAGGGAAATTAAAAATGTTCCTCCAACCTTTTCCAGAAGAAGAAGCCATCCTAAGCATTTCACTATTAGAACTAAAGCGACACCTAAGCAATAAGATAGGATGGAGAGTCTGGATGAGGCAGAAACTACTAGAAGAATACTGGAGACCCTGCAGATAAGACCAGCACCATAGTGACTCAGTATTAAAGTAGTACTGGGAGGATGGCATGAGTCGGAATTGACTTGACGGCAATGGGTTTGGTTTTTTGGTTTTCGGGAGGAGGCTATGAGGAATCTGGGCTAACATTAGTGGGAGGGGGCACGGAGAGGAAGAAGAGAGCTCTTAAAGTCAGCAACTGGAAGGAAAAGAGAATTCCTGTGCTCAGTGCCCTGTGGCAGTCTTTCCGGTGTAAGGGGTATTTGTAAATTAATTCTGTGATCCAAGAGAACATGGAAATTATTGAACAATATTATTAATATCACACAAAAGTAAAATTTTGCTGAAGATCATTCAAATATGGTTGCAGCAGTACATCAACAGGGAGCTGCTGGAAATTCAAGCCGGATTCAGAAGAGGATGTGGAAAGAGAGATATCATTGCTGATGTCAGATGGATCTTGGCTGGAAGCATAGAACACCAGAAAGATGCTTACCTGTGTTTTATTTACTATGCAAAGGCATTTGACTGTGTGGACTGTGATAAATTTTGAATAACATTGCGAAGAATGGGAATTCCAGAATACTTAACTGAGCTCATGCAAAACCTGTACATTTGAACAGAACAAGGGGATACAGTGTAGTTTAAAATCAGGAAAGGTGTGCGCCAGGGGTGTATCCTTTCACCATACTTATTCAATCCGTATGCTGAGCAAATAATCCAAGAAGATGGACTATATGAAGAACAAGGGAACAAGATTGGAGGAAGAATCATTAACAGCTTGTGACATGCAGATGACACAACCTTGATTGCTGAAATCAAACAGGACTTGAAGCACTTACTAATGAAGATCAAAGATTACAGCCTTCAGTATGGATTACACCTCAACCTAAAGAAAACAAAAATCCCCACAACTGGACCAATAAGCAACATCATGATAAATGGAGAAAATATTGAAATTGTAATGGATTTCATTTTACTTGGATTCATCATCAATGCCCACGGAACCATCAGTCAAGAAATCAAACAAGGTATTGCATTGGGCAGATCTGCTGCAAACGACCTCTTTAAAATGTTAAAATGCAAAAATGTCACTTTGAGGATAAGGTGTGCCTGACCCAAGCTGTGGTATTTTCAATTGCCTCATATGCATGGGAAAGCTGAAGAAGGACATCATGCTTGGTAAAGCAGAGGGTCAGCAAAAAAGAGGAAGACCCTCAAAGAGATGGATTGACACAGTGGCTGCAACAATGGGCTCAAACATAGCAATGATTGGGAGGATGGCGCAGGACTGGGCAGTGTTTTGTTCTGCTGTACATTGGGTTACTGTGAGTCAGAACCGACTTGACAGTACTTAACAACTTTGTGGACTGCCCATGCGTGTCTTAATGCTATATTAATAAACACTATTAGATGTTTTTTAGGTCTCTGGGTGGAGCAGATTGTGCTCAACTACAGATCTAAAGGTTGGGGATTTAAACTCACCCAGCAGCACCACAAAAGAAAGGCCCAGAGAAAAAAAAAAGCCCAGAGATCTGCTTCCTTAAAGATTACAACTAAGAAAACTCTATGGAGTAGTTGTACTCTGTAATTCACGGAGTCCCCACGAGTCAGAATCAACTCCAAGGCAAGAAGATTTTAAAAATTATAGACATTCTCTATTTAATTACTTTAATTTTTACAATCAGAATTATTTTTATGGTTTTAAGAAAATGAAAGTAAATCAAGCACTTCAATTATTTTTTCAAAATGTACAACTCAGTGTTTTTATTTTACCACAGAATTCTGCCTCAGCCACCACTGTCTAAGCCCAGAACATTTTCAGCACCCTCAGAAAAAACTCCATGCCCATTAGTAGTCATTCTGCATCCACCCAGGCCCTGGCAACCACTAATCTACTTTCTGTCTTTATGGATTAAGCACTTCAATTTTTATAAAATATATCTCCATTTGAAAACCACGCATGTATTTTTTTCATTTACTACTATTTTTCGTGCATTTCTCCAAGATTTCTTTGGAAATGAGCACTGTCGTAAATTCACTGATCTATCAAGAGAGCTAGAAACCTAGTTTCAAACATATGGCTAAACAAATACATAAAAGTATTTGGAAATGAAATTTTGTAATCACAAACATTCTTACCAATGCTTTGGAAAGCACAAAAGCAGCTTTTATAGCTCTCTGGTGGTGATTTGATTTAAAATGAGAACATACCGGTAATCATTTTTTCCCTCACAATTTTTTTTTATAACTTTTGCACTTTCCTATAAAGAAAAACATTTTCATGAGACTATCGTTTAAACTGAAGAAATGCCTTTTTTTATATATCATTCTAGTCAAGCCAATTTATATTCTGATTTTTGTTAAGTGCCCTCAGTGTCAGAGTAATCTTTGTTATTTTCTTTGGAACTATTGACAAAACACTTTTTAATACACAATCTTTAAACATTTCATAGAATTACATTTTTATAAATTTTATACTGCCTCACTCTGAAGTGAAGATGTCAGACTATAAAGCTCGTTCCAGAAAACTCTGAGAATGGTTAGCTTTATAAGGAGTCTTGGTGCCAGTTACCACATTTCAGGATATGTAGAAATGATTTTCTTGTAATCTTCCCAGACATCCCAGTTTCAGAATCATGAATATGCATAACATACTTCAAGACTGATCAGTGGGGAATGGGGCTTCCTTGAAGCAAGACAATACAAGAAGGTGAGAAGAAATTGGATTAGACCATTGATTTCCAATCTCTAGCCCACCTGATCACAGGGCATATTGAAGCTACTCTAAGTAGTCTACAACATATACCATACCCCTTGCTGTCGTGTCAATTCTGACTCATAGCAACCCTATAGGACAGAGTAGAACTGCCCCATAGAGTTTCCAAGGAACAGCTGGTGGATTTGAACTGCCAACCTTTTGGTTAGCAGCCTTAGCTCTTAACCACTGTGCCACCGGGGCTCCAGGTAGTGTATATGCACATTAGACACTATCGTTATTCAGAATATATAAAATATCTTGCAAATATATGTATTACTAATTCTCAAATTTGTGTAGATGCTCTTAAAAGTAGGAAAATGTGAAAGTGTTGCTGAACTTATGGTAGCTTTTGCCATTATCATCTGTCCTGCGTTCATCACGTTCAAGTGGGTTGTGCATTAGACCCATCACCAGAGCACAACTAGAGTAGAAGTTGGTGTGGTTGAGAGCAGAAGTGTCCTGGGAGGTTCAGAAATCGCTAATTTAAGCAAATAGCCTCTACCAGACGTTCTCCATTTATCAGTGAGAGTTGTCATCTGTTCCTTGTATTGACAAACATATCTTGGTAATAGCTGTAGAAATATGTTCTCAGTCTGGTTACAGGTTGCTGGTTTTGTTGGCTGGAGGATCTGCTACCCATGGACAGGCTTACATGATGGATATTATCTGCATGATCCAAATTCTAAATAGCCTTGCTTCCATCTTTGTCTTAAACAACACCAACCTGTTGGGATGTCTGGGTGCTTCAGTTTGTACTAATACCCTTGTTTGTGTTAGGTTGAACTGTGTTTGAAGACTGCTGAAACCCTTGGGTACCAGGTTTCCCTGCAAGACTAACTCTGTATTGTCTATGGTGAATTGGTTTATTGCCATCCCTAGGTCTACTGTCCCAGCCCATAAAATGCCATACAGTGTCATAAAAGTACAAGAATGAACATCAAATGCAATGTTGTTTAAAGGATAATACTGGTCTTCATTTAGAAAATGAATGTCCCTTATTTTCTGGTTATCTCTAAACTGCATTAGTTGAACTAACATTTATCTTGAACATGTTGAGATGTGAGAGGTATTTTTTCAGAGGGCATATTAATAAATCAAATTGTTTTAAATTTTTAATGATCTTTATCAGTAGTCTTCAAAATAGGGCACACAAAAACTTTTTATGGGGGATGTGAGCATGGGAAGTTTTGAGGGAGTCAATTTCCCTTTTCTCAGCTTTCGTATGTACTCTCTTTTAAAACTGATCTGCCTGAGAATATGACTGTGATCAAGGAGTCATGCCAATTTTCCTTTCCCACCTCCTATTTCACTTTATAAAAGTGAGAGAAACAGCTCAACCATCCCAAAACTTACTGTGTATGTTGTGACAGGGTGTAAAATTCTTTTGGAGTGCTAACTATAGGAAAAAGTTAAAATACGTCTGCCAGTGAAGCCTCGTTTAAACACCAAAAACACGAACCCATTGTCATCGAGTTGATTCTCACTCATAGCAACCCTATATGACAGAGTGGAATTATCTCATATGATTTCCAAGGCTGTTAACCTTTATGGAAGCGGACTGCCATAACTTTCTCCTGCAGAGTGCCTGGTGGGTTCAAACCACTGACCTTTTATTTAGCAGGCGAGTGCTTTCACCACCTAAAAAAAAGACTCCTTTTATGTAACCAAGGCATCATAAATCCATGGTAGCATTTTATGTATTTCTCTGATTTATACATATTTCTGCACATGATGTTAGAAATGGAGTGTTTTGGCCCATGCTGGGGTGTTCTGAATTCAGATACATTGTAGAGTAGGGGTAGGAAGAGCGATGACTATCTTTGTTTAATAATCATTCCTTTTCCCACCCCTAATTATAGGCCAAGGAGTCCTGATGGTACAATAGTTAAGAGCTTGGCTGCTAACTGAAAGTTTGGCAGTTCAAATCCACCCAACAGCTCCACAGGAAAAAGCCATGGAGATCTCTTTTGTAAAGATTACAGCCCAGAAAGCCCTATGAAGCACTTATACTCTGTCACATGGGGTCACTACGAGTTGAAAATCAACTCCACAGCACCTAACAACAACAATTATAGGCAAACAAAAAATGTATTAAACCTGAAAGAGAGTGCAATGAGAGCAAAACAAGGAGAGCATCAGAAATGCATACTAAAGGTGACAGCCCCTTGTTTCATCCAACCAGTACATTCAGTTTTTTGAACTCTTCTTCCTCAATGATCTCGTGCTTCACCCCATCTCAGCCATTAACTTCCAGGGTCATATTCCCGTCCTTATCTTTTTCAATAACTGCAACACCTCCACAGTCTCCAACCACCACAGGCACACACCTACCAATACATATAGCCATACACTCTGCCTCTGCACCTGTTAACATAGATAATTATCTATGCTACAATCTAAGGCTAAATCCTGCACTGGGGCACTAGAAAACTACCACCCCATTTGTGCGAGTGTGTGTGCTTGTTTTATCAAAACTCCTCAAAAAAATTGTCTATACTTGATTTTCCTAAATCCCCTTCTCCTATTCTCTCTTTAATCCACCAGGAGTTATACAATCAGGCTTTCATCCCTATCACTCCATCAAAAATTCAACGTCAAGTTCATTAATTTCACAGTTACTAAATCCAATGATCAATTCTAGGTACTCATCTTACTTGATCTATCAGCAGGACTTAATAGTTGATCAATCTTTCCTCCTTCATATAAATTTTTTACTTGCTACACTCTTGGCTTTCTTCCTCTCTAACTGGCTCCAAAATTTGGAAGACAGCTACCTGGTCAACCGACTGGAAGAGATCCGTATTTATGCCTATTCCCAAGAAAGGTGATCCCACCGAATTTGGAAATTATCTAACAATATCATTAATATCATATGTAAGTAAAATTTTGCCAAAGATCATCCAAAAGCGGCTGCAGCCATATAGCGACAGGGAACTGCCAGGTTCAGAAATGGACGTGGAACCAGGGATATCATTGCTGATCTTGGCTGAAAACAGAGAATACCAGAAAAATGTTTACCTATGTTTTATTGACTATGCAAAGGCATTTGACTGTGTGGATCATAACAAATTATGGATAACATTGTGAACAATGAGAATTCCAGAACACTTAATTGTGGTCATGAGGAAACTTTACATAGATCAAGAGGCAGTCGTTAGAACGGAAAAATGAGATACTTCGTGGGTTAAAGTCAGGAAATGTATTCGTCAGTGTTGTATTCTTTCACCATACCTATTCAATCTCTATGCTGAACAAATAATACGAGAAGCTGGACTATATGAAGAAGAATGAGGCATCAGGATTGGAGGAAGACTCATTAACAACCTGTGTTATGCAGATGACACAACCTTGCTTGATGGAAGTGAAGAGGACTTGAAGCACTTATTGATGAAGATCAAGGACCACAGCCTTCAGTATGGATTGCACCTCAACATAAAGAAAACAAAAATCCTCAAAACTGGACCAATAAGCAACATCATGATAAACAGAGAAAATGTTGAAGTTGTCAAGGATTTTATTTCACTTGGATCCACAATCAACAGCCATGGAAGCAGCATTTAAGAAATCCAAAGACTTATTGCATTGGGCAAATCTGCTGCAAAAGACCTCTTCAAAGTATTGAAAAGCAAAGATGTCACCTTGAAGACTAAGGTGCACCTGACCCAAGCCATGGTGTTTGCAATCGCATCATATGCATGTGAAAGCTGGACAATGAATAAGGAAGGCAGAAGAAGAATTGATGCCTTTGAATTGTGGTATTGGCAAAGAATATTGAATATACTATGGACTGCCAAAACAATGAACAAGTCTGTCTTGGAAAAAGTACAACCAGAATGTTCCTTAGAAGTAAGGATGGCGAGACTACGTCTTACATACTTTGGACATGTTGTCAGGAGAGATCAGTCCCTGGAGATGGATGTCATGCTTGGTAAAGTACTGGGTCAGTGAAAAAGAGGAAGACCCCCCCAGGAGATGGACTGACACAATGGCTGCAACAATGGGCTCAAGCATAACAATGATTGTTGGCATGGTGTAGGACCCAGCAGTGTTTCTTTCGTTCTGTTGTACATAGGGTCGCTATGAATCAGAACTGACTTGACAGCACCTAACAACAACAACAACCAATTGCCCTTTCTCAGTCTTCTTTGTTTTTTCTTCCTCTTCACTCTAAACTCAAATTGTTGGCCTGCCATGTGGTTCAGTCCTTGGTCTTCTACTCTTTTCAATACCTATTCCCTTTTTGATCTGTCTCAATTTATTATTTTTTAACTAACATATTCTATATGTCAATGACTTTCAAAATTTCTTTTTTCAGCCCTGTCCAATCTCTTGTAATTGCCTACTCAATGCATAATAATCTCGCACTTAACTTGTCTAGAACTGAACACCTGATCATCACCCTAAACCTGCTGTACCGATCTCAGTCAATGGCAGCTCCAATCTCCCATTTACTTATATTGAAAGCCCTGGGTCATCTTTTATTCCTGTCTTTCTCTCATCTTGCACAACCGATGAGTCCAGAAATCTGTGATTTACCTTTTAAAAAATCCATAATCATACCAATTGTTACCACCCTGTTCCAAGATACAACCATCTCACCTGAATTATACTATAGCCTCCTTAGAGAATGCCCTACTTCTACCCTTGTTTCAACAGAGCAACCAGAAAGGTCTTTTCAAAATATCGTTTGGATCATGTTACTCTGCTGCTTAAAACCCTTTAATGCCCACGCCCATTTTACTCAGAGATAAAGCGAGACCTAACAATGACCTCCAGACTCCCTGATGATCTGGATTCCCATTACTTCCCTGACCTCTTTGACTATACCCTGCCCCCACCACCACGTTCCAGTGGCACCCTTCAACATGCCGTGCAAGCTTCTCCATTAAGGCCTTCACACTGACTATTCCCTTTGCCTGGAATGTTCTTCCCTTACTGGGGTAACTTCTGCCCTATTTTAAATTGTTGCTCAAATCTTGCTAATACTGCAAATCTCCCAGTCCTCTTCCCTAACTTTTGCATTCCTGACCTCTCTTTTCCTTATCCATTTTATTCTTTTCCTTCCACAGCACATATCACCTTCTTAATACGATTTAATTTATTTATTATGTATATTATTGTCTAGTGTCTCCTTACTAGAATCTCAGCTCTTTGAAGGCAGGGATCTATGCTGATTTTGTGTCCTGGTGTATCCCAAGAACATAGAATAACATCTGTCTGTAGACGGTGCTAAAAAATATTTATTGACTGAATTAAGTCTATTTAGAGGATATTAAAGCAACATTCGAAAACCATTGATATAAATGATTTCCAATTTCATAAACTACAGGTTCAAATAAGATGTGTCTAAATGAAAACCTTCTAGCCCCAAATTATGGTTTCAGTTTTTTAATTCAATCATGTTAAATTGTGAAGCGTATTTGAGTCATGTTTTTGAAATGTAGTTGTGAATGAAAACTAAAAGCCAGACTATTTTTAGACTTAGAGTAATGAGGAACTATTACCACCGTCATGACTGATTTAAAATAGGACATTCTCTGTATGTCTGCTTTTGGAAGAGAACGGAGAACTACAAAGGGAAGTTTTACGCTATGTGGTTATATTTTTTAAAAAGCCAAAATCAAGAATTGATTTATTATCTTAGTTTTTTGTAAATACCAATATTTATTTTAATATTTCCTTATTAACTCTAATTTTTTTGTCTGTAAGAGCCAATGCAGTGCCTGTCACCTTAGAAAAGGCCTCTTAGAAATTGTAAAAAGTTTAACTTATGCTCCTTCCAAATACCTCTCAAAAACTGTAGACTTGAAAGTTGAACTTCTAGTCCCTCCAAATAACTAGTTATCATTAGAAAATCAGTTGGCAAACATCTTAGGAACAACAGAATAATAAGCAGCATGGCTTGGTGAAAAAATATCCTATGAGACCAAGTTAACTTTTCTGCAGACCAGAATGACAGAACTGGCTAGAATAGGTATAATTTATCTTGACTTGAATAGAATCACTGTGAGAAATGGAAATCATGACCCCAGAAAAATACAATCTGGCATGAGTATCAGCTCTTTCTTTCAGCCAGTTTCTAGTCAGACTATAAGTGATCTTTCTGCACATGTCACTCTTTGTGGTTAAGGGAAGAATTTTGTTGGAGACAGCGAGTAGCCATGGTTTGGTGCCGCACAAAAGAAGCAGTGAGATACTCCCACAAAACCATGCTGCAGAGCTGGCCAGCATACATTAAGGCCAAATGGCACCAGCTCACAGGCAGCCATTTCCGATCTGCCTACAGAAGGTAAAGAAAACCACGCGTTAGAAACAAACTCAGTGCAGCAGCCATGGAGATCAGCACCTCCAATGGAGCATGTATGTGTGTTTCCCCAAAGATTACCTAGCTAATGCTATTGCTGAGTGGAAATACTTTCCTGGAGAAAAATTATTCTTACAGGTAATGTTGACCTGGAAGCCAAATATTTTATAGGGTTTATGTTGAATCTAGTTGTTATTTCATATCTTATTTGATGATCACATTACTGTAACAGAGAGCATGTATGTTGAACTCATGGGTACTTTAATACTAGAAGAATAAGGTATTTGTCACTGTGTAATGGGTTTTTGGCACAGTCAAAAAGAATGGAATTCAATTTAGTAGTAAGGTTAATGTTCATAAAGAGTCCTCAATAGAGAAGAAGAAAAAAGTACAGATAATTATATTCAAGAATGTGTGGATTAGCTAAGAAAAAAAAAGTAATCACAGAGAACACAGATAATGATGTATTAGAAATGCATAGCATTGTTTAAAGGTGAATATGATACCAGGATCTTATGGACATAGATGTAGCAGATGTGAGAAATTACTCTCAACCATGGTGCAAATATTAAAATGTCTTGTACACAATTTATGAGAGACATGAAAAACTTAGAATTCATATGCTTGAATTGAAATGATTAAGGGTTGCGAATAGGTGATACGAAGACAGGTTAAATAAATTGGAATCATTACCAGTAGAAGGGAAGACGGTGGGATGACCTCAGCCTTCTAATTAATGAAGGAATATTATGCAGATGGTGACCAGCTGTTCTCCATTTCCACTGAGGACTGAACCAAAAGAAATGGGTCTGAACTCCGGCTTGTGGGATTTAGGTCAAATGTGAAAAATAGTTTCCTGACAGCAAGGATTATAAAATACTGAACAAATTCCTAAAAGGCATTTATAGAATCTCCTTCCCTGGATATCTCTTAAAAACACAAAATGCTTTACCATCTACTGCAAATGAGTACACTGTAGAGTTACAGAGGGAAAATAGGTGAAAACCTAAATCCTACCTTTATGAGTCAATACAAGCTGACATGATATTTCCACAAAAATAAGATTCCGTGGGTTTTGTTTTTTTCTTTTTGAGAAGTGATGAGTTAGTGGTTGAGTATTTTACTCACACCCATATGTTTTTCTTGTAAAGGTAAAAATACTCTCTACTTCATTTTAAAATACACATGGCTCATATTCACCAGTCTCTAAAAGTAATTCAGCCTTGTAGGACTTCCAGATATAATTAAATATTACTGTTTTTGTCAGTCAGGAAGAGATGTTATAGGGCCAGATGGTTTTTACCTCAGTTTTTTCATCTCCCTGTAGCTCCAACACTGTTTCTAGTAGGCCTGGATTAGCCTATTTTCACATCTTGGAAATATTTCAATGGCCAATAAAACAGGCTTGAGATTGACTCACGGCGATAAGAACCATGGTGTTTTATCTTCAGTTTGTATGAACTGAAGCCTTTATTTTCCTTTGAACAAAATGAACATAAAACCTATCTTATGTCCCAGCATGTAAGAATTTAGCTCTGTGCATCTGTTCTTATTTAAGTAAATCAGACAAGGTAAGTACTTTTTTTTTTTTATTCATGCATGTGTATGCAGAAAAAATAAACATTTAATGCTCAATTCTAATTTTCTAGGAAAGCAATATACATTGGCTATAGTTATTACCATTTATACAAATTATTTTATATAAGTTATGACATTAAAGGACTTGTTTTGCTTATGCAAAAATGTCATGTTTAATATTGTCTGTTATAGCTTTCCATACCTACTTCCTTCCTAATATCCTTGACAAATTAATAATTTGCTGTTTTATAAAGCATATTCCAAGTTAAGTGATTTGCCCAGATCCACATGGCTAGTAATTGGAGAAGTCAGAACCAGAACTCAGAAACTCTGTAAGTATAGCTAGAACTCTTTCTCTAGGGAATACATTCTTAACCTACCAAACTTTACAAAAATTATTCTTTTCTTTTCCTCTTCCCTTGCTCTTTCCTCCCTTTGCAATCAGAAAGCGATAGCACCACTTCTGTCATAATCCTGCCAAAGATACTTGAATTTAATTGTAAGGAAACATTAAAAAAAGAAGACATTCTACAAAATAATAGGCCATAATATTCACCATCTGTCAGTTTCTTGTACTGTGGTGGTTTTCATGTTGCTGTGATGCTGGAAGCTCTGCCACCAGTATTTCAAACACCAACAGGGTCATCTATAGTGGATAGGTACCAGCGGAGCTTCCAGACTTAGACAGAAGAAAGGCCTGATGATATACTATGATCTTCTTCCAAAAATTAGCCAAGGAAAACCCTATGGATCATGACAGATGAAGATGAGTCCACTAGATTGGAAGGTACTATACAATAGCCACAGCCAAGGACTCAAACATACCAATGATCGTGAAGATGGCACAGGACTAGCAGAGCTTGGTTCTGTTATGCACAAGGTCTCCACAAGTCAGGCACAGCATCTAGCAATAACAACAACATTCAAACGTGTCATGGCCATGAAAGTCAAGGAAAGACCAGGGACTGTTCCAGATTAAAAGAGACTAAAGACACTTAGGAGTCCCTGGGTGGTACAAGTAGTTAACACACTCTAATTGCTAATTGAAAAGCTGGAGGTTCAAGTCCACCCAGAAGGACCTCAGAAGGAATGTCAGGTGATCTACTTCCCCCAAATCAGCCACCAATAACCCTATGGAGCACAGTTCTACTCTGACGTAATGACCAAATGAAACATGCAGTTCTGGGCTGCATTTTTTGCTGTAAGACATTACTAAGACAATAATGTTGTCTTTACTGAACTTGCAACTTTAAGTTTGAGGGTTTTTTTTTTTAAGTGCTAATCTTCTTCTTTATAATTAGTGATTTTGAGTCTTATTTAAGAAATTTTTCCCACTCTGATGTCATGAAGATAGTCTCATATTTTCTAAGAGCATACTCAGTTTTGTACATGGTGTGAGGTAGAGGGTAATTTTATTGTTTTTCAGTTTGGATATACAATTGACAGGGCTTATATATGCTGTGCAATGCTACATATGTCTTATGTCAAGTGTTCAGATACAAGAGGCTTTATTTTCAGGGTCTGTATTGTGTTCCATTGGTCTTTTTTCTAGTTCTGTGCCAATACCTCATCATCTTAATTAACATGGCCTTATAATATATGTTGATACATGGTTAAAAAAAATAATGCTAAGGAGCAACTACTGGAATTATTATAAGATGGTGTCTTGTAGGGAATAGAACAAAGGTATAGTTCTAGAGAATCCATCTAAATGCTGAATAACCTATACCTTACAACAAACATATTATTAAATTTTTTATTTTGAAATAATTCAAAATTTACTGAAAAGTTACAAATATAATATCAACTTTCTTACATACTTCATCCACATTTGCTTTTCATTCTCACTTTTTCACATATGAATACCCAATTGATACAGACACATACACACACACACGACATATTTGTATCAATTTATTCCTTTCCCATTCAGTAACTTTGGGTTTATTCTAGTTTTTTCCTTTCCCATTTGTGACTCTCTTCTCTAGTAGTGAGAAACCTAACTCCCAACATCTTAAATGCATTTACTTATTTTCTTAATCTTCATGTTTGTAATCAATTTCCCAATCACACAGTCTGTTTCCTTGTTCCCATCTCCATTGGTCCTGACCAGGGGGCTACTTTTTCAGGCCCAGTGTCACCAAATACAGTGTGTGTGTCAACTAAATCATTGCCCCAACTGTACCAATGATGCTGATAATATTGACCCAGTCCTGCTGGCCTCATTGGCCCCAAAATATGAACTACAAGTTGAAACCCAAATGTCAGCAAAGACTAGAGAGGAGTTGAAACAGATGTTGAGCAAGGGAATCCACAATATCTGCCACAGTCAACCCCTTTGACTATTCAATATCCGTATACAATCTTTATTCCAAACTTTAACTTCCAAACAACACTAATAGTAACAATAACATGCTTCTGGAATTTATGTGCTATATGTTTGTACTTCCAAGTCCCATAAGTGCCAGAAGAGACTCTCTCAATTTATGTATAGTGGAACAAATTAATTGTTCCTCAGCCTGGCTTCCTGACCCCTCCCAGAAGGTAAATGGACACAGTATAAAATCTCAGGAGAAAAAAAGGAAATTACAAACAATTAAGGATTAAAGGCAGAAGGTGTAGTAAAGATGCAATATTTCAATACAACAGTACTGTATTGCTAGTGAAAAAAAAAAGTTTAATACAAACTGGGGGTTCACAGTGGATTACCACAACTAAATTCAGTTGTTGCTCCCATATCCCTAGCTATTCCAGACATTGTGACTCTGAGTCCTGTACATAGACTGACAGTACTTGGTATACCCTCTTGGACATTACCAACACCTTCCTTGCATAACATTGGAAATTGAGGATTAAGGTCAGGTCACATGCATATGGCATTACACTAGCAACACTTCCCCAGGCGTATCTAAACTCCCCTGTGATATGCTACCATAGGGGTCAAAATTTAGCACAATACCTGTAATCTCTGGTGTACATTATTTTCAAGAAAGTTTGTACAGTGAATAGTTTTGTAAGATAGAGATAGTGTCCCCTCCAGAGCAAAAAGCAGGCATGATTACTGCTCATTATAAAAGACTTAGTTTCAGTAAACTCAGGATTCCTTTCCTATAACACAACCCACTACATGTGCTGGTGTCACCTGGCCCTCTTTGAGTCACCCTGTGGGAAATGGGGCTCAGAAAACTAACAGCAAAAATGCTCTGTATTCTGGCTATTGCTATTGGTGTGAGTAATAAACTGTCTTTCATCTCTGACTCAGAAGTCCTGTTTCTTCTACCAACATCCTTGAAACTGTGGCATGTTAACTTGTTAGCTTGCAAGTTGGGGCACACCCTATTTGACACATTGAGAACCACCTCTTCTCTGTTTTTCTATGTTTGAGCAAGCAAATAAAGATGAGGGACAATCTAAGAAAAATAAAAAGGCATAACATCTGTTGCCAGGATCATCCATTAAGAGGGAAAATGCCTGGGTTTTGACGGCATCCTGTCCTGGGCTGAGAATGAAAGATTAGATAAATTTGGCACTTGCTGCTATCCTTTCCTTCTTTGTTCTCAGCTCCCAAATAAATGAGCTCTTTACTTTTTTAAAAGTGAAGATTACTACTCAGTTTTATCAGTTTATGTGGGTAGATTAGGGAAGACTTGTCCTTATTCCCCTGGCTAATTTAGGGATCAATTTTAATAAATTAATGAGATCTACATAATTTCTGTACATATAGTCTTTTAAAAATAAGCTGTCACCTAATTGATAGTTGTGACACAGAATTCATTTTGTTCTCTGATTTTTTTTTCCATCCTTCTCAATCTCACAAAGATACTCAAAGATGAGTTTAGTCCAGCTATTCCCAGAAAATAAGATCTAGAATTTTTCAGCCTCAAACCTTATATCCTGATGCCTGTTTCTCAGTCTTGTTACCTAGATAAAATTTCTAATACCCTAAAATTATAATCCAAATTATTCCTTTTGCTAAAATATTCCAGTCATGTGTTACCTGACTTCCCCCGCCCCTTTATTTGATGTTTCATACAGCATACTCTAGTTTTTAAATCCCCTTGGAGACCAGTCCCAAAATCTGTCACTAATTTTATTAGTCATTCCTCTACACGATGTTTTAAACCAGTTGCGGTGGAGTCAATTCCAACTCATGGTGACCCTATGTGTGTCAGAGTAGAACTGTGCTCCTTAGGGTTTTTGATGACTGATCTTTTGGAAGTAGATCACAAGGCCTTTCTTCCAAGGGTGCCTTTGGGTGGAGTCAAACTGCCAACTTTTCAATTAGCAGCCAAGCGCATTGACCATTTACACGACCCAGGGACTCCATATGATGTTTTAGATTCTACTGAGATTCCCTTCTCCCTTCCTGTCTCCTAGACCTGTGGTCATTTATTCCCTATAGTTGTTGGTGATGCCAAGAGTTATTGGCTCCTCCCACTACATCTGGACTCTATTGAAGCACTACGTGGTAGGGTTAGAGGTCTAGATTTCCCAATGGTTGCCTGAAAGTATGAGGTGATTGCAACCTGGGAGCGTATTTAATGTCTCTTGGGATAAACCAGTGGGAGTCGGGTGATAAAGGGAATCTGAAAGATAATTTTTCTATCTATTCTTCTTCTAATGAATTGTTCTAAGGCATAGCTTTGCTGTATGGCTTGCCTAGAGTTATCTCATGGTTATATCTCTTCATGAAATAGTATTCAGTTTGGTAATGCATAGCTTTTATTTGCTTCTTATCTTTTCCTGCTCCATTTCCCTTCCCTCACTGTTGCTGATCTTAGATTGCACCACTCAATAAAGTATTATCATATAATCCTCTGCTCAGGCTCTGTTTTCCAGGAAACATAGAATAAGTGAGTTAAAAATGTAGAATTTCATATGTTAAGAAAGGCCTAAGATGAAACTAGTCTGTACATGGAAGTATAGAGACAAAAACCTCAAAATCATTGCCAGTACATACTACTTAGCCCTAAAGTACAATAAACAGGACTGTTCTATATATACCAGGGGTTGCAGGTTCAAATATTTACAGGAGCCAGACTGACTACAGAAATAAGCAAGAGAGGGCAAGACTGTGGCTTATGTGTACATACCCCATCTAAAGGATTGGCCACTGCTAAGCTTTAGGTTATTAGGTTACTAAGCTTTAGGTTATTCGTTCCATAAAGAAAAAAAAAAAAAAAAGGAGGTGCATATTAACACACTTCTATAAGAGAATCTGGAAATACACTTTTTGTGTGAATCTGTTTGAATTTTACATATCAGTAGTTAATTAAAAATATATATATATAATTACCTTTCCGTCCAAATGAAGGACCACCAGTTGGAATATCTGAATAATATATATTGATCAAGAGAATAATGGCTGAACTTGTCAAATGGGGGGTTTCTGTGAGGCTAGAACTTTAAGAAACGATCTCAGGGCTTGCTAAATGAAGGGTCATTACCATTAGAACTGTAAGGAGTTGATTCCCAAAGAGGCAAAGTCAAAAATAGGAAACTTAAAAATGAAACAAATTGCCAAGAAACAGGAGTAACTATTTAAATGGAAACACTAGAAAGGCTTTCAAAGGCCAGCAGAAAGGGAGTGAGTATAATAAAACAAGTAAGAAAAGGAAAGGTACTGAAACATTTAGGATTAAGTTTCTATGTGCTAAAATCATTTGGTTGTGGTTTCTGTTGTTTTAAGATCTAGGCTTTATAAAGCCTCAGTAGGTTGAAGGTGGAATCTTAATAAGGCTTAGGTAGCAGCCAAAACACTTGGTATTTAATTTTATGTTACTCAATTTTCATCATATTTAACATACTTGGAAATAGGACATTCTCATTTTCATTAATTTCCCACTTAGTTACTATTTCATTAATAAAAGTCCATCGACATCATCCGTACCTTGGCTCCTTGATGTCTACTATTATGGCCTTATAGCATGTTCTTTTGACAAGGGGGAACTTTAAACACACTTTATTCATCCAGAATTCAGATGGCACAAAACACAGAATAGAACATCCCAAGAACTATGTAGTCTAGGCATCTTTCAAATAGTATAACTCACACAGCCCACTCCTGCACCATCCTCGCAATCACTGCCATGACTGACCCCACTGGTGCAGCCACTGTGCCAATCCATCTCATTGAGGGTCTTCCTCTTTCTCACTGACCCACTACTTTACTAAGCATGATGTTCTTCTCCAGAGACCAATCCTTCCTGATAACATGTCCAAAATGTGTGAGACAAAGTCTTGCCATCCTCACTTCTAAGGAGCATTTTGGCTGTACTTCTTCCAAGACAGATTTGTTCATTCTTCTGGCAGTTCGTGGTATAGTCAGTATCACACTCTTTTTTGAGAAAAAGAAGCTTTGCATTAGGAACCCTACTGAACCTTGCCCCATCTCTTCTTTATGATGATTCTTATTTATATCCTTTTTTTAAAAGAAATAACAGTTTATTGCTTTCATTTCTGACTAATAGCAACCCCACGCACAACAGATCAAAACACTGCCCAGTCCTGTGCCACCCTCAAAATTGTTGCTATGTTTGAGCTCGTTGTTGCAGCCACTGTGTCAATCCATCTCGTTAAGGGTCTTCCTCTTTTTCGCTGACCCTCAACTTTACCATGCATGATATCCTTCTCCAGGTACTGATCCCTCCTGTTAACATGTTTGTTTTGTACATGAGATGAAGTCCTGCCACCCTTCCTTTTAAGGAGCATCCTGGCTGTACTTCTTCCAAGACAGATTTTTTCCTTCTTCTGGGATTCCATGGTATATTCAATATTCCTCACCAACACCATAATTCAAAGGCATCAATTCTTCTTCAGTCTTCCTTATTCATTTTTCAGCTTTTGCATGCATATGAGTAGGTTGAAAATATCATGGCTTGGGGCAGGCACACTTTAGTCTTCAAAGTGACATCTGTGCTTTTTAATACTTAAAGAGGTCTTTTGCAGCAGATTTGCCAAATGATATATGTTGTTTGATTTCTTTACTGCTGCTTCTGTGGATTTTGCGTGTGGATTCAAATAAAATTAAATCCTTGACAACTTGAATCTTTTCTCCATTTATCACGATGTTGCTTATTGGTTCATTTGTGAGGATTTGTTTTCTTTATGTTGAGGTATAATCCATACTGAAGGCTGTAGTCTTTGATCTTCATCAGTAAGTGTTTCAAGTCCTCTTCTCTTTCAGCAATCAAGGTTGTGTCATCTGCATGTCACAGGTTGTTAACCCTCATGCTCTGTTCTTCATATAGTCCAGCTTTTCCAATTATTAGCTCAGCATACATTTTGAATAAGTATGATGAAAATACACAAACCTGACTCACAGCTTTCCTGATTTTAAACCATGCAATATCCCCTTGTTTTGTTCCAACAACTGCTTCTTGGTCTATATACAGGTTCCTCACGAGCACGATTATGTGTTCTGGAATTCCCATTCTTTTCAATGTTATTCATAATTTGTTATGATCCGCTATGCCTTCACATAGTCCATAAACACAGGCAAGCATCTTTCTGGTATTCTCCATTTTCAGTCAAGATCTATCTGACATCAGCAATGATATTCTTTGTTCCATGTCCTCTTCTGAATCCAGCTTGAATTTCTGGCAGTTTCTGTCGATGTACTGCTGCAACCATTTTTGAATTATCTTCAGTATAATTTTACTTGAATGTGATATTATTGATATTGTTTGATGCTTTCTGCATTCTGCTGGATTACCTTTGCTTGGAATGGGGACAAATATAAACCTCTTCCAGTCAGTTGGCCAGGTAGTCGTCTTCCAAATTTCTCAGCATGGATGGGTGAGCACTTCCAGAATTGCATCCGTTCTTTGAAACATCTCAGTTGGTATTCTATCAATTCCTGGAGCCTTGTTTTTCACCAATGCCTTCAGTTTAGCCTGTTCTTCTTCCTTCAGTACCACTGGTTCTTGATCATAGGCCACCTCCTCAAATGGTTGAAGTCAATCAGTTCTTTTTGGTACAGTGACTGTGTGTTCCTTCCATCTTCTTTTGATGTTTCATGCATCATTCAATTTTTGGTCCATAGAATCCTTTGGTATTTCAACTCTGGGTTGAATTTTTTCTTCAGTTCTTTCAGCTTGAGAAATGTGAGCATATTCTTCCTTTTTGGTTTTCTAACTCCAGGTTTTTGCACATTTCATTATAATACTTTACTTAGTCTTCTCCAGCTGCCCTTTGAAATCTTCTGCTCTGCTCTTTAGCTTCATCATTTCTTCCATTTGCTTTGGCTACTCAATATTCAAGAGCAAGTTTTAGAGTCTATTTTGACAATCGTTTTGGTCTTTTCTTTCTTTCCTATCTTTTTAATGAACTGCATTCTTCATGTATGATGTCCTTGATGTCATTCCACAACTCGTCTGGTCTTTGGTCATTAGTGTTCAATGTGTCAGATCTATTCTTGAGATGGCCTCTAAATTCAGGTGGGATGTACTCAAGGTCATACTTTAACTTTCGTGGACTTGTTCTAATTTTCTTCTGCTCCAACTTGAACTTGCACATGAGCAATTGATGGTCTGTTTTGCAGTCACCCACTGGCCTTGTTCTGACTAATGATATTGAGCTTCTCCATCATCTGTTTCCACATATGTAGTCAATTTGATTCCTGTGTATTCCACCCAACAAGGTCCACATATACAGTCACTGTTTATGTTGTTGAAAAAAGGTATTTGCAATGAATAAGTCTCTGATCTTGCACAATTTTCTCATATGGTCTCCAGCAGCGTTTCTATCACCCAGGCCATATTTCCCAACTACTGATCCTACTTTTTTGTTTACAATTTTCACATTTCAATCATCAGTAATTATCAATACATCTTGATTGCATGTTTGATCAATTTCACACTGCAGAAGTTGGTAAAAATATTCAGTTTGTTCATCTTTGGCCTTAGTGGTTGGTGTGTAAATTTGAATAAAAGTCATATTAACTGGTCTTTCTTGTAGGCATATGGATATTACCCTGTTACTGACAACATTGTGATTCAGGATAGATCTCGAAATGTTCTTTTTGACGATGAATGCGATACCATTTCTCTTCGATTTGTCCTTCCCCGTATAGTAGGCCACATGATTGTCCAATTCATAATGGCCAATGCCAGGGCATTTCAGCTCACTAATGCATAGGATATTGATCTTTATGCATTTTACTTCATTTTTGAGGGCTTCCAATTTTCCTTGCTTCATACTTCATACATTTTACATTCCAATTACTAATGGATGTTTGCAGCTGTTTCTTCTCATTTAAAACATCAGTATTCCTAGCCAATAAATATAGAGTAATTAATTTATTTTAAAATGTTTTGAAAATCTACCATATGTCAACCACTGTTCTAGGTCCTGAAGATATAAAATTAACATCACTGTCCCAGCTTTTAAACAGCCTCCATATCAGAGGGGGAAACAATTGCAATATGATGTGATAAAATAACAGAGAAAAACACAAGGATGTATGAAAGGATATAGGAGGTCTAGATGCCTATGCCCTGAAAGGGGCTTTGGTCCAGGTATCGCTTAATACTCAAGCAAAATTTTGTAGATGTCAATCTCATTGTAAAGAAATATCATGAATGTTATCAAAATCAGCACCTTAGGCTAGGGAGTTTGCAGAGTGTGAGGCTGGAGAATTAGGCAGAGGTATGGTCATGAGGAGCTTGTTCCCTACTCAAGAGCCCAGACTTCATCCTTCAGGTCACAGAGAACCCATAATGAATTTAAACAGAGTATTAGAACAGCCACCTTTGCTTTTAGACAGGTTATTTGATTTTAGCAGGAGCATTGTGTTCAAGAGTGACACGATTAGACCCAGGGAAACCAAATAGAAGGCTATTACAATAGATGGAACAAGACTAATGGGAGCTGAATCAGGACACTAGTAAAACAGGATAGAATGGAAAATAGAGACTCAAGAAGTATTTGGGATATAAAAATCAGCAGATGATTAATTGATATTACTGAGGAAGAGAGAGGGAAGAAATTATGACGACTTCCAGGTTTCTGATTTGTATTAGTTTCGTACTAAAAAAACCCAAACCCATTGCCAGTTGATTCTGACTCACAGTGACTGTATAGGATAGAGTAGAACTACTCCATAGGGCTTCCAAGGAGTGAATCATGGATTTGAACTGCCGACCTTTTGGTTAGCAGCCAATCACTTAACCACTGCGCCACCAGGGCTCCAATTTCCTATTATGGAGTAATAAACTATTTCATCTGACTTTTCTTCGAACATATTGGTGCGAAGTGTTTTGTCTTCAATCTCACTAATTCTGACTTCCATTTCTTCAATTCTGCTCTTCTGACTTTCTATTGAGTTGTCTAATTCTGAAATTTTATTGTTAATCTTCTGAATTTCTGATTGCTGTCTCTCTATGGATTCTTGCAGCCTATTAATTTTTTCATTATGCTCTTGAATGACCTTCTTGATTTCCTCCACTGCTTTATCTGTGTGTTTCTTGGCTTGTTCTGCGTTTTGCCTGATCTCCTTCCCGATCTCTTGAAGAGTTCTGTAAGTTAATCTTTTGTATTCTACCTCTGGTAATTCCAGGAATACCTTGACACCTGGAAGAGTCTTTGATTATTTGTTTTTAGAGCTTGTTAAAGCAATCATGATCTGCTTCTTTATGTGATTTGATATTGCCTGTGGTCTCCAAGCCATCTATAAGTTATTGTATTAATTTATTTTATGTTTGCTTACTGTGTCCTAGCTACTTGCTTTGTTTTGTTTTGATATGCCCAAATAGGCTGCTTGAGAGAACTAGCTTGGTTATTTGTGGTTTTGAAGCTCTAACGCCCTGTCACAAGATGGCTAGAACTGTTACCAGGCATATAAGCCTAGGAGTCCATTCACTTTTCTTGTATGGATTCAGCTCAGGTGTCCAGGTAGTCAGTCACTGACTGTGTGGTGCAGGCTCTGTCCTACAGTCTTAGAGGGGCAGAGGTGATTGGTGTAGGAACAGGTAACTGGTTGCAGTAGGGGTCACACTCTGAAAAAGGCGGGGGGCTGATAACTGTTCCCTGAGTGTCTGTGAAGAAAGCACATCCCTGTTCCCTTGACTGCACAGGTGGGTGGATTCTGCAGCTGAACCATGGGCACCCAGTGCTTTTGGTTGTAAGGATTGGGAGGCACCACTTATCCTTGGACCCCTGTCACGGGTGGCTAGGTGGCATGGGTGGAGCCACCAGTCCTCAGGTCCCTGATGAGGTTAGGTGAGGACACTGTTTAGTAGGCGGAGTGGTGTCGGATGTCAAAAACCTGCCTCTTCACCACACACCTGAAACAGTTGAAGTCAGATCTCAGGCACATACACCATTGCAGTCTGCTAACAAGGGCTTAAGCTCCTGAAATGGGCCCACACTGGCCCATGTAGGAGTGAAAGGCATTCAAATTCCATGGACCATTTGTGCCTGGACACTTCAGCCCTAAGTCCCTAGCTTAGGGGAGGTGGCAAATTATCTTTTCCCACAATTGTTAATTTACCCCTTCTCCAAGACCAGGAGAATGGCTCAGATGTGCAGCAGAACCTCTCTCAGGCCCAGGGAAATTGACAACCACTGAAGCCTGCTTGGGGTCTGGAGGTATGGTAAATTAGATGCACGTACTTATCTTTTGCCGAGAGTGCTGTCCTTCTCTGCTTCCAGAAGCATGAGTAGGCTGTGCAGCTCCCTCTCCCTCTCTGAGGAACCTGCATCTCAAATCCCACCAGCCCCACCGCAGCTGCAACAGGGGATCGTGCCTGAGGGGCTCTGGTTCCCATTGAGTCGGGTCTGGCACCTCCTTGCAGCTTCTGAACTATCTCTTCCTCCCCCTTCTGCTCAGTCTGATTTCCTAACTTTGCCTTTGATGTTCAGGGCTCCTAACTTGTCATATATATAATCGCTTCACTTGTTTTCTCAGGTCTTTGTTGTAAGAGGGATCACTGAAGTGCCTAACTACTCTGCCATCTTGGCCCAACCTCTATAAATTACTTCAAATGTAGGGGCTTAAAACAATAAAAATTTATTATTTTGTAGTTTTGTAGGCCAGAAGTGCAACACAGGTCTCACTGGGATAAAATTAATGTCTGGGCAGGGCTGTGTTACTTTCTGGAGGCTGTAGAGGAGAATCTGTTTCTTCAAAGTCAGCAACGTTGCATCTCTCTGTGCCTTTTTTTCTGTAGTCGTATCTTCTGATCAGGAGACCCATGTGATTAGATTAGACTGGGCCCACCTGGATAATCCAAGATACTCTCCCCATCTCAAGGTCCTTACACTTAATCACATCTGCAACTCCCCTATACCATCTAAGGTAACATATTTACAGGTTCTGGAGATTAGTATGTGGAAATCTTTGGATGGCCACTATTCTGCCTACCACACGGTTTGAGTGAATGGATAGTGTTATCTTTAGTTGACATCAGGAATACAAAAGTGGGAGGATAGGTGAGGGCTGAGATGTGGGAATGGTGATTACAGTTTCTATACACTTGCACTTGAGGTCTCTGAAGGGAAATGTTCAGAAAGTCTTTGGTTATGTATGTCTAAACTGAGGCAAAAGGTCAGTGCGAGGCAGTCATTAATAGATAATTGGCATTTAGTAAATGTATTGTTTGCTAAATTACAATCTCTTTCCTTCTAATGGTCTCTAATAGTCTTTGTAGTTTAACCACTTCACTTCTTTTACTTTTTTTCCTTATCCGAGAATGAGTAAGTTATTTATATATATATATATATGTATATCAGTTATCTGTACTTTAATGCTACACGCTTGTATATTTCCTTAGGACTTGGCAGTCCAAAATGATTGGCCAGGAATATGCATAATACCTGGTTTAAGAAACTTTCAGTTAAGTCAGAAATTTTGCTTTGGTCAGAAAACTGCCTTAAGGACAGGCAGACATCACCAAATCTTAAATGCATATGCACGCACACACAATCTGCTCCAGCCCCATAAAATTCATGTACAATAATAGGTCCTTTTAATGTACCTATTTTTGGGGTTATATTAAGGGGGGAAAAAAGTGCTTCTCATTACAGATCCGAAACGCACCTTGAAAAAATTGTTTATTTATTTTAGTGTTTCAGCTATTTGTTCCTTCATAGGTAGTCTCCTTTTTCTGGACATTAAACAGCTTTCAGGTGGTAATTATTAAGGCATAAACAGGATAAGTAGTGGTGACCAAGACCCAGGTCCAAATCTTAGATTATCTTAGATTACACTCTTAAAATTTCTATTTTTAAATTTACCTTTTCCCTTTTTGACACAGAGCCACCTGCTGGCAGTAGGATGTTAGTTAACCTTGAAAATATTTTCAAATGCAATCGGTTTGAAGTGTGCAGGAAAAGAAAAACTGATGGGGCTGTACACAAAATAATTTAAAGATTTCCCCCTTAGTAAGACTATTAACTATACCGAAAATGTTAATGTTGAAATGTGCCATGTAGTTGAGGAAGGGTATTTTTTTTACCCTGAGAAAGATTAGATGATATTGAAATGTTGAAGAGAAAACTTCATGAAGAGGGAAGAAGTAGAAGATACAGTAGGAGATGGGGAATCAATTTTGTAAGGTTCTTGAAAGGCAGAAGTAGAGGATCTGAACACAGGTGGAAAACTGGTAAAGACAACAGGAGGGGACTCTTCTTGGATGAGTAATGCAAGAATGGGGAGAGGTAGGTGGGAGTTGGGGAGATAGGAAGCAGATAATTATTTTTATCTTAATTTAGCTGAAAGGGGAGATAAGATAAGAATCTAAGGGGGTTAAGGGTGTAGAGAAAACATGAAATAGTTAAGCAAATAAGAAAGCCAATTATCCAAGGAAATACAGTGGGATTTCAGAGCCAAGCTGAGAGCCCCAATTGAAGTTGGAGATTATAAATTTCTAGTGGTACTGATCTGCCCTGTCTTGTGATTTTTCTGTTTCCCAGATAAAGACATGGAAAAAATAGAGAGGTAGGATCACACTGGATGCATTTTTTGCCAGACAGGCAAGATAAAGGCCAAGAGGCAATACAGCGGTGAAACTCTTATTAAAATTGTGGACCTTGGCTGAGAACAAACAACATCAGACCACAGCCTGAATCTGGGATGCAAGAACGTTCTAGCCAGAGTCTAACCTAGGAAATGAAAGGACTATGCAAAACCAAAAGAATTACGACACAGAAAACAAGAGGTTAATCTGTAAACGACAACAATGTAAGAACAATAAAAGAGGGAATAAACAGAATAGGTATAGAACTTTCCAATGGAGAGGAAGGCAAGGCAATACCAAGTAATAAAAAAAAAAAAAAAATAGACTGGCTCAAACCTAGGAAGATAAGGATAAATTTCAAGGTAACCACAAAGAAAGTTAACAAACCTTTTCATCTAAATAAAGAAGAAAAACATAAAGTCTCAGTAAAAACAAAAGCTATAAAAACAAAAGAAATGACCAAAAAAAAAAATCCACAAACGAAAGGAATTCAGCATGGGAGAGTAAGGGAAACAAAGAAAAAGTCAGCACCACAAAAAACAAAAAGACAGTAATAAACTCACACTTATCAATAATTACACTGAATGTAAATGGCCTAAATGTACCCGTAAAGAGACAGAGAGTGACAGAAGGGATAAAAAAAAAAAAAAACAGGGTCCATCAATATGCTGTCTACAAGAGACACGTCTTAGAAACAAAGATGTAAATTTATTAAAAATCAAAGTATGGAAAAAAATATATGAAGCAACAGCTACCAAAAAGGAGCAGGAGTGGCAATACTAATCTCAGATAAAATAGATTTTAAGACAAAATCCCCCATAAAAGACAAAGAAGAGCACTATATAATGATTAAAGGGATGATCCATCATGAAGACATAGCCATAAAAAACATCTATGCACCCAGTGACAGGGCTCCAAAATACATAAAGCAAACTCTAACAACACTGAAAAGAGAAATTGACAGTTCCACAATAATAGTAGGAGACTTCAACACACCACTCTTGGTAAAGGACAGAACATTTAGAAAGAAACTCAACAAAGATACAGAAGAGCTAAAGGGCACAATCACCAACCTGACCTCACAGACATGTAGAACACTCCACGCAACAGCTGCAAAGTACAAATTCTTTTCCAGTGCACTTGGAACGTGGAACGTTCTCCAGAATAGACCACATCTTAGGCCACAGAGCAGCCCTCAATAAAATCCAAAACATTGAGATAATACAAAGTATCTTTTCTGACCACAGCACCACCAAGGTAGAAATTAACAACAGGAAGAGCAAGGAAAAAAGAGACAGTTACACAGAAACTGAGTAACACCCTGCTTTAAAACCACTGGGTAATAGAAGAAATCAGAGATGGAATCAAAAAATCCCTAGAATCAAACAAGAATGAAAACACATCATATCAAAACCTTTGGGACATAACAAAGACAACCCTCAGAGGTCAAATTATAGCAATAGATACACACATTGAAAGAGAAGAAAAGGACAAAATCAAAACATGAGCTACACAACTCAAGCAAATGCAAAGAGAACAGCAAAGAAAAAAAAAAAGCCCACAGCCACCAGAAGAAAGGAAATTATAAAGATCAGAGCAGAAATAAATACAGAATAGAAAAACAATAGAAAGAATCAACATAGCCAAAAGTTGATTCTTTGAAAGGATCAACAAAATTGACAAACCACTGGCCAAACTGACGAAAGAAAAACAGGAAAGGATGCAAATAACCCAAATACGAAACGAAATGGGGGACATTACAACAGACCCAAAAGAAATAAAAAGGATCATAACAGAGTGTCATGAAAAACTATACTCCAACACGTTTGAAAACCTAGACGAAATGGACAAATTTCTAGAAACACACTACCTACCCAAACTAACACAAAATGATGTTGAAAATCTGAACAGACCCATAACAAGAGATTGAAAAAGTAATTTAAAAAATATATACAAAATGTAATATAAAATACTTGTGAAGAGTGTGCTTCTTAGCTCAAGTAGACACATGAGACTAAATGGGCAGCTCTTTTCTGGAGAAGAGATAAGAAGGCAGAAAGAGACAAGAGCTGGTTGAATGGACACGAGAAATACAGGGTGGAAAGGAGGAATGTGCTCTCACACTATAGGGAGAGCAACTAGGGTCACATAACAATGTGTGTATAAATTTTTGTATGAGAAACTGACTTAATAATAAACTTTCAATTAAAGCACAATAAAAAACATAGACATATATTAAATAAAAAAAAATAAAAAAAAGGCAAAGGAAATGAACAGACAATTCACCAAAGAAGACATTCAAGCAGCTAACAGGCATGTGAGGAAATGCTCGAGACCACTAGCCATTAGAGAAATGCAAATTAAAACCACAGTGAGATACAATCTCACCCTGCATTACTGGCATGAATCAAAAAAACAGGAAAGAACAAATGTTGGAGAGGCTGCGGGGAGATCAGCAGAACACTTATGCATTGTTGGTGATAATGCAAAATGATACAACCATTTTGGAAAACAACATAGCACTTCCTTAGGAAGCTAGAAATAGAAATACCGTATGAGCCAGCAATCCCACCCCTAGGAATATATCCTAGAGAAATAAGAGTCATCACATGAATAGACATACGCACACCCATGTTCATTGCAGCATTGTTCACTATAGCTAAAAAGATGGAAACAACCTAGATGCCTATCAACAGATGAATGGATAAACAAACGATGGGACATACACGCAATGGAGTACTATGCAACGATGAAGAACAATGATGAATCTGTGAAGAATCTCCTAACATGGATGAATCTGGAGGGCATTATGCTGAGTGAAGTAAGTCAATTACAAAAGGACAAATATTGCATGAGACCATTACTGTAAAAACTCATGAAAAGATTTGCACACAAAAAGAAACAATCTTTGACGGTTATGAGGGAAGGGATGGAAAAACACTAAAAAGACAATAGGTAAAGTGGTAACTTTGGTGAAAGATAAGACAGTACATGATACTGGGGAAGCCAGCACGACTTGTACAAGACAAGGTCATGGAAGCTCCATAGACACAACCAAACTCCCTGAGGGACCAAGTTGCTGGGCTGAGGGCTGTAGGAACCATGGTCTCGGGGAATATCTAGCTCAACTGGCATAACATAGTTTATGAACAGAATGTTCTATGTTCTACTTTGGTGAGTAGCGTCTGAGGTCTTAAGAGCCTGTGGGTGGCCATCTAGGATGCTCCACTGGTCTCATCCCTTAAGGAGCAAGGGAGAATGAAGAAAACTAAAGATACAAGGGAAAGATTAGTCCAAAGGACTAATGGACCACTCCAGACTGAGTCTAGTACAACTAGATGGTGCCCAGCTACCACCACTGACAGCTCGGAGAGGGATCACGATAGAGGGTCCTAGACAGAGCTGGAGAAAAACGTTGAACAAAATTTTAACTCACAAAAAAGACTAGACTTACTGGCCTGACAGAGACTGGAGATACCCTGAGAGTATGGGCCCTGGACAACATTTTAGCTCAGTAATGAAGTCACTCCTGAGGTTCACACTTCAACCAAAGATTAGACAGGCCCATAAAACAAAAGGAGACTAATGGTGCACACCAGCCCAGGTGCAAGGACTAGAAGGCAGGAGGGAACAGGAAAGGTAGTGATAGGGAACCCAAGGTTGAGAAGGAAGAATGGTGACATGTCATGGAGTTGTTGACCAATGTTGTAAAACAATATGTGTACTAACTGTTTAATGAGAAACTAGTTTGCTCTGTAAACTTTCATCTAAAGTATAATAAAAAAATAATTTTTTTTTTGAAGAGGACTTTCCTTCTCTAATTAAAACAGGCATGCAATTTGAAAATGAGAAAAAAAAATTATGGACTTTGGAATATAAACTAAACACAAAAGGAAGTAAAACTATTGTTGTTGTTAGGTGCCATCAAGTTGATTCAGACTCACAGCGACCCTACACTCAACAGAACGAAACACTGCCCCGTCCTGCCATCCTCACAATTGTTGCTGTGCTTGAGCCCATTGTTGCAGCCATCTCGTTGAAGGTCTTCCTCTTTTTTGCTGACCCTCTACTTTACCAAGCATGATGTCCCTCTCCAGTGACTGATCACTCCTGATAACATGTCCAAAATATGTGAGACATAGTCTCGCCATCCTTGCATCTAACGAGCATTTTGATTTTACTTCTTCCAAGACAGATTTGTTCATTCCTTTAGCAGTCCATGGTATATTCAATACTCTTCGCCAACGTCACAATTCAAAGGTTTCAATTCTTCTTCTGTCTTCCTTACTCATTGTCCAGATTTCACATGCATATGAGGCAAATGAAAACACCATGGCTTCGATCAGGCACACCTTAGTACTCAAGGTGACTTGTTTGCTTTTCAAAACTTTAAAGAGATCTTTTGCAGTCAATTTGCCCAATGCAATGCATCTTTTGATTTGACTGCTGACTAGAAACTAGTTAGTTCATACTAACTAGAAACTAATTAATTTTTTTTCTTTTTTTTTTTTAACTAGAAACTAGTTAGTTCATACTAACATATAAAACCAAACTAAACCAACCTATTGCCAGGGAGTCAATTCCAACTCATAGCAACAGAGTAGAGCTGCCCCATAGTGTTTCCAAGGAGCAGCTAGTGGATTTGAACTGCTGGCCTTTTCATCAGGAGTCTGAACTCTTAACCACTTCGCCAACAGGGCCCCATTAAACATATAGCAAGGTATAAACTTAAGTTTCTTCATTTATAAAATGGATATAATTATTATCCCACAGATCTGCAATGATGAAATGGAATTTAACTTTATATATGTATATGTCTATAGTATATATCTACAGTGTATATAATGTTATAGCATTACAAATAATTGACACTGCTTGCAAAAATAAATATACAAAATGAAATATAAAATAAATTAAAAAAAAATCAGACCAAATAAAGTAAGATAGTAAGATAGACTCAAGGGTGAGGCTAACATACTAGAAACCATACCATACGTTCTTACACAAATGATGGAGTTCCACCACAAATTCCTTAATTTCCTAGAAGGAAATATGACGAATTAAAGATTCTATTCCATAAAATTTAAATACTTTGGTTGTTTAGGACAAGTACAGCTTTTCTTAGCATTGGAGATTAAAATATCTCTCATAGGGCTTCATAAAAAGGATTCTTATGTAATTAACATCTTCAACAAGATCCCAACAATCAATGCCATAACAGGAAAACTTTTATGTATGTGTCACCATTATATGACAATTTATGTGTATAAATACAGTTGCTGCCACCAGATAAGAGCAAAATCTTGTTTAAGAGACTCAAACTTTTAGATTGGCTTTTCTCAATTGTAAGCAACTAAGTTTTAGATTTTCTATAAAAATGCCTCTTTAGCTTTGAGAAATAAAGAAAAAAAATGAAGGAAAGAGAAAGAAAGGGAGTGAGGGAAAGACCCACAATACAGTAAATTAGACAATTCCTTATATTGGAAGAGGATTTTTTAAACGCATTTTTATTTAAAAGTAGGTAGTGTCCTTTACAAATCGATCTATAGTTTCAGCATAATTTCAATCAAACTCAAGCAGACTTTTTGCAGAAATTTACAAGCTGATTCTAAAATTTATATGAAAAAGTAAAGTACCTAGAATAGCCAAAATAATTTTGAAAAGGAAGAAAAAAGTTGGAGAACTCACACTGCCTTCCTTAAAGATTCATTATAAAGTTATAGTTATCAAGAAAGTATGGTATTAACGCAAGGATATATAGATCAGTGGAACAGAATAGAATCTGGAAATAGGCGCATACTTACATGGTCAATTGATTTTTGGCAAAAGTGCCAAGGTATTTCAATGAGGAAACAATAGTCTTTTCAACAAATGATAACAACTGAATATCAGCATGGAAAAAATAAACCTCACCCCTTACCTAATACCATATACAAAAATTAATTTACAATGGATCAAAAACTAAAACTACCATCTTTTAAATAAAACATAGGTGAAAACCTTTGTGACCTTGGGTTAGACAAAGATTTCTTCGATAGGACATAAACCACACACACACGCAAAGGATTGTACTTCATAACATTTAAATAATTTCATCATTGAAAGACTCTGGTAAGAAAATAAAATGGCAAACCACAGACTGGGAGAAAATATTTAGAAAATATATTAACAAAAGACTTGTGTCCAGAGTATATAAAAAAAACTTTTACAACTCAGTAATAAGACTAACAACTCTTTTTTTTTTTTTTTTAATGGGCCCAAAAACAATTTCTCCAAAGAATGTTGTTGTTGTTGTCAGGTACTGTTGAGTCAGCTCAGATTCATAGCAACCCCATGTATTAAAGAATGAAACATTGCCTGGTCCTGAGCCATCCTCACAATCTTTGCTATGTTTGAGCTCATTACCAAAGAAGATACAAATGGCCAATTAGTTACAAGTAAAGATGATCAAGCTCACTTATTATTGGAGAAATACATATTTAAGCATAACGAAACACTACTAAGTACCCACTAAATCAACTACCAAGTGTTGGCAATGAAGTCAAACAATGAGAAGTCTGGTTTTCTGGTGAGGATGTAAAATGGTATAGTAAATTTGGAAAACAGTTTGGCAATTTTGCAAAAAGTTAAACATACATTTCTTTAAAAAGTTAGCAATTTCCTTTATCCAAGAGAAATGAAAACATGTCTACAAAGACTTCTACATAAATGATCATAGCAGTATTAGTCATAATAGACAAAAAAAAAAAAAAGGGAAATAAGCTAAATGTCCATCAACTGGTAAATGAATGAACAAATTGTGGTGTATCTATACAATGGAATACTATTCAGCAATTAAAAGGAGCAAACCAGTAGTTTCCAACTTACAGCCTGTTGGAGCTACAATGAACTGCATTTAAAAGCGTCTTTTTTTTTTGGTACATCTTATTGTTAGTAATATATACTACCTAAAATGTTGCAGGATGTAATTTGCTGATGTTATCATTCTCAGATGTTCACTTGCAGATGTCCAATTTTATGATTTACTGTTCAAAACACTGCCATATAGATTTAGCTTTTTAAACTAAATCAGGGGCTTCAGTTGCTTGAAAACATGGACCCAGATGCTGATCTCTTTGCTAAAGTCAATAGGCAGATTCAGAAAGCAGTGAGATGTTACTGTGACATCTATGAAGAATAAAAGAAAAGGACCATACAGACAACTCTCACTAATTTTCTGACTAGAAACACCATCCTCATTCCCAGGGATGATTCAGATGATCCAGAACCTTCCATAAGCAGACTTACTACCTTAACTGACACAATCCCCATGTCGTCCAACTCCTCTTCATCGTGAGAGTAAACTTTTATGTTGTGTGTATTTTTTATGTATGTGTGTATGTATAAAAATATATCTGTAAGTGTATGTTTCTAACCTCCAAAGACAAATAAAGATGGGATTTATAAAGATATTGATAGTAAAAGGCAATAATTATGAAAACTAAAAAAAAAATAAGGTTGGTATTTGACTCATATCAGAATCAACTTACAATAGAATAGTCAGAATTGAACCCTGTCTTAAGTCGAGGACTATCTGCACTGATACAACAACATGAGTGAATCTGAAAAACACTATGCTAAGTGAAAGAACCCACACCAAAAAAAGTATACACTATATGATCCCAGTTATATGAAATTCTAGAAAAGCCAAAACTTTAGTGACAGAAAGTAGATTAGTGGTTGCCTTGGTCTGAGGATAGGAGTACAGAACTTATATGAGCCCTGGTGGTGCAGTGACGAAGTGCTCAGCTGCTAACAAAAGGTTGGTGGTTCAAACCCTCTAGCCAATTCTCAGGAGTAGTTACATGACTACATATTTGCCAAAACTCATCAAGCTATGGTGGTGGAGTGGGTAAGCGCTTGGCTGCTATTTAAAAAAGGTAGCAGTTTGAATCTACCAGCTGCTCCTTGGAAACCCTATGGGGCAGTTCTACTCTGTCATATATTGTTGCTATGAGTCAGAATTGACTCAACAAACAAAGGACTTGGGTTTTTTTTGTTTTTTAAATCAGTAAGTCTATAAAAAATTGGAAGTATATTGTAGTAAGGTACTTTTTGGTTTATAACAAGATACTATCACCCTTAATTTGAGGCTTTCATTTTATTTTGACTTCTATTTTATAAAAGGCACCTGAGTGTCTATTTGAAACTTTGATTTATCCATGTGTTTTCTTTTGTTTGTGGGTTCTATTTAAGTTTGACATAAAATTAATTCCTTTAGACATCAAAATTTTCCTCTCTAAAGTCTAAATTTTACAGACTTAGTGATTCCTGGAGCACATTTGTTATTACTATTGATACCACTACTGAAGCAGGCAGTCATGAAAGGGTTATTAAGGGTCATTGACCATCCCATAATAGTTGTTTTTCAGGAAAGTCTACTCTTGCTACGTGTTTGTTACAACTTTTACAGCACTTCATGATTGTTGGAATCCCTGGGTTTCTTCTTCTCTCCTGGCCAGAGGTGCACTGACTCTGAATCTACCTGCTATGGGACTTTCCTGGGGTGGAGTAGCCAGTCGTAGCCATTTTTTTAGGGCTGTGTGCAGTATTTTTAGAGCTGTGTGCAAAAACTCGTTCACTGAAATTATGCGGACTGCGCATGCATCCCTTCACTGTTCATGCATATGTATATTGCTCCCTATAAAAGGAGCAAATCTGCCCTGGTTTGGGGAGCTGGCAGCCTTAGGTCATGAGACCCTGCCTGCCTCCCAGTTTGCAAACTGTGCATAAACCTTTCTGTTCTTCCAACCCTGTTTCTGGCTGACTTCAATTCGATAGTCTGCTTCACGAGATCGTATTAGTTGATGGGTGCACTACGAGACCCTAAGTCCCTCTTTCACATGATAAAAATCCTTCATGTTTCCAAAAAGAAAACTGAAATGGAAGTGAAATGAATCACAATAATACAAGGTAAAACTCTAGTATGTTGACTGCTAAAAATTCTAAGGTTTAGCTCAAATGCTACATCTACCATAAAGCTTTCTCTGATCACTCCAGCCAAAAATGATCTCTTTGGACTTCTGTATTTTTCGTTTTTTTTTTTTATATCACTGTTAGGTTATTTTAATGTCATTATATGTGATATGTCTTGTTCTCTCCATTGATGGGAAAGAAAGAGATTAACATTTAGTGAGTGCTTACAAGGTCAGAGAGTGTGCTAGATGCATTGTGAACATTCTCTCATTTAGTCGGCGGTGCATGCCTGCCGGGATCCATGTGAGTATTGCCCATTTCTGATTTTCTGTCACTAGGCTCTTCCACTGGTTCGGCAACTCTGTTACTGATTTGTTGTTGTTGACTCTTTACACGAGTAGAAATTATACTACTCCCCTGAAGAGTGGGCTTGCTTATCATACTGGACCTTATTTTCCAGTACTTTTTTCTAAATCGGTTTTCTTTAATGCTAAGCCCAGGCAGCTGCCCATCTGTTCTTTCTGGTGTAGGTAACAGACCAACTTCTGAGGTAAGAAAACAGAGAGATTGTGTGATACATTCTTGTGTGTGTGTACATGTGCATGCATGTGGGTATGTAGTGTGTACATGTGTGTCCACATCTTAACATAGTATCTAGCACATTGGGAGGAGGCACTTATAATAGTAAGTAAATAGACTTTATTATTTTTTAAGAAATGGCAGAGCCCTGGTGGTGAAAGGGTTAAAAGCTCAGGCTGCTAACAAAAGGTCACAGGTCTAACCCACCAGCCACTCCTTGGAAACCCTACGGTGCAGTTCTACTCTGTCCTATAGGGTCACTATGAGTCAAAATTGACTGAAGGGCACACAACAACAACAACAAAGGCTTTTTGGAATCTGCCAGGAGGCAGTCCCCCGGACAAGCCAGGCGGCCATGATTTTCTCTGTTCCGCTCCCTGCTGGGGTGACCTCAGAACAATCCCCACCTTACCCTACCCCACACACAGAGGCCTAATGTTAGCAGGAGTAAAAAGATTCAATTCATGGCTAAGCCCCACCCCTCAAGTTAGGGTGGCATGATGCAGAAGGATGTTTATTATCAGGGTTAAAAAGATACAATTACTGTACTCATGTAGGCTGGGGGTATAAAATAGCTGGGAGAAGAAGTTTTCTTTGTCCCCTCAGCTATGGTGTCAGTAGAATACACAGAACATTAAGCTTACAGCCCGCATAAGTAGACCTACTTGGCCAGGGGGAGACCGGCAGAAGGTAGGTTCCCACCGTGTCCCTCAGCCAGGATGCCAGTTGGAGGACAGGTATGGAAGAATCTATATCTACCAGGAGAGTTTCCAGAAGCCAAGGGGAGATTGATATCTCATACAACTCTCCCATTTAAGTCTCATACCCATGACAAAGTGAGGTGTGCATGAGAAGTTACCATCTCTGCCCAGAAATCTTTTGAGCCAAGGGGACTGCTCATTTGTTAGATACTGCCCACTTTTTTTTTTTTTTAATTTTTATTGTGCCTTAAGTAAAAGTTTACAAATCAAGTCACTCTGTCACACAAAAACTTACATACACCTTGCTGCATACTCCCAATTGCTTTCCCCCTAATGAGACAGCTGGCTCCCTCCCTCCACTCTCTCTTTTTGTGTCCATTTCACCGGCTTCTAACACCCTCTACCCTCTCATCTCCCCTCCAGGGAGGAGATGCCAACATAGTCTCAAGTGTCCACCTGATCCAAGGAGCTCACTCCTCACCAGCATCCCTCTCCAACCCACTGTCCAGTCCAGTGCTTGACTGAAGAGCTGGCTTTGGGAACGGTTCCTGTCCTGGGCCAAGAGAAGGTCTGGGGGCCATGACCACCGGGGTCCTTCTAGTCTCAGTCAGACCATTAACTCAGGTCTTTTTATGAGAATTTGGGGTCCGCATCCCACTGCTCTCCAGCTACTTCAGGGGTTCTCTGTTGTGTTCCCTGTCAGGGCAGTCATTGGTTAGAGCAGGGCACCATCTAGCTATTCTGGTCTCAGGCTGATGTAGTCTCTGGTTTATGTGGCCCTTTCTGTCTCTTGGGCTAGTAATTACCTTGTGTTCTTGGTGTTTTTCCTTCTCCTTTGATCTAGGTGGGTTAAGACCAACTGATGCATCTTAGATGGCCGCTTGCTAGCGTTTAAGACCCCAGGTGCTTCTCTCCAAGGTGGGATGCAGAATGTTTTCTTAACAGATTTTATTATGACAGTTGACTTAGACGTCCCCTGAAACCATGGTCCCCAAACCCCTGGCCCTACTATGCTGGCCTTCGAAGCATTCACGAAACTTCTTTGCTTTTTGTTTAGTCCAGTTGTGCTGACCTCCCCTGTATTGTGTGTTTTTCCCTTCACCTAAAGTAGTTCTTATCTACTATCTAATTAGCGAACACCCCCTCCCACCCTACCTCCCTCCCCCCTCTCATAACCACCAAAGGATATTTTCTTCTCTGTTTAAACTATTTCTCGAGTTCTAATAATAGTGGTCTTATACAATATTTGTCCTTTGGCAACCGACTAATTTCACTCAGCATAATGCCTTCCAGATTTCTCCATGTTATGAAATGTTTCACAGATTCATCACTGTTCTTTATTGTTGCATAGTATTCCACTGTGTGAATATACCATAATTTATCCATTCATCCGTTGATGGGCACCTTGGTTGCTTCCATCTTTTTGCTATTGTAAACAGTGCTGCAATGAACATGCGTGTGCCTATATCTGTTCGGGGAAAGGCTCTTATTTCTCTAGGATATATTCCAGGGAGTGGGATTGCTGCATCATATGGTAGTTCTATTTCTAGTTTTTTAAGGAAGTGCCAAATCTATTTCCAAAGTGGTTGTACCATTTGACATTCCCACCACCAGTGTACAAGTGTTCCAATCTCATCACAGCCTCTCCAACATTTACTGTTTTGTGTTTTTTGGATTAATGCCAGCCTTGTTGGACTGAGATGAAATCTCATTGTAGTTTTGATTTGCATTTCTCTCATGGAAACCCTGGTGACGTACTGGTTAAGTGCTACAGCTGCTGATCAAAGGGTCGGCAGTTCAAATCTACCAGGTGCTCCTTGGAAACTCTATGGGGCAGTTCTACTCTGTCCTATAGGGTTGCTACGAGTCGGAATTGACTCGACGGCACTGGGGCTTGGGAATGGCTAATCATCGTGAGCATTTCGTCATGTATTTGTTAGCTACCTGCATGTCTTCTTTAGTGAAGTGTCTGTTCATATCTTTTGCCCATTTTTTAATTGGGCTATTGGTCTTTTTGCAGTTGAGTTTTTGCAGTATCATGTAGATTTTAGAGATCAGGCACTGATCAAAAATGTCTAGGTAAAAACTTTTTCCCAGTCTGTAGGTAGTCTTTTTACTCTTTTGATGAAGTCTTTGGATGAGCATAGGTGTTTGATCTTTAGGAGCTCCCAGTTATCTAGTTTTTCTTCTGCATTGTTAGTAATGTTTTATATACTGTTTATGCCATGTATTAGTGCTCCTAACATTGTCCCTATTTTTTCTTCCATGATCTTTATCGTTTTAGATTTTATATTTAGGTCTCTGATCCATTTTGAGCTTGTTTTAGTGCATGGTGTGAGGTATCGGTCTTATTTCATTTTTTTGCAGATGGATATCCAGTTATGCCAGCACCATTTGTTAAAAAGACTGCCTTTCCCCATTTAACTGTTTTGGGGTCTTTGTCAAATATCAACTGCTCATATGTGGATGGATTTATGTCCGGATTCTCAATTCTGTTGGCTTGGTCTATGTATCTGTTGTTGTACCAGTACCAGGCTGTTTTGAGTACTGTGGCAGTATAATAGGTTCTAAAATCAGGTAGAGTAAGGCCTCCCACTTTGTTCTTCTTTTTCAGTAATGCTTTACTTATCCAGGGCCTCTTTCCCTTCCATATGAAGTTGGTGATTTGTTTCTCCATCTCATTAAAGAATGTCGTTGGAATTTGGATTGGAATTGCATTAAATGTATAGATCACTTTTGGTAGAATACACATTTTTATAATGTTAAGTCTTCCTATTCATGCGCAAGGTATGTTTTTCCACTTATGTGAGTCTCTTTTGGTTTCTTGCAGAAGTGTATTGTAGTTTTCTTTGTATAGGTCTTTTACACCTCTGCTAAGATTAATTCCTAAGTATTTTATCTTCTTGGGGGTATTGTAAATGGTATTGATTTGGTAATATCCTCTTCGATGTTCTTTTTGTTGGTGTAGAGGAATCCAACTGATTTTTCTGTTTATCTTGTATCCTGATACTCTGCTGAACTCTTTTATTAGTTTCAGTAGTTTTCTTGAGGATTCCTTACGGTTTTCTGTGTATAAGTTCATGTCATCTGCAAATAGAGGTACTTTAACTTCTTCCTTACCAACCTATATGCCCTTTATTTCTTTATTTAGCCTAATTGCTCTGGCTAGGACCTCCAACACAATGTTGAATAAGAGTGGTGATAAAGGGCATCCTTGTCTGGTTCCCGATCTCAAGGGAAATGCTTTCAGGTTCTCTCCATTTAGGATGATGTTGGCTTTGTATAAATGCCCTTTATTATGTTGAGAGATTTTCCTTCTATTCCTGTTTTGCTGAGAGTTTTTATCATGAATGGGTGTTGAACTTTGTCAAATGCCTTTTCTGCATCAATTGATATAATCATGTGATTCTTGCCTTTTGTTTTATTTATGTGGTGGATTACATTAATTGTTTTTCTAATGTTGAACCATCCTTGCTTATCTGGTATGAATCCCATTTGGTCTTGATCAATTATTTTTTTAATATGTTGTTGAATTCCATTGGCTAGAATTTTGTTGAGGATTTTTGCATCTAATGTCATGAGGGATAGAGGTCTGAAATTTTCTTTTTTTGTGGTGTCTTTACCTGGGTTTGGTATCAGGGATATGGTGGCTTCATAGAATGAGTTTGGGAGTATTCCATCCTTCTCTATGCTCTGAAATACCTTTAGTAGTAGTGGTGTTAACTCTTCTCTGAAAGTTTGGTAGAACTCTGCAGTGAAGCCATATGGGCCAGGGATTTTTTTTGTTGGGAGTTTTTCGATTACCTTTTCAATCTCTTCTTTTGTTATGGGTCTATTTAGTTGTTCTTTTTTTTTTTTTTTTACCTCTGTGTTAGTTTAGGTAGGTAGTGTGTTTCTAGGAAATCATCCATTTCTTCTAGGTTTTCAAATTTGTTAGAGAACAATTTTTCATAGTAATCTGATGTGATTCTTTTAATTTCAGTGGGGTCTATTGTAATATTGCCCGTCTCATTTCTTTTTTGGGTTATTTGCTTCCTCTCCTGTTTTTCTTTTGTGAATTTGGCCAATAGTTTATCAATTTTGTTGATTTTTTCAAAGAACCAGTTTTTGGTCTTGTTAATTCCTTCAGTTGTTTTTCTGTTTTCTATTTCATTTAATTCTACTCTAATTTTTAGTATTTGTTTTCTTCTGGTGCTTGTGGGTTTCTTCTGTTGCTCTCTTTCTATTTGTTCAAGATGTAGGCATAATTCTTTGATTTTGCCCTTTTCTTCTTTTTGGACGTGTGCATTCACTGATATAAACTGACCTTTGAACACTGCTTTCGCTGAGTCCCAAAGGTTCTGATAGGAAGTGTTTTCATTCTCATTGGATTCTATGAATTTCTTTATTCCATCCTTAAGGTCTTCTATCACCCAGTCTTTTTTGAGCAGGGCATTGTTCAGTTTCCAAGTGTTTGATTTCTTTCCCCTGCTTTTCCTGTTATTGATTTCCACTTTTATGGCCTTATGGTCAGAGAAGATGCTTCATAATAGTTCAGTGTTTTGGATTCTGCTAAGGCTTGCTTTATGTCCTAATATGTGGTCTATTCTAGAGAATGTTCTATCTGCGCTAGAAAAGAAAGTTTACTTGATTGCTATTGGGTGGAGTGTTCTGTATATGTCTGTGAGGTCAAGTTGGTTGATTATGGCATTTAGATCTTCCATGTCTTTATTGAGCTTCTTTCTGGATGTCCTGCCCCTCACTGAAAGTGATGTGTTGAAGTCTCCTACTATTATTGAGTAGCTGTCTATCTCACTTTTCAATGCTGATAGAGTTTGTTTTATGTATCTTGCAGCCCTGTCATTGGGTGCATAAATATTTAATATGGTTATATCTTCTTGGTATATTGTCCCTTTAATCATTATATACTGTCCTTCCTTATCCTTTATGATGGATTTAACCTCAAAGTCTATTTTGGTAGAAATTAATATTGCCACTCCTGCTCTTTTTTGATTGTTGTTTGCTTGATATATTTTTTTCCACCCTTGAGTTTTAGTTTGTGTCTCTAAGGTGTGTCTCTTGTAGGCAGCATCTAGACGGGTCATGTTTTTTAATCCATTCTGCCACTCTCTGTCTTTTTATTGGTGCGTTTATTCCATATACATTCAGTGTAACTATGGATAGGTATGAATTTAGTGCTATCACTTTGATGTCTCTATTTGTGTGTTGCTGACAGTACATTTTTCCCACTTAATTTTATGTGCTGAGATTATCTTAATATATTGTCCATTGCTCATATTCATTGTTGTTGATTTTGTTTCTGCCGAGTCTCTATTTTTTTCTTGTATTTTATTTTGTTGAGTAGGATAGTTTGTCTCCTTTGTGGTTAACTTATTATTTACCCCTATTTTTCTAAACTTAAACATAACTTTTATTTTTTTGTACCACCGTATTTTCCTCTCCATATGAAGATCTATGGTTACATCTCTTAGTCTCTCTTTATTGTTTCAATGTTGTCTTCTTTTGTATAATAACATCACTGTTACCCTGTTTTGAGCTTTTCTTAAAATCTTGCTTAGTTTTTTTGATTTCCCTGTCTGGGTTGACTTCTGATTGCTTTGCCCAGAGTTCTAGTCTTGGGTTGATACCTGATATTATTGATTTTCTAACCAAAGTACTCTCTTTAATATTTCTTGTAGTTTTAGTTTGGTTTTTACGAATTCCATAAACTTCTGTTTATCTGGAAATGTCCTAATTTCACGTTCATATTTAAGAGACAGTTTTGATGGATATATGATTCTTGGCTGGCAATTTTTGTCCTTCAATTTTTTAAATAAATCATCCCATTGCCTTCTTGCCTGCATGGTTTCCGCCCAGTAGTCTGAGCTTATTCTTATTGGCTCTCCTTTGTAGGTGACTTTTCCTTTATCCCTAGCTGCTCTTAAAATTCTCTCTTTATCTTTGGTTTTGGCAAGTTTGATTATAATATGTCTTGGTGACTTTCTTTTTTCATCTTCCTTACATGGAGTTCGATGAGCATCTTGGATAGATATCTTCTTACCTTTCACGATATCAGGGAAATTTTCGGCCAACAAATCTTCAACAATTCTCTGTATTTTCTGTTATCCCTCCGCGTTCTGGTACTCCAATCACTCGTAGGTTATTTCTCTTGATAGAGTCCCACATGATTCTTAAGGTTTCTTCATTTTTTTTAATTCTTTTATCTGATTTTTCTCCAAATATATTAGTGCCGAGTGATTTATCTTCAAGTTCATAAGTTCTGGCTTCTGCTTGCTCAATTCTGCTCCTCTGACTTTCTATTGAGTTGTCTAATTCTGTCATTTTATTGTTAATCCTCTCAATTTCTGATTGCTGTCTGTCTATGGATTTTTCTATCTTATTAAATTTTTTATTATGTTCCTGAACAATCTTTCTAATTTCTTCAATTAGTACCTTGGCTTGTTCTGCATATTGCCTCATTTCCTTCCTGATGTCTTGAAGGGTTCTGTAAATTAATCTTTTGTATTCTGGCTCTGATAATTCCAGGAATGCACTTTCATCTAGAAGAGCCCTGGATTCTTTGTTTTGAGTGCTTGTTGAGGTGATCATGGTCTGTTTCTTTATGTGACTTGATATAAGTTATTGTATTAGTTTATGCCTGCTTACCTTGTCGTAGCTTCTTGCTTTGTTTTGTTTTGATATACCCAAGTGGGTTGCTCGAGTGAGCTAGGCTATTTTTGCCTTTGGAGCTCTCACATCCTGTCCCCAAATGGCTAGAGCTGTTATCAGGTATATCAGTCTAGAAGTCAATTCACTTTTCTTGTATGAATTCAGCTTGGGTGTCCAGGTAGCTGATCATCAAGTGTGTGGTCCAGGCTCTGTCCTACAGTCTTAGAGGAGCAAGGAAGATTGGTGTATGTACCGGTATCTGACTGCAGCAGCGGGTGACACTCTGAATAAGGCAAGATGTTGTGAACCACCCCGTGAGTGTCTCTGAGGAAAGTGCATCCCTGTTCCCTAGAGCGTGTAGGTGGGTGAGTTCTGCAGACAGACCATGGGCACCCAATGTTTTTGGTTGTAAGGACTGGGAGGTATCAGTTATCCTTGGACCCCTGTCATGGGTGGCTGGGTGACCAGAGTGGCACTACCAGTCCTTAGGCCCCTGATGTGGGTGGGTGAGGACCTTGTTTAATAGGCAAAGCAATGTCAAACATCAAACACCCACCTCTCCACCGCACAGCTGAAATGGGTTATTCTGAAATAGGCCCATACAAATCCATGCAGAAGGGAAAGGTGCTGAAAGCCCATGGACCATTTATGCCTCAACTGGAGCCACTTCTGTCCTGAGGTCCCCTGGTTAGGGGAGCTGGCAAATTTTGTTTTCCCCCAATCGCAAATTTTTTCCTTCTCCAAGGCTGGGAGGATAGCTCTAGGTGCTCAACAGTGCTGTCTCAGGCCCAGGGAATTCAGCCGCTGAAGCCAGCTTGGGGGTGATGGGGTGTGGTAAAATATATGCAAGTACTTAGCTTTTGCCGAAAGCACCGTTCTTCTCTGGTTCTGGAGGTGTGAGTAGGCTTTGTGGCTGGCTGCTTCTCCCTCAGGAAACTGTGGCCTGAACACTTGTACCAGCCTGCCACCACCGCTCCCGGGAATGGTGCCTGAGGGCTTCCCACGTTTCAGGTCCGGTAACTCCTCTCCGCTTCTGAACCATCTCTTCCTCCTCCTGCCCCTCTGTTCGTTTTCTAAACTTGCCTTTGATGCTTAGGGCTCCTAGCTTGTCATAAATATATTCCTTTCACTTGTTTTGGGGGGTCTTTGTTGTAAAGAGGGCTTGCCAGAAGCGTCTGTCTATTCTGCCATCTCGGCTCCGCCTCCTGGCCACTTCTTAGTATAAGTAATAAAAGCTACTTTCCATGTGCTAACAAGTGTTTAGACTCTGATAGGAAGGATGTGACACTTTGTAGCAATCTATATTAGGTATTTGTTCCCTTTTTCTAATGGCCTCCTGGCTATATTGAAATTTGTAACGATATGAGAGCACACTGGAGATTTGCCATGTTGCATCCCAGGTTTGTCACTCAGAGTCCCTGCTCAGATAATGTGCTCAGCTGCTAACCAAAAGACTGGAAGTTCAAGTTTACCACAGGTTCCACAGAAGAAAGACCTGGCAATCTACATCTTAAAAAATCACCCATTGAAAACCCTATGAAGCATGGTTCTACTCTGACACACATGAGGTTGTCATGAGTCAGATTCAACTCAACAGCAACTGAGTTTTTTTTAGAGTTTTTTTTCCTAGTTTAAGAAAACCCCTGCATAAATATGCAATTGCATGTAAAATTGCTATATATAATAATCTACTGTTTTTTAATCTAAATTATGGTCATTTACTGATGCCTAGAAATTTTACAGAAATATATAAAACTATCACCACTATTGAATTTATGAAAATGCTCCTTCCATTGTTATTAGAATAAAAATTTTTTCTGAAATTTAGAAGACCCTGATTTTAATGAAAGCTTGCCTTTAATTAATTATGTAAGATTGGACAGGTCAATTCATATTTCTGAATCTCCTCATCTGTAAAATAGACTAATAATATATTGCCTGCTTCTATCAATAGAATTGCTGGTAAAATCAAAGCACAAAAAATAATTCAAAAACTCTAACATGGGACATAAATATAAGACATTAGGAAAAAGAGCAGTGCTAATCGTTTTCAAAAGCATTTTTCTTTGGGACATTAAAGTACATTTCTACTGCTTCACTAAGAAAATATGAATCTATCATAACAGAAAAACTTAAATAAAAAAGAATTCAAGAAAAAAATATAAAAATACCTAAAATACTAGAAATTGTTCAATTATGTTTATCTACCTATCTATCATCTACATAACTATCTATATGCTTAGGACCTTTATTTATTCAACAAACAGTTATTCATCAGCTATTATTTGAAAATCCAATCATTTATAGTTTGCCTGTCATACCCAATAACAGAAGCATATACAGCATAGCTAAAGAAAGCATATTATACCCATGTGGCTGCATTGGGTCCAAAGCTTACTCTTTATAAATTATAAATGCCTTCATTTGGTGCAGTACATTAGTTCGTGGTCAGTAGCAAAATAAACACAAATCAATATTTATCAGATACCTGCCTTTACAGCTCTCTGAGTAATACTGCGATGCTTATGGTTAAAATAGCATAGTATTTCTTCAGTGTTACTTGTTCCAAGTTTTATTTCATCGCGAGCCATTAAAATGTTTCATTCCTAAATTTAGGTTTTTAAAAATTCCTTTAAGAGGCCTAAATAGCCATATATTATCTCTATGTTAGCTAGTATTTAAGTCTGAAAATGTAGTAAGCAGTAATTGTACTTTGAGTAATAGTAGATAAAGAAATATATTTTCTTTTCCAAAATATTATTTGGGTTTGTTTATGCTTTGACCAAACATTTTTGACATTAAAGCAGCAAAGATTTTGGCCTTACAATAATATTTCACATCATTTAAAACCTACAATTTTCCTTTTTGATTTAGGCTACAGTTGGAGAGAAGAAACTATAAAAACAGAAAACTATCAAAATTTAGTTTTCTCATATTACTAGCAAAACACGAGGTATAGAATTCTAACTAGGGGTATATTATAGTCTGTTTTCCCAGTCTCGATATGGGTTTTATCGGTTGCATATTTCAATGATCTGCCATATATGTGTAACCTATCTGATATCAAATATATAAAATATACCAAAGTAATAGTATTTCAAATTATCTGCAATAACATTTTTCTATTCCATAATAGCTTTAAAAATAGCTGACTGATTTTGACAAAATTTAGTATAACCCTAAAGAATATAAAAATAGACTTAAAATCTAATTTGTGTTTCTCTGCCATTTGAAATAAAAGCACTCATAAAATTATTCAAGAAGCAAAGCTTTCTATGGTCGTAAAGATAGAGTCGACATCTGCTGAACACTTACCGGGCATACCTAATATTATATGTCGTATTTTGGATCAAAGGCACAGAAACAAAATTCCTGCATTTTCCAGGCATTAACTTTTCCCTTTAATGAAGATCTTCTTGTTCCTAAATCAAGATTCCGTAGGAGATGTGTTGGTTCAACAGTCTCGGGTCTGTGTCCTTGCCAGTTGTACTGCATCTTTGGCGATCTGTTTCAGTCATCTAGCTTGATATAGGGAAAGGGCCAGGATCACTCTTTTGAACACATCAGGGCTTTTGTAGAATATACTCTATCTCTAATCTGTCATTCTCTTGGAACCAAAGAAGATGCAGGTGTTTTTTTTGGGAAATATGCTTTTAAGGAGATTTATTTTTTCAAGAAACTTAATTCTGTTTTTCCTATGGGAGTCTTCTCACTAAATTAAAATCACAGTGCCTTTTTTTAAAAAAAAAAAAAAAAGATTGTATTTTCATCAGGTAGTATTAATTAAAAGCTTTTCATCTAAAGGGGATTTTTCTAAATTCATGACTGTACATAACCACTATCAAAGTTAACAGTTTGGTTTCTCTTTCAAATTTTAAGCTTCTCCCTCTAGTTCCCTCCAGTAGAAAGCCTATTTCAAGAAAAGTGCAGTAAACACTTTGGGAGGATATAGCAAAATAGCAGGACGATGATAAGGCTCTCATTGATGTGTTCTTGGTAGAAAAGAGCACGAATAAGTGACTACACAGGCTGCACACTTGCTCAGTTAAATTATGCTGAAGTGATACAATTTTTATTTCTTTCTGCTCTATTTAAAGGAAGGATCACTCATTATTCCTCAAACACTTAAATTTCTAAAATGTGGAGGATCTGCATTACTATAATATTATTTAGTAACATTAAGAATTTTATGAATTAAAAAAACCTTATAACTTAAAATCATGTGAAAGGTTATTTGTTGAACCAAAAAAAAAAAAAAAACCCCAAACCCAGTGCCCTCAAGTCCATTTAGACTCATAGCGACCCTATAGGACAGAGTAGAGCTGCCCCATAGAGTTTCCAAGGAGCACCTGGCAGATTCCAACTGCCGACCCTTTTGGTTAGCAGCCATAGACACTTAACCACTTTGCCACCAGGGTTTCCTGTTAAACCAAGGCTCCTTAAAAATTTGTACTAAATTTTAAAAATGACTAAAAATTGTTATTGAAATAATACTTTAACATTTGTTTTGCAAGTGTCAAAAAGAAAAATTTGATTGAGTCAATTAGAATTAACAGGATTTATTGAGTAAAAAACCACTCACAAACAGAGAACACACCAAACTGAAAATGGTGAGGGGCCTCAAGTTTACACAGTTAAAGCTTAGATGAGTATCTTGCCCTTGCTTTGATTGGTTAATCACATTGCATTTTCCTTTTGTTTTGGGAAAGCCGGTCACTGAATGCTAAACTGGCTTATCTTGATTGGATGAGTGTTGCTAGCTCATGCTGATAAAAAAAATAAATAAATAAGTACTGGTAACTCACGCTAATTCACGTTGACAAGGAAAGTTTGCTTAAGTTTCAATTATGTTTCTTCTAAATGACCTTATAACCAATTCTTTTTTGGCTCTTGGCCCAGGGAAGCCATTTAACTCTTGCCTCTATAAAATTCTTAACGTAAGAAATGATTAATTTTAAAAACATTTATTCTTTCTGCTTAAAAAGTTTGTCGGAAACCCTGGTGGGATAGTGGTTAAGTGGTATGGCTGCTTACTAAAGGGTCAACAGTTCGAATCCGCCAGGCGCTCCTTGCAAACTCTATGGGGCAGTCCTACTCTGTCCTATAGGGTCGCTATGAGTCAGAATCAACTTGACGGCACTAGGTTTGGTTTTTTTGGTTTATAAAATTTGTATACATTTATAGCCAAAAATTTAGCATAAAACAAACAAAAAAACTAAAATCTACCTCGCAGAGATAATCACATTAATATTTTGGAATTTTCTTCCTGTCCTTTTTAATATGTGTGTGTTTGTGTACATATACAAAATATTAAAAGCATTCTATAAATATATGTCTTAGCTTCCTAGTGCTACAGTAACAAAAAAAATACCACAAGTGGATGGCTTTAATTAAAGAATAAGAATCTATTGTATCACAGTTTTGGAGCCTAAAAGTCTGAATTCAGGGCATCGGTAGGGCTAGGCTCTCTCTTTCTGTGGGCTCTGGGGGAAGATCCTTGCCTCTTTCCACTTCTGTAGTTCCAGGCATTTCTTGACATTTCTTGTCCACTTGTAGCTGTATTCGCATGTGGTGTCTGTCTTCTACTGGGTGTCCCTTTGTGTCTGTTTTCCTGTTTTATGACAGGTTACTCAGAAGAGATAAGGTTTAGAACCCACCTAAACTAGTATGACCTCATTAATGTAACAAAAGAACAATTCTATCTCCTAACAGGGTCACATTCACAGGTACAGGGGTTAGGATATCAGCGCATCTTTTGGGGGGACCCAATTCGATGCATAACAATATAGTTTTATTTACTGCCTCATTCATACAGTGAAAAATTTTCCGTAACACTAGTGTCCCAAACATTGTGCTAAATGCTTAATAGCATCTCATGATAGTTTTCATTATCTATCTATAATAGCATTTTCAAACTAGTTTTTCATCTCAAACATTTTACTGAAATGAAATCTTAAATGGAAGCAAAAGGAAAAGAACAGAAAACAGAAGTGGAGGGGACGGGATGGAAAGAGAGGAGACAGGAGGAGTCGGGAATGGAGGAGAGGAGAATAGCAAGAAGAGAGAAGAGGAAAAACCGTAAAGGAAAAGCTGTTTGTTTGGGGGAGATGAGTACCCTTTCACCCTTATCCTTCCCTCCAGGGCAGTTTGAGGACCACCGAATAGTCTACCCTTTAAGCAAATACGGAGCCCTGGTGGCAAAGTGGTTAAGAGCTCGACAACTAACCAAAAGATCGGCAGTTTGAATCCACCATCCGCTCCTTGGAAACACTATGGGGCAGTTCTACTCTGTCCTGTAGGGTCACTATGAGTCAGAATCGACTCAAGGGCAATGGGTTTTCGAAAGCTGGACAATGAATAAGGAAGACCGAAGAAGAATTGATGCCTTTGAGTTATGGTGTTGGGAAAACTATTGAATATACCATGGACTGCCAGAAGAAAGAACAAATCTGTCTTGGAAGAAATACAGCCAGAATGCTCCTTAGAAGCGAGGTTGGCAAGACCCTCTCACCTACTTTGGACATGTTATCAGGAGGGACCAATCTCTGGAGAAGGACATCATGCTTGGTAAAGTAGAGGGTCAGTGAAAAAGAGGAAAATCCTCAACAAGATGGATTGACACTGGCTGCAATGGTGGGCTCAAACATTTCAGGAATTTTGAGGATGGCACAGGACCGGCAGTGTCTGCTTCTGTTGTACATAGGGCTACTATGAGTCCTTAAGAATTAACATATGGTGTTAAGACTCCTGCATAAATCACAGAAAATAAAGACATCAGTGCAAGAAACAGAACTTCCATGAACATCACAAATTGTTGAGAAGCTGGCACGTACCTAAGAAATAGAACCCAACTGGTGGTTTTAATGGAAACCCTGGTGGCATAGTGGTTAAGTGCTACGGCTGCTAACCAAAAGGTTGGCAGTTCAAATCCGCTAGGTGCTCTTTGGAAACTCTATGGGGCAGTTCTACTCTGTCCTATAGGGTCGCTATGAGTCAGAATCGACTCAACGGCACTGGGTTTGGTTTTCTCGTTTGCTGGTTTTAACAAGCATAGCTTATATTCACTTATCATTTAGCTCTACTAATATTGAATAAAGGAGCCCTGATGGCACAGCGGTTAAGAGCTCAGCTGTTAACCAAAAGGTGAGAGGTTTGAACCCACCAGCAACTCTGTGTGAGAAAGATGTGGCAGTCTGCTTCCATAAAGATTACAGCTTTGGAAACCCTATGGGGCAGTTCTACTCTGTCCTATAGGGTTGCTATGAGTCAGAATCAATTCAAGGGCAACAGGTTTTTGTTTTTAATGCTGAATGAATGACACAAACAGTTTGCACTCAACTATTAACTTAAAAATTGGCAGTTTGAACCCACCCAGTAGCCTCATGGAAGAAAGGCCTGGCAATCTGCTTCCATAAAGATTACAGCCAAGGAAACACTATGGAGCAGTTCTCCATAGTAGCACATGGGGTTGACATGAGTTGGGGTTGACATGAGTTGGGATTGACAGCAATTTTTTTTTAATGTGGAATATGTTATTTTAGTGCTAGCATTGTTGTTTGACAAGTTGAACTATCCACAATACCAAAAAGATGAGTAGAATTAAAGGCAAGTAATCTTGAGAATAGCATCTTATTTATTTGTAGTTTGCAAGGCACCTTAGATAATAATGATTTTTTTAAAACTCCTTAGTCTCAGTCATACCCATATCCAAGGATTATTTACTTAAGAGAATGTAATTGGGAAAAGAAAAAAAAATTCTGATTGTAACAACAAAAACATTGAGTAAATGAGTACTGGATTCCACCAGTGGATATTCATTAATATTTTTATCAAATTGTTCATATACTTTTAAACAAATTAAGAGAGTATATTTGTGAAGGTGGTAAAATACAATAAAACTCTATTAGAGGTACTATTGGAGCAAAATATTAAGCATAAGTTTGTAAGAACAACTCTAAGAACTTGACAATAAATGTTAATCTCATCAATGCTATGTTATTATTATTGTGTGCCTTTGAGTCGACTCCAGCTCATAGTGACCCTGTATGACAGAGTAGAACTGCCCTATAGAGTTTCCTAGGCTGTAATCTTTAGGGTGCAGATGGCCAGGTCTTTTCTCCCACAGAGCACCTGATGTGTTGGAACCACCAATCTTTTAGTCAGGAATCGAGTGCCTAACTCTTGCACCACCACGGCTCCTTCATCCATGCAATAAAACCAAACCAGTTGCCATTGAGTCAATTCTGACTCATAGCGACCTATAGTATATACAAAACTAAGGCTTACCCTCAAGGCAAGAATAATGCTTTAATCATTTGTCTTTATTAGAAATACATTTATGTAATTTTCTGTGCTGTACCATAATCAGAAATGCTGATTTTTTTTTTTTTTTTGCCCAAACGGTTGTCATTGTTAGGTGCCATCAAGTCGGTTCTAACTCACAGCGACTCTATGTACAATAGAAAAATATTGCCCAGTCCTGCACCATCCTCATAATCATTGCTACACTTGAGCCCATCGTTGCAGCTACTGTGTCAGTCCATCCCATGGAGGGTCTTCCTCTCTTTCACTGACTAGCTGCTTTACTGAACATGACGTCCTTCTCTAGGGACTGGTCCCTGCTGATAACATGTTGAAGTAGGTGAGACAAAGGCTTACTATCCTCACTTTTAAGGAGCATTCTGCCTGTACTTCTTTCAAGACAGATTTGTTTGTTCTTCTGGCAGTCTATAGTATAGTCAATATTCTTCACCATAATTCAAAGGCATCAATTCAATCTGGGTCTTATTCATTGTCCAGCTTTCGAATGCATAAAAGGTGATTGAAAATACCATGGCTTGGGTCAGGCACGCCTTAGTCCTCAAAGTGACACCTTTGCTTTTTAGCATTTTAAGGTCTTTTGCAGCAGACTTGCCCAGTGCAATACGTCATCTGATTTCCTGACTGCTGCTTATATGGGCATTTATCATAGATTCAAGTAAAATGAAATCCTAGACATATTCAGTATTTTCTCTGTTTATCATTATTTTGGTTATTGGTCCATTTGTGAGAATTTTTGTTTTCTTTATGTTGAAATGTAATCCATACTGAAGGCTGTACTCTTTGATCTTCATCAGTATGTGCTTTAGATCCTCTTTGCTGTCAGCAAGCAAGGTTGTGTATCTGCATATCGCAGGTTGTTGATGAGTTTCCCTACAATCCTGATTCCATGTTCTTCTTGATATAGCCCAGCTTCTCAGATTATTTGCTCAACATAGAGATTGAATACATATCATGAAGGATACAACCCTGACACTGCTTTCCTGATTTTAAACCATGTAATATCCCCTTGTTTTGTTCAAATGACTGCCTCCTGGTCTATGTACAGGTTCAAAAAAACTACTTATGTTTTATTTTTCTAATATTATTATGAATATTGTCAAACAAAAACTTAAATGTATTTTATAGTGAGCATCCATATATCCACCACCTAAATTCTGTAGTAAATATTTGCTGTTTTTGCTTTATCAGGCATCTGTCCATTTATACACCCATCAACCCATCTGTTTCTGTGATACATTTCAAGGTAAGTTGTGAATATCAGATAAATAATTTTCAGATTTTTAAAAGTGATTTTCAGTTTTTACAAAAAAAATCACCAGCCCCAAAATTACCAAAATAATTTGGTATTTAGTTCTTTTGGTTATATATAATGTGCTAACGAGGCCAAGGGTATTAAGTAACTAATGAATTTGTTAATTGCTTTACATGAATTATCATATTTAATTTTTACAACAACACTTAAAGGTAGATACTGTCATCTCCAATTTTTAGGTAAGGAAACTAAAGCTTGATAGCTGTTCTAACCAATATCCCATAGCTACAAAATGTATAGTAAAAAGTAAAACCTACCTTGTTTGATTCTGAAATTTGAGTTCAAAATAATTAGCCTGATTATTCAATTGCTCCACACAGGTGCTGTTTTCTCTGTTCTAGGACCAGATTGAAACTTAAGCTAAAAGTTTATCATATACGTACCACCAATCTCAATTTGAGACCTAAAGAGAAAGGGAAAATCAGTTGCTCAAATTGAAATGACTACTGTTATTGGTTTTTGTTATTTTTTAAAACTGACAATACACATATTGCATCATTGCAATACTCATTAATAGAATAAATGTTTTTTGAGCTTCTAATATGTGCTTTTGAGAGATGGTCAAGAGAAAAGGGAAGCCTGGGCAAACAACATCTTCGAGGCATGGACCATTAACGTGTTTTGGTGTCCATGTTACCTAATCATATATGATGTCAACACTGGTAATACTGGCTTCTATTGACCTCCTAGGTCCTTAGGTGGCACAAACGCTTTGCAATCAACTACTAATCTGATGGTTGGCAGTTCAAACACACTCATCAGTACCTTGGAAGAAAGGCCTGGTGATCTGCTTTCACTAAGATTACAGCCAAGAAAATCCTATGAAGCTGTTCTATTCTGTAATACATGGGGTCATTATCAGTCGGAATCAACTCTATGGTACAGATTTGATTTGATTTTTTTTTTTTTTTTACTTCCTTGGCACCATGAACCCTAGGTTTTCCTCATGTCTCTTCGGACATTCCATCTCAGTCTGTTTAGTAGTTTCATCTTGCTCTGCTCATTCCTTTAATGGTAGTCTCCTTCGTGGATATGTTTTAGGCTTTCTCCTCGTTTCATTCTACATGTACTGTCAGATGATTTCACATACACTTAGGGTTTTAATTACAGGCTATATGTTGATGACTCAAATCTTTATCTCGAGCCAGATTTTTCTCCTGCACTCCATAACCACATAACCAACTATTAATATCCCCACTATTCACCAGTTGGAACCCTTATAGCACAGTGGTTAAGAGCTATGGCTGCTAACCAAAAGGTCGGCAGTTCGAATCCACCAGGTACTCCTTGGAAACTCTATGGGGCAGCTCTACCCTGTCCTATAGGGTCACCATGAGTCAGAAATGACTCAATGGCAACAAGTATCTACCAGTTGCCCTGGCAATAATTTTGAGTATCATCTTTTACTCTTCTTTGTCTCTCACTTACTATTTCCAGATAATCACCAAGTGATTAGAGTCCTCTTCCTAAATCTCTCTCAAATCTGTTAACTTTTTTCCACACCTTGATTTAAATGTCCATCTCTTCTGTGATCACTGCAATAGATTCTTAACTGTATTCCAAACAGTATTTCTCCGCACTGCTCCATTTCAAAATTTCAGACTGAGTGGTTTTTATATTGTCTGCCCCCTCCTTAAAAACTTGCAATGGCTGCTCACTGCTCTCTGGGCAAAATTCCAAATTCTAATAAGGATGGGAACTTTCTTCATTAATTGGCATCTCTGATCCCTTGTCTTCACATACCACCCCAGCTTCTAGGATCACACCAAACCCCTTGCTATTGAGTCAATTCTTACTCATGAAAACCCCATGCGCTTTAGAGTAGACACTGTTCCTTAGAGTTTTCTTGGCTGTAATCTTTACAAAGGAGCCCTGGGGGCACAGTGTTTTAAGAGTCCAGCTGCTAATCAAAAGGTCAGCAGTTTGAAAACACCAACCACTCCTTGGAAACCCTATGGGGGCAGTTCTGTCCTATGGGGTCAGTATGAGTCAGGATCAATTTGGTGGCAGTGAGTTTGGTTTGAAGCAGATTGCCAGGCCTTTTTTCTGTAGTACCAGTGGGTTTGAACTGCCAATCTTTAGACTAGCAGCTGAGTACAAATCCTTTGCACCACCCAGGGATCACATGATGCTGTCTCTAATTCTTGGGGTCTTGTTCATTGTGATTTATCTATTGAAGACTTTCCTACCTTTCCCTTGTACCCTCTTTCCTCCTTCACTTCTGGTCTTCACCTCCTAACTCCTACTTGTCATTCATTGCTTACCTCATTTTACCTCCTCTGGAAAGTTTCCTGGTCTCAAAGACTGAGTGGTATGGCACTCCATTATGCTTCCATAGCACCTTGTACTTAATTCCATCCTATAATTTATTATGGGAACCGTGGTGGAATAGTGGTAAAGAGCTACAGCTGCTAACCATAAAGGTCAGCAGTTCAAATCTACCAGGCGCTCCTTGAAAGCCCCATGTGGCAGTTCTACTCTGTCCTGTAGGGTTACTATGAGTTGGAATCAACTCGACGGCAATAGGTTTTATAATTTATTATATTGCTTTACAGGGCTATATTATAATTATCTACAGATTTGTTTGTATCCCCCATAAAGTATAATATGCATGGGAGTGAGGTATATGTGTTTTTTATTGTTATATCTCTAGTAAATGCCTGGCACATGGCACATAATATTTTTTAATAATATGTTTTAGGTGAAAGTTTACACAGCAATTAGGTTTCCATTTAACAATTTTTATACAAATTGTTTCATGCCATTGGTTACAATTTTTACAATGTGTCAGCATTCTCATTATCTTCATGCTGTTTGTTCTGTTTCCTTTGGTCTAGCTTCCCTTCCCCGCCTTATTTTCTCATCTTTGCTTTTGAGTTTTGTTCTACATTTTCTCCATTCTAACTGGGACCTTCTTTTGATAATAAATACTTTTTGAATGACTGAATGAATGGCACAGTCCAGAAACCAACTTAACCTTTTTAAAATTTACAATCAACTGAGATGAACAGAAACCATATTTTTTCATTTAAAGAGAGGTATTCTAATCCTGGTAAGATATGAATGAATTTGAACAGGATAATAAATTACCTCTTTCTTGTTAAGTAAATATGAAGTATTAAAACTTGACGATTAATGATTGAAGCTGAATGGGATTGGGGAGCTCCCTAAATAACAGATACAAGAATGTTTTAAACTTTATTTAGAAGCTTGCTTTATTTAGAAGTTTTTATTTAGTAAGTAAGAGAAGACAATTTGCCTGTGTCAGTTCTTAGGCATACAGTTGATTGATAAACATTGATTAGCAAAAGAGAGGAGGAAGTTAATAAAGAGTCTGTGCCTCTTTCTTACGAACCTTTACACTTAACCCCAAAGCTTAAGGCTTTCATGTAAACCCTAATTAACATAAGCCCATCTGTCATTTCTGGTCATCACCTCTGTTCTATAAATAGGAAGAAACCAGGACACACTTCATCACTTCCACACAGAAGCAGGATTGATTGCTAAGAAATGGAGCTAAACCAGGGACAGTTAAATATGTGTGGCCTGGGCTCAGTCAGAAAGGGTAGAATGTTTTTAAAATAACAAGCATTACAATCCTATTATCTCATTTATACAAGGCAGGAGGAGGGCACAAAACATACAAGTAAGTCAGATTTTTGAGTATTTCAAGAGAAATATTTTTTCTCTGTTTACCCCAGTTCAAGTTACAGGCAACTATTTTAAAAATCTAAATGAGAAACTTTCATTTATTTTTTTCTTGACAGTTTACTCTTTGAATGCTTAATCATAGCTTATTCTTCACTAGAGCTACATGCTTTGGACTTGGATACGTTAAGAGAATTCTCATGCAAGTGTGTTCTGATCATGATTTTGTTAACTGATGTTGAGTAAGGATTCCAACACTTTTAGAACCACTTGCCTTTGCATTTAACACTCTAGGAAGGTTTTTTATCTTATCTGTGACCAGATTTTACTATCAGCAATTGAAAGCATAGCATACCTCTTTTTTTTTTTTTTTTAAGTGTCCACTTGATATAATTAGCTCACTCTTCATCAGCATCTCTCTCCTACCCACTGTCCAGTCCCTTTCATGTCTGATGAGTTGTCTTCGGGGATGGTTCCTGTCCTGGGCCAACAGAAGGTCTGGGGACCATGCCCGCCGGGATTCCTCTAGTCTCAGTCAGACCATTAAGTTTGGTCTTTTTATAAGAATTTGGGGTCTGCATCCCACTGATCTCCTGCATAGCATACCTCTTTTTTTACATAGCATACTTTTAAAGAAAGTTCTATCTTCAAGCAGAATTTTCCTTCTTTGACCTTTACTTAAATAATTTTATTAAGAGGCTATGTAGTTACTGGAAACCCTGGTGGCTTAGTGGTTAAGAGCTATGACTGCTAACCAGGTCGGCAGTTCGAATCCACCAGGCGCTTCTTGGAAACCCGGTGGGGCAGTTCTACTCTGTCCTGTAGGAGCTCTATGAGTCCGAATCTACTTGATGGCAACGGGTTTTGGTTTTTTTTTTGGATGTGTTTATCTCTTATCCCCAAATAATGCCAGTTGCAGAGAAGTTTAACATTTCTCTGAATTCAATGCTTTTATTTCAGGATATCTAGGAAAAGAGCCATTGTTTTTCACTGAGTTCAATTTCTATTATAGGCACAAAATTAGTTCATCTTTTTTAGTTGTACTTATTACCAAAATTAATACTTTGAAAGAGATTTGAAGTCAGTACTTAAAGTGCCTGTAGTAAGTATTCACCCTCTGACAGCATTTGAAACTAACCATTTTCATTTTAAACTGTTTTGCTTGTTTTATTAACAATAATAAATAAATAATAAAATATTCCCTTGAACAGCTTACTTAAAGATTGAAGCTTCTACTGTAGAAAATTCCCTGATATAGTAAATATCTCAAATTAGCGTGTAGCATTTCAGAGTTTTTCCAGAAAATGATGGTTCTTCATATTTGCACACCATATACAATTGCAGAAAAGGGAGTGACTTTCAGGTAGATATTAACTGCAGTCACTATGCTAAAGTCTTGAGGATCCCATAGCTCGGTCTGCAGAGAAAAATTCTCTGAACATTTAGGAGACAACTGAATGGCTGACGCTTAGATTATGGTTCTCCTATCCCCCATCCCTCAAAAATCACAGAGCAATCTCTCTCCTCTTTCACTCTTTATTAATTTCAAAGTAAACCATTCTCCATTGCAGTGAGACACCCTCCTAGAGTAGAATATTAGGTCAGTGTTACAATATTATTTGAAATAATAATGGAAACCTATCTGTTTCTTAGAATCTACTTGCAAATTTGGCATATTTTAGAAGAACTGGTAAGCTTGAAGATTCCCGAGTTGTATTTCTGACCACTCAGTCAGCAGCATTCGCTGAATACTTCCCTGATATTCCCTATCCTTCCTCACCATGAACTAAAGAATACACTCTTTAGGATAATAAATGGTGGCAGTAGAGTTGATGCTGTAACGGGAGCTCATTCTTAGTGTCCAACAGACCTTTCATGTTGAACAACATTGATCTAGATCTTCTATAAATGAAAATATTTGAATTAGTTGGTAAGTAGTGCCTTTTATCTTTTTCTTTATTTTGAACAAAATTTCCAGATACAGAAAATTACAGGAATAGTAAAAAGAGTCTCCTTTTACCTTCATCTAAGATTCACCAATTCTTAGCATATTGCTATACCTGTTTTAATGCTCTTTCTTTCTGTTTTTCCATTTATAAATGTGTCTTATTACCAGATTGAGTACACGTATTTTTTGCTGAATCATTCTTATATAACCATGATATTATTTTAAAATTCAGGAAATGTGTATTATCCAATATACAGTCCACATACAGATCTTGCTGATTGTTGCAGTATCATCCTTTATAGCAATTTAAAAAACATCCAATCCAGGATTATGCATATCATAGATTTCATATTTTATCAAAGAGAAAGTCTTTATCAAAAATTAGGAAATGCAGGTGATATCACTGAGTATAAGGATCATTAATCTCACCCTTATGGTTGCTAACCAAGCAATATTAAAATTATTAGAGAAATTTTTAAATCAAATTATCTAGAACTATCTAAAAATATTCTAAATGTCTTAGAAAAGAAGTCACAGTTCTTGCTACTAAAGAACTCACGGTAGGAACGCTGTAGCAGACCTATGGTAAACCCAAGTAACAATTGACTAATAAATCAAGAGAATTATATCAGTTAATTTTTCTGTAAAACAAGCCACCTTTAAACTTAGTGGCTTAAAACAACAATAATTTTTTTTTAGTTCTCCGTTCTGTGAGGCTCCAATGTCTAGGCTCAGTTGAGCAGTTCTTCTGCTGGTCTTACCCGGGCTCACTCATGCAGCTGTAATCCACTGGTTGGGTTGGCTGAGCGCTAGTTGTTCTAGCATGGCCACACTCACACATCTAGCAGTTGGTGCTGGTTGGTGGTTGGTACTGGCACTGAACTCTGGGGACAAGAATGACTAGCCTACATATCTTCGGTAGGTTAGCCTGAGCTTATTCATATGGGTAGTCTCAGGGTTCTTCTTTTTTTTAGCCAAATTAAGTCAAATGACCAAGTCCCAAGTCATTACAGGACAGCCTATTCAAGGCTGTGGAAGCAAAAATGCATAAACAAATTGGGGCCATGACTGTAAAAAATCTATGCCTACATTATAAAATTTGACTAGGATGAAATGGATGAGCAATATCATGGAATCAGTCTTATTTTTGTAACTACACCTTATTAAAAATTAAGTTCCAAAAGATATGTATAGTCAAAATATGCTATAGAAATTTTGAGGTAAAATTATTGTAGCTATTGTAGCTCAAGAAGAGTCTTAAGAAAAGAATTGCATGTAATAACTCTCAGAGGATGGATAGGAATGGATGTGTAGAGAGGAATTTATGGACAGGTGGTTAAAAAAAAAAAAAGGTGGTTAAGAGTAGGGTAAATGAGGGGCCTAACTTGAGAAAAGACATGGCACTGACAAAGAACAATGACATATGTGTGGAATACTTAAGACATAAGTATGAAGAGAATAGAGGGCCCATCAGGATAAATGGAAAATAAGATTCAATAGGTAGAATTGCATAAATTATGAATGAGGGCATTCAAAGGTCAGGCATAGTTTAGAACTGTTGCAGCTCTATGACATCAGTAATATATTAGGAAGAATCATTTAGTAACAGAATTAAGGATAGATGAGGGCAAGAGTGAGCAGTAAAACCAGATACACATTTATTGCAATAATTCAAATGAAAGTAATCACATTGAAAATAGACTGGGACAAACCTAGGAGACATATGAAATGAGAAGAAAGAAAGGAACAAATTTGAGACATATTTTATACAGAAAAGAATGGAATTTTTAAACTATTAATTTAGACTCAATATGTTTCCTTCTCCATTCCCTTTCCTTTTACATGATAGCCTTACATATATTTGGAAGTAGCTAAAATATCGCTACATCTTTAATATTTCAGGATCAATCACCCCAGTTTATTTAGGTATTCTCCATATGGCTTGATTGTTTCATCTCCTGCTTCTGAATACTCTATAGTTTGTCAATGTTATTAAACTCTGATGCCCAAAAAGTTTCACCATATTTCACGTGTGTGTCAATCCATCTTATTGAGCATCTTCCTTTTTTTCACTGACCCTCTACTTTACCAAGCATTATGTCCTTCTCTAGGGACTGGTCTTTCCTGATAACATGTCCACAGTTTGTGAGATGAAACTTTGCCATCTTACTTTTAAAGAGCATTCTGGCTGTATTTCTTCCAAGACAGACCCGTTCTTTTTTCTGGCAGTCCATACTATATTCAATATTCTTCACCAAAACCATAATTCAAAGGCATCAATTTTTCTTTGGTCTTCCTTATTCATTGTCCAGCTTTCACATGTCTATGAGGCAGTTGAAAACAGCATGGTTTGGGTCAGGTGTACCTTAGTTCTTAAAGTGACATGTTTGTTTTTCAACACTTTTAAGAGGACTTTTGCAGCAGATTTGCCCAATGTAATATGTTGTTTGATTTCTTGACTGCTCCTTCCATGGGCATTAATTGTGGATTCAGGTAAAATGAAATCCTTGACAACTTCAATACTTTCTTCATAGGCAAAAATTTTTAAATCTTTAGGGATAGTCTTAATTCCACAAACATGACCATTCTAGTATTATCTGACTGCCTTTATGCAATCATGTGATATATGGGTCCACAGTCAAATGCAATATTTGGTACAAGCTGTATATTTTTACTTGTATGATAAGAATTTACTGAACATGGTTATACAAACAACTCTAACACTTAACAAACACCCTTATCCCTAGAGAGCAAGGAATTTGAAGCCATGAGATATAAACACACTGGAAAGCCAAACATTTTCTGGACACTCATGCACTTGACAATGTGACCTCTACTAAATATGGCATTACAATGACAATTAGGCACATAATGTCCTTTTAATGACCTAGGAAAGGAATGAAAACTATCAGTGACAGCTCACCAGCCTTTCGTCTTCTTACAAGCAAGGCAACAAGTTAAATATGACAGTTTAAGAACAGGTGTAAATAAGGGACAAAGCTAAGACTAGGATATAACCCTTCTTCATCCTCCTCCATCACACACTCCTATGCCAGTTTTATTTAACATTGTTAACTTCTCTAACATTAAATTTTTTTTTTTAATTGCTAAACACTGAAAATCATCTCATCTCAATGATAAAGCATACAAGGTCAAGCATACAAGATCACAGAATTGTTTTTCTAGTAAAAGAAATATAATCACTCTTTGAACTTTATGGTAAAAACACTTACCATTAATTTTATGTCTGTACCTATCACCTGTAATACAAACTTCCTCAGGGGTAAGAACTGTCTTGTACTTTTTTTTTATGAATAGTTACCTATGTTGTTATTGTTTTCATGTGCCATCGACTCAATTTTGACTCATAGTGACCCTATAGGACAGAGTAGAACTTCCCCATAGGGTTTTCAAGGAGTGGCTGCTGGATTTGAACCATCGATCTTTTGGTTAGCAGTGTGAACTCTTAACCGCTACGCCACCAGGGCTCCATAGGTGGCACTTAAAGGTTGTTTTATAATAGATAATAAGTATTTTTGTTAAGTGTAAAAATCTTTGTTAGCAACAAACAAAACTCATCAGTATATAAAAATGCAACGAGAATATGTGCCTTCAGCAAGAGAGATGACAGCCTTTTTTCCATTTGCTGAAGGCATAGATGGTAAACGTTTTTTTTTTAAATGGTACCCTATACAGGTAGTCACTGACTTACGATGTATTCGAGTTAGACAAACCACGCTTAGGACAGTCTTTTTCTTTTTTTGTACATCTTATTATTAGTAATATGTACTACATACAATGTTCCAACATGTACTTTGCTCATGTTGTCATTCTCATGCCAACCCCCAAAGACAAATAAAGATCAGATTTATAAAGATACTGGTAATAAAAGGCAATAATAATGAAAACTAAAAAAAAAAAAAAGTGAGGTATTTGACTTACATCAGAATCAATTTACGATGGAGTCATCAGAAAGGAACCCGGTTTTAAGTTGGAGACTACCTGTATAAACAAAAGAGGAAACTTTTCAAGGAAATCTCTAAGGCACCAGAGGTGAGAGATAGAGAGGGTACCACTAGAGGGCGGTAGCCTCCTCACTTGCCGTAATTAAGTGTTGCTTTCTATACCTATACCAAAAAACAAAACAAAACCCGTGGCCCTCAAGTCGATTCCAACTCATAGCGACCGTATAGGAACTGCCCCATTGAGTTTCCAAGGAGTGCCTGGTAAGGTTCAAACTGCCGACCTTTTGGTTAGGAGCCGTACCACTTAACCACCAAGCCACCAGGGTTACCTCTATACCTATAGCTGTTCAATGTTTCTGCCAGCCAATACTTGATACAAATACCTGTTACATAGCTTCACTAAATTTGAAATCCCATTAATTTACAGATATAATACCTGGGAGTGTGAGCATGAATAGAACATTTAGAATCTGTTGTTTATTGTTATTTTGGTCAAATAACACAGAAGTAAGGATTGGGATTTGGGGGAGAAATTATTTCTCATGCTAAGCGTATGCCTAGAAGTAAAATTTAGTCTGTAACCTGTCAAATGCTACTTAAGATTGCTTCTTCTCAAGGTACACTTTGCTCTTTACCCTAGCACACAAGAAGCTGCAATGAGAGAGCCTCTTTGCCAAAAATAGCTCTCTACCAGACTGTCACTGTACCTGGAACCCAGGGGTTCCGAACTTTTTTAGAAGTGAGGAGTCTTTATGAGCAAAATTTTATATACTGCCATGTGATAATTCTTAAACTCTTAAGATAAATTGAGTAAAACATAACACCAAAAGATACTGCAACTTTAGTAATACTTTTTAATGAATTAATATTGTATTAACCACAATAGCATACTTGTAAAAGATAGTAATGCAAATACACAAAATATTTATCCTGTCAACAATTAAGGTTTCATGAAGCCCTTGAAGTAAACCCATAGTCTTCTCCTTACCTAAAGCCCAATAACTGGGGCCTGCAAGAAGGAAATCACTGAATTTATGTATTAGCCTACCAAATCTCCACTTTTAAGGTGCAAAAATCATACTTTCTTATTTAGATTTTTTTAAACCTCACCGACCCTTAGTTGACATAGAAAATGTGTATCTTTCTGCATATAACCAAGAAATGCCACTATTCCTAACATTCGTCAATCAACACACCTGACAAAAGTTTGTATGTAGCTGCCTGTACCATGTTTCTCCTGTGAAGATTTACTGTGGCGAAAGTTTTTAAAATATCAATAGCAGTTTATATCTCAAAGACGTCAGTCCCAAATACAGTTTGCCTGTATGACCTGAGCAACTTTCTCTGCTGTTCACCTGAGAACGTATCATGCATTCTTAGCTCAAATGTCCTGTGTGATTTGACATCATAGCTGAACTATGTCCTGGCGCTACTAGAAGAGTATCTGGCATCAAGTAGCTGTAGAGGTAGCCAGTATTCCTTAGCTCATGTTAGCTGAGAGTGAAACTTCACCACTCAATTTTGGGAACAATTAAATGGCATCTTTTACAAAAGTAACTTACATATACTCTGCTCCATCTTCTAGTTGGGATTTATCAACCAAAGGACAAAATTTTAATTAAATCAAATATATGATTAAATCCATGCTAGTTTAATTATTATCAAAGTAAGGTACGAACTATAATAAGCATTGTATACAGTACTAAACCCAAGAAAACAAGCTTAGTCAAAAGCATTCAATTCCCACATCAATTAAGAAGCCATCATATATACTATGGGAAAATTAATTACACTTTTTGATGTTTCAAGTTTATTTTATTGTAAAATAGAAGTGATTATTCTTACTCTTGTCAAATACTTGAGGGGGGTCTGTATGTCAAAGAAAAGGAGCTCTGGTGGTGCAGTGGTTAAGTGCTCAGCTGCTAAATGGAAGGTGGTTCAAACCCACCAGCTGCTCCAAGGGAGAAAGACATGGCAATCTGCGTCTGTAAAGATTACAGCCTTGGTTATGGTCATGGTAGCTCCACAGACACATTTAAACTCCCTGAGGGACTGAATTGCTGGGCTGAGGGCTGTGAGGACCATGATCTTGGGGAGTATCTAGCTCAATTGGCATAACATAGTTTATAAAGAACATGTTCTACATTCTGCTTTGGTGAGTAGCGTCTGTGGTCTTAAATGCCCCTGAGCAGCCATCTCGGATACTCCACTGGTCTCACCCCTTCAGGAGCAAGGAAGAATGAAGAAAACTAAAGATACAAGGGAAAGATTAGTCCAAAGCACCTGCTCTGACAGGGATCACAATAGGGGGTCCCAGACAGGTTGGAGAAAAATGTAGAACAAAATTCTAACTCAAAAAGAAAGACCAGATTTGCTGGCCTGACAGAGACTGGAGAAACCCTGAGAGTATAGCCCCTGGACACCTTTTCAGCTCAATAATGAGGTCACCCCTGAGGTTCACCCTTCAGCCAAAGATTGAAGAGGCCCATGGAACAAAGCAAGCCTGAAGGGACACACCAGCCCTGGGACAGGGACTGCAAGGCAGGAGGGAACAGGAAAACCGGTAATGGGGAACCCAGGGTTGAGAGGGGAGAGTGTTGACATGTTGTAGGGTTGTTAACCAATGTCATCCAATAATGCCTGTACTGACTGTTTAATGAGAAACTAGTTTGTTCTGTAAACCTTCATTTACAGTACAACAAAAAAAGAGAAAAAAAGAAAAAAGACAGATTACAGCCTTGGAACCCCTATGGGGCAGTTCTACTCTGTCCTGTAGGGTTTCTATGAGTCTGAATTGACCCGACAGTGAGAGGTTTCTGTTAAAGAGTTCCTGGGTGGTGTAAACAGTTAATGCGCCCAGCTGCTAACTGAAAGGTTAGAGTCTGAGTTTACCCAGAGGCTCCTAGGAGGAAAATCCTGGTGATCTTCTTCAGAAAAATCAGTCACTGAAAACCCTATCGAACGCATTGTTCTGACACATACGTGATCGCCATGAGGTGGAGCCGCCAGGACTCACACATGAGTCAAGGTTGACTCGATGGCAGCTGGTTTGGGGCTGGGAAATACTGATCTGGGCTAACCTTCATTTTCTGAGGTCTAGGGAGATGAAGTGATTTATACAAAATTACACAATTAGCTAGGGGTGGAGCTAGAGCTAACATATAAGTCTCTTCAATCTTTGTCTCATACAATTTTCACTATCCTAAAATTATAAATGAAAGTAGGTAGTCATTGAAAGAAAGTTCTTATGCTAATTCAGAGAACTGTATTTTTGGGTAAATCTATCAGCTAAGTGCTGAGAAAAGCATAAGGGTGCCCAGGAAGCTTATAAATAGAATGATTACAAACGGTTTGATGTCAGTCTTAAGACATAAATAATGTTTAGCAGGTGTCAAACCAAGGCCTGGTTCTGTTTGACATTTTCATCAGTGACCTAGATAAGCAACCTACAGAGCCAAAATCTCTCAAAGGAATTTGACATTTTAGGAAGCCTTCTAGTGTCATCCACCCACAAATTACCATTCCTTCTTTTCTCCCATAATCAAGTTACCATTTCATTCCCATGGTTCAGTTGATCTCACCTAACAGTTAGATTATTTAATTAATTACCACTAAGCTGCGAGTGACCCTGACATAACAGCTCTTCCAAATGCCTTACCCACTCACTGCTGTCGAGTTGATTCCACTTCATAGCGACCCTGTAGGACAGAGCAGAACTGCCCCATGGGATTTCCAAGGCTGTAAATTTTCACAGAAGCCCAGATGCCTTAGGGACCTTTAATGTTTTAAAAAAGTTTTATTAATCCAAAAAATACTATTTAGTGAATGGAGATGTGCATCTCTGGGCTGCTTAATTCATTCTAGAACATTTCTAACTAACAAGTACAACCATACTCTAAATTCATTCACATCTTTGAAAAACACTCTTGAAGATTTCAAAATCTGAGCACTCTGTTCTACTGATCCCGAATTTATCTCAGGCTCCTTCTCAATATGATTCTCCAGGCAGCCATTAGCAGCTGATCAAAGAGAAGTGTGGTATATGCAGTGAAGCTTATGTGCCATCTCTGATCTCTATTGTTGTTAGGCGCTGTGGAGTTGCTTTTTGACTCATAACAACCCCATGTGACAGAGGAGAACTGCCCCAGAGGGTTTTCTAGGCTGTGATCTTTATGGAAGCAGAAGGCCGGTCTTTCTCCCTCAGAGCCACTGGGTTGGTTCGAACAGCCAACCTTCTGGTTAGCAGCCAAGAGCTTAACGGTCCTGCTTGGAGGTAGAGGATGATATTTTATAACTTTTCAAACACACACACACAGACTTCCATGGCTTATTTTATAAAAAAAAAAAGATAAGGTTATTATTCTTATTAATGCTTTTTACTGTCTGTCACTTATAAACCCTCCTGAAACTTAAAGAAAAAGAACATGTCACCAGCTTCGGTTTGTATCAAAGAGACAGCAGATCCTTCTATCAGGATCACTTATATTTAAAAAATATTTCTGGAAGTAACAAAAATGCCTGAAGTGGCATGGAATTTTGTAAAGTGTGGTTTTGGCCACATGTATGCGTCTTGATGATGCAGTGGTTATGTTCAGCTGCTAACCAATAGGCGGGTGGTTCAGGCCCACCAGCGGCTCAGTGGAAGGGAGGTGTGGCAGTCTACTTCCGTAAAGGTTACAGCCTTGGCACCCCTATGGGGCAGTTCTACTCTGTCCTAAAGAGTTTCTGTGAGTTGGAATCCACATGTCGGCAATGGATTTTTTAATGTATCCTTAATAAGTACACTACTTTCTAAAAAAATTTTAATACAGATGACGCCAATTGGAAAACAAAACTAGAAAGGCTTCCAAACGACGCTACTTAGAAACAACCACAACTATCCGACAGGTCAAGAGAGTAGACTGTCTCGTACAGACTTTGCTGTTAAAAATACTCCAGTGATGTATTTTTATAGGCAGGCAAGGGAAAATGTCCATAAATAGCACTAGGAAGTTTAGCCAAGAACTTTAGTTACCAGTAAAAATATTAAATTGAGACCATCACTAGAAATATTTCAAATTTAGTTAATACTTAAAAGACAAACATAGGAAACAATTATACCAGTATTTAAGTTTGTATAATTATTTTCTGTTTGCTTTATTTTTAAAATTTTTACGATTGTGCCTTTTCTCATTTTCATATCCTATGGTCTTCTTTATCCCAAATTTTATTTTCATTCATTACGTTTTTTTTTTTCCTCAGTGTGCATTTTTTAACCTGATACCAGAAATTTTCCCATCTAAATTTCAAATATTCACTGCCTAGCAGTCCATTTATTTTACAGAAAACCTTTTAAATGAGTGTCTGGAATTGGAGGGAGAATTTTACCTTTCTAACATTGAAAATCCATTTCAACAAGATGTTCTTTTTTGATATAAGCTTCTTTGGTTGTCAACCGTCGACACTCAACCATGAACTATGACTTGGCAGCTATGATCTCTAATCCTAACTCAGGTTTGGGAAGTTTCACAATTTTTTCCCTTGAGACCAGCCAATGCTGAGCTGGTGCAGTACCATCAAGCACAGACCTTTTAAGAACACACTACTCAAGTCCATATAAGGAATATGGTACTCACTCAAGGCAGCTAGAGAATGCTTCCCAGTTCTTCATTCAGTAGCAACTTGATAGTGAGGAGGAGGGTTTACAGCCTTCTCCCACATTCATTTGAGAAAGAGCTAGGAAGTAACTAAGACACTAGTTGGCAAAATTTCAGAATGGTGGTCTGATTCATGGTGACTTCTAAGTTATTAAGGAAGATAAATATTCATTTCCTTCAAAAGAAATTAGTGGGACAGTTACTTAAGTGAAAATAAATTAAAAAGTTAAAAGCTTATCAAAGTCTAACTTGCTGTAACTCCCTTCTGTAATGAACTTAGAAGACTCACTTTAACTCTTAATTTACGGCTCAGTTAGGGAATGCAGAAGGCAACATGAAGAGTACAGGACCAGAGTGTAGAAGGAGGATCAGGACCTAGCCTGATTGATCTTTCTAATCTTTTGATTTTTAGAAGCTATCTCATTTTGTATTTTCTTTAGACCGAGACAACTTTCTTCCATGTCTTAAAATATACATTCCTGTCCTTACTAAATATCACGTTTAATTTATTAAACTTGAAAATTTTCTCTCCTATTCTGGTTTTTTTTATGCCTCTGCTCTCACAATTTTTTATAAGTTATTACAGTAGGGCTAATCTTAGCTAGCAAGTTTAGAGAAATCACTAAATTTTCATGTAAAGACTCCTTTCTCAAAATTCTCCCAACAAATCACCCCTGTTACTTCTTCGGATACCCTGTCACAGAAAGCAACAGAGGTTAAATGTCAACAAAAACCCTCTTTTCCTGTTTTCCTCCCAGTGATTGCTGTTTCAAATTCTTACCGGGACTTGAATGTAAACACGAAATGATGATTTTCATACCATGTTCCTTGAACCCTCTGAGCCTCATAAACATCTCTAGGGTCATGCAGAAGTATGTAGAATGATCACAGATGGACGTGATTTATTTTTCCTGTGTTCGCCATTTCTTTTATAACCTAGCTTAACAAATTTGAGGTTCAGAGACATGGAAAATTAGCCTTAAGATTTAGAAACACTGATCAAATGAAATTTACATAGTCAGTTTAAGAAAACCATCTCATGACTCATGGCAAATTATTTGGGGGTATGTTTGATAACTTAGAGTGGGTAAGTTTTAGTCTTCAAAATAGCGTAAGGTAAAGTTACTGGTTTGCTTATGGCAAAGCATTTTCATCTTATGAAGATGACAAGAGGAAAATAGTGAGGCTCTTTGGCGTTACTTATGTCCTTCATGTTTGTCTTTGGCAAGTGTATCAAAGGTTAATAAAGCCCTGTGGGGTTTTAATTTCCAAAACACTGTCACACATAAACTTAAATGCATTGCCAGTTGATTAGAAAACAGTACTATCGGGTGTGAATGCTTCTTGTTTCACACACAAAATGTGTCCAGCAAACAATACTGGGAACAGAGCCAAGAAATGTCATTTCTCTCACTTCATACTTCCATAATAAGTCTCGAGCTCTAAACGCTTTCCCCTGTTCCATCCCCTGACTAATCCACCCACTCAACATCTTTCCTGTTGACGTTGTAAAAGAATGGTGTAAAAAAAAAAAAAAAAAACTTTACCCCTTAACAGCAATACCCAGCAGAAAGTCTTGACTATGGGGACATGTAATAAATGTCATTTTGAAAATCTTTTAGAATAGATATTACCTTATGAATGTCACAGATCACAAAAAGAAATAATTCAAACCCAGAGACTCAACTCTCCGTTACAGAAGTGTTACTGTTAGAGGTCATTGGAATTGAGTGCAAGATTTAATCTCTTAAAGAGTTTATTTAACACTCAGGGTATCCAGTTCTCGGATCCACAGAATCAGTATCCACACTTCAAAGAGACTTTGGCAGACTTTTCTCAGCTTGTGAAATTGATCCTCCCGTTCAATTTAGATTATTGGATTTAGTAGGAGACATGATTAGGCGTGATTTAAAGTTTATCCTTGAAATTTAAATTAAAAAATAAACATTCGGGCACACAGTAGGCGACGCTTCATGGTCATTTCTCTTTTATAAACAAACTGCCCTGAAATAAGAAGTCCAGAAACATCTTGAGTGACAGTAGCTGCAAAAGGTCAATGAGTTAGAGTTTATTTTACTTTCTTTCCTTTGTGAGAATTACAGAACCATAATATGTTTCGTTTTTAAGACTTCGTGTAGCTCTTCATAAATCAGGAATTGTTTGGATATCTTTAGAGGTATTGTACTGATGTAACAAAATTGTTTTCACTTTCTCTCTACTGAGAGAAGGGCTCTCATCCCATGACTTCAGATAATGTTTAGAAAGATATCCAGATAAATCTGCTTGTCTTGTTTTCTATCTCCAAAATAATCCCAATTCTGCAACACATTACTTTCATTGAGTCCACCTGACTCAATGCAAGCACAACATTTGTTGTTTCAGTTATCATAGTTGTTAGTTGCAATCAAATCAGCTCTGACTCATGGTGACCTCATGTACAACAGAATGAAACATTGCCCAGTCCTGCGCCATCTTCATAATCATTGGTATATTTGAGTCCATTGTTTTACAGATATTGTATAGTGCCTTCCAACCTGGGGGGCCCATCTTCTAGGACTACATTGGACAGTATTTTGTTATAATCTGTAAGGTTTTCATTGACTATTTTTTAAAGTAACCAAGCTTTTCTTCCTAGTCTGTTTTATCTGCAAGCTCTGCTGAAACCTGTCCACCATTGGTGACCCTGCTGGTATTTGAAATACTAGTGGTATATCTTCCAGCATCATAGCAACATGCAAGCCACCACAGTATGACAAACTGAACGATGGGTGGGGGTGTTTAAGTTTTAGTCTCCACCAGATCTCCCATTCTCTATAATGCAGCTGTTATAAAACCTCAGAGTCACTGGTGACTCCTACTTGTATTTTGCCTGCTATCTTTGTGATTACCAGAGACTGCTGGTTCTCTTTGTGGGCATCTCTCTGACACCATTTTCCATTCAGAGCGGTTCCTTTTACAAGCCTTTTTAATTTACCATGTGACTGTTATAATGTTTTGCCCTTTGGCTTCTCTCCCCTTTAATCATTTTAAATTCTATTTGTCTTGCAGTACTATATAAGAAAGCATTTGTAACTGTAAGCCACAGTTAAAAATAAATGTAAGGAACCATTATTGTACCATCCTATTAAGTAATTAAGATCAACTAACCTTTGCTCTTACTCTCTGACACCCAACACACTTGGGGCTAGGGTTTGGAAAGGTAAGGGTGTGGGCACTCAGCTTCCAGCCAGGTCTGCTGGCCCTAAGGGAGGCATCACATGCAGAATTCATTTCTGGGGTCACAGAGATGATTCACTCAATAACACAACTGATAACTGAATGAGGGAGTCTAGCCATGAACCTGCTTAAAGCAGTTTGGGGTATTAACACAAGTAGAGCAAGGGATCAAAGCTTGAGCCAGGTGTCAGCCAAATCAAAAACAGTGGGTGACCCATAAAGCAGGAAAAAAAATGTAATGAAGTGTAAGTGAACACCATGGCCAGGCTATCCACATTAATACCCCCATACTGTATAGCTACTCTAAGCCTTTTTTACCACTACCTACTTACCCTGGACACTAAGTTCTAGGACTTTTTTTGTCTGTGTTGTTTTTTTTTTTTTTATAATTGCACATTTAAGATTCAGTGACATTGTTTTGATGTTTATTCCTCACCTCTTTTTCCTCCCTCTCTTTTCTCTTTATTATGTTGATCTACCAGTTCATATGGCCTTTTTTTAAAAAAAAAAAATAAGTTTTTTGTTTGCTTTACCCTTTCTCCTGATTCTACAATATCCAGTTTTGCAAATACATAGCTCACCTTAGATGGAGAGGAGGAGGGAAGGTTGAGAATCCTTGTCCCCACATAGCATAATTGGGCATCTTGTCCCCACTGTACTGTAATAATGTCCTGAAATGTTTTCTAGTATTTTTTCAAGCCCAGTATGTTAATTTATTTCCTCAATTCAGCTGAAAATACTTTGAGAAAAAGAACATATTTTACTTTTCTTACTCTTTTCGTATTCACTTGGTGACAGATGCATAATGGACACTCAATAAATGTTAATCAATATACATATTAAATACATTTATGTTATGAATGTGCCAAAATGTTTAGCTACCAATCACTTAGCAGGAAAAAGTCTGTTGGTGTAAATGAAAAATTATGAGCTTATGTATGAGACTTTAAAAAATCAAGTGTAAAAGACAGGAAAATACGTGAAACAGTGATTTTTAAAAACAATTTCAAAGAATTTTGTGCAGTATAGTGCATTATTCTTCTAAGTGGTTTACATGTAATATCTCATTTACTCTTCTCAACATCAATAACAGTATGAGGTAGGAACTGTTTTTATCTATAATTTATTAATTAAGAATCAGAAGTATATAGTGATACCTTATCTAAAGTCACCCTGGGAATAAGTTATGGAGTCAGAATTCAAACACAGGCAGTTTAATGTCATGGCCCACGTTGTAACTTCTCCACTGTGCTATCCCTACTATGCAGAGGACATCTGAGTGGAGGATGTGTGCCCAATGACTCTAGTCATTGTGCTTCATCTATGAGCAGCCATGAGTAATAAGATTCTTATGCACTTGAGATCCTTGAAGTTTCTTATGAAGAAAATGAGGAGACTGTCTCACTATTATTCCCTTAAAATAGGAAAATATTATTTAAATTACCTTATGCTATAACTCTACCACCTCTCTGTCAGTTTGTCATACTTCGGTGGCTTGTGTGTTGCCATGATGCTGGAAGCTATGCCACTGGTATTTTGAATACCAACAGAGTCACCCAGGGTGGACAGAGCTTCCAAACTAAGACAGACTAGGAAGAAAGGCTTTGTGATCTACTTCCAAAAATTAGCCAATAAAAGCCCTACGGATCACAACAGAATGTTGTCTGATATAGTGCTGGAAGACAAGCCCCCCTAGGTTAGAAGACACTAAAAATACACTGTTGCCACAACAATGGACTAAAATATACTAAAAATCAAGAAGATGGTGTAGGACCAGGCAACATTTTGATGAGTCAGAACCAATTCAATGACAACTAACAGCAATGCTATAAGGTAGTGTTCTGAGATTAGAGGTCTTAGATAATCACATGAACAATTACTTTGAAGTTTAATTTTCAAGTGGTTAATCTAAATAGTTATGAGTTTAGCAACTGATATTCATATCTCAATTTAGACAAATAATAAAAACTACATAAACTCAATGTTACTGCCACTCTGCTGTGACCTGTGTTTAAGTCTACTAAAATGTGGAAATAATTCAGGGTTTTCAGCTACCACATTCATAGAAGTCCACTTTAGACAACAAAACAGTTCTCTTTTCTTCCCATTCACTATGCTTCTAAATATTTCTAAAATATTTAATATATTCATACCTTGACTTTGTTCTTGGTCTCAAATGAAAATACTGCACTCTGTTTTTTCTTCTTAAGTCTGAACTATTCCCACATACTCTGTAGTTTTTATTTGTAAGTTTTTGTCTAAGTGATGCAGTGCTGCTATAACAGATCACCACTCTTCTGTCAGTTTGTCTTACTGCGGTGTTGCGTATTGCTGTGATGCTGGAAGCTATGCCATGGGTATTTCAAATACCAGCAGGGTCACCCATGGTGGACAGGCTTCAACAAAGCTTCCAGACTAAGATAGAAAAAGAAAAAGGACCTGATGATCTACTTCTGGAAAAAAAAAAAACTGGCCAGTGAAAACCTTATGAATAGCAGCAGAACATTGATACAGTGTTGAAAGATGAGCCCCTCAGGTTGGAAGGCAGTCAAAATACGAGTAGGGAAAGGCTGCCTGCTCGAAGTAGAGTCAACCCAAATGACATGGGTGGAGTAAAGTTTTCAGGACCTTCATTTGCTGATGTGGCATGACTCAAAATGAGGTGAAACAGCAGCAAATGTCCATTAATAATCGGAATGTGAATATACAAAGTATGAATCTAGGAAAATTGGAAGTTGTTAAAAATGAAATGGAATGCATAAAGATCATTATTGAGCTGAAATGGACTGATTTTGGCCATTTGAATTAAACAATCATATTTTTTTTTTTTTATGGTCTACTATGCCAGGAATGACAAATTGAAGAGAAATGGCATCACATTGATGGTGAAAAAAGGCTTTCAAAATCTGTCCTGAAGTATAATGCTAACAGTGGTAGGAAATATCCATATGTTTACAAAGACCAGTTAATACAACTGTTATTCAAATTTATGTACCAAACACTAATGCCAAATGTGAAGAAACTGAAGATTTTTACAAACTCCTGCAGCCTGAAACTGCAGAGCATGCAGTCAAGATGCATTGATAATTACTGGTGACTGGAACGCTAAAGTTAGAAACAAAGATGAAGGATCTGTAGTTGGAAAATATGGCCTTGGTAATAGAAAAGACACAGGAGATTGCATGATGATGTTTTGCAAGACCAAAGACTTAATCACTGCAAATACCTTTTCTCAACAACATAAACTGCGACTATACTCATGGACCTCACCAGATGGAACACACAGGAATCAAATTGACTACATCTGTGGAAAGAGAAGATGGAGAATTTCAATATCATCAGTCAGAACAAGGCCAGGGTCCAACTGCAGAACAGACCATTGATTGCTCATATGTAAATTCAAGTTGAAGGTGAAGAAAATTAAAATAAATCCAGGAGAGTCAAAATACGACCTGGAGTATATCCCACCTGTCTTAGTCATCTACGGCTGCTATAACAGAAACACCACAAGTGGATGACTTTAACAAGGAGAAATTTATTCTCTCATAGTCAAGGAGACTAGAAGTCAGAATTCCGGGTGCCAGCTCCAGGGGAAGGCTATCTCTCTCTGTTGGCTCTGGGGGAAGGTCTTGTCATCAATCTTTCCCGGTCAAGGAGCTTCTCAGTGCAGGGACTCTGGGTCTGAAGGATGTACTATTCTCCTGGCTCTTGTTTCTTGGTGGTGTGAGGTCCTCATGTCTCTCTGCTCACTTCTGTCTTTCATATCTCAAAAGAGATTGGCTTAAGACACAATGTAATCTTAGATTGAGCCCTGCTTCATTAATATAACTGCCTCTAATCCTGTAATCCTGCCTCATTTAACTTCATAGAGATAGGATTTGTAACACATAGGAAAATCACATCAGATGACAAAATGGTGGACAATCACACAATACTGGGAATCACAGCCTAGCCAAGTTGACACATATTTTGGGGGATACAATTAAATCCATGATCCCACCTAAATTTAGAGACCATCTCAAGAATAGATTAGATGCACTGAACACTAATGACCAAAGAACAGACGAGTTGCAGGATGACATCAAGGATATCACACATGAAGAAAGCAAAAAGCCATTAAACAGTCTGTAAAGAAAGAAAAGACTAAAATGGATGGCAGAAACTTACTCTTGAACATCAGGTAGCTAAAACAAATGGAAGAAATGATGCAGTAAAAGAGCTGAACAGAATATTTCAAAGAGCACCTCAAGAAGACAAAGTAAAGCATTATAATGAAGCTACAAAAAGTTGGAGTTAGAAAACCAAAAGAGAAGAATATGCTCAATATTTCTCAAGCTGAAAGAACTAAAGAAAAAATTCAAGCCTTGATTTGCAATGTTGAAGGATTCTATGGACAAAAAAAATTGAATGATGCAGAAAGCATCAAAAGAAAATGGAAGGAATACACAAAGTCACTGTACCAAAAAGAACTAGTCAACATCCAAACATTTCGAGAGGGAGCCTATAATCAAGAACCGATGGTATTGTAGGAAGAAATCCAAGCTACACTAAAGGCATTGGCAAAAAACAACGCTCCAGGAATTGACAGAATACCAATTGAGGTGTTTCAACAAACGGACATAGCACTAGAGGTGCTCACTCATCTATGCCAAGGTATTTGGAAGACAGCTACCTGGCCAACCAACAGGAAGTGGCCCATATTTGTGTCCCTTCCAAAGAAAGGTGATCCAACCGAATGTGGATATTATCGAACAACATCATCAATATCACACAGGAGAGAAATTTTGCTAAAGATTATTCAAAAATGGTTGCAGGAGTACATCAACACGGTACTGCAGGAAATTCAAGGCAGATTGAGAAGAGGATGTGGAATGAGGGATATGATTGCTGGTGTCACATGGATTTTGGCTGAAAGAAGAAAATACTAGAAAGATGTTTACCTGTGTTTCATTGACTGTGCAAAGGCATTTGACTGTGTGGATCATAACAAATTATGAATAACATTGTGAAGAATAAGAATTCGGGAACACTTAATTGTGCTCATGAGGAACCTGTACACAGACTAAGAGGCAGTCATTAGAACAGAACAAGGGGATACTGTGTGGCTTAAAGCCAGGAAAGGTGTGAGTCAAGGGTGTATCTTTTTACCATCCTTATTCAATCTGCATGCTGAGCAAATAATCTGAGAGGCTGGACTCTATGAAGAACTTGGCATCAGGATTGGAGGAAGACTCATTAACAACATGTGTTATGCAGATAACAGAACCTTGCTTGCTGAACATGAAAAGGACTTGAAGCACTTACTGATGAAGATCAAAGACTACAGCCTTCAGTATAGATTACATCTCAACATAAAGGAAACAAAAATTCTCACAACTGGAGTGTCATGGATTGAATTGTGGCCCCCCAAAATGTCTGTCAACTTGGCTAGGTCATGATTACCTTGTACGATTGCCTACCATTTTATCATCTGATGTGATTTCCCTACGTGTTGTAAATCACATCACTATGATGTAATAAAATGGATTGTCGTTGTTGTTGTTAGGTGCCGTCGAGTCGGTTCTGACTCATAGCGACCCTATGCTCAGCAGAACGAAACACTGCCCAGTCCTGCGGCATCCTTACAATCGTTGTTATGCTTGAGCTCATTATTGCAGCCACTGTGTCAATCTACCTCATTGAGGGTCTTCCTCTTTTCCACTGACCCTGTACTCTGCCAAGCATGATGTCCTTCTCCAGGGACTGATCCCTCCTGACAACATGTCCAAAGTGTGTAAGACGCAGTCTCGCCATCCTTGCCTCTAAGGAGCATTCTGGCCACACTTCCTCCAAGACAGATTTGTTCCTTCTTTTGGCAGTCCATGATATATTCAATATTCTTTGCCAACACCACAATTCAAAGGCGTCAATTCTTCTTCAGTCTTCTTATTCATTGTCCAGCTTTCACATGCATACGATGTGATTGAAAATACCATGGCTTGGGTCAGGCGCACCTTAGTCTTCAGGGTGGTATCTTTGCTCTTCAACACTTTGAAGAGGTCCTTTGCGGCAGATTTACCCAATGCAATGAGTCTTTTGATTTCTTGACTGCCTCTTCCATGGCTGTTGATGGAGGATCCAAGTAAAATGAAATCCTTGAGAACTTCAATCTTTTCTCCGTTTATCATGATGGTGCTCATTGGTCCAATTGTGAGGATTTTTGTTTTCTTTATGTTCAGGTTCAGCCCATCCTGAAGTCTGTGGTCTTTGATCTTCAGTAAGTGCTTCAAGTCCTCTTCACTTTCAGCAAGCAAGGTTGTGTCATCCACATAACGCAGGTTGTTAATGAGTCTTCCTCCAATCCTGATGCCCCATTCTTCTTCATATAGTCCAGCTTCTTGTATTATTTGCTCAGTATACAGATTAAATAGGTATGGTGAAAGAATACAACCCTGACGCATTCCTTTCCTGACTTTAAACCAATCAGTATCCCCTTGTTCTGTCCAAACAACTGCCTCTTGATCTATGTAAAGGTTCCTCATGAGCACAATTAAGTGTTCTGGAATTCCCATTCTTTGCAATGTTATGCATAGTTTATTATGATCCACACAGTCGAATGTCTTTGCATAGTCAATAAAACACAGGTAAACATCCTTCTGGTATTCTCTGCTTTCAGCCAGGATCCACAAACAGATGCAGTGCTGGAGGTGCTCATTCCTCTATGCCAAGAAATATGGAAGACAGCTTCCTGGCCAACTGACTGGAAGAGATCCATATTTATGCCTATTCCCAAGAAGGTGATCCAACTGAATGTGGAAATTATAGAACAATATCATTAATATCACACACAAGCAAAATTTTGCTGAAGATCACTCAAAAACAGCTGCAGCAATATACTGACAGGGAACTGCCAGATATTCAGGCCAGTTTCAGGAGAGGACGCCGAACCAGGGATATCATTACTGATGTCAGATGGATCCTGGCTGAAAGCAGAGAATACCAGAAGGATGTTTACCTGAATAAAATGGATTAGTGGCAGTTATATTGATGAGGTCTACAGTATTAGATAGTGTCTTAAGCCAATCTCTTTTGAGATACAAAAGAGAGAAGTGAGCAGAGAGACATGGGAACCTCAGACCACCAAGAAGGCAGCACCAGGCGCAGAGCACGTCCTTTGGGCCTGAGGTTCCTGCGCCGAGATGCCCCCATACCAAGAGAAGACTGATGACAAGGACCTTCCTCCAGAGCCAACAGAGAAAGCCTTCCCCTGAAGCTGGCGCCCTGAATTCGGACTTCTAGCCTACTGGACTGTGAGAGAATAAACTTCTCTTTGTTAAAGCCATCCACTTGTGGTATTTCTGTTATAGCAGCACTAGATGACCAAGACATGGACCAATAAGCAACATCATGATAAATGGAAAAAAGATTGAAATTGTAAAGGATTTCATTTAATTTTACTTGGATCCACAATCAATGCCCATGGAAGTAGCAGTCAAGAAATCAAATGATGTATTGCATCAGGCAAATCTACTGCAAAAGACCTCTTTAAAGGATTAAAAAGCAAAGAAGACACTTTGAGGACTAAAGTACAGCTGACCCAAGCCATGTATGAGGGTTAAGGTTGTGTATCAGCTTGGCTGGGCCCTGATTCTCAGTGGTTTGGCAGTTATTATGTAGGTTGGCTCTCATATAATGCTGTAATCACCTCCACGATTAGATCTGATAAAATGTAATTACCTCCATGATGAGATCTGCTGTGATCAGCCAATCAGGTGAAACGGAGTTTCCTTGGAGGTGTGGACTGCATCCAATATATCTGGACTTTCTGGCAAAGCTTGCTGGCTTTTGCTCTGCTCTGGATCCTGCATTTGACTCATCTTCATCCTATCTCTGGTTCTTGGAACTTGAGCCAACGGCTTGCCATCTCATCTCCCGATCTTTTATTCATCAGACTTTACAGCCCATGAGCCAGCAGCCTGCTGTCTAATATGTGGATCTTGGGTCCATCAGCCCCTGTAGCTATGTGAGTCAGGAGAAGCCTCCAGCCTGATACCTGACCCATGAACTTGGGACTCACCATCCTTTACAACTGCGTGAGCCATTTCCTTAAGATAAATCTCTGTCTCTATCTCTCTCTCTATATATACACACATCACTGGTTTTGCTTCTCTAGAGAATCCAGCCTAAAACAAGGCCTTAGTTCCAAAGGGAGGAATGCTCCCATCAGGAGACACAATCAGTATTCAATTGAAGTGGAAGATAAAATGTCACCTGGCCACTTTGGGCTATTCATGCCTCTGGATCAACAGACAAAGAAGGGAGTTACTGTATTGACTGATGTGATTGATCCTGATTACCAAGAGAAAATCAGATTGATATTACATAATGGAGGTAAAGAAGAGTATGTCTGGAATACAGGAGATCCCTTAGGACGTGTCTTAGTATTACCATGCCCTGTGATTAAAGTCAATGGAAAACTACAGCAATTCAATTCCAATATGACTACTAATGTCCCAGACACTTTAGGAATGAAAGTTTGAGTCACCCCACCAAGCAAAAAACTATGACCAGTTGAGGTGCTTACTGAGGGAAAGGTTGGTGGAAGAAAAAAAAAAAAAAAAAAAACCAGTTATGACCACATGACCAATTGCAAAAATGAGGACTATAATTGTTGAGTATTTCTTCCTTGTAAGCATGCATCAAATATTTTTGTTTTCTTCCCTTATGAAACATAACATGTAAATGAGTCTAATTTATTTTTGGTGGAACACATGTTTGTTGTACCATGTTAGGGGCCAAGCATAACTTTGCAACTGTCTTTATGTAGAGATTGTGTATGGTTTAAGCAGATATGTACAGGTGCCAAGTTGACAAAGGGTGGACTATGATGGTTAAAGTTGTATGTCTACTTGGCTGGGCCATGATTCTCAGTGGTTTAGCAGTTATGTAATGTTGTAATTATCCTCCATTTTGTGATATAATGTAATAATTTCCATGATGTGATCATCCAATCAGTTGTAAGGGAAGTTTCGTCAGGGGTGTGGCCTGCATCCAATACATATGAATGTTCTGGCAAAGCTCATTGGCTTTTGTTCACTCTGGATCCTGCTTCTGGCTTGTCATCATCTGACCTCTGGTTTTTGGGACTTGAGCTAGCAGCCTGCCGTATTGCTTGTCGATCTTGGGATTCATTGGCTTCCACCACCTGTAAGCCAGCAGCCTGATGTCTTACCTACTGATCTTGGATTCATCAGCCTTCCCAGTCTGTGAGCCAGCAGTCTGCCATCTGACTTGCCAATGTTGGGTTTGTCAGCTCCTGCAGATACATGAGTCAGGAGAAACCTCCAGCCTGACACCTGAACCCATTGACTTGGGACATGCCAGCCTCTACAACTATGTGAGCCATTTCCTTCAGATAAATCTTGCTCTCTCTCTTATACATAAGTGCTATTGTTGTTAGGTGCCATCCAGTGGGTTCTGACTCACAGCAACCCTATTACAACAGAATGAAACACTGCCCAGTCCCACACCATCCTCACAATTGTTGCTATGCTTGAGCCCATTGTTGCAGCCACTGTGTCAATCCATCTCATTGAGAGTTGTCTTCTTTTTTGCTGACCCTTCATTTTACCAAGCATGATGTCCTTCTCCAGTGGCTCATCCCTCCTGATAACATGTCCTAAGTAAGTGAGACGTAGTTTCCCCATCATTGCTTCTAAGGAGCATTCTGGTTGTACTCGTTCCAAGACAGATTTGTTTGTTCTTTTGGCAGTCGTGGTATATTCTTCACCAACACCACAGTTCAAATGCATTAATTCTTCTTTAGGCTTCCTTACTCATTGTCCAGCGTTCGCATGCATACGAAATGATAGAAAACACCCTGGCTTGGGTCAGGCGTACTTTAGTCCTCAAGGTGACATCTTTGCTTTTCAACTCTTATGCTTTACTGATTTTGAGGGAATTGTCTTAGGCTGAGCTGTCTAGAGAAGCAAAATTAGTAAAGCATAAAATCTTGAAAAGCAAAGATGTCATCTTGAGGACTAGGGTGAGCCTGATCCAAGCCATGGTGTTTTCAATCACCTCGTATGCATGCGAAAGCTGGGCAATGAATAAGGAAGACTGAAGAAGAATTGATGCATTTGAATTATGATGTCAGGAAAAATATTAAATATACCATGGACTTTCAGAAGAATGAATAAATCTGTCTTGGGAGAAGTATAACCAGAATGCTCCTTAGAAGCAAGGATGGTGAGACTTTGTCTTATGTACTTTGGACATATTATCAGGAAGGGCCAGCCCCTGGAGAAGGACATCATGCTTGGTAAAGTATATGATCAGCAAAAAAGAGGAAGACCCTCAATGAGTTGGACTGACACAGTGGCTGCAATAACGGGCTCAAACACAGCAACGATTGTGAGGATGGGACAGGACCGGCAGTGTTTCCTTCTGCTGTACATAGGGTTGCTATGAGTTAGAACTGACTAGACAGCACCTAACAACAGCTAGAACAAAAATACCACAAGTGGATGGCTTTAATAAACATAAATTTATTTTCTCACAGTTCGTGGTGGTTGTTAAGTGTCGATGAGTCACTTCCAACTCATAGCAACCCTATAGGACAGAGTAGAACTGCCCCATAGAGTTTCCAAGGAGTAGCCGGTGGATGTGAACTGCGACCTTTTGGTTAGCAGCTAAGCTCTTTTAACCATTATGCCACCAGGGCTCCTCTCACAGTTTAGGAGGCTAGAATTCCGAATTCAGGGCATTGGCTTTAGGGGAAGGATTTCTCTCCTTTTCTCTCTCTGTTAGCTCTGAGGGTAGGTCCCTGTGTTTTCTGAGCTTCTGCTCCTGGGCAGTCTTCAAGTGGCTTGACACCTCTCTTTCCCATCTCTGCTTCTCTTACTTGCTTGTTTAATCTTTTTTATGTCTCAAAAGAGACAGATTTAAGACACACCCTACACTAATCCTGTCTCATAACAAAGACAACCCATTCCCAATGGGACTATAACTACAAGCATAGAAGTTGGGATTTACAACACATATTTTGGAGGGGGCATCATTCTATCCAGAACATTCCATCTTTTGGTTCCCAAGCATTTATGTCCTTGCCACATGCAACACATTCACCCCATCACAGTTTGTTTGCCACATGAGTTTTGTAGTCAATTTTGCAAGTTATAAATCTTACCCTTGGGAGCTGTGCATTCGTGCAGTTAATTGATCAAGCGTAAAATCTCATGTTGAAATAGCATCTCCAATTTCAACAACCTGTTTAGGTTATTCCAAGATAATAAATTCCTTCCTTGTTGATAGGCAAGTTTTGACATGGAACTTGTTCTATGGTGATTAGCATCCTGAAGTCAAAATTAGATTTTAAAAAGATTATTTCCTTTACTTTTTGGCCCCTTAGAAGGAAACATTATTTGGAACATGAAGAGTAGATAAATCCCAAGCAAAAAATTACAAATATAACTATTCAAAAATATAAACTAACATGATTGTGTTTTCTAAAGTTTTTATTCCTCTAATACAATAATGTTTATAAACTGGAAGTATCATTGTCTCTGATTATTCCCATCATTGCGTTTTTACTGTGTGATTAATAGGAACAGAATGATAAGCTTGACTATTAAATATTTTTTAAATGTTAAAATGGAAGCGTAGACTTACAGTCATGTAGAACTCAAATGGAGCAAGCATCTGGAAAAAAATTAGGATAGCTTAACTGTAATTTGGAGTTTTCACACATTCCATAATATTTTATTCTTAAGAACTAGTCATTTTAGCAGACAGTTTGTAAGATAAGATCCATTAGTAGCATTATAGCGTAAAGGTGAAGATACAGAAAACCCTTCCTCACTCTGGTTATTTATTCTCTTACAAAATGAGTGGGCCTTCGGGGACCTAAGTAATCCTCTACACTGAAGCACAAGTAAGATTGCAAACCACAAGACTATAAATACATCTGAACCTTCCTCTTTATTTGAAAATCGATAAAACTTAGGAATTTGTATAGAAAGGAGGATTGCATTTCCTTATGTTATTAATTGATTCACCTAAAAACAACCCTATTATAATTTGTGTAGAAAATATTCTGGTATAACTTCAGGGAGAAATGATTGATAAAAAGTGTAAAACTTCAATCATTCTTCTGTGATAGCTAGTCTGAGGCAGAACAATTTTAAAACTATTAAATGGATTACATCAACAAAATATATAGGAGGTGGAATAATGGTGCTACTACTCATTCTTTCTGTGTCAGGCCCTGAGCAAAGCGTTCTCTATGTGGTATCTTACATAAGCCTTGTAAAAATCTCTGAGGTAGGTATTATTATCCTGATTATATAGATAAGAAAATTGTAATGTGGTCCCACAGTTAGTACTTGATTAACCAGGACTCAGACCAAGGTGTGATTGATTACCAAGCCTATGCCTATATCTTTACCCTGCACTGTCTTATCACGTTGAATGTTCCCAGCATTGGTCTCATGAAGAAACATCAGTAACAGGAAGAATCGAAATTTTGTTTTTGAAATATATCTTATTTGTATGATGGCTAGAAAAGATCTAGAAAAGCAGTTGTGGGAGGGAAGAACAATACAGGAAGTTACTAAGGTACCAAACAAATCACCCCAAATCAGTGACTTTAACCTAATGTTTGCTTTTTTTTCCTGCTAACATAATGTTCAAAACAGAAATTCCTCATAGGCGGGCAGCTTTACTCCAAATGGTAATTCAGCTCCTTCCTTCTCATGACTGTGTCATCTGTGACATGTAGTTTTCAAGGGCACCCCAGAAGATGGGAAAGTATAGTGGATTGTGAAGTGGAGGTTTCTATTGAGCAGGCCTGGTAGTGGCACACATCTCTTCTGTTCATTTTCTATTTGCAAAAATCAGTCACATCATTACACCTAACTACAAGGGAGGTTGAGGAATACAATCTAGCTGTGTGACTAGGAAGAAAAAGGAAGAAGTTTGGTGCTATGGTGTGGAATTCTGGATGTGACCATTACAGGGCTATAAACAGCAATTTCCTAGTGGTAAAGAAAAATTGTTGATCATTTGCAAAGTTAAGCAACCATTATCTTGAATTATTATTTTTAATAATAAAACTTTTGAAGTTTTCATTTATGTTATTTTTAGGTACTAAGAGGGAGCCACAAACAACTATCTCAAAATAACAAAATAAACAAGGGTCATGTATGTGTGCACATGTTTGTGTATTTGATTTTCTCAGAGTTGCATGAATAGTAAGGACCTAAGACTTCGGCTGCTAACCAAAAAGGTCGGCAGTTTGAATCTACCAGCTGCTCATTGGGAACCCTGTGGGGCAGCTCTATTCTGCTCTATAGGGTCACTGTGAGTCAGAATAGACATGACAACAAAGGATATGGTTTTTTTTGTTTGGTATTTGTGTTTTGATTATTGCAGTTTTTCCTTTTCCAAATGGCTTGTGAATATATTAATTACAAATAAATCCAATTGCCATTTTATATCAATAAAAGAATTACTAGGCCTCTAGCCATGTGTGGAAGCATTTTCCAAGCCAAGAAGGTGAAACCCAAACAGAGCCCAGAGGTATCAATGAGTTGAGAAGACAGAGATCAGAGTTCTGGGAAGCCAAGGCACATAAAAGTTGTGATACAGAAGTCAGCTGCACAGATGGAGAAAGAGTTCCAAAAATCTCAGAAGGTTCTCCTCAAGTTTTTGGCTAGGCACTGATCACTACATATGTGATAAGAAACTACTTACTAATGGCTGGGGGAATGAACCCTTAGAAAGCAGCAGACCAAAGGATTCTTGGAGTTCACATTGGGTTGGGAATAGTTTGTTTCTCTCAGCCAGAGTGAAAACACCTTTTAAGACACAGGTATTGGGTAGAGTACTCTGAAAGTTATCACCTTAAGAGCAAATATAATTTAGACCTACAAAGACTGCTCTGGACACAACCTAAGAAAGCTTAAAAGCAAGGTTGAAAGAATCAACCTCAATCCAAGTAAATTAATTGTGCCTCAGGATAAATTCCTATACCATTTAAAGGAATACAACAAAACACAGCACCCAACAATGTAAAATTTGTGATGTCCCATAGTCAATCAAAAATTATTAGGCGTGGAAAGCAGCAGGAAAATATGGCCCATAACCAAGAGAAAATTCAGTAAATAGAAAAAGATCTAAAAATGACAGAAATGATGGAATTAAGAGATGAGAACATTAAAAGAGTGATTGTAAACATGCTCTATATGCTCAAGAGGGTAAAGGAGAACATGAGCATAATGAGAGAAAAACTACTAAAAAGGGAGATTTAAAAAAGATCCAAATAAAACTTCTAGAAAATAAAAATACAATACTTGAAATAAAAAAATACATTGGATGTAATTAACAGTAGACAGGCACTGCAGAAAAGACCAGTGACCTTGACATAGCAATAGAAACTATCCAAATGAAGCACAGAAAAAAAGTAAACAGAGCATCAGGGACTTGAAGGACAGACAATACCAAGTGGTCTCACATACACATAGGTGAAGTTCCGGAATGGAAGGGGAAAAACAAAAAAAACTATTTGTAGAAGCAATGGTTGAACATTTCTCGAATTTAATAAAATATTTTGATGAATCAAAGAACATTAACAAACCCCAAGCAAAATAAACATAAAAAACTTTCCAAAGCACATCATAAATACATTGCCAAAAACTACCGATGAAGAAAAAAAATCTTAAAGACAGCCCGAGAGACAGAAATACAGGGGGAACAAAGATTAAAATGACAGCAGACTTCTTGTCAGAAACTATTCAAGACAGAAGACCCTGAGTGGCATATTTAAAGTACTGAGAAAAACAACACCAAAACTAAATAAACCTGTCAATCTAGGATGGACACCAGGTGAAAAAACTCTTTCAAAATGAAGATAAAATAAAAATATCTTCAGGTGAACAGAGCAGAGAAAATTCATTGCCAGCAGACCTACACTACAAAAAATGTTAGAGAAATTTTATCAGACAGTAGGAAATTGATCTAGACAGAAATTTAGGTACATATAAAGAATAAAGACCCTATGATGGGGTTAAAAGATGGGTAAATTTAAAAGACATTGTCCTCATATTTTAAATCTCTTTTTTTGAAAGGTAATTGACTCTTTAAATTAAAAAAAAAAAAATGATGCGTTATAAAGTCTATAGTACATATAGAAGTAAAGTATATACAAAAATAGCACAAAGGAATAGAAAAACAGAAGAATGCTGTTTTAAATTTATTATACCACATTGAAGCAGTGTAATATTATTTTAATAGACACTATGATTTTAAAAAATACAATATGTATATCCCTTGAGCAACAACAAAAAATTAATAAAACAAACAGCTAAAGCTAGTAAGTCCATGGTGGAGACAAAATGTAATACTAACAACAATTAATTCAAAAGGGAAAAGAGAGAAAAAAGATTAGGAAACAGATGGGATAAATAGAAAACAAAAAGCAAGATGGTACATTTAAAGGTAACCACGTTAATTATTATTTTAAATGTTTTGGCCTCACATTGCAATTAAAAGTAGTGATTAGCCAAACTGGATAAAGAAGCAAGACGCAGCCATAGCCTACCTACAAGAAATCCATTTTAAATGTAAAGATACAGACAAGTTAAAAGTAAGGATGGAAAAGGATATATCATGCAAACACTAATGAAAGTTAGAGTAGCTACATCAAATAAAATAGGCTTAAAAAAATTTACTTGAGATAAAGAGACACATTTCATTATGATAAAAGAGTCTATTCTCCAACAGAAATAACAATCAGGAATGTTTAGGTAGCTAACAACAGAGCTTCAAAATACATGAGGCAAAAAGTGATAGAACTGAAAGGAGATACAGATAATTCCATGATTTTAGTTGGCTATTTTACCACTCTTCATTCAGCAATTGACAGTGGACAGAAATCAGTAAGGATATAGAATACTTGAACAACACTATCAACCAACTTGACCTATTTGACTTTATAAAACAGTCTACCCAACTACATCAGAATACATATGCTTTTCAAGGCTACACACAACATTCACCAAGATAGATTATATTCTTGGTCATAAAATATGTCTTAGTCAATTTTATAAGGTTGACATCAAATAAAGTATGTTCTCAAACTATAAAAGAAGTAAACTAGAAATCAATAATAGAAGGAAATCTGAAATAATCCCCAAATATTTAGAAATTAACCAATGGGTCAAAAAAAGAAAGTACAAGAAAAATTAGACAATATTTGGAAATGAATGGGAATAAAAACATGACATCACAATATGTGGAGTACAGCTCAAGCAATGTTTAACAGAAAAAATTACATGCATTACATACATACTATACTACATACATACATAAAAAAAATACATACTATCTCAGAAAAAAGGTCTGAAATTACTGATCTAAGGTTCTACCTTAAGAAACTAAAAAAATAAGAATTCAAAATAAGTAGAAGAAAGAAAATAATAAAGATAAGAGCAAAAGTCAATGAAATAAAGAACAAAAACTAATAGAAAATTAAAACAAATATTTATACTTTGAAAAGTTCAACAAAATTAATAAGCCTCTGGCCAGACTAATCAAAGAAAAAAGACAGACATGTATTATCAAGAAGAAAGAAATAGAAGACTTTGGGTATCATTAAAATCATGTAGGCTTTAAAGAGGATAAGGAAATATTGGAGTCTCTGGGTGGTAGAAACAGTTAATATGCTCGGTTGCTAACTGAAAGTTTGGAGGTTCATGTTCACCAAGAGATGCCTCAGAAGAAAGGCCTGGCAATTTACTTCTGAAAAATCAGCCATTGAAAACTCTGTGGATCGCAGGTCAGTGCTACCCTGACACACACGGGGTTGGCGTGAGTTGGAATCAACTTGATGGCAACTGGGGTCTGCTTTGGTTTAAGAAAATATTTTGAACAGCTTTACATCATAAATTTGACCACCTAGGATGAAATGAATAAATTCCTTGAACAACACAAACTACCAAAGCTCAATCAAGAAAAAAATAGATAACACAAGCAGTATACAAACAAGACTATTTACTAAATAAATTCAATTTGTAGTTAAAAATTGTCCCACAATGAAAAATATAACCCCAATGGCTTTACTAATAAGAAGACATTTAATCAATTTAAAAATTGGCAAGAGATTTGAAAAGACGCTTCATCAGAGAATATATATCAATGCTAAATAGGCACATGAAAAGATGTTCAACATCTTCATCTTTGTTGTTGATGCTGGGTGCTATTAAGTGGATTCCAACACATGTAGACCAGACCCTATTGTACAGAGCCAAGCCGCCCCACAGGGTTTCCTAGGCTGTGACCTTTACAAGAATGGATTGCCAGGTCTTTTCTTCCGCCAACTGGTAGGTTTGAATTGCCAGACTTTTGGTTAGCAGCCAAGCACTTAACCATTGTGCCACCAGGACTCCTTTTCTTATTATCTACTCAAACAAAATAAAAACATGTGTCCACACAAAAACTTTTAAACAAATGTTCATAATGACTGTAAACATCTCAGATATCCACCAACTGGTGAAAGGGTGGACAAATTGTACATGCATGCAACAAAATACTATACCAAAAACCAAACCCATCGCCATTAAGTTGATTCTGACTCATAGCAACCCTATAGGACAGTGTAGAACTGCCCCCAGTTTCCAAGGTTGTAAATCTTTACAGAAGCAGACTGCCCCATCTTTCTCCCAGTGAAATACTGTACACCATTAAAAAGGAACAAACTACTCATACATGCAAACCGAAAAAACCATCACTGTCGGGTCAATTTTGACTCATAGCGACCCTATAGGACAGAGTAGAACTGACCCATAGGATTTCCAAGGAGTGGCTGATGGATTTGAACTACTAACCTTTTGGTTAGCAGCCGAGCTCTTAACCACTGTGCCACCAGGGCTTCCTTATACATGCAAGGAAATGGATAAATCTTACAATTATTATGTTAAGGGAAAGAAGTCAGCCAGTAGAGACTACATACTGTATGATTCCATTTATATGAAGTTCTAGAAAAGGCAAACTATAGCAACAGAAAGCAGATCAGTGGTTGCCAGAGAGAAGCTTGACTGCAAAGGGGCAATAAGGGAACTTTTGCAGGTGATAGAATTATTCTGTATCGTGATTGTGATGGGGTTACATGACTGTACATTTTTCAGGACTCACTGAATTGTGCATTTAAAATTACCACTCAGTGAAGCTGATTTTAAAATGAATTAATGATTTCATGATCACTTCTTTAAAAATAGCAAGTTGACATTTTAAGTGAACTAGTGCCCGCCCTTGAAATAAGACCCTGGTATGAATTTTTTTTTTTTTTTTTTATGGGGAGGAGAAGAGTAAGTTTATTGGAAGAATGTGAGGGAAAAAGGTCAGCAGAACAGTCCCATGTTCCAGGAATCCCAGGGCTGAGCGTATTAATAGGGACCCTAATCCCTTCTCTATAGGGGTCTGTTAAAATGTCCCTGAGAGCTTAAGATACTGTCTTATCTAAACAGAAAAAGTGACTTCATTACAGTTAGTATACTAGCTGATTTCATTTCAAAGGCATCAGGTAATATGGCAGGTTGGAATACCCTTGTATTTGCTACCTAGCTCCAAAGAGCAAACAAACAGGCCTCAATTAGCTAATCAAGGGCAACTGGTTTTGGTCTGAAGCAGTCACTGGATTGGGGACAGATGACAAATGCTTTTGAGATAGATGTGTACGAACCATTTTAGAGCCTAAGGCAGAGCATATTATACTACAAGTGGAGTAGTGTAAGGCGTAGCAGGGGAAAGGAAGCAAACTTTAAACTAAGGAACACATTGAAATTCACGCCAAAAGTAAAATTAGAAGGAAGAGCTGAAGATGCACCTGTCTGCTTCTAAGACTCATTAAAGGGTTTAGAGATTGGATAGTTTTGAAACCCCTCTAGGCAGGCAAATACAATTGGCTTTTCATTCTATCTGCTTACTATATAATCCCTCATTTCGCTACTTAATTTTTATTACCTTACTATTGGTATACTAAAATATTTTAAATATATTACCAAGATTACAAAAAATAATTTAAAAAACTTGAAGAATCACAGAAAGGTATAAAAAAAGAAGACTGAAAGTGTCTCTTCCCAATGCCCATGCCTCTTCCCTACCAGAAACACGACTAACTTTAAAGTATTCCTGACTTTTGTATAAATGTGGCTGTAGCATCCTAGAGATTTCTTATTTCTAATTCTTATCTATATATCCATATCATTGAACATCACTCTGATTTTACCTTAAAAACTTTTCCTCCCCTGTTTGTTTTGACTGTCCTTCACATCTCAGTCAATGGAATCCCTTCATACACTCCAGACAGAAATGTTGGAATCATTCTTGATTGCTGTCTTTAAAAATATATATGTATATATATTTTCACTCCGTACTTGAGCTATCAGTAAATCTCTTCAGATCCACTCCCCAAATATTTGCAGCTTTCTACAACTTCTTACTATATCTACCGTTACTCCTCTAACTCCAAGCCACCATCCCTCTCCTAACTTGTCTTCCTGGTTTCACTTTTATCTCTTCAAGTCTGTGTATCAGAATTTGTCCTACCCCTGTTTAAAATCTTTCAGTGACTTTCTCCTACACTGGAATGAAATTAAGAGACTTTTTTATGGCCTAACAGTCCTTACATTGTCTGGCCCTTGGCTACTTCTCTGACCTCAGATCAGACTTCTCTCTCCTAGTTCATTTTATTCCTTAAGTTAAACTTGCATCCTTGTTATTCTAAAAACAAGTTTAATGAATTTCTGCATTTCTTTCTCAGAATTTTTGCTTTTTCAAAATGCTCTTCCTCGGATAGTTGTGTGGCTCACCCTTTTATATCACTCAGCAGCTTGCTTTATCACCTTATCCCACCACACCATTACTCACAATCCCCTCACTCTGCTTTTTTGGTCTTTACAGCATTTATCACCACTTGAAATAACATACGTGCCTGTTTGGTTGCCTGTCAGATACACTACAATGTTGAGTCTATGAAGGCATGAGCTTTGTTCGTTTATCACCATAGTCACATCCCTAGAACAGTGCCTGTCATTTAGCAAGTGCTCAATATTTTTTTGAATGAATGATTGAGCCTTCAGCATCTTTAGTTGTCTAAATCATTGAACGAAGTGCTTCCTGCCATTTATTGTCCTATGTTCCTATTAGCACTTCCTGGGATCACCAAGCACAGATCAGTTGGAAATATCCATTATTTTTCTCTATCAGAGGAACAAAGAAAGAGCTAACTGAAAAATAACTGAACTAAGTTCAGTACTGGTTTTTAAAATATTGTCAATAATCTAGCACACCAGACTGGGTGATTAGTTATGCCACAAAGTATATAACAAAAAACGAGAGAAAATAATGTTTTACATCTAACAGACTATTTGATCTATTCTTTTTAGACACACGATCTCATTCCTAAGGAAATGTTGACAAGTGTGTCTTAATGGAAGGTTGGGTCCATCAGCCTTAACCATATGTTCATTTGCTCTAGACAATCTTCCAACATTCACAAATCTTCAGGCTGTAGAGTTTTATATTAAGCTGGATTTCCCAGATTCAACTGGTTCTAGAACACTGCCAAAGCTATGGACATCTTCAAAGGCCTTCTTAAAATTGCAGGGTGGAACTGTGCTCTCTAAGAGTTTATTTCTGTTCTTCATGATATAGATGATGACCTTTTCTTAACTTCAGACATTATCAATAAATAGTTTCAATGTATTTAAATCTATAAAGATATACCATTTAACTAAAAAAGGAAAATCTCGACCTCTTTTTTACATTCTCCAATTTAAAATAATCAAAATATGAGATTCAAAAGCACCACCAAGATATTTCAGCCCTCTCTCAGGATATGTAGCAATTTAATCTATTACTACTCTGGTCCCGTAATTCCTTTGACAAGATGATACCTAGCAATCAAATAAGACAGCTAATTAAGGAAAAATTACTACTCTGCTCATGTGTTTCCATGAAATATAGACGATCTTAAAATAAATTTAGGACTTCAGTCTAAAATATCCCTAAGACTTTGGCTTAATGAACAGATGTTTTGATTTGACTATCACTTGCAGGTTTCACACACTCAAGTGGCCTTCACTTAACAGGTAAAACAATATTGGTCTCAAATGTCCCAGTAATTTAATCTAGTAATCAGATCTTGGCATATAATAAATAATATTTTTAAATTCCTGGATATGGAGGGACTAGGAAAACAAAAGCGGATATGCCAAAAACCGGTTTTAATTATTCATCCAGAGTTTAAAATACAATGAAATCTGTCTAAAATGACAGTGACAACAGTGTTGATGGGAAGCAAGGGTGAGGAAGTTGAGAATCTATGGTGAACACTCAAAACTGACTTAGAAGCAAATAACAAAAATACTAATTTCTGTATATAGTTGTTATATTTGGGGACTTATCAATTGATCCATGTCAAAATTCGTTTAATACTACCAAAAAGCCAAAGCAATTGCCATTAAGTCAATTCTGACTCATGGTGACCCCGTGTGTGCAGAGTAGAGCTGCGTTCCATAAGGTTTTCAAGGCTGTATCCTTTTGGAAGCAGACCACCAGCTCTTTCTTCCGAGGCATCTCCGAATAAGTTTGATCCACGAATCTTTCGATTAGTAGAGTGTTTAACTGTTTGTACCACCCAGGGACTCCTCATTTAATAATTTAAAAAAAGCCAAACTCATTGCTGTTGAGTGGATTCCAACTCACAGTTACCCTATACATGGAGTAGAACCTCCCTATAGAGTTTCCAAGGAGCGTCTGGTGGATTCGAAGTGCTGACCATTTGGTTAGCAGCCATAGCCCTTAACCACTACAGCACCAGGGTTCCCCATTTAATAATTGGTCTTATTAAAAATAAATTCTGTTGTATCTATTCAGTCCTCTCATTTGGTGTGAGGCCAGTTTGGATGTCTGCTTTAATCCTTCTTCTGAGAGTGGCCTATATAGATTGCTCCTTAAACTGAAAAAATGTTCTGGGATCTTGTTAAAACTACGTAACAAAATAAGAGCTCCCCCTCCTTCCACCTAGGCACATAGTTGTTGTTAGCTGCCCTGGAGTCAGCTCCCTGACTCATAGCAACTCCCCTACTCATGGCCATCCCATTCACAAAGAGGTAGGACCATTGTGAACCACACTATTTTTATTTGTTGATTTCTGGAAGTAGATCACCAGACATTTGTTCCTATGGCACACAGTAGGCACTCAATAAATCTCATTTTCTTTCAATTTATATGCTATGCTTTCTTATTTCTGAAATGATGCTTGCATTCAAGTTTGGATGCTGTATCATATTGTCTTATAGTTTCTAAAAAGTGCCATGGAATAAATAGAACATATAGAAATGTTTTTATCCTAAAGTATCTTTGTTACCACATGTATAGCTTTCAAAGAAAACAAAAAGAAAAATTACTCAGTGAGTAGTGAGGTGGTAGAGTCAGAATGAGAATAAACTTGGTGATGCTATTCTGAAGAACAGAAATAATTCCACGCCAAAAAAAAAGTTTGGCCAAATAAATAGCTATTTTCTGCTATAGCATGTTACCTCTCTTTCAACAAGATTCTATTGTTATCTTATTTCAAGGGTCATAGTTAATAGAGATTAAGTAGTGGGTAACACTTTTAATTCTTGGGCAAGGCCCAAAAGGAGGTATCAGCGTGAAAGAAAACGAGTTTTGATTAATTCATCCATAATTATAATTTTCTTTATTTAAGGATCTTCTGGCAAAAATGAAAATGTCGTCTTCTATGTAAACAAGTGTAACTGTACTATAAATATTTCTACAGGCCAATGACTATTGAGCTTTCTTTTTTTAAAAAAATGATTCAATCTAAATCTAATGATTATTCATTAAATCAATGCATATTTATTGATCACTTGCTATGAGCCAGATACATTCCTAAACCCTGGGGATACAGCAAGAACAAAACTAGTCCTTGTCCTTATGGACTTCTTGTGAGGGGAGATATATCTTGAACCCACACAGAAGAACTTAGCTACTCAACTACCTACAGAATTTCCATAAGAACCTCATCTTGCTTTCTAGCAGATATTTGGAAGAACAGCACTGAGATTGTTATATAGTGAGCAGCAATATGATAATAATTTAAATATTCAATGATGTGATATCCTGATTAACAGTCTTGTCCTCTTAAAATGGATTCCAGAAAAAAGGGGGCCCAAAAGACTGATAGTCAAGGATTAAGAATATGAGATAGACCTTTCTCCAAAATGGATTATTAGTTAGAAAGAAATTTTAAAGACGTACTGTTTGATTTTACTTAAAGCACAATAAAAATTAAAAAATATATATACTGTTTGAGTCTCTCAGGCTAATAAAATATTTATGGAAGACAGTGGATTTGATTAGAAATTGATTTCAAAATAAACATAAATAATAAATGCTTTGACTCACAAACTATTTCTCAAAAATGATTTTAGGAATTGTCTTTCTGAGGGGCTATGTTAACACTCTGAGGTGAGAGCAGAAACTACGGATTTTGGTATAGTTTAAAAATATACAACATGTCTTTGTTTCCTAACTGCCTTCTTAGTTTTCCCTAACAATGCTTACTTTATTGTTACTTCATTCCCTGTTTTTCTTTGCACCCTTAGGAAAAACAAACAACAAATAAATCATTTATGTTTTTGAACCCACAGAAATTCAGACATGTTTTTAATTGCTAGGCAAGTGGTATATTGAAAGGTTTGACTTTAACACATAGACATACAAACCAAAGTATGACAGCTGGGATCTGTTATACAGGAATCAAAGCAGAAGAATCTGACACTAACTGATTGTCAGCAAAAGTGGTGCTTCCTTTCTTCCACTTCTCCCCGGTGTTAAATATAACATTAATGAAAAGACAGGAGCTTTTTCTTCTCTTTTTTTCCTAAACGCTTACACAAGTCAAACTTCAGCCACTAACCCAGTAACCTTGGACAATTTACTTAATCCCTTTAAGTTTTAGTTTTCCCATCTGTAAGTGTGGGGAAAAAAAAAAAAACATAGCTACCTTATAGGGTCATTATGAAAATGTGCATGTAAAAAACCTAGGCTAGTGCATGGTATGCCGTAGGTGCACAATAAAGGCTACCATTGTATATGTTATTCCTTTTATGCCAGATACGCAAGAGCTGTGATCAGTTCTGTGGGTACATTAGTGATCAAGACAAACAAATTCTGTCTTCATGGTGCTTATGGTCTAAAACGCAAGCGTGATATTAAACAATAATTACTCAAATTACTATAAATTAATATAATAAAGAGGGCTATGAAGGATACAGGATGCTATAAAAGTGTAAATACAGTGTGTGTTGGGGGGGTGCAGATAATTTACTCTGAAAAGTCAGAGAAGTTTTCTCCAGGGAAGTAACATTTAACCTGAGATGTAAAGTCAAAAAGACAAATTAGTAGGGGTGATGCTAATAAAATACAGTGAAGTAATTCCAAATGTATAAATAAAAACCACACAAAGGTCTCATTTCAGTTGAAGACATTTTTATTAAAACAAACTAACTCCCCAAGGGTCTGTACAGTTTGAAACTATTATTATAGGCTTTTTTTCATTATATGAATGTAGGAACCCTGGTAGTTCAGTGGTTAAGAGCTTGGCTGCTAACAAAAAGGTCAGCAGTTTGAATCTACAAGATGCTCCCTGGAAACCCTAAGGGGCAATTCTACTCTCTCAGGGTCATTGTGAGTCAAAATAGACTTGATGGCTATGGGCTTGGGTTTTTTGGGGGGGTTATGTAGTGAAATACATTAAAATGGATTAATTTGTCACAAGTTAAGGTGATATATTTAAAAAGCTAAAATTTAAGAAAAATCTATCTTACTAAATTTCAGACTTCTAAGATATAATTTGCAACATGGATAAGGTTTTATTGCTTTGGGGAAGTTTATATTTGTTTGTATTTTTTGGCATTATCCTGGCACAGAAAGAACATTGAATCTGGCGATGGGTGGTCTAGGTTCTATTTCTGACTGTTATTCACTCTCTGGGGAGCCATAAGCAGGAATTTAAACTACTGCTTCCTTTTTAGTTAAAGGAGATATTACTTACAAAAGTCCTGGCTTACAGAAACTTAGTAGAGAAGCATGTTAGCTCAGGAGATGGTATGGATTATGTTTAAAAGGGTTCCTGAAACCTCATTTTTCTTCCACCAAAACAGCTGTTTACTCTTCTTTTTTGACTTTACAAAAGTAAAAGATCAGAAGTCTCATTACCTTAAGATTGAAAAAAGGGAGAGTGAGAGAAAAGAAAAGATGAGGAGTTGTAATGAAACAAATAACCAATAGGAGCCAAGGTTAACTTGAGAGTAAAGAAGACATAATGGGATATGAATATTTACCATGCCAAGTTGGGAATCTTAACTTCTCGGTGGTACCTGGGATACAGTTGCCAGAAATAACCATACTACTATGAGAACCAACCAAACTGTTCCTCATTCTCTCACAGTTTCTCCTTTTCCATCTTGCTCTTCTCCCTAAGCAACTATACTGCCTTCCCCCATCCCGTTCTCCTTTCTTTATCAATTTCTTTGTTTCTTCTTTATTTTTCTTGTCTCTTCTCTTGCTAATCAATTTCCCTATCCCTCTATTTTTCCCTTTTTATGGCTGCATCGCACAAGAACGCTATACGTATTTTAAGAATATTTACACATAAGAGAGGAGGCGGAGCCAAGACGGTGGAATAGACAGACGCTTCCTGCGAGCCCTCTTTACAACAAAGACCCAAAACGACAAGTGAAACAAGTATATTTCTGACAAGTTGGGAGCCCTGAGCTTTGAAGGCAAGCTTAGGAAACTATCTGAGGGGCAAGGGGAGAAAGAGACCGTTCAGAAGCGGAGAGGAGTTACTGTACCTGAATCATATGGAGCCCTCAGGCACCATTCCTGGAGAGGCAGCGGTGGCGGGCTGGTACTAGCATTCGGCCACAGTTTCCTCAGGGAGAAGCAGCCAGCCACACAGCCTACTCACACCTCCGGAACCTGAGAAGAAAGGTGCTCTCGGCAAAAGCTAAGTATTTGCGGACCCCCACCCCCCACCCCCAAGCTGGCTTCAGCAGCTGAATTCTCTGGGCCTGAGATAGGCCCTGTTGAGCACCCAGAGCCATCCTCCCAGCCTTGGAAAAGGAAAAATTTGTAATTGGGGGAAAACATAATTCGCCAGCTCCACTAACCAGGGGAGCTCAGCACAGAAGCAGCTCCTGTCCAGGCGTAAACTCTCCATGGACTTTGAGCACCTTTCCCTTCTGCATGGACCTGTGTGGGCCTATTTCAGGAGAATAGGCCCTTGTTGGCAGACTCCAACCGTTTCAGCTGTGTGGTGGAGAGGTGGGTATTTGATGTCTGACATTGCTTTGGCTATTAAACAAGGTCCTCACCTACCCACATCAGGGACCTAAGGACTGGTAGCTCCACTTAGGTCACCCAGCCACCCATGACAGGGGTCCAAGGATAACTGGTACCTCCCAGGCCTTACAAACAAAAACATTGGGTGCCCATGGTCTGTCTGCAGAACCCACCCACCTGCACACTCTAGGAAACTGGGACGTGCTTTCCTCAGAGACACTCAGGGATTGGTTCTCAACCCCCTGCCTTGTTCAGAGCATGACCTCCTGCTGCAATCAGATACCGGTACATACACCAATCACCCTTGCCCCTCTAAGACTGTAAGACAGAGCCTGGACCACACACTTGATGATCAGCTACCTGTACACCTGAGCTGAATTCATACAAGTAAAGTGAATTGACTTCTAGAGTGATATACTGGATCACAGCTCTAGCCATCTGGGGACAGGACGTCAGGGCTCCAAAGGTGAAAATAACCAAGCTAGCTCACTCAAGCAATGCATGTGGTTATATCAAAACAAAACAAAGCAAGATGCTATGACACAGTAAGCAAGCATAACTAAAACAATAACTTATACATGGCTCAGAGACAACAGTCAATATCAAGTCAAATAAAGAAACAGACCATGATCACCTCAACAGGCTCTCAAAACAAAGAATCCAGGGATCTTCTAGATGAAAGTGCATTCCTGGAATTACCAGAGCCAGAATGCAAAAGATTAATATGCAGAACCCTTCAAGACATCAGGAAGGAAATGAAGCAATACGCAGAACAAGCCTAGGAACACAGAGATAAAGCAATTGAAGAAATTAGAAAGATTATTCAGGAACATAATGAAAAATTTAATAAGCTGGAAAAATCCATAGACAGACAGCAATCAGAAATTGAGAAGATTAATGATAAAATTACAGGAGTAGACAACTCAAGAGAAAGTCAGAGGAGCAGAATTAAGCAAGTAGAAGCCAGAATTTCTGAACTTGAAGATAAATCACTTGGCACTAATATATTTGAAGAAAAATCAGATAAAAGAATTAAAGAAAATGAAGAAACCTTAAGAATCATGTAGGACTGTATCAAGAGAAATAACCTACAAGCGATTTGAGTACCAGAACATGGAGGGATAACAGAAAATACAGAGACAATTGTTGAGGATTTGTTGGCAGAAAACTTCCCTGATATCAAGAAAGATGAGAAGATATCTATCCAAGATGCTCATCGAACTCCACATAAGGTAGATGAAAAAAGAAAGTCAGCAAGACATATTATAATCAAACTTGCCAAAACCAAACGTAAAGAGAGAATTTTAAGACATCAAAATGATAGCACTAAATTCATAAAAAAAAGTGCTATCATTTTGATGTCTTAAAATTCTCTTTATGTTTGGTTTTGGCAAATGATAGCACTAAATTCATACCTATCCATAATTATGCTGAATGTAAATAGAATAAATGCACCAACGAAGAGACAGAGTGGCAGAATGGATTAAAAAACAAGATCCGTCTATATGCTGTCTATAAGAGACACACCTTAGACACACAAACAAACTAAAACTCAAAAGATGGAAAAACGTGTATCAAGCAAACAACAATCAAAGAAGAGCAGGAGTAGCAATAATGATTTCTGACAAAATAGACTTTGAAGTTAAATCCATCATAAAGGATAAGGATACTATATAATGATTAAAGGGACAATATACCAAGAAGATATAACCATATTAAATATTTATGCACCCAATGACAGGGCTGCAAGATACATAAAATCAACTATATCAGCATTGAAAAGTGAGATAGACAGCTACACAATAATGGTAGGAGACTTCAACCCACCACTTTTGGTGAAGGAGAGGACACCCAGAAAGAAGCACAATAAACACACGGAAGATCTAAATGCCACAGTCAACCAACTTTACCTCATAGACATATACAGAACACTCCACCCAACAGCAACCAAGTATACTTTCTTTTCTAGTGCACATGGAACATTCTCTAGAATAGACCACATATTAGGACATAAAGCAAGCCTTAGCAGAATCCAAAACATTGAAATTTTACAAAGAATCTTCTCTGACCGTAAGGCCATGAAAGTGGAAATCAATAACAGAAAAATCAGGGAAAAGAAATCAAACACTTGGAAACTGAACAATACCCTGCTCAAAAAAAAAAAAAAAAAAAAAATTGGATTATAGAAGACATTATGGATGGAATAAAGAAATTCATAGAATCCAATGACAATGAAAACACTTCCTGTCAGAAACTTTGGGACACAGCAAAAGCAGTGTTCAGAGGTCAATTTATATCAATAAATGGACACATACAAAAAGAAGAAAGGGCCAAAATCAAAGAATTATCCTACACCTTGAACAAGTAGAAAGAGAGCAACAAAGGAAACCCTCAGGCACCAGAAGAAAACAAATAATAAAAATTAGAGCAGAACTAAACGAAATAAAAAACAGAAAAACTATTGAAAGAATTAACAAAACCAAAAGCTGGTTCTTTGAAAAAATCAACAAAATTGATAAACCATTGGCCAAACTGACAAAAGAAAAACAGGAGAGGAAGCAACCCGAATAAGAAATGAGATGGGCAATATTACAACAGACCCCACTGAAATTAAAAGAATCATATTCGACTACTATGAAAAATTGCACTCTAATAAATTTGAAAACCTAGAAGAAATGGATGATTTCCTAGAAATACACTACCTACCTAAACTAACACAAAACAGAGGTAGAACAACTAAATAGACCCATAAAAAAAGAAGAGATTGAAAAGGTAATCAAAAAACTCCCAACAAAAAAAAGTCCTGGCTCGGACTGCTTCATTGCAGAGTTCTACCAAACTTTCAGAGAAGAGTTAACACCACTACTACTAAAGGTATTTCAGAGCATAGAAAAGGACAGAATACTACCAAACTCATTCTATGAAGCCACCATATCCCTGATAAAAAAACTAGGTAAAGACACCACAAAAAAAAAAAAAAAAGAAAGGAAATTACAGACCTATATCCTTCATGAACTTAGATGCAAAAACCCTCAACAAAATTCGAGCAAATAGAGTTCCACAACAAATCAAAAAAAAAAAATTCACTATGATCAAGTGGGATTCATACCAGGTATGCAGGGATGGTTCAACATTAGAAAAACAATTAATGTAATCCACCACAAAAATAAAACAAAAGGCAAGAATCACATGATTTTATCAATTGATGCAGAAAAGGCATCTGACAAAGTTCCACACCCATTCATGATAAAAACTCTCAGCAAAATAGGAATAGAAGGAGAATTCCTCAACATAATCAAGAGCATTTATACAAAGCCAACAGCCAACATCATCCTAAATGGAGAGAGCCTGAAAGCATTTCCCTTGAGAATGGGAACCAGAGAAGAATGCCCTTTATCAGTGCTCTTATTTAACATTGTGCTGGAGGTCCTAGCCAGAGCAATAAGGCTAGATAAAGAAATAAAGGGCATCCAGATTGGCAAGGGAGAAGTAAAATTATCTCTATTTGCAGAGGACATGATCTTACACACAGAAAACCCTAAGGAATCCTCCAGAAAACTACTGAAGCTAACAGAAGAGTTCAGCACAGTATTGGGATACAAGATAAAAAAAAAAAAAAAAATCAGTTGGATCCCTCTATACCAACAAAAAGAACATTAAAGAGGAAATCACCAAATCAGTACCATTTACAGCAGCCCCCAAGAAGACAAAATACTCTGGAATAAATCTTACCAGAGATGTAAAACACTTATAAAAACTACAATACACTTCTGCAAGAAACCAAAAGAGACCTACATAAGTGGGAAAACATATCTTGCTCATGGATAGGAAGACTTAATATTATAAAAATGTCTATTCTACCAAAAGTGATCTATACATTTAATGAAATTCTGAATCAATTTCCAACGACATTCTTTAATGAGATGGAGAAACAAATCACCAACTTCATATGGAAGGGAAAGAGGCCCCAGATAAGTAAAGCATTACTGGAAAAGAAGAACAAAGTGGGAAGACTCACTCTACCTGATTTTAAAACCCAATATACTGCCACAGTAGTCAAAATAGCCTGGTACTGGCACAACAACAGATGCATAAACCAATAGAACAGAATTGAGAATCCAGACATAAATCCATCCACATATGAGCAGTTGATATTTGACAAAGGTCCCAAAACAGTTAAATGGGGAAAAGGCAGTCTTTTTAACCAATGTTGCTGGCATAACTGGATATCCATCTGCAAAAAAAATGAAACAAGACCCATACCTCACTCCATGCACAAAAACTAACTCAAAATGGGTCAAAGACCTAAATATAAAATCTAATACAATAAAGACCATGGAAGAATACATAGGGACAACTTCAGGAGCCCTAATACATGGCATAAACAGTATACAAATTATTAAGAATGCAGAAGAAAAACTAGATAACTGGGACTAAAAAAAAAAAACAAAACTCAGTGCCGTCAAGTTGATTATGACTCATAGCGACCCTATAGGACAGAGCTCCTAAAACTCAAACACCTATGCTCATCAAAAGACTTCACCAAAAGAGTAAAAAGACTACCTACAGAATGGGAAAAAGTTTTTAGCTATGACATTTCCAATCATGTAAAATCTACATGATACTGCAAAAACTCAACTACAAAAGACAAATAACCCAATTAAAAAATGGGTAAAAGATATGAACAGACACTTCACTAAAGAAGGCATTGAGGTAGCTAACAGATACATGAGTAAATGCTCACCATCATTAGCCATTAGAGAAATGCAAATCAAAACTACAATGAGACAAGGCAGGCATTAATCCAAAAAACACAAAATAATAAATGTTGAAGAGGCTGTGGAGAGATTGGAACACTTCTACACTGCTGGTGGGAATTTAACAGTGTCCAACCACTTTGGAAATTGATTTGACACTTCCTTAAAAAGCTGGAAATAGAACTACCATACAATCCAGCAGTCCCACTCCTCAGAATATACCCTAGAGAAATAAGAGCCTTTACATGAACAGTTACATGCACACCCATGTTTATTGCAGCACTGTTTACAACAGCAAAACGATGGACGCATCCAAGGTGCCCGTCAATGGATGAATGGATAAATAATTATGGTATATTCACACAATGGAATACTACGCATCGATAAAGAACAGTGAGGAATCTGTGAAACATTTCATAACATGGAGGAACCTGGAAGGGATTATGTTGAATGAAATTAGTCAGCTGTAAAAGGATAGATATTGCATAAGACCACTAGTATAAGAACTTGAGAAATAGTTTAAACTGAGAAGAAAACATTCTTTTGTGGTTATGAGAGGGGGGACGGAGGGAGGGTGGGAGAGGAGTATTAACTAATTAGATAGTAGATAAGAACTACTTTAGGCGAAGGGAAAGACAACTCACAATACAGGGGAGGTCAGCACAAATGGACTAAACCAAAAGCATAGAAGTTTCCTGAATAAACTGAATGCTTCGAAGGCCAGCATAGCAGGGGCAGGGGTTTGGGGACCTTGGTTTCAGGGGACATCTAAGTCAATTGGCATAATAAAATCTATTAAGAAAACATTCTGTATCCCGCTTTGAAGAGTGGCGTCTGGGGTCTTAAACTCTAGCACCCAGCCATCTAAGATGCACCAATGAGTCTCAATCCACCTCTATCAAAGGAGAATGAAGAACACCAAGGACACAAGGTAATTACGAGCCCAAGAGACAGAAAGCGCCACATGAACCAGTGACTACATCATCCTGAGACCAGAACTAGATGGTGTCTGGCTACAACTGATGACTGCCCTGACAGGGAACACAGCAGAGAACCCCTGAAGTAGCAGGAGAGCAGTGGGATGCAGACCCCAAATTCTCGTAAAAAGGCCAGACTTAATGGTCGACTGAGACTAGAAGGACCCCAGTGGTCATGGCCCCCAGACCTTCTGTTGCCCCAGGACAGGAACCATTCCCGAAGCCAATTCTTCAGACATGAATTGGACTGTACAATGGGTTGACAAGGGATGCTGGTGAGGAATGAGTTTCTTGGATCTGGTGGACACTTGAGACTATGTTGGCATCTCCTGCCTGGAGGGGAGATGAGAGGGTGGAGGAGGTTAGAAGCTGGCAAAATGGACACAAAAAGAGAGAGTGGAGGGAGGGAGTGGGCTGTCTCATTAGGGGAAGAGTAACTGGGAGTTTGTAGCAAGGTGTATATAAGTTTTTGTGTGAGAGACTGACTTGATTTGTAAACTTTCACTTAAAGCACAATAAAAATTATTGAAAAAAGAATATTTACACATGAACCAGTAAATGGACAGAGAGTGGCAGAATGGATGAAAAAGCACAATCCATCAATATGCTGTCTATAAGAAACACACCTTAGAAACAAAGATGTAAGTAAACTAAAACCCGAAGGATGAAAAAAATGTATCAGATGAGCAATAATCAAAAAAGAGCAGGCTTGGCAATATTAATTTGGGACAAAATAGTCTTTAAGGCAAAATCCACCATAAAAGACAAGGAAGGACATTATATGATTAAAGAGTCAAACCACCAAGAAGACATAATTATAATAACATATAGACATCCAATGACAGGGCTCCTAAATACATAAAACAAACTCTAATGGGATTGAAAAGAGAAATAGACAATTCCACAATAATAGTAGGAGACTTTAACACCACTTTCTGTGAAGGACAGAACAACTAGAAAGAAACTCAACAAAGATATGAAAGATCTGAATACCACAATAAACCAACTCGACCTTATAGACATATACAAAGCACTCTGCCCAGAGGTAGCAAACTACACATTCTTTTCCAGTGTACATGGGACATTCTCCAGAATTAGCCACACTTTAGGCCACAAAACAAGCCTCAATAAATTAAAAAACATTGAAATAATACAAAGCATTTTCTCATACCACAATGCTATAAAAGTAGGTATCAATAACTGTTAGAAGAAGGTGACATATCAATACAAAATACATGGAGACTGAATAACACTTTGCTTAAAAATCACTGGGTGATTGAAGACATAGAAGATGAAATGAAAAAATTCCTATAATCAAAGGAGAATCAAAACACAGAATACCAAAACCTTTTGGACAGAGCAAAAAGCAGTACTCAGAAGACAACTTATAGCTATGAAGTGCATATTAGAAAAGAGGACAAAATTCAAAGCATTAACCCTACAACTTGAAGAAATAGAGGGCTGCAAAAGAAGACCACAGTCACCAGAAGAAAGGAAATAATAAAGATTAGAGCAGAAATAAATAAAACAGAAAGCAGAAAAACTCTAGAAAGAATCAACAAGACCAGATGTTGGTTCTTTGAAAGGATCAACAAAATCGACAAACCATTGGCTGAAATGACAAAAGAAAAACAGGAAAAAATGCGAATAGCTCAAATAAGAAATGAGATGGGTGAGGTTACAGCAGGACCAATTGAAATAAAAAGGATCATAATGGAATACTCCAAAAAAATTATTAAAAACTTATGAAAAATTATATGCCAACAAATTTGAAAACCTAGAGGAAATGGACAAATTTCTAGACATACTACTCACCTAAACTAACACAAACTGAAGTAAAAAGTGTGAACAAACGCATAACAAAAGAAGAAATTGAAGTAATAAAGAAAACTCCCCACTAAAAAAAGCCCTGGCCCAGATGGATTCACTGGAGAATTCTACCAAACCTAAAGAGAAGAGGTCACACCAGTACTACTCGAACTATTTCAGAGCATAGAAAAGGAAGGAATTCTCCCGAACTCATTCTATGAAGCCAGCATAACTCTGATACCAAAGCCAGGCAAAGACACCACCAAAAAAGAAAATTACAGACCAAAATTCCTCATAAATATAGACTCTAAAATTTTCAACAAATTTATAGTCAATAGAATTCAACAACGTATTAAAAAAAAAAATACATCATGACCAAGTGAGATTCATACCAGGTACGCAAGGATGGTTCCACATTAGAAAATCAATCAACATAATCCACCACATAAATAACACAAGAAAACCACATGATCATCTGAATCCACACAGAAAAGGCATTTGATAAAGTTCGATACACATTCCTGATAAAAATTCTCAGTGAAATACGAACGGAAGGGAAATTCCTCAATAAAGAACATTTACTCAAAGCCAACAGCCAACATCATCCTCAACAGACAGACACTGCAAACATTCCCCTTAAAAATGGCAACTAGACAACAGTGCCTTTTATCACCACTTCTATTCAACATTGTGTTGGAAGCCCTAGCTAGAGCAATTAGGCAAGAAAAGGAAATAAAGAGCATTCAAATTGGCAAGGAAAAAGTAAAACTATCCCTATTTGCAGATGATATGATCCTATACATAAAAAATTCCAAAGAATCCATAAGAAATCTACTGGAACTAACAGAAGGATTCAGCAAAGTAACAGGACACAAGATCAACACACAAAAATCTGCTGGATTCCTGTACACCAACAAGGAGAACTTTGAAAAGAAAATCAGAAGAACAATACCATTTACAACAAAAACAGGACCCCCCAAAATAAAACAGAAATAAATCTAAACAGGGACATAAAAGACTTATACAAAGAAAGCCGCAAAACACTACTGTAAGAAACCGGAAAAGACCTACATAAGTGGAAAAACATACCATGCTCATGAATAGGAGGACTTAATGTTGTGAAAATGTCAATACTGTCCAAAGCAATCTACAGATACAATGTAATCCCTATCCAAATTCCAATAGCATTCTTTAACAAGATGAAAAAAATAATCACAAACTTTATATGAAAAGGAAAGAGGACACAACTAAGTAAAGCATTGTTGAAGAAAAAGAACAAAGTAGGGGACCTCCTACTTCCTGATTTCAGAATCTACTACACAGCTACAGTAGTGAAAAAAGCCTGGTCAAAATCTACTCGATGGCAACAGGTTTGGTTTTTTTGGTTTGGTACAATTAAGAACCCAGAAGTAAATTCATTCAGCTATGGACAGCTGATCTTCGACAAAGACCATTATATGCGGAAGAGAACTAGGATGGTACCCAGCTACCACTAGTGATTGCTCTGACTGCATCACAGTATAAGGTCCCAGACAGAGCAGGAGAAAAATGTAGAACAAAAAATATAATTAATAAAAAAAGACCAGACTTACTGGCCCGATAAAGACTGGAGAAACCCCTGAGACTATGGCCCTATGATACCCCTCTGACTTGGAACTGCAGCAGCTCCCAGAAACCACTTTCCAGCCAAGGAATAGACAGGCCTATAAAATAAGCATTAACACCCGAAAAGAGGTTGCTCCATGGAACAGTTATTCGAGATTAAAAGGGCAACATTTGCCCAAAAGCATAGAGAGGAGGCAGGATAGGGTAGGAAAACCAGAAAAAAGGAAATGGGGAATCCAGGGCAGGAACGTGAAGAGTCACAGTGTGGGGATTGCAACCAATGTCATGGAATACTTGTGTACAATTTGTTGAATGGGAAACAGATTTCCTCTGTAAACATTCATCTAAAACACAATAAAGTATTTAAAAAAGATTTAAAGAACCAAAGTAAGCATGCATTTTAATGAAAACCTCTGAAGTTCCAATCAGTTGTTATTATTTAATAAATAGCAAGCTTGCCAACAAATAACATCCAAAAGGACATTCCTATTGTCACCCAGCACTATTTGCAAGGCTTCCATTTGCAAGAAAGTGGTATACAGCCACTTACATATTGGTACTTAAAATTTTTTTAAGGAAAGAAGAGTGAAGTTTGGTAAGATTTTATTTATGTTCAATAAGTAGGCCACTTGGGGCTAAGTATATTACGCTCTGATATTGTCTGGAATTTTCATTGCCCCTTTGCAAGTGGGTACTTCAAAGAAATGACTTGTCAATCCATACACAGTTGCAATTATATACATAAGAAAATTAGCACAGGTAAATAAATGTGAGTCTTTGGGTGGTACAATGGTCAACACATTCTATTACTAACTGAGAGGTTGGAGGTTCAAGTCTACCTAGAGGCACCTGAAAAAAAAGGCCTAGCAACCTACTTTCGAAAACTATCAGCCATTAAAACCCTATGGAGCACAGTCCTATTCTGACACACATGGAGTCATCGTAAATCAGAGTGGAGTCAACAGTAACTGGTTAAATTAACCTGAAGGAAAAAAAAAAAGATTGTTCTACATTTTGTGGAATTAACCAAAGGGTTTTTAATTTCAAAACCAGGGAATGAATTATTTTTTTGAAATTATTTATACCCAGCACATATATATGTATATAAAATAACCAAATGTCATTATTTCGAGATACTATTAACAACGAAAAGCTACAGCAAGGAAATCTCTCACCATTATGTGACTAAATGGTCTTCTAGACAATCATCTTGGAATAGATCAGAGAGGAGAAAGCAACTCTTCTTACTTTCAGAACCAGAACGTTTTGGCACTCCGTAAGAGCAGAATGAAAAGTTCTCCAGTTTTAGTCTTTTGGCTGGTATTGATTTTAAAGAGTTCATGTCAGTAGACAGGATGGTTAAATTCTTATGGGTTGACTAGCATTGGGTTAGAAAGGAAGCCAGTTAGAATAAATGAAGGAAGTCATGAAACCTCTGGCTTTGTTGACTAAAGCTCCTCACTTAGTCCTTTATTATTTAGTACGAGAGAGAGCTAAAGAAACATAAATGCCAATAGTATAATGTAAGAATTCTTGAGAATTGTTTTAAGTATCAACCCTTTGATTGATAAAAACTAATATAGCAATAATAAATTGGTAGAATGTACATGCACAGAGGAGAAAAAATGGTCTGTTTTTAACCATATTTATAATGAAACAAATATTAACAGAATCAAGAAGCTTGCAAAAAGGCAGAAAAAAGTATTTTTTGTGGTGGTCAAACTGAAAATCTAAGTGAGAGCTCTGATTCTTTGGGAGCCCATCACACAGAAAAAAAAAAAACTAGAGATTAGGGTATATGCTAGTCTTTCTAACAGTGTCAGAAATAAACTGAGGTCCCTTCTCTGAAATCAGGAAAAACAGGAAAACGCTGTATTTGTGTTTTGCAAGTATTCAAGTCTAAATGACCTGAGGGTTGATAGATAACATACGAGGGAGTTGATAGTTTCCAAGTAGGTTGCTTCCTGAACTTCCTTCAAATGGAAGACTAATTTAAAATGCTACTCATGTAGGTAAATTACAATCTTAGAAGTTGGATATCTTCCTAACCAAGTGATACAATAATAGAAAAAAAAAAGGAAATTAGTTAGGAATTTTGACAAAGAGTTTGAAATTAAGCCCTTATCAGTGCTCTCCAACTTGGGACTGGCAAGAACGTGTTATGATTCTCCTAACTCACAGAAGTAATCGCCCTACAAAAGAAGGGTTCATTTGGTTACCCCAACAGAATGAATCTGCTCCTTAACTTCATTCATCTCTTTATACTCTGATTCTACACTTGCTGAGCAAACTTCTAATATAAATTTTGTCTTCCAATTAGGCTTTCCTGGAAATAAAATGACCTGAACATTCCAGATTGCTTTACAAATCTACTTTTAGTGTAAATTAATAAATGGAGCTTGTGAGTTATCCGGAAACCTTGGTGGTGTAGTGGTTAAGCGCTATGGTTGCTAACCAAAAGGTCGGCAGCTCAAATCTGCCAGGCGCTCCTTGGAAACTCTATGGGGCAGTTCTACTCTGTCCTATAGAGTCGCTGTGAGTCGGAATGGACTCGGCGGCAGTGGGTTTGGTTTTTTTGGTTTTGGTGAGTTATTCATCAGAGTTTAATGAGATTGGTTAGCATAAATCAGTCCCTCAGAGTCTGTTTTGTAGTTGAACTAATGAAAGTGAACTTCTGAACATGCTCAGTTTTAATTGATGGGGACTTGACAAAGATTTATATGCTCTGAAAGTTTCAATCTGAAAAAAAAAAAAAAAAAACTGCCAAATGTGCTGTTTTTACCAACTCTAACTGCAACATGGATGAACTAAAACCAGCATTTCCGCATTAAACCTAAAAATAGTTTTTGAAATCCTGTCATATATAAACTTTACCTTTATTTAAAACTATATATAAAACTTTATTTAAAATTATATTAACGATGATAATTGATGACCCTGGGTAATAGATACACAGGGAGCTCCTTATATTATTCTATTTTATGTATGCTTGAAAGTTTCATTAAAAAAGTAAAACCAAAACAAAAAAACAAACAAACGAAAAATACCAACAGGCTTAAAATCCATCTTCAAAGAACTTTCTAAAGTTGAGGTAATGTGGTTTGTTCTCTGCCTGGATTTTCAGTGTATTTGTCTCCACAACAAGCGAAACTTCAACTCAAGTTACTTGGCCAGTGCTATCAAGTGTCCACCAGCTCTGCCTCTCAGAGTTTCTTTGCCAGGATGTACTATATTTGGATCTATGGGGAACAGTTGATACTTTGGCCCAACTTGTAATGAATTAACTGGTTTCTTTTCTAGGAGGGATTGATACTTGCTCTACCACTGCTGGTCATGTAGAAATGCCTATGAAATAAACAGGATTTTTATTTCCCTTGGGATGTTTCCGTCCTTTTCATAAAAGAGCTAGAAGTTCTTGTACTCCAAGGTCTCTGTTTGGGACTGTCTTGTTCAAAATTTATATACCTTCCTGCCTTTTGGCTGGAAACACTTTAGTGCTACATCCTCTAATTTCTCAAATAATGACTCATTGATATAACTGTCATTTAACTTCATAGATATTATGAGACTACTAGAATTTCGTCAGGGAATCTGACCAGATAAAGAAAACTAGTGATGCCCTTAGTTTTTTCCTAAAGATTAAATCCTGTGCAGAGAAATTTATCAGCCTAATAAATTTCATTACAGGAAATATTTAATTGATGTTGATTTAGAAAATGTGTCTTGTTTATGTCAATGTGGTATTCATTTTGTCTATTTTTTTTTTATGGTATATTCTGTTGTATTTAACTGGTGTGTTCAGTGTGTTTGTTTAAATAATTATCAAATGATTTTTTAACATTGACCATAACCTTGATTAAGACTTCTCTGTAAAGACTGATTAAGATGTGTCTATATCAAGTATGGAAACCCTGGTGGTGTAGTGGTTAAGTGCTACGGCTGCTAACCAAAGGCTTGGCAGTTTGAATCCGCCAGGCACTCCTCGGAAACTCTATGGGGCAGTTCAACTCTGTCCTATTGGGTCGCCATGAGTCGGAATCGACTCGACAGCACTGGGTTTGGTATTGGTTTATATCAAGTACCGGAAACCCTGGTGGCATAGTGGTTAATTGCTATGGCTGCCGCAGATTGAATCCTCCAGGTGCTCCTTGGAAGCTCTACGGGGCAGTTCTACTCTGTCCTATAGGGTCACTATGAGTCGGAATTGACTCGATAGCAGTGGATTTTTTGGTTATATCAAGTACTTGGGTTAAATTAATGAATTTATTTTTCAGACTTAATCTGGATATTTGACTTTGTATTAATGCAGCAACCATATTTGTTTTGGTTTGATGTTCCCATGTTTTTCTATCTAGGAGAAGCTCATAGAGAAAAATCAAATATCTGCAGAGATTTTAATTTTATTTTTCAGATACTGAGAAAATAACTTCTTATTATCCAAGGATGCTTTCTGTAGATAAAGCTGTAAATCTTAATAGAAATAATGGTTTCAGCTTAAAGTATCTGAAGAAAATATTCCCTAAGATCAGGTTTAGAGATTTATCTTTTAATACTGACAAGACTTTTATTATGTTAAACCTTTTTACTTTGTTGTAGCATACTCATTTAATCCTCCTTGTCAGTTGTACAAAAACAAAAATACTGTAGTCAAGAGAGGTTTAGAATCCTCAATTAGAACCAAGTCGGGCTGAATCAGACTTGCACGAAGAGAAGATTCCGGAGATATAAACTTCCATGATATACTCTGTAAATACAGCCACATATTTTAGTTTAATACTGTACTTTCTAGTCAGATTGCCTGGGCTCAAATCTGTCTCTGCCTGTCCTAGCTAGCTGTACAACTGTGTGCAAGTTACATTACTCACATTACACTCATTTGAAAATAGTAGTACCTAGCCGTACCTAGCTGACAGGGAAGGAGCCCTGGTGGTGCAATGGTTAAGTGCTGGGCTGCTAAGGTCAGTGGTTTGAACCCACCAGCTGCTCTGAGGGAGAAAGATGGCCTGCCTCTGTAAAGATTGCAGCCTTGGAATCGCTACAGGGCAGTTCTTCTCTGTCCTACAGGGTCGCTGTGGGTTGGAGTTGACTTGATGGTAGCAGGATTTTTGTTTGCGGTTAGCTGATAGGGTTATTTCAAAGATTAGATAAGACAATACATTTACAGCATTCAGAAGAATATCTAACTAGGGTTAGAGTTCAGTAAAGATTGTTTATTATTTAAAATTCCAATTTGTTCCAAAGATACATATTATATGTATATGCCAATATATGACACTGGGTTCTGGGTGCCAATATATATAACAAATTATATATAAATAATAATGTTATATGCATTAACATGCATTAATAATATTACTTGTAATTTTCAGTGTTTTTTTAAGTTATAAAAGTAAAGTATATTCTCATAAAAATTATTGAAAAGTACAAAAAGCAAACAGAAATGGAATGAAATTATACCAGGTTTCACCACCCAAAGGTAATCATTGATAACATTTATTTCTCAGATTTTCACATGATTTAAAAAATATGAACTTTAATTTTTAAAGTAATGATATTTAACAAAAATGGATATTTATTTATACATAGCAAAACTGCATGTGTTTAGTTAATGCTTTTAAATTCTGAGAAGAAGCAGGCTTCAAATTTTGGCTAAAGTAGAGTGTAAGAAATATTTCATCATGTGGAATAATCAGATAATAAAAATACTTAAAGATTCCTGTTTCATATCTCATAGATTTAAAGAAATGTATATCTTGTTTACTTTCTTCATCAATTAACCTTTTATATCCGGCAGAAAGTGGCTTTGAGGCATTTCCCAGAATAATTTTATAAAATTAAATCTCGACAGGTATGTGCATATTCCACAGACTGGCAGAATTTGATGTGATGTGAAAATTAGATACCGTCAGTGAAATAAAATCTAGTTTTCTTAACCGTTATTCATCCATATTCATTCTTTCATACTATTCCGCATCTTAAAAAAAACTCTATGCATTAATCAGATTTTTGATTAATTGATTAATCATTCTTAGTACTACATCCCTAACATTTTGGCGAGGAATGACATGCCTCAACGCATTCCACTGTGACTGCACATGTGGGTATGTTCCAACCAAAATATTAGTTTCCTTGCTTTTCCCAGGATATGTAAACGGATTAAACACTTATTAGAGGTACTGTCTTTGGGTGGGGAGATTTTACTGTAAATAAAACATATTAAGATTAGATTTCCCCAAGGACCTTTTCAATCCACAAAATACCACTTAAATGATTAAATGATCTTATTTGTACACTTGACTTGTTAATTATTATGTCCTCATAGCCACACCGTTGATTGGAGATTTATATAGAAAAGTATGAGGGATTCTAAACCCAGACAATGTCAAAGTCTACTTAGTAGATTAGTAGAAAGCAGATCAGGGATTTAGGACAAAAATATACTTAAAGAAGTTGAGAATTAAAAACCCTATTAGTTTAAGTTCCTTGAAAAGTTAAACAAAGAATTTCCATATGAACCAGTAATTCCACTCCTAGGTATATACTCACACAAATACTTGTACACCAATGCTCATAGCAGCACAATTCACAACATCCAAAAGGTGGAAACAACCCAAATGTCCGTCAATGGGTAGATAAATAAGTGAAACAATTGTGATATATGTATACGTATACATACATACACATATATCCAAACCAAACCCATTGCTGTCAATTGGATTCCAACTCATAGCAACCCTGTAGGACAGAGTAGGTAGAACTGCCCCATAGGGTTTCCAAGTAGCAGCTGGTGGATTCAAATGGCCGAACTTTTGGTTAGCAGATGTAGCTCGACGTAGCCCTTAACCACTGTTATGTATGTATATATAATCCAATATATGTATTGGAATATTATTTAGCCATAAAAAGAAATGAAGTACTGAGACATGCTACAATATGAATGCTAAGTGAAATAAGCCAGACACAAAAGGTGATTTCATTTACATGAAATATCCAGAATCAGTGAATCCACGGAGACAGAAAGCAGATTGGTGGTTGCCAGGGCTGGGAGAGGAGGGAATGGGGAGTAACTGCTTAATGGACACGGGGTTTTATTTTGGTGGGATGAAAATGTTTGGAACTAGATAGTGGTTCTGGTTGCACAGTACTGTGAATGTCCTAGCAGTGTAATGAGTTCCTTTATGTGGCCTCTTGCCTTGGTTTTTTGGAAAACAGCTTGGGAGATTTTTTTCCCCTAAGCACTCAGTAGTAGTTGCTTTTGCTCTATTTCTTCAGAGAAGCAATTTGGGGGACCACCCAGGGTGTTTTCTATTCCGGAGGGTTTGTTATTTTTGTCCAATGGAGGAACTACTCTGCTGACAGAAAATGTTACTTTCATAGAAGACCAGAGTTAATTGACATCTCCTGGATAACTGGAGATGGGCTGAACTCTGGTCAGTGAGGCAGGCCCTGCCTTATAACTAATGAGGACTGGGATGTACAGAGTTGAAACACAGAGGTTTTCAGAGGCCTCCTGGTTGATAGGCGCTGGGAAGGGAGTGTCCTTTGGGAAATGGAGACCCCTCCCAGGCCTGGTGAAAAAAAGTTGTATTTGAAGAAGCTGCTGGCTAAGACTTGGGCCAGCTAGCTTAAAAAGTTGAAGCTGAGAGAATTGGTGGCTAAGATCTCCGCAGGAGCAGGGAGCAGCCCTGAAGCTGCTACACTGGCTATGAGCTGGGCCAGATAGGGGTGAAGAGGCCTGATGATGGAGAGCCTGACAATGGAGAGGCCAAAAGAACAGAGGCCTAAACAGAGAGAGAGACAACAGCAGGAAGGCTTGATGGCAAAGAGGCCTGACAGACAAGTGGTAGAATTTTGGACTAAAATATTTATATGATCATGATAATTTAGTGAATTCATGTAGTTTAAAAATATGTGTTGCTTTTTCTCATTATGGATATATACACTAAAAATCTCAGATATAGAAAATACAAAGTAAAAAAATTAAAATTTTTCATAAACCCACATCCCAAAGGTAACTGCTATCAATGTTTTGCTATATATACATGGACAAGATCTAGATTTAAGAAGCATTTTGTATGATTTAAAATAACAGTTACTCTTTATCATTTGGAAAGATGATATGTGGAAAAAAAAAAACCACTTATTTGCAAATTCTAAGTGACGGTAAATCACACCACACACCTTTATTCTAAAAACCCTAAGATGCCTAATTTAGAAAAGTTATCAATTTAAAAAACTCCAAAAAGCAAACTCTCAACTTTTTAAAATTTGCTTTTTAAAATCACTTATATCAATAATAATATCACTTAGATATTCTTATCCTTATTCCAGAAGGAGATGATGCATGAATTGAATTTTGAAGAATGAAAAGGAATTAGGAGATGTGAGTGAAGTGATGCTTAATCAGAGAGAGTAAAATGAAGACAGCACAGAGCCATGGCCAGGTGTGGTGAATTTGGATAAATACCCCTGCAATAGTCTCATTACTTAGGAATTAGAGCCTAGAGATAAGCTTGGCAAGGTAGGCGAGGACCTTTTTAGATCCATCCTGGCTTTCTCCAGGGCACCATTTAAGTATAATGTAGTACTTTCCAACTTGAGTTGGAGTGATGAAGATAAGTGTTTTCTTTATTTGAAAGCAAGCTTATTCAGCAGGGATACTAACTTGCTCAATCCTCACTAGCTTCTCTCCTGGGCTCAGCACATAGTAGACTCTCTAGTATTTTTTGAAAATGCATTGGTAACATTTGTTCAAAATCCCAGCTCTGGGAAAGCACTTTTTTCTGGTGTAATTCTCTCATAGCACTTAATACCTTCTAACTTACTTTTTTTTTTTTTTTTTACTTTTGAACGTGTCTAATCTCACTTATTTGATAATAAACGCTGCATAGGAAGAATCTGCATCTGCTTCATCTTTGCATACTTCATGGTTATATTTCACATTCTTTTACAATTTAATAGTTTTTGTTTGTTTTTATTTGTGGGTGTGTGTGTGTATGTGTGATGAATGAATAAGCATTGTTGTTAGGTGTTGTCAAGTTGACTCTGACTTATGGTGACCTTATGCACAACAGAATGAAATATCGTCCATTTCTGCACCATCTTGACAATCACCAGCGCGTTCAAGTCCATTGCTGTGGCTATTGTGCCAATCTGTCTCACCTAGGGTGAGAATGTCTTCCTTGGCCCTTACTTCACTAAACATAATGTTTTCCTCCAGTGATTGATTTCTCCTGATGATATTTCCAAAGCAAGTGGGTCAGACCATGTTCTGTTGTGATCCATAAGTTTTTATTACCTAATTTTTGGATGTAGATCTTCAGGTTTTCTTCCTAGTCTGTTTTAGATTGGAAGCTCTGCTGAAACCTGTCCACCGTGGATGAGCCTACAGGTATTTGAAACACTGGTGGCATAGTTTCCAGCATCACAGCAATAAGCAAGCCACCACAGTACAACAAGCTGGCAGAGAGGTGGTGGGTATTATCGTTAGCATGAACATATTAGAAAAGAAGTGGGCTTTGAAATAAGGCAGACCTAATGTTCAACTCTTCGCCTGCCTCGTCTACCATTCACTTGGCAACTTGTCCAAGTTGCTTACTTCCCTGTTCTCAGTTTCCACAACTATCAAAAAACAAAAAAGAAATTGCCATCAAGTTGACTCTGACTCATAGTGACCCTATGGGACAGAGTAGAACTGCCTCAGAGGGTTTCCAACCTTTTGGTTAACAGCCGAGCTCTTAACCACTGTGCCACCAGGGCTCCGAAGCTATCAAAAGGAAGTAAGGTTACCCTCCCTATTTAGAGCAGTAGTACTCAGTGACTCTTATTTAGATAGCTTTGGGGAGCAACCCAATGATTCTTATATGCAGCAGAAACTGAGAACCCGTGCTATAAAATTTATGTGTGTATGCTTTAAGAACTAATACCATAATGTAAAATGGCTTATAGAGTGTGTGCTCAAGAAATGCTGATCCCCTTCTTTGAGAATTCCTGTAAGATTTTTGTTTTGAGATAGTCTATTACAACACTTCCATTTACTGCTTGTTTTTCAGATGTTTACTACTCAGACTTTGTTCCTTGTGATATTCAATTGAACTAGATTTTGCCTGTATATGATAGGCTAGTGGGCATGAGAATGAGTGGTTTTAAAGACTAAGAGCTATAAGATTTCTGAAACATTATAAACTTTTTCATAAAATAAAGTATTTTTAAGTACTATAAAGTTTGATAAAGCCTTGTAAGCATGAGAATAAAATACTAGAAAATGGGTCCATAAGTTTGTGGTTGAATTGTAAACAGTTTTTGTTGTTGTTGATCTTGAACACTTAAAACATAATTGTTTCTTAGCACACGGATGAGTTTTCAGTTTTTAAGATCATGTTGGCAGCATTAACTCTCCCAGGTCAATGCTAACGCATTAAATTATATCCTAGATTGCCAAATGTTAATGTTTCCCCTCCATTCTGGACTTTAAAAATTAAATACTCATACCTATGAGTGCTTTATTTACTTTTCAGGATTAGGACTTTGAAGATAAATTGACTTAGAGTAATGTGGGAATTTTTTTTTTAAAGACTGGCACTTTATAGTTCATTGGGTGCGACTGCAAAAACTTGTCATAGTCATGCTATCTTGTAATTAAAAGTTGCTGTTATTTTTGTAGTACTGCAAGAGGATTCTGAGTCATACATTGGATAATAAAATGTTAGAGCAAACATTTATACACTGAGGTGAATACTGTATTTAGATGGAATATTCTTAAATACTCTTCCTGCTAAATCAGTTAATACTTGATCTTTTTTTGTTTTTTCCATACTCTAACTTTTCTGTGCACTGGTTAGGATAAAGTGAAACTTTTAATATGGTTTTCTTTGTGGTCAGTGTCTCATCGGTTAGCTGTAGAGTTAACAAGGCCAAGGACACTGTTTTGATTTCCCAGTGGATCAGCTATCTTCTGGCTATTCTGTAGTCACAGACTGTCCTTCAAACCATGGCCAACCATTTCATAAACATTAGTCATGAGGGAGATGGAGAAGCGGAGTCAGTAGGACTCAGGGGCAGCTCATCACAGAACAAGTTAAAGCACATGCCCTACGGGAAGTGGTTCAGTAGTTTCATCCTCCCTCATTTTTTTCATATACAAATAATCCTACGCTTATTTTATTTCAATAATTTGCTTCAGACTGTACCTCTATGGCCCTCAACAGCGTTAGTTGCTATAGTTTTCATCTTTCTCTGATCTTTAAGCTGGTTGGGTTACTGAATTTACCAAGAAGCAGTGTGTTGAAGTGAAAAGAACGTGGTTTATGGAATCAGACTTATTAGTCATGTGCCCTTGGTTAAATTTCTTAATCTGCAAGTTTCTGTTTCTGCCTCCGAAAAAAAACCTATTTAGTATGGTTGTAAGAATTAAATAAGATGATGTACATAAATTACCAAATAGATAGTACATGTATAAAGAATACTAAAGTTCTCTGCTGGTCTTTTAATATACATTAATAGATCTAATCATTTGGCTTTGAATGTTTCATGTGACTACCATTTATTTAACACCTACTTAGTGCCAAGCACACTGTGGTGTTTTGTATATATTATTCTCCTCCTTATGGTAACCTCACATGTAGATATTATTTCCTTTAAGATGAAGAATCTGAGTTAAATTTTTGCTATCTGGGACTCATGGCTCTCACCTCACCTAATCAACCACCAAACGCACTGCCGTCAAGTTGATTCCAACTCACAGTGACCCTACAGGACAGTGTAGAACTGCCCCACTGAGTTTCCAGGGAGCGCCTGGTGGATTCAAACTGCTGACCTCTTAGTTAACAGCAGTATTACTTAACCACTACGCCACCAGGGTTTCCTCACCTAACCACAGTACCAGTAAATTGAAGATACAGGGCTTTTTCTAGGGAAGTGGTTTTTAAACATTATAGTTTAATAATGACCTAATGAGGATGTTTATTAAGAAGGTAGATTCCTCTGCCTCCCCTCCAAGAATTCTGAGTCTGGGTGGGGCCAATGAAAATGCAATTTTAATAATCTTTGCCTGTGTCATTTTGATGCTGTTGGTCCATTCGAAGACACTTGGATAAATATCACTTCTTATGGTATTTAATTTTGTTGATTTTACCTTATACCTCAGGAATCCTTGGGTGGTGCAAACTACTAAAGTGCTTGGTTGCTAACCAAAGGTTGGTGGTTGGAGTCTACCCAGAAGTGCCTTGGAAGAAAGACCTGGAGATCTACTTCAAAAAAATCAGCCATTGAAAACCCTAGGGAGCACAGTTCTACAGTGACACATAGCATCACCGTGAGTTGGAATCGGCTTGATGGTGAATGTTTTTTTTACCCTATACCCCAGGCTTTAAACTGAGGTAGTAGGAGGAGGATCCAGAGGCAGGTTAAAACTCTGCCTAAAACGGAATTTGTGTAAGTCAGCAACATTTCTCTCACTCCCAACCCTTCCTCATCACCTCAAGATACTTATTCTCTGCAATTCTTGATGTCTTTAATCAAACCTTCATTGACTCATGCTCAATTTCAGCAGGAAACAGATGAGGAAGTACAGAGATGGGACCATTATAGGATGTCTTTAGCTATGGCCCCCTGCAACTGTTACAAACTAATCTCTCTCAGCCTCGATTTTCTTATCTGTAAATGGCGATGACATTTCTTTTACAAAGTTATTGCAATGACTACCACGCTGTCTAGCACATGGTAGGTATTTGTAAATGATAGTGAGTTTTATTTACTAATTTTTGATGAGATGTCAACTGTGATAACATACATTTAAGCACTGCATAAACAGGCTCTCATACTAGGAAACTCCTTCCCCCCACAACATAATCCTTTGGTGGATGTAACAAAATTATGGACCAGTGCTCTCCAATGGAAATTTAATGTGAGCCACATGAATAATTTAAAGTTTTATTGTATCCACATTAAAAGTGAAATTAACTTTAATAATAATTTTAACCCAATATATAAAATACTATGATTTAAATATTAAGCAGTATAAAATCATTAATGAGGTATTTTATATGACATCTTTTGTACTAAGCCTTTGAAATCCAGAATGCATTTTACACTTCAAGGTGTCTCAATTCAGGCACTAACTGCATTTTCAACTGTTAAAGTGAAATGTAGTTCTATTCAAACAATAAGGTGTGTTTATTGGAAATATCTTTTACTCAGCTTCACTTTTCAATTAAAATGCTATAAAATGTTCCCTTATGCAGTTCTTCAGTCATACTAACCACATTTCAAACGCTCAGCACCACATGTGGTTAGTGGCTACAGTTTTGGACAGAGCCGTTTTTGACCTTCTCGTCTAGAATTGCTTACATTTCTAAGGGATTCATAGTCCCCATGAAGTTCATCCTTGGTTTATATTCCCCTTGTTTAAGGGTTGTCGTTTACACGTTTTATAAAACAGTTCACTATTTTAAAAAGTCAATAAGTTACTTTCCGTGTATTCACTGGACATTATTTAAATTTGCTTAATAATAAATACCTTGGGTTAAATCAAGCAACATTCTAGAAATTAGAAGGTAGGTGCTGATTTGGATTTTAAAAAATAAGCCAAGGATACAGTGGTTGAACCACTTTTGGTCGCTGCTCTTTGCTGCTTTCTGGTGTGATGACAGGATTTAACGTCTAGATATATTGGGTCACTGATTTTTACCTTTCTAGCAAACATACTTCATGCTCTGCACTTCTTATAGCACATAAAACCAAAGACAAAAAAGCCCACTGCCCTCCAGTCCATTCGGATTCATAGCGACCCTATAAGACAGAGTAGAACTGCCCCATGGAGTTTCCAAGGAGCACCTAGTGGATTCAAACTGCCAAACTCTGGGTTAGCAGCTGTAGCACTTAACCACTACGCCACCTGGGTGTACAGAGTACATAAAGCGCTCTCAAAAAACAAACAGGCAGTATCCGCAGAACTTGCATAGACAGGGATTTACCCAAAGCCCCTTCTATTTTTAGCTAGAGCAACTGCTTGCCAATTTGAGGTTTCTGGAGAGAGAAACGCACCTAGTACGCAATAAAATGCGAAGGGTTAGACCTTTAACAAGTATTGTCCGAAATCCCCTAAGACTACTCCCACCGAAACTCGGTAAAGCGATTGTTCTGGGATAAGGTTTCAGCCGCCCGAGCAAGCCAGCGAGCCGGTGTCTCCGGCAGCCTCCTCCGCCCCGGCGCTGCTCTGCCGGGCCCGGGGGCGGGGCCAGGCGCCGAGGGGGCGGGGCCCAGCCCGGAGGCGGGTTCGGGGAGATCCAGGAGGCGGAAGTTCCCGCAGGCCGGCGAGGGGGACGGCGCACGCACCGCGAGACACTTGTCAGCGCTTGTCTGAGGCAGAGGCAGCGCCGAGCCGGAGCCGAGGTGAGTGGCTGCTGCCGGGGACGCGCTCTCCGATCCGCGGGGAGGAGGGATAGAAGTGGTGGCTGAGCGCAGAGCGCTAGGAGGGAAGCCAGCGGAGAAGAAGGAGGGGTGCGCGTCGCACGGGGGGCGGTTTCTCAGGTGTTTTCTCGGCGCGGAGCGGGTGAGGTAGGAGGCGGCTGAGGTGGGGAGAGGAGCGCCCCGGGAGCGGAGCGCGGGAATTCCTTGAGCCCGTGCCGGCCGGGGCGAGCGTGGCAGAGCCCGGGGGCGGGAGCGAGGCGCCGGTCCGCTGTCCGAGAAGCGGAGGGCGGGCGCGGAAGGGCTCCGGAACACCCCCGCGCCACCGTCGGGCCGGCTGCCCGGCGTCGCCAGGAACCGACCTTGGCGCTCTTGTACACCGACGTCTTGCTCTAATCTCCTAGGGGCTTGAGGAGGAAGCGGGACCCAACGGGAAAAGTGTGATGTTTTTATTTGTTTGCTCTCAGTACACTGAGAAGCAAGTATTTCCTCCCCAGATGTTTACAGTTGTGTAACCTGTTTCGGAAAAGCTTTCGTGCGTCCAGAAATAAAGATCATTAAAACAAAAATGACTGTCATGAGCTCTGGATTTATTAATACTTGCGTGCATGTAGGGGTTTTCGTGCCTTTGGTAAGATTGACAATAACTGGAAAAAGGAAGGGCGTGTGGACAGGGCAGAGCTTGGAAAGAAAATTCGTAGCTGCGCTGGGCAGGGCAGGTCTAGGGTGTGATCGCCAGATCCGATCCCAGGTCCGCCTTCCTGACCGTGAGGACGTCTGAACCCGCCTGCCACGGAAACAGCCTGCTCCGGAGCCTTATTTGGCAAACAGGGCTAGGCGTGAACCTTCTGCTGGGAAACTGTTTCGTCGGGCGCCTTCATCCTGTGCCTGTGGCTTTGGTTCTTCTGCTCTACCTCCATCATCTCTCTAATCTGGGGAAAAAGAATCTCAAGCTACTTTTTTTTTAGTTTCAGGCTCTTCTTATTCAACTCATCACGAGTTCTCCACTCCTCCCCCTCCCACCTACCAAAGAAGCTGGGATAGAAGTGTAGGAAATACCAAGTTTTCTTCCGTAATAATAAAGCAAAGACATTGTTTAGATTTTCCCTAAAAGAAAACACAAAAATTCCAATATTTTCCATGCTTTTGAAAGCAGAGTAAGCTGCTCACTATTTCTTGCCTGTTGGGTATTTTCAGAATGGTTTGGGCACTAATAACCAGATGATTTTCAAGGAGACTTGGAAAAGGCCAGTAATAATATTGTCATTGCTTAGGGATCTGAATATTTGAAGGCAAATGAATTCTGAATGAAGCTAGCAGAAGGAGAAAACTAAAGAAAGGAAAACACTGATTCTGTACTGTGCCTGTGACCGGCCAGTGCTAGAAATTTTAGTAGCAAATAGAGAAATCAGGAAGGGAGCCCAAAGTAAAGGGAACTTGCATGTACAAGGGTTGATACAGAAATGAAATACATGTTCTTGTAGGAACAATGGGGCCAGGGGAAGCTGAACCCAACTTTTACATTCTTCCTGTCCCAAGTTAAGGATTAAAGAAGACGTCTGGCTGCCTGTGAAATACCAGTTGGCTTTACATGCTTCTGATTTAAATTGTGTGCTGATATCAAAACAGTTTTTCTCTCCTAGATCTATGAAAATCTCTTCATTACAGCAGGAAAACAAATTAATTGTGTGGCTCTTTAGTACCTTCCTACTCCTCTTTTTCATGTATCGTAGTTGTTTGACTTCTGGCTTAGCCTTTAGGTCTTTCTAGTGCCCTGCATCTTTTCAGTAGTGGAGTAACATTATTGCAGAGTAATACAGTGTACTACTGTGTCAGTGGAAAGGCACATTTAATTCCTAGGTAGATGCTGTACAGATTGCCACTGATCTGATTTTTTTGTAAGAATCAGACTTATTTGAAAGTTTCGCCTCATGTTCCTTTTATGAGAAGAAGGAATCTGTTTGCTTTTAATGTACTCAGTGGCTCGAATATCTGCATCTGTCACTATGAATTTGGTGTGGTGGCATAGAAATTTTGAATGGGTTAAACAAATGCGAAACACTTTAAGAGAGCTAATATAAAGTGATCATTTGGTTAAACAACTCAGATTATCCCAGAAGAACATTTTAAACAGCCTTTAAAAAAAGTTTTTAAAATTATGCATATTCTATTATATTTTTAATATTTTTCAAAGAAGGAACTATTATATTCCTTAGTATTCTACTGAAAAAAATAAATCCCCGTTCCTCCCAAGCTCCCCACCCACATAAAGCCACATAACAACCAATACCAATCTTCGAGTTATATTTTTTTGTGCTGTAATTATTTTGTTTTATAAAAGTACTACCATGAGAGTCATTGTAAGCACACCAAAACACAGGGAGAAAAAAATAACAAAACCCTGAAACATTTATTCTTTTCTAAAACTCCATTCAGTTGACTACATTAAGATTAGCTTTGCACTCCTATCATGTTTCTTATTCATCATGTAGTAGATGGTTACTTTAAGGAGGTGTGTGTATAAAGTAAAAGCAGTAAATTCTAACTAAAATAGTACTGTGCTAGAGTATTCCCTATCATTGACTATGCAAAGAGAAAGTATACAAGTGTGGAAAATATCGTATTCCTATGGGAGCAAATACAAATTGTAGTTAATGACTGAAGAGAATAGTTTTGTGCATTAAAAAAAATTTTATTTTAAAGACCTCAGTATTTGGAATGGGAGTATATTGATTTGCAGTCCCTTTCTTATGTTAGAGTAACTTAGAACTTAAGTAAGCGAAATTGAAGTACTTTTGCTAACTGAATGCATGAAGGCATGAGGTGGAGAGAAGAGCAACATCATTTTGAATTAAACATGGAATAAAATCTTGTTCTTTCCTATATACATATACATAAAGGAGTGTTATAAAGTTCTTTAAGTCCGCGTGCAAGGACATACAAAATTGGATAGAGAAATAATAGTCCAACATGGAATTTTTACAGTGTAGAAATTGACATTAGTGTAGAAGTTGTGTATTAGCTCATATTCTTAGGCTGAGAATTTAATATTGACTTGTATCTTCTATAGTTTCTCCTCAAAAAGCAGCACAGAACATAATTTAGGTGGTGTTATATTAACCAAACCCACTGCTGGCGAGTCGATTTTGACTCGTAGTGACCCTGTAGGACAGAGTAGGACTGCCCCATGGACTTTCCAAGGAGTTGATTCTGACTCATAGCAACCTGATAGCACAGAGTTGAACTGCCCGATAGGGTTTCCAAGGAGCGGCTGGTGGTTTTGAACTGCTAACCTTTTGGTTAGCAGCCAAACTCTCAACTACTGCGCCACCGGGGCTTCAATCTTTATGGAAGCAGACTGCCACATCTTTCTCCTACGGAGTGGCTGGTGGGTTCGAACCACCCACCTATTGGTTAGCAGCTGAGCGCTTTAACTGCTGTACTATTTGGGCTCTGGTTTTATATTAAATACATTTAAATATGTAATAGGGTTTCAAATAAACACTTTTGTTAACCATCTAATTTTCTTTCAGTTTCTTTTATCTTCTGGGACTGGACTTTGAGCCGTTAGAACCATGAGCAACTACAGTGTGTCCTTGGTTGGCCCAGCTCCTTGGGGTTTCCGGCTGCAAGGTGGCAAGGATTTCAACATGCCTCTGACTATCTCCAGTGTAAGCATACTTTACAGATTCCGTTACAGATGTTCATTCAGTGGTCCTGGAAACCTCAGGACTGAGTTACCAGATTCACCGTCTGTCTGTCTGTGGGACTTCATGTCAGGAGGAGAAATGTTAGCAGTTTCAATTTAGCTTATTTTTAGTTTCTCCCCGTCTTATCAGTAATGAAATGGAGGAACATTTATTTAGGGGTCAGGTTCCAAATCTTTGAACTGTCACTAATTTGGAGAATTCTCTGGACCTTAGTTTCTTCATGTTAGAAGATTGCACTATAGGATTTTCACAGTCCCTTGCAGCTCCAAAAATTGCTTATCAAAAGCTGTTGATCAATATTGAATAAAATAGTTATTTTTGCTGTTGTTTCCTGAGCTCACTTTCTGATGGCAGCGATAGTGAACTGAAAAGTGGTAAAAAGTTACTTACCTTTGCAGAGGAAATGAAGGGCTTGGATCTCTAGCTAGATAAAAAATAGCATGAACAATTAAGATTTGGCTATTTACCTCCTTATGGATTTCATTTGACTGTATTCTTTGTATATATTTTAGGGATAAGTTTTCATGATGATGATACTGTTGAAGGGGTTAATTATAGCTTCCATTTGTTAAGGCTTGGCTATATGTCAGGCACCGTTTCACATTCGCATCCCTAGTAGGTAATTATTGCCATTAGTTGTATAACATTCCAGAGATCTTCTAACTGTATATTCAAATAAATATGAATATCTATTTTTTTCCTGCTCAAATGGTAGCATATTATACACATTGTTTTATACTTTGGTTTCTTCAACAATTTACCTTGGAGAATTTTCCATTTTAATATATATAGTTTTTTTTTTTTTTAAACAGTTGTATAGTACTGTACAGATGTAGCGTTTATTTAACCAATCCCCTGTTGAAGGGCATTTATAATGTTTTCAGTGTTGCTATTACAAGCAATGCTACAGTGAATACTGTATGTGTGTGTGAGTGTGTGTATACACATGTGAAAATATGTAAATATGTCATTTTATAGGTTGTACCAATTTTGTTCAATGGATGAAAATATCTGTTCACCCCAAAGCCTCATCAACAAACTTCTCTATTTTTGCCAAGTGCTTTAAATGCATCATGTCATTTAATTCTGACAACTAATAGTGGTATTATTCCCATTATACAGAACTGTGTAGAGAGCTCTCATGGCTAGATGGAAGAGCTGGCTTTCAACCAGTTATGCTATGTCACCTGCCTAATAATTCACTTTATCTTAGATTTGGTACATTGTTTTCCTAATCAGATATTTAGAGGGTCATTGTTTTGTTTAATGATGTGATATATGTGTTATGGCTTCTTACAGTGTATGTATTCAACTTGACTTTGAAAGATTAAAAATAATTTTGTAAAACCAAAAACCAAACCCAGTGCCGTCCAGTTGATTCCGACTCATAGCGACCCTATAGGACAGTAGAGCTGCCCTGTAGAGTTTCCAAGGAGCGCCTGGCGGATTTGAACTGCCAACCCTTTGGTTAGCACCCTTAGCACTTAACCACTATGCCACCAGGGTTTCCAATAAGTTTGTAGCACCTATATATTCCTTTTAAAATGCAGATCCCATTTTGTACTGATGTTTTCCTCTTTTCTTGGCTGTGGGTTTTTTAAATGGTTATCTTTAATTTATCACCAATTTCTGTCTTGATTCCAGTTAATCAGATTTTGTGAGGAGATCTGTCTGTGATCCAGCCTGCAAGTTTTAAGACTTTTCATAGTTGGATGAAATTTTAAATATACAGCATCCATATGAAAATATTTCTTGTGATTTATTCCTGTTTGAGGGAGGCAGTTATTTTTTTGTCCTACTGAAGATCTACTAGGAAAAGGGACAAAACAGTATTTGAATATTGTCTGTTTTTTATGTTTTGTTAATATTATTTTATATTGTTTTAACTAAACTACCTTATTTAAATAAACTACCTTATTATAATTGACTAAAGAAAGTTACTGTTTAGTGTGAATACTTTCATTTTTGTTTGAAAACTTCCAGAAACAAATCGACACCTAAATGAAACACACTTAACTGTCACTTTGTTGTTTGGTGATAAAATGCAAATGAAATGGGTAAATTTTGTAGTATCTTGCCTTTACCAGAATTTTATATGCTTCAACTCCCTGGCAGACAATTTGAGGAGCTAGCACCATGTTGTGATGCTGATACAACAGAACACTGTGTACATACATATTTGCCCTCCCCTGGCACAGAAGAAATGCCTTCCTTGTGTAGACAGAGTGCTAATTAAAGGATTTTGAACATACTGATTAAAAGAGACTACGGTAACAAAGCTGCTGAGTTATTTCTGTTCTCTTACAAAAGTCTCAGCCATCTACTGTGACCTTTTTGGGCCTTGTGCAGTGGGGCATGCAATTCATACTGGACTAGAGAGGATGGGAAGGGGAGGGGAGAAGAGAAGGGAATGTTGGCTCAACTGTGCTGCTAGGCCTTTGGCCTTTCATTGTAGTTATTTTTAACCCCTTGTGTAGCTCAGTTTAAACATGCTTGGTAACGTTGCCTAATAAAGATTTGTGCCTAGTAACTGATTTGTGTTGTTGTAGTAAAGATTACTCATGTAAGTTTTTAACTTAGATATTCTCATGTTAATTAGTTCTGTGGTTATGCTTACACTGGCTTCATTATGTAGAATTATTGGGTACTTTTCAGAGGTTATTAGATTCTTCAATTAATAGTATCAAACAGTTAAAATCTGAAGCATGGTTTATTACATGTACTTTAATGATTCTTCAATTAATAGTATCAAACAGTTAAAATCTGAAGCATGGTTTATTACATGTACTTTAATGATTCTCTTATTTTAATAATGCCTATGAAGTACTTAGCAAAGTTTGGCACATAGTATTTCTTCAAATTTTATCTTTTACAATAATAATATAAAGCTGATATGAAAAAAAATTACTTAGAGACCTGAAATGTTAAGTACCCCATAGTTGTAAGGGAACATAGCAGTTATATTTTTTTACTTAGTCTGTCGAAATTGAAAAAGAAAAGAAAATGGAAAGTTTTTGCTTTGCTAGGAACTTATATTTTTATGTTTAGAGTTCAAAAGTATGAAAATTTTTCCTGTGGGCAAGTATTATTATATTGAACTCCAAAGAGCTGTTTACATTCCTTTACGTTAGAACTCTGTGGTATCAGATGTATTTTGAAATAAATAAGCCATTTTGGCCAGGACTTGGAAATTCTTTTTTCTTGACATTTTGTTGCAGGAACATTTGAATATGCTGAGTATGACTTGTATCTTAAAGCATACAAGCTATAAAATGTTAACATTTTGCTCAAATTTGGGTATCTATATTGAATGAATTTTGGCAGTTTTTACAGACTTTGAAAGATCTTCAGATTGCTGTTACTGCGTGATCACATATCATTGTCTCCAATTTCCTATCCTTAGAGTTGCTGGCTACAGAGTTTGTAGGCTGCTTTTTTACGACCCTATATTTATGGAATTGCCCTGAAGCTGTGGAATGTGGGGATAGGTTTCATTGTAGCAGTTTGGGTGTTTTGGTTTTTGCCAGCATATTTTTTGAGAAGAAGTAGGCTTATTGTGTAATTCAAGACCATACTTTGTCAAATTGATACTCGTCATGATGGAATTCTAAGAAGAATTACATATTTGTGAGTAATACCTTTAAGAACAACATCCTAAGATTGAAATATTTTGCTGTGTGTTATTTTCTGATCTTTGATCTAAGAGATTTTTTCTTAACTTTAAGTATTTGGATTTCTTGAAGAAGACCTCCTAATTCTCTGTAAACACATTTTTAAGAAGTCCTTAGCAGATAAGAATGAGGTCACAGTTTTAATACCCAAATAATAGTGACTTTGATGCTCAGGAGTTAAGAGAGGATAAGTTGTCAAACAAGCTCAGACAAAATTTCAATTAGATTTGAAAAGCAGAAGAGATTTATGATTTTCCGTAGTATGGAGCTCTGTTTGGAGTATAACACAGAACAGAGAAAAAACTGTGTAACACTTTGCCGTGCATTCATTCATTCAGCAGTTATAGAAATACTTCCCAGAAGCCATTGAAGAAGATACAAAATATTGGGGAGTGCAAAGGTTGGGAAGAAAAGAAATAAGGACAGTACTAGACAACATCAAAAGACCTGTCAAGGCAATATTTGATGAAATGCCAAAGATACAGAGAAGTGTTTTCTAGTTTCATTGGACATAAGTCTTTGGTGTTTGTGGGAGTTGGGTTCCTATAGGAGGAATTAATTAAATTGGTCCTTGAAGGATGAAATTGAACACCTCAAAGTTAGCATTTCTCTGTGTTGGTTTTTAGTACATAGCGAAGACTAAGACTCTTCTTGCTATTGCTTTGCTTGACTCTGAGTAAAGTTGTGAGTACAGTTGAGTGATTCTCCAGGCAGGCCAGCTGCAGAGTTTCTCTCCTGGAGGAGGACAGAAAGAGACTTTCAGTGCCCTCAAACTGAAATGGGAGAACCATCCTACCTTGAATAAATGGGCCCATTGTTAAAGTTAAGCTGTTGAGTATTTTCTTTTGCATTCCCTCTCAACTACCCTGTCATTTTGCCAAGCTAGCAAGTTAATAATTTACTTTGTGTGACTACATAATGTATATTTCACATGTACGTTCATGCTCTGCTTTTAAAATATTAATTACCTTTTGTGTGGGGCTCAGAGACCTATCTTTTCCTGTGTGGCGGTTTGTTATCATTTGTGGTCACAAGGGTCAAGAAACTTAAGACAATTCTAAATATATTTCTCTGGTCTGTAAAGAAATGAAAATCTTATCAGCATATTTTACTACAAATGAATAGTTTTAGAAAAAAGGGGCATGCTTATTTAGAGTTTATTAAATGTTGGGTATATTTGGGAAGTTATTTGTTAAGAAGAATTTTACTGGTATGCAGAACTTTCGTGTCTGACAGAAGAAACAATACTGTAGGATTTGGGTGCAGTAAAAATAGCACTTTAGATCTAAGTAAAGATTTTACACATGAAATACCCATGATTTAGATATAATACCTACTTAACTGAGCATATTGAGGTCTGTGGGTTTATTTTCAGTTATTTTTGATAATTTGCAGACAAAGAACTTGTCTTTATGATGGTTGTTGGTCAGGCTGCATGTGAATTTACAGTTAATCAATTGTCTTTATAACATCCTGTTTGCAGTAGTTCTTACCAGTTTCAGGTATACCATAGGACCAGTCAGTCATGTGCTTTTCCTCCAGTTAAAACAGCACACAGGAGAAATCTAACTCTATTTAGTTAATCTAGAAGCAAACATTGCTCTAGATGAGAAAAAGGTTGTTACTTTGGTGTCTTATAAGGGATGATTATTTTTCAGCTTTTATAGGTGAGACTCTAGGCCTTTTTTTCAATTTTTAAAATACAGAAGTATTGAGTATGTAATATAAAACATGACAGTGAGATACAAGCATGTGAAATACTAATATATGCATGCATTTGCAAATAAATGATATAATAATGGGAGTGAAAAGAAAAAAACACTAATTCAAGCAATTAGTGAGCATTGGCCAAACTGACCACTAATTCTTTAGGTATTCTAAGTGTAGAGCCACCGTGTAGCCCTATGGGGAACACAGGTTTTTTTTTTTTTTTAAATTAACAGAGGGAAAATCTCTTTTCTAGCATCAATACTTGGCTTGTATTAAGAGTATTTAATAAAATATTTATGAATGGATGAGGGAGACAAGAATTGATTAGGGTTTAAAGTTAGGTTTGGAAGAATTTTTTGTAATACTTGATAAAGCTGAATTTCTCAAATGTTATGCTTGTTTCCCCACTTCCCCCATCTTGCTCACCTTATTTATTTTTCCTTGTTGTTGCATGCATTAGTGGAGTGACCTACCCTTCAGTAAATACTCAGATTTCTTTAACAGTTGTTGTTGTCACCCATTTTGTGTGATGATTACTGAAACAAAGGTCATCAACCTTATTGGTATTTAGTATTCCTGGCAGGATTAAGCAGTTGGAGCCAATGTCCCTGTTAGGCCTAAATGGAGGAGAGTAAAATGAACTGGGAACATTAACAGGAGGAGATGAAAAAGTTAGATGGAAGGAGAAAAGAAAGAGGCAATTTTCAAAAGTCTGTAATAGGAAGAGCTATTTATTGAGTCAAGTTTGGTACTTAAGAAATCTTCCGGCTTAAACTCTTCACTCCTCTGCCCTTTTAAAGTTTTTTATTTTTTTTTATTTTTCCTTTTTTTTAGGTAAGATTCATATGGTTGGAAATTCAAAAGACATAATAGGGTATACAGGGGAAGAGTCTCCTATTGCCCTGCCATTCATTACCTCTTCAAGGAAGCAACCAGTGTTAGCAGTTCCTTGTGGATACTTCCAGAGATAATCTATATGGAGATATATATAAAAAACCCACTGCCGTCGAGTCGATTCCAACTCATAGCGACCCTATAGGACAGAGTAGAACTGCCCTGTAGAGTTTCCAAGGAGCGCCTGGTGAATTTGAACTGCAGACCTTTTGGTTAGCAGCCATAGCACTTAAACTACTATGCCACCAGGGTTTCCAAGGAGATATACATATATGTATATATGTGTGTGTGTGTATATATATGTATATAGGTACATAGACTTACTTTTTGGCATTTTCTTTTTTCACTTAACATCAGTTCTTTTCATTTGCAGCTACTTTGTATTCCACAGTTTGGATTTATCATAATGGATAGATATTGACATAATTAGGTCATTTCTAATCTTAAAAAAAACACCCAGTTGCCGTCGAGGCACTTCTGAATCATAGCAACTAGTCTTTTGCTCTTACTGACAGGGCTGCAGTGCACGTTTTGCACATACGTGTATTTGTAGGGTAAATTCCTAGAAATGGATTTGCTGTGTCAAAAGGATTGTGTGTATTTGTAATTTTTATTATATTGCCAAATTATAGAGATACTCCTACCCACAATAAGAGAATGCCTGTCTGTCTGTACCTGTGTTAGCACATGTTTCAATAGACTTTGATTTTTTCCAATCAGATGGGCTAGTTTCCAACTTTCTCCTTTTTATGGGGCTTCATCACATGTAGTCTGCCTAAGATTCTCTACATTCTAAGTGGTTCATTGTTTTCCATTTTGCATGAGAATATATGAGATGAAAGTGTACTTAAGTGATGACATTAATTTCTTGGGGACACTATTTTTAAATTTTTTCATATAGAGCTTTGGTTAATAGTTATCTCTATCATTTGTTTCCTACTTCTGAACACGTTCCCTCTTTTGTTAAATTATTTTACTTCCAATTACATGGTAAAAGATGTTTTTATGAAAAAAAAGCCTTTTTTTTATGAAACAGTTTTCTGCATAGTGCCTTATAGAGTTTCTGAAAAATTAAGCATATCACATTTAATGAATCAAAGTTATTACCTTTGCATTTTCTCCAGTAGCCTGATGTATTGCGTAGTTTCAAATCTCTTTCTTCTCTAGTTACCGTTATCTGATGTGACAAAGAGGCTGATGATGATGAGGTGTTTGATATGGTCCTGGGACATGATGAAGTTCACCCTTAGGAGTCTTACCTCATTGTCATTACTGACATTTTTTAGCCAGTGGGGTTTAACTGATGTCACAGATTTATAGAGTTCCATAGCATTGTGAAGGCATGCTCATGTTTCGGCATAATATACTTCTTCATTATAAAAACAAACAAACAAACAAACCCAGTGCTATCGATTCTGACTCATAGCAACCCTACAGGACAGAGTAGAGCTGCCCCATAGAGTTTCCAAGGAGCGCCTGGCGGATTTGAACTGCTGACCATTTGGTTAGCAGCTGTAGCTCCTAACCACTACACCACCAGGGTTTCCTTCTTCATTATACCCAGGTTTAAATAGCAGAATGTATTTGTTGGTAACTGTGGTGGCAAAAAAGAGTGAGCATGCCAGGGATGTTTGTGTTTTATGTAGTTAAAGTTGAAGGAAGGAGGACTATCCCTTTAGTGTATCACTGTAAAGTTTTAAATGTGGTAAGACTTGGGAACTAGATAAGGATTTACACCATTAATATGAGTCTTTGAATTCTGTGAATTGTTAGACACTTCTTTCTGGTGTCTGGAAATTGATTTAACTGTGCCTACCTTACTTCATGATAATTTTTCTGGGTAAATTTTGATTTACCAGAACAGGAAGTGCTTCCTAGTTTAATGACGTTAATGGCTGATTGTCATTTACAGTTGAATCAGTCAGGGCTTTAAGTGTTGTGATACCTCAGCTTTTAGGATTCAGTTACGAACCCAATATTTTTCAAATCATTCCTGAGGTAGTTATCTGCTCTACCATATTAACTTTTAGAGATGATGGAAATTAAACCATTTAGTAAAGTTGCATAATGCCAGCCAGAGGAGATTGTGGTTGGGTTCTGAAAGTAATTTTCTTGTTGAGACAAGATACTGGAGTACAGATCTTCTTTAGGAAAAAAAAGTCTAGGACCCCAAGACATGTTCCAGAGAAAGAAGTTTATATGTAAACACAAGCAGTTTTACATGTGTAATTTTCATGATTTTGGCCATTCTTTTGAAGTATCTCTATTCTTCTAACTTCCAAATATTTTACAAGTGGTTCTTTTGATCTTTTCATACTAGATATTTTTGTTTCATTTATATGTTCCTCTCCCATTCTGGACAATTCTAGTTAGTTGACATCCAGTTCTCAGAGTAAATACTTTGATGTTTTAGCAGACAAGGGTGTTTCCAAATATTGCCATGGCTTATCCCCTCTTAGGCTGGTTCCTCATCCTCCGGCTGGCACCTTGCCCAGCCAGATATTCTGAAATACTACCGTTAATAAATTTCTGCCCTGTTCAAGAAGTGTAAGGGCTTTCCTTTATCTGTTGAGTTGTTGCTTAACAACTATGTCTGGTATTCAAAGCTTGCATATAAATCGACCCACATTATACAATTCAGTGTATGGTCCACTAATGCCCATTTTGAACCTGAAGCCTCAGTCTCTTTATTCTTTTTTTCCGCACGCTACTTTTACTGAACCATCCCTAAAGCCTCACCCATCCTTCAAGACATAACTCATGTAGCAGGTGCTTCCTGAAGTGTTTGACCACTTTAGGTCAGTTGATTTTCCGTTCTTCTGAAAGTCTGTATTAAGTAAAATAATAATAATAAAAATATGCCAATATTTATTGAATCCTCATTATTGGCTAGGCTCTGTTCTAGATGCCTTGCACATTTCAATTGTTTAATCCTCACAACTCCTCTATGAGGAAGTACAATTCTAAATCTCTGATTTATACATGAAGAGCCTGGGGACCGAGAAATTAAGTAACATGTCCAAAGTTGCCCAGCTAGTAATTGGTTAGGGTCAGAATTTGAAATCAGTTCAGCTGAGTAGTGACAATGCTTTTAATCATTATACTCTGTTTCCTGAGAATAGATGACAGCCTTCACTAGGGACAGCCAAGTGTATGTGTGTGCATTTCTTAAAGAGAGAATAAATGCTATTGAAAGACTTTTAAATATCAGAGTAACTGAGATTATTCAGGAAAAGAAAAAAATCACTGATTTTCAAACGGACCGTCGGAATCATCAGTGAGCTTTTAAAAATGTCGATTCTAAGGCCTTGCCCCACACTTTGAATCACGAATGTATAGGGAATCTGTAGAATCTACTATTTTTAACATGCTTTTTCTGTTTCTTGAGCCAGTTGTGTTCTGTATTGTACATTTGCCTTTTTTAAAAAAATATTTTTATTTTGCAGATTTCGATACTTAGATCATTTCAGCAAAAAAAATTTAAGGCTAAATTACTTAGAATTTGAACTTTCATTGACTAAATAATATGACATACTTGCTTTTCCCCAACCACCAGTCTTTTTCCACTTTTCAGAGTTCAGTTACCATTGATCAAGCCCTTTTCAGAAAAAATGGTAGTTTTAGTAATATATGACAACAGACTTAGTTCTGTTGGTGATACTGTAAGTACTTTTGTGACAAATAAAAGATTTGGAGGACTTTGAAGTTGGTATCATATGTGAATATTAAATTTACCAAAGACTTCTGGAGGAATTCTTGGTTATACTAGATTTTGTTTTAAACCTCATGACTAACGTAAAATGATAACCTTTAAGTTGAAAAGAACTAAATTACCGTATGATCTTTTTAAGGCCATGGACCAGAGACCAGGTCACCTTTTTGGTGTCCACATTAGATTTCACAATAATATATTTTAAGTAAACATAAATAGAGGAATTTTCCAGTTTTCCATTTGCCATCCAATTGATTTCAACTCATGGTGATCCTGTGTGTTGCAGAGTAGAACTGTGTCCATAAGGTTTCCAAGGCTGTGACCTTTCAGAAGCAGATCATCAGGCCCTTTTTTGAGGAGCCTCTGATGGGGTTTACACCACCAACCTTTTCGTTGTAGTCGGGTGCTTAACTGCGTGCACCACCCAGGGATTCCTAAATAGGTCATTTCTGTTGTTAAATCATGAACCTGTAGCAGAAAGTAAACCTACACTGTGGGTCTTATTTGGAATTCCCAATACATGTTCAATAAATATTGATTGATCATTATAATGATAACAGAGGATAAATGGGCAAACTGGATTGTAATTGCTATCAGGTTTCTTTTCTGTTCTTGTTAATGTCCATGATGAATTAATTGATGAAACGTTTTGGTTTTCTTTATTTTTAAACTGAATCAGGGTTTCAGTTTCTAGGAAACGTCCCAGAGGTTATATTGTGTGATACCACCCTGCCTCCAGGTACAGTCTTCTATGTGTCAGCCAGAATTTGCTCTCTCTATATTTGACCCAATGGTTCTACTTCTGTCCTTTAGTGTCATGCACAACAAAGGGTAAGCCTCTCTCACATTACAGCCTTTCAAATACATGTATGAGTTATATTTCCCTTTGAGTCGTGTGGATATTCTGTAGGAAACTATTTCTTCAAATATCCCTCTCATGACAGTTTGCCTCTCTTTACCAGCCTGAGTGTTTGGCATTGAAAGTAATTTAGTTTTTAAATTAATGTATGACTCTCAGAACTGAGCCTAGCACTCAGATATGTTAAGACCAATCTGTAAGTATAACTATTAACAGAAGTAAACTAATTTTTGCCAGGTTAGAAGCAATGGGCAATGGGCTTGATGGAGCTCACACTTTTTTTCTCTATACTTCTATACTGTTTGAGATTTATAGTATGTATCTCTTTTGTTTAAAAAGAGAAACAAAGCAAAACCTATCTTACACTCATTATGCCTGCAAACTCAGGCTTGTTTGGGCATATATGGAGGTTGGGAGAGTATAAGACGGGCACCTGTTTGTGTGTGTGTGCTATTTGCATAAAAGATTAAGGAGCTTCATGGGAAGGAATTCAGGAGAGAGATAAATGAGGTATATTCAAGCTTAGTCCTTAAAAAACTTATCATTATTTTTATTATTTTTAGGAGAGGTGGATAAATTCTTGGTACAGCAGGGTATATGTCCTCTTGTGCCATCTTTTGGCTCTGCCCTTCTGAAGGACTCGTGCCAGAGTTGTGAGAGAAGGTGTTAATCATCATGTATTTATTGATCTGTTACTATGTACTAGATCTTGGGCAAAGAGGGCGTCTCTCCCATTTCTGACATAAGTGCACATAGAATATAATATGGGCTGTAAGAAGGAGCTGGGACACAGGAGAGGACATACATGTAATCAGCTTTAGGAGAGGAAAAGACCACAGTGATGTGTGTGTTGACCGTACAGCCTCTGTTAGGCTAGCAGGAACTTCTAGACTGGAATCTGTAAAGGCCATGGGGGTGACACAGAAGTAGCAGTGGCTAAAAGAATTTACTTTATCTACATCCGTGGATGGAGTCATTTATTCATTATTTTTATTGAACACCTGCTATGTGCTCAGTACTGTTCTAGACGCTGAACATACAGAAGTAAGCAAAACAAAGTCCTTAGGGTTGTAATCCTTATATTCTTGTAAGGGATTTGATAATTCACAAGTAAATAAATAAGCAGTGTAATTTAATTAGGTGATGTAATAGTGATTGGGGGAAGAGGATGAGTGTCTCAGGGTAAGAGTTTTACTTTAGATTGAATGGCCAAGGAAGGACCTCCTGATTGAATTGGCGACATTGATTTAAGATTACGAAAGCAGTCATGGGATGAACTAGGGGAACAGCATTCTAGGCATAGAGAAAACAAGTACAAAGGCCTTGAAACAGGAGAGAGTTCGGTGTGTTCAGAGAGTAGAAAGGAGGCCAGTGTGCAGGAGTACAGAGAGGAAGGAGGAGAACTGAGTGAAATGAGGGCCGGTAGGTGTGTCTAGTGCCACAATGAAAGATAAGGCGGTAAATGGTAGTGAGAAAGAGAACATTAGGCCATGGTGGGACAACCCCCAGGGGATTTGAGAGGGATTCTGGCTCCTATGGATTAGAGCTAAGCTAGAGAAAGTGGGTTTCATTACTATTGTTATGGTCACATCTACAGGCTGTTTATTGTGTTTTGTAAATTGGTGTTGATGGAAATTCCAGGGGAAGAATTCCAAAAATTTTTTGAGCAAAGGAATAAGAATATAGCCTTCCAAGGTGACTACTTGTAAATAAAACACTTATTTATATATGTTTGTTTCAAGAATTTATAACACATAATTATTGTTTTGCATTGTTACTTGTACACTGATGACATTTTTAAAAAAAATTATGTTCATTTGAATTTTATATTTTCACTGTAAGAAGCAGCATGTTTTCCAGATGGCTTCTGTTTTTATTTCCTTGTGATGTTATGACCTTTTCTACTTTAATAAAGAAATGTTGCATACACATTCTGGAGTTGTTTACAAATTGTGCTGGTAACTCATTTGTTAGAGTCAGCCTCAAAGGAAAAGTGAGTGTTAGGATGTTTATTCTATGTGAGATCAGTTGAACTGAAAAAAGATTTTAAATGTGTCTATTTTTAAAAAGTATGTTTTAGCGTATTGATTGGTTACATATACCCAGTGCCAAGAATTGTGTTTTGCGACCTTTTTTTTATTTCAAGTAGAGGGAGTTTACAAGATTTAATATTTTTTTTTTATTTCTGAGCCTATCAGAGAGGTCATTTGATTAGGGTTAGCGTCTAATAAGAGAAGGCTGACAGTTGACACTTCAATAAATTCAGACTTTTTGTGTCTAAGACATTGTTAATGGATAGAAGTATCATTAATATCTTATACGTGTAGGTCTGCAGTAGTAAATCACAGTGTCTTACTTCATACTTTATATTGAAGGTCAGCTTTTTATAAATTCAGGGAAAGGGTGAGTTGTCTTATACATTTTGCAGTATGTTTGCAAAATAATGCTTTACAGCCTACTTGGGAGTTATCCGTATTACATAAATTTTCTTTTTGATAAAATAATACACTAACCCTGTTGGCACGGTGGTTAAGAGCTTGGCTGTTAACCAAAAGGTCAGCGGTTCAAATCCACCAGCAGTTCCTTGGAAACCTATGGGCAGTTGTACTCTGTCCTATAGGGTTGCTATGAGTCAGAACCAACCTGAGGGCACGTAAAAACAACAATGTATGAAAATACTATTTTACATAGTTTTCTCACTGATTTTAAATTAAGATTTAAAGTAATCTAACAGTAATTTCTAGCCTTAAAAGGATAAAACCAGGCACCTGTGATTATATAACAACAAATGGTTAAACATCTGTGTATATTTTATATTGATTTTTTTTTTGCCCATCTTCAGGGCTTGTATTTTCTCCCAGTGTACCATTTAGGAATTTATATTAGTGCACTATGCTCTACATGCTGTTTGATGTAGTTATTATACCTGTGTAGAATACCTGTGTGTAAATCCTGGCTCTACAGTTTACCAGCTGTATATTTTTGGGCAGATTACCTAACTCTGAACCCCAGATTCTTCAGCTGTCAAATGGGGGTAAAACAGTATTTACACAATAGGATTGTTGAGAGAATTAAATAGTTTGACACATATAAAGTTCTTGGAACAGTGCATAACATACAACGAATCTTAGGTTAGTAACAATGATAAAGACTACCTTACAGTAATGAATACTAATAATATCTAGTTGAGACAGTTTTAAAGCTACTATTGAAATCATATTTCTAGATCTTAGGTAACATCATCATCTAAATTCAATTCTGCTTTGCTTTTTTGTGTGTCTTTATATAGGGTTCTTTTAGAAGCACCCTTCTCAGTACACACATACATGTACATATGCATACACCTTGCAGTTTGAATTGAATTAGTTCAGGAAGTATCTTCTTTATAGTAGGTGCATAGTAAATATTTGTTGAGTAAGTGGGCCATTTCCTTCTTCCGTCTGTCATGGGAGAGATTTGAGAGGAGGGTTGGCCCCAGTAGTACTTCCAGTTTAGACATTCTTTCCTCAGTGACTGTGGTTTACTATGGTTTTGTTTTTTTTATCTTTTAAAGTGGCATGATAAACTCTTCATTGAGAGAGGCAGTTGCTCTAGGGACAATTTTTCTTCTCCAGTGAAGGATAAATTTGATTGTAAGAGGGAATATATAATCAGAATGTAGACTGGGCAGGCTAAACGATGTGTCCACCATTTGCACTTTCTTTTCAGGAGTTTTTTGCAACATCAACAGCTTTTGCTTGTAGGTCTCTGTGCTTCTTACCATGCTATCCTCCTTCTTCAGCCACAGCCGGCTGGACCTGGGATAGCTGCCTGACCAAATTTAGCCATCTATAGACAAAATTTATGTGGTCATGCAATTTATAGACTCTCTGAATTTTACAAAATATAAAATTGAATGACTCTGAACTTCAGGTATACAAGTAAGTATAAATTATTTCTGCTCGTTCTTTGATTCATTTACTCATTCCCAAATATTTACTGAACATCTGTTACGTACCAGACACTGTTAGGCACTAGGGATGCAGCAGTGAATAAAGCAAAGTCTGTGCTGCCTCAGACCTATATTTTGGGGGGTAAAGAAGAGACAATAAGCAAGTAAAAATAGTTGATTGATGGAATGATATGGGGCAAAACAAAAGGAGTCATAGCAAAAGGGAGTGGCAGTTGAAGAGGGGTTACTAATTTATATAAGGTGAGCAAATAAGGCCTCACAGATAAGTGACGTATGAGCAGAGATATGGATAAAGTGGGGCAAAGGGTAAAGACCCTGAGATGAGTGTTTGGTTGGCGTGCTCACGGAACAGAGAGAGCTGAACGAGAGAGAGTAGACAGAATGGGGGCGGGGGGGAGTGGTAGGAGAGGATTGTAGAGAATTAAGCTGAGTTATTTCCCAAGATTAATCATTAAAACCTCATAGTATGGTTAGTTGATTGCACAGTAGCATTTTGACCTTAGATTAAGATATTTTTACATAGTGAGAGTTTCTTGGTTCGTTTTTGGAACACAGTAAATATTTTCTTGAAGTTTGAAAAGAACTGATTTGCAGTGTTGTTTCATTGATTACTGATACTAATTTTTAATAGTATTTGACATTTAAAGGTTGTAAATATTGGCATTTGTATATTTGGTACTGTTTGTTTATATGTAAGAAAGGTAATAGGTTATGAGAGGAGAGATTAAATATATAATTCAGTGATAATAACTTTTATGGAAGGGTGACTACTTAGTTAATTTCATTGCCTTCATTCTTAGAATAACACTCACTTTATAAAGTGAGGTAAAGTAAAATTATTTTTGTTACTACTCTAAGATTTTGGCTTTATCTTTTTTAGCTTGAAAAGTAAAGGCTTAGAAATTTTGCTACCTGTTGGGTACTTGCTAAAGTAATCTGCAGAATATTAGAGGCATATGTAAAATGCCTTAGTCTGTTTAGAGCACTGTTAAATAAGATTTGAAGAGGCGGGCTTTTTTTTTTTTTGCCATTTCAACATTTTTTACATGTGCAATTAAAACCAAAAACCAAACGCATTGCTGTCGAGTTGATTCCGACTCATAGCAACCCTATAGAACAGAGTAGAACTGCCCCATAGTTTCCAAGGAGCACCTGGTGGATTCGAACTGCTGACCTTTTGGTTAGCAGCTGTAGCACTTAACCACTATGCTACCAGGGTTACATGTGCAAATAAGTGACATTAATTATGTTTATCATGTTATGCAGCCATCACCACTGTCCATTTCTAAATTTTCCCCTTGCACTTAACAGAAGCTCAGTGCCCCCTAAGCAGTGACTTCCTTTTTCACCCTCCCTCGCACTCCTGATATCCATCAATACACTTTGGCCTCTATACATTTGCCCATTCTAGATATTTCATGTAAATGCGATCATGCGGTATTTGTGTTTTTTGTGACTGACTGATTTCATTCAGCATAATGTTTTCAGGGTTCATCCGTGTTGTAGCATGGATCAGGATGTCATTTGTCTTTATGGCTGCATGATATTCCATTGTATATGTGTACCACATTTTGCTTATTCATTCATCTGCTAGTGGATGTTTAGGTTGTTTCTACCTTTCGGCTGTTGTGTATATTGGTGTACAAGTATCTATTAGCAGTCCTAGTTTAAATTCTTTTTGGTACAGGCCAACCAACCAGCCCACTGTTGTTGAGTCGATTCTGACTCATAGCAACCTCATAGGTTTCCAAGTCTGTAAATCTCTACAGAAGCAGAGTGCCACGTCTTTCTCCTGTGGAGCTGCTAGTGGTTTTGACCTTTTGGTTAGCACTTGAATGCTTTAACCACTGTGCCACTAAGGCTTCTTTGGATACAGGCAGTTCCCAGGTTATGAATCTCTGACTTATGGGCAACTCATACTTGCCCTTAAATGATATGTAAATTTGCCCTCACTTTGAAACAATTGAACTAACCCCTACTCAACAAATTTCTCATCACAATCACCTTCACTTGCTCCACGTGCAGCTTTGAAATCATTGAAAAAGCTTTGAGCCTTTTCTTGCACTAAAGTAAGGCTAAATAAGAACCATGTGCACCTGTTCCGATTTACCTACAAATTTCTTTTTAGATGAATGTTTACAGAGCAAATTAGTTTCTCATTAAACAATTAATACACATGTTGTTTTGTGACATTGGTTGCCAAGCCCATGATGTGTCAGCACTCTCCCCTTCTTGACTCTGGTTTCCCCATTACCGGCTTTCCTGTCCCCTCCTGCCTTTACATCCTTGCTCCTGGGCTGGTGTGCCCATTTAGACCTACAAATTCTTAAAGACACGCTAAGAAATGGATCTCGTTTGTAATCTGAGAACTGCCTGTATATACTTAAGATTGGGATTGCTGGATCATATGGTATTTCTGTATTTAACTTTTTGAGAAAGAGCCAAACCATTTTCCACATTGTACCATTTTACGATCCCACCAGCAATGGATGAGAGTTCCAGTTTCTCCACGTTTACCATCATCTCTTGTTTTCCGTTTTTTAAATCATTGCCGTCTTGGTGAAGTGATAGCTCATTGTGGTTTTGATTTACATATCCCTAATAGTTGTTGGAGCCCTGGTGGCATAGTGGTTAAGAGCTTGGCTGCTAACTAGGAGGTCGGCAGTTCAAGTCCACCAGCCATTCCTTGGAAACCCAATGGGGCAATTCTGTTGTGTCCTTTAGGGTTGCTGTGAGTTGGAACTGACTCAGTGACCCCTAACAACAAATACTGTTGATGTTTAGCATCTTTTCATGTGCTCATTGGCCATTTGTATTTCTTCTTTGGCCAAATGTCTCTTCTAGTCCTTTGCTCATTTTTTGATTGGGTTGTTTGTCTTTTTGTTGTTAAGTTGTAGAAATTCTTTGTATGTCCTGGATATTAAACCCTTATCAAATATATACCAAAAGCAAAAATCAAACCCGTTGCCATTGAGTTGATTTCGACTTACAGCGACCCTATAGGACAGAGCAGAACTGCCCATAGGGTTTCTAAGGAGCGGCTGATGGATTCAAACTGCCAATTTTTGATTAGCAACCATAACTCTTAACCACTGCGCCACCAGGGCTCCCTATCAAATATATGTGGTTCCCCCAATTTTTTTCCCCAATCTGTAGGCTTTCTCTTCACTTTGTTGATAAAGTCCTTTGATGCACAAAAGTGTTTAATTTTGATGAAATCCCATTTTTCTATTTTGTCTTTTGTTGCTCATAGTTTTGATGTCATATCTAAAAATCCATTGTTAAAAACTAGGTCCTGAAACATTTTACCTATGTTTTCTTCTAAGAGTTTTATGATTTTAGTTCTTACCATTTAAGTTCTTGATCCATTTTGAGTTACTTTTCACATATGACATGAGGTATGGGTCCAGCTTTAGTCTTTTCATGTGGAAATCAGGTGTTTTCCCCCATTGGATGGACTTAGCACCTGTTCTGAAAACCAGCTGACAATAGATGTATGGGTTTATTTCTGGATTCTCAATTCTGTTTCATTGGTCTGATGTCTGTCATAATGTCAGTAGCAGACTGTTTTGATTAATGTAGCTTTCCTACATTATTCTTTTTTTTCAAGGTTGCTTTGGCTGTTTGGGGCCCCCTGTAGTTCCATGGAAACCCTGGTGGCGTAGTGGTTATGGGCTACAGCTGTTAACCAAAAGGTCGGCAGTTCAAATCCACCAGGCACTCCTTGGAAACTATGAGGGCAGTTCTGCTCTGTCCTGTAGGGTTGCTGTGAGTCAAAATCAGTTCGTCGGCAATGGGTTTTTTTTTTTGTTTGTTTGTTTTGGTGTGTTGTTCCATATAAATTTGAGGATTGGCGTTTCCATTTCTGCAAAGAAAGCTGTTGGAATTTTGATTAGGATTGTCTTTGAAAGTGCGTTTTAAGTTTAACTTGTAGAAGGTGTTTCCTGGGAAGATTTGGACTTGTTACAATGGATCATTAAAACACTTTATTTACCCTTGGTCTGAATGTCTTTTTGAAGTCATCTAACCTACCTGGTAAACTAGTAACCACAGTTCAATTGTCTTGGCTTCTGCTATAGTCACTAGATTGCGCTTCTGTTGAAATTTCAAATAAAAGTAACTGAACATTTTCCTGGGGCAGGGCAGTTTTTCCAAAGTATGTTTATTATCGTCATTAAACCTTAATTCCTTTAAGACTTCGGTTTTATTATCTCTAGACAATTGTCTAAGTTATCTCAATTAAAAGTTTCATAATCAGTGAAACGGCTCCCTTTCTCTTTTGCCTGAGGAGAGGTATGAAACCTTATAAACAGAAATTGTTTCATCAAAGGAGATTGCTATATAGAGGAGGGATTTATTCTAATGGAGAGTTACTTTTTAAATTCATTTTAATGGTAATGCTTCAAACATAACACACATGATGTGCTTCTCTAGAATTGACAACAAATAATTGTTTTTCATTGATTTGGTGAAGGAAGTATTTGCTTCAACAAAGTTTGGAAGTTTATTTAGCTGCCTGTTTAAATGAGGTTTTGTGTTTGTTTGGTTTTTAATAATTCAGGTCTTTGCAAAGGCAGGAGACTTGAGTTTCATGGTCAGATTTGCCCTTCCCCAGAAATGATGATTTTTATTTGCATTAAGGTCCATCCTTTTAAAACTTGAAGTGATTTTTTAAAAAGAAGAATATTTAAGATAAAAATGAGTAGGTGAAAAAAAACACATTTTAAACTGCGGGATTCTGTTTTTTTAAATTCATCACATAAATAATACATTCAGGACAATACAAATTGATGAGCTTTAAAACCCTTGTTATGTCTTTTAGATATTACATATATTACAGATACACAAATATACATAAAATTTTTTTTTTCTTGAAGCTGCAAAAGAAATTTTAAGAGCACTTAGACAAGAATGAGTAGGCAGAAAATTATTACTGAATTTTACTTGAAATTGAGGGAATTAAAATTTAACCTCAAAGACTGGTGTAGTTACCATAACATAATTTTTTTAATTGAACAAGTTTACAGGAAATAGCCTCTGTATTTAAAGACAGTGTAACTTTTTTATCACAATTGGCAAACAAAACCTCCCAGTTTGATGGCTTTAAGGCAGTTCAATTCTGCCTTCTCATAAACAAACACACACACACACAACGTATATATTTAATGTATATTACACCCAGATAAATAACTGTTAGGTAACCCTTAATCTTGAACTAAATATCCTAAGTGAAAACATGCCTACATCTCATGAGTATGAAGTTTGGGTATACTTGACAATTTAATAACTGTTTAACACTTTGAAGGCTGATTCTCTCCACATTGGATGGTGGACAAATATAGATATCATACACATGGGAAAGCCAATGTGGTGTTTCATTCCAGACCATGTGGAATTATCCCCTTTGTAGTTTTGTAATACATTATTTCTGCTTGGATGCCATTTAAAATTCCAGTATATTGAATTTTTTAACTTGGGTGAATAAGAGTGTCATTTTGTGTTATAGGTAACCCAAATCTCTTCTCCTACTTAAAAATACAGTCTGAAAAGTTATTATATTTTAATAAGGTTCAGTCTCTCTTTCTTCCTCTCTCTTTTGTAAATAGTAATTTACAATAATCTTGTTTTCAAAAGGAAATATTACTTTCTTATAATCAAAAGTAATTAAATCTACTTTTCATTATAAGAATTTTAAATGCATTCCAATTCAAACTGCGTAGAAAACAACAACAAAAATTAAACACATACACATCTGAAATATATAGAAAACTACTATGGACATTTTGGTAAATATCTTTAAAAGCAGACACTTCATTGACGTTCTTCATGTTAACAATATATCTTTGGATTTGCTCCCATCATCAGCATATAAAGACATTTTCTTGTTGTATATTGTTCCACAGTGTTAATCCCATACTTAAATTTTTAGAGTTTATATGTTATAGTTTAAAGGAGATAGTAACAAATACAGGGATACAGAGGCAGGATCTCATAATACTTAGGAGCATGGACTTTTAAGTCAGCCATTGTGGGCTCAAATCACAATACTGATAGTTTATTTTGACTTTGAGCAATTTATAGAACTTCTCTGGGTCTCTGTTTCCTCAATTGTAAAATAGAGTTATTAACAGTGTACTTGCTTTGTAAGGTTGCTGTGAAGATGAATTAAGGTCATAGTTTTGAAGCACTGGAACATAACCTGGCGAAGAGTGTATGAAGTATAAACTGTTTTTCTTGTTAGGAATGTTACGTTTGTTAATATTTCAATATGGAGGTATGTTTCAAGCGCCACTCCCCTCCCTGCTTCTGTTCCCCATCTCTTCAAAGATTGTGCGTTATATTGCTTCCAGCCTGTTAGATGGAGGTGTGGGGTGGGGGAGGGCGGTGTAGAAAGAAGGTTTTGGGTTTCAGAGACCTGGGTAGAGTTACTGTTTGCAGTAATCCATGCTCTTCTGGCCCTATTGCCTTTGGCGTATCTTGGGTGGCCTTTGACTATAACTGCTTTAAGTAGAGCCAGCCCTACTGTGCCCTAGAACCTGGGGAATTATTGGTTCTCAACCCAGGGCCAGTAAAAAGGTAATTTAATATGAGTTGGTGAATTTTGGCATAAGTCTAGCCTGGAGACGCACTCTGTAATCTTACTGAACAGTTTCTTGATTTGTGTGTTTAAGCGTTCTTAAAACATTAAAAGTGGCGTGTGTTGTCTGAGAGACGCTTCCTTATTTGGGATTGGTCTGTTCGATTTCTCAGTGTTTATAGGTTTAAAAAAAAAGTTGTAATTTGGAGGAAAAAAGTCAGGGTGTGGCTTCTAGTTTTTTATTTTAAAATTGTTCTAAAAAAAGATCTGGAATAGAAGAAATGTAATGATATATTAAAATTTTAAGAAAATTTGGCCTATGGATGTATATATTTGTAAAATTTTATTTTAATATAGTCTTCTATGAATTCCTTAAAATCAGTGAGAAGTTATTAATCAAGCAAATCTATATTCTACTTGGCTATGAAGTCCTTAAAATCAGTAAAGTTATTAATCAAGAAAACCTATATTCTACATGGCTTCATTTCTTTTGTTAGTATAAATTTTAAATAATATTTAACTTTGTGACAATTAGTTATCGTGCCTGTTTCACTTTTGATAGCAAGTGAGGCACTTGAGGAGTTAAAAAAAGTTATGATGTTCAGTACAGTATAGTTTAGTTTAGTATAGTATTTCAACTATACCAGATCATGGTGAGGCCCAGTAGGGCTTGAAATGATAGGCCATGAGCAGGAGGAAGTCTGATTTTCAGGTTTCCATATAAAACTTTCCTGTCTTTCACCAACTTTTAAGTTTTTCCTGCTCCTGAAGAATGCCACTAGGAAAAGGGGTAAGAAGGGAAAAGTTAAGAGTTTGGGAGGAGGCCAGAGCTAAAGCTCATGAATAGTGGGTTACAGTATCAGCAATCGTCTTTAATTAATTAAATTTGTTGTTGTTGGATACTACTGCTTTTACTCACTATCATGACTTTCTAGATAAATCTGGACCACTGAGGATATATATATAAATATCATTAGTGTTAAGTGGTTCCTGAACATGGAGAATTAATACATCTTAATTTTCTGTTTTAATGTTCTTTCCTAGAAAAGTAAAACCCTGTAAGCATAATTTCGGATTATCTACCTCTTCTGTTGAAATCTACCATTTAGGTCTTGAACGGGGAGCTAAATGAGTCAAAGCCCAGTCAGAAAAAACAGAAACACTCTAGGTATTTTTTACAGAGAAAATTTTAACACAAGGAGTTAGTAAAACAGGCTTTGGTAGAGCTGAGAATCCAAACGGTATGGTGGGGGAGCCTAGAGATAAGCGGTAGCAGGAAACCATTGCCATCTTTAGCGTTAAGAGTGACAAGAGGAGGATGTGATGTTACCAGAGCCTGGAAGCTGGGGAGATCTGGCAGGAGCTCAAACTGCAGAGGGGGCTGCCTGCTCAGAGCTGGGAACACAGATACAGCTGCTGACCGACAGAGGTGGGACAATGGAGGAGATGCAGAAAGGGAGAGAATTACCAAGGCCTTTTCCCTCCTATCCTGTAGGCCTCTGCCATCACCTCCTTCATTTGTGAGACTTATGCAGAAGCCAGAAAGCAAGGGAACCTGGAGAATATAGTTCCCTGCCATAGAGAGGGCACAGAAGGATAGAGAATGGGCCTGAGAGCAAATAGACAAATGACCAGCGCAAAAACTAAAAAGAATGTTGATTTTTTTGGAACTGATAATGCTAGTGCTTTCATATTCTAAGACATTTCTCCTATGGCTCCAAAACCAACCATTTGCTGTCGAGTCGATGCCGACTCATAGCGACCAGGATCCCGTATAAGCTAAAATTAATTAAGATGTAAATAATTTCATACGACAATATTTTCAATGTTTGTAAACAGTTTAAAAAACTTTCAAAGTTAAAAAAAATTCCAATTCACTAATTGTCATATATCTATGTCATAAATTTTGTATTTCGCATCCACCCAGCGATGCCTTCAAAAAAAGGCCTGGTGATCTTCTGCTGAAAAATCAGCCATTGTACACCCTGGTGAGCACAGTTCTACTCTGACACACGTGGGATTGCTGACGGCAGTTGGCTTACTTTGCCAAATGTGTGTAACCTGTATTTTTAAGATACCCTTACAAAAAAAATTTTTTTTTTTTTTTTGTGGCGCAGTGGTTAAGTATTTGACTGTTAACTGAAAGGTAGGTGGTTTGAACTCACCAGCAGCTCTGTGGGAGAAAGATGTGACTGTCTGCTCCCCTTTTGGTTTTCTAACTCCAGCTCTTTCACATTTCATTATAATAATTTAGATTCATGTAATTTTTTAGGCCCAAAGAAGTTTAGTTGGTTTTCTAGTTACACCAAGTAACTACTTACCCAGTAAGTGGCATACTAGGACTAGAACTCAGGCAGCCAACTGTTACAGAAAGAGAATGGGTTTGGAGTCAGAGAAACTTAGCTTTGAATCTTTGTTCTACTAATTTATAATTTAGAATAATTTTCTGGACACCCCCTCCTCCCATTCTATTTTCATGCTTTCTGGTCTGCCATATTCTGTCCACTTCTTCGTTGTTAGTTGCCATCAAGTTGGCTCCGACTCATGGCAAATTTTATGTGTAACAGGACAAAATGTTGCCAGGTCCTGTGCCATCCTCATGATTGTTGGTATGTTTGAGTTCATTGTTGTGGCTATTATGTCAGTCTATCTCATTGAGGGTTTTCCTTGTTTCCCTTACCTTCTGTTTTACGTGATATACTTTTCTAGTGATTGGTCTTTCCTGATGACGTGTCCAAGGTGAGCTGAAGTCTGGCCATCCTCACTTCCAAGGAGCTTTCTCGTTGTATTTCTTTTAAGACTGATTTATTCATTCTTCTGGCAGTCCACAGTATGTTCAGTGTTCTTCACCAGTATCACAATTCTTCTTCTGTCTTGCTTTATCATTATCTAGTATTCGCATGCGTATGAGGCAGTTGAAGAGGCTATGGGTTGGGTCAGGCGCACCTTGGTCATCAAAATGACATCTTTGCTTTTTAAGACTTTAAAGAGGTGTTTTGCAGCAGATTTGCCCAGTGCAGTACTGTGTTTAATTTCTTGACTGTTGCTTCCAGGGACATTGATTATTGATCCTGGTAGAATGAACTCATTGACAACTTCATTTTTTTTCTACTATTTATCACAAGGATTTTTGTTTCTTCTTTAGCATATTTAAAAATGGTTTGGAAGATCATTCATGTCATTACTTAGTGGAGAGCATGGCTTTGTATGTAACTTATCTTAATGAGGAAGTACTAATGGCTTAGTGTTTTGTTTTTCCTCTGAAACTTTCCATCTAAGTCTTGCTGCCTCATGTCTTAGGTTCTCTAAGACAGTTGTTAATTTCCATTATTGTGTACATTGTCCCCATAAGAATGGTAATGTTCGCCAGATTTCTTTCTGACTTTTGGCCCTGCAATATGGTTACTATACTAATTTGGAACTTTTTTTTTTTTTTTACATTTTGTAATATTTAAAAAAATGATGAAAGCAGTCTAATAACAGTATAGAAATTATGGAAAACAGAGGAGGAAGAAATTATCCATAATTTCACTATCTTAACAGTTTTTTTTGCATTTTCTTTTAGACTTTTAGTTTTATGCATATGTTTCTTTATATTTTTATAATTGTGTATGTACAGTTTTGTTTTATTATGAGCCTTTTCTCATGCTGCTGCAGAGTTTATAAATACCACCTTTGATGGCACTGTAATATTCTATGTAATTCATATACTGTAAGAGATTACATATAATTCCACTTAGATAAATATGTATTTCCTTATTCCCCTTTGTTGGACATTTAATTTGCCTTTTTCCCACCTATTATATATTAAAAAAGAAAGAGACATGCAAATTTTTTCCCACCAAATCAACAATGTAGGAAAAAAAAACATAGAATCTCAAAATAGGAATTCTAATCAAAGGGCCTTGTATAACTTGTTACATATTGCCAAATTACTTTTTAAGGGGCTTACCTTGTCCTCACTAATATATGAGAGTACCAAGTTCATTGTACCTTTGCCAACACTGGATATTTTTACTAGTGCAGGAAGCAGAAATCATTCTGTATTTCATTCAGAAGGGGGTTTAATGCAAGGATTTAGGTGTTAGTAGGATGGGCTGAGGGGAAAGAAGTCTGGGGACCTCTTACAGGTTTTAGGAACACACTACTTCTGGGTTTCTAGCTGTGATGTAAAGGTCAGGAAACTGCTGCCAACATCAGGTTGTCCATTCCCCAGAAAGGTGGTGGCAGGATAGTGGAATGTTGAGTCAGATTGTCTTTCTTATCTGCTGGAGTCCATCTCTCAGCTGGAGTGACCCCACCATTACCTCTCTTCTACCTTTCAAATGTGATGTAAGTGCATCCCACTGTAGAACCTAACTCACATCCAGAACTTTTCAAGGGAGTCTGGAGAATGTCATTCTCAGCCATCCAGTGCTTGCCACACAAAGTGTGTGGCGTGGTGGTGGTGGGGTGGGTAGGGGACATGGACTTGGATTAAAATGGATGCTGATTGCCAATGGAAAATATCTGACATGGTATTATGAGTTCTTTGTTTTTTTTCAATTACATCGGCAAAAATACATTTATTTTCATATCTTTGATCCCAAGAAGGGTCAAATATGTCTCTATATTTGAATATATATTGTGTTTTTGATTTTGTGACTTTCTGGTCCTATGCTTTGCTGATTGGTCAGTCTTGGTGGTCAGTCATGGTGCTTTTATCTTCTAAGTTTTCTTGAATTATTTATATTTAATGGTATTAAACCATCAACATATTTGCTGCGTATATTTCTGCCAGTCTTTTTGCCACATTATTGTTATGTATTTTTTGATGCAGAAGATTATCATTTTCATTTAGTCAAATCATTTTGTGTGTGTATGTGTATATATATATTTCTTCAAAGATGAGAAAGTCACTTCTCTCCACAGATTTAATAAATCTTCTGTACTGTCATCTGCTTCTTGTAGGGTTTCAACACTTTAAAACTGTATTTCATGTGTAACTAATTTTGGTGTAGGCTTAATACATTATTTTAATATTTATTATGGTAGCTTATTCTGTGTTTAATAGACTGTTTTGAAAATTATTATCTTTTCTCTTTAAATTGCCTTATCTCTGCTGGAGTTCTGTAAGATTGGTAGATACTGATCTATAGTAATATTCCAAATTTTATTTGAATTGTCATCCTTTATTTGTTAACTGTAAAGGGTACTTAAGTTTTAAATAATCTTTGACGTGTTATTCAAAGGCATTTTTCCTTTTTTAAAATTAAAAAATCTAAGACATCATGTTGTAATTGAGGTTAATTTTAAAACTTTTTGACATTAACTAACTTACAGCTACGAATTCAGTATTGATGCCCGTATCTCTGTTTACTGCGTTTTATGTGCAGGTGCACAAAGAACTGTTACAATTTTTTAAATTTATATTAGTCTTAGGAGAGTAAAGTAAATGAATTGAGTAATGAGTGTCTAGTAATGAGTTTTGTACTTGGCCTTTTAACATCAGTTGCTGTATCATGTTAATCTGGTATTTTGTGCTGAGGAACATTATCTAAATTTTAGTATCAGGAGGTGGAATTCAGTGTCAAGAGAAAGGAAGGGGTAGAGTACTTATTAACCCCTTAGCTTTTTTCTAGATGCATTTATTGACTTGTGATGAGTATGCTAGAACTCTGAGAATATCTAGAGAGGTCATCATTTTTAATTTTATTTCCTTCTGTAACATAGTATGTTATTATGGAGTATTTAGATAGTGACAGTAGAATGTTCAACTTGCTAGCATTTTTTAAAAACTGGGTTGCATGGGAGAGTGAGTGAGGAGAGAAGGTGTGTTTAAAAATACATTATTTACAAAAAATTCTGAAAAACTAGATCTGATATTTAGTTTCAAAGTAAAAAAAAATTTGTTATCTATTTTCAGTTCCTTTTTATTCACAACTTTTAATTTTGGTGTAACTGGTATTAATTGAAAATGTATTAAACAAATTTTCTAGTGTGAAAATTTTCAAACAAAAGTAGAGAGAATAACATAATGATTTCAGTGTACTCATCACTGAGATTTAACAGTGCGACCAGTTTTATTTTATATTGTTTTCACTGATTCCTCCCCTCACTTCCAGATTCTTTTCAAGCAAATTCTAGCTATCGTATAATTTCAGTATATCATATAATATTTCAGTATGTGTCTCTTCAAAAAAAAAATCACAATACCGGTATCACACCTGAAAAGTAACAGTTTCGCAATATAAGATATCCAGTTAACATTCTCATTTCTCTGGTTGTCATTCCTAAGTATATGTGTGTGTATAATTATTATTTTTTTAACAGTTTATTTGAGTCAGGGTTCAGATAAGGTCCATACATAGGATTGGTTGATGGATTATCTACGTTAATTGTTAAATTCCTCTTTCATAGTTTTTTATTTTTTACAATTTTATGTTAAATTGGGTCACTTGTTTTATTATAAAACATGTACACCCACTCCTCACTTATTAGCCATCTCATTATCTGACACTTCGCATTTACCACAATAGTAAAAAATCTACTATCCGACTATTTTGCACATTAACTATGAACGTCAGGCAATAACGAGCACCCAGGTGTGAAACGAGAATAATGCCGGCTGTGATGGTTAAGGTTGTATGTCACATTGGCTGGGCCATGATTCTCAGTGGTTTAACAGTTATATAATGATATAATTTGACCCTGTGTAATATAAAAAAAAAAAAAAAAAATTTTTTTTTTTTTTAATATATGTAGTCGTTCTCCGTTTTGTGATCTGAAGTGGTCATTCTCCATTTTTGCATAATGCTGATTTTCACCTAACAACCTGGTCTTTGGAACCTAACCATGTTGGTAAGTGCTGAGTGGGTGTATTTTGACGGATAACTTTATTATAGAAAACAGAGATAGTTCAGTATCAGTTTCTCAGATTTGTTTGCTTAGTACGTTCATAATTATTGCCCTGTTTTAAAACCCGAATTCATACTTTATCATCATTCTAGTCATTCACATGTATAGAATCATTGATTTAGTATCTTTGTTATATTTTTAAATACATGTTAAGAAAAATATAACTATTAAAATAAAGTTCTTCATGTGTGTACCATCTAAAATCACCTAAATGCCACACATTAGGAAACATTTCTTTAATATTAATGCCTCTTCCTTACCTTTTTCCTTCCACTTACTTCCCGTGTTGCAATCTAATCCGCGACCCCAAGAGGGACCAATTTGAAACCCTAGATATGTTTCCTGGATGGCTCCAGAAACAAGGTACATTCTGTACAAAGTATGATTTTACTAGCACACTACTAGTGAGATGTGTTACCAATCTGAGATCGTGGTCTAGCCAGCTCAGCAATTTTATCTTTCAGGTTCAAATTCCATTATGAGTGACGTAGTTTTACAGGGGAAGGAAAAAAAGAAAAACATGAGAGTCCTGCTTCTGGATTGTCATTGAAATCTTAAGTTTATTATTGATAAACGGAGTTAAGTGATAATGAAAAATGTTTTTTTCTGTTGATTAAGATTTGTTTAACTTTTAGGGAAAGTGAAATCTGAAAATGATAAAATTAAGAAGAAGGTAGAGCTAATGTTCTGTAAGTTTCTAAAAAATTTGTGGGGAAAGCATTTCAGTAAAATAATTTGTGTGAAAATAGGAACCTTGGTAAAATAAAACTGATTAATCTACTATATATATGGATTAGTATATTTAACTATGTTTTGTATGTAAGGATTCTTCTTGCTTGTATATGTAAAAGTAAATATGCTGTAAATAACTTACAGAGCTCTTTCACATACACTCCTGGTTGTATCTCATGCTGTTCTACTACAAGGATGTTATTATCTTCACTCTACAGACTAGGAACTTGAGGAAGGCCCAGAGAAATCATGTGACTTGTCCATAGGCACAGCTGGTCAGAGGTATACTGAGTCCCACTTTGTCTTATAGTGAAGGGGCACTGGATTGGAAGTCAAATGTTCTGGGCTTAGTGCTATCTCCTGTATAAGCTTGGATAGTTTATCTCATATCACTGAGTTTCAGTCATTTTCTTTGTAAATTGCTACAGAAGTTTCTTGAGAAAAAAATTAGATAATGTGAACGCGAAAGCAGTATAAAAACAAAAATAAATTTACAAAATAAGTTTTTTTCTGTGAGTTCGTATTAGTGTTGTATCCATCTTAGTAATATAATCTTCCATAAAATTCAATAAATACTTAGAAATCTACACTAAATACTTAGAAGTAAGAATTAAAATGGCCTTAAAAAAAAAAGTTTTCATATAAGACAGCAGTAAAATAACTGGAAGGCATTCCTTTATGTTTCCTAATACAATTTGGTTTCTGTGGCACTCCCCTTTCTGTAATTGGGAAATGAATGTACATTTCATTCATTTGGTGAACTCTGATAGCCTCTTGGGATATAAAAGTGAGTAAGATATATTTTGTTTCCATGAAGAGATCACAATCAAATAGAGGATGCAATCTTAAAAAACAAATGAATTTCAGCAGATCATTGAAACAATATAATAGATGCTGAAAGAGTGCCATGAGAGTTTTGGGAGAGAGCAGTTATAATTGCATGCTCTTATGTATGTATAGTATAAGACTTAATCTAGACATGATGAGGTTATGCTCACTGGGGCTGTTGGCAATGTCCAAATAAGCTGCAATGGGTGGTTCTCTTAAAGTATCATGTGATTAGTCAAGTGACTAAATAAAAGGGAATTTAGCTGAATCCAGGGGCACTTTCCCCCACCATGTGTCTCGGCTATTGTGGAGGTGAAGGATTCATTTCTCTCCTGTTCATCTATCACTGCTAGCATCCCAGCTTATTTCTCTCAGGGTTAAGCCATTTAGCTATGTTCAGACCAAAAAATCCAAACCTGTTGCCATCGAGTCGATTCCAATTCCAGCAACCCTTATAGGGCCGAGTAGAACTGCTCTGTAGAGTTGCCAAGGAGCACCTCACAGATTCAAACTGCTGACCATTTGGTTACCAGCTGTAGCCCTTAACCACTATGCCACCAGGGTTTCCTTAGTTATGTTAGCATTTTAGAATTCTGACTGCAATATGTCTTCCTTTGGTTATATGTTATTACTGTGCTAGAGCTATGTTGGAAACCCTGGTGGTGTAGTGGTTAAGTGCTAAGGCTGCTAACCAAAAGGTCAGCAGTTTGAATCCACCACATGCTCCTTGGAAACTCTACGGAGCAGTTCTACTCTGCCCTATAGGGTTGCTGTGTGTCGGAATCAACTCAACAGCAACGGATTTGGTTTGGTTTTGGTTTAGAGCTATGTCATCAAGCAATATAGTAAGATATTCCATAAATAAAAACATTGAATTGCACTGAATCACCAGTGTAATATATATATGCCGTTGAGAAATGATGTGGTTGAAGTGAGTGAGCCACATGAAGTTCTTTGCATAAGCCTATGCTTAGAGAATATCACCTCCAATGGCTTTTCTTGCTCTTAAAAAGTGAATCATGTGACATATGTATGGTGATGGGCCAGTAGATAATGAATTTGGGCTGAGGATAAATAGGATGTCTCAAAGGTCTTGCTCAAGGTCACCAAGGCTGAACTGAGGAGTCAGGTTTATCTCTTAGATGAATTCTGTGCATCTAAGTTATACCACCAGGATATTAGTTATATATATACCTTATGCTCCAGCACTTAATACGCATTATAGATTATTGCCTGTGACTAATGTTACTATGAGTCGGAGTCGACTCAATGGTAATAGGTGATACGGGTATCTAACTTATTATTAGCATTTTTCCCCTTAGTATAGTCTTTACTTTTTTTTGGTGGTGGTGGTGGTGGTATTTGGAAACATTAGCAGATCATAAAGGATACTATTAGGTCAAGATCCTTTAGCTTTTGATAAGTTAGGTAAAGTTTTAGGTGTAGCCTCTAAGTAAAAACACTTTAGTTATAGGGTTGAGGCCTTAGGAGATAAAAGAAAGATCCCTTGTGAGTAGAACTATATTGATTTTTGAGACAATGAGTAAGCTCTGTAGACCAAAATGTTGAGGCGGTTCTTCTAAGAAAGTTCTGGGTGACTAACACTGCAGTTTGCCTATCCAGCACCCTTCGTCCTCTTTTTCTTTCCTACCCACTGCCGTGAGGTCAATTCTGACCCATAGCGTCCCCATAGGGTTTCCAAGGCTTTAAATCTTTACGGAAGCAGATTGCCACATCTTTTTCCCGCAGAGCCGCTGGTGTTTTTGAACCACTAACCTTTCGGTTAGCAGTTGATCGCCTTACCCACTGTGCCACCAGGGCTCCTTTTCCTTAGTAGAAGTACCTTATTTTCTTTGAGTGGCATTGTGTCCGGCTAAAAGGTTTGCCTTTCTAGACTCATTGCAATGCAGTCTAAGTGGATTCTGGGCACATTCCTCTTTCCCAGAATCAGGCGTCCCTATTTATTCCCATTCACTTTCTTTCTTGTCCTTGTCTGGAAAGTGGACATGGTGCCTGGAATTTCTTGTTACCATGTATGATAATTAAAAAGGAAATGAAATTATGTAGGGGGCTGGCTGAAATGGAAGAATGAAGAAGCCTGGCACAGTGACGTCACTGTAGGGCTGCCATGGACTGCCTGCCTTTGGACTTCCCTTCAGGGATTGCTTTATAGACTATAATGCAGGAGTCATTCCTGTGGTGGTGATGGAAGCAAAAGAGAAAGTTTCCAGGCTTTCCTTTGGGTAATTGTGGTTGAGCCATCTGTGTTTCCTGAGAAACTTTAGAGGGTGTAGGGGAGTCTCTGGAACAGTGTTTCTTGGTCCACGTCTATCAGAATTACCTGGAGCTCTTAACAAAAATATGGATTCCTGTGTGTCACACAAAACTTGCTGAATTAACACATCCAGGGGTCGGAACTGAGAATCTGTACTTTTAACAAGCAGTGCAAGTGACTCAAGGATACAAAAAATGTTTGAGAAATACTGATATTCTTAGATTCCCCCAATCTCCTATTCAGGCCTTCCTAAATTCCCCAGTCTCCTCTTCAGGCTCATTAAATCGTGTGTTGTATTATGGTACCGAATTAAAATGTCCCTTCTAGTGAATACATCCTTCACTTACAAGCATTTGTTGTTGACACTAGTGAATTCTAACTTGCTGAATGGTGCTTCTGTATGTGAAATCAACTCCTAGATTGATTTTTACATGAATATTTAATGTTGGAGGAAAGTACCTTGTCTTGGAGTGATTGATAGTATTCTTGAATAGAAACACCCCCCCCGCCCCCGCCAAAAAAAAAAAGCCAGGAAGCTGTTGTTCCTTTAATGGTGCTTATTTGACTTGCAAGATTCATTTTCAGGTTTTCCAGAAATTCCTATTACCTTCATTTTATTTCCTTTCATAGGTATTAATTTTTTAGTCACTCTTTCCCAAAGACTTTTAAAAGTGGAAATTTTTTTAAATAAAAAAATTTTGTGGATTTTTTAAAATGACTTGCTTCTTACCACCTTGGAATAGTTCTGAAAAATGTAGTGTTACTTTTAAATCATGTCTGTCATCAAATGGATAGTTTAAGTAGTAGCTTTGAAACAAACATCTCTCTCTTTTTTTTTTGGTACAAAAATTTTACTTCTAAGTAAAATGGAAAATATAGAAACAAACACACCTTTCTATGAACCTGAATCTGTACGTATTTAAAATAGAACGCTTACTCATTTAAAGCATTCTTGCTTTTTGAGGCAGTTCTTCAGCACCGTCAAGTGCAGCTTAGCTAGTAAGTGTTTTTGAAGGCTCCTAGTTGAGTGTGTGTTTTGCATTCTCACTTTCCACCATCCCATGCCCATTTATTGGGTTGTTTTAAGTGTCATAAAATGCTTTGCTCTTTACTAAAGCAAATGCCCTAAGGAATCTGCCTTAAGGGCAATTATTTCTCTATGAGTAAGGTACAGTAAGAGTACTAAGGAAGTGAAGTAAACTGAGAGTGCAACTCATCTCCTTTTATGGAAAGTCATTTTGCAGGAGGAATTACTTTGTACACCACCCATTGAGAGTCAGGCATTTCAGAAGATGTCCCTTTTGGGATGGTCATAAAGATGTTTGTTTTCTTCTGTTGATGAAATACAAGCAGCTCCAAAAGATTTGGCTGTCTTTCAGTCTCGGGTAGTATGTGGACTAATTTTAGTCATGGGGGAATAAAATGGACGATTGAGACAGGTAGCTATCCAAGCAACTGTGAATCAGACCGTCAGTCTGGGACACTCTGTCCCTGGTTCTGGAACTTCACAGTCTGATTGGGAATGTCTGATCATCTTAGTTTTACAGCTTGCAGCTCCTATGACTGCACATGCACGTACATATTTTAAATATACACTTGGATATGAATGCTAAAAGCCATGTAAATGATGAAGTCATTCTAAAGTTTGACTATCAGATAGTTAGAATTTGCTACTTTATGGTTTTGATGGTAATACGATCCTTACCAATTAGGTGTAGAATGTTCAGAATATTGACTAGTATCTTATAACATCTTTTTAAAAATATGTGTATATCTTTCTCTAAAGATTAAAGTTTAATAATAATTATTAAATATTCTAACAGTATAGAAGTATACAAAGTGTAAAGTAAAATTTCCTCATCCTTTTCCCAGTCTCTTTCCTTTTCTTGTATAGTCGTTCCAGCTTTTTATTCTTTGTATCTATGCTGTAATGTGTGTAGCCATCCCCGCACAAATATACATTCTTTTGCAACTGTCTTTTTTTCTCCTTAGCAATATAATCATGTATATGTTTCCCAGTCAGTACACATAGGAATTTACCATACTGATGTAACATAGTATTTGTGTTAGAATTTTTTTTGATAGATAATAAGCTTGTAATGGCTCTTTGTATCCAGAGGGTTTTTTTTTTTTTTTTTAATCCTAAATAAATGTTGCTTATTTTCTTTGCCTGTATGGCTGTAAAAAACAGGGGAAAAAAAGTGAGTAATTTTACTAATGAGTGTTATGATAGATTACATAGAGATTTCTATTAAAATGAATAATTAGACAATTTGAAGATGACCTAAACGTTTTTGTCAACAGTGACTAAAATATTATAAACTCTTTTTGTGAATATATTTTGTATACTTAATTCTGTGTAAAATAATATTCAAATTAATTTTAGATTGTGTTTTAAATCTTTGAACCCATGACATCTGCAAATATTCTTGCCATTAACTTTTTCTCAAGAATAAAATTAAGAATAAGGTTATTTAAAGATTTATAAATAAAATAGCTAGAATTACATTCCCATATACGGTATACCATTTATTCATATCTTGGAAAATTCTCGACTATATCCTTTCATATAACAGTGGATAAAGAATTGATAAAATCACCCAACAGAGTAGATGGTTGAAATTAATTTATTTTCACATTGCATGTATTTTTTAAAATTTCTCTTTAGTTTGATATTTTTAATTCTGTTTTATGTAGGATGATATTAAAATAAGTTGGCGTTCTTGATAATTGTGCAAAGAGATGCCCCACAATTATGGTAAATGGCAGGGAAACCAGTTTAGGATTAAACAAAAATTGTTGTGGCTGGTCTGCAAATCATATAATCCAAAGGTGAAAAATTGAGAGGTGATTCAAGAAGTTAAATGATACTTTTTAGACTACCATTTTTATAAATGTTGCTGTGTTAAGTCATTCAGAAAATCAAGTTGGGTTCTGCCAGAAGGTAGAAGTAGATTTTTATCTTTGAACTCCATGACTGATTCTTTTTATACTATTAAGTGAATTTTATACTGTAATATTAAATGACTGTTACTCATTAGCAAATTATTTTTTATACCACCTTATCTGTCAGAAAACTCTTTATTCTCCCATCTTTGGTATAATATCTGTTCCAACTGGGAATTTTTTTCATGCTAATGTGAGCCTTGTTTATGTTTACTGACAGAGATCCTTGGTGTATTAGTTTAGGGCTGTGGTCACTTTTATTGTGGAAAGAATGCATTGATCCTCATGACCTTGTTTAGAACAAAAGCCAGAAACTGATTCTGGATGCTGACAGGATTAATTTAACTGGCATCTAATGTTTGCACTTGAGACCAAAAAACAACCCTTTTCCGAGTCTTGAGCTATTCAAGTGTTTGATTAAATCATTTAATTAACTCTGACATTGATTATCCTTGTCTCATAGTTCAGAATTAACATTATCATATTACAGAATCTTTTACTGTTGCCAGTTCATGTTTAAATCCTGGGACAGTTTCCTTTTCCTTTTGGACTGAGAACAAATTGAATATTGAATAATTTCTTTGGAATGCATCTTCAGTATCTCGATAACTTGCTTGAATACATCACTTGCATATAATATTGCTACCCCTTCATGCATTTGGCAGGTCTTCAGTTATAACTAAGCTTCATAGCCTTTACAACTGAGACATGCGGACTGGGCTTTATTTGTTTGATAATGTTGGTAAGGTGAATGTCCATTTTATCATCTTAGTCTCATTGAAGTTGGAAACCTTGGTGGCATAGTGGCTAAGGTCGGCAGTTTGAATAAACTAGGCATTCCTTGGAAACTCTATGGGGTAGTTCTACTCTGTCTTATAGGGTTGCTATGAGCCGGAATCAACTCGACGGCAGTGGGTTTGATCTTATCTCATCGCAGTTAGAGGTTTCTTGTGCTAGAATCTGATATAAGAAGGAGTATTCTTTTATAATAAGATGGAGATCTTTAGCCTGGGTTTAAAATAACCCCCTATTAAAATAATCATAAAATTGTCAGTATTGATAGATTTTTTTTCTGCTTTAAAATCCTGTACTAATTCCAGAGGAGCTATTTAGTTTTAAGAATTTTTTTTTTTTTTTTTCCATTTGACATTGGCATAATATCAATTGTAAGTATGGCCAGGACCAGGCAGTGTTTTGTTCTGTTGTGCATAGGGTTGCTATGAATCGGAACCGACTTGGCGACACCTAACAACAACAAGGGATAATAGAGAAGACTTCCTTAAATTTATGAAGCAGGATCTCCTATATGTGTTTGCTATCTTGAAAGACACTCTACATCATTGTTAAAACAAAATGTGTTAGAATTAATTAACTTCACAGACACGTGCTTTCATTTTTCCTAGTTAAGTACCCAGGACTGGAGTGTGACTGGATTATATGGTAGGTGTAGGTTTAACTTAAGAATTTATCAAGCGATTTTCCAAAGTGGTTTTACCATGCTATATTCCTGTTAGTGATGTATGAGAGTTCCAGTTCCTTTACCTCCTTGCCAGCACTTGGTATGGTCAGTATTTTTTTTTTTTTTAATAATTTTTATTGTGCTTTAAGTGAAAGTTTACAAGTCAAGTCAGTCTGTCACATATAAGCTTATATACATCTTACTCCATACTCCCACTTACCCCCGCCCAATGAGTCAGCCTGCTCCCTCCTTCCAGTCTCTCCTTTCCTGACGGTTTTGCCAGTTTCTATCCCTCTCTACCCTCCCGTCTCCCCTCCAGACAGGAGACACCAACACAGTCTCAAGTGTCCACCTAATACAAGTAGCTCACTCTTCGTCAGCATCTCTTTCCAACCCATTGTCCAGTCCCTTCCATGTCTGATGAGTTGTCTTTGGGAATGGTTCCTGTCCTGGGCCAACAGAAGGTTTGGGGACCATGACTGCCGGGATTCTTCTAGTCTCAGTCAGACCATTAAGTCTGGTCCTTTAATGAAAATTGGGGGTCTGCATCCCACTGTTCTGGTCCCTCAGGGGTTCTCTGTTGTGCTCCTTGTCAGGGCAGTCATTGGTTGTGGCCGGGCACCATCTAGTTCTTCTGGTGTCAGGATGATGTAAGTCTCTGGTTCATGTGGCCCTTTCTGTCTCTTGGGCTCATAGTTATCGTGTGACCTTGGTGTTCTTCATTCTTCTTTGATCCAGGTGGGTTGAGACCAACTGATGCATCTTAGATGGCTACTTGTTAGCATTTAAGACCCCAGACGCCACACTTCAAAGTGGGATACAGAATGTTTTCATAATAGATTTTGCCAATTGACTTAGAAGTCCCCTTAAGCCATGGTCCCCAAACCCCCGCCCTTGCTCCGCTGACCTTCGAAGCATTCAGTTTATCCCAGAAACTTCTTTACTTTTGGTCCAGTCCAGTTGAGCTGACCTTCCCTGTATTGAGTATTGTCCTTCCCTTCACCTAAAGTAGTTCTTATCTACTAACTAATCAGTAAATAACCCTCTCCCACCCTCCCTCCCTCCCCCCATCGTAACCACAAAAGTATGTGTTCTTCTCAGTTTATACTATTTCTCAAGATCTTATAATAGTGGTCTTATACAATATTTGTCCTTTTGCATCTGACTAATTTCACTCAGCATAAGGCCTTCCAGGTTCCTCCATATTATGAAATGTTTCACAGATTCGTCACTGTTCATTATCCATGCGTAGTATTCCATTGTGTGAATATACCATAATTTATTTACCCATTCATCCGTTGATGGACACCTTGGTTGCTTCCAGCTTTTTGCTATTGTAAACAGTGCTGCAATAAACATGGGTGTGCATATATCTGTTCATGTAAAGGCTTTTACTTCTCTAGGGTATATTCCGAGGAGTGGGATTTCTGGGTTGTATGTTAGTTCTATTTCTAACTTTTTAAGGAAACGCCAGATAGATTTCCAAAGTGGCTGTACCATTTTACATTCCCACCAGCAGTGTATAAGAGTTCCAATCTCTCCGCAGCCTCTCCAACATTTATTCTTTTGTGTTTTTTGGATTAATGCCAGCCTTGTTGGAGTGAGATGGAATCTCATCGTAGTTTTAATTTGCATCTCTCTAATGGCTAATGATTGAGAGCATTTTCTCATGTATTTGTTAGCTACCTGAATATCTTCTTTAGTGAAGTGCGTGTTCCTATCCTTTGCCCACTTTTTAATTGGGTTGTCTGTCTTTTTATGGTTGAGTTTTAACAGAATCATATATATTTTAGAGATCAGGCGTTGGTCGGAGATGTCATAGCTGAAAATTTTTTCCCAATCTGTAGGTGGTCTTTTTACTCTTTTGGTGAAGTCTTTTTTTTTTTTTTTTTTTTAGATGAGCATAGGTGTTTGATTTTTAGGAGCTCCCAGTTATCTGGTTTCTCTTCGTCATTTTCGGTAATGTTTTGTATTCTGTTTATACCTTGTATTAGGGCTCCTAACGTTGTCCCTATATTTTCTTTCATGATCTGTATCGTTTTAGTCTTTATGTTTAGGTCTTTGATCCACTTGGAGTTAGTCTTTGTGCATGGTGTGAGGTATGGGTCCTGTTTCATTTTTTTGCAAATGGATATCCAGTTATGCCAGCACCATTTGTTAAAAAGACTATCTTTTCCCCAAGTAACTGACACTGGGCCTTTGTCAAATATCAGCTGCTCATATGTGGATGGATTTATATCTGGGTTCTCAATTCTGTTCCACTGGTCTATGTGTCTGTTGTTGTACCAGTACCAGGCTGTTTTGACTACTGAAGCTGTATAATATGTTCTAAAATCAGGTAGAGTGAGGCCTCCCACTTTCTTCTTTTTCAGTAATGCTTTACTTTTCCGGGGCGTCTTTCCCTTCCATATGAAGTTGGTGATTTGTTTCTCCATCACATTAAAAAATGTCATTGGAATTTGGATCGGAAGTGCATTGTATGTATAGATGGCTTTTGGTAGAATAGACATTTTTACTATGTTAAGTCTTCCTATCCATGAGCAAGGTATGTTTTTCCACTTATATAGGTCCTTTTTAGTTTCTTGCACTAGTAACTTTGTAGTTTTCTTTGTATAGGTCTTTTACATCTTTGGTAAGATTTATTCCTAAGTATTTTATCTTCTTGGGGGCTACTGTGAATGGTATTGATTTGGTGATTTCCTCTTCGATGTTCTTTTTGTTGATGTAGAGGAATCCAAGTGATTTTTGTATGTTTATCTTATAACCTGAGACTCTGCCAAACTCTTCTATTAGTTTCAGTAGTTTTCTGGAGGATTCCTTAGGGTTTTCTGTGTATAAGATCATATCTGCAAATAGAGATAATTTTACTACTTCCTTGCCAATCCGGATGCCCTTTATTTCTTTGTCTAGCCTAATTGCTCTGGCTAGGACTTCTAGCACAATGTTGAATAAGAGTGGTGATAAAGGGCATCCTTGTCTGGTTCCCATTCTCAAAGGAAATGCTTTCAGACTTTCTCCATTTAGAGTGATGTTGGCTGTTGGCTTTGTGATGCCCTTTATTATGTTGAGGAATTTTCCTTCAATTCCTATTTTGGTGAGAGTTTTTATCATGAATGGGTGTTGGACTTTGTCAAATGCCTTTTCTGCATCAATTGATAAGATCATGTGGTTTTTGTCTTTTGTTTTATTTATATGGTGGATTACATTAATGGTTTTTCTAATATTAGACCAGCCTTGCATACCTGGTATAAATCCGACTTGGTCGTGGTAGATTATTTTTTTGATATGTTGTTGAATTCTATTGGCTAGAATTTTTCAGGATTTTTGCATCTATGTTCATGAGGGATATAGGTCTGTAATTTTCTTTTTTTGTGGTGTCTTTACCTGGTTTTGGTATCAGGGATATGGTGGCTTCAAAGAATGAGTTAGGTAGTATTCCTTCATTTTCTATGCCTTGAAATACCTTAGTAGTAGTGGTGTTAACTCTTCTCTGAAAGTTTGGTAGAACTCTGCAGTGAAGCCGTCTGGGCCAGGGTTTTTTTTTGTTGGGAGTTTTTTGATTACCGTTTCAATCTCTTTTTTTGTTATGGGTCTATTTAGTTGTTCTACTTCTGATTGTGTTAGTTTAGGTAGGTAGCGTTTTTCTAGGAATTCATCCATTTCTTCTAGGTTTGCAAATTTGTTAGAGTAAAATTTTTCATAATAATCTGATATGATTCTTTTAATTTCATTTGGGTCTGTTGTGATATGGCCCATCTCGTCTCTTATTCGGGTTATTTCCTTTCCTGTATTTCTTTAGGCAGTCTAGCCAATGGTTTATCAATTTTGTTAATGTTTTCATAGAACCAGCTTTTGGTTTTGTTAATTCTTTCAATTGTTTTTCTGTTCTCTAGTTCATTTAGTTCAGCTCTAATTTTCATTATTTGTTTTCTTCTGGTGCCTGATGGATTCTTTAGTTGATCGCTTTCTATTTAAGTTGTAGGGACAGTTCTCTGATTTTGGCTCTTTCTTCTTTATGTATTTGTGCATTTATCGATATAAATTGACCTCTGAGCACTGCTTTTGCTGTGTCCGAGAGGTTTTGATAGGAAGTGTTTTCATTCTCGTTGCATTCTATGAATTTCTTTATTCCCTCCTCAATGTCTTCTATAACCCAGTCTTTTTTGAGCAGGGTATTGTTCAGTTTCCATGTATTTGATTTCTTTTCTCTGATTTTTCTGTTATTGATTTCCACTTTTATGGCCTTGTGGTCTGCGAAGATGCTTTGTAATATTTCGATGTTTTGCATTCTGCAAAGGTTTGTTTTATGATGTAATATGTGGTGTACTCTGGAGAATGTTCCATGTGCACTAGGAAAAAAGTATACTTTGCAGCATTTGGGTGGAGTGTTCTGTATAAGTGTTTGAGGTCAAGTTGGTTGATTGTAGCAATTAGGTCTTCCGTGTCTCTATTGAGCTTCTTACTGGAAGTCTTGTCCTTCTCCGAAAGTGGTGTGTTGAAGTCTCCGACTATAATTGTGGAGGTGTCTATCTCACTTTTCAGTTCTGTTAAAGTTTGTTTTATGTATCTTGCATCCCTGTCATTGGGTGCATAAATATTTAATATGGTTATATCTTCCTGGTCAATTGTCCCTTTAATCATTATGTAGTGTCCTTCTTTATCCTTTGTGGTGGATTTAAGTTTAAAGCCTATTTTGTCAGAAATTATTATTGTTACTCCTGCTCTTTTTTGCTTATTGTTTGCTTGATATATATTTTTTCCATCCTTTGAGTTTTAGTTTGTGTCTCTAAGTCTAAGGTGTGTCTCTTGTAGGCAGCATATAGACGGATCATGTTTCTTTATCCAGTCTGAGACTCTCTGTGTCTTTGTTGGTGCATTTAGGCCATTTACATTCAGCGTAATTATAGATAAGTATGTGTTTAGTGCTGTCATTTTGATGCCTTTTTATGTGTGTTGTTGACAATTTCATTTTTCCACTTACTTTTTTGTGCTGAGGCGTTTTTCTTTGTAAATTTTGTGTTCCTCGTTTTTGTAGTAGTTGAATTTATGTTTGCTGAGTCATTATGTTTTTCTTGGTTTTTATTTTTAGTTATGGAATTGTTAGACCTCTTTGTGGTTACCTTAATATTTACCCCTACTTTACTAAGTAAAAACCTAGTTTGTATTGTCGTATATCACCTTGTTTTCCTCTCCATATGGCAGTTCTATGCCTCCTGTATTTAGTCCCTCTTTTTGATTATTGTGATCTTTTACATATTGACTTCAATGATTCCCTGTTTTGAGCATTTTTTTATAAATTATTCTTAATTTGTTTTATGATTTTGCTATTTGAGTTGATATTAGGATGTTCTGTTCTGTGACCTTGTGTTGTGCACGTATCTGATATTATTGGTTTTCTGACCAAACAATTTCCTTTAGTATTTCTTGTAGCTTTGGTTTAGTTTTTGCAAATTCTCTAAGCTTGTGTTTATCTGTAAAAGTCTTAATTTCACCTTCATATTTGAGAAAGTTTTGCTGGATATATGATCCTTGGCTGGCAGTTTTTCTCCTTCAGTGCTCTATGTATGTCATCCCATTGCCTTCTTGATTGCATGGTTTCTGCTGAGTAGTCTGAACTTATTCTTATTGATTCTCCTTTGTAGGAGACCTTTCTTTTATCCCTGGCTGCTTTTAGAATTCTCTCTTTATCTTTGGTTTTGGCAAGTTGATGGTAATATGTCTTGGTGATTTTCTTTTTGGGTCAATCTTAAATGGGGTTCGATGAGGATCTTGGATAGATATCCTTTCGTCTTTCATGATGTCAGGGAAGTTTTCTGCCAGCAGATCTTCAACTGTTCTCTCTGTATTTTCTGTCATCCCTCCCTGTTCTGGAACTCCAATCACATGCAAGTTATTCTTCTTGATAGAGTCCCACATGATTCTTAGGGTTTCTTCATTTTTTTTCATTCTTTTATCTGATTTTTTTCCAGCTATATTAGTGTCAGTTCCCTTATGCTCCAGGTCCCCCACTCTGCATTCCAGTTGCTTGATTCTGCTCGTCTGTATGGTCAGTATTTTTAAGTTTAGCCATTTTAATAGGTATATATGGTTTATCTTTTGTGTGTGTGTGTGTGTTTAAGTGAGATGAATTTATGGTTTTCAATATGTAATGTACTGTTCAGGTTCTTTTTCAAAATATAACAGCTTTATAGAGATATAATTCACACACCATATAATTCATCCCTTTGAAGTTTATAGTGCAGTGGTTTTTAGTATATTCACAGAGTTGTACGGCCATTTTTAGAACATAATCAATTTTAGAACATTTTTATCACCCTCCCGCCCACAAACTCCATACCCATTAGTAGTCACTGCCCATTTCCTCCCCACCCTCAGAAAACCGCTTATTTACTTGTGGCGTTCTGGGGTGGTGCAGATGGTTAAGGTGTTTGGCTGCTAGCTGAAAGGTTTGAGTTTTGAGTCTAACCAAAAGCACCTTGGAAGACAGTGTGGGCAATCTGTTTCGAAAAGTTGGCTGTTAAAAACCCTGTAGAATGCAGTTCTACGCTGACACACATGAGGTCTTCATGAGTTGGAATCAACTTGATGGCAACTTAAAAAAAAAAATCTACTTTCAGTTTTTATAGATTTGCATATTCCAGATATTTAGTATGAATGGAATCATTATAATAAGTGGTCTTGTGTGACTGGCTTTCACTTAGCATAATGTTTTCAATGTTCATCCATGTTGTAGCATATTTTAGTACTTCATTTCTTTTTATTGCTGAATAATATTCTGTTGTAGAGACATGACATATTGTTTATCCATTCAGCCTTTTGGATTGTTTCCCTTTTTTGCAGTGTGAAGAATGCTGTAATAAACATTGCTGCATAAGTTTTTGTGTGGACATATGCTTTCCTTTATCTTGGATATATACCTAAGAATAGAATGGCTTGTCATATGGTAACTGTATGTTTAATTATTTGAGGAACTGTGAGACTGTTTCCAAAGTGGCTGTACCAGTTTACATTGTTATCAGCATTATACGAGGGTTTCGCTTTTTCTACATTCTCCTCAACATTTGTTATTATCTTTCTTTTTGACTGTAGTCATTGTAGTGGGTATGAGGTGGTATCTCATTATGGTTTTGATTTGTATATCCCTGATGAATAACAATATTGAGTGCCTTTTAATGTATATATCAACCATTTTTATATCATTTTTGATGAATTGTCTGTTCAGATCATCTGCCCATTTTTTTTTTGTTGTTGTTTTTATTATTTAGCTGTAATAGTTCTTTAGATATTCTGGATACAGGTCCCTTAATCAGATACCATTGTTAGTTGCTGAGTTAATTGTGACTGATGGCGACCCCATGTGTATAGAGTGGAGCTGCTTCCTAGGATTTTCAGGGACCTGACCTCAGAAGCAGATTGCCAGGCCTTACTTACTTCCAGGGTGCCTCTGGATGGGTTTGAACCACAAACCTTTTGGTTAGTAGTCCATTGCTTAAGTGTTTGTGCCACCTAGGGACTCCTATCAGATACATGGTTTGTAAATATTTTCTTCTATTCTGTGGATTGTCTTTTCACTTTGTTGATGATATCCTTAGAAGTATGAAAGTTTTTCATTTTGATAAAGTCCAATTTGTTAATTTTTTCTTTCTTTGTTTTTGGCTTCATATCTGAGAAGATTTTGTCTTATTTAAGGTCATGAGACTTTACTCCTGTGTTTTCTTCTAAGAGCTTTATAGTGTCAGTTTTTACACTTAAGTCTTTGATCTATTTTAAGTAAATTTTTGTGTATGGTGTGAAGAGGTCCAACTTCATTCTTTTGCATGTAGATATCAAGTTGTCTCATCTTTGTGCCTTCAATTTACGTTTCTGTAACGACTAATGCTGCTGAACATCTTTTCATTTGTTTATATGTATTTAGTAATAAGTCTGTTCCTACTTTCTCTCTGAACAGTCAGTATTTCACGGATTAAAATTTAAGTAGATCATATGCTTATTTATATAGAAAGAGTTATAGTTTCATGATACTTTTTAATCAGTGAATAATATTTAATTTAATGAATATTGTACAATTTTTAATACTTTATACCATGAAGATGGTTATTTGCTATTATAAAAGCTGCTTCAGTAAACATCCTGTACTCTTACCTGATAATTTCCTTAGGGATATAATTACTATATCCAAAAAAATTTTTTTTTACACTTTTTGGTAATTGTTGCCCAATTGTCTTCAAGAAAGATTATACTCCAACAGCGGGAGTATTTGAGAGGGTTAGAAAAACTTTTAAAGTACCTCACAGAAGCATACATTTATTTTAAAATAGCTTCATCTGCCTTCTCATTTTATACACACCTGATCTTGACTAGATCACACTGTTTTTTGACTTTCATGTCTCCAGGTCGTTGTAAATTTTCTCTCCCTTTAATACATCTTTCTTATGTATTAAGGCTTTCATAACCGTGTTTCTGTGCTTTTCTATGCTCTATACATGGCCACTCCTAACCACCTTTTAATGCGCAAGCCAAACGTGGTTCCCCTCAGTGAAATCTTTCTCAATTCCAACCCCCAGGTATAAGTTTATCCTGGGCACACACTATATTTTTTTCATCCTTGAATTCCAGAATCTACCACTGTGTCTGCAAATAATAGTGGTTCTTCTTAATACAAACTAGATAAATTACGATTGCATCAAACCAGGTCGTGTCTCTATATTCTACTGGACGGCAATTAACAGCAGCAGCAACTCTATTTTATATCCTACAGTATGTCTTTCATACTAATGCTGTATTTCACTTGAAAAGTTTTTTTTCTTTTCTTTTTTTGATTGTACTTTAGATGAAGGTTTTCAGAACGAACTAGCTTCTCATTAAACAATTAGTACACATATTATTTTGTGGCATTGGTTACCAACTCCACGACATGTCAGCATTCTCCCCTTCTCAACCTTGGGTTCCCTATTACCAGCTTTCCTATCCTCTCCTCTCCTGCCTTCTTGTCCTTGCGCCTGGGCTGGTGTGCCCCTTTAGTTTTGTTCTGCTTTATGGTCTTGTCTAATCTTTGGCTAAAGGGTGAGCCTCAGGAGTGACTTCTTGCTGGGCTAAAAGGGCGTCTGGGGGCCATGCTCTGGGGGATTTTGAAAAGCTTATTGATGTGATTATATTCCTGACTACTAGCATTTATGGAAACTCTGGTGGCGTAGTATTTAAGAGCTACAGCTGCTAACCAAAAGGTCAGCAGTTCTAATCCACCAGGCACTCATTGGAAACTGTGCAGGGTAGTTCTACTCTGTCCCATACGGTTGCTATGAGTCGGAATTGACTTGATGGCAACGGGTTTGGTTTTTTGGTTTTTAACTAGCATTGTACTAAAGGCTGTACCTGTGATTGTGAATGTAGGTGCCATTGCATATATTGAAATAATTTTTGTTTGTTTCGGAATTCTCTAACTTCAAATGACAGCTGTATTGGCATGGGCCTGTTTTGCTATTTAGAATTGCAGAGTAAAGTATTTTGTATACTTTGGTTTACATTTTATTTTAAGATTTCTCGTTAGGTTGCAGTAATCTTTAAGTATGGTTCTATCAAGCTTGTGCCATAAGTTGACCCTAATAACATCTGTTCGGGTAGTAAGGCAAAAGCTACAATGGCCTTTAAATATTTTAAAATATGACGTAGTATTATTTTTCATCCCTCTCTTCTAGGCTTGCAGAGTTGTTCATCAAATAATGAAAACAGACAATTTCTATGTAATCAAATGTCTAGGGAATTTTTTAAAAGTTATAATCATTTGAATGTTCAGTTGAAGTTTTATAGTAAATACATTACTTGCTTTGTGGTTAAAAAAAAATGATTATTGCCCAGTAATACTCTATTTTTTGCAGATAATGTGCCCACGTAAATAACACATCCCACACGTAAAATGCACATAACATGTCCAGGAAAATAATGCACAAGGAGATTGCGTGGTTGGCAAAAAAAACATATAACACGCATGTTACTTGCATAAAATATGGTAGTGTTCTTGTCATTAAATTGATGAATGTATGAGAGGTTGCCCTTAGAAAGATCAGTACAAGCTATCATCCAAGCTAAGCCTGGGGAAATGCTTTATTCTTTTTGCAACTTGAATAGCTCTAATGTAACAGGTTGGATTATTTTAGGGCTGCTTGTGGCCCACAGACTGATGCCCAGAAAGTGTCTAGGCTGATGGCTTGCCAGATGCACATTTCACCTAATGAAGGAGAAACCAAATACCCATTTCCTGCCAATTTCAGGTTCCATTTGACTTAATCCTAAAAACTAGGTTGTTAAGTATATAACCAACCTACACATTGAATTAGTTCCAGGAAAATCAGATTTATCTAAAATTATTTCTCTTATTATAGTGTAGTTCATCTGTAAATTTCCATTGATGGTAATAAATAAAAAGCTCTTAATGTTTGAATCTTCCTGATTTTAAGAGATTTGTGACAAGCACAGATGTGACACTCTCAAGCTCAGTGAGTGAATTGTGATCTGAGATGCTTAAAAGTATTCTTGGGTGTGGGTTTCATTTTTGAAGACTGCTTTTTGTGTGATTCTTTGTCATATGTCATTTATCTCAAAGGAAGGCATCCTCATGGATTTAATTGAATTAACAGTTTTCTGTGATGTTGCTTAGCATTATGAGGGCATGTCTAACACTGATGTATTGTCAGTAAGATCTTTCTGCTCAGTGTTTTAAAGTTGAGACATAATTGATTTTTTTGTAACCTTACTAGTAATGACTACCTTTCATTTAAAAAAGTAAAAATAATAATTCAGGTCCCTAATGTAGGTGTCCTAATAGAGGTAAAAAGAAGGAGAAACTCATTGTTGTTGAGTTGATTCATAGTATGGCTTGTCTACGTATCAGAGAGATTCATATAGAGATCATGAAACAATTTCATTTAATAAAATAGAAATCTGTTATGTTAACGATATGTGAGTCACTCCAACGTAGAAGAATGTGTATCTAGTGGGCCATCCTCCAGTTTGAATTATATAAGATTTTAGGCCACTGTGAGCACTTTTCAAAGGTGCTAGCTAGCGTTCATGCTGGACAGCATATGTCTTTTTGAGGAGGCCTTGGCTCCAGAGAGAAGAAACTCAGGAACCTGTTTGTGAGGGAAGATCTAACTTGCATGATCACCTGGGAGGGAAAACCACATTGTTTTGATATCAGTTATTGGAAAAGACTTCCTGGAGAATTAAGAGTTATTTTGCCACTGCTGAGCTAAACCCTACATGTTCAGCTAGTATTCCAAATAAGACTTTGACCTGGCTTTGACTTAGCCCTGATTAAGCATTGAGAAACCAAATGCGTGTGCTTTAAAAAAGCAGAATTGTGCCCACAGAGATACACTAGTGTTATACCAAATTAAATGATTAAATTTAAAATTTGGGGTCATGAGGAGTAATTTAACAGAGATGCCTTAGTGTTTTCATTGACTTTTTACATATTTTGCTATTATAATGATGCCTTCTCAACTCTGGACCTTCATATAGTGATCTTTTTGAAATTCTGCCTGCTTAACCCTGCACTTCCTGAGTATCTATCCTGGTTCACCCCTAGACTAGGTGAGGTACCCATATTATTTACTCTCCTAATACCTTGCAATAAAAAAAAGTAGCACATTTATCAGAATTGCATTTAAATACTATAATTTTACTAAGTAGTCTTTCCACTTTCTATAGTAAGTTCAGGAAGCCAGAGCGTGCATTTTTCTCGTTCACTGCTGTATTGCGCATTTCCTGTTGCTTCACTGGCATTTAATAGATATTTGCAGAAGGAATAAATGAATGCATGCATCCATTGTAAGATGAGAAAGGGGAAACTGATATGGGAGGGGAGGTCTGTGAATATATAGTTTTGAGTCTTTTCCTCTTAACATTTGTTTTGGCAATAGGCTCTCAGATCTTCAATGTGTGATTCTTCACAAAATAAGTTGTTGATCAAACCTGTTTTTGCATCATTATGTGACTCTGTAGTTATAATCGTCTGATACTGTGTTCTCATTTAGCAGACAGTTCAAACAGTGGGTATAAAATGTGTTAATGGTATAATACAGGGAGGAGAAACTTTGCCCAGAGAGAGGTTTTTGTTGCAAATGATTTCATGGAATTAAGGTTGGGCATTGTGGTCTACTTCAGTAGGTTAAAGGAGATCCAGTTCATATGAATGAGACATAGAATGCCTTAAAAATAGTTTGAGATAAGATTAGTTAGACCAGTTGGTCAACAATTGTCGATAGATGTTCCTGGAAAAAGTGAGGGGTTCTCTGAAAAATAAAGGTATTTCTTATGGTTAAAAGAGGCATGTAAATTATTATTATTTTTTTATTTCAAAAGGCCTTAAATATTTATCTTTTTTCTATTGTCATGACCACAGGTTTTTATTCAATTACAGGAGATAGAAGAAACAAAATGGTCAGTGATTTGAACCCCCATCTGCTCTACAGGAGAAAAAACCTGGCAGTTTGCTCCCATAAAACCTAGGAAACCCTATGCAGCAGTTCTACTCTGTCCTGTGGGGTCACTATGAGTCAGAATCGACTCAACAGCACCTAACAACCACCACCACAATACACTTTCAAGGTTCAAATAAACAAGTGTAAATAGTCTCTGTGACCTCTGTCCTCTGCCTAGTTCCAAAACGAGTAGCCTCTTAACCTCTGTCTTCTGTGTGCCCAAATAGGTAACCATGGTTAGTAATTTTTGAGAATCCTTTCAGAAGTTTTTTATGCATATAGAGGCAGACATGATTTTATTTTTACTTACCCCCTTTCTTAAACAAATGGCAGCCTATTGTACACTGTCCTGTATCTGGATCTTTTTTTTAACTTAACCATTTGTGCATATACGTAGATCTTGCCATATGAGCACATAAAAAACTTCCTCATTAATTTTTTTACAATTGCAAATAAATGCATTGTATAGATGTGTCATAATTTATCAGCTATTACAGATCACACTATATATGGTCAGTTCTGCCATCACACTTGTATTGAAATGTGAATTCGTTCCAACAAGACTAATATATTAGGGAACAATTTGAGCATAACATGAATTTTGCCTCTGCTTAGTCATGATTTTGTCTGGGAGAAGCACTAGGTGAACTCAGAAAGCTGCAGTCAGGCGAACTGAGCTGTGTAGGAATACACAAAACGCACACACCGTAAACATTTATTTACTCAGTCTTTGAGTGTGTTATGAACCATCTCCATGCACAGCTAGTGTTATAACTTGCCACTGATTTCAGATAACCACGCTTCTACTGCTTCACAGTTAACTCTTAAGCTGCAACCCATTTCCAAAGGCAAACTTCAGGCCTTTTTCAAGGTAAAGTTCCATATATATGGAAACCCTGCTGGCATAGTGGTTAAGAGCTATGACTGTTAACCAAAAGGTTGGCAGTTCGAATCCACCAGGCACTCCTTGGAAAGCCTATGGGGCAGTTCTACTCTGTCCAATAGGGTTGCTAGGAGTTGGAATAGACTCGATGGCAATGGGTTTGGTTTTTTTTTTTAATGCTACATTATAGCAGAACTGATTGTACATCATTTTACTCAAGTGTGAAGTTATTTTTAGGATAAATTTCCAGAGGTAGATTTGCTGCATCAAAGAGTGTATATATATTTCTAATTTTAAAGTAACTGCCCTCCAGTCATGTATGAGTGCCTGTTTCCCTATACCCTTACAACGTGCTGTATAATCAGATTTATAGTTTAGCTCTCTGACAGGTGAAAAATAGGATCTTAGTGGTTAGAAGCTTTTCATCTTTTAAGAACCATATATTTTCTTTTGTGAGACAAACTGTTTTAATATAAAAACCTGGTACATAGTGGAGAACTTAGACGTGATATTGCTTTGATAGTATGGGCTATTCACACCTATATAACTCAAAGTATAATTTTTTTCCTGTCAGCAAAAGTAGCCCCTTTTGGGGCATCTGAAGCCTTGTAAGAGCATTAAAAAAAGCTATGAAGTTTTTTTGTTTTTGTTTTTAAATAATATTTTACTGAGTTTTTTGGTGAAAGTTTACACAGTAAGTTAGGTTTCCATTTGACAATTTCTACACAAATTGTTTAGTGACATTAGTTACATTTATCATAATGTGTCAACATTCTCTTTAATTGTGTTCTATTTGTTCCATTTCCAGGACTCTAGTTTACCTACCCACTTATCTTCTCATCTTTGCTTTTGAGAAATCGTTGACCTTTTGGTCTCATACGGATGGTTTTTAAGTAGAGCACCTATCTTACAGGTAATACCCTTTATTTTGCATGCCACTCTGCTGTTTCACCAAAAGGTGATCTCAGAGGATAGGCTAGGTTCTAGACTTAAAGAGTGTCTCAGGGCGTCCTCTGTTCTCTTCTATTCCAGTTTACCTGACTTTTTTTCCCCCGCCAAAGGATTTCAGTTCTGTTCCCATTCTGTCTTTTTTTTCTCCCAGTCTATCTGGGATCATCGATTTTGACCCTGGTCAGAATGACCCGTGACGACAACTGGGCACCATCTAGGTCTTCTGGTCTCAAGGTGGATGAGATCATGGCTTGTGTAGACTTGTTTCTTCTCTGTGTTTGGTTACCTTCTTACTGTTTTGCTCCTGGCGAGTAGTGACCAGTAGTTGTGTCTTAGATAGCCACTTGCAAGCGTTTAAGATTCCAGATTTCCAGATGCTACTTACTTCACTAGGATGCAGATCATGATTTTTGTGAACTATGTTATGCCAGTTGACTGATTTGTCTCATGAGACTATGGTCTTTTTTTTTTTTTTGGGATTTGTTTGCTGTCTGTCTGTGAATTCTTGCAGCCTGTTAAATTTGTCATTATGCTCTTGTATAACCTTCTTAAGTTCCTCTGTTGCTTTGTCTCTGTGTTCCTTGGTTTGGTCTGTGTTTTGCCTGATCTCCTTCCTGATCTCTTGAAAAGCTCTATGTATTAATCTTTTGAATTGTACTTCCAGTAATTCCAAGAAATTCTTTTCCTCTGGGAGGTTTTTTTGGTTCTTTATTTTGGTCACTTGCTGAAGTCATCATGGTTTGCCTCTTTATGTGATTTGATATTGACTGTTTTCTCTGAGCCATCAATAAGTTATTTATTTATTTTATGTTTGCTTACTGTGTCCTAGCTTCTTGTTTTGTTTTGTTTTTTGTTTTGATATGCCACAGTAGGCTGGTTGTGTGAGCTGCTTTGACTATTGGCATCTTTGAAGCAGTTGTATCCTGTTACCAGGTGGTTAGAGCTGTTACTAAGTATGTGAGCCCAGGAGTCCATTTACTTTTGTTGTGTAGATTCAGCTCAGGTGTCCAGGTCATCAGTCACCAAGTGTGTGGTGCAGGCCTTAGGCAGGGGTAATTGGAGTAGGCACAGGTATCTGGCTGTAAAATTTTTTTAGGGGGTCATGTGCTGAGAAAGGTCGGGGGCTGACTGCTGCCGCTGAGTGCCTGGGTGGAAGGTATGTCCCTGTTTGCTAGAGAGCGTAGGTGGGCGGGTTTTGCAGCTGAAGTTTTGGGCACCCAGTGCTGTTGGCCATAAGGACTGGGAAGCATCACTTATTCTCAGACGCCTGTTGTGGGTGGCTACATGGAGTGGGTGGAGCCACCAGCCCTCAGGCTCCTGATGTGGGTAGGTGAGGACCCTGCTTAATGGACAGGGTGGTGTCAAATGTCATGAATTTGCCACTCCCTATTAGCTGTTGCAGTCAAAACTAGGCTTCAAGTATGTACCCTGTTGTACTGTGCTAATGAGTGCCTACACTGTTGAAATGGGCCCACACAGGTCTAGGCAGGGGTGAAAGGCATTCAAAGTCTGTGGACCCTTTATGCCTGTGCCTAGGCAAAGGGGCTGTGCCTACCCCTGAGTTCCTGGCTTAGGGGAGCTGGCAGATTATTTTTTTCTGTTTGTTAATATGTTCCATCTCCAAAGCCGGGAGAATGGCTCAGGGTACGCGATGGGTCCTACTTCCGGCCCAGGAAGTGCAGCAGTCATTGAAGCTGGACCAGGACCCACAGCAGAGCAGGGAGAGGGCAGGTAAATGGGAGAAAGTTACTTCTCAGGAGAGGAAGGGTTTTTTTTTTTTTTACCTATGCGGTAGGTTAGCTGCTTGTACTTAACCTTTTGCCAGTTCACTGCTGCATCTCCCTGGTTCCAGAAGTTTGAGCAGATTCTCTGTTGCTCGGTTTCTCCTGATGTGGAAAACGTGTCCCTAGCGCTACTGCTTGCCTCAGCCTGAGTGCACCAGCCAACCCAGCTCATAGGGTGTTGGCCAGGTGAGGTCTGGCAACTACTCGCTGCTTCTGAACTCTCTCTCCCTCCCCTTGCCGCTCAGTCCGACTCTTCAACCTTGCCTTTAACGTTCAGGGCTCCTAGATTGTAGTATATGATCAGTTCACTTGTTTTTTGGGTATTTGTTGTAAGAGAGATCACAGAAAGCATCTTGACTATTCCGCCACCTTGGCCTTGCCCTCTTGAGACTATGGTCCTAAGGAAAAAGCTGTGAGCTTTATAAATATCTGTGAATTCTTTCATTAATTTTCAACCAAAGAGTCATTTGTAAACACAATTCATATTTTAATAAATCCTCCAAATTAGGGATCAATATCCATAATATTCAGTCTCAGGAAATTTTATGTAAGTTATACATACATTTTCTTTTTATACTGGGAAATCGTAGGCTGAGTACAGAGGAGGAGAATACAAAAGAGCAAAAAAAATGTTTTGGATATTCAGGTCTTTATTTGCCATAAAATAAACTATAGCAACTGAAATTATATTTTTAAAAAATTACTTGTATGATTTTTAAAATAAAGAATATAAGGAAGGAATTTTTTAAAAGTTATCCATACTCATGTTGTTGAATCTCTCCTAGTAATTCCTGTTGATACTTACGAAAAAATACGCAAAAGAGACCAAAAAAATCCTACATACATTTTGTAATGTTATTTAAACAATTTCTTTAAGGTCTTATTAATGACTTAGATGATAGAAGGTCTTTAAGCTCTTTGAAATTTCATAACATTTAGTGCATGAAAAATTGCCTTTGATGCTCTTGGTGTGACAAAGTAAGTTCAGAAATTGAGAGTAAGGATTTAGGAATATGTATAGCAATTTGACAGAGTAATTTTGTATCTGTCAAATCTAATAATAAATTGTAGGCTTGTATTTTATATATTTTTAAACTTCATTTTTCTTGTAATTCATTTTTGTTATATTTTACTAAACTATTGAGCCTAAACAGATCGGAAATTTAAAAAAACTGGTTCTTCACAGTTTTTTAGTTTAAGAAGTCTATGTTATTTCATTAATTAGTCGTACATTGAGTTTTCCTTACTCCTCTGTCGCCCTAACCTCCTCGAGGAGAGGCTTCATTGCCATTCATCAGGAGCATACAGACCAAACTCCTAGGACTGAAATAAAAAACTTTGGGAGGAAATGGAGTAATAATAAAAAAAAAAATACTCCCCATTAAAGGCAGAAGCTGAGTAGGCAGACTTCTCTCCTCCCCAGATGAACCTATTAATAGGATTATGGAGTAAGATTTATTCAGTAGGAGAACCTCAGAGATTTGAAAATGAAGAAAGGAGATTTTGGGCTTCATCCATTTCTGCCACTTTTTCTCCTTCCTTTCCTTTTCTGCTTTTTCCTCCTACCTCTTCCCTTCTTTTCTCCTCCAGCTTTCTGTCTCTTCCTTTTTAATCTGAATGGTTAGAATTTTTGATTGAGAATTTTTTTTTTTTTTTTTTAATAAACTTGAGTGTGTTTGGAACTACCTTGTGTTCCTCCTGGAAGTTAGATGAGGCTTAGAGGTGGAGTTAATAAGGGTAGCAGTTTAGAGTTAAACTTTAAGGGAGAGAGATTTCTCTCCTGATTATCCAGCCTAGTTTATCTAAAAAAGAGACAGATCCATGAAATTTAGGGAATAAACTGTTTGAGAATAAAACATGTGCATTTGACTGGAATGTGAAATGTGTTACCTCAGGAGGGGAGTAGCGGATGATGTGCCCTGGTGGGAGGGCAGCCTAGTTTGTGATTATCAGACTGGCTTTGGGATCAGACTGCCCGGGTTTCAGCCCCAGCCCTGTGACCTTCCAGCTCTGTAACCTTCTGGTCTTATTTTAGGTTAGTAACTTAAGCTTTCTTTGGCTTAGTTTCCTCAATTATAAATTGGAAATGATAGCATCTATCCTAGAGGTTTTTTTTATAAGTTTAAATGATTACATGTAAAATATCTAACTCTCAAATACTGTTTCTCCTCTCTCTTCCTGTCCTCTGTCATTACCAGCATCAAGCCTGTACTGGGTAGCGTGTTGCGATAGATATCTTTGTGGTCATTGCCACTGGTGTAAGTAATGGCCAGATATTTCGCAGAGATGGGTACGTGGTGAGGTTTCTTCCTTTCTGGTTGTTTGCCGGTTTGAAAGTTTTGATTTTGTGTGTGTGTGTGTTTTAAATCAGTAAACAGAATTGACAGTGATTATCTCTTTGTTTTCAGGATTGGAGATAGTAATAGATTTTGGGTATCAATTATTTTCCATGTCCCCAGGATATTGATAGTCACTAGACAGAGGAATAGAAAAATAAATTCCTGGAGTGGCAAGATACCTTAGATTATATAGGCTAAGCTACCCCCACCGTATAACCACCACTGTTTTTCTTAAACAACAGAACAAGCCCAGGACTCCTGGGTGGTACAGATGTTTAAATGCTGGTATACTGGCTGGAAGGTTTGAGGTTCAAACTCACCTGGAGGTGCCTCAGAAGATAGACTTGGCAATCAGCTTCCGAAAGGTCACAGCCTTAAAACCCCCATGGAACAGCAGTTCTACTCTGCACACACATGACTTGAGGGAAACTAACAACAACAGAGGAAACCCGGGGCAGAAGAGTTCAGTGACTGGTGAACTCAGTCTTGGAAACAACTTTCTTATAGTTAATTCAGTCTTTAAATTATTACTGCAAGAGGATCCCATAACCTCTGTGTAGCAAATATGACTTTTAATTGAGTAAATTTGGCTATTTTTCAGTGACCACTCCTCAAATAATATTGTTTTATAATAGCCTTTCAGTAGGAGAGTCTCAGATATTTTAAAATGTAGGAGGAAGACATTTTTGATAGAGCAGCTTCCCATTGGAACAAGAATAGCAGTAATATTGTACAGGTCACATGGGAATTTATTTTAGAGATATGCCAAGTTTTTACTCCTATGTGTTTATCACTTGGCCACAGGATTTTTTTTTTTAAATCACCAGTTAAATCACCCAGTCTCTGATGATAGTCTTGAAAAGGCCCGTACATCTGGATTACCGGTATTTACTTTGATACCTTGGACTTGCTTTTTATCTATCAAATGAGCAAGAAAGGTTACGTGAACATCTAACTCTAGACCACTCAGAATTCTATCTTTTTTATACTCTCGTTCCATTCTGCTTGCTTTTGTTAGCTCCTAAGCAGCAGCCTAATACCAAGTTACTTAACGTGAGAGTTTGTATTTATTACGTGCAGAATGATAGGGAAATTAAATATATTTAGTTCTCACAACATATTTTTATTCACATTGGAAGTGACTAATGTTACATCTTTCTGGGAAATTAAATATCTCGTGTAGAAATAATTCAGGTAGCCCACATAATCAGAATCCTGCGTGGCCTAGGAGATGAGCTACTCTCTTCTGTCTTTCATTTACCAGTGTCATCACAGTCTAATAGAAAGTTATTTCAGTGTTTTCTTTTAAAGCTGTGTTTATTGTTTATTTTAATTATATAAAAGCCAGGTATCTAAACTCTAGCTAGAATGAAACTCATATTTCTCTAGCATTTCTACAGAAAGGCAAAAATGTTTGCAATCTGATTGAAATGACTGTGGTATGTGATGAGAATTAGAACTTCACGGTGATACTGCTGTTGTGGAGAGTCCGTTTACAGTGTGTAACTAAAATTGCTTAGTGGTGTTACTGTGTCTAGTCATTCACCCTCCAATAAGTTGTTGAATATTTACTCTGTTTCTCATAGATTGGTAAGTCTCCTATACGGTCCTCTTGGCAAGTGGTTGTCTGGCTTCTGGTTAGACATATTTGGGAATAGAAATTTCACCATTTTGCTAGGAGGTTCATTTTATTTCTGGAATGTTCCTAATGTTTTCAAAGCTCTTGGCTGAGAGTTAAAGTTTTTCTTTCTGAAACTAGTACCCATGAACCCTAATTTCTGCCTAGAGGATTATTAGATTCTTCCGTCCTAACTCAGACTTTCTAAATTAGAATCTCTCTTAATGAGCATCAGTAATCTGTACTTTTAAAAAGTGCCCTGTGAGGTTTTGGTGATCAGCCAAGTGTGGGAAAAACTGCTTTTTAAAATACAGTGATTCTAGTCCATCTTACACACTCAGTCATAATCTATTTTTTAAGTCATTCCCAGTATGACATAATTTCTGGATCTCTTACAATTCTGATTGTGGTTGTTTCTTTGGTACTGAAATAAACATAATATTCCTATTATGGTCTAAACATATACAGTACAGTTGGGCCAAGGTTTTCCTTAATGTGGATAGTGCTTTTTTTTTTTTTTAATGCAGTCTGAGACTATATTAATACTTTTAAATTGGCTGTCACACTGTTGTACTGTTGATTCATAAGAATAATCTCCCTGATTTTATTTTTGTGGCCTTCTTTTCGATTCAAATTTCTATTTGAATTTTTGTTTTTGAATCCAAATACTGGTTTATAAATTCATCTTTGCATATTTTATGTCTCCTCAAGTCAATAAAGAATTTTTTAAAGATTTTTCCACAGCCTAGCTTGTTCTCTTTTCTACCCTGCCTTTTGATATGTACAGATTGATATGTGTACCTCCTTAGTCTATAAAAAAGTTTCTGGAAATAAATACTGAATCAGATAGCCTCAAGAAATGGAGCTAATGTTACTGATTTTTTATGATTGTTATCATATGTTTCTTAGTTTCTTAGGCCTTACCTCTCAGGATACTTTTTAAAAGTACAGATTACTGAGGCTCATTAAGAGAGTTTGCGATTTAGAAAGGCTGAATTAGGACCAAAGAATTTAATAATCCTCTAGGCTAGGGTTCATGGGTGCAAGTTTCAGAAAAATATCACAAAGTAGGTGTTTTTAAAGAATAGGAATTTATTGCCCCACAGTTTTGGAGGCCAGGAATCCAAATTCAGGCATTGGGAGAACTATGCTCTATCCCTGTAGGAGAAGACCATTCCTGTCTGTTTCAGCTTCTGGCAGCACTGGGTGTTCTTGGCATTACTTTGCATTCTTTGGCTTTTGTAGATTGGCCCTCACATGACCTCTTCCCCTGTATGAGTGTGACTCTCTGTCTGTTTTCCTTTTTTATAAGACACCACTCTGAAGGGATTAGGTTTAGGACCCACCTATGAGTCTGAACTGACTGGACAGCACCTAACAACAACAACTTCTCCCATATGACCTCATTAACATAGCAAAAGAAAAGCTCCATTTCCAAACAGTCTTATTTCACAGGTAAAGGGGTTAGAACTTCACCTTATCTTTTCTGAGGGACACAGTCGATGCATATCAATTGCGGGGTATTTGATAAGTAAGAATCAACAAAGGAGATTTTATACTTTTGATCAGATACCTAAATATAGTTACAGATTTGGGGGAAAAGAAAATATACTAAAAAGCCGTTTGAATTAGGACAGACTACGTCTGTCAGTGTTTTTGCTTTGTAATTATTATTTTTTTTAATTCAAGGAGAAAAGGTTTGGTTTGCAGATTACCTTGTTAGGGCAAAATGCCTGGTAGACCTTCTTCTCATTTCTTCAAAACAAAATAACATTTATTTTAAAAAAGGCTTTACTCTTGAAACTTGCTATGACTCCCCAGAGAATTCTAAGTAAAATTTATATTTCCACTCCAGGGTTTTTGTGCCAGAACCGTTTTTAGTCCATGAAGTGTGCCTGTGATTAAAGAATCTGTTGGAAGGAATAGGTTTTCCACCTGAGTGTTTCTGAGCTATTAGACATTACATGTCAGCACATTCAAAACCAAACCAAACCCCCTGCCCTCAAGTTGATTCCGACTCATAGCGACCCTATATAACAGAGTAGAATTACCGCATAGGGTTTCTAAGACTGTAATCTTTACAGAAGCAGACTGCCACATCTTTCTACTTCGGAGCAGCTGGTGGGTTTGAACTATCAGCTGTTTGGTTAGCAGCCAGGTACTTTAACCATTGCACCACCAGGGTTCCTTGTCAGCACATTAGTCTAATTTATGTCTGTAATGTTGAATGGTATAGCTGGATAACTCATGGAATAGAGGCTTTTGCTCCTGGAATGAGAGTTTTCTAACTTAAGTAGCATTTTGGTATTGTGTATTATTTTTCACCTTGCTTGGAAGGCCAGGAAATAGCTTATAACAATCGATAACAGAGAATATTAACCAAGGAATTGCCAGATTGATTTTTTTGAAAATGTATTCTTAATTTTTAACTTTTTAGACATATTTTTGCATGTGTTAAAGAAGTGTTAAGGCTAAAAGCCTATGAGAAAGGCAAGCAACCCAGCTTTGTAATGTAGCATTTTTCTATTTGTTATCTAATTTTTGTCATTTTACATCTTACATGGAAAGGTGTAAAGGCAGAATGTAGAAAAGTCCTAGAATAGTACCCAGCATGTGGTGAGTTCTCAATAAATACTTTTAACAGTTAAAAAGAAGTAAAATTGTATGTAACCTTCACTCAGCCACACACAGATATGTACAGACTGATAATGCTACGTGCTGGTATACTTGATGTACCCACTAACTATTTGCTGAAAGAATGGAACAACATATCAACTATTCTAGCCTAACTCAAAAGACTTTTAATGCTCCAGTAAAACACTGGGTCTCAGCATCTAATAATGATCAGTAGGGTAGTTGGTAATACTGATAATTTTTTATTTGCACAGAAAAATCTGCTCAGGCCGTATGTAAGTTACTAGATTTACCTGTAACTTCCGGTAGTAAATTCTTTTTTTTTCTTTAACAATAGTTTTATCCATATATTTGAGTGAGTCTGGGCTGTTACTCTGAAAGGCAGATGTGACTCCGTTTATCAGAGCGCTATTATAATGAGAGGGAACAGAGAGAGGATGAAACAGCAGTTGGTGTGCTTCAGGCATACTGCACCAGACAAACTAAAATCTTAGTCCCCTCCATTTCTTAACTCCCACCCCTGTGCAGACTTCATAGAACTGGGAGCTAGTGACATTGCCTAATAGACTTTCTCTGACCGCTGTCAGCACCCTACCCCTGCCAAGTTTCTGTATTACCCAGAGTTCAGGAACACATGGCGCACCACTGCACCAGAAGAACAAGAATCACTCAGTGTTCCTCCAACTTATTTCACTTAGTTAAAAAAAAAAAACTTCATTGACGTAAGAACATTTCTGTTTCTAACTGCTGCTTGAAGGTTGTGCATCTGATTTCTGTATGGGGTGAAACGTGTAGAGTAAATCAATGCTTTGTGACTATAGAGACTCTAGCTCTAGAAGGAATTTACTAACATTTGGTGTTGTGTGATAAAAGCTAACTATGCAGGCTGTTTTATTGGGCTACAAAAATAAACCTGGGACTGCAAGGGAGGTGCAGCAATGAATTGATGACAGTTGTGACCTAAACAAGGAGAGGTGGAAAGAAAAGGATTCCTAGGGGTCAGAAACTTAGCTACTTGAGTCCATGTGCTGATGGGCCTTGGTTCTGAGAGATTACAGATGTATGAAGGAAACTGAGGCCACACTTCCTAGGGAGGGGATGAGCTGCAGATTTTCCTGTCTTTTCTAAGGGTTAGGAAGAAAGTGCACAGTAGAAAAAGCACTGAAAGGAAGCGGGGGTGGGTAAGCATGGATTTCTTGGAAACTGTGGCATCCAGGAGTGATCACCGTATAGTGTTAGCAGTCTGCTCTAAGAAATGAAATTTTTATAGGCGATTACACTAGTTGATGTAGAAGCAATTTATATGGTTAGATTCTTCAGAAGTTATCCATTGTCACATACTGTGCCCTTCATTGTATCACTTTTGGTAACTTTGTCAGTCTTGGCTCCCAGGTTCCTTTTCTGCCTATAGTGTAAACACCCTTTACTACTTGCCGTTCCCTGGAAATGATAGTACTTTCATATCATCATGTCTGTCACTTTTTTTTTTTTTGTCTTTGCCTAGAGTACGTTTCTGTCCCTTTTTGTTTCCACAAATTCAATTCTTTATTTGTGTACTAAGAACAATTGTCATTCTCTCTGAGAAATCATCTTCAAGCTGCCTAGGCAAATTGGTTATTTCAGTCTGTGTTATTGATAACTTTTATACATGTCATCATTACTCTGTAGTATCCCACAGTATCCGTTCCCTTTGATTATCTCTCTACCCGAATGCTCTAGATACCTTTATGGCTCTATCCCTTACTTTATTCTGGTCTCTGTTCAAATGTCACCTCTCCCAGTCACCCTGCCTTAAAGTTACATCTCCTAGAACTTTCTATCCCCTTCTTCTCTATTTTTCTTCTGTAGTACTTATCAGCTCCTGACATTTTATTATATATCCATTTGTTCACTGTTACCAGTAGAAAGAATATTCTTTTCATTTAGATTAATTCATTCTAAGACCAAAAAAAAAAAAAAGATCTTGTGAGGTCTGAAAAGGTAATTTCTCTCTTCCCCTTAGCTCCAAAACTCAGCCTTTTGGGTTTCTAATGTTCATGTGATTTTAGGTCTTTGACAGGCACCTATGTTTTTGCCATACGATAGTATGAGACAAGAAAATCTGTAAAATGTGTTTAAATATATATACAATGAGATTTTAAGTTCTTTGCTTAATAGTACTCTAGAATTTTTTTTTTTTTTTGTCTTATGTCTTCACGTGTTTGGAATGGTTTCCCAGTGTCTGCATTTTTACTGATTTTCTTAACAAATTCTCTTCTTGAGCTTTGTTTACCATTCTGTTTATGTCTTCCTGTGTATTGGATTAGAATCCCTGGGTGGTGGTGGTGGTGGTGGTGTTAGGTGCCGTTGAGTCGGCTCCGAGTCATAGCGACACTGTGCACAACAGAACGAAACACTGCCTGGTCCTGCACCATCCTTACAATCATTATGCTTGAGCCCATTGTTGCAGCCACTGTGTCAGTCCACCTCATTGAGGGTCTTCCTCTTTTCCACTGACCGTGTACTTTGCCAAGCATGATGTCCTTCTCCAGAGACTGCTCCCTCCTGACATGTCCAAAGTATGTAAAACGCAGTCTTGCCATCCTTGCTTCTAAGGAGCATTCTGGTTGTACCTCTTCCAGGACAGATTTGTTCATTCTTTTGGCAGTCCATGGTATATTCAATATTCTTCGCCAGCACTACAATTCAGAGGCATCAATTCTTCTTCGATCTTCCTTATTCATTGTCCAGCTTTCACATGCATATAATGTGATTGAAAATACTGTGGCTTGGGTCAGGCACACCTTAGTCTTCAAGGTGACATCTTTGCTCTTCAACACTTGAAAGAGGTAGATTTACCCAATGCAATGGGTCTTTTGATTTCTTGACTGCTGCTTCCGTGGCTGTTGATTGTGGATCTAAGTAAAATGAAATCCTTGACAACTTCAGTCTTTTCTCCATTTATCGTGATGTTGCTCATTGGTCCAGTTGTAAGGGTTTTTGTTTTCTTTATGTTGAGATGCAATCCATACTGAAGGCTGTGGTCTTTGATCTTCATTAATAAGTGCTTCAGTTCCTCTTCACTTTCAGCAAGCAAGGTTGTGTCATCTGCACAATGCAGGTTGTTGAGCCTTCCACCAATCTTGATGTCCAGTTCTTCTTCATATAGTCCAGCTTCTCAGATTCTTTGCTCAGCATACAGACTGAATAGGTATGGTGAAAGAATACAACCCTGGCGCACACCTTTTCTGACTTTAAACCAATCAGTATCCCCTGGTTCTGTCCGAACAACTGCTTCTTCCTCTATGTAAAGGTTCCTCCTGAGCACAATTAAGTGTTCCGGAATTCCCATTCTTTGCAATATTATCCATAATTTGTTATGATCCACAGAGTAGAATGCCTTTGCATAGTCAGTAAAACACATGTAAACATCCTTTTGGTATTCTTTGCTTTCAGCCAGGATCCTTCTGACATCAGCAATGATATCCCTGGTTCCACGTCCTCTTCTGAAACTGGCATGAATTTCTGGCAGTTCCCTGTCGATATACTGCTGCAGCCGTTTTTGAATGATCTTCAGCAAAATTTTGCTTGCGTGTGATATTAATGATATTGTTCTATAATTTCTGCGTTCGTTTGGATCACCTCTCTTGGAAATAGGCATAAATACGGATCTCTTCCAGTCAGTTGGCCAGGAAGCTGTCTTCCATATTTCTTGGTATAGACGAGTGAGCACCTCCAGCACTGTATCTGTTTGTTGAAACATCTTAATTGATATGCCATCATTTCCTGGAGCCTTGTTTTTCGCCAATTCCTTCAGAGCAGCTTGGACTTCTTCTTTCAGTACCATCGGTTCCTGATCATATGCCACCTCTTGAAGTGGTTGAGCATCGACTGATTCTTTTTGGTATAATGACTCTGTGTATTCCTTCCATCTTCTTTTGATACATCCTGCATCATTTAATATTTTTCCCATAGAATCCTTTACTATTACAACTTGAGGCTTGAATTTTTTCTTCAGCTCTTTCAGCTTGAGAAACACCGAGCGTGTTCTTCCCTTTTGGTTTTCCACCTCCAGCTCTTTGTACATGTCATTATAATGCTTTACTTTGTCTTCTCGAGCTGCCCTTTGAAATCTTCTGTTCAGTTCTTTTACTTCATGAATTCTTCCTTTTGCTTTAGCAGCTCGATGTTTGAGAGCAAGTTTCAGAGTCTCCTCCGACATCCATCTTGGTCTTTTCTTTCTTTCCTTTCTTTTCGGTGACCTCTTGCTTTCTTCATGGATGATGTCCTTGATGTCATTCCACAACTCGTCTGGTCTTTGGTCACCAGTGTTCAGTGCGTCAAATCTGTTTTTCAGATGGTCTCTAAATTCAAGTGGGATATACTCAAGGTCATATTTTGGCTCTCGTGGACTTGCTCTGATTATCTTCAGTTTCAGCTTGAACATGCATATGAACAATTGATGGTCTGTTCCGCAGTCGGCCCCTGGCCTTGTTTTGACTGATGATATTGAGCTTTTCCATCGTCTCTTTCCACAGATGTAGTCAATTTGATTTCCGTGTGCTCCATCTGGCGAGGTCCGTGTGTATAGTCGCTGTTTACGATAGTGAAAGAAGGTATTTGCAATGAAGAAGTCGTTGGTGTTGCAAAATTGAATCTTTCGATCTCCGGCATTGTTTTTATCACCAAGGCCACATTCTCCAACTACTGATCCTTCTTGTTTCCAACTTTTGCATTAAAATCACCAGTAATTATGAATGCATCTTGACTGCATGTTCGATCAATTTCAGACTGCAGCGGCTGATAAAAATCTTCTGTTTCTTCATCTTTGGCCCTAGTGGTTGGTGCATATATTTGAATAATATTCGTATTAACTGGTCTTCCTTGTAGGCATATGGATTTTATCCTATCACGGACGGCATTATAGTTTCGGATCGATCTTGAGATGTTCTTTTTGACAATAAATGCAACTCCATTCCTCTTCAAGTTGTCATTCCCAGCATAGTAGATTATATGATTGTCTGATTCAAAATGGCCAATACCAGTCCATTTCAGTTCACTAATGCCTAGGATATCGATGTTTATGTGTTCCATTTCATTTTTGACGATTGCTAATTTTTCTACATTCATACTTCATACATTCCAAGTTCTGATTATTAATGGATGTTTGCAACTGTTTCTTCTCATTTTGAGTCATGCGACATCAGCAAATGAAGGTCCCGAAAGCTTTACTCCATCCACATCATTAAGGTTGACTCTACTTTGAGGAGGCAGCTCTTCCCCAGTCATCTTTCGAGTGCCTTCCAACCTGGGGGGCTCATCTTCCAGCACTGTATCAGATAATGTTCCACTGCTATTCATAAGGTTTTCACTGGCCAATACTTTTCAGAAGTAGACTGCCAGGTCCTTCTTCCTAGTCTGTCTTAGTCTGGAGGCTCAGCTGAAACCTGTCCTCCATGGGTGACCCTACTGGTATCTGAATACCAGTGGCATAGCTTCCAGCATGACAGCAACACGCAAGCCCCCACAGCACGACAAACTGACCGACAAGTGCTCTCAGCTGCTAACCAGAAGGTTGGAGGTTCAAGTCCACCAAGAGGCATCTTAGAAGAAAGGCCTGGTGATATACTCCCAAAAGATCAGTCATTGAATCACCTGTGGAGTGCATTTCTTCTCTGATACACATGGGATTGCTGTGAGTCAGAGTTGAATTAATGGCAACTAGTGTGTCTGTGTGTGTCTGTGCATGTATGCATTAGATGATTACACCAAAACCCAGATCTTTGAGTAACTTCGTCTGACTTCTGGGTGTCCAAACATACCTTGATTCTTATTCATCTGGAAATCTTAGTTCTGTTGCTGTTTTGAATTAATTTTGAAATGATCTTATATTTCCTATCTTAGACCCAGAGCTAGTTTTAATCATTTCATGCTAACCCCAGTAATGCTCCCAAACATTTTAATGTTTTGTAACAGGGAAATAAGAATAATACCCATGAAATAATTGGAGAATAATACAGAATTTATTTTAGTGCTAAATGAGTCTTGTTAATTGTTAGCTGCCATTGATTGCTTGCAGGTTGGACCGTTGTGATCCACAGGGCTTTTGTTGGCTGATTTCAGAAGCAAATTTTGAGGCCATTTTTCCCAGTCCATCTTAGTCTGGAAGCTTTGCTTTAACTGTTCAGCATCACAGCAAAACTCAGTATGAGTGGTGGCAGCATACGGGGTAAATTGTCTGAGAATCAAACTCCAGTCTCCCACATGAAAGGTGGGTTTTACCACTGAATCTTTACTCTAAGGGATACTAATTGTAAAAACTGTTTAGAGTAGCAAGAGATTGTAAAGTCTGTGTAAATATTTATTATATTTTAGAGTTGAAAGGGACCCCTAGAAATATTTGATCCAATCATTAGGGGCAGAGATATAAATGACTGTCCCAAGATCACATGATTTGTTAGTGGCAGGGCTAGAATGACCCTCAGGTTTCTTTTGTGTAATACCAAAGGGTGCAAGGTGTAGGATAATAGACACTTTCATACACAGTATGCTTAATTTTAAATGGCCACAAATTATAGTCATAGATCAAAAATTTAAATGTGTGTACCCTTTTAGAAGCAATTTCTAAAGAAAAGTCAGACAAGTTTGCCAAAATAAATGTACAGTATTATTTATCACTTTATATGTAGTGTAAGTGGAAACCCTGGCAGCATAGTGGTTAAGAGCTATGGCTGCTAACCAAAAGGTCAGCAGTATTAATCCACCAGACGTTCCTTGGAAACTCTATGGGGAACTTCTACTCTATCCTATAGGGTCGCTATGAGTCAGAATTGACCTGATGGCACTGGGTTTGGTTTTGGTTTTGGTTATGTAGTATAAGAGCAAAAAGAAAAAAAGTTATTTAAATTAATAAACAATAGCCTATTGGTTAAATACCTTTAGTTTCCAGTTTAATAATTCATCAGTTATTGTGTATTTATTATGTGCTTATTACAGTCCATGTACCATGGACCTAATGGGAAATTTATGTTATAGTATTGCCTGGAAGGAACATCTTCAGTGTTACTCAGAGTGTGGTTTGAAGACCAGCAAACTGTTGGTTGCCAATTCGAGATGAAATAAATACAGAAATGGAAAGTATTTAGCAACTTTTGTAGTAGTTTGACAGTATAATTTTATGTCTATTGAATCTGATAATAAAAAATTTGGACTTATGTTTTATATGTTTAAATTTTTTTTTCTACTAATTTATCTTTTTTGTAGCTTACAAAAGAATTGGTACATGACAGCTTGGGGGAAGAAAAATTAGTCCTTCACCACATATAGCTTGAGGAGTGCTGCTTTATGCAGAGTTGCATATACTAGTGAAAGTTCAATAGTATAAAACAGTAGATGAGGCAGAGGGCCATGCCTGCTCTTTTGTATCTTTTCTCAGAATTGAATATAGCAACTTAGTAGCATACAAACCAAAACCAAACCAGTCACTATCTAGTTGATTGCAACTCCTGGTGACTTCATGTATTGCAGAGTGAAACTGTGATCCATTGGGTTTTCATGGCTGTAACGTTTGCTAAACAGCCAGGCCTTTCTTCTGAGGCATCTCTAGGTGGGTTCTAAATGCCCTTATTAAGTGTTAGTTATTTACACCTTGAAGATTATAAAAGGTTTGAAAAAGTGAGTTCCTGTTTTTTAAGCTACACTTATCTGACATTAACATGTGAAATCATAATTTTGTACCACTTTAAATAAATATTCATTGTGCTTAAAGAGTTCTTAAATTGTCTGGTGCTAATGTAGCTGCTGTTTTGAAACATCTTTAGCTTGCAGGTTTTGAAGGGCCTGTGATTTTTTTTCCCCCCCCGTCATAGAAGTATGCTAGTACTAGTGGTTTAGGAACGACACCTTGAGAAGCTGTTCTGAGGTTTCATTAAATCATTGGTTCTTAACATTTTTTTTTGGTCGTAGATGCCTTTGAGAATCTGGAGAAAGCTACAGACCCACTCAATGGAAATGCATGTGTGCTTCCATGCAATCTGCATACAATTTGAGAGGATTTATCTTATCATTGAACAGAACCTAGTGGGGAGAGAGGGTTGCCGTGTACATTTATTAGTTAATGTGAATCTTTTCTCAGCTAAGGTGAAGTTGACTAATTCCCTTTTAACCTTTATTTTAGTTACCTGTAACATTGTTTACTAATTATTCCAGAGTGGACTACATAGAAACACTAATTTCTCTATAATTAATAGATTTGTTTGATATTGAGATATTTGTGGTGGCTGTTTTTACCAACCACCATTCTTTTCGCATTTTTAGTAGGATCATATGCACACACTAGCGACAAAGGACATTAAATCTCTGGGTTTAAATGCATATACATTACCTGTAAAATGTATGTGTTACTTGGCATCAAATAGTGAATTACAGTTTCAGAAGGTAAGTTTCTATTTGATTAGGACTTTAGTTAGAGTGTGTAAAATGGTATTTCAGTAGGTAAGGGCTCATCCCAGGAAATGTGTTTACACAACGAGAACAGTTACAGCAGAAAGCCCCATGTCTGACCTAGGTAGCTTAGTGACTACATAAGGAAAAGGGCGTAATCACTCTCTTACTTCAGCTTGATTTTGTAAGGCATAATGACGCATACTTCAAGGCATTCCCCTCATTTGCTACCATATAAGGTGTATTTTCTAGCTTTTGAGTAAAATTGGTTACAGTTTGACTCAAAAGCCAAAAAATAAGGCCATAGACTAACCAGTGCTCACATGATTCAAAATTTTACAAATTTACTTGCGGAGAGAAGCCAATGATTGCTCGTTTTCACTGTTTCTAATTCTAACCTATAAAAAGCCAAATCATTTCATTTTACAGAAAAGGATCTTTTAAAAAATCCAGAGTAGCCTCCAGTTCTAAAGAGGCATGCTTACGTTGGACATCTAGGCTAGAGATTGCCATTTTAAATGTAGTTGAGTAACATCTGCAGACTAGTTGAAAGATCAGCAGTATATAACAATAAATTGCCTAAGACAGAACAATGTTAAGTGCTAAATATTTTAGCATAGATTAATGAGCCCCTGGAATGGTAGTAAACAAATTGCAATTTGAATTAGGCCTTACACGATATGTTTGGGAAAAAAAAAATCAGCACTTTTCAAATTTTCTACTCACTTTACTAGTCCCTCAGGTGGCTGAAAACTCCACTGGGGTTTTGTTTATCCCTAATATTTGGAGGTGATTGATGAGCACCTGTTGCTGGCAGGAAAATAAGTTCTGTGTAAGTTCTCTATTGTAGGTTTAATGCTCATACATTCTTGGTGGAGAGTGCAAGAAGTCACATTTATGGTACCCCGGGAAGTGTGTGGGAGATAAGTATCCAGAAACTTTCAGCCATAGGCTCATGTGTTTGGGTCCAATTTTTTTGTTCTGTTAGAATCAGTAGGTACTAGCAAATACATTTAAAACAAAATTAAATTTTCTCATTAATCAGGTGTTTTTTAAGAGCACCTTTTTTTTAATTGTTCTCCCCTGATTCAAAGAAAATTCTGTTAGACTGATATAACTTTATTAGCATATGTGTCCAAATTTTGGTAACAGCACGGTTAGAAAAACAACAGCTTTTATGTTCCCATGGGTTAGTTCCCATGGTTTTAGGACATGGGAAATTTCTGTTAGTGTTTCTTTCTGTAGCTGTCATATTTGTATGCTCCTTTTTTACATTTACTAAGTCTGATGGCATTCCTGTCATACCCATGGTGTTAGGGTCATGGGTTTCCGTGTATTCCATATTTGTTGAAAATATGCAGAAGGTCGAAAACTTGCACTTTGGTAATGGCTCATATAGGTACGTGGTCGTCTCCTACTTGTTACCCGTAGTACATTTTAAGATCATTACCAAAGTAAGTTTCTTTTGAACCAGCATAAGTAGTTCTATTTAGTATCTATCTGACTATATTAAAATGATATTATCTGTAAGGCTGATTTCTCTAATGTACTTGGGTATATGTATTTTTAATACATTGTTTCTATTGTTGACACCTCTTTTCTGAGGTTTGTAAGTGCCGGTCTGTTTTCAGGAGATGGTACATATGAGGGTTTTATGTGCATAATGAACGTTTCCTGTGATTTAGAAGTATAAATTTCATTAAAGAATTCTGAGACAGTGTTGGAGCCACTATTATGGCTAAGCATTTTGCCCCTTTATAAACAAATGTAGGGTAATATAGCAGCAGTGTTGGAGCCACTATTATGGCTAAGCATTTTGCCCCTTTATAAACAAATGTAGGGTAATATAGCAGCTCTATTAAATGTCCATTTTCAAGAGAAATCTTAGATAGCTAGACATATTTAAAATGATATCTGATGAAATGGGTTCTACCTTTTAAAAATGAAAGCTCTAAAATGATTTTTTTTGTTTCTGTGATGTAAGCGCTCCCAAGAGGTAATGGCTACTGGGAAGAGTTAGTGTAACAGGTGTATCTCTAACTCCTTATGAATCCAAAATAGCACACTTCTTTATGGGTAAGATAAAATGTCTGTTCAGTGCATTTTTGTGATCCTTGTCTAAGTGGTATGCCGTCTTGAGATTGTAATATTTTGTTTCTAATGCAGTTTTATAAAGAGACCGTGCTGGTTTTCTCTTTTTTAAAAAAAAGTTGTAAGAAGAAAAACCGCTAGATCCACACATTTGTATGGAGGCTAAATAAATATTTTTTGGAGTTTAGTTACAAATTTTATTTGATTGTAATTAAGTTAATGACATGTTTAAGGAGACACATAAGTCATACAGTGAGATAATTGGCTCTAAATCATCATTACTAATTATCATTTGTATTATCTTACCAATCCACAATAAAAATGTAAAATCTTTGCCTATAATTAATGTTCATTATTTTGATGTTTGTTCAATTTAAATATCATTTTGTGCACGTGCATGTGGATGTACGACACCCCCAGAGGGAGAGTGCCTGGATCTAGTTTACCGACACCTGGGATTCCCCATGACCCTGTCTCCTCTTGTGGTCGGTTCCGTGTGGTGCCGCCTGTATCTATACACTCCTTTACTTTATCCCCCCCTTGCTGTTGTGTTCTCTTTTTTCTTTCATTCCCGTCCTTCCCTGACCCCCAACCAAGACCTCTTTACCAATATCACCTTGTTGATTTTTATCCTTCAGCCTTGTCTTAGTTTCCTAGGGTCGTAATGACAAAATACCACAAAGTGGGTAACTTTAAAGAACAGAAATTTATTGTCTGACAGTTCTGGACGCTAGGAGTCCCAATTCAGGGTGTCAGTAGGCCATGTTCTCTTGTCCACTGTCTGGTCCGCTTTTGTCCTTTCTTGTCTGCACCTTCTGGTAACACTGGGCATTTCTTGGCATTCATTGGCTTTTAGATGTATCTTCACATAAAGTCTCTTCCTGTGGGACTCTGTTTCCATGTGTGTTCTCCCACTCTACTTCCATCGGACATCTTTGACTTAATTGATCACATCTTTGAGAAAGCACCTATTTTCAAACAAGGGCACAGTCACAGGCACAAGAGTGTTCAGACTTTACCATATCTTTTTTGGAGGACATAGTTCAATCCATACAAGCCTCTCTTTGTATAGTGGCAGTACCTAATTCTTCTGGGAAGTGATGGCATGAAGTCTCCATCCTGTGGGAGTGGAGTTTGGATAACTTAGACTCATTGGTAAGCAGGGAAGGAGGGCAGTGTGAGCTTGGGTTCTGAAACTATGGCATATCGAGCTCTGTTGCTGAGTGAGGGAGAAACTTAGACCTAGAGAAACAGAGGAAAAAGAATGAATAAAGGAGGGTTGTTGGCCTTCCTTTAGGTAGTGAAGGGAAAAGCCTGAAGGAGGTCTAACTGGTCAATTTGAAAAGCTCTCTTCTCTGCTCGTAGGTCCTGGAAGTAGGCTTCCAGCCTCTGTGAATTGGTGGTGTAGTATAATAATGAACAACAATAATAACAGTGAAATGTTTAATATGTATTATGTCCTGTGCTTTTACTTTATTTAGTTTGCTCAATAACTCTGTGAGGCAGGTGAAATTATAATCCCAGTTTTCAAGGAGAGATAGCTGAGGTTTAAGGAGGCCGAGTAAGTTCAGATAACACAACTAGTAAATGGCAAAGCATGAATATGAACTCATGTTCAAAGCCTGGACTCAACCTTGTTTTCTGACTTGCTGTGTGGACGTAGGCAAGTCATTTAACCACTTTGAAGCTCTATTTTCCCATCTGTAAAACAGAGACTAAAAGTGCTCTGTAGTGGTAAAGAGTAATAAGGGACCTCCAGAGCGTCTGACTTTTCTGTTGCTGCTCAGTAAATCATACTAATTACTTTTTCTGGGCCATATATTTCTCAGGATAGTAAAAACCTGTCTGAGGAGAGCTACCCTCCTAAGGTGACTGAAGCCAGTTACTCTTTGGGTATTTCCTAGTCAAAATGGGAAGAGCCAGAAGACTCTGATGCCTTTTCGCTCATATACCTTATATCCTCCTGAGCCCCAGGCCCCTGCCCAGGTACTTTTCAAGAAAAATCTTCTTGTAGTGCATAATTAGAGATAAAAGCTTTCGAGTGCAGCTATCCCTAGGAGTAAGTTTTAGTCCTAGTAATTGCTATTAGATCCTTTCTTGTCTAAGTTACTGGGGAGGCCCAGTAAAGATTCCAGTTGCTTAAAGAGCATCCCATATTTCTGCAGTGGTAAACAAAAACTGAGCTGAGAGATAGTTCCAACATATGTAGTTATGTGTGATTGCGACTTGTGAGACCACAAAGTAATGTTTTGTAAGAAGGACACAGCTACAATGAAATCTGTGGAAAAATTGGATAACAGTACTAAAAAATGCCTTTAAAGATCAAAGGGCAAGCATTTGCTTGTGATCAGTTTGATTTATACTGAGCTTGACCCAGGAGCCTCCCAAGACTGCTTCCTTCCTACACTTTGTGCGTTTATGAAATACACACATACTTACGGCAGCCATGTAATGTGCGTAAGACATACTGATGACAAAGTTATTTCTGCTTCAAACAAATGCAAGCTTTTTAGACTTGCAAAAGCAGGGTAAAAAATGAGCTCTGCAAATAATGCGTAACCTTATAGTCTTTTCTTGGCTGCTCAAACTCAAAATAATGCTACATCCTACCCAATTAAGGGAAAAGAAACATTTATGATTTCTAATGGGTGGATGACTTGAGGGAAGTGGTTCTGGAGATAAATGAAGCTCACAGGAGTGTTCAGTGAAATGCTACCTTTTTACCAATCTTAAATGTGTTTCTATTCATTGGCCATTTCACACTACGTACTGTAATAGTTTAGGCTCTCGTGTGAGTGTGAAGCCTGAGTGTAGAATAATGACGATGGCTGGAGAATTAGGAAATCCTTTCAATGTAGAAAACCTAAGACAACATCACTAAGCTAAAAAAAAACTCTACACGGAAAGGAGTTTGTATAACAGTTTAAATATACGAAAGGTTGTACAGATGGTAACAGGTATTTTTTTCTTACTTCTAATTGAGGAAGGGTTGAGGTTACATACAATTAAGTGCTTCCTAATGCTTGTTAGATAAATAAGGCTACCAAGGGGAGTTGTGGCATCTCTCTGGAGGTCCTAGGAACTACTACATGTTACTAACTCTCTGAAATTTGTTTACTTTTTTCTACCTGAAACAGGGCTAGATTTTTGACTTTGGGTCTGTTTAACCTAATGATTAATTGAAGATTTTATATTTTTCTCTATTTGTTGACAAATTAAGAATATTTCTACTAGAATTTGGGATATTAAACTGATGTACTAATTCCTTGATTTCTTATTTAGCATGGTTGGATCAAATATTTTTCTAATATGTGTAATACCCAAGGCTCTTAGAAAAGAGCAAATTCTAGAACATGGTCCTTGACCTTATGGAGCTTGTTTTATAGTTGGAAATAAGTTGATGATAAATTGTAGATGGCTTGTATTTCAGGCTTCAATTTTATTCTACATTGTAGGAAGCAGAAGACATTTGAAGTTGTCTCCCCTCATTTTATAAATAGGTAATTTACATGATTGGAACTCTCCAGTGTGAAATGTTGGAAATGTGCAGATGGAGGAAAGGGAGGGGAATATGAAGAGTTTGAAGGTAGGGAAGTTCTTTAGAGAACTCTTACAGTAGACCAGGCAAGAGATGCATATGGACTAGCATTAGTATGGTGGTGACAGTGGGAGAGGAATGGAAGGATCAGCAAAATTTAATGATTTTCCTGGATGTGTTACTGAAGGAATAAGCAGGATTCACAGGAGGCTATAGGCTTTCTGTGCTCCATGATCTGAAAATAAGGATAATGGTTACAGTAAAAACAACCCTTGAACGATAGCTTATTCTGAGAAGTTACCCTTGGACATTTTAAGATTGTAGAGTCTCAAAATCTAGTAGACTACTGGAGAAAAAAAAAAAAAAATTTTTTTTTTTCCTACTGGAGCAAAGGACTAAGAAAAGTTTATCTAGTTATAACATTGTATTATTTTCTTTCTACATTGTTAATTACCGTTATATTACTAAATATTCAACTGCAAATATTTAGATTGCTTCTGTTGGGTACATTTAAAGAAAATGCTCATAGGTTTTATTGTTTCAATTTTAAGGCTGTTTGAAGATGGTGAGGCAATTTAGCCCTGTTCTCCTGGTTGGGAAACCCTGGTGGCGTAGTGGTTAAGGGCTGCTGCTACTGAGCAAAAGATCAGCAGTTCGAATCCATAGGTGCTCCTTGGAAACCCTATGGGGCAGTTCTACTCTGTCTCAGTCGGCCTGATGGCAACAGGGTTTACTTCTGGTTCTTGTTATTTTTTTTGCTTGCTTTTTGGCTAAATGAAAATCTGGGGTAATTTATACTTCTCTCATCAGGATTCTAAATTTCAATACATTTGTTTATTTTAGCGGGGAATAGATGTCCCATTGTCCTACCAGTAGTCTTTCAGATTTTACTCTTATTTTGAGATTGGAGCTGTTCTTTTGTGCAAATAGTGCATAGATAGATAAACTTGTAAAACTAGAAGGCACCTTTGGAGGCTTTTGAGATCATCTAGTGTAGCCTTCATATTTCTCAGATTCGTAATCTGAGGCAATGGGGAATGATAATAATAGCTAACATTTATTGAGCTATTATCTCATGTAATCATTATTAATGACCCTGTAAAGTAAGCGAAATGACTTTCCCTAAGTCCCACAGAAAGTGGTGGCATCACTGGCTTTAGAACCTGTTTTCTGTGTAAATGTACTTCACAGTTTTAAACACATTTAGGTATATGCAGTAGAGAAGAGCAATTAGTATTTTCTATTATTAAATTAAATATATTCTTTAATATTTAAGAAGAGGTGTTATTAAGAGACAGCCTCTACTATTTGATGTAGTGAAACCACATCATGTAATATAGTTATTGTTGTTTTTAAAGACTTTTTCCATACTCTCAAACACATGCATGTACATTGCTTTCATATTTTAATAAATATGTGTGCCTCTACAGTATTCCAAAATAGTCTTGATAGAATTCTATCTTATTTTCTTCTTGGATTTAATTCCGTGATCCTGAAATCCAAGCCATTTAATTTTAGAACTACTTTGTTAACAACGTATGTTATAATAAAAAGTGTGTGTGTATGCATATATAATATAGCTATGTTGATAGTTTGGTATGATTTAAATTTTAATCTGCTTCGTTGCTCTGGAAATTTTATTTCTTTACTATCAGCATTCTTTAAGTATCTGGGCAGCTGAGTGCGGTTGTTTTGTTTATTTCTATTAGTGCAAAGACAAAAATGAAATCGCTATACAGTGCTGTGTATGTGATAAAAAAACCCAGAAATATAGAGAATATTTAATTTGAGGAATTTGGAATGCTATTGACTTTTTTTTTCCTGTTATATTTTACATATCATTGCTATAGATGTTTTTCTTACTATTTTGGAGAACTATTTCAATCACTTGATAGTTATATGTTAATATATCTGTAAATTATACAGTATTTAAAGTTTTATTTTTATATATAAAGTTTGTTTTTCCTAATGTCACAAACAGTAGATTTTCCCAGTGTTAAACAGCAAATATGTGGCAGCCATTTATTCAGGTTATATTTTATGAAGATTTTTTTAATGTGGCAGGCATACTTCTATCATTAGGGATACAGTGGGGAGGAAATAGAGATTTGGTCCCTGCCTTGATGAATCTAGCAGTCAGTAGTATTTGCTTGATTTTAGATCCAGAATACTTGTTCTTATGTGTTGGGATGAGTCTGTTTTGATCATTATTTTAATGAAAGAATTTGATCATTGATGATAAAGCCTAACTGAACATATAATGTCCATTGTAGTTATTATTTTGCACTCAGTTCTTATTCAGTGAACTGACAGGTTTTTTTTTTTTTTTTTTTTTTTAATAAAAAAGTAATTTTAGTAAATGTTCTCTCAAGTCTTTAAGAATACTGATTATTTTCTTTCTTGCTTTTTTGGGCTGGTCTCACCTATCTGCCAACAACCCAGCATCTACTTGTACATATTGAATGCTGAGCTTGTTACTGAGATTACAATGGTTTCTTTTAATTTGTACTTGTTTCATGTTTCTAGGTATCTACGAAAATTTCATTATCTTTGTAATGTGATTTTACATTGTTTATTTTTTTGGTGCAATAAAATTTATACACATGAAATTTGAAGAAGATCAAACTAAATAAAATAAACCCATGGAAATTTTTATTGGCAAGGTAGAAAGTTGAGAATTAAGGACCGTGAAAAGCCTGGCTGTCTCAGACACAGCTAGTTTCTTTCCCCTTCTCCTAAATTCTTGGAGCAGGAAGCACATTCAGTATAAAAGATATTTGGGCCTGTGATCTAAAAGAATGTAGTCTCCAAAATCCTGGAAATGAACTCAATGGGAAAGATCATTAGTATATCTTCCCTCTGTTTTACCCCTTGTGTTCAAACAAAAATGCAGCTTTTTTAGAGTTTTTTAAAGTTATTTATAAAAGAGTGTACAGTACCCCACTGAGATTAAATTCTTTTTCTTCTGCTGAAATGTAAAGTTTTTTGGCTATGTCTCCTCTTCATCCGTAATGATTATATACTACTATTGCACAGTTTAAAAAATGGAGTGGTTATCAGGGAACATTTCTCAAAAAATTAGTTTTTTAAGCGGGGTTTAAGACAATAAACATGAAAGTCATTTGAATTTTAACTTTACATGTTAAGCAAGATTATTTTTCTGGGTCCATGTAATGCTTACTCTAATAGTATGTTAATAAACTTTTCTTTCGGTATTAGCAAAAGTATGATTTGTCCTTAGTGTTTATTATTAATTATATTTTTAGAGTGACACTCCTAATAAAATGTATTTATTACAGCTCAAAGATGGCGGCAAGGCATCCCAGGCAAATGTCAGAATAGGCGATGTGGTTCTCAGCATCGATGGAATAAGTGCAAATGGAATGACTCATCTTGAAGCCCAGAACAAGATTAAGGGGTGTACAGGCTCTTTGAACATGACTCTGCAAAGGTAAATTGCTTTTTGTTTGGCTCTCAGAGACAGAGAGAGCACAACTGAGTAATGTGTTTTTGTGTGTCTGATTCATTGCTTTAACTAAGAAGCAGTTTTCTGCCACAATTGTTTCAGATAAAAATATAATGACTGTTAAATTGGGTAATCCAGCAGCATGAGAATTGGTGAAAACTATGAATTGTTTCCCGTTAAAAAGGCATGTATACACGTACTCACAAAATTGTGTATATGGTTTCAGGGAATTTAAGAATTCCTCGAAGCGTTTCTGTGGGACGCAGGCTAAGATTTCTTATTGTAGGGTAAAACTTTTGGCCTTAATATTCTGGAGAGTGTATCAGGGGATATTCTTTTAGGGTATGGTTTAGCTTTCCTTAGTTTATCTTTTTTCCTTTATTTCCTGGATAGAGAAGTAATTTTTTAATATGCTCACTTGAAGACTGAATTTTCTGAACTGTCGTTATTTATTTTTTAAAAGCTACTCTGGCTTCAGTAATAAAACAGGCATTCATTTTATTGATTATAATTTATTAGTTATTTTGAGCATCCCAACATATGACCTGTATTGAAATCACCTATAGTGCTTGTAAAGACTATATATTCCTGTGCTGAGTCAGAATTTATGGAAATAAGGACCAAGAATTATATTTTAACAAGTTCCCTGTGGTTTTTATGAACTCTAAAAAAAAAAAAAAATTTTTTTTTTTTTTTTTTTTTGTAGTTATAACCACTGTAGTATCTTGGGCCGAGGGGAAGGGGAAGAAAAAGAGGGATTGGAGGGAGAGTAATTGAGTAATAACTCTGAATCTTCAGGTTTATGGGAAAGGTAGCTTGATCATTTACCAGGTGATCATGGAGAGTTATTAATGTCTTGTTTTTGATAAGTACAAAGTGTTCTGTATATTCAACTAAATTTGGAAAACATCAGTTTTTCCTTCCCAAATATCTTGTAGTGTTTCATGAATTGTCATGTATTTTGAATCTTTTAGAGGGGAATAAAATATGTGGTCCCTCTCAAACCAAAGTATTTAGCTATGGAAATTTTTTTTTTTTTTTCATGGGACCAATGTTCTATGGAAGACACTTTGGAAAATGCTTCTCTGTTCTTTGCTATTGCTATTCTAGGAATTTATAGTTAAAGGGTTTATACAGGGTAAATTATATATACTGGTCTGGATGAGTATCAATTTGGTCTTAAAATAGGAAAATTTTTTTATACACTTAAACTGAATTCAGGTGTCAGAATCTTAGACGTTTTGGTCTTTTGGAAATTACTGAAGAGCTGCAAAATTTTTAGGCATTGAGTGACATAAAATAGTCTGGTTTCTTGAGTACTCTGTGTACGTTTTTTTTTCCCCCCAAAACAAGAATCGTTTTATTTGCCTATTCTTTGAGAACAGAACAATTACATAGGAAGGCTAAAGTATAGTCTTTCTTGGGGAGAAAAAGAAATTTGACACCTGTTATTCTTTTTGTCATTTAAAGGTATACATGTATGTAATAAAATTAAAATACAGAGAGGTGTACACTAAAAATTAGTTGTGTCCCACCCTCTCTGTCCCCAGATCTCAGTGTTTTTCCCTGCTGGTAACTAGTGTTAACAATTTTTAAGAGAATGCCTTTAAATTTACCATTCCGTGCCAAGCTGTTGTATCAGCTCTTAAGAATCTACTTTGATATATAATAATTTTTTAACTGGTTTCCTCTTTGAGACTTTTTTTTTTTTTTAAATAGGAACAGTTCCTGTCAGTGGAACTGTTGAATCAAAAGTTATGTATATTTTATATTTTGATAGCTATTAGCTACACATTTTAATGCATAGAAATGTAATCAGTGAGAAAAGTAGTCTATTGCTAAAAAATTCTTCCTGATAATATCCTTCTGTTTTGTATATCAAGACATGTAACATAAAAGTTGTTACTAATTAAATGAAAGTAGTGATTTTTATATGTAGGCGTTTTTACTAAGTATAAATTTTGAGAGGGAATCAAGAGGTCAAGAAGCTTAACTTGTCTGAGATATCAAAAAACAAACAAATAAAAAACAAAATACAGATGATGCTGGGCTTTTTCTCACATTATAAATAGAAAGTTTATGGTAGGGTATAAGCTTTTTTCCTGGGCAGTGTATCGTTTATTTCATACCAGCATACTCTTCTTTACATTGGGTCCTCCTTTTTGACCCAGGACCCAGTATCTTATTTTCAATTGAATACTTCTAACCTGATAAGAAAAGATGAAAATCAGATATTACCCTGTTGCGATGCATTTCCAATTTAAGTAATTCGCTGCTGACTCTAATAAAGATTCTTTTAAGCTACTTAAATACAAAATCTAACACACTGACTTGTTATAAACATTTGGGCATACTACTTAAACTTGTCTTCATATTTCTAAATACGTGTATTCAGGGACTCAAAAATATAAGGAAGAATAAAATTAGAGTCTTGTTGTTAATTGTAATTCTCTACAAGTTTTTAAACCTTCGTGTTAGACTGACATCAGCCTGTTTTGATAGTGTATGTATTTGAGAAAATTCATAATATAACATTGACAATGCTGTTGAAAAAAATGCTTTCCCCTTTTAAGGAAAAAATACAACTTTGAAGACTTATCTCCCATTTTTCCCTATGTACCAAGACCATTCTTTCCTTAAGTTCTCTGTCTTTCCCATATCAAAGATTTTTTCCTTTACTGCTTTATTTTAACCCTCTTCCACTTATTTCTGAATTCCAACAATGGCATCCTCTTCATCCCACCCCTTACCAGCCAAACTGTTCTGTATTGTCCTTCTGAAATAATTGACTTACAACATTACTTTCTCTGTGTAGTTTTCTTTGTGCACATGTAGTTTTCATCATGAATATGTAGTCTTCTCCTTTACAGGTTTGCCTTAGCCTGGCTTCCCTAGAAGCAGAGCCTAAGATAGGGATTATGTGGAAATGGTTTATTAAGGGAGTCCTCTCAAAGGTTACCTACACGGGAGCTGGAGAAGCAGGATTGGGGAGAAGAGGAAACTGAGATGAGCAAGGATGTGGTTTCAGGTGAGGTCTAGCCTCAGCTTGATCCTGGAGGGAATTTGGGAACAACGTTGCGCCTCTGAGTCTGTCCTGCTTGAGACAAGACAACTAGGTTTTTGTATATCCTCCCCAGGTTCTGTTAGTCAGGACTACCAGCTGTTCTGAAAGTGTGTGTCTGGGTGAGGCAGGGTAGGAGTTGGCTTCTATTGTCCAAGGACAGTTTTTTACAGAAGATTGCTCATATGACTTGTGAACCATTAGCAGTAATGCAGGGAGACTGGGTGATGGGTATATTACCCAGTAGAAGGGCTCCAGGGGATCCAGGCTGAGCACCAACAGCATGTGCTATGAGATTCCATCCACATCACAGTCCTCTGAGCAGAGATTCTCTGTAACCTAGACCCACTTAAATTGTCCTCCCTAAATCACCACTTCTCATCAGTTAATATGCTGCATCCCATTTAGGATAGGTTTCTCACCATCCCTCCCACGCCCTGACTTCTTTTTTGTTTTATGCCTTCTCTGCCTGGCATGGACAGGCTTCATCTGGAATGTTCACCTACCGCTTCACTGCCAGTCCATGCCTCTGTATCTGTAAAATTCATATGAAACCCCATCTCTTGCCCTTAGTCTTTACTTTTGAACCACTTTCATTTTTCTCTCTTAACTCATACGGAATTCACAATTTATATACCATTATAAATTATATACCATTATACACAATTTATACCGTTCAATTCAGTGCTTAATTATACACTAGGTATAATCAGGAATAACAAGGTTGAGTCCATGAGTCACATACAAATAAACCTAATTAGATAATAGTCATACTTAATGCTGCCCATGTTTTTAACTAATTACTACATGTATATTAATTCTGTTTCTCCAACTAGATTCCTTAAAGATCGTGTTTTTTACTTTATTCGAATTAAAAAAAAATATTGTATTTTCAGTGAAGGTTTACACAACAGTTTAGGTTTCTATTTGACAATTTCTACACAAGTTGTTTAGTGACATTGGTTACATACTTTACAATATGTGAACATTCTCATTATTTCCATGTTGGTTGTTCCATTTCAATTAATCTAGTTTCCCTGCCCTGTTAACATTCTCATTTTTGTTTTAAAATAATTGTTGAATGTTTGGTCTCATATAGTCTATTTATTTATTTATTTATTACATATAGTGATTTTTTTTTAAAGAAGCACAGTACTTATGGGTAAAATTCATTCTTTTTCAAACCAATTTGTTATTTAGCTACAAGGTGACCTCAGGGGTTAGTTTCAGATCAAGGTTTGAAGAATACTCTCAGGGGAATAGTCTCAGGGAGTCCTCCAGTCTCAACCAGTCCAGTAGGTCTGTTTGTTTGTTTGTTTTTTTAAGGAATTTGAGGTTTTGTTCCACATTTTTTCCCTTTCTATCAAGGTCCATCTATTGTAGCCCTGATTAGAATGGTCAGTAGTGGTAACAAACACTGTATAGTTCTTCTGGTCTTAGGGTAGATGAGGCCATTGTTCATGAAGACTATATCTTGTGGAAAGATGTTTGATTTGTCTTTTATCTTTGGAGCAGACTGGAAAATGTATTTTGCTGCAACTAGAAGTAATTATAAGGGTACCACAACTGGGCAATGCAGTAATTCCATTTAAAATTATTTTTCCTCTCAGGGAAATTAGATGGATAGCAGTATACTTATTTTAAATATCAAATGCATTTTGCCAATTATTTTTGTTCAGTGGGTCAGTGTTTAAATCACATAATTCGAGCTGATAAAAAAGAAAACTTCGGTATTTAATAAGTCCGATAACAGGAGTCCCTTGGTGGTGCAAATGGTTTAAGTGCTTGACATGTAACTGAAAGGTTGGTGGTTTGGATCCACCCAGAGTCCCCTCAGAAGTCACGCCTGGCAGTCTATTTCTAAAAGGTCACAGCCTTGAAAACATTTTGGAGCAGCTCTACTCTGCACACATGGGGTCGCCGTGTGTTGGAATTGACTCCATGGCAGCTAGCAACAACAACTCTGTTAACTACAGTAGAGTTGAATTATCTTGATAAGATTTTTATAACTATTTCAATAATTCTCTAAATAGGAACTGGATAACCTTTTAATAACTTATTGTATGATTTGGAACAAATCACTAAACTGAGCCTTAATTTTCTTGATTATAAATTGAGGTCATGAGTGGTTTCTAAGTTCCCTTTTTGCAATAAAAATTCTGATTGTTGTTCTGGTTTTTCAACTGTAAATGGGTAAGCTTCCTAGAGCTTGCTGTTAGATCAAACTAACTTAGTTTGCTTGTTCTGGCTGAGAGAATCAGGAAATTGGACTCTCTTCTTTGGAGTTATCTTGAACTGTGCCAGGCTAGCAAAGTGATTTGTACTGGGCAGCTTACTTTAAGGTGAAAGGTAGGTCAGATGGATATTCCAGCAGCATTTAATCATCAAAAAATACTTGATGTATTTATCCTTATTTTGTATTGTTAAATTAATCTTCTGGGAATCATAGAGAATATGTATAGCTTTTCTAATCTTGTTTTTTATATTGTTGGTAGTGGTATATAAGTATTTCGTTTTTTGTTCCTCAGGCTTCTTTTAGTGTATAATCTGTTATGATTGGAAGTGAAAGTCCTAGAAGGGTTGATTTTTGAAAAATACTGGTGTAATCTCGTTTTCCTCCCCCTTCTTCCTCAACCTTATAAAAAAAAGTTGTGAGAGGTCCAGCAACTACTACTAATGAATGTCAGACTGGAACAATTTAATAGGCGCATTGAGTTGCAGGAAAAAAGAAAAAGTGGCTGTTGTGTCAGACTGAAGCTATTAGCTATCTTTTGTTTCTTTTTAATGGATTCCATAACATCTTACTACTATTAGATTTATGGGTCCAACTCTGCTGTTTCTTTCACTAATAGCATAGAAACATGATTTTAGAAATTAAAAAAAAAAAATTACTCAAAGTTTTCAGTTCTGTATCTGGAATATTTCAGTTCATGTGAATTAAAAAAGATTTTGGTGGATTATCTTTTAATAATTAGAGATGCACATCATCCCATTTGGGGTTACTTTTTTCGCTTGCTTTTCACATGCTTTTCTAGTGTTTATTCTGCAATTTAGCTTTTACTGTTTTTTTTGTTTGTTTGCTTCTTTGTTCGTTTTTTTAATTCCTAGGTCAGATGATGACCATCTTTCAGAAGGACTGTGTAGCATTCCGCATTCTCCACATTAAAATTAGAGGTGATGCTCCCAGACAGAGTGGAAGAAAAAAATATAGAACAAAATTAACACTCACGCACAAAAAAAAAGACCAGACTTGCTAGTCTGACAGACTGGAAGAACCTCGAGAGTATGGCCCTCAGATACCCTTTTAACTCAGTAATGAAGTCATTCTTGAGGTTCATTCTTAAGCCAAAGATTAGACAGGTCTATAGGGCAAACAATAACACACGTGAGGAATGTGCTTCATAGTTCAATCATGTATATGAGACTAAATGGGCATACCAGGCCAAAAGCAAAGATGAGAAGGCAGGAAGGGACAGGAAAACTGGATGAATGGAAACAGGGAATCTGGCATGGAGAAGGGGGAGAGTTTTGATACCTCATGGAGTTAGCAACCAATGTCACAAAACGATTTGTGTATTAATTGTTTGATGAGAAACTAATTGACTCTGTAAACGTTCACCTAAAGCACAATGAAGAAAAAAAAATTAGAGGTGATGCTTAGGAAAGGGGATAGGATGTGCGTGTATTGAACGTCTGTTTGTGCAAGCCTTTTCACGTGTATTAGGTCCTTTAATCCTTATATTGATCCATTGAGGGAGGAATTAGCATCCCTCTTTTTCAGATGAGTAAATAAAGGCCGAAGTTGATTTGATTTGCCTAACAAACCCAGGTCAGTTTACAGCCTATGCCTTTCCATGTCTGTTTACTGTAGCAAAGGACTTAGTGACTATAGTCTCCTAATACGTATTTGATAAGACAGGATAGTGAAACGATAAAAGTAACCCTTTGATGCTTCTGCTTATAAGCAACAGCATCTCTGTCCAAAATGTACTTTTAAAAAATTTTTAATAATTTATTTTTTGTTGTTGAGAATATACACAGCAAAAACGTAAACCAATTCAGCAGTTTCTACATGTACCATTTAGTGACATTGATTACATTCCTCTAGTTGTGCGACTGATCTCACCCTTGTTTTCTGAGTCATTCTTCCCTCATTAATAAAAATTCACTGACCCTTCAGGCTCCTATCTGATATTTCAAATTGCTGTTGTCAGTTTGATCCCGTATAGATAGTTCTTAAAAGAGCATAATACTCAAGGCAGACTTTTTTTTTTTTTTTTTTTTACCAGTTACGCTAAACTATTGTTTGGATTTAAGAATACTTCAGGGGATATACATATACATATTTTTATTGTACTTTAGATGAAGGTTTACAGAACAACCTAGTTTTTCATCAAACAGCTAGTGCACATATTGTTTTATGACATTGGTTAACAATCCCACAACATGTCAACACTCTCCCCTCTCAACCTTGGGTTTCCTATTACCAGCTTTCCTGTCCTCTAGTCCCTGCCCCAGGGCTGGTGTGCCCGTTTAGTCTTGTTTTGTGTAATGGGCCTGTCCAATCTTTGGCTGAAGGGTGAACCTCAGGAGTGACTTCATTACTGAGCTGAAATGGTGTCCAGGGGCCATACTTTCGGAGTTTTCCCTGTCTCTGTCAGGCAGGCAAGTCTGGTCTTTCTTTTTGAGTTAGAAGTTTGTTCTACATTTTTCTCCAGCTCTGTTTGGACCCTCTGTTGTGATCCCTGTCACAGCAGGCAGTGTTGGTAGCCAGGCATCATCTAGATGTACTGGACTCAGTCTGGTGGAGGCCACGGTAGATGTGGTCCATTAGTCCTTTGGACTAATCTTTCTCAAGGGAGATATATATATATATATTAAGGTTTAAAGATTATCTCAGGGCAATAGTTTGAGGGATTCATTTAATCTTCATGGCTCCAGGAAGCCAGGAGTCCATGAGAATGTGAAGTTTTGTTCTGCATTTTCCCTCCTTTGATCAGGATTCTTCTATAAAATCTTTGATCAAAATATTCAGTAATGGTAGCCAGATGCCATCCAGTTCTTCAGGTCTCCTGGCAAAGGAGGCAGTTGTTCATGGAGGCAATTAGACACACATTCCATATCCTCCTTCTATTCCTGACTGTCCTTCCTCTGTTGTTCCAGGTGAGTAGACACCAATCCAATTGTTGTGCCTTGAATGGCTGCTTGCTTACTGCTGGCTAACTACTGCTTCGGTTCAAAAGTATTATCTTAACCAATAATGTATGACCCATCTGGCATCAAGAGTAGTGGCAGCAAAGAGAAACCAGTACACACCTAGTTTTATTTATTCTACTAATTTTTCTTGTTCTCTTTAGAAGAACAATACAGGTGTAATTTTCTTTTACCATAGGTTAAGTCAGAAAGACAAAAGGTTAAGTCAAAAAGACAAGAAAAAGTTTAAACTTTTTCCCCTCACTCTTTTATCCAAATTCATATATATTCCCTTTAAAGTAATTTCCTGAGGAGTATATTAAAATGAAGTAGAGTTAGTAATTTTTGGACTATGTTTTTATGTACACTTAGAAAAAGTTTTCTTTTAAAACACCTCATCAACACTACCTAGTGTTACTGAGATTTAGTTGGAAAATCTCAACAGTGTTCATCAAAAAAACAAACAAAAAACATTTGGACTCTTCTTCAGGTTTACCTTATTGCTAACAGCCATAAGGGGGTAGATTCAAAGAGTGATTTATAATCTCTGCCTTTAAGGAATTCATAATCTATTTCTTGGGATAAGAAGAGGCAGAAAGCGCTGTGGGGTTCAAAGAGGGAAAGATCCCATTCCTGTGGAAAGGCTTCACGGAGGTGCTAAAACCTGGGCTAGGCTTTGCAAGATGAGGATGTCAGCAGATGAGGGTCTATTTGGGGAGAATATCTTCTGAGAATACCTTCTCAGAATACCTTCTGAGTAGTGTGGAGAGAGAAATCTTCAGGCATTTATTGGGAGGAGCTTGTCGAACAGTTGGAAATAGAGATAAGAATGAAAGGAGAGTTAAGTTAGAATAGTGTTTTGCTGGGTCTTTGGCACTGAAGTGTTATTAAAGGTTTTGATCAGAACAATGACATTTCCAGGATAATATTTAGTGAGACTGTTTAGAAGTTGGAGAGAGGCCAGAGGCAGGAAGACTGGTCAGGCAAGTATTGCAGTAACCTGGCGAAGTGAGGGCTCACAAGAAAACGGAGGACAATGAGAGAAAGTAAAATGTATGAGCTGTAATTCTAAAAGCCATAGCAATGGCCTGGATATGAAAAAAGAGTAGTGTCAAACATATTTCAGGTTTTTAGCCTACATGGCCCCAGGCTAAATGTTCTGCTCTTTTTACCAGCCCTTTGTTACTCTACTTACTACAGTCTGGCTTCTGCCCCCACCATGCTCCTGAAACACTTGGCTGTCTTACAGATTCCTCAAGGTCAACATGGTCAAAACTGAGCTCCTCACTTTGTCTTAAAAATTTGCATCTCCTGCTGCACTACGTAGCTTGGTGAGTGGCCCCACCACCCACTCCATTACCCAGATCGGAAGAGTCGTTGCTTGCTTGAACCTTCCACATTCATCTATAACTACCTTCTGAACATTATCCTTTATATATGTTTCAAAACAGACTGTCTGCAAATAGAGTACAATAAATTAGCGTGTCATCACAGGGTGGTAGTGGAGAGAGTCACAACTGCTAGTCATAATACCTGTATCTTAGACATAAATTCTGAGAACCATCTATTTAGCATATTAGTAACTGGATGTTCACTATGCTGATCACCAGCGAGAGAAAGGAATTCCTCATACTTGCCCCCAAGGAGCTCACAGTTGGGGCACTGATTTCTAACCCTATATAAGGGCTGTTTTTTTTTCTGTCAAGCATTTCATGGGTAACCCTCTACCACATCAAGATAATAATTGTGTTTTTAGTAACTATGGATTTTATAACTACTCTATAACAGTCTTAAATGAAGATGTAGATTTCTACGTTTATGTATAAGAATCTGCATTTATTTAAAAATATATGCATGATTTAAGTAGACTTTAAATAGTGCCTAGTACACTTTTTTTTTTTTTTTTTTAAGTACACAGGTGAATTCATGGATCACTTGTGAAAACTTTAAACTGTGTACCAACTATCTACTACTCTGTCCTACAGGGTCGCTATGAGTCGGAATTGACTCGATGGCACTGGGTACCAACTATCTCCAGCTGACTCAAGTGTGGTTCACAGATTGCAAACCACTGGCCAAAAATATTTCAAGGCATCTGAAAGTACAGAGGCAGAGGAAAGCAGAGACACTCACAGGGAGGGAGAGACTGAGATAGCGTGAGGCTGGGGAAGGAAGCAGAGACAGAAAAACAGCAAGAAAGTTAGAGAATGAGGTAGGGAACAGATGTTGGGGAGAGAATGTGAGACAACACCAGTAAAGAGAGACAGAGACAGACAGTGTGTGAGCAGGAACAGTGGAGAGAGAGGGTAAAAAGAGGACTGGTCTGTGAGAGACAGTGTCCAGGAGAGAAACAGACATGTGTAGAGATGTGTATGCACATATACCAAGAGAGACATGGACAGAGACACACACACAGAGACATATACAGAGAGGAGGACACACTGAGAGGTGCAGGAGAGAGACACAGAGAAGGCCAAAAGACAAAAGATAGTTGAGTGGATGGACAGGCGGACAGGCAGGCAGATAGTTGGGCGTGGGAGAGAGACAGAGACCAAGCCCAAGAGAGAAACCTGCACACAACAGAGAGGGGAAGTTTAGGTCTTTATACACAAACAGGGAGAGGCAGAAAGAGAAGTGAGTGTTAAACTGTGTGTAATGAGAGATTGGTTTAATTTTTTTTTTTTAATTGTTGAGGGAAAAAAAACAGTGTGTAAGTGACTAGATAAAGGCAAATTGTGAAGAACTGTGTACCTTTTTTTTTTTTAAATCCATTTCTGTGTACTCAGCGTATAAAAAAAAAAAAAAACAAATTGAATGATTGAAGGAGTAGAGTTCGAAGTGTGCTTACTTCACATGTAACATGATAAAATACCCTGGCCACATCTGCTTATTAGCAAATTAAAGGAGCGTGATTATACTACAGCGCTGGATTCCACCAAATTAACGTCATCATTAACAGTTTACAAAAGAAAAAAGCTTAATTTCAGAGTTTTAAGAGGTGAAGTACACAATATTTTCTTTTTGTATGAAAAATAGCAGACTAAGATGTAGCATGCACACCCATTAAATGGTAGCAAAATCATACCCCAATCCTTGAGGGCAGAAACAATATTATATTTATTACATACTTTCTACTGCCTAACACCATGGCTTGGGAGGGATACTCTAAATATTTGTTGCCTTGAGTTGTAGAGAATGCCACTTTCAAAAATATAGTAATTTTTACTACTTTTGCCTAATAAATTTAGAAATAATTCGCAAGAAGTTATTAGTGAGATAAAGGGTGATAAACTGGCCATTCTTGTGTGTTTGGCTGCGGTCTCATTGGAGTTTCAAATGAATGTTTTTGCCCATAGCATTAAGAGCTTTGGAAAGGATTGAAATGCCCAACTGTTTCCAGTAGCTGTTGTTGCTATTATGGTCTCAGAGACTGAAATAGTTTAGGTTTATATGAGTTGAAAACTAAATGGGAGTGATTGGCTGTGTGAAAAACAAATGTGGTGGAGTGTTTATACTGTCAATCATTGCAGTTCACTTTTTGTTTAATGTATTTTAAAGCCTGCATTTTAACAGTAAATTAGCTTTATAGATAGGTTTCCAAACATTATTAGTCCTAATAATTTCTTTTACCAGCCATGATCCCTTTTAGCTGTCTTTCTTTGAAATTAAAATGTATGTGAAAAAGTTGTTCAGCCAATTATTATTATTTTTTGGTGTGAATTTTAATTTCCTGGTTAGCACAGCAAGGGTACAGCTTTACATTCTAGTAAAAATCCGTAGATACTGAATTGAATTACCTCTTCTACAACTCAGCCTGCCTTTATCTTGACTGTTTTGGCTGAAGTTTATACCACTGTTTTTCTGTACAATTCATCCTGTTAAAATGAATTTGAGGGACTTTCCAGATTCTTTTGTTTTACTGGAATTATGTTATATGGACTGTGATTTGAAATAATGGACTATTTATTAGTCCAGAATGTTTTTGTTATTCTGAAAATATTTTTGCTTACCAAATTAAATTCTTAAAATTAAGAAAATTATTTTTATATTTGAAAGATAGGCTAGTTGACTGAACTGCCTCTTTCAGAGTAGACTTTTAATCTCTTTGATGCACTAAAATATAGAATAGTATTTCTTCTTCAGATTTCAATGGTTATATAATGTTCATATAGATTTTATTTCCTAATTAGAAGCCTGTTCACTATAGTGTGGCAGACATTTGTCCCCAATGAATCAGAAGTGAATTGTTACTTTCATGGAACTTTGTTATGATGTTTTTGATTTTTGCAAGTAGTTTCTATTGCTGTGTACATATTTACAGTTGAAATTATTTTAGTATTTTGCAGAAAATGGTTATTTATTCCTTTAAAGCATGTATCACTTAACAACATCCTTGTTTCTGACGACTTTAAATAACAGTTTTTCTTCTGAGACATTTGAAGGAGAAAAAGTTTGTTAGGGAAGCAATTTCAGTGTTGTTTCTTAGTACATGGTAGGGATTTAGTAAGTAGGGCATATTAAGGAAAAGGAAACTAGTACTTTAAATGTTTACTGTAATAAGCCACTGAACTTTATATACATTAGTTATTTAATCTTCAAAACAACTTACTGTGGCAGGTATTATCGCCCCATTTTACAGAGAGGTTAAGTAATTGTGTCTAAGTCACACAGCCTGTAAGTAAGTGAGAATTCAACGTCAAGTCTGTTTTCTACAATATTACACTGTCTTCTTAAAGGAATTAAAAGATGTTTCTATTGCATAGTCATTTTAAATGCCTCTTGTCTAAAAGTTCATTTTGCCTTTCCAAATACACCACAATAAGAATTTTTGCCATTGAATTTGTTCCATAGGAGGCAGAGAAAGATGCAAGTATGGAGACATTTGTTTGATATTCCAGTAATTTTAAATTCCAAGGAAAATAATAGCAAGGAGTCAGTGCACTTTGAAAAAAATTGCTTTTTTAGAAGCTTACAAACACTGCAGCGGCAGTATTACCTCATTCATTCCTTTAGCTGCTCCAATGTATGCATTTGTTGGATAAATTAAAGCAGCTTTTAAATAATACCTTTTACTGTGAAACAGTTTTTCAGTTGAATAGAAGTGCTTGGCGAAGATCAGGTATAGAGAATGGGCTTACTAGATTCACAGCATTTTAGAGTTTGAAGCAACTCCAGTTATGAAGCAGAGGAGCCTTTTGTCTATATACCCTATTTATCTCCACTTCTACTTTGAAATTTCTTTTCGATCTGTGTAAAAATAAAAAACCTAGTGTGACAGTTCTCTGCTGAAAACCACTAGAATTGGAGTTGTTTTGTGGAGGAGTATAGGAAGAATGGTGTTAACCTATGAGCTTAACCTCTCTGCATTGTGTGCCTGTTGACCCTGCTCTGCTGCTGCTTCATTTATTTTTGATGTCACTCTTGTTTTAGATAACTCATCAGTATCTTATGCTCAGGGTAGAGAATTCTAGATTTATTAGTAAATTGGCCTACAGCAAATGTCATATCATAACTGTTAAAAGAAACCAGCATGTTTTCCATTTTCTCCAACCTTTTCTCCTACTCTCTTTAAGTTGTTCATTTTCCTGCATTTCATTCTTTGTTGTTGTTACTTGCCATCAAATTGAACGCAGCGCATGGTGACTGCATGTGTGCAGAGTAGAGCTGCTCCATAGGATTTTCAAGGCTGTGGCCTTTCAGAAGCAGATCCCTAGGCCTTTTGAGGTGCCCCTTGGTGGGCTCAAACCATTAACCTTTTGGCTAGTAGTTGAGCATTTGTTTATGCCATCCAGGGACACCTTTTATTTTCTTTAGGATCTCAAAATCCCCCCACTTGATTCTAAGGTGTCAAAATGTCCCACCCAAAATAATGCATGTCTGAAGCTTGAATAAACCATATGCAATTGAATTATAGAAATAGCAAAAAAAAAAAAAAAAAAATTGTGTAACTTTTAGTGGACATAGAGACCTTCAAAATACTGAAGTACAGTCCCCACCACACAGATGGGGTGAATGATGACAACAGGAAGGAACAGAGTAGCATTGTTGAGTCATCTGAAGTTTGAAGTTCTGAAAAGGGAGAAGCTTTTAGATTAGGGGTAGTGAGAAAGTTTGCTGGGATTCTAGGGAAGAGAGGTCACAGTTCAGAGTGATTCCATGATTAAAATTTAGGGCAAGGATAGTCAGGATCTGAGTAGGTCAGATGTTACCTGAGCTTGAATAAATGATACTCAGTTTTCCTAGGAATCAAATAAGAGGAGCTGGGCAGGAGGGTGGAATCAAGCAAAAATTACAAAAAGAAGCTTGAAGGCATTGTAAAAGCCTTAACAATATGTGAATTAGTGACAAAATAAGCTGAGTTTCCTGCGACTTACATATATGTGTCCATGTGTAGTATATATAATTCATACACCCAGATTCCTCTGCAGTGTAGTAAATTGTGTGTGTGCTTTAGACGGCTAACTGAACTTGCTGGCTCGAGAGCACTTACACAGAGAATGAAGCAGCGTAAGCGAAAATTGAGGCTGCAGAGGCAATGCAGTATGAAAGAGAAAATACCCTCTTTTCCTCCCTCCCATTCTTCCTTTCTTCTACAAGCATTTGTTTAACTACAGTGGTATACTAGTCGCTATGCTAGGAGCAGGGAATAGGTGGATAAATAAATGGATCTCTTAGCTCAGGAAGTCCCCAAAGTGAAGACACAGACATGTAAACTGACAATTTTTGTAATTCAGGTCAATGATTGTCAGAATGTGGGTATGTACAAGTAGCAATTGGATCACAGAAGCAGAAGTCTAAAGGAGTCAGGGAAGATTTCCCAGGAGATAATACTTGAGTTGAAGCTTAAATTTAGAATGGAGCTTGCCAGGTCAACAAGGTCTAAACCAAAACCAAAACCCCACTGCCATCGAGTCGACTCCAACTCATAGCGACCCTATAGGACAGAGTAGAACTGCCCCATCAAGTTTCCAAGGAGCGCCTGGCGGATTTGAACTGCTGACCTCTTGTCAGCAGCTGTAGCATTTAACCACTACGGCACCAGGGTTTCCCAGGGCATTCTAGGTGGAGGTAAAACCAAAACCAAACCCATTGCTGTTGAGTCGATGCTGACTCATAGTGACCCTATAGGACAGGGTAGAAGTGCCGCATAGGGTTTCCAAGGAGTGGCTGATGGATTTGAACTGTCACCTGCTTGTTAGCAGCAGAGCTCTTAACCCTTGTGCCTCCAGGGCTCCACTCTAGGTGGAGAGTACAGGACATCTTAAAGCCACATTCAATTCTGAGAACTTGTCCTTAGTTTAATGTGGCTGAAACTAAGGCTTTGAGGGGATGGGAACAGTGGGATATGACTAAGAGGGTAAGGAAGGTTTGGATTATAGAAGTCCTGGGCTGCCGTAAATAGAATTTTGACTTTTGTTACATAGTTAATGAGAAACTATTGACAAGTTTTTTGCAATGAGGTAATTACATATTTAATAATAATACTTATTGAGCAGATACCATGTGTCATTCTTTTAAATACTTTACATACACATATAACCTGTTTAATCCTTTCAAGAACACTGAAGTATAGATGTTATTATTTTTCTATTAAAGATGAGGAAATGAAAAGAAACAATGCCTAAATATTTTGCCTAGGCTCACACAGCCAGGATTGAAAGCCCAGGTGTTTTGGCTGTGTAATGTATATGGGGTGGAGAAAGGAGGAGACCAGGTAGGAGACTATTTTACAAGTGTAGGCGAGGAGAGATAATGAAGGCCTGGGCTGGGAGAAAGCTGGAGTGGAGGAGTGAGAGTTCTTCTGAGGGTGAGGGCTGAAAGCTCCAAGACTGGTTGAGTAACTTTCTGTCGAGCTGCTGTCCTGATCCTTGTCTTACCGTGTTCTTTCTGTTGCTTATCTCCCTTTTAAAACTCTGTTCTGTTTCTTTTATTTCATTTTTCTTTCTTCTTCCCTCTCATTAGTAACACTTATTCATCCATTTAACAAATATTTGTCAGATTCTTAGTTGATTTCAGTCAACATTAATTGCCATGCAGTTAGACCAGAAAAAAAAAAAAAAAGGACCTTGCCTTTCAAAAGTGTTCGGTATAGTATGACAGGTAAGATAACACCTATAACACAAATCGTGGTGAGAGAGGCTATCAGCATGATACAGACTGCTGGGAGAGCCATGTGTAATTAGATTGTACACTTCATCTCCCTTTTACATTTCTCAAGCTCTTTGACATAGATTTATCTAGACTGGTGAAGTCTGTTGCACTCTGATTTTCCTCAAGATCAGAGCTAGGCCCATCTTAGTGCCATTACACATTCTGTCTTCAGGCGTGTAGCCTACTTAGTATCAGCCCCCCACCCCCACCCCGAGCACTGCACATGCACACATATGCTCTTAGTCTCCCAGCATCTTGACCTTAGGAGAAAAATCTCACGTAAATCATCATTCACATCTGCTATTTGACTTGTGTGTTCCCTACAGGCAAAGGCTGTTTATGGTAGTATAGCCTGACCTTTCCTGCAAACTTGACACATGATGTGTGCTAAGATAGTTGCTTGAACTGAATACTGCATTTGAAGGTGAAAATTTTCTAATACTACTTTTACCAGGAAACTTGGAAATAAAAACAGAAAAGTATAGGAATGAGTGAGGCTACTGAGTACAAGTTTGCGATGCTAAATAAAACTGCTCAAGTGTGTTCATGGATTGTCAAGAGCAGTTTTGTGGGGCAGCCTCATGTGTCATATCCCACTCTGGGGAGCCATAACCTAATGTCCCCCTCCCCTACAAGTTAGAGTCTATTGGTCTTAACTTGATCTTCATGGGGCCACATTTAGTAGTGGGGGGGAAAAACTACTTTAACAGGGTCAGAGTCCCCAAGTTCCCACTTCTTTACCTTCTTCTGTTCTCAGGTATAACAGATGCCGTGAACAGGGGCAGAGTGACAGGATGACAGAGTACAGCTACTGAAAAACAGGGGAGAGGCCTGCTATTCTCTCTCAATTCCTATTCCTTTTATTTATCTACAGTTTTGATAAATGAATAGAGTTGGGGGATGGGAATTTAAAACAAGAGGCTCCTCTTTGCTGTAACACAAATGAAAAGACCTGCATTTGGGGGTTTAAAAGAGGGCTTGCATTTATAGGAAAAAAAAAAAAAAAAACCAGTCAGTGGTAGGCCACAATCCTGAGGTCTCAGGGATACGTTTTCTGGGTGGGAGGAGGTTTGGGGGCCCCTCTGATAAGTAGACTTTATGGACATGTTAAGTGGCAGACGTGCCTCTTTGGGTTGGAAGAAGAAATCACTGTTTTTCAGTAGCTGTACTCTGTCATCCTGGAGCTATATTTCACTTGTTGGGCAGCGAGTCGTTTCCTTTTTTCTTTGTTAAATCATCCATCCTATTTTTATAATTTCAAATATTTCCAATCTTTTTTATTTCATCTAGTAGTAGGTTAGGAGTAAATAGTAAACTTACCAAGGCTTCTGGTAAATTTAGTGTTAGTCTAAGTTAGTGAAATAAATGCAAAAGTCATTAAGAGAGAAAATTATTTGACTTCTCTAGAAAGGTGAATGAGGAAAGAAATATGACATTTTCCATTGTGAGAAAATAAAAAGCGGATTACAATTGCATGTAGAATGGCTGCCCCTCCTATCTTTATTCATTAATAGTAACCCCTAATATTTATTTACACCTGCACATTAAGATGTTTTGCATACCCTGTCTCATCATATCATCTCAACACGCTTTTTGGGTACTCTATTAGTTTTCTGTGGCTGCAGTAACAAATTACCCACTGGAGTGGCTTAAAACAACAGAAAAATTTATTCTCTCACAATGCTGGAGGCCAGAAGTCTGAAATCAAGGTGTTGGCAGGGCGTCATTCCTCCTGGAGGCTCTAAAGAAGAATCCTTCCATGCCTCTTCTGCCTTCTGGTGCATTCCTTATGGTTGCATCACTCCAGTCTCAGCCTCCACAGTCACTTTGCCTCCTCTTCTTTGTATGTCTGTGTCTTCTCTTCTGGCTCTTGTAAGGACACTCATCATAGATTTAGGGCCCACCCAGGTAATCCAGGATGATCTTATCTCAAGATCCTTAACTTACTTACATCTGCAAAGACCCTTTTTTCAAATAAGGTAAAAGTCACAGGTCTGGGTATTAGGACATGGACATATCTTTTTGGGGGTCACCGTTCTGTCCACTACAGGTACATACTTTTATTATCTCCACATTGCAGCGAGACATTGAGGGACTAGGAGGGGCATCTGGCAATGAAGAGACATCATGACCAGGAGCTGTGCCTCTCCACCACTGTACTGTGATGCCATGCTAATTTATTCTACTCTGTTAGCAGTCTGTTCTGAGGCATTAGCTGTATGGTGATTGCTGTTGTTAGGTGCTGTCAAGTCAGTTCCGACTCATAGTGACTCTTTGTACAACAGAATGAAACACTGCCCCGTCCTGCTGCATCCTCAGAATCATTGCTATGTTTGAGTGCCTTGTTGAAGCCATTGTGTCAGTTCATCTCATTGAGGGTCTTCCTCTTTTCTCTGACTCTCTGCTTTGCCAAGCACAGTGTCTTACTACAGGGACTGGTCCCTCCTGATAACATGTCCAAAGTACGTGAGACGACATCTTACCATCTTCGCTTTTAAGAAATGTTCTCGCTGTACTTCTTCCAAGACAGATTTGTTCCTTCTTCTGGCAGTCCATGGTATATTCAATATTCTTTGCCAGCACCATAATTCAAATGCGTCCGTTCTTCTTCCGTCTTCCTTATTCGTTGTCCAGCTTTCGCATGCACATAAAGCGATCGAAAATAACTATGGCATGGGCCAGGAGCACCTTAGTCCTCAAAGTGACATCTTTGCTTTTTTTAACACGTTAAAAGGTCTTTTGCAGCAGATTTGCCCAGTGTAGTATGTCGTTTGATTTCTTGACTGCAGGTTCCTTGAGCATTGATTGTGGGTCCAAGTAAAATTAAATCCTTGACGACTCCAGCCTTTTCTGTTTATCATGATGTTGGTTACTGGTCGCACTGTGAGGATTTTTGTTTTCTTTATGTTAGGGTGTAATCCATACCTGAAGGCTGTAGTTTTTGATCTTCATCAGTAAGTGTTTCAAGTCTTCTTTGCTTCCAGTAAGCCAGTTTGTGTCATCTGCATATCATAGGCTATTGATGTGTCTCCCTCCAATCCTGATGCCACATTCTTCTTCATATAGTCCAGCTTCTTAGATTATTTGCTCAGCGTACACATTGAATAAGTATGAAGAAAGGATAGAACCCTGGCACACACCTTTCCTGATTTTAAACCATGTACTACCCCCTTGTTCTGTTCAAACGGGTATCTCGTAGTCTATGTACAGGTTCTGCATGAGCACAGTTAAGTGTTCTGGAATTCCCATTCTTTAAAATGATACCCATAATTTGTTATGATCCACACAGTTAAACCTAGTCATTTATTTAACTAGAAATGAGGTCACACCTGGTCAGTGTTTTCTACTGGTTGCATAGCCTCTGTTTTGGAAAGTGAATGCATAAGCATCATTAATGAATTCTCTTGATGCAGAGACTGAGGTTACCTTGCCACAGTTAACTCCAGCAAAAGAAAAGGCAGCTCACTACTTCTGACTACAGTATAGACTTGTTTTTCTGGTTTAGTGAGGCTGATCAGAAACATCGCAGTTCTAATCCTGGCTTTATCACTAACTAGCTCTAGGGCTGTGAGCAAGTCACTTCAATTTTCAGAACTTCAATTTACTTATGAATTAGAAATCCCTATTTTGTAGAGTTATTACATTAGTTGAATAAGCTAAACCTGAGCTTATAATAAGTAGTATGCCTAAAGTAAGCATGTAAAGGTCTTTAAAAATATAATTCCAATGTCTGTGGATTTCCTCAGGCTTATTTAGGCCTCTCTGACTTAATAGTAAAAGTTATACTTTTAAAACACTTCTCTGCATCTCAAATGATGGGGTTTACGCCTTTAAATTAAAAAAAAATTTAATACGTCAGCATTTTTCATTAACGATGTACATATATGGTATTTTTTTTTAAGCCCAAGTAATGTTTGCCTTGCCTGTTTGTGGTAACGCCCTCAACAGACATTGGTTTTGTTGTTTATAAAGGATCATTCTTCCTACCCAGTGCCTGACAAGCATACCAAAAAGGGAGAAGTTGCAAGAAAGAATGTTACTCAGATCACATCATTGGGTTATTTTACTTTTGACATTTTGTGAGGAATAGCTCTTTCCCAAGAAGATATTCTTGTTCAGAGCACTGTGTTCTAATTCTGAATAATATTTCCTGGACAGGAAAAATGGCCGTCTTTCATTTGTATTGCCCTTTTCAGTGGGTGTATGTTGAGAATACTGGGTGATGAATAAAACAAACTGTGCAGTCTATTATTCTTACTTATTCTTTTTTATCACAGTTCCCTAAGCCTATTTGATAACATCGTAGTGATTGGTTGTATTTTTCATATCTCTTCTGATGAAAGGATTGTTTTCAATATTGTGATTTTTTTGCCTTATTAAATTACTAATAACTGAGTAAATTAAAAAATACAGTTTTTAGAAAACAGCATTTAAAAATATGTCATTTCTTGGCATTTTTTTTTTAACAACTTTTAAACTGGAGTCTTAATGTAGTATATTTGTCTTAAATGGAACTATTAATTATGTAACTCAAAAGCCAGTGAAGTTGTAAGGCCAGTTGAGTAGCATTTGTAAATATTTTGTTTTCCATTTTTGAGCAGATAATACAGATGATTGGTGAAAAGTTTGTTTGAATCATTAGCATTTATGATGCTTACTGTGGGAATAGTATATTCCTGTGTATACTCCGGAGCCCTGCTGGCACTGTGGTTACGTCTTAAGTGTTCAGCTGCTAACCAAAACGTTGGCAGTTTGAATCCCTATGGGGCAGTTCTGCTCTGTCCTGTAGGGTCACTATGAGTCAGAATCAACTTCATGGCAACAGCTTTGGTTTTCGTTTCTTTTGATATATATACTCTTGAATGTAGTGTTGAGTTTTTAAAAAATTGTGATCCAAATGATACTGTATTACCAATATTGCCCCTGCCTTTAATTTCCTCCTGGAATAGAAAATGATTTGTTCTCCTACCACAACCGTTCAAACACTCTTCCTTACACCCTTCCCACATACATTCATGTGCACACATTGACACTTGTATTTAAAACAGAATAGTTTCAAATTGGAAGTAACAGTATAGAAAAAGAAAGTAGCCTTTACCTAGAAAAGTATATGTAAGTAGTTTTTTTTTTTTCTCCTTATTTGCATTTGTGTTTTATTGATATCAAACAAAAGCTATCTGGGAATCTTAAAATTTACTCTAAAGAGATACCTGACAGGTCTTGATTCTCGATTTAATTATTTATGTGATTCTAAATATAAATTAAATTTGCTGTTATCAATAAGGAGGCATTTTGAAACAAATGTAGGTGTTCTTGATTCTTTAGACATCCTACCTATAATCTGAAGTAGTTTTAAAATGTAAAGCTAAATTTAATGCAGTGTAAGAGATACAGAAACATCAGAGATACTAAATTTTTACACTTCAGTGTTTTAGTACATGTTTTACTTATTATTTTTACTTAATATATTCAACCGTAGCACTGTTTTTTGACAATAGTCCATTCCTTTTCCCCACCTAAATATTTAATGGATTTAAGGTATTGGAGATTGTGTCTGGGTTATATTGTACTTCTCCAGTTAGCATTAGAATGTCTAGATTTGCTTTTAACTTTTTGGTGGCGAAATAGTTAAGTGCTATGGCTGCTAACTAGAGGGTCGGCATTTCGAATCTGCCAGGCACTGCTTGGAAACTCTATGGGTCAGTTCTACTCTGTCCTATAGGGTCACTATGAGTCGGAATTGACTCGATGGTACTGGGTTTGGTTTGGTTTTTTTGGCTCTTAGGTGACTGTTCTCTACAAACACAGAAGAGAATTTCTATACCACAGTCATTAAGGGCTGCGATTATAGATTAGAATATAGATAAGTGTTTGACATCCCTTCCCACTCCTAATAAGGACAGTGCTATTAAGTAATCTTTCAGTCGTTCACTGTCTTTATTGCCGAAAAAAGGCTGGTTTCTATCTTTATCTGTCAGTTTTTCTGTCACCATTACCACAGTCAATGTGTCTGACTTCTTCAAGCCACTGATGATAGATACTAGCTTTTTGACATCTCTGACTTTTATTAGTCTCTAGTTTTACCCTGGTGTTTTTGCTGCCTGCTGTTGCATCCTTTGTTCTTTTACTTTTTTTTTTTCTTTGCTCTGTATGAGAGCATTTTTTTTTTAAAAGATGAATAAATAATGGACGTTTAAGTAACTTGCACAAGGTTAGTCATCAATAGCTGATTCAGGATTTGAACTGATTTCTTAATCAAGGAGAGCCCCTGTTTACCACACCACTGAATTGCCACCCAACAGGGCTTGCCTTTTACTTTTGAAATCCCTTTATCATGACATATTTATAAAGAGGTCTTTGTACAAGAAGAGAGATCCTTACATTTAGCATAAATTTACTTATTAGCAGGAAATGAGAATGATAGTTTCACTCTGCCTCACCCTTTAGAGGGCTGTCCCAGGAAATTGGAGGGATGTTGTCTTTGGTTTAGTAGATTCAATAAAAACAGCTCAAATACATCCAGTTTTCAGTTTAAGAGGAGATAAGGAATTGGGTGTTTTCATGACATTCTTCTAAAGGAAGATAAAAGAGGAAATAAAGGGGTAAACTAAGAGACATCAGATATAAAGTGCCTGTTTACTCTCTGTGAATCGCTCACATTATTCCGCTTTGAAAACATGTTAGGAATTCATCTAATCTTCTTTAGGGCACACCCACTTCCCTCTAAGCTTGGTATAGTTCCTGGATAAATCAATCTTTCTCAGCTCACCACTTTTGCTATGCAATCACCTTGCCAAGGGTTATTTGATGTTCTGCGGCTGGCCAAACTCTTCTTTCTCTTTGTCAATTTCTTCCTTATATAAATAAAGAGTCCTGGTGGCACAGTGGTTAAGTGCTTGGCTGCTAACCAAAAGGGTTGGCAGTTTGACCCCATCAGCTGCTCCAAAGGAGAAAGATGTGGCAGTCTGCTTCTGTGAAGATTAAAAATCCAGTAAATTATATCCTTGGAAACCCTGTGTGGCAGTTCTCCTCTGTCCTATGGGGCCGCTGTGAGTCGGAATCAACTTGATAGCAACAGGTTTGGTTTGGTTTGATTTATAAATAAGTACCAGACTAACAAATAATTTACCTAATCTTAAACTTTCTCTTGCCGTGGCAATGTGTCTTTGAGCTGAAAAAGCCAGCCAAGATACTAAGTACCTACATAATGATGTCCACTTTGTCCTTTAATTCATGTTTTACTTTAAGCGGATACTCTTCTTGGTATCCTACATCCTTCTTTTCTCCGAAGATTATTTGCAGAAAACATCAGTTTCGTGTGTATTTGCTCAAGGTTCTAAAGTTTAGGATATTGTATGCAGTTAGTTGACTTTCATTTGCATGTCAACACTCAGTTTGAGGCAACAGAACACCTGCAAGGTTCATATTCTTATGTACAGTGAGGAGAGTATACTGAGTATATGGTTAGTTGTTAAATACCTCTGTCCTCTTTTATCTGTATCTTATAATGTATATATCCTCATTCTCCTGTTATATTGCCTGCTTTTATGCATTTCCGGAAAAGGTTCTTGATGGAGCTCTGACAGTAGGAGCTTACGTTTTAACATAATCACATTCCTTTAGTTTTGTATATTTCTTTTTGTCGAGGAGAACATGTAAACAAATAGTCTCTAACTTGGAGACTGCACTAGAAACCAGGATTCACACTCTTTGCTTCTGTTGTGAACTTTTTCAGAAAAGATGTAGACATCTTTTATGCCTCATCGATTAAAGTCATAAGAATGGCTGACGTTACCTAAACAGATCTAAACAGTCTAAAAAATTCAAGCCATTACCCTTGACAGTGCTGCCCTGGCACAAACGTTTTCAGTATTAAAAACAAAAAGATAATTTTGAGTTGGGAAAATTCTGCTAAAACATGAGAACATTTTTGGCTATAATAAATTATTGTCCTGTGGAGCCCCTGGATAAATGAGTCAGTCTCTGTAGCTGAAGGAGACAACATGGCACCATGGAAAGAACACGGACCCCAGTGTCAGACAGACGTCAGGTTAAATCCTGGTAACGTTTCTGTGTTAGAACATGGCATGGCTTAACATTTCTAAGGTTTCAGTGTCTTTTTTTTTTTTTCTATAACTTCTTGTTAGTTGCTGTTGAGTTGATTTTAACTCTTGGTGACCGCGTGTGTGCAGAGTAGAACTGCTCCATAGGATTTTCAAGGCTATGACCTTTCGGAGGCAGATTGCCATGCCTGTCCTCTGAGGAGCTTCTGGGTGAATAATGCCAACCTTTTGGTTTTTTTTTTTTTTTTTTTTTTGGTAGTTGAGTGTCTAACCGTTTGTTCCACCGAAGGACTCCTTTTTATAAGTAATATTTATTATAAGGTGCAAAACATGGCATTTGTAGGTGGCAGCAGGGTATTAAAAAAAAGCTTGATTTGGGAGTTTGTCCTAGATTTAGGTCTCTGTTGTGCCATTTACTAGCACAGGAAATATCACCTTTGTTTGTTTTTAAACAACTTTTTGTTGATTTTACATATAATTTTTTTTTAAAAGTAAGATACTCATATTGTTCAAAATCCAAAATGTACCAAAGCTTTTGCAGTGAAAAATTTTTACCTTCCTTCCTGATAGTCATGCAATTAGAAAAAGCAACCAATAAATCAAACCCCCGGTATCAAGTCGATTCTGACTCAGAGCGACCCTATAAAGAGTAGAACTGCCCCCATAGGATTTCCAAGGCTGTAAATCTTTACAGAAGCCGACTGCCACTCATATTTTTCTCCTGCAGAACAGCGGTTGGATTTGAATTGCTGACCTTTTGGTTAGCAGACATGTACTTTAACCACTGAACCACCAGGGCTCCTCAAGCAACCAGTAGAAGATGTAGAAGATAGCTAATTATATTTTGATGGATCCATATAATGAAATACTATGTAGTTGTATTTTTTCAGATTTATGGAAATAAAAGCAATTCATACACATGTTTTCCTCTTTTTTCCTACAAATGGTAGATACTTTGCATACTGTCTATATCTTGTTTTTTAAACTTTCATTATCTTAGTTTTTTCTGTATCAGTAATAAAATCTTGCTTATTTTTTCTAATAGGTGCATAATGGCTCATTATATGGATGCATCAAAATATATTGAACCCATCTCCCGTTGATGAGCATTGTAGTTTGCTCTTAACGGTACTGTTAATGATTTGCTTTAAATATGCTTCATTTCACATGTGTGAATATGTCTCTGGTGTAAATTTATAAAAATGAAATTGGTAGGTTAGAGAGTATGTTCATTATTCATCTATAGAATAAAAAAGACCCTGCAAAAGTCAGAGTATTGTTTGGAAAAAGTGTTGTTTGTGTTCAATTAACATTGCTTCTTTTGTCCCTGCTGTAGAAGCATGTGTGGATATTGTAGGGCTTGGTTCACATGAATGCAGCTTGAGTCCTGCTTTCTTGACAAGTCATTCAGTGTCAGCCTTGTTGTTGTTGCTTCTAACTTGCTTCTGCCCATAAAGGTAGAATGATTACAAGGCTAATCTTCTCCAAAGGTGGTTTGTGTTTCCGAGATGGAAGCAAACATTTCTGAAATATTTTTCTCCTTGTCCAAAATCTAATTCTTCACAATTGCGTTGTGTCCATTGATGTGCCGTCATGTCATGCCATGATTCAAAACCCATCTTTGAGTTTTTTCTTTGTTAAATCACTAGCCGAGTGGAAAGCAGGCACTTTCTTGTCCCCCTATTCTTATGTCTAAGCTGCAATGTGACTTTTTGAGGACTGTGGAAGTTAGTCCTTGATGAGCATAAAAATTTAAGCCTGGCCTTTATGCCAATGCTTGCAAAATTTTCTCTGGCGTCAGAAGATGCGTCTTCTGCTGCTTTTGCTAACCTGTGACCATGTCATAAAACTCTTGAGTGTTGTTTTCCTTAAATTTTCTAATTTGACTTGAGTTCCGGATATTAGATACATTAACATTTCATAATTGTTTGAGGGTTTTGTATATTACCTGTATTATAGATCAGCTCTTGAATAAACTTTTCTAATAATGTTAGATTGTCTTACATATACCTTGCTACTGAGTGCGTGGAAAATAGTGGAAATGAGGATAAGAGCCATGTTCTAGAACAGCTGTCACATAATTAATAATGGCTAACTTACTGTTCTAACTGGTTTACTTACATTAACTCAAATAACCCTCACAGCATCCTCCCTGTGAAGTAGATGCTACTCTTATTCCCCACTTTATATGTGAGCAAACTAAGGTACAGAAAGATTAGGTAACTTGCCTGAGGTCACCCAGTTAGTAAATGACAGTACCTTCCTTTGAATCTTGGCAGCCTGACACTACAGTCCATACTCTGGCTCTATATGATAACCGTTGGCTGTCGAGTCCATTCGACTCATAGCGCCCCTACGGGACAGAGTAGAACGGCCCTATAGGGTTTCCAACGAGCAGCTGGTGGATTTGAACTGCTGACCTTTTGGTTAGTAGCCAAGCTCGTAACCACTACGCCACCAGGGCTCCTGTGTATGACGCTACCCTAATTTAACAGATGTATCTCTTTTTTTTATCTTTAGTGTGATATTTTTATGCTCTTAGGGGCTACTGAAGCGATTATCAACTAACTTCCTCCTATTTCCTATTTCTTTCTGCCCCTCCTGACACCACACAGGGATAAACACGCATACACACACTCCCTACACAAATGTGGTATGGCCAGAGTGCTGCAGTGGTGCTAAATTTAGATGGTATTTTGACTCGCTTTTAAATTTTGTGGTTCTCTGAAGTCAATACCAACTTTTTGCCACCCTGCCCTTTCTCTCTTTGTCACTACCGGTAGAGCTTATTACCCGCCAGCATTGTTTTTCTTCTATTTAAAATCTTTTTCATCTTTGTTACCTGTTACTTATTAGCATTGTATACCAAAAAAAAAAAAAATACCAAACCCAGTGCCATCGAGCCGATTCTGACTCATAGCATTGTATATAGAGGCTCTAAACTCATTGCAGCACCTACCCTTTTGGCATACTGAACAGAGCAGTCATTTTGCTCTGGTTGTCAGAGGTTATTTCTGTATTATTTAAGGTTTTTTTCCCCCCAGCTACTTATTTAATATTAAACATGCACTAAGTATTCCTGGGCCAGGTGTTTTACAACTGTTAGGAAAACTGAGATTGGTAAATTGTAGCATGACCAGAGGACTTGGAGTATAGAGATGCCTTATACATATCATGATTCTAAAATTCTTTTGTCCTATATAAATCATAAGTAAAATGATAATAATACCAGTACCTCATATTTGTGGAGTGATTTGCAGAATATAAAGCTTCTTTTTATACACATCCTTGCTGAAGTGAGTGGTACAGTATCCAGCATATGCAAAAACACACATACATAATAATGTAATCTCTACGTAATGATATAATAATTCAATAGAATTATCTTCTGAGTAAAATTTCTTATTTTGTTTATTTTATAAGGTTTGGTTTAAGTCATCTTTCTAGTCTTAAATATCATTCTTGTCCTAATCTGTACTTGTGTCTGAATTATTTTTCTATAGTAAGTAGGTTTTAAGTTAGGACATTTCAGAAAGATATCTACGTAATCTGCCTAGTACAAACCTTTCAGTTACTTTCTAATACGTAAAGATCAGATGAATCACAGAAGATAAAGAATTTAAAAGACTTGTTAGTGAATATTTAACATGTGCTATTGTCTTTGTAAAATTATTTTGAACCCTATCTGTTGTCACACATTGAAGGATGCAAGGAAACAATGTGGTGTTGGCTAGGGCTTATCACCGCTTCTTAGAATAACTTGGGTATATTATCTCTAGTGGTTATTTTAACTTAGTTGGTACACTTGAAATATCGAGCAGAGAAACCACACATTGATTTAAGCTTTGAAGATTGTAGTTTCATAAATGTCTAATTTTGGAACTTTAATAAAAGTTTTGAACTCTAGAACTTTTGAAATTCTACAGCGTCCCACAACAGTTTTTCTTACTTATTTGAGGAACAAAAGGGGATAGTTCGGCTATTTATAATCAATTATGCTTTTATTATTTTTCTTGTTAAATATTACCCATTGTAACATTTTAGCATTTTATTTGCACAAGCTTGCTAGAAAGAAATCCATAAAAATAGTGTATAACCTTTCTTGGAAATGCATTCTACCTGGACTATGAGGTCAAGGTCCTTGTGGGAATAAAATAGTTATATACAGGAAGAACTAAGAACTAAGAGACGAAAATAAGAAATGCTAAAAACCAAAACCAAACAAAAAAATAAAAGTTTACACTTAACATGCTGGTTTTAAAATTCAGAGAGCAAAGGTCTAAGAAGACTTTGGAAATTTTTGAAGAATAAAGTACTGGAGTAATCTCACAGATATCAAAATATAAAGCTAAGGAAAGTGTGGAATTTGTGATATGAGGCTGTACAATCTGTATAATGCTTCTGGTAGAAAAGTCTCGTTTTAGAATTTTCTAGGTAGTCAGTCTTTAGCTCAGTTAAATCTAGCTTATTCAGTGAAGCTATTTATTTATTAACATTTATTTAGTAAGCTTATTGTGTACCTGTTTTATGACAAACATTCAGCTAAGTGCCAAGGATAGAAAAATTAGTAATCTGAAAACTGCTGGATTTACTTTGCAAGTAGTCCCATAAATTACTTGTGCTAATGAATTTATCAGTTTGCAGTAGATCAAAGGGCATCCCGCAGATTCTCTAAAATCAAGGCCCAGGAACTATTGTACTTTTAAAGCTTGAAACAGATTTCTTGGTTCTACTCCAGAGATTTTGATTCTGGACTCAACACTTTCTCACTTCAGAGTCCATATGCTTAATTAACTACCACCCCATACCGTTTATTTCATCTCCCGAAATAAATGTTAATATCCTTGAAAGAAGGATTACTTCTTACTCAGCTGTGTGGCATTTCCTCCAGTAACCATAGCAAAGCCTTAACATGCAGGAGATGCTAACATATGCATGAACATGAGGAATTAAATCCAGGCAGCATAATGGTTACCTAACTAGCCATGCTCAGTATAATGACCTGTAAAGGAAAAAGTAAAAACTGCTGAGATTAGTTCAGAAGGAAAAGTCTTCCTTTGCAGCTGAGCATATATTGTTTCCTAAGAAGAAATGGGCACATGGAAGAAGCTTGCTTTCTTTTTGCTTAGGAGATACGTAACCATTCTCGACAGAAGGACTGATTGACTTTTTTCTTATTTATGAACTTATTATTTTACATTAAATAGGCAAAGACGAAGGAGCCCTGGTAGCTCAGTGGTTAAGCGCTCGGCTACTAACTGTAAGGTCAGTGGTTTGTACCCACCCAGTGTGCTCAGGGGGAGAAAAGACCTGGCGATCTGCTCTTAAACAGATGATAGCCTAGGAAACCCTACGAAGCAGTTCTGCTCTGTCACATAGGATCGCTATGAGTCGGAATTGACTGGACGGCACACAACAACAACGACAGGCAAAGATGTTCTATAGTAAAGTTTACTGTAGTGTATACTTAATGTCAACAAGAGTGTGATTCTCTACCTGAGATAATCTGTGGATTTGTCATGTGTTCTTATTATTGCAGATACAATACAAACTCTTCAGTGACTATTCTGTATGTATCACGTATCATTTGCGGCTAAATATTTTTAGAAGCTGAAGAGCTTAATCCCCTTTATAAGTCATATATTCCATTTAGTGCCAGCTGTTTTTTGACAGTGTAATGTATAGACTAAAAAAAAAGTAGTAGTAGTAACAGTTTAAAAATACCCACAAGTTATCAGGTTGAGGGACTGAGAGATTTGTTTAAAGAAGTGTGGGCAAGATTTTTGTGGTTGGAAAAACAGGGGAAAATGAAAGTGTTGTTTAAAAGCTATTTGTAAAGTTTGTATTATGAAATGGACTATATCTAAGATATAGAGTCTGTTTTTAAAATAAAAATGAGAACAGACTAAATTCTAATTTTATAAATATTGTCTAAATGGGAGTAACTGGGAGAGAAATGTTAAAATTAACTCCTGATTACGCATTATATCTCAGTAGCGCTTTTGTTGCCTGGTTGAAAATAGGTATAAAACTCTTAAATATAGCAAAGTTTACTCTAGGTAAATTCTGATCTTAATATATGCTAATATATAAATACAAGTCACAATATGAAACTTTCCATAGGAAAAAATGAGTGAAATCATAGAGAAGGAAATGATGTTTTTCCTCTTAGAGTTTACTTCATAAAATAGTGGCATTTGAAATTATGTAAAAAATATTGGTCTAATTTAAATTGTGGCAGGGAAAGGGAGAACCTTATGACATGGTCATAGAGTCTGGAAAGGGCAGGTCATGATTGCATGCCTTCAGGTAGTATATAGTTCAATTAGTGTATCTGACACAGGAGCGGAGTAGTTAGAAATGTAGTGAAGGTGTGCATGTTGGTGGATGTGCACATTTTTGTGAGGTTTTGTTTTGATTTTAGGAAATATAATTTTCTTATCATTCTTTCATATTTGAAATTATTAGCCATAAATTATTTACCATTCTAATTCTAAGGTTATTGCCTTATTTAGTATTTTGAATCCACCAAATATGCTTCTTAAAATTAATTTTATTTTTATTAATGCATTTTATGCAAATAGTATAAAGTTAGTGTTAGTGAAGACATATGTGTGTGTGTTTGTGTGTGTATCTGTATCTATCTATCTGGAGACTGGTGGCACAGTGGTTAATGCAACTGACTGCTAACTGAAAGCTTGGTGGTTTGAAACCATCAGTGGCTCCATGGGAGAAAGATGTGGCAGTCTGCTTCCGTAGAGATTTATAGCCTTGAAAACCCTATGGGGTCGCTGTTAGTCAGAATCGACCTGACGATAGTGGGATATATATATGTATGGCCATTTCGGCTCACTTCGGGATGTCATTAAACTCGCATGCGTTTCTTCCAAACACCCTCTCTGATGCCTCTTTCTTCCCTTACCTCCCCCCCTACAGCAGTTTTTCAGCTGTAGGGCTTCAGGCCGCATAGGAGCTGGGAACCCAGAACAAGCACCTGCTGGCTTGGTGCTACCTGCACGTCCTCATGTGTGGCAGCTGGACACAGTGTCCCTGCTAACAGGAGGGAGTGGAGGGTGCAGGGTAGCATGTCCTAGCTTCCCAGAGGCCGCCTGGAGACCTCAAGGGAGGGGATGCTCAGCAGCTGTTGCCGCCTTGTCTGCTACCTTGTTAATGCACACAATACTTGGATAGTAGATTTTTTACTATTGCCCTAAATGCGAAATGTTGAATAACGACATAACCAAAAACCCATTGCTGTCAAGTCAATTCGAACTCATAGCGATACTATAGGACAGAGTAGAACTGCTCCATAGGGTTTCCAAGGAGTAGCTGGTGGATTCAAACTGCTGAACTTGTGGTTTGCAGCGCAGCATTTAACCACCGCGTCACCAGGGCTCCAAATGAGGAGTAACTGTACTAAATTTGCCTGCCAAAGTATCATATGTGATTATAATGTTGAGTAGTTTCATTTTAGAAATTCATGGAAGTGCTATATAATTTCTGGAAAATCAACTACAATGTCCTAGGTATAAAACCAAAACCCAGTGCCGTCGAGTCGATTCCGACTCATAGCAACCCTATAAGACAGAGTAGAACTGCCCCATAGAGTTTCCAAGGAGCGCATGGCGGATTTGAACTGCCAGCCTTTTGGTTAGCAGCTGTAGCACTTAACCACTACACCACCAGGGTTTCCTATCCTAGCTGGATAATTTACGTATGTTACATCATTTAATCCTCAGAATAACCCAGAGAGGTAGGTGGTATTATATCTGTTTTACAGATGAGGAAATCAATTCAAAGAAGTTAATGAACTTGGGTGATTTACTGTTGTGGAGATGGTATTGAGACTTCCTCAGTCTTGCTTGGTCCCAAATAAAATTCATGCTTTTATTTTCTTGATCTTAGGCTGGCTCTTTGCAATGGTGAGGTAGGTAGAGTGGGAACTTGTTATACCGATTTCTCAGATGAGAAAACTGAGGCATAGAAAAACCTAGCATTTCAAGAGTAGTAGAAAAGTCAGAAGAAGAATCAACCCATTAGAACTGTGATGTTGGTGAAGAATACTGAATGTACTGTGGACTGCCAGAAGAATGAACACATCTGTCTTGGAGGAAGTACAGCCCAAATGCTCCTTAAAAGCGAGGATGGCAAGACTTCATCTTGCTTACTTAGGCCATGTCATCAGGAGGGACCAATAGCTGAAGAAAGACATCGTGCTTGGTAAAGTAGAAGGTCATTGAAAAAGAGGAAGACCCTCAACAAGATGGATTGACACAGTGCAATGATGTTTGCTACAGTGGACTCTAACATAGCAATGATTTTGAGGATGACACAGGACCAGGAAGCGTTTCCTCCTAAGGTCGTTACGAGCCAGAGCCAACTAGATGGCATCTAACGTCAGTATCAACAGAAAGGTCAGCAAATTAGTAGTCAGATTATTTATTCTTTTTAGACTTCAGTTTTTCTGTGTATGAGAGGATTCAACTATTTAAAACTCTGTCTAGCAGTTTTCCTAGGGCAGTTGTACCAGGAGGCCAGGGGAATGCAGCCTGAGTTTTCTACCTGTGTTTATATTTTACTCAAGAGAAGCTGTTCTTTTATTAATTTTGCATATTGGACCTTAAAATATATTCAAATGTAACCAAGGATTAAAATAGTAACCTAGTTTGGAAATAAAAATTGGAGCTTTCAGGCTTGATTTCTGCTTTGCTTTTATTTTAGGTGAGATCATAAATTAGTTCTATGTTATATCTTTCTATAAAATGAACTGTTACAGTCTTTTTTTTGTAGTAAAAAAATTTAAGAACTAGGTTATATATAAGCGAATGTTGATCTTGATGAGTGTGTTTTAGTAAAACCATGTGTTGGGTCACCTCTGCAAGTAGTTATGATGAAAATATCTTGTTGAGAGCATTTCAGTTATAAAATCAAAACCCATTGCCATTGAATCTACTCATAACAACCCTATAGCACAGAGTACAACTGCCCCGTACGGTTTCCAAGGCTGTAATCTTTACGAAGCAGACCGCCAGATCTTTCTTCCATGAAGTAGCAGTTGGCTTCGAACCGTCTACTTTTTGGTTAGCAGCCAAACACTTCAACCACTGCGCCAATAGGGCTCTATTTCAGGTTGTTGTTAGGTGCCGTCAGCTCGGTTCTGACTCATAGTGACTCTGTGTACAACAGAACGAAACACTCCCAGGACCTGTGCCATCCTCACAATCGTTGCTATGTTTAAGCTGATTGTTGAAGCCACTGTGTCAATCCGTCTTGTTGAGGATCTTCCTCTTTTTTGTTGACCCTCTACTTTACCAAGCATGATGTCCTTCTCCAGGGACTGATCCCTTCTGATAACATGTCCAAAGTATGTGAGATGAAATCTCGCCATCCTTACTTCTAAGGAGCATTCTGGCTGTATTTCTTCCAAGACAGATTTGTTCATTCTTCTGGCAGTCCGTGTCTTCTTCACCAGCACTGAAATTCAAAGGCATCAATTCTTCTTCCATCTTCTGTATTCATTGTCGAGGTTTCCCATGCATATGAGGCGATTGAAAATACCATGGCTCCTTAGTCCTCAAAGCGACATCTTTGCTTTTCAACACTTTAAAGAGGTCTTTTGCACTAGATTTGCCCAGTGAATTACACTGTTTGATTTCTTGACCATTGTTTCCGTAGGCGTTGATTGTGAATCCAAGTAAAATGAAATTCTTGACAACTTCAGTCTTTTCTCCATTTATTATGATAAAGCTTATTGGTCCAGTTGTGAGGATTTTTGGTTTTTTTTTTTTTTTTTTTTAATGTTTGGGTATAAACCATCCTGAAGGCGGTAGTCTTTGATCTTCATCAGTAAGTGCTTCAAGTCCTCTTTGCTTTCAGCAAGCAAGATTGTGTCATCTGCATATCACAGGTTGTTAATGAGTCCTCCCCAAATCCTGATGCCCTGTTGTTCATATAGTCCAGCTTCTCAGATTATTTGCTCAACATATAGACTGAATAGGTATGGTGAAAGGATACAACACTGACACACCTTTCCTGACTTTAAACCACCCAGTATCCTCTGGTTCTGTTCGAACCACTGCCTCCTGGTCTATATAGAGGTTACACATGAGCACAGTTCAGTGTTCTGGAATTCCCATTCTTCTCAGTGTTATCCATAACTTGTTATGGATCCACACAGTCAAATGCCTTTACATAGTAAAACACAGGAAACATCTTTTTGATACCTTGTTTCTACCAAGATCCATCTGACATCAGCAATAATATCCCTCAATCCACATCCTCTTCTGAATCCAGCTTGAATTTGTGGCAACTCCCGGTCAATGTACTGCTACAACCATTTTTGAATGATTTTCAGCAAAATTTTACTTGCATATGATATTAATGATATTTTTTGATGATTTCCCCATTCTGTTGGATCAACTTCTTTGGGATGGGCACAGATATGGATGTCTTCCAGTTGGTTGGCCAGGTCGCTAACTTCCAAATTTGACATAGATGAGTAAATACTTCCAGTGCTGCATCAGTTTGTTGAAGCATCTCAAATGGTATTTTGTCAATTCCGGGAGCCTTGTTTTTTGCCAGTGCCTTCAGTGCAGCTTCGACTTCTTCCTTCAAATCCATTGGTTCTTGATCATATGCTACCTCCTGAAATGGTTGAATGTTGACAATTCTTTTGGGTTCAGTGACTCTGTGTATTCTTTCCATCTTTTGATATTTCCTGTGTGGTTCAATATTTTCCCTGTAGAATCCTTCAGTATTGTAACTTGAGGCTTGAAGTTTTTCTTCAGTTCTTTCAGCTTGAGAAATTCTGAGCATGTTCTTCCCTTTTGGTTTTCTAACTCTAGGTCTTTGCACGTTTCATTATAATACTTTACTTTGTCTTCTAGAGCTACCCTTTGAAATTTTTTATTCAGCTCTTTTACTTTATCGTTTCTTCCATTTGCTTTATTATTTCTTCCATTTGGTTTAGTTAGTCTACATTCAAGAGCAACTTTCAGAGTCTCCCCTGACATCCGTCTTTCTTTCTTGTCTTTTTAGTGACCTTCTGCTTTCTTCATGTGTGATATCCATAATGTCATCCCACAACTCCTCAGGTCTTCTGTTATTAGTGTTCAATGTGTCAAATCTGTTCTTGAAATGGTCTCTCAATTCAGGTGGGATATACTCAAGATCGTATTTTGGCTTTTGTGGACTTGATCTAATTTTCTTCAGCTTAAACTTGAACTCGCATATGAGCAATTGATGATCTGTTCTGCATTTGGCACCTGTCCTTCTTCTGACTGATGATGTTGAGCATCTCTATTGTATCTTTCCACAGGTGTAGTCAATTTGATTCCTGTGTATTCCATCTGACAAGGTCCACATGTATAGTAGCCATTTATGTTGTTGAAAAAAGTTATTTGCAATGAAGTAGTTGGTCTTGAAAAATTTTATCATGCGATCTCTGGCATGTTTCTGTTACCAAGGCCATGTTTTCCAACTGTAGTTACTTCTCCTTTGTTTTCACCTTGTGCGTTCCAATCACCAGTTATTATCAATGCATTTTGATTGCGTGTTTGCTGAATTTCAGACTACAGAAAGCAGTAAAATTGATCAGTTTCTTCATCTTTAGCCTTAGCAATAGGTGTGTAAATTTGAGTAATAGTCGTGTTAACTGATCTTCCTTGTAGGTATATGAATATTATCCTATCACTGACAGTGTTGTACTTTAGGATTGGTTTTGAAATGTTCTTTTTCATGATGAGTTTGAAGCCATTTCTCTTCAATTTTGTCATTCCCCGCATACTAGACCATATGATTATCTGTTTCAAAATGGCCAATACCAGCCTGTTTCGGCTCACTAATGCCTAGGATATCAGTATTTATTCATTCCATTTTAGACAAAAATGAATTTTCATACTTCGTACATTTCATATCCCAATTATTAATTCATATTCCTCATTTCAAGTCGTGCCACATCAGCAAATGAAGGTCCCAAAAGCTTTGTTTTATCCACGTCATTAAGGTCAACTCTGCTTTGAGGAGGCAGTTCTTCCCCAGTCGTATTTTGAGTGTCTTCCAATCTGAGGGGCTCATCTTCGGGCACTGTATCAGACAGTGTTCTGCTGCTATTCATTAAGTTTACACTGGCCAATATCTTCAGAATTAGACCTCTTTGTCCTTCTTCCTTGGCTGTCTTAGTCTGGAAGCTCTGCTGAAACCTGCCTATCATGGGTGACCCTGCTGGTCATTTGGAATACCGGTGGCATAGTTTCCAGTATCACAGCAACACTCAAGCCACCACAGTATGACAAACTGACAAAAGTGGGTGTTTCAGCTATAACACTGATGTGTTTGAGTGTGTGTAGATTTTCATGTTCTCAATATTTTTGGTAAGCTGAAGAAAATAAATTCATATTATAGAATGAGGGATTTTTATGAGACTTTTAGGAGCCCTGGTGGCACAGTTGTTAAGACCTACGTCTGCTAACCAAGAGGCTGGCAGTTTGAATCCACCCGTTGCTCCTTGGAAACACTATGAGACAGTTCTACACTGTCCTGAAGGGTTGCTGTGAGTAGGAATCGACTCAGTGCTAATGACAATGGAAACACCAAAGGAAATTATGATAGTTTGACGTCGACCAAGTTATTGTTTGTCCATCATAAAACCTGAAAAATTTTAAAAGAATATATTATGATCCTGATATAATATTGTCTAAAGTCAGTCTAGATGACCTGTCAAGATCTATATGATTCTTTGGTTTCTCAAAACTTTACTGAGGATTTTGTCAAATTTCAGAAACTTAGTATTTAGGTTCATCAAACGTAGGCTAAGTGACTTTTTCTATTACAGTGAATATTTTTGGTGACTCTGAAATAGAAAGTTGCCATTGTCTGAGTTTGACCTTCTACCTATGTATTTTTTACAAGTCTTCTATAGCTCTACAAATGTTCCTTCTAGCTAGCTGATTCCTTGTAGTCATACTTACCAATATTCCAGCACATTTAACTAGTAGTTTCTTCCTTCAGAACTCAGGAAAAGCACGTAATTCAACAAGAAGGGCAGTGAGTGACATGCTGCATCTTGTTTTCATAGGAACACCAAAGAATAAGCATATGCCACTGTTTGCTTTGGGTAGGTTTACCTAGAAAACAGGAGATCAGTGAGATGTTAAATTGTAATTTTATATGATGGATACCTGAAAACAAGGCTATGTGTGAAAGCAGCCTAACTCTTAGATGTTGTGCGTGTCAAAACAGGAACAAAGCTTATAATGGAAGTTTAATTTTCCTTAAATATGCATCCCAACATAATTGAGGTATGCAGCTCACCCAGAGCCTTGGGTGTAGTCCATGAACACTGCTGCTCCTCTGATCTGTAATTAGTAATTTTTCTATGCACTGGTTCTTAACTATTATGAGGTCTCAGGTCCTTTGGAGAATCTAATAAAAGCTGTGGACTGTCTCCCCAGCAAATACAAATGGTCAAAAATATTGGCAAAAATTTATTTTGGTTATAATTTCAGGTTTTATATTCTTTTTTTTTTTTTAAACACAGCTATGGAACTACAGATACAAAGGAAATAAATATAACAAGAATCTCCTCCATTCTCTAGAGATCTTTTAGGGATACTTAGGGCCAATGTAAGGAAGTACATCAAATTAGATGGGATGTTTTTTTCCAACTAAAGAATCTAAAACATTTCAAATTGTTTGTCTTACATGCTGGAGTTCCTGGGTGATGAAAATAGTTAATGCCATTGGCTGCTAACCAAAAGGTTGTAGGTTCGAGTCCACCCAGAGGCACCTTGGAAGAAAGGGTTGGCGATCTGCCTCCAGCAAACAGCCATTGAAAACCCTATGGAGCACAGTTTTGCTCTGGCACACATGGGATTGCCATGACTTGGAGTTCATTTGACAGCAACTGGATTATATGAAACCTTTTTTTGTATGTGTGGGTGTTTTATTGGTTTGTGCTTATCCTAGGTAGGCCATGGTATAAAATATGTTTCTTACTGTATGTTGTGATAAGAAGTTTAAATGCAGTGGTCTAGGTCAGTGCTACTCAATTTGTGGTTCCTGGACTAGTGCCATTCCGTTTATTACTGGTCTGCATTGAAGTAAGTACAGAAATTGAGAACAAGCATTTAGAAACTTTTGTAGCAATTTGACATTGCCATCATTTTCAAGCTTTTGATCAGTGCAATTGTCCCACTGAATAGGTGTAGATCAGTTTGGTTGTTGTTGAACTTGGGTGGTGATTCACATATGAGTTCTGTACAGTTGAGAAGTACTGTTCTAGATCATTTCCTAATATATTAGACTCACAGTGGTGGAGGGAAGGAACATTAAATCTCTTAGGATAATACGTTTACTTTTTGGTAAATTGGGCATCATGGGTTGCTAATTACTATGCTTTCAGATTTTCTGTCTGTAATGACAAACCCATTGTCTTCAAGTCGATGCTGACCCATAGTGACCCTATAGGATAGAGTAGAGCTGTTTCATGGGGTTCCCAAGGCTGTAGTCTTTACTGAAGCAGACTCCCACATCTTTCTTCCACAGAGTGGCTACTCAGTTCAAACCACTGACCTTTCGGTTAGCAGCCAAACTCTTAATCACTGCGACATCAGGGCTAATTGTAATGGCAAAGCAAGATTAAAAACCAAAAAACCAAACCCATTGCCGTCAAGTCGAATCCGATTCACAGCACTGTGTAGGACAGAGTGGAACTGCCACTAGAGTTTCCAAGGAGTGCCTGGTGGATTCGAACTGCCGAGCTTTTGGTTAGCAGCCGTAGCTAACCACTACGCCACCAGAGAATATAATTTATAATGTTTTATATGGTCCCTTTGTTTAAAAAAAAAAAAAAGATAATACTTTGTAATATTGGAAAGCTTTGGAACTCTAGCTTAATTTTATAACAAAATCTGTTATATTATCCATCAGAAATATGGGAAATATATCTTCTTTTATAATCAACATTAATCTTTACTAAATAAAAGATAAGGTTGAGTAAGTTTCAGTCCTTTTTGCATGACGGTTTAAATGTGAAATTAATCACAAATAATGTAAGAACTTTCCAGTATGAATACATGTTTGAAAATTTAACTGACTTTAAATTTTCCCTTTTGGATTGAGATATTATCACTTTGAATACTTCAAAATGATGTAATGAGATTCAGTGATGAGGATAATGAATGTAAAGAACTCATATTGAAGTTATTAAACAAGGATAGATCTGACCTATCTGTGGCTAAAATAGCCACATTTGGTCATTAATTTTAAATTCCTTGATTCTGGGTAACCACCTCCAGTTAAAAAGAAAACTAAACCCACCCAAAATTATCTTAAGTGTTAAATGGGAAAAAACGGAGTTGAGCTTTCATGTGCTCTCCACAAAAGACAGCAGACCAACTTTGTTTCCCTAATAAGGCTGTGTTGAATGCTGGAATGCTTGTCCCCTTGCATTTTACTGAGATACCTAAAAATACTTACTTTACAAAAAACCATTTGTAATTTAATATGTTTAGCCTAGACAAGAATAGAAAACGATATGTGCCTGGAAGAAGTTAGTGACAAAATTGCATTTCCAGTATTAGTGTAGGACAGGCTACATATAAGTGTGAACCTCAAAGAGCATATCTCATGGTTTGAAAGTATAGGAAACAAATTAAGATTTTTTGCTATTATCCATTTGTATTTTGTTCATCTTGATATATTTGAGATTTGTGGCAGGTTTTAGTCCCTCTCTCTTTCCCTTCTTCTAATTAGTAAGTAAAAAAAACCCAAAAAACCCACTGCCATTGAGTCGATTCCGACTCATAGCGACCCTATAGGACAGAGTAGAACTGCCCCAAAATAAAATTAGTTAAGTAGGCTTCAAAAAAAAAAAAAAACCAAACCCAGTGCCGTCGAGTCGATTCCGACTCACAGCGATGAGTAAGTAGGCTTATACAGTTCAAATGTCTATACAAGTTAATTTATCGCTCAACACTGAGATTTGGATTTTGTCTTCCAAAATAAAGACCTACATTTAGGAATACTTTTTGCATCTCACTCAGAGTCAAAGACCAAGTCCTTTAAACACCTAAAATACCTTCCATGTTCTGACCCCTAGCTGTCTCTCCTGCTTTATTTCTCACTGCACACCCCAGTTTTCACTCCCGTTCTAGCCCCCTGGCACATTTCTGCCTCAGGGACTTTGCACTTGCTATTTGGTCTGCTTGGATTTTTTTTTAACTTAGATTTCTGTTCAGATTTAATGTGTTATAGAGGCCTCCTCTGACCTCTTTATATAAAATAGCAAGCCCTTGCCCCTGTCTTGGAGCCCTGGTAGCACAGTGGTTAAGTGTTTGACTGCTAACCAGAATCCACCAGCCACTCCTTGGAAACTCTGTGGAGCAGTTCTACTCTGTCCTGCAGAGTTGGTATGAGTTGGAAATGACTCAATGGCAGCGGGTTTGGTTTTTTTTTTTTTTTCCCAAGTAGAATATAAGCACCTTCAGAGTAGGGACTTTATTTTATTCATTACTGTAACCCCAGCGTAGTCCCTGGGTGGTGCAAATGGTTAAGCACTTGGCTACTTACCAAAAGGTTGGCAGTTTGAATCCACCCAGAGGTGCTGCAGAAGAAAGGCCTGGTGATCTATTTCAGAAAGATCACAGCCATTGGAGACCTGAAGGAGCACATTTCTATTGTGCAGCACTTGGGGTTGCCATGAGTCAGAATCAACTTGTGGCAAGTGGTTTGAGTTGTTGTTCTTTTTTTATTTTTTTGTAACCCCAGCCTCTACCACAGAGAATGCTGTTGTAGGGCTCAATAAATATGTGTGTAATTAATTAACAAATTAATGAAATAAATTAATTTAAGGAAAAGATATAGTTCAAGTTGCTGTTGAACTGACCTTGGGTAGAAGGTCAGTCAGGAATGAGAAGTTGCTGAGTTAAATTAACTTATGGTAACATAGAGGGCCATTCTCATCATAATAGAGCCCTTGGGTGGTGCAAATGGTTAAATGCTTGGCTGCTAATCAAAAGATTGGTAGTTCAAACCCACCTAGAGGCACCTGAGAAGAAAGGCCTGACAACCTACTTCCAAAAGATCACAGCCATGAAAACCCTATAGAACTCAGTTTTATTCTGCAACACGTGGGGTTGCCATGAGTCGGAACTGACTTGAAGGAAACTTTTTTTTTTTTAACCATAACAAATCTGGTGGTTAACCGGAGCTAGATTCTGACTCTAAGAATTTTTGTTGTTTGTAAGTACAGGCTGACTAAAAAATAAGGAATACTATCAAAAATGTATTATTCAGGGCCTAGATTATTTGTGACTCTGTAGTCAAAACCAGTTTGTAATGGAACTGTCATTGATGGTTGTAATTCAGGCCATGATGCCAATTCCTTTATTTTCTCGACTGCGAAGAAGAGAAGGTATGAATATGAAGTTCTTGACACATACCCACAAGAAGTTGCGTGCATGGTCACTTATCCCAGATGCTGGTTGCTATTTTGGATGTTGTGTTGTTAGCAGCCATCAAGCCTGCCCCTGACTCATGGCGACCCCACGTACAATGGAATGAATGAATCACTGCCCAGTCCTGGGCCATGTCCATGATCGGTTGCAGATCAGACCACAGGGTTTTCATTGGCCTTTCACCAGGCCTTCCTTTTCCTAGTCTGTCTTAGTCTAAAAGCTCCACTGAATCCTGTTCAGCATCGTAGCAACACTCATGCCTCCACTGACAGATGGGTGGTTGGCTTCCCATGAGGTGCATTGGCCTGGGATTGTCTCCTGGTCTCCTGCAAGGAAGGTGAGACTTCTACTACTGAGCCAACACTGCCTCCTTGTGCTGCTTTGAGTAGAACACTCAACATAGCACCACAGAAGATGTTCATAAGACAACGTGCAGACCATGCGGTAGAAGTATGGCAAAACCCTATCCTACTGGAAACTGAAGTTTCCTGTTCATATGGGAAAAGAAAAAGTCCATTCTCTGAAAAAATAAAAAAGAATGGGCTGAAAACTCACTCTTCTTTATTTTTGCATCTGCTTTTAAACTCAACTAGGAATTTTTTGAAGAACTTAAACTCTTAAATTTGTGTATGTATTGGCCAAACTATGAATGTGTGATAGACAGATAAATATCTACATGTATTATCCATGTAGATCTCTGTCTATTTATGTAACTACATTATACATATATAGGAGCCCTGGTGGCTCAGTGGTTAAGAGCTCAGCTGCTAACCAAAAGGTTGGCAGTTCAATTCTACCAACCGCTCCTTGGAAACCCTATGTGGCAGTTCTGCTGTGTACTATAGGTTCGCTAAGAATTGGAATGGACTCGACAGCAATGGGTTTTTTCTGTAAAAGCAGAAAATGAAAGAGGTTTTGAGTAGCCTTTATCATGTGTTAGCAATTGAATGAAGTGCTGAGTAGCAGAGTTAAAAAATAGTGCTAAAAGTGTTACCCTTAATCTTAAATAATTAACTAAATCGGTTGTTTCACCAAACTTCAGAATCAGTGCCATGTGGTGAGAATTTTATTTGAATATAGGTGGCTTGGAAGTTCAGCTGGATCATTCAGTTTGCATGCATTGTGAAAGATTGAGGTTTTTGTAAATAAAGTTTTATTTGAGCATAGCCATGCTCAGTTGTTTACATATAGTTTGTATCTTCTTGCAAGCTTTGATAGAGCAGGGTAGATGCAACAGACAGTAAAATGTCCTCAAAACCTAAAATACTTTCTGTCTCTTTATAGTTAAAGTTTGCTATTTTTTTTTTACAATGGGGCATATTAAATAAACTTTATATAAAAATTCTGTATCAAAATGGTGTTTTTCACTGAGACAGAATTTCACTCATAACGCGAGTGAATTATCCCAAACTTTGAAATGCTTTTTATTTAACCATTAAAAAAAAAACATTGCTTTCGACTCGTAGTGACCCTATAGTACAAAGTAGAACTGCGCTATAGGGTTTCCAAGGCTGTAAACCTTTACGAAAGAAGACTGCTGCACCCTTCTCCTACGGAGTGCCTGGTAGGTTTAAACCACCAACTTTTTGGTTAACAGCCAAGCACTTAACCACTGCACTACCCGTGTGCCTCTATTTAACCATTAACACATCTAAAATATTAAGCACTCTTTAATGTTCTTTTGTATTCTTTTGCATAGAAATTACTTTAAAAACACTAGTTAGAAAAAAGCTTTTTTTTTTTCCCCTTAAATAATCCATTGGTTGTTTTGAGTGTGAACAATGGGCACAATGAGTAGATAAAACTTTTTTTTTCAGGTAAAATGTAATTGTGGAAAAAAATTTAGTGTGCAAAATAAATTTTCTTCCTCTAAAATCAGTTAGAATTATATGAAATTTTGCACATAATTTGATAACCTGTTTAAAAAAGATGTTTGGAAATAGATTATAGGACATAGGAAAGCACTTATTCTTATAATATGTCATATACTAATACTTTTTACAAATGTACCGGAGGATAACCAATTAAATTTTGCATCCTTGTCGGAATATTCTGGAAGAAGATTTTGGCTTTGACAAACCTGCTGCTGTTGAGTCAGTTCCAGGTAGAACTGCCCCATAGAGTTTCCAAGGAGCAGCTGATGAATACGAACTGCTGACCTTTTGGTTAGCAGCTGGAGCATTTAACCACTGTGTCACCAGAGCTCCTAGGTTTTGACAAGGCCTAACCAATTTACCTGAAATATCACCAAATCAATTTGGGGTATGCCCACATTTAATTTTTGTTCTGAACCTTTTTTTCTTAGACATTGAGTGAAATAATCTCTGAATTGATCCTAATTCTTCCATGATACTATTAGGTATAATTTTGGTTTCTGGTTACCTTTAGAGATGACCTATTTCTATATGTACCCATGTTGACCAATTGTTCCTGCTGCAAAATGACCACCCACTGGTGAAAGGTTAGAAGAGAGGGTGTTACTGGGATTGTTACGAAGATTGAATGAAAACTATAATATGTGAGTACTTAGTAGAGTACCCGGTACATAGAATAAATTTAAGGTAGCTGTTATTTTTTGTCTATGATTCCTCTTATGCTATTTAAACTTGTCTAACTTACCATTTTACTTTACTAAATGCTTTGTTTCTTAGAGATTTTTAGGTATTTAGGCATTAACTACTTGAACTATAACATAAGAATAAATTGGAGTATTACCACTTAACACTCCTTTCATATTATCCCCTTATTTTCTTCTTTCTGTTTATCACTGTGTGAAATTATCTGAGTTTTTTACTTGTTTATTATATCCTGGAAACCCTGGTGGCATAGTGGTTAAGTGCTATGGCTGCTAACCATCGGAAACTCTGTGGGGCAGTTCTACTCTGTCCTGTAGGGTCGCTATGAGTCGGAATTGACTCGATGGCAATGGGTTTTTTTTTGGTATTATCTGCCCCTTTATTAGAAGAATGTTAATCCTAGGCAGGGCCCTTTGACTTGTTACCATTCCATCTCCAAACCCTGGAACCTATGCCTAAGGCTCAATAAATATTTGATGGATGAACAGATGAAAGGATGATAAAGTGAGGATGTCGAGTGATATATAGAATTGTCACCAAAAATTTGAATTAATCAGTATTCCTGTTATATTTCTGAAGATCTTAATAGATAGCATTGTAATGGTAAACTTCAACTATAGAAAATAAAGCAACGTATCATGAGAGAAAGAAATATTTATTAAGGAGAATCTTTGGTGGTGCAGTGGTTAAGCACTGGACTGCCAATCGAAAGGTTGGCAGTTCAAACCCACGAGCCACTCTACAGGACAAAGATGTGGCAGTCTGTTTCCGTAAAGATGTAAACCTTGGAAACCCTATTGGACAGTTCTGCCCTGTCCTATAGGGTCGCTATGAGTCGGAATTTGACTCGATGGCAGTGGGTTTGGGTTTTTTGATATTTGCTGGCTCGTGCTAGGTGTTTTGCTAGGTGAGACAGATACATTAGAGGGGGGGAAATGTGTGGACACTGGCATTAAACTTATTAGTGGTCCAAGTTAGTTAAGCATATCTAAGCTTTATTTCAGGAACTTAAGCAATATATTATGTATAAGGTCCTTAATGTTGAGCTCATAGTAGGAGACTAATAAATGGTAACTAAAAAAAAAAAAAAATACAGACATTGATGCATTCTTTGTTTGTATAATGGAAAGTATTTTATCCTTTTAAGTCTAACCTAATGCTTCCCCTCCCTCCATTTTTTTCCCACTGAAAATAGAGTAACCATGGGTAGAAGGTTGAGTAGAAGTCCTCTTGTTTCTTCTTCCCAATCGGCTCTCTAGCTTGATTTATAACTGGTTAATGAAAATTTTTTCTCAGAATCTATTCAGCTGCTGTGGCCTCCTGAAAAGGATCATTACAACAGAAGCACTCAGCTTCACCTATAAAACAGTTGCTCTCGAGTTGACTCTGTTCATGGTGACCCCATGTGTGTCAGAGTAGAACTGTGCTGCATAGGGTTTTCAGTGGCTGATTTTCTGGAAGTAGATCTTCAGGTGTTTCTTCTGAGGCACCTCTGAGTGGACTTGAACCTCTAGCCTTTCATTTAGCAGCTGAGTGTGTTAACCATTTCCAGCTTGAAAGGACTCCCAACGTTACCTAAACCAAAAAAAACCAAACCTATTGCCATTGAGTCAATTGCGAATCATAGCCACCCTATAAGTCAGAGTAGAACTGCCCTATAGGGTTTCAAAAGCTGTAATCTTCATGGAAACAGACTGCTGCATCTTTCTCCCACCAAGGACTGTTGGGTTTGAACTGCCAACGTTTTAGTTAGCAGCCTAGCACTTAACCGCTGCTCCAGCAAGACTCCTCAGCCTTAGCTAGGAGAGTAAGTATCAAGTAGCAACTGCCTATTCTGGATTTATCAGAGCTACACCCAATGTAAGGCCAACCACAAGCACAAAGAGCCCCAGGTACTCAGGTGGGTTAGAGCCACTCCCTTCCTTCTGTTCTCTATCCTCCTTTCTTCCGCTCTTCAAAAAATCTGTCCAGCTTTCGGTTACAGCTTTCTTTCTGTAGGAAGAAAAATGTACTTTATTATTTCTTACAGTAAGATAGTGAAGGTGGAACAAGGGGGAGAGAAAGAGAGAGTATGTGTATAAGCTAGAAGGTGTACTATGCTGATATTTAACTATTTTGTACTTTTGTTTATAGGAAATATAACAGCCTTTACATATTCTCAAATCATTTGGGAAAAACCACTGATATATTGCCATAAGTGATTTAAAATGTTTGAAGTTTGAGTTTTTAGGAAAGTAGACTGACTGGAAGGACAATAAAGTATGGGGAAACTGTTGAAAGAAACATCCCTGTCTGCACACTTGAGTGCTCACTTTTTCCTCCTGGAGTTGCTTTGTTATTACAAATTGACAACTTTGCAATTACAGTGATTAATGATGTACCCTAGTGTTTATGGGTCCTGAGGTCAGTGGGCCCAAAGATGGCCATACTGTGGGAAACTTAGATAGAGCTTATCTCATAGAGGATGAACCAAAAATTCTTTTCCTTTCTGTCTGATTGTTTATGAGTTAAGTATGTTAGATACGGTTGAGGAGTCACCAAGACATAATGAGTAATGTGAATTATCATTTTCAGTCTAGTCGTGTTGCCTAAATCCTCATGTTTAAACACTAATGTGAACATTCACTGGCTACCTTATTAACTAAAAACATGTTATTTTATAAAGAAATATTAGAAAAAGTACATTAATTAGTTGAAAGTGTAACTTATAATACTATTCATTAGGTGCTCATAAGATGAAGTTTTGCTTGATTTCTTTGAATCTGATCCTTGATGGATCTACTGCTTGTTTATGGTATTATTTTTCTGTATGTTATTCTAACCAGGGCATCACAACTCTGGTTTTTGATACAATCCTTTATAACTTAGGCTGCCTTCAATTGTTAAGCTAAAAGGTCTGAAATTAGTTGGAATGCATCAGGAATTTTTAATTTGGATACCACTCTTACACAAATCAGTCAGCTTTCTAGCCAGCTTTGTTCTTTGAGTTCTGTGAGCTGAGGATAGTACTGGGTTAAGGCAGTGGTAGCTCACTGTCAAGACTTACTTAAAGAACGGTGGCTTCACACTAAGGAACGAGAGAACAATAAGCAAATTGTTCAGCCCATGGCACTAAGCCATTGCCAGGATCTCTGCTGGTTTGATACTCACACACTACACAAAAGTGACTTGTGATGATCACTGTAGTTGAAAGGGAAATATATTATCCCATTGTGTGTCTGCCAGGATTTGAAGAGAATAATGGAGGAATACTTTTCATATTTGTATCTCAGTTTTTAAAAACTATTTAAACACCCTTTAAAAATTATTTGTTTTCTAGTAGTCTGTGACATTTCTAGGATAAAAGAACAGATGTTCACTATAATATTTTAATAAAGAAAAGAAAAATAACTATACAAATTTTAATTTTAGGAAATGATGTTGCTTTTCATATCCTAGTATTTTCTCCCTAGGGAATGTAGGAAATACATATTACAGTTTGATGAAGGAAATAGGATTTTACTTCTTAAACACTGATTAAATTTTGCTCATAGTCTGAATGTTTTGTTAAATATAAAGTTCAAGAAAGACTAATTTGATAAAACAAATATTCTGTATAACAAATGATTTCAAGAATTTTAAGAAATGTGATATTTCTTTCTCTTAATTGGAGCCAATTGTAGGAGACTTAGGTAAACATTTTCAGACTTTACAGAGATTTACTCTTTCTTTAAACGTGCCTTTGTTTCCTAAATAAATCTCCTTCAAATGAGCATGGGCACCAATTCACAGAATTTTGTTCCTTAGGAAATTAAAGGCTCTGAGAAGTCCTGTGGTTTAGCTCCTTGTGTAACTTCAGCTCTGTTTTTCAGCTGTTTTTGACAACAGAACCTTTTTTGTTTCTTGAAAAGTAGTTTTCCATAAAATATTCTTTAAGAAATATTCGTCCTTATAAAAAATTGCACGATTGCATTGTATAAAATATGGAAAACACATGTACAAAAGAGAAAGAACAGATACCATTCAGAGAGAACCTTCATTAAAATGTAGATGTGTTTCTCTCTACTCCTTTCCATGCATTGGTCATGCTGTGTATACAATTTTATATCTTCCTTTCTACTTCACATCGTAAGGCATTTTATCTTGCTATTCAAAATTCTTTCTAAGCATGATCTTAATTGTTGTATAATGTGTCATGTAGTTATAGTTAACCATTTCCTCATTCTTGTATACTTGATTGTTCCTAATTTTTTCACTATTATAAATTACACTGTAGTGAACAAATAATCTTTATATATGAAGTCTTTCTACATAAAGCCTTTCCTATATTTCAAATTATTTTCTTATGATGGATTCCTTCCCAGAAGTTGATTATTATGTCAAGAGCATGAGCCTTCTTGAAGGCTTTTTTTAAAAAAATCAATGCTAGATCCTTTTCTCAAAGAACTGTATTAATGTATAGTCTTATTCTTACAGCATTGAGTATTAACATTTTTTTTAAAAATCTTTACACATTTGAAAAGTGGTATATCTTTTTATTGTTATTCTTTGATAATTGGTAAAGTTGTTTGATTTTTTCTAACTAAAGGGCCATTGCTATTCATTTATTTTGTAGCCTTCATTTATCATGTATTCCAGATTTCCTGAGCCACGATTGTTATAGATCATAAGAGTATGTCATTGTACTTAAATGTAAGATTGTTGTAGCATACTTATCTAGTACATGTTGTAGATTTTGAAATGTTTTTCAAAATACTTTTAATGTGAAAAAGTTATTTGACTTCTGTTTACTCTAAAAAGTAAAGTACAAAAGTATAAAGACAATTTTTATTGGGCTTTAAGTGAAAGTTTACAAACCAAGTCAGTCCCTCATACAAAAATTTTTATACACCTTGCTGTATACTCCCAGTTGTTCTCCCCCTAATGAGACAGCTGTGTCCATTCAGCCAGCCTCTGTCCCCCTCTGCCTTCTCATCTCTCCTCCAGGCAGGAGCTGCCCACATAGTCTCATGTGTCTACTTGATCCAAAAAGCACACGCCTTTTCTGTCTTACAGTTCAGTCCAGCCCTTGTCTGAAGAGTTGGCTTTGGGAATGGTTCCTGTCTTGGGCTAAGTAACAAAAGGTCTGGGGACCATGACCTCTGGGGTCCTTCTAGTCTCAGTCATGCCATTAAGTTGGGTCTTTTTATGAGAATTTGAGGTCTGCATCCCACTGCTTTCCTTCTCCTTCAGGAGTTCTTTTTTTATGTTCCCTGTCAGGGCAGTCATCAGTTGTAGCTGGGCACCATCTAGTTCTTCTGGTCTCAGGCTGATGTAATCTCTGATTTATGTGGCCCTTTCTGTCTTTTGGGCTCATAATTACATTGCGTCTTTGGTGTTCTTCATTCTCCTTTGCTCCAGGTGGGTTGAGACCAATTGATGCATCTTAGATGGCCGCTTGCTAGTGTTTAAGACCCCAGATGCCACTCTCTAAAGTGGGATGCAGAATATTTTCTTAATAGATTTTATTATGCCAGTTGACCTAGATGTCCCCTGAAACTGTGGTCCCCAAAGCCCCGCCCCTGCTATGCTGGCATTTGAAGCATTCAGTTTATTCTGGAAACTTCCTCAGTTTTGGTTTAGTCCAATTGTGCTGACCTCTCCTTATAAAGACAATGTTAACATAAGGTTCAAAAATTACATGATTTAAGTTGTGAGCTCCTGTAAACATTCAGATGATAGAGGTCAGACCAACCTGCTGATTGGCATATAATAAAGTAGCTCTAATTTTTTAAGGAACCTATCTGAATGCTTCTGTGACTCATTTGGTATTTAAATATTTAAACCAACAGAATTAATTTGTATTGCATCTAGTATCAACTGTTTTTTAACAATCAGTTATGTTCATATTTTTAACATGTAGTGGACTCTACCCTTGGATTTTGAGGGCATGTTGCTCCCCCTTTCTCTGACTACCTTAGTGCATGTCATTGCACTTGTGAGTTTTATCAGAAGGCAAGTGGGGCAACCTGACTCAAATTTCAGATTAAAAAAAAAATTATTTTATTTTAAAATTTTGAGTAGTATTTTTGTAGATGTTTCAACCTATAAAGTAGATTAGGACTCCTGATTATTCTGTGCTTCTCAACAAAGTAAGGGGTTGGATTCCAAAATTAATGAAAACTAGCCAATCCGGGGATTTTTTTTCCCCCAACCTCCTACACTCTTTAAGAACTAACACCTAGAAAAAGACTAAGGAGTTTGTTTTCATAGATATAGGATATACGCATTTTAGTTTAAGTTTGGAAACCTAGTACTATTAGATAGCATGCTCTTTTTTCTTTTCTTTTTTTTTTTTTTTTTTTAGGGTTGCTAGAAGGGCTCCATGTACCTTGAAGTGTCTAGATGAAAAAGATACCATACTGTCTATTATGGCAAACTTTTAGTACTATCTTAAGTAGTTTTAATAAGTAGATCCTTTGTGATTATGTCCTATTCTGAAATTTCAGTAAAAGGAAGATGCCACTGTTCTGTACTTGAACATGTTTCCTTTGCTTGCTATAATAACTCTGTAAGCTAAACGAAAAACTGTCTACTTAAGAGTGAACATGGAAAGTTATGCAACAGCACAGAATGTAATTCTGTATTGCAGTAACTGAATGTGAGCACGCATTGTAGACTGCTAGGTTAGCCAGTTTTTCAGTGCCTGCCCTAACTAATCAAATTAGTTATTGGAAAATTCAGATGCTGCTAAAATTGTTGATCAGAGTTTATTGCTAGGTTATGCTCATAAAGACCCTGTATCTTATGCTAGTGTCTTCTGTTTGTGATCTGTTTTACTTTCTGAGTAAAATGATCCTATGGTTTGTAGTTTGAAAGTGTCATCACTTAGCATTTACCCACTGGGCTTACATTTCTTGAATTCTGCGCCTGATATCTTACCCTCAGATTTGTGTGTTATGAGAGAACTCAAACTGCTTCTGCCATCATTAAGCAGAATAGATACATTAACACTGGGTAAATAGCTTTTAAATCGTTGGAGTCTTTCCCAGTTATTTACTTTCCTTGAATACAGGCTATGTATTGTAGTGTTTAAGAAGTATGGACTTTAGCTCCATCTTAGGCAATTTAGTTACCCTAACTTTGAAGTTCCTCATCTGAAAAATGGGGATAATCATAGCTTCCACTTTGGCTGTTGTAAGGATTATATGAGATAATGGCTCCAAACCAATTATTGTTACTATTAGTCCATGCTAACCAAAGGAATAGTAATAACACAGTACAAGACAGCGTATGTTACAAATATAAATAATAAAAAATTAAGTATAGAAATTTTTAAGTTGTATGCATGAATTTTTGTCTTGTTTTCTTCTCATAATCATTACTGGGTGACCTACTACATGCCAGTCACTGTGCTGAGATACAAACAAAGTAAGACAGGGTTATTGCCTTCACTGAAATTATAGCCTAGTGAAAGAATTTATGGTTCGGTTTTACCATAACAAAGGCATTAATTTGCATAAGCACTTAAGAATATAAATATGAAATAAATACTCATTCAGTGACCCAGTTCAACCAGAATTTATTCAGTATCTTCACAAAGGTTTTTTCATGGGTGTTTCTAAATGGATATTAGAATAAAAAAGCATTTGCTGTTGAAGATATTTAAATTAGATGGTAGAGGAACTATTCAAGAATCAGAAAACCGTGTTTATTATACTTTGCCCTTTTAGTTGGGGAATAGCCTTAATTTAAGGACTTAAGGTGGGTGCAGTAGCAACCAGGATTGATGTTTGTTTTTCCTCAGTTGAGGTAGTAGAGAGCCAGAGGTTGCTAATGAATAACTAGCATATAAGGGTATTGAGTCTTGTAGCATTTGACTTGCAGAAGACTAATAAATAGATTATGAATAGTCAAAAGATATGAATTGTGAAACCATAAATTCTGATTTAGGGTATTAAGATACATAATAGTAAAAAATTTTTTAAGGAATTTATAAGTTTGTAAAACTTCATGTTTTTTTTCTTTTTCTTTTTTCCCCAGAGCATCTGCTACACCTAAGCCTGAGCCGGTTCCTGTTCAGAAGGTGTGTTTTTAATCTAGCATCTAGGGTACCATTTGATAGTCCCTCCTGAGTAATTCCTAGTTCTGTCTCAGGTTATATGGACATTTCATTTAGCCTTTGTACAATTTTCCTCATTTTTTTTACTTAAAGTATGAGGAGAAGAACTGGAAATGAACACATAGAGAGTTACTTTCTATAATTATACGTGTATTATTAAAACATTATTTCCAAATCTATGCATTATCAATAACTTATACCCAAATTTCTTACATTCACATTTACATACTAATTTGCCTGTCTTTATTCATGTATTTTCTACAGGGAATAGATAAGTGGTTACTGAAAATGTATATCCCAACAGGTCTTTAACAACATTTTATTAATAAGTATTTAATTGCATTTTCACAGTATTCTTGGATTAGTTTATTGGCAGTTAGTCTTTTACTCGCATATGTTCCCAAATGTTCCTAAACTGGTGTTCGTGTACATCTGGTTTTTGCTTTTGGGGATTTTACTCTCAATTTTACTTGCTGCCTTTCTGTTAGGTTACTTATTATATTGATTTGCTTAAACATTAAGCTACTGTTTTTCTCCATTAACTTTTTTATTCCTATAAGATTTTAGATTACTTTTTTTTTTTAGAAAGTAAATATAATACAGCATCATTGTATGCATTTAAAAAATATGATTGTTTATCCTTTGGAGTTGTAGAGTGAGTAGGAATTTATTCTTGAATGTCATGAGCGATTAACTTGATTTTTTCTTTTTTTGAACTTTAGACTTGCTTTGGAATAGGGGTTTGCAAACACAAATTCTGTTAATTTCAGAAGGAATTGATCTTTCTTACTAGTTATTTTTTTCTTTGGCTGATGGCATTGAGGAAATGTCTAAGTTCATTTTTTTCCTCATGTAACTACTAAATATTAAATATTTATTTTGGAAACGAAAAGGGAAAGAACTTTATTCCATCTCTGAATCATATCTCAGAACTTTCCAAAGAAAGAAAAACAGTGGTGGATTACAGAAGAGGGAAAGGATTGATTTTGTTTTGTTCTTTTGTTTGCTTTTCATTAATGGGTTTTTTAGTAATTTATTTGTTCAAGATAATATGTACATAAGATGTATACATTTCTGAGTTAGGTAAAAATTGCCTTATGCCTCTTCATTTTTTTTCAATTGAAGAGTAAAAACGCTCTGCTGCTTTTGCATGAATCAAATAATTGTAGCCTAGAGAGTAATCAAACATACTTGAGAGATGGAATTAGAATTGAGGCTCTGCATAGTAAAAAAAAAAAAATTGGTTAGCAATGTTTTGTTTGTTTTGGGATATTTTACAATTTTTTCTTTTGGACTATGTCTAAATTGAACAACTCTGATGGCCTTTATTTTTGATAGTTTCCCTGCTCTATTTCCTATATATTTTGAAAACTTCCTTCATTTTTATAAAAAAATATATGTGGTGTGTGCATCTGTGTTATGCATGTTGAGACCAGTTAGCATGCATGTTATGCTATATGAACTCTATGTTTTTATTTGGAAATGTGAATTTGGGGCTGCTAACATGATTGTCTTTTTAAAAGTCAGCTATGTGTTCTTTTCAGTGAATGTATTTTGCATGTATTTGGTGTGTTTTTGTGTATGTTTATTTTTATTTTACATAGGGAGAACCTAAAGAAGTAGTTAAACCTGTGCCCATTACATCTCCTGCTGTGTCCAAAGTCACCTCCACAACCAACATGGCCTACAATAAGACACCACGGCCCTTTGGTTTTGTGTCTTCTCCAAAAGTCACATCCATCCCATCACCATCGTCCGCCTTCACCACAGCCCATGTGACCACTTCATCACATGCTTCCCCTCCACCCGTGGCTGCTGTCACTCCTCCCCCATTCGCTGCATCCGGACTGCATGCTAATACCAATCTTAGTGTTGATCAGCGTTCACCTGCACTGAGCGCTGTTAAAACTGCAGTTAATGTCCCACGGCAGCCCACAGTCACCAGCGTGTGTTCCGAGACTGCTCAGGAGGTAGCAGAGGGACAGAGAAGAGGATCCCAGGGTGACAGTAAACAGCAAAATGGGTAGGTGGCCAAGGGTGCTTTTTGCTCATATCAAAGACTCTTCTTTCAGGCAATTTCCATGAAACAATCTACATACTCAAAACATCCGGTGTTTTTTGAAGGAAGGAAGATGAAGTTTTCTTTGCTTCATTAATATGTGGCATATACAAGTATGGCACTCTCTGCAAGGCAATTACAGGTTATTCAAAACTTAGTTATGCATTTTGACATGCTGTGAGCCATATAACATACTCTCCTGGCACAACATTGAGCAAGCAACTGGCACTTACAATGCAAGGCAAATCTTGAATCATTTTCTTCCTTAATTTTTCCATCCTTTTATTGGTCACCAGAAATTTAAACAGAATGGTCACAGTTGTCTTCAGCTTATGTAGCTCACCCTGAGGAGAGAGGAAATGAGGAGTTTATAAGTAGCTTTTTTTTTCCTAGGAAGTAGCCTTAAGAAAACAAAAAGCAAGTCTGATTTAGATTCATGTATGATGCATTAGCTTAGAGCAGATATCTAGCAACATTCTTTTCAGATAAGATTAAACTAGAATTTATTCTTTAAAACAGTAATATATATTTATTTTCACAACAGTTAAAAAAAAAATCACAATAAAGACAAAAACCAAAAAAAGCACGAGGAGCAAACAAGAAAATATTTTCATTGCAAAGATTCTTCTAAAATGAATGAATTTAAACCAGTGAACTCCAAATATATAAAATATTAACAGAGTTTTAAAAAATATATTCCTCTAATTTTTTTTCCTAAAAAGTTTTTTAGAAACTCTTTTAAAAAATTGGTTGAGGGTATTAACTTATTTGAACTATACTTAGTTATAAAATTGGCACATTTATTTCACAAGCCTCCATTTGTAGATAGTTATTTTATTCTTTTTGGAATTTAGTGACCGTATTTAAAGCCAAAGTTGTTTTTAGGAAATCATTTTGATCGGATTTATTGTGACAAAAATGTACTTTAAAAGAACAAAAACAAAGGGAAATAATCTGCATGCATGATGGTTTTTATCAATGCCAGTTCCCAGGAAAATAAAATAATAAAATAAAATAGGTCCTTTCTATGAGATAATCCCTTCCAAATGTTAATTCATGTAATGAAGGGACTGTGCTTTCTGTAGCATTGCTGCCATGGCAACTTTTGGACTTTGAAATAGAAGGTGGCAGGGTTCCAGGCTCTTGCTAGAGAAAGGAAGCAGGAGGTCTGCAAGAACAGCTACTGGGCCTTATACATGGTTTTGTGGTTGTGGGAGGCTTTTTAAAGTTTTGATGTTTATATTGAGGAGAACTAGTGTCAGTCAAAGAACGTTATTTCTTCTTTTAAGTGAGGGTGAGAAACAGTATGTAGTTTTGAGGTATAGTTTTTTTCGTGTGTGTGTGTTTGGGGTTTTTTTTTTTTTCCTTCTTTCTATTTTAAGGTATAGTTTTTACAGTAATTAAAGTAGATACCCTGGAAGGACTGCTGCCTGTCAAATGCTCGCTTTACAGAAAACTAAAGTCTACTATGTTTATTAATCTTCAGGTTCAGTAGAATTAAGTCCATTGAAAGAAGTGTCTTAACTAAATTTTTTTCTGCTCACTAACCCTGTTGACATTTTATAAGAAATGACATTTTATAAGGGAGCCTTCTTAATGGGAAATAGTAGAGGCAAAGGCAAATTGAGGTTATAGAAAAGTTCTGCATTTAAAGCATCTGAAAACATCAAGTTTAGTTTTTGTGTTGTATAAGCACAACTTAGATGGTGAAACTTGAAATGATTTAAAGCATGTGATTTTCAAACCGCAAGTGTAGGCAGTGGTATAGTTGTAGACGCTGTATGCTCGCCTCTTCATCAATTGACAAGTGAATATTGAGTACATGCCTGATGTGCAGCACTGTCAAGATTCAGGAGAAAAAGGATTATTACATTTTTTGCAGTATTAGGAAGCAAGTAACTGCTTTCCTTTGGCAAACTGGGAGTACTTAAAAATAGATTTCAAGTATTGTCCAGATGCTAGGACAATGAGAACTTGGCTGCTCCAAAAACAAAGTGGTGTCTGTGAAATGCTCAAATTCACAACGCCCTTTCTTTCACTACATTTAGATTAGAGAAATTAAAAATAAATCACACAGTTTAGTAGTCAGTGATAACGTCATTTTGAAGAGTAGGTGTTTTGTGATATTGACAAATACGTATTTTTTATCAGGTGTAAAACTTTTTCTGAAATCAGAGTCAAGTCACTTTTTACTAATTATGTGGTTATTATATTTCTGATATTTTTGTAATGTTGCAAAAGATCTTCAACAAAACTCTTTTAAACTTAAAAGTTGTTACTTTTCATTAACTGCTTTTAAAAAAAAATATATTAAATGCCAGTGAACAAAAATTTAAGCTATCAGAAGGATATGAAGTTAAATGCATAAGCTGTTTTTCCTTCAAAATACCAGAAAACTGTTAGTTTTCAAGTCATTTAAAGTAGCTAGTTAGTTTGTCAGTTTGATAGGCATCCTACCCAAATTTGTATAGAGTTAATAAACAAAAGAGACAAACAAATGCTTATTAAGAAATAGCTATTCTAATACTATAAAATGTGTCCTTATGTTGATTTTTTAGAATATCCGTTAATAATACTATGCAAACATTCCTTTTCCTTCTTATAAATGATAATATTAAGGCACTTAAGAGTTTTTAAAATTTTTTGCCTATCTATACAAATTATTGGCTTGCCGCTTCCTTTACTACTATCCTTAGAGCAACATGGGACATTATATCCCAGACCGGAAGAGAATCTATTTTGCATCAAGTAGTTAAGTGATTTACCTTTTCCCTTTCCATATGCCCTTGCATTGTACAGTGCCACTGCTTTCGGGAGGTAAGTCTTTGATTCTATATTAACTTTGATTTGTTTGGACTGGAATTTCTTCTAACAGTTCCTACATGGTATTTTGAAGAACCTGGCCTTGGAAGATTAAAAAATTGATGATATGTTAGTAATAATTTTAAAATGCTTTTCTCTTTGCAGAAAACACAAGTGACAGAGTTAGTATCCACTTTACGGGAGAGGAAATATGGTGATTTATGTATGAGTAAACAGCATGAATGCCAATTTTTGCAAAATTAAATTACATTTTGCAAAAGAGCTATAATTTAGAATAACCACATTCAGTGTTTCCATAAGTTTGGTTTGTTTTGCTATGCTGTGGTGACTTGCCTTGTAATAAAAAGGTGTTTAACTTATTTCATAAAATATATGTGGAGTTTGCTGTGTAATGGTTTAAAAGGTGCAGTGCTTGAGGGAATGTAACTTGTGTTAAGACTGCTAGAAGACAAAGATAGGAGAGAAAGCATAAACATTTGTACCACTAGTGAACAGCATATGTAAAACTGAGTTGATTTCCAAATTAATATCACAAACCAATGTTTTCTTGGTAAAGGTTCTAAGAGCCTTCATGAATTTTCAAGAAAGCTTTCATTCAGACCATGTCGATCATAGCTTTAGAACTGTATACATGCAGTTGTGTGTCAGTTGATGGTAGAAAGCCTATACACCTTTGAAATTAGTTAAGAGAGACAATTACCAACTTATTAAAGGTCACAGTTAGTTGGCTTAAAACATAGAGAATCACTGTGGTATAACTTAAAAACCTCACTTTTGTGTTACGTAGCTATTGATATTAAACTGGCTGGTTATTACTAGATTTAAAAATAGAAAAAAATCACATTGGATAAGAATTTAAATTTCATATTGTTATGATTACTCTGAGCATGTGGTTAAGTTTCTTTACCATCGTAGAGCAGGATTGGAAATAGAGAATATCTATCTTGGACATATCCAAGAAAATTAATTGTTGAATTATTAAAGGAACTTCATACCAGTGTGACTGTGGTCTTACTGAATAATTGCATGTCATATTTAACATAGGAATATTGCATACCATTGTACTAGTATAGAATCCCCCAAACCTGATTTATTGTTTTATCTATTTAAATTCTTATACACAATTACCAAATTTTAATGTAACGAACAGTTTGACATTAAAGCAGAAAAAATGAGACTTAAAGAAATTAAACTTTTAGGTTAAAGATATATTTTTTGAGTTCCACATTCAGATTCGTTAACTCATTAGGTATTACTATGTATCGTGCTAGGTGTTTCTAAATATATTATGTGATTTAATTCTCATTTGGATTGTGAAGGCAGAGAGGTTAAGTAATTTTCTCAGGTCATGCAGTTTATAGGTGATAGAGCCAGGATTCAAGCCTCAGTCTTTTGAAGCTAACTTTTGGTGTACCTTTCTCTGTATTGGCTGCCTGTGACTTGGGCTTATTTGTGTTACTTTGAATTGGTATTTATTTTTAACGATTAAAGATTTGAGGATAAATTGAGTGAATTGAGGCTATATGAGTGAGTTGATGTCCAGAGACTACAGATAGGTTTTTTTTTATGTGTGTGTGTGTGTGTGTAGTTAGGAGGTTTATCTGTCTATAATAGAAATTTACATTTGTGTAATTTCAAAGTGCCCTCAAATATATTAAACGTATGTTTTTAGTAGAAGCCTGAGAGCAGGGAAATTGTAACCAGTTTCACTACTGGAGCCCTGGTGACACAGTGGTTAAGAGAGATGGCGAGCTACAGCTATTAACCAAAAGGTCAGCAGTTCAAATCCACCAGCTGCTCCTTGGGAACCCCTTGGGGCAGTTCTACGCTGTCCTGTAGGGTCGCCATGAGTCGGAATCGACTCAACGGCAACAGGTTTGGCTTTTTTTTGGTTTTCACTGTTGAGGAAAATGAGGCTTCTGTAGACTGTGGCACAGGATAACCAGGATGAGAAGCCAGATCATCTGGCTTTGATGCTGGCTCTTTTGATACTATTGTGTATGATGGACTATTCCGTTTGGGCACATTTTCTAAAACATAAAAATATTTGTTTGACATATTCAAAGTGGCATCTTTAGTTTGAAACCATTCAACCCCCACTTCCCAGCCCCTTATTACACCGTGGAACATTTCCCTCCTATTTTCATATGACAATAAAACCTTTTCCCTAAACTTTGAAATATTTACATATGCATCTAAAATTCTACTTTATTCAGGAGAGGTTAAATTTTGCAAAATTATTTCATATTATTCTAAATAGAAAGACATAATGATTTGTGTTGTGGCTCGAGAAGTGTAAATGCAGGCAAACTATTGAGATCAGCTTACTCCTGCCTCTCACCCTCATTCAGTGAATCTTAGCTCTCTTGAGTTTATGAGGCTGGCTGTGACATGTGGAAATAAAGCAACAATGCACAGTCTTAGTACAAAAACTAGCTGGCAGTTTTCTCGCTGATTTTATAATGAATTATTAGTTACTTGAACAAAACTTCATTGTAGAATTAACTCTATAATGTATTCTTGACATCATACGGAGAGAGATTATACTTTAGTCTTCTCTATATAGAATCCAAATATGTTTGTTTTTAATGATTCTATAATTAATAGGCTATGTGAATGAATTGTGTTTTGATGTTCTCTTTCTTTGGGTGTTATTAACCTAGTTCCTTTTCTGTGTCATATCAGACGTACCTTTCTGGGCAATAATTATATCACTGGTAATTCTGAACTATGAAGTTCCCACAAATCAGTTTTAAAGTTACTGGAATTTACTGGATGAGAGTGATGATAATGACGGATGAGGAGAGAATTAAAGCTAAGTGATAGTCCATTATTTATGAAAAGCATCCACTAAAGCTATCCCTATATTTTTCATCATTGTCACTACATTTTGAAAAATGAGAAATTTTTAAAAATTCCTTCACTTTTTTTTTTTTACATGATTCAGGATAATTTATGTGAGGAGATTGAATTTACTCTTATGGCACTGGGTTTTTTGTTACATTATGTGAGGAGACCCTGGTAGCGTAGTGGTTAAGTGCTACGGCTGCTGACCAAAAGGTCAGCAGTTCACATCCACCAGGCGCTCTTTGGAAACTCTGTGGGCAGTTCTCCTCTGTCCTATAGGGTTGCTATGAGTCGGAATCGACTCGATGGCACCGGGTTTTTTTTTTTTTATATTATATTATATTATATTATATTATATTATATTATATTATATTATATTATATTATATTATATTATATTATATTATATTATATTATATTATATTATATTATATTATATTATATTATATTATATTATATTATATTATATTATATTATATTATATTATATTATATTATATTATATTATATTATATTATATTATATTATATTATATTATATTATATTATATTATATTATATTATATTATATTATATTATATTATATTATATTATATTATATTATATTATATTATATTATATTATATTATATTATATTATATTATATTATATTATATTATATTATATTATATTATATTATATTATATTATATTATATTATATTATATTATATTATATTATATTATATTATATTATATTATATTATATTATATTATATTATATTATATTATATTATATTATATTATATTATATTATATTATATTATATTATGTGAGATTGAAAGGTTTTTTCCTTTTTTCTCTCCTGTTTTTGAAAGTGATTCGAAGTGGTCTGTTTCTACTGTTGACATATAATGATTTTATTCTCTGCCTTTTGTTAGACCATAATAAGAATTTTGATTCAGTACATTTATAAAAAACCTAAAAATTTGATTCAGTACATTTATAAAATCTAAAAAAAAAAAATAGTGGATCTTAATCTCTTGGTGTTCAGTAACTTGAGAATTGAGCTAGCATTAATAAGTACTTTTCAGTGTTTTTGGAACCAAACAAACAAAAAAATAGATAATGTCCTACCTAATAACAACTTTGTAACAGTTTTGACTAACACTTGTCCATTCTTGTTCATCTGTGTTTACATGATTATGCTAAAGCATGATGTTTGTGTAACATCTTTACCTAAATTGTTTTGAATTTTGCCATTTCATTTTTCTTCCTTTTTTGAGGGGGTCTTATCTTTGTCTCTTTTTTATTATCCTGGGAATATCAATGTCTTCTGTATCTCACATCTTTCTTGTGTATTATTCCTCCTTCAGTAACCCTGGCAAAGCGTAAGTATTTAACCAATGGTTCCTTTGTAATTTTCATCATTGTCTCTCTGTAACTTTCTGTCTCGCTTTCAGCTTTAACACCACCAGCAGATTTTGTTATTATCTTTTATTTAAAAATTCTCAAATGTATTATGAAGCATAAGAAACACGTTTTTCATACTGGAGAACTTCCTATGAATCAATGGGTGTGTTTAGAACACTCACACGTCTGTAATGGAAAAACTTAGTGAAACCTTCAGGAAGATAAGTATTATGGACAGTGCATACCAGAGTTAGATATGCAGTTTGTTTAGTATTTAAATAATTGGAATGAACATAATTTAGAAAATCTATGTTTTGAAATAAATGATTTACTCTTGTAGTTAAGTTTGTGTTCTATCCCAAATGCAGTTTAAAAAAATTAAAATCAATGATATTATTCTCTTTTAATCATAGAATCATCAGAGTGTAGAGTTTTAGAGCCAGAAAAAAACCAAACCTGGCTCTAACTAAATGTTTAGAAACAGCACATCATTAGAACAATCCCCTAAGCTGTGGTAAATGTCACAAGAGCCTAAAGTATACTATGCTTTTGTAAGTGTGTAGTGGCTAAAAATATATTTCAGTACTGTTGTTTTATTAGTTTTTATGTCTTAGCTTGACACCATTGTTTTGTATTTCTATAGACCACACCTTTTATATAGGATACCATAGTCTTATATCTGAAATTGTTGCCATTTAAGAGTAAACTACATTCACTGACCGATAATAGAGAAATATAAAATGATAAATTTATTAGTAGGCCAAACAAACTTTATCACGTACTTATATAAGATGAAGAGTTATCTGCTTTGGAATTTTATCTCTCAAAACCAGTGTGTTTATGAAATAACCTATTCCTATTACTTCCTAATTTTTAATATTTTGTGTTTTAAGAATGATTAAGTTTTGTTCACTTTTAATGAACAGTCTTTTAGATACTTCATTTCTAGAATCTTAAGTATTACCATAAATTATAATGTCTTTACTAATTTTACATGTAAATATCACTGTTTCTGTTCTTTATATATGCAGTCTTAGCACATGTATTGCTAATTATTTTTCTAGTAAACAGAATACATTATAATGATGAATACTGTGTGGTAGGTACTGTGCAAACATACATTATCTGTCTCGTTTATTCCTCAGAACAATCCTTTTAAAAGATGCTATTCACATTCCACAGATGGGAAAATTGAGGGTTGGAGGAGCTAAGTGACTTGTATAAAACACACACTGTGTGGAGGATGTATTGTTTGAACATCTATCTGACTCTAAAGCCAGTGTCATTGACCATAATTCAATCGTGATCTTTACCAGGAGATGTAAGGATAGGGAGGATGGGGCTTGGGTGGCTCTTCCAGTGTACTGAGGCAGTTTTGATAGTGTAAGTATTAAAATAGCTATTAAAACGACAGTAGTCCTATGGGGCAGTTCTGCTCTATCCTGTAGAGTTGCTGTGAGTTGTAATCGACTTGATGACAGTAGGTTTTAGGGACCCTTAACACCCTAGGGAACTAAAGCAATGTCCTGATGCTCACCATGCAATTGATGTTTTTTCTCCTTTGTTATGGGAAACAAATGAGAATACCAAATTGTGACTAATACAAGGAATTGTGCTTAATGACACGTTGCAAATAGTTTAAAAAAAAAAAAAAACCAACCAACCAAAAAAAAAAAAAAAAACACTAGCAGTCTGGTGGCATGCTGAGAGCGCTATAATTTTCTAGCAGTGAGTTACACCTAGCAGGAGTTGCCACTCACATCTTGTCACACTTGGTGCACTTTCTGTACTCTCATCTTGTACCAGTAGTTGGCTTAGTTCAGACTCATGCTCTTTTTTCTCTCTGAAATTAAACTCATAGCCTTCAACAGTTTGCATTTGTCCTGATTTGGTGGGGGGCGGGGGGCGGGGGGGAGAAGTAGACAGTATTTATTATGTTCAATAGATCTTGACTTAAATTGCTAAAATAATGTATGTTGTAAATTCCTTTTTATATTTTGTTAATAGAAAAATGAATTTTTTTTGCGAACTCATAAATCTCCTATTACATAGTTAATACATCTGTTTCACATGTATTATTTTATTCCTCAGAACAACGCTGCTTTGTATGTGATATCCCTGCCTTGTAAATGAAGAAACTGAGGCTCAGTGAGATTAATTGACTTTGTTCAAAATCACATATCTAGAAAGTCATAGAGCCAAGATTTAAATCCAGGTCTTTTTTTTTTTTTTTAAATCCAGGTCTTTTGATAAATATTTCAGTACTGTCCATATATCACAGCTTTTCTCCAACTGCAGCTATCCACACAACAGCTTTATTTAGGAAGAGGAATATCTACACACATAACTGAGAAATTGCAGAAATTAACAGTACTGACCCTTTTCAAAATTATGTTTAAAATTGCTAGTTCAGTCTGTATTAACCCATTTTTGGTTTCTGGGCCTAGTAAAGATATGATCATTTACTTTTGTGAAAGACAGTCCACTATAGCACCATATTAATATTTAACAGTGGTTACAAATATAATTCAGATCTATGTTTTAGATGGCGTAAGATGAGTACAAATAAACTGAAAAGGTTTGATTTCTGATTTTAATTTTATACTGTAGACTTTTCAATATCTAGCTATTTTTCTTTTTTCTTATTATCCTTTTCCTTTCCTTTTCTTCATGTTGGAAATCTTTCTTCTGCTGCCTTCTTCTGTCAATTAAAAGGAAAATTCCCCCTAAACGGTAATCGTTTCTGTTGAATACATTCTTATACTATTCTTTTATATTAGCATTGGTTTGTTAATTGCCTTCGAGCCAGTTCCAACTCATGGTGACCCCATATGTGCAGAATAGATTGCTTTGTAGAGTTTTCAAAGCTGTGACTTTTTGGAAGCAGATCACCAGACCAATCTTTGGGGTACCTCTGGGTGGGTTTGAACCGCCAACCTTTCAGTTAGTAGTCTGGCACTTAATCATTTGTACCACCCAGGGAGTAAAAAAAATATTTTTTTTCAATGAAGAAAAATCTAGTCCACTCTATTTTAGAATAATGCTTTTTAAAGAAAATAGAGACTTAGTATACATGCAAAAGCAAAAAGACTTATATAAAAGGAACATTGGGGATTACATGTATAAATTATAAATACAATGTTTTTTCACTTATCGACATGATTAGGTTCCAAAGACCAGGTGGTTATATGAAATTAGCATTATGTGAAAATGGAGGATTACCACATCAGAGCATGAAATGGAAGATGAGTACATCATTACATAGCTGCCAAACAACTGAGAATCATGGCTGAACTAAGTTGACACATAAACTTTACCATCACAGCCAGTGTTACTCTTGGCTTCATCTTGTTACAGTCAGACATATGTTGTTAATGCACAAAATAGTTGGACAGTAGATTTTCTACTATTGTTGTAAATGTGAAATGTCAGATAATGTGATAGTTAATAAGTAAGGAGAAGGTGTAATTTGGCACAAGATACTTCATCCTTTCGATAAAAGTTTTAGCATTTACAATTTTTTTTTTCCCTTCTTAAACCTAGCCCACCAAGAAAACACATTGTGGAACGCAATACAGAGTTTTATCACATACCTACTCACAGTGATGCAAGCAAGAAGAGACTGATTGAGGATACTGAAGACTGGCGTCCAAGGACTGGAACTACTCAGTCTCGCTCTTTCCGAATTCTGGCCCAGATCACTGGGACTGAACACCGTAAGTAAAAACCTGGACATCCTAGTGGATGAATGTTCTTTGTCATGGAGAGTAGCATTTAGAGTGATTGACAATTACTGGAAAACAACCTGGAGATGGTTTGTTTTTAAATTATGCCATGAATGCTATGAGTATTGTAAATAAGACATTCGCCCACCTAGAATTACATTGAAAAGTTTAATACTAGTGACTGTAGTATATAGCCAATAACAATGTGGTATGGAACTTTTCTTAGTGGCTCTATGAAGCTGTGAATATTTGGTATTGGGTAGTAAGGAGCCTGGTGGTACAGTTGTTAAGCGCCTGGCTGCTAACCAAAAGGTCAGCGGTTCAAATGCACCAGTCGCTCCATGGGAGAAAGATGTGACAGTCTGCTCCTGTAAAGATTTACAGCCTTGAAGACCCTAAGGGGTGGTTCTACTCTGTCCTATAGGGTGGCTATGAGTCGAAATTCGACTACATGGCAGTGGATTTGGTTTGCGTTTTTTTACTATGGGTAATTGCTTAAGTGATTTGAGTTTAAAGAAAAGTAAAGTAATGTTGAATATCTTATTATTTTTCAGTGAAAGAATCTGAAAATGATAGTACAAAGAAGGCAAAGTAAGTTCTCCATTTTTTTGTAAATTGAATGCATTCCTTACATGAATGGTCTTCTTTTGGTTTTTCAAGTTTTCAAGTGAAATGGTATGGCATTTTGTCTTTGCAATTAGAAGCTAAGCATTTAACTTTGACGCCTTTTGTGTGACCTAAATGTACAACTTACGGATTTTTATATCAGTAAGTATTGTCTGGATTTTATGTCTAAGGCTTATTCCTAAGTACTGAAGTAAGATGCAGTCAGAAGGCTGTATTCTAACAGTTCAGATCTCTGTGAATGAGTTCATGCATCGTCTTGCAGTCACTTTATTTTGGGCATAAAAATCGGTATTTCCAAGAAGGCTCTATGGATTAAGCTCTGTTATTTCTAAAGTGCTCTACTCTTAAAAAAAAAAAATCTTTGCTATTTAATAAAACGGCTATGTAAAATTAAGCTTTTAAAAGGCATGCTCTTTGCATGATAAATTAAGTGTAGAAACTTTTTCTTTCTCTTTCTTATGACTCTTCTATCACTCTGTTTTTATTTCCACAGGGAAAAGATACCCCTTCACGTCTTTAGTCCTAAATACACAAAATTACGTGACTGGCACCATGAAGTTTCAGCACGTGCTCTTAACGTACAGTGATTTATGAACCTTGCCCCCAAGCAGCCAGCACATACCTTTTCAGTTTTTCTTTTTTTTCAACTTTGTAGCAAAATCTGTACTAAATTTGCTTTAGGAAAAAAAATAGAACCTTTTCTAACAGTTTCCTACTGTTGTAACAACGAGGAAGAGGAACATGTTTTGTGCTAGTCAGTAGCTCACAAATGTAAAACCAAAGAAAGCAAATTAAGGGACTAGATCTGTTCAGTGGGTTTATACCTGTTTCCATTGTTATTAGGGTAGTAACCTTGGAAAAGGAATTCTTTTTGTAAGTTGAATTTGTTTTCTTGTAGGTTGTTTTGAGCAAAGGCGGATAAGCAGATAATATCCTTGTTGAATTTGAAAAATATTTCATGTTATTACACTTTCTAAGATTACTTTTAAGTCCATTATAACAGTAATCTTGGGGGGTGTAAACTATTCTAAATATGCAAATATGAGGAGGCAAGATTAAACAGAGAAGACTTTATTACAGTTTATTGTAGACAGATATCTCTTAAAACAAATAGTATTCAGGATGACTATACGAAGAGGAGGAGGCCCAAATTTGGCTGCTACAAAAGAAAAGAAGAGAATTCTGCCCCTATTTGGAATGGGGAGATACAGTGTTGTTTTAGTTTGTTTATGTTCAAAATCCTATTTTCTACCAAGGAAATATTTCTAAGCTGATGAATGTTTGTAGGTATAGACAGTTTCTAGGCATTAACTAGTAAGATATTTAAAAAAAAAATAAAAACTTTGTGTTGTTTTTAGATTAGAGGAAATGAACGTAAAATACATTGCAATATGAATGACTCTTCGTGAGACATCAGAGAAATATTTTACTTAGTAATAAAAGCCACTTGTGTGTTGTTGCTGTTCCTAGGAAGCTGTTTTGGGTAATATATAGATGCTAAATAGATAACCAGAAATGCTTCTTTTTCTTGTAATATAATGTATTATATATTAGATCTAAACTCAATAACAAATAAGTAAATGCATTTTGAAGTTTGAAAAAGTACTGTAATAAAGTTGCCTTAACTTAGCTCTGTACTTGTTCTGTTTTATTGAGGCTAGTAACAATGCCATCTTCTTGTTACATTATCACTGGGTAAAATAAATAATTCTTTTGACATTTCATTTAGAAAACATTTTTAATTTTGTGAGTTTGTTAAAATGTGAGTGTAGAATATGGCAGTGACCCATGTAATTTTTTTTTTCCCTGAATTGCTATATTATTTAACATAACTTTCTGTGCGAGTGACATGTAAGATCAGTTAGACTACAGCATAACATAGAATTGTTTGTGTGAAAATTATTACTGATCTTGTCTGCATCTCAGTGTCCATTTTTACTTTTCCAGATTTTCTTCACTTTAATGTCACAATAGGCTATGCCAACTGCTTGGTAATACGGAGAAATGAACATCAATTTCATTTAGTGATTGGTTACTATTTAAAATTTTGCCTGACAGATGTATTTAAAAAATAATTATAAGACTTGTCTATGCTCATTTCCACTATACTTCATAACGCATTAGAATTCCTTTCTTTTATTGTATCAGTTCTTCAAATACTAAAAGGTCTTGTCTACTTTTGCTTTTATGATCCTGACGTCAGTCTCAGTTACTATTGTATCTCTGATCCCTGTAAGGGAATCTACTTTCTTAGGCCAGGCAGTCCTATGATCTCAAAAAAATGATGTCTGAGAGAAGATATGGTCAGAGTCTTGTAAAAAGTAAATGGTATAGGTAGAGTAAACATGGTGTTTTTCTTCAAGAACTGAAATTCTAGAGAGAGAACCACTCGAAGAGAGTTTTAGGTAAATAAAAATGGATTCCCTAATACAGACAAGGGAACATGTATAGAACTTTGTAGGTTGAAATAGGTACAATTGAAAGTAAAATTTTAATACTTTGCCAAATTAAGAATAAAGTAATTTGTCAGTGAAAGCACAGACTTAGATATATGAAATGCTCCATGTTTGAGCGTAAGAGTAAATGTTCAGCAGGATCACAAAGGATATTTCATTTGACCCTGTCAGAACTTGAATTCCTGAACTCATTGCCTCTCTTGGGACATCTTATATTTCAAGCTTAAAAGCTAGCCTAAAATTATAAAAGTTTCTTGTAAAAATATTATTATAAGCCTAGTGACCTGATTTATAGCTTGTTTTTGTTTGTCTCTCTTCTACAGACTTTTTTTAATCATATGTTTGTTTTTAATGTGAAATTGGGAAGTTACTCTTAAGGATTTTCAGCACTTTTTTCTTGTAATGTTTTTATTAGTCAGAAGATGGAATGTTTCCCATACAGCTAAATATATTTTCATTACCTTAAAAAATATACTGTCTGTAGAAACAGAACACACCCATCTTGTATTATTATGCCTTTAGGAAGACTCAGGTATGAAAACATCTTAGATTATTTACAGTAGCATTCCCGTAACTGTTCCAGATATTATATAATGAATTGACTTTTTTTACCCAGACAGATAATTTTGTAATTACTGTGTTTCTGGTGTGTATTCAAAATCATATAAATCGTATGTATCCATTCATTGCCTGCATTCCTTCTATCAGATGAATAATTACTGAGTACTTACTTAAATACCAGGCACTGATCTGTGTGCTGGGGATAACAGTAGTGAATAATAGATAACATAAATACGTAAACAACATGATCTGAGATAATTTTAACTGTCACTGGGATAATAAAGTAAGTTAATATAAGGAATCTGGCTTAGACAGGGAAGAATTATTTAGGCTGTGTGGGCCTCTGAGGGGGTGACCTTAATGCCAATATCTGAGAGAAGAAAAGGACTCCGCCTTATGATGACTTGGGGCAGTCCGTGTTCAAGGCAGAGGAAAAAAATGTGGAGACCCTGAGGTAGAAAAGAACATGGCAGGTATACAGAACAGAAAGGACAGTGTGGCTGAAATGTAGTACATTAGAGGAAGCATAATATAAAAATACAATAACCCACCCGGCAGTGTCATAGAAGAAAGACCTGGTGATCTGTTTCTGTAAAGATTATAGACAAGAAAAACCTCTGGAGAGGAGTTAACTCCAGTACTAATAAAGGTATCTCAGAGCATAGAAAAGAAGGAATACTCCCGAACTCATCCTGTGAAGTCAGCATAACCCTGATACCAAAACTGGGTAAAGGCATCATAAAAAAAGAAAATTACACACCAATATTCCTCATGAACATAGATGCAAAAATCCGCAACAAAATTCTAGCCGATTGAATTCAACAACATATCAAAAAAATAATTCACCATGACCAAGTGGGATTCATATACCAGGTATGCAGGGAAAAAAAAAAAATAGTTCAACATTATAAAATCAATCAATGTAATCTATCACATAAATAAAACAAAAAATAAGAACCACATGATCTTATCAGTTGATGCAGAAAAGGCATTTGACAAAGTCCAACACCCATTCCTGATAAAAGCTCTCAGCAAAATAGGAATAGAAAGGAAATTCCTTGACATAGTAAAGGGCATTTATACAAAGCCAACAGCTAACATCATTCTAAATGGAGAGAGACTAAAAGCATTCACCTTGAGTAAGGAAACCAGACAAAGATGCCCTTTATCACCACTCTTATTCAGCATTGTACTGGAGGTCCTACCCAGAGCAATAAGGCAAGAAAAAGAAATAAAGATGATCCAGATTGGTAAGGAAGAAGTAAAAGTATCCCTATTCTCTGATAATATGATCTTATACACAGAATACCCCAAAGAATCTATAAGAAAACTACTGGAACTAATAGAAGAGTTCAGCACAGTATCAGGATATTAGATAAATATACAAAAATCAGGTGAATTCCTCTACACCAAAAAAGGAAACTTCGAAAAGGAAACCACCATTTACAATAGCCCCCAAGAAGATAAATTACTTAGGAATAAATCTAACCTGAGACTTAAAAGACCTATACCAAGAAAACTACAAGTCGCTATTGCAGGAAACCAAAAGAAATCTGCATAAGTGGAGAAACATACCATGCTCATGGATAGGAAGACACAACATTGTGAAAATGTCAGCTGTACCCAAAGCAATCTACAGATACAATGCAATCGCAATCCAGATTCCAACAGCATTTTTTAACAAGATGGAAAAACAAATCACCAGCTTTGTATGGAAAGGGAAGAGGCTGTGGATGAGTAAAGCATTACTGAAGAAGAACAAAGTGCGAGCATCACACTACCTGATTTTAGAACCTATTTTACCACTACGGTAGTCAAAACTACCTGGTACTAGTACAATAAATAGACCAGTGGAACAGAATTGAGAACCCAGATGTAAATCCATCCACCTATGAGCAACTGATATTTGATGAAGGCCCAAAGTCCGTTAAGTGGGGAAAAGACAGTTTCTTTAACAAATGGTGCTGGCATAAGTGGTTATCTATCTGTTAAAAAAATGAAACAGGACCCATACCGCACACCATACACAAAAACTAACTCAAAATGGATCACAGACCTAAATATAAAATCTAATGCAAAAAAGATCATGGAAGAAAAAATAGGGACAACACTAAGGGTTCTAATACATGGCATGAATAGTATACAAACCATAACTTAACAATGCACAACCACCAGAAGAGAAACTAGATAACTGGGGGCTCCTAAAAATCATACACTTATGGTCATCAAAAGACTTCACCAAAAGAGTAAAAATAGAACCTATAAGCTGGAAAAAATTTTTAGCTACGACATATCCAATAAGGGTCTGATCTCTAAAATCATCTCACCCCAACAAGGCAGACACTAATCCAAAAAACACAAAATAGTAAATGTTGGAGAGGTTGTGGAGAGATTGGAACTCTTATGCACTGCTGGTGGGAATGTAAAATGTTACAACCACTTTGGAAAACGATATGGTGCATCTTTAAAAAGCTAGAAATAGAAATACCATACTATCCAGTGATCTCGCTCCTAGAAATATACCTGAGAGAAATAAGAGCCGTCACACAAATAGACATATGCACACCCCTGTTCATTGGAGCACTACTCACAATAGCGAAAAGATGGAAACAACTAAATGCCCATCAGCAGGCGAATTAATAATCAAATTATGGTACATACACACAATGGATAACAATAAAGAACAATGATGAATCGCAAAATATCTCACAATATGGATGAATCTGGAGGCCATCATGCTGAGTGAAATAAGTCAGTCACAAAAGGACAAATATTGTATGAGACCGCTATTACAAGAACTCAAGAAAAAGTTTCAACATAGGAAAAAAAAAAGCATTCTTTGATGGTTATGAGTGTGGGAAGGAAGGGGGAGAGAAATTACTAACTAGGTAGTAGACAAAGATTAACTTCGGTGAAGAGAAGGACAACACACATACAAGGGAAGTCAGCACAACTGGACCAAAGCAAAAGCTAAGAAGTTTTCTGGACATATCCAAACACTTTGAGGGACACAGTAGCTGGGGCTGGGGCCTGGGGACCATAGTTTCGAGGGACATCTAGGTCAGTTGACATAACAAAGTTTATAAAGAAAACGTTCTACATCCCACTTTAGTAAGTAGCATCTGGGATCTTAAGACCTTACAAGTGGCCATCTAAGATAAATCAAATGGTCCTATCTCACTCAGAGCAAAGGAGAATGAAGAAAACTAAAGACACAAGGAAAATACTAGCCCGAAGGACTAAAGGACCAAATGAACCAAAGATTCCAGCAGCCTGAGACCAGGAGAACTAGATGGTGCCCGGCTATCACCAGTGGCTGCCCTGACAGGGAACACAACAGAGAGTCCTGGACAGAGCAGGAGAAAAATGTAGAACAGAACTCAAATTCACATAAAAAGACCAGACTTAATGGTCTGACAGAGACTAGAGAAACCCCTGAAACTGTGGTCCCTGGATGCACTGTTAACCCAGAACTGAAACCATTTCTAAACCCCACTCTTCAGACAAAGATTAGACAGGACTATGAAACAAAAGGAAACCCTGGTGGCGTAGTGGTTAAGTGCTACGGTTGCTAACCAAAGGGTTGGCAGTTCAAATCTGCCAGGTGCTCCTTGGAAACTCTATGGGGCAGTTCTACTCTGTCCTATAGGGTCGCTATAAGTCGGAATCGACTCGACGGCACTAGGTTTGGGGTTTTTTATGAAACAAAAGTAATAGCACATAAGGAACGTGCTTCTTAGTTCATTCAGATATATGAGACCAAATGGGCAGCTCCTGTCCAAAAGCAGTATGAGAATGCAGGAAAGGACAGGAACTGGTTGAGTGGACACAGGGAACCTAGGTTAGAAACGGGGAGTGCGCTGTCACGTTGTGAGGATTGCAATTAATGTCACAGAACAATGTGTGTATAAATTTTTGAATGAGAAGTTAACTTGAGGTATAAACTTTCACCTAAAGCACAATAAAAAAAGAAAGGAAAGATAATCCTGTGGAGCAGTTCTCTCTAATACATGGGGTCTCCATGAGTCCGAGCTGACTCGATAGCATCAGGTTTTTTCATTTTATTTTTTTAGGTAAAGTAGGGAACAGAACGCCCTATGAATCATACATCAAACCAAACCAAACCCACTGCCGTCAAGTCAATTCCGACTCATAGTGACCCTATAAAGGACAGAGTAGAATTGCCCCCTAGAGTTTCCAAGGAGCACCTGGCAGATTTGAACTGCCAACCTCTTGGTTAGCAGCTGTAGCACTTAACCACTACACCACCAGGGTTTCCTGAATCATACATAAAGCCATGCAAAAATAAAACCTTGATGTATCAAAAATGTGAGCTATAATGTTCTATTCAAAATTCAGCGATGGGTTTGATAACTTAATCCTTCTTAAAAACCTGGCCACAATTGTTTGGATTCATTTCTTTTGTTTATCCTCTTCAAGAAAATTCCTTAGACCGAGTAAATACTTTCTTGATCAGTCTTTCCAAAATAAACGTGGTTTTTGTTGTTGTTGTTAAAGATAGTGAAAAAAATAAAAACAGGGAGTGGCAAATCCTTAGGTTCAGGTTTGTAACTGACTGACTGCTGTTTGCCCCTGAGTTTCCACTTGATTAAAATACGAAGTTAGAATCTATGGTGACACTGTGATGCCAAGCAAGATACTGCTTAAATGAGGGGCTTGGTACCACAGTTGCTGGGAGCTGGAGGACAGACAGCCTTCAGCTGTCAGTCCTTTCAGAAATCACCTCAGTTGTCAGAACCCAACATTCCCAGCCACAGCCACATTCAGTGAACTGATTGATGGGGAGGATAAAAAGCCTAGCCATTTCAGCTCAATTAGGAACAACTCAGAAGGACCATTCTAGCTCAAGAGCTGCTGTGCAGTCGACTAAAGCTATCAGAGGGCCTGTATGGCCACTCGACTTCTCTTTCTGCCCACTCCTGCTTGCTGTCCTCTTCTTTTAAGGTGTTGGCACTTCTTAATAAGCATCCTTCGTGCATAACTCTGTCTGGCAGTGTTTTCTGGAGAACTTGATCTATGACAGAATCATAATCTTTTAGATCCAGTTTGTACCTCAGGCTTACAAGTTCTCTTCAGCATGGTCCTGGTCTTCTCATTGCTCTTCTCAATCCTTAAATTTTCAACCCAGACCACAAACAGAGCGTTTAGAGCAGGGACGGATTGCCCTGTTTTTCACCCACGTGGAATTGTACGCTGCAGTTTAGTAAGGAAACACAATTAAACCCGTGCGTAGCTTGCTTACTTGTTAATCCACCCCTGGTTTAGAGAAGTCTTTAAAGTGAAAGATCAGCTAAGGGCAGCCTGAAAAGTGTATGTAAGTCAAAAGAGAGAGAGACGCATTTACTTTCCTTTGCCTCTGGTAAAGGATGTTTTATTGCAGCAGAGGCAGCCTTGGAGTATTTTGTTTGCTTTGTTTTGTTGCTATTTACGGTTTGTTTTTAACTGTGTCCAGAAAGACCTCTCTTTCCTGATCTCAAAGCCCTACTGCCAAAAGTTATGAGTAGTTACAGGCATTTAGAAATGAATCTAGTAACAGTAGCTGTCCAGTCATTTCTGTCCCTTGTGTATCATAGTAGAACTGTGCTGCATAGAATTTTCAGTGGCTGGCTTTTCTGAAGTAGGTAACCAGGCCTTGTTCCTGAGGCACCACTAGGTGAACTTCAACCTCCAACTTTTTGGTGAGCAGCTAAATGCATTTACTATTTGTACCGCACAGGGACTCCAGAAATGAAATATTGTCAGGTTGATATAATGAAGCAATGAAATGAGAAGCTTCAAAATTGAAAATTAGAATTAACTTTGAGTTAACAGCTAACAAAATACTATGATTTTCCATGTTATAGTTTTCTGTATGTGGCACTTTAAAATCAAATGTATTAGCCATTTAATAAGTCATTTATAAATTTTATTTCTGCACATCTACCGTTTCCTTCCCATCCTTAAAAATCTACCTCTAGTTCTCTCCTGGGATATATTGATGCACAGGAGCCTATGGAAATGTGTAGGGGCATATGCAGATATTATAAGGTCAAGGGGATGTCCCCGTGAGGTTAAGGATACTAAATATATTCTAATGGACTGAATAATCCCATAAGTGAAGAATTATCATGCCCATGCCAGTGGTGTGCCATTGAGAATGACTGGTTTGAATGCAAATACTCCCTCTTTCAAGTTTTCTTACTCCTTTCCACAACTCCAACCTCAAGTTCTCATCCAGAGTGTACTCCCCCACACACACTCTGGAAATAATCTTTTTGCTTCTACACTAACAAAATTTATCATTTTTACTTATCACTTGACACTTATCTTTTCTAATTTGTATTATGCATATCTATCTACATGTCCTAAATCTTCAACTGGAGTATGAGCTCTTTGAACGCAAAAGTCTTACTATACTAATATAAATTGAAAATAAAAAACATTCTAATAGGCATGATGTTTCTTTCATCTGGATACAGCTGTAGCTGTGTATGCAAATATCTGTATATTAAATAAAATGCCTAAATTTGGAGGTGGGTAGAGTTGTAAGATTGATTCATCTCTGGTGAACTACTTCTTAAATTAGAAATCTACTGATTACCGTTCTACAGTAATCCTCATTTTGACATTTAGCATTTAAGAAAAAGCTATTCTTCAGTAGAATCACTGACTTGGTCCCAATTGAAAACATAATTCTTACCTCTCTTGTGGTGCGTCGTTTTCTACTTTGTATTGTAGGTATTTGTATACATGCCCTATATTGCCAATTAGAGTATATGCTTTTTGAATACACACATTTTAGTGTTCCCCACTATATTTTGTTATTAATTTGGTTTCCCCACTCACAGGTCTGGTTTTACTCACTAATGGTAATTAATTGAATATAATTGCATGTTTCTCCAGTTCTTTAATTTTTGTATTGTAAATTGTTTACATCATGGTCAAACTTGAATATAAATTCAATATAAAGTAAATTTTCCTTAAAAATGACAAGATGTTAATGCCCATATTATACGTACACAGGAACCATATCTTAAGTTGCTTGAAAGGAAACTTGTTATTGTGTTTTGGATACCTGGTATCTGTTAAATAGTTGTGGAAGATATTTTTCCATTACATGAACATTTGTATCTTAATGTATCTTCCTATGTGTTTTTTGGTTTGTTTCAACATTAATAGCACAGTGATTCCTGTGAGGAGAAAATACCTAAATTTTGAAATAGGTATATGAGATGCTGAATTGGTGTTCTGATTGGAAAAAGCAATACAAATAATTTTATTGTTACAAAAGGAAATATTAAAGTAGAAAATCTAATCTAAAACACTGATTAAAAAACATCCACCATATTATTAGTATAATAGAAAGCTAATAATAATATTTGCAGCCTGCTAGAATAGGGAATTATGGGAGGCCATAGGAAGTTTCATCTAAAGATAGTGCTTTTAAAAACATATAAACATCCAAAATACATCAAATTGTCACATGCAGTATAAGTCACTTTAAGTTAAAGGATGCATTTGATTTCACCATTTCCTCAGTTTCTACTATATAATAAAACATTTATCTAGTAATGGGGTTTTATATTTTTATGCTTATATACCCCCATGTGTCTGTCAGTTTGTCATACTGTGGGGGCTTGTGTGTTGCTGCGATGCAACTATACACATCGACCTCGCCAGATGGAACACACAGAAATCAAATTGACTACATCTGTGGAAAGAGACGATGGAAAAGCTCAATATCATCAGTCAGAACAAGGCCAGGGGCTGACTGTGGAACAGACCATCAATTGCTCATATGCAAGTTCAGGCTGAAACTGAAGAAAACCAGAGCAAGTCCACGAGAGCCAAAATATGACCTTGAGTATATCCCACCTGAATTTAGAGACCATCTCAAGAATAAATTTGATGCACTGAACACTGGTGACCAAAGCAAGACGAGTTGTGGAATGACATCAAGGACATCATCCGTGAAGAAAGTAAGAGGTCACTGAAAAGACAGAAAGAAAGAAAAGACCAAGGTGGATGTCAGAGGAGACTCTGAAACTTGCTCTTGAGCGTCGAGCAGCTAAAGCAAAAGGAAGAATTGATGAAGTGAAAGAACTGAACAGAAGATTTCAAAGGGCCTCTCGAGAAGACAAAGTATTATAATGACGTGCAAAGAGCTGGAGATGGAAAACCAAAAGGGAAGAACACGCTCGGCGTTTCTCAAGGTGAAAGAACTAAAGAAAAAATTCAAGCCTCGAGTTGCAATAGTGAAGGATTCCATAGGGAAAATATTAAGTGACGCAGGAAGCATCAAAAGAAGATGGAAGGAATACACAGAGTCATTATACCAAAAAGAATTAGTCAATATTCAACCATTTCAAGAGGTGGCATATGATCAGGAACCGATGGTACTGAAGGAAGAAGTCCAAGCTGCTCTGAAGGCATTGGTGAAAAACAAGGCTCCAGAATTGATGGAATATCAATTGAGATGTTTCAACAAACAGATGCATCACTGGAGGTGGTCACTCATCTATGCCAAGAAATATAGAAGACAGCTTCCTGGCCAACTGACTGGAAGAGATCCATATTTATGCCTATTCCCAAGAAAGGTGATCCAACTGAATGTGGAAATTATAGAACAATATCATTAATATCACACACAAGCAAAATTTTGCTGAAGATCATTAAAAAATGGCTGCAGCAGTATATTGACAGGAAGCTGCCAGAAATTCAGGCCAGTTTCAGAAGAGGACTTGGAGCTTGGGATATCATTACTGATGTCAGATGGATCCTGGCTGAAAGCAGAGAATACCAGAAGGTTGTTTACCTGTGTTTTATTGACTATGCAAAGGCATCCGACTGTGTGGATCATAACAAACTATGGATAACACTGCGAAGAATGGGAGTTCCAGAACACTTAATTGTGCTCGTGAGGAACCTTTACATAGATCAAGAGGCAGTTGTTCAGACAGAACAAGGGGATACTGATTGATTTAAAGTCAGGAAAGTTGTGTGTCAGGGTTGTATTCTTTCACCATGCCTATTTAATCTGTATGCTGAACAAATAATATGAGAAGCTGGACTATATGAAGAAGCACGGGACATCAGGATTGGAGGAAGACTCATTAACAACCTGCGTTATGCAGATGACACGACCTTGCTTGCTGAAAGTGAAGAGGACTTGAAGCACTTACTAATGAAGATCAAAGACCGCAGCCTTCAGTATGGGTTACACCTCAACATAAAGAAAACAAAAATCCTCACAACTGGACCAATGAGCAACATCATGATAAACGGAGAAAAGATTGAAGTCGTCAAGGGTTTCATTTTACTTGGATCCACAATCAACAGCCATGGAAGCAGCAGTCAAGAAATCAAAAGATGCATTGCATTGGGTAAATCTGCTGCAAAGGACCTCTTCAAAGTGTTGAAGAGCAAAGATGTCACCCTGAAGACTAAGGTGTGCCTGACCCAAGCCATGGTATTTTCAATCACATCATATGCATATGAAAGCTAGACAATGAATAAGGAAGACTGAAGAAGAGTAGACATCTTTGAATTGTGGTTTTGGTGAAGAATATTGAATATACCATGGACTACCAAAAGAATGAACAAATCTGTCTTGGAAGAAGTGCAACCAGAATGCTTCTTAGAGGCAAGGATGGCAAGACTGTGTCTTACATACTTTGGACATGTTGTCAGGAGGGATCAGTCCCTGGAGAAGGACATCATGCTTGCCAGAGTACAGGGTCAGCGGAAAAGAGGAAGACCCTCAATGAGGTGGGTTGACACAGTGGCTGCAACAATGAGCTCAAGCATAACAAGGATTGTAAGGATGGCGCAGGACTGGGCAGTGTTTCATTCTGTTGTGCATAGGGTCGCTATGAGTCGGAACCGACTCAATGGCACCTAACAACAGCAACAACATGCTTATATATTTCTTCATAAGTAAGCATAAAGTAGCATTTTAGTTTAGCAAAAAGATATCTAAAATTATCATCATTACAATATACTTTTATCAGTCTCTCTGAAATTATCATCATTACGGTATACTTTTATCAGTCTCTCTGTTATCTTTGTTTCTCAATGAATGGTGGATTTTGATTTTTCACATATTGTGATTAAGAATTATAATATATGATATGGATTCTCAGTTTTTAAGCAATTAAATATAGTGTAAAATGCTCTTCAAGGGAGGAGTGATTGTTGCCCCTTTGAGAGGAAAACAACTCAAATTTGAGTCACCCGTTGCAAGAAATTGAACCAGTTATGGGAAAAAACTGTTGCATTACAGATTGCCCTTGCACTAAATCATGTCCACATGATTTCTAGTGAAGGCTACCTGAATTGGATTTTGGCACTGAAGAATAGGTCTACTGTTGCTTTTTGAACAGAAATGTGTCACGTTCATTAGAGATACAGAAAACTGCATAAATACCTCTAAATACATTCTTTTCGTGGCAAGGTTTTTTAAATTTTAAGTTGTTCACGATATGATCCACATAAAATTGATCAATAATGAAAGATAGTTTGCTGACCTGCCCCATGTCTTCATCATTGCTGTGGTTCACAAACACACTGGGCTTTTAGTTACATATTCTTGTTAAAACATATGTCAGTTGAGTGTATTACTTAAAGCCAGTATTTTTTTTTATAAGTTATATGGAGAAATTAAGAATCGTTCCTTAGTCTGATATTCTCACATAGTATCACAGAAGAACAAGGGTTCCACAGCATAGTCTTAGTGTAAAAAAAAATAAATAATAACAGCTGGATAATCATCATATACATCTCCACTAAATCTGTTTGCCAACCTGGGAAAGATACCAGAGGTTTAAAAAAAAAAGGGATATATTGAAGTAATTTTTTTCTGTTGCAAAATATGGAATATTTGTAATTAATCTCTTTATTTTCTAAGTGCAGTCTGTTTTTTGCAAATACTGCCTTGGTGACTAAATATAAAGGTTGCCATCTATTGAGCATGAGTAATTACTACACTTCACATCTTTGTAAGAATCCAAAACAAACCAAACCCATTGCTCTGGCTTCCAACTCAAACCCATCCTATGGGACAGAGTAGAACTGCCCTATAGGGTTTCCAGGGCTTCACAGCCATGCGTTGCTTAATGTCCATGATACGTTCTGTGACTTAGGACACTATGTGATTTGGATGTTGTGTGAACACAATGTTATATACTGCTGCTGCCTGTGAGTTGAAGCATACGCTGTTATACAGTAAACATTTTATTTGTAAGTAGGGAAAGTTTACATTAAAGTAATGATAAAAAGTACAATACAGCACGTACATAAGCCAGTAACACAGGCATTTATTATGACTATCAAGACATGTATTATAGGTTATACATGTATTGTACCATTATATGTCTGGCAGCACAATTGCAGACGTGGGAAACACATGTTACGTGCGGGAAGCTGTTGCATTTGCTACATCAGGTTATGTCCATTGTGTCCCATTTTCCGATCAGAATTTATGAACTCAATTATAACCTTATGGGACCATGGACATATATGTGGTTGGATGTTGCCTGAACTGACGTTATGTGACACATGACTGTAATCTTTATGGGAGCAGACTGCCATATCTCTCTCCTGCAGAATGGCTGGTGGGTTCAAACTGGCCAACTGTCGGATGGCAGCCCAGTGCTTAACCGCTGTGCCACCAGGGCTCCCCTCATAAAAATAGTACTCTAAAATTATTGAAGCAAGGAACGTAGTCCCTGTCTACTGTATTTGACAAGCAAATTATTTCATTCTGTGTTTAATCCTGGAAATTCTTATGTATGTTTCTTGAACTGGAAAGATGACCCCTTTAAAATATTTTTATTCATCAAAATATGAATTACTGTTTTGATTGGAATGTGTAAAAATTGACTTCCATAGCCCAGACTATTCACCAAATTCCTTAAAAGCAGGATTTTATCTGACCAACAATCATTCCGTTATGACATTATTTTGAGAAATTCTTTCCATCTCACGTTTAGAGAGGTAACTTACACAATAAACTTATTCTATTGAATTAAACCAAAAAAATGCACTGTAGTGGAAATTTTCCTTAGATACAGATTCCTTTGGTTTTATTTATTTGGGCACACACACACACCCATTGCCCTAAAGTTGATTCTGACTTGTAGCAACTCCATAGGACAGAGTAGAACTGCCCCACAGGGTTTCCAGGGAGTGCCTGGTGGATTCACACTGCTGACCTTTTGGTTAGCAGCTGAGCTCTTAACCACTGCACCACCAGGGTTTCCATTTATTTGAGCAGGAGTTTTGAATTAGGCAATTTGCTCCCTTTGTATTCTCATATTGTTTGGAGGTATGCTGTAGGTATTATCCTTCTTTTGCAGAGTCAACAATTATTTTTTCCTGGAACATCCCTCTGTTTTAGAAATGGAGAAGAGATTTAGAAATCCTGAGGAAATTCTAGATTGTTTATTTTCTCTTCCCAACAATGAAGACAACTCAGATAAGGAGCATGACGAGCATGCCTCGGAAGAGTTTACCAGGCTTGTGGAATCTGTAGCACATTCTGAAGGTAGGAGCAACACTGACATGGTGGTAGAGAATGAGGAAGCAGTGGATGTTGCAGAGGAAAGGGATGAAGCAAGTGACGAAGACCATGATGAAGGTGAATGGTGTGAAGATGTCTCCTACTTTGAAAATCTAACTGCCTTGTTTCATCAACATTCCAAAATTTACCCTGAATTGACCCATACAGAGAAGTAGATTATTTTTTGTCTGTATTTGCAGAAGAGTTTGGAAACTTACTGGGGACCAAACAAATCTTTATGTGACCTAGGAGCACTCCACACAATCTGTTGTTGTTGTTAGATGCCATCAAGTTGGTTCTGACTCATAGCAACCCTATGCACAACAGAACAAAATGCTGCCCAGTCCTGTGCCATCCTTACAGTTGTCGGTATGCTTGAGGTCATTGTTGCAGCCGCTGTGTTAGTCCACCTTGTTGAGGCTTCAAGTCCACACAGTCTAGAGGGCAGGATGTTAGAAGGGTATCTGAAAACTGGCAACCTACAACTATAGAAGAAATAAAGGCATACATTAGTGTACACATAGCGATGGGTATAAATGTCTTCTTGTCAGAGCTTAAGCGTTATTGGTCCAGTGATCCCAGCCTGGGTGTTGTTTCAGTTCCAGACCTTATGACTAAAATCAGATTCAAGAAACTGACCGAAAACGTAGACGGCAATGACAATTCAAAAGCTGTGTCAAAGCAGAGCTGGCTAGGATCAGCTTCACAAGTTGCACCCAATTACCAGTGCTCTCAGTAGCCGCCTAAGGGAGGTATATGTGCCATCAAATATCATGGCAGTTGATGAAAGCATAATGCCATTCAAGGGCTGTTCATCAGTAAAACAATAAATGCCCATAAAGCCCATCAAGCACCGATGCAAACTTTGGTGCTTGGCTGACTCAGAAACTGGCTTTGTGAGTCAGTTTGATCTCTACTGTGGAAAAAAAGGCACAGACAATGACTCATCTCTGTCCTTCAGTGAGAATGTTGTGCTTGGACTGTGTCATTCATGATACCATTCTCATTGGCTCATTTCCTTTGAGAATTATTTTACATCCTATCACTTGATGAAAAGCATGAATGCAAAAGGACTGTATACTGTCAGCACAGTGCAAGCAAGTAGAAGGGTGCTACCAGGCATGCTGAGGAGGAAAGATAATTTATAGTGTGAAGAATTTAGATTTCATACTAAAGAATGTGTGTCAGCAGTAAAGTAGCAGGACGATAAACCAACTCTTCACAATCCGAAGGATATCACTGTTGTTAAAAGAAATGACAAAGACGGTTCCTCCTCAGAAGATCCTTGCCCAAGAGCAGCTGCAGCATACAATGCCATTATGGGAGAAGTGGACCCCTTTGACCAGAGGTGCGAAAGGTACGTAATCAGAAGGTAGTCTCTCAAATGGTGGCACCGATTGCTGTATTAATTGACATTGCCATTGTAAACAGTTTTACAATGTGGAACTGTAACCATGGAGGAAGATGTGACCAACTGACCTTCAGACTTGCTCTCGGTAGGCAACTTTCTGTGTGCCGAAAGGAAGAGAAGACGACGACTCTCATTTCTGGCAGTGTTCGAGCCAGGAGTAAGGGGAATGCCAGATGAGGTACGGCTCCAAAGAATGGAAACCGTTTTCCTGTTAATAGATCTAGAAGGCGATGCAGAGACTGCGGCACTAGGACACAGGAGACTAGGACAATTTATGTGCAGGCTTTACCAGGTACCTTTATGTGTTCTACCACGTTTTGAAAAGTTTCACGAAATAAAATGAAAAATCTAAGATAAAACGATTTTATCCTTACCTCATACCACCAATATTTCATACCTCAGGTGTCCACTGGGGCCTATGTATCCCACATAATACGTATCAAAATCCATGTCTCATAACAAAAATTCAGGAAGAGCCCTTGAATGAGCATGCCTTCCATTAGTGAAAGCACATAATATCAACAAAAAGTTAAAAGGAAAAAATAATTTGGTCTTGAAAGGGTTAAGGAGTTTAGATTGTTATTCAATTAAATGGGAAACCCAAAGTAGGATTTCAATCATGGGGGTGACATCTGATTTGTGTTTTCAAGAGATCACTCTAAATGCTATGGGAAATGAATGGTTAGAGAGCAATAATGGAAGTAGGAGACCAGTTCCGGGTGTTTCATGGTTCAGGCAAGAAGTGATAGTGGCTCAGGCCACAGAGGTAATAATGGAGACGAAGAGAATTGGATGAGTTTGTATTAGAGGAAGAGTTGACAGGGGCGTGGAGATATTGGGAGACAGGGAGATGGACAGTGGTAAGAGCTGTGAATTTGGTAAAGGTTAATTTAATTGGTGAGAGCCAATGAAATTGGTAATCAATATAGTCCAGAAGCTAATAATAGAATCAAGATGTAGAGGAGAGAGTTAGGAAAAAAAGGGTGCTTAAAATCCAGATTTCAGACATATGGTACTTGTTGAAAAAGTAAAAGTCGTGAACTTCAGAGTGCATGGCTTGGATATTCCCAGCCTCAGGCTTCGCTTTAGAGGATTATATTATTGAAGTGAAGAAGTGTAAGAATTTATTAGTCTGTTTATTCAGTGACTCAGTACCATGTTGAAGTAACCAAGCAAGATTGTCAGAATGGGGTAAAGAGGAAGGTAATGAGTGAGAGGCTAAAGTAAACAGTGGATGAGGTAGGGGACAGTGAGATGGATAGGTAATTAGTGGTGGTGTCTGATGACACATATCTCAGAGAAATTGGAATTTTGGAGGGTCGAGAATGGCCAATGGTGTGTAAACAGTAGTGAGGAGGATACTTGCTCTATTTCCAAATATGTAAAAATATGGGATGTGAGGGAAAAGTCAACATCTGTTTGAAGGGACTGCAAGAAAGGTACAGAATGATACAGGGTATACTAGAATGATAGAGGGCATGTGAGGGCTGTCAGGGATGGGAAATCAGTCACATTAGGAGATGCACAAAAGCAGTAAAGAAATAAGAGTCTGAGAGATGGCAAATAGCCCAAGAGATTGCGCTGCTGGCCATAGCAGGTAAACTGGGATGAAGAACATGATGGGATTAAACCTCATGGTCTAGTAAAGTGGACAATAGGATGGAAGCTTCACAAGGGCAGGGAACTAAAGTGGGCAATAGAATATGTCAGGATGCCTGGCACATAGTAGGAATTCAAATCGTCAGTTTTAGTTAAGTGAATGAAAGAACATAGTGAGGGATTAAGTACAAGAGCTCAGGACATATCCCAGATATTTAGCCAGAGAGCATGTGGCCACTTACTTATTGACCTCTCCTGCTGGCAGGACACTCAGTAGAGAATCAGGTGAGGTGGTGGCTTTGCTCAAGACACCTGGCCTCACCAAAGACCCACGGTGAGTGGCTCTTGGACTGTAGGCATTCAGACAGATGCATTTATGTTTTTTAAAAAGTAGCAGATTGACTTAACACTATTTATTGAATAATATATCCTTTAATCCTATATCTGAAAAAAAACTTTATCGTGTATAAATTCTTATTTTAGTAGTAGAATTACATTAAAACGACAAAATGGCAGATTTTTGCCCCATGTAAGAAACTATTTCTAACAAGTAGAAATCTCTGAGAGCAGGTATGACCCAGGGAAGAAAATAATGATCCAGAAGTGAGAAGGGAGTAAGTGTCCTGCAGTATTGATATGTCCAGTAGTCAAGGATATGGTAGAGGGGCTCAAGCTTTTTATCCAGGGATTTTTCCAGTGATTTTAGGTTGTCTTTACAACCCAAAATCTTTATACTATATATATTTTTATAGACATAATATAATACATGCTTATTCTTTACCTGTCTTTTCTTTAGATCCCAATAGAATATTTTCTCAAAAGAGATCAAGGGATAGTATAGATAACTAAAAGTTCATAGAATATTAATACTGGACACTTAATAATGGCAGAAATCCGTAAAGGAAAGGCAACAGCAGAGAGATATGTAAGACATAAGTTTGAAAGGTGTGAAGAAAATGGAATATACAAACAAAGAACAAACTCTTACCCAACACAAAGTTCCAATTCCTTTAGAGACTCTTTTTGTTTCCTTTATCTCTTGCTGGAAACCCTGGTGGCGTAGTGGTTAAGTGCTACGGCCACTAACCAAAGGGTCGGAAGTTCGAATCTGCCAGGTGCTCTGTGGAAACTCTGTGGGGCAGTTCTACTCTGTCCTATAGGATCGCTATGAGCCAGAATCGACTCGACGGCACTGGGTTTGGGTTTTTTGGTTTTATCTTTTCCTTGCTTCAGGAAAGTGGGAAGCTACTGGACAAATAATTGAGTCAGTCCTTTTTTCTTTGCTCTCACAGAAAGTAAACCCCATTTTGACTAGTGTTTTCATGTTTGATGATTTACTTCATAACCTTCTTTCAGACTTTAAGAGTCATCTCTGTTCCCCACATACAAAGCAAGGGTGCTGAATTTTGAAATGCTCTTCAGGATACCATCTACAGTAAAACCTGTGAAAGTCCGAACCCGTGTAAGGTGGAAATTTTTCAGAGAAGGAAAACTCAAATATTTCCCACTAAATAGAGAGCAATAGAAAAACGGTGATTGCATCCTGTCAAAGGCGAAAAAGGTTTCGAGACCCAGAAAAACAAGGCAATCCTTTTGAGTTTTGGCTCACAGGATGCAAACTGTATAATAAATACAGAATTGTTGTTGTTGTTACGGGCCATCAAGCAGGTTCCGACTCATAGTGACCCTATGTTCAGCTGAACAAAACACTGCCTGGTCCTGCACCATCCTCACAATCCTTGTTATACCTGAGCCCGTTGTTGCAGCCACCGTGTCAATCTATCTCGTTGAGGGTCTTCCTCCTTTTCGCTGGCCCTCTACCTTACCAGGCATGCTGTCCTTCTCCAGGGATTGATCCCTCCTGATAACATGTCCAAAGTATGTGAGACAAAAGTCTCGCCATCCTTGCTTCTAAAGACCATTCTGGCTGTATTTCTTCCAAAACAGATTTGTTCGTTCTTTTGGCAATCCATGGTATAATCAATATTCTTTCCCAGCACCATAATTCAAAGGCATCAATTCTTCTTTGATCTTCCTTATTCATTGTCCAGCTTTCATGTGCACATGAGGCAATTGAAAACACCATGGCTTGGGTCAGGTGCACCTTGGTTTTCAAGGTGACACCTTTGCTTTTTAAAACTTCAAAGAGGTCTTTTACAGCAAATTTGCCCAGTGTAGTGTGTCATTTGATTTCTTGACTGCTGCCTCCATGGATGTTGATTGTGGATTCAAGTAAAGAATTAGGTTCAGATAATGTTTCTAGGCTGCTAGGGAAACAGACTATTGAAATCTATTAATAACTTCAGCTTGTGATTAAGAGTACCAGAATTTTCCAGCTACACTTTAGGTGATTTAATTTGCCAGAAGGAAGATAGTAGTTATAACTGAACACACCATACTTGTTGTCAGGAAGCCAGTGGAAAATACTCACTTTTCTAGGTGACAGGCGGTTTCCTTGGCTAAAATAAATAGCTTTGCTATGCCAGTGAACCCCAAAAGGGCAAAATCCGACTATGACCCTGATGTATTCCAACTTCTGCTTAACAATAATATTATTGAGTGCAAGTTTTCTTTGTGGAAGAGTGAAAATACCAGGAGTTACCCATTGTAGTTGCCCTACTTTACCTGCATATAAAACAAATATTTTAAGGTTTATACATTTTTTTTCTCTCATTGAAATCTTATCTTGTGGAAATTTGTAAGTTGCTCTCTTTAATCATTCTATGAGACATATGGAGAATATGAAGGCATTTAAATTTCTTGTTGAAGACGAAGTTTTTATGCTAAAAAGAAAGTTTCTGCATTCATTTTAGGTATTTTACCATTGACCATTTGTGAAGAATCTATTCTGATATGGTTTACATGTAATTCCTCAAAAATTTGGGTGAGCCAAATGAACATTTTGAAATTTTATTAGCAGTAGAGACCTTTAATATATTCTGTAGCCTGGATTCTGTTCTCTCCACTCCACTGAAGTTACTCTTACCATGGTTGCCAGTACAGTGACCCCATCATGTAGTAAATTTATGAGTTTAGCAAATTAATGGGGATAATTTTGGTACCTATATTATAAGATTATTGAAAAGATAAATGAAATGATGTCTTATACATATTAAATGTTGAAAAAATAGTTTTATTACTATTAATGTTTATATGTAAATTAAATAAATGAAAATGAAGTTAATAATATTGTTATCAGTAGTGACCAAGATCCTGAATTGTGTAAAAACTTAGATTGTTCAAGAAATTGAGCAATTAGTCTAATGTGACTGGAATTTAGTGAATAAAGTGAAAATTGGTGTGGAAAGATATTCGAGAGGTAGATCACAGCAAGTCATTCAGGGATTTATAGAGCATGTTAAGGACTTTGGATTTTATCATAATAGCAATAAGAATCTATGTCTAGACTTTGATCAAAAGAATGATATGATGAGATTATTTTTTCCTCAGGGTACCCTGACTAGATCATGCAGGGTAATACAGATGATCAGTGCTGCAGGATTTGGCAAGGAGCAGAAAGAGCAGCTAGACAGTTCTTTAGCCATTGGTATAAGGTAGTGCCTACAAGATGAGAGAGGATGGTGGCAGTGAAATGGGGACAGATAGGTGGATTCAAGATATACTTAAAAAGTAGAATCACTGGGACATGGTGATGGATGAGGTGAGGTGGTAAGGGAGAGGAAGGTATCAGAGTTATCAAGGTTTCTTTCCAGGTTTCCAGTAATGGTAATTACATAAATTAGAAGAACAGCTTTTGGGAAAGGTCTTAAGAGTTCAAAGAGTCTTAAGTTCATTTCGAGAAAGGTTAGTTCACTTACGCTATGAGACATCTATAAAAATAGCTAAAGAAAGCAATTCAAAATATGGGTTGCTGCTCATAGAAGAGAGCTGAGCTGGAAGTATAAATCTGGGACATTTTTATATAGATAGTATTCAAAGCTATGGGAGAGGATAACGACACCATAGTGAAAATCATACAAAGAAATAAGGCCCAGGGTTGAGACACAGAACACTGGAGGAGAGAGGGAGTGGTCAATTGGGTCAAATGCCAAAATTTAGTAAAATGAGGAATTCTGATTGTCAGTTGTACTTAGCCACAAGAAAATGATTACTGATGTTGGCAAGAATATGGTTTTATGGAGTGTTGGGGGTTGAGGCCAAGTCGAAGTGATTGAAGAGTGAAGGCAGGTGAGGAAATGGAGACTGCATGAGTATGCTATTATTTCACAGAACTTGGTTGTTGAGAGGAATAGGACAATTGGAAGATCAAGGTATATTTTAAGAGAAACTGTATAGCATTTGTGAACAGGGATTCAAAGCATCCAGTGGAGAAGAAGAGATGGAAAGAGAATTCCTCCCATTGGCCCTGAAAGATGATAAGGATGTTACGTTAATAAGATGGACGACCTTATGTTTCATTTGCCCAGACAGATTGTTAACATGAGGCCAAATTGAAAAGTATAGAAAGACATAATAAACAGAGTTGGCAGCAAATAGTTTTGTTCATTTTTACTGAGAAAAGCTGGCCAAACGGCTGCTAGCCCAACTCTCCAGACATATCTGGGAATGGAAAAAGGCCTCATATCTCTCTCTAGTGAGAAATGAAAACTCATTTAAATAACAGACAAAGCAGAAAGTCTGGCTGTTGCAAAGGTAATATTAATCATAGCTTCTTCCAACCCTAAAAGGAATAAATATTAGGGAATGTCAGATGAGAATAGATATTGATGTCTCTTCCATATTGATGAGATAGTTTAAAATTTTATCTTACAGCTAGTGTTTTTAATGTTTGGCTACACGAAGGCATAGGTAATCCATGTGCATAGCACGTGAGAAACCTTTCAAGTGCATTTGTTTGGAAATTTGGAAACCTAGCTTTAAAAATGGTATTTCATGAGTTATATGAGCCTTATTCTTAAATGACACTCAGATTTTTCCAATGACATAGTTCAAGGAGGTGTTGAGAGGGCTCAACTCCTCGTTTGTTTTTTTTTTTTCCGTTACCCATCTTCATTATGTTAATATATAGATATTTAATAATCCCTTATAACTAAATTTTCCTTTTTTAGAATATTTATAATTCTGTATATTATCAAGGATATTTTTGTTTTAGGTGTTTTTGGAGCTCTACTCATTTCTTTGGTGCTGACGAGCATCACTCCTTACTTAGGCAATAATATGTTTGGCCTAAATTGCAGCATGTCCCCTAGAAGACACAAATATGTTCTAAAACATACACATACATTGCAAGTTCTGTATTTGTAAATAGTAAATTTCATCCATGCATTTATTCAACAAATATTTATTTGTTGTTTACTTTGTGGTAAGCCCTTTGTTAGACTTTATTTATACCAGTAAACATAACGGTCCCTGACCTTATAGGGCTTCTACTCTAGTAAGAGTCTGGATTAAAACAAATAAGCACACAAATAATCGGGTAATTATAATCATAAATGCTATGAAGAAAAAGCACAAGGTTCTATGAAAGCATGTGACAGGGTAACCTAAGCTGGTTTCGAGGGTGGGAGAGGCCTCTCTGAGGAGGTAACTTTTAAACTGAGGCCAGAGAATGCTTATGAGTTATTTTAGGGAAGGTGTAGTAGAGAGAAGGGTATAGAAAGCAAAAAGCAGTAGACTGTGCATAGGCTTTGAGGTGGGAAGCAGCTTGGCCTGTTTGGAAAAGAGGGGAAAGCCAGCTGGACTGGAACAAGCCAGAGGAAGAGCTCCATGAGACGCCTGGGGGATAGGTAGCCAAGGATCAGTGATGCTTAGAGCAGTGCAGGGAAGTCTAAGCAACAGAAATTATTGGATTTGTATTTTTTAAAGTTCATTCTATAGCTGTGTGGAGAAATTATTATCTAGGACAGAGGTCAGCAAACTTTTTCTGTAAAGATCCAGATAATATGTTAAGACCACACGTATGGTGCGTGTGGTGCGGCACAACTACTCACCTCTGCTTTGTAGCATGAAGGCAGCCGTAGACAGTACACAAACGAATGAACCTGGCTGTGTTCCAATAAAACTTTACTTACGGACATTGAAATTTGAATTTCACATAAATTTCATGTGTTACAAAATATTATTCTTTTCATTGCTTTTTAACCATTTAAAAATGTAAAAACCATTCTCAGCTCACGGGTCCTACAGAGACAGGTGGCGGTCTGGATTTGGCGTGCAGGCCACAGTTTGCTACCCTGCCCCCCATTCTAGGACTTATATTTCTTTTCCCTTTAACTTTTCCTGATGTACCTCTTAAAATATTTTAGCTCTGGCATGACATTTTTCTTAAACTTTCCACATCTTTTTTCTTTTACATTCTGGTAAAGGTATGACCAATGCTGAATAAAAAATTGAGAAGAAAACCTCTCCTTGTCTATTTCTTTATGTCAGTGTTATATTTTTCCTTTGAAAATCAGTGTAACATGACTAATCCATTCTATTTTTTTAATCCACAGGCATCCCCTCAATAATGAGTAATTTTGTATTTTTACCATTTATTTTTTCTTCCCAAAGTGTTGTATCGGTGCTTTCTTCTTTCAGACCTCACTGAGTTTTTCATCATTTTGTTTTCAATTATGGTAAAAATATATATAACTAATTTTTTTACATGTACAATTCAGTAACGTTAATTACATTCGTCATGTTGTGCAACTATGACCACTTCCATTTCCAAATTTTTCCATCTCCGTTAACAAATGAGTACCACCTTAGCAATGACTCCCTTTTCCCTGCTCCCTGTTGCCCCTGGTAACTAATAAACTAATAAACTGATCTCTATACATTTGCTCAGCTCTTTTTTTTTTTTTTTTTAACTTGGTAATACCAAACCAAACCCATTTCTGTTGAGTTGATTCCGACTCCAGCAACCCTACGGGACAGAGTAGAACTGCCGCATAGTGTTTCGAAGGAGCGCTTGGTGGATTTGAACTGTCAAGCTTTTGGATAGAAGTAGTAGCACTTAACCACCACGCCACCAGGGTTTCCTAACTGGCAATAGTTCTTCTAAAATCTAATTCTGGCGTTCTAAAGAAAAACTGGTACAGATATAGGAAGAAACAAAGTTAAAAATACTCAAAGCACCGCAATTGAATGCAAGCATCTGTTACAGAACTGGATAAAATACTTTGTTTCAAGATGAACAATATCCATATAATTTCAGATCTACCAAACACTTGAAAGAAAATTCCTGGTTCATTTTTTTGTAGGACACTATTCAGGCAGCAGAGCTCTGGTTGCGCAATGGTTAAGAGCTATAGCAGCTAACCAAAGGGTTGCAGTTCTGTTCTGTCCTGTAAGGTCACTATGAGTCAGAATCGACTCAACGGCAACAGATTTGGTTTTTGTTTGTTAACTCAGACAGCTGCCTCACAAGATAGTAGAAAGCTTTATATAGTGGAAATTGTATAGACAGACCCAGAGTCAGATCCTATCAGGCCCTTATTAGGTGTAGATATTGGGCAATTTAAGTCACTTCTTTAAGCCTAAGTTTCCTTGAAGCCTCTAATACAATGTACAGTCAGTGAATAGGAACTCCTGTGCTTTCTTCCTTAAGCATGATGTTTTATTGCATGGAAGTAGTTATGTTAAAGGTTTTGGGGAAGTAAAAATTACAAAAAAATAAATAAAGGATTTGGAGAAAAACAGCCTGTATATTGTTGTGGTAGGGCTTGTTGGTTTTGGCTTTATTTAAACTTTTGTAGATATAAAGTAAGAAAGGGGAAAAAAACAACAGCAACAACAAAAACAAAAAACTAACAGTGCTCCTAAAGTTGAATCAGTGTACATTTAAAAGACGGTATAGATGATAAATATCTGTGCTTTCATTAATGTTTCTTTCACCTTGTTTATTTTGCTTCTGAAAACTTAGGTTTGACAGTTCTCTGGAAGACCTACATAAGAGTGGACCTCACCCACCTGCTATTCCCCAGGTTTTAAATATTGGTAGCCAAGTAGCCACACTTTCAAAAATAGCAACTACTTATTCTAGGTAGAGTTTTTCATTTTTGGTGTGTCTAAATTTTAATGCTGGTGTGAACTTAAATACTAAAACTATCTGACTAAAAAAAAGAAAGTGATCATAGATAACAGGACTGACATTAATATATAGAAAAGAAAGCTTGCCACTCAGCCTTAGAACACCACTTTACACTGCTTTTATATTTATTTATTTATTTAGTTTCTGGTGTAGAATCAGGAAATCTAGATTTAGATTTAGCTGATTTAGAAAGTCAGCTTTCTGAGTTTGTCTGAATTAGAGCACTGACCTCTAAAGCAGAGAGGGAGAGCTCGTAATACGTTCCTAGATGCCTGGACGTAGTCTAAGGGCATTCAGGCAAATAATTCTTACAAGATTTTCCTGACTTTGTCAATACCAAGTCCATTTGTATTATTATTTGTGATACAACATGATGGAAAAAAATTCAGTTTAGTTTTCCTTTTACCGAAGAAGGATATTTTAGCTGATTTTTAAAAAAATAAACTAAGTTTCTATTTATTATTAGTACTTACAATCACTCAGCAACAGTCTTCCACTTCATAATACACTCATATTAGCCTGCTGTGCCATTGGTAGCATCTTTCTGTTCTCTTTCCATTTGTTAAAATATACTCATACAGTTCAGTTTAATGGATGGTCTTGTAGAAAATTATACTTAAAATTAAACAGTTCTGTATAATTTTTAAAAAATCTCTTCCCACTATTTCTCTAATTTGCCTTGTCATAGCTGTAGTTTTATCCTATGAAAGTAAGAATAATGGCTTATCAAATTCTTCTGAAAGGGAAAAGAGGCTCAGATCAACCCTCACAGTTTCAGACATCTGAACGCTTGTTAGTTGGGCCCAGTTTGGCACATAATTACTTGTGTTGGAGGTGGCCAGTGTCACAGACTTCTGAAAGTATAAGGAGGGTATTCATTAATAGCCTGCACCCATTAATGAAGAAGAGAGAGACTACAGATTTCACACTGTGCATATTAGACTTTTTATTTTGCTTAATAAGAAAAAAATTCTCAATTCCAGATTTGATAACCATTCAGTCCTACTGTGATGCATTGTTAATTCTTGTCCAGGTGTTTCACTTAACTGTTTCCAAACGACTCTAAGGGAAAATGATTTTTATTTGAAGTAATAAGTGTTATGAAGATAAAATTTCACTCTCGCATTTTTTAATCAGTCTCAGAGCTAACCGAAAATGGAAATATGAAACAAAGATAGGGAAGGTGGTGTTTTAGCCATATTACCTGTAACTGCTGTTTATTTTTACAAAGACATCTGTCCTCCCCACATAGCATTTTTCTCAGCATTTTACGCAATTTTTTTTTTTGTTCATGTTGCTATATTTTGCTGCTTCTGACTAAGCAGCCAGTTGTATCTGTTTATTTTGAAAACACAAACCTCATTAAAATGTCAGGCTATCTGTGTATATCGTCTCTAAGGTAAAACTATATAGAGACATTTTGGAAAAATTGACAACTTTGCTTTTTTCTCTGCTTGTAAAAATTCAAACATCAAGTTTAGAAATATCTTTTGCTTGGTTATTAGCAAATCAATCTCTTAATGTATATTGTTACATGATATTGATTTAAATAGGGTTCGAGACAGTGAATTTAAATACACTCAAAAGTATTTATGTCTCAAAAACCTGTTTTCTTGCCTGGCCACAGTCGATGACTGCCCTGACAGGGAGCACAACAGAGAACCCCTGAGGGAGCAGGAGATCAGTGGGATGCAGACCCCAAATTCTCATAAAAAGACCATACTTAATGGTCTGACTGAGACTAGAGGAATCCCAGCAGGCATGGTCCCCAAACCTTCTGTTGGCACAGGACAGGAACCATTCCCGAAGACAACTCATCAGACATGAAAGGGACTGGACAGTGGGTGGGTGAGAGATGCTGATGAAGAGTGAGCTAATTATATCAAGTGGTCACTTAAGACTGTGTTGGCATCTCCTGTCTGGAGCGGGGATGGGAGGATAGAGAGAGTTGGAAGCTGGCAAAATTGTCACGAAAGGAGAGAAGACTGGAAGGGCTGACTCATTAGGGGGAGAGCAAGTGGGAGTACGGAGTAAGGTGTATATGAACTTATATGTGACAGTCTGACTTGATTTGTAAACGTTCACTTGAAGCTCAATAAAAGTTAATAAAAAAAAATCTGTTTTCTGGCTGAAGCCACTCCTGAAGTCCACCTTTCAGCCAAACATTAGACAGGCCTATAAAACAAACAATAACACAAGTGAGGAACGTGCTTCTTAGTTCAATCCAGTATATGAAACCAAATGGGTAACACCTGCCCAAGAGCAAAGACAAGAAGGAAGGAAGGAAGGGACAGAAAAACTAACGAATGGACACAGGGAGCCCAGGGTGGAAAGAGGGAGAGTGCTGACATATTGTGGAGTTTGCAACCAATGTCACAAAACAATTTGTGTATAAATTTTTTAATGAGAAACTAATTTGCAGTGTAAACTTTCACCTAAAGCACAATTTTAAAAAGAGGATTATACATCAAATTTTAATTTCTGATAAATGATGTAAGTAATAACCTGAACTCCTTATATCGCTGACATTTCACACCTTTGTAATGTTTAAATATCAATATAGGATGGTTACTATCTTGTCTTTATTATGCTACCTTTTTTCACTTCCCTTTTTGTTCCTCTCCTGTTTTTCTTTCCCTACATCTTAATTTAAGCAGTTCTGCAGGACATGTGGTGACCAGTTCTGCGGAAGGTCTTCGAAACATTTCTACCTTCTCTTCTCCTGGTAGATACAGTGCTGCAGTTCTGAGCAGTGCAGCTGCTACTGTGTCTGCTGTTATTGCTGCAAAAACCAGGTAGACCTACATGTGCAGTGGCTGTCTGAATGTGATCCCAACACTCTTCCCTGTCTGACAAGTCACCTCAAAGAACACATACCCATCTGAAAAAAGTTTGCCGCTATTATTATGAGCTCTTAATTGTATTTGTCGTTGTCAGTAGTTGCCACTGAGTCATTTCTGATTCATGGCAACCCTGAGTGTGCAGAGTAGAACTGCTCCATGGGTTTTCAAGGCTGTGACCCTTCGGAAGCAGATTACCAGGCATGTCTTCCGAGTCACCTCTGGGTGGGTTTGAACTGCCAACCTTTAGGTTAGTAGTTGAGTGCTTAACCATTTGCACCAACCCAGGGACTCTTCTTAATTGTATAATGGATATTTTGTCTAGGTTGTGGATAAGTTGCATTAATTTTTATTTGTTACTTATTTTTCTTTAAATCATTCTTCTATCTCTTATTACTGCCATTTATATATGATACTTTTCAATGTGTGAATCACTGCATGTTGTGTGCCTACTGACTGTTTGGTTTTTACAATTTTCCATTTTTATACCTGGAATAGGATCAACTATAAGTAAATAGGTAGTTTAAGTTTCTACTGAATTAATTTTTCCCACAACCTGATTATATTTGAAGGTGATCTAAAGTCTAGCTATTCTCTGGAAAATACCTTCCCTCCAATAAAATGAATGAATTTTTGTTTGTTTTTGTTTTTACATAATTTCTAGTGGCCTTTACAGCTTTAAATGTTTTCTCAACAATTGCCTTAACCAATTTTGGTTAAAATTGAATCTATTCTATATTAATTAGTAAAATAATATAATAGACTCATAACCCTTTTCTTCCTCTTTGTACTGCATTGTTCTCTCTCTCTCACTTGTTCACTCACTCACTCACAGAGAATGCTTTAAATTATAGACCATAAAAAGTACCTTTTGCTATTGGTGATGTGATTTTTGTTCTTAAAACTCTTTCTAAATGCTTGCCAGGCTCTTCAGTCCTGAAAATTATCGCTCTCTCCTGGATGCACTCTGCATCAGCCCTGTTCCCAAGCCTTTAGCTCTTTCATATCTTCAGTCCTCAAGGAAATCAACTGGCTCTATCCATGTTATGAAAACAAGGTACTATGGGAAAGGATATGGCAAGCGGTCACTTGCTGTTAGAGGTAATGCTTTCTCTAACACTTAACCACTACATTAACTGGCCAGCTGAGAAAATCCAAGAGCTGATTTGTACCCAGTTTTGAATTAACTGTAAAACTTCAATGCAGTGCTAAGGAGAAGCACATTATTTTGTATGACTATTAATTCATCTTTTAACCCTCTGATATCTCTCATTAACACACTTGATGGTTGGTATGAAATTATGAGTAGCTGTACAAATATTTAAAGTACAGTAGAACCCTATCTTTTATTGTGTGCATGTAGGTCTGCTAGAAAAATGAAATGTTCAGTAAGACCAAATGAAAAACCAAAAAAGAATAATAAGATACAAGTAGTCCCCAACTTATGAAATATTTGAGTTACTACAAACCGCACTTAGCAACCATCCGTTTTTTTTTTTTGCATCATTAGTAATAAGTGCTTCATATAGTATTGCGGCGTGTAATTTGCTGATGTTGATCATTCTCATGCCAACCCCCAAAGACAAAGATTGGGTTTATGAAGATACTGATAGTAAAAGGAAATAAAATAAAAACTAAAAAAAAAAAATGAGGTATTTGACTTACATCAGAACTGACTTATGACAGAGTCATTGGAACAGAACCCTGTTATAAGTCAGGGACTACCCGTAATTGGTTTTGATGGGCTACTATCTTAGCGTTCTTAAATAGGAGGTTTTGCCTGGGCAAGTAGCTTAATGTTCACTATATCTGGAAAATGTTAAAGCACAAAAATTAACTTGTCTCCTAAATCTGACAATTATGCCAAAGTTATTAGACAAAATATAAAAATAAAAATATGCTTACTAAAGATATAATCTTAATGAAATAACAGGATAAAATAATTTTTTACAGACTGTAAAATTAATGACAATAGTGTCATTTTAATGCTTAGAAAATTTTCATTATTTGAGTTACGTATTCCATTCTGGAATCTTTCCAGGATAATGCCACATCAACAGCATTATCATGGACCATTATTGTGACCTCTTGACCACTGCATAAATCAAATCATGCATTAAACTGTACATGTAATTATTTAAAACCTGATATAATGTAGGCTGTCTGTTGATCAGGCTGTGTTTGCATATCCGGTGTTTGTATTCTACCCACTGTTATACAGGTTTCTGATATACTTAATTTTGTGTAACTTTTGAGGGAAGTGATTAAACAAGGGGAGAGGGGTCATGTCACAGTACATTTTCCTGTAAGAAAAAAGTACTGAAATTATTTTATGTTTGCAGAATTATAAGTGTTAAATGAGCACAAGTCTTTCATTGTTAGGACCTGTATTGAGACAAGTGACTGAGCACACTTGTAGTGAAAGGTCCCTTTGAGGACCTGATGGAATGCTATAGAGCCTCTCCACAGAAGCGCCCGTATACATATACACACAAAATTGTACATGCCGTTATGAACTGACTGAAGCTGTGAATCTACTTCTAGAGCAGGTGTTAGTAGTCATTACCATTGTGTTTTATTAACAGCCAGCTCAGATAAAATAGGGCACAGACAATATACGTTTTGATAGTTGATAAAGGGAAATGGTCCTTGACAGGATAAACTAGTTGCCATCCTGGAAAGCAGAATATAGGGTTTCTTAAGGAGATCCATGCTAACTCATGAAGAGGAGTACTAAAAAGAGCAGATAGAATAGTGTGAGAGATCTTTTCTGTTTGAGTTTTACTTTTGTATGACATTAATCTTTAAAATCATAATGTAGTATAATACTGCCTTACTCATCTAGTGCTGCCGTAACAGAAATACCACAAATAGATGGCTTTAACAAAAAGAAGTTTATTCTCTCATAGAAGTCCGAATTCAGGGCACCGGCTCCAGGGGAAGGCTTTCTCCCTCGGTTGAGCTTCCCGTTAATCTTCCCCCAGACTAGGAGCTTCTCCAAGCAGGGACCCTGGGTCCAAAGGATGTGCTCTGCTCACTGCACTGCTTTCTTGGTGGTATGAGGTCCCCCACTCACTACTTGCTTCCCTTTCTTTTAAAAGGTGGTGCAGACCACACTCCACGGAACCTCTCTTTACTCTGGATCAGGGAGGTGACCTGAGTAAGGGTGGTGTTACAATCCCACCCTAATCCTCTTAACATAAAATTACAGTCACAAAATGGAGGACAACCACACAATACTAGGAATCATGGCCTAACCAAGTTGATGAACACATTTTGGGGGGGACGTAATTCAATCCATGACAAATACCAAACTTGTTTGTTTCCATTTTTGATATACTTAGCATTTTGAATTTTGATGGAAAAACTTTAAAGTATTCTGCAGGGTGGTCGGCGCCCCTCCCCGGGGCGGGGCGCGCCCGGACTCGCTGCGCCCGGGTAGCCGGCGCCGGGCACTCGCCACTGCAGCGCCTTGAGCGGCGGGCGCGATGTATCTCCGCAGGGTGGTCTCCAAGACCCTGGCGCTGCCTCTGCGGGCGCCCCCCGGCTCCACGCCCTTCCGGAAGGACGCATCTCTTCACCGGCTGTCATCTAACAAACTTCCTGGATCATCTGGCTCAAATCTGATGTATTATCTGGTTGTAGGTGTCACAGTCAGTGCTGGTGGATATTATACTTACAAGGCAGTCAGATCAGAGCAAGCCAGACACACGGAACATACGACAAATTTGAAAGAAAACAACAAAGCAGAGTTATATTCACTTCAAGGTGAAGAAGAGAATGCAGTGGAAGCAGAGAGAGCAAGTGCAGAAGCCCCTGAGGTATCTGTAGTGGAAGCAGAGGTGGTTGGTACTGAAGAAGTTCCCAGTGCTACAGACGCAGTCATAGAAGAGGATTTAGCCTGTCCAGAAGGTGGGGACGCTGCTCTGGTGGGGAAGGCAGCAGTTGGTGCTGAAACTGGGCTAGAAGGTACAGATGCACCCACAGGTGAAACCACAAAAGTCGATGCAGAAGCGACCCAAGGGGTTACGGAGGCAGCTCCGTATGAGGCTGTTGCCCACAGTCATGATGAAGCTATAGCAGAGAAGGAAAGCTATGACGAACACACTGAACGAGAAGAAGACACTTCCGCAGTTGAATCAGAATCCTCTGCTGGGGATGTTTCACAGGAAGAAGCCAGTGCTGGTTCTGAGGCCGTCTAAGCTCAAGGCTGATCTCACGCTGGTAGACATTTCAGCGAACGTGCCACAGAGTGTCTGAGAGGTGCTTTTGTATTTTTGGCAATCTAAATTTTTAACGGGGCTTCTTTTCTTGAAAACCTTAACATACCTTGAAAATCTTGGGTATCTACTGATAGATTTTAGGATTGAGAGATTTGAGATTTTACATGTTTTAAGAGTTTTATACTCTCCGAAGTAAGAATATAAAATTACAGTAATGAGCTTAAATGGTTTCATTTTTTAATTTAAATCTTGTAGGAACTGAACTATCCATGTAACCTCCTATTCACTTTACTTTTGCTATATCTTTACCTTTATTATGTAGATCTGGATTATTGAATTTTGATTTGAACTCATTTAAATAAAATTGAAAAATCTTCAAAAAAAAAGAATTCTGCTGAAGAAAATAGAAAATATTATTTATAAACACAGAATGCTGGGAAGACAGAGACTCATGACTCCTGTCTATATGGCCAGGTCCTTCTATAAAATTCTGACAGAAGAGTTCTCTTAAAATAAAAAGTTGCACAGAATTACGGTCATCCAGAAACCTTCCTTCTGTACCTCTTCAGAATCAGTTTTAGTTATTATTTTTGTAAGAATGTAGCTAAAATCTGTTTCGCTTGACTTCAATGAATAAACCAGTTATGTACAGTTGGTTTTTAAAAAAAAACTAGACATCGTAATTAGAATAAATTACTCTTGAGAATATTCTCTGAGCAGAGTTTTTCTCTGAAAAACAGACTTAAAATTTCCAAATGTTCCCAATCAGCTGAACTGTATTTGTTGTAGTAGCTAAACAAATGTGGGAAAGGAATGCAAACTCAAGGTAAAGCAGGTTGCTGACACTGAAAGTTTGACTTTTTTTCTCTTCAGCTCAGTTTTGAAAATATACCTTTGCTCTATTAAGCATATTTGTCTCCATATTCAGTTTTTGAACATAAAATAAAAACCTTGGTTTTCTTGAGATGGAAGTCATATTAATTTCACATTTTATTTCAGTGCATGTTTATTTGGCAGACTAGTGAATATGACCATATTTGATTTGATTGTCAGCGTCTGTGATGTTAGCCCCAGGTATTTATAGATTTATACCGGCCTCCTCATTAGAATCTTTTAGAAAGAATTTTAATTCAGGAGGAATGTATGTGAATCATGGTTTCGTAAATATCAATGTAATTTAAGTAGCCATGAAATACTATAAAGTAATCATTAATTTTAGAATATTTTGCGGCAAGTGATTTAGTGGTTATTGATAACATTTTATTCTCAAATACAAAATAATAGGGCCAGTGACTTCATTATTCCTTTGATCCTTAGTACACATTCCCTCATTTTTATGTTTTCTTTAAATAGTACCTAATAGATAAAAGTTAGAAAAAAAAAGATGTTAAAACTTTGGACACCTGGGCATTATTTATTCAGATATACAGTTGTCTTTATAAAATTTAGTATTCTTCTATTACTTAATATACTTTTATAACTACATTAACTGTCTTAGGTAGATAGAGATCTATCTACTTCCCCAGAGAAAATTGAACTGGTGATCAATCTTGGATTTAAACATGTATGGGTAAAGTTTCTTGCTTATAACATAGATTTCTGTAACTTTTCTTATAACCTTTTCCAAGCCCTTTGTATCTAAAGAATACTGTTTAAGATTTAAACATCTGAGACCTTTTGGGAGAGAATATGTACAAGCCTGTATACAAAGGATACAATTTAAAAAATTAAATTTTTTCTTAGGTTTTGTTATACCTAGTCCATTGGAATTTTAAGAAATGATGTCTTTTAAAATTGAGTTGTAGAAGCAAGATTACCTGCTCTTAAGCTCCTGGACCTTAGACTATTCACAAATTATATTCAAAAGGAAAATTATTAGTCCTAGTGAGGGGTGTTTAGTAAATATACATATCATTAAGCTTATTACCTCTAACCTAGATACTACAGGATATAGAAACAATACCATTTCTTGAGCATATACTCTGCGGTAGGCACTAAATACGTACATGATCTCATTGTATTTAAACTTTACAATAATCTTGGAATAAAGGTAGTATTTTTATGCCATTTTACAGATGGGAAACTTAATGAGTTTAAGTAGCTTACCCAAGGTCACAGTTAAAGGCCCCAACCTCAGGTAGTTTCTAATATAGTGGAAGAGACAAGACACATGAAGTTACTATTAATAAAAGACAACCTACTATTACAAATCACTGTGTAATTATATGGCATGCAGTTAGTATGTGCCATGAATTGAGTTTCTGCTTCTAGAAGATTAATTAAAATGATACATGCTAATTGCTTAACATAGTGCATGATAGATATTATTACTACTATTAATTATAGAATAGAATTTGGATGAATATGAAGAAGAGTTGGGAGAGGGAACCTTCTCTGTAGAGTCTAGTATACATGTACAATTGTGGACAGAGAGTAAGAGTGGCCAGAATATACTTTGTATCAGTGGCATGACTAGAAGGGTGCTGGGAATGCGGACCACATCCCCTAGACATTGTCAGAGAGGTGACACCAAAATGACCCCAGGGTCCTTGGCCGCTGCAGTGGTGGCCGTGGGCTGACTGGTGCTGCTGTGGGAGGGGCTGCCAGGGCAGTGGCATCACTAGAGTTGGTGTCCCCCGTCAGCCAGTGTGGTAACTCATTCCCCCCATCATCTGCCAGTCAGGGTGCAGGCGCCCGGGCCGTGGCACCTGCCATTGGGCAGAGAGGAAGGTCTATGCCTTGGCCAATGGGAGAGGGGAGGGGCTACGGGAGGTCGGGGGTGGGGCTGGAAGGTGGGCAGGGCAGTGTGGCCCTTGGCCCTGCTGTGGGGATGGGTCCAGGCCACTCAACCCACGGTGTGGGGGAGTTACCTAGCTGGCCCTGGCCACCCTGGGGAAGGGCACCATGAGTTACCACAGTGGATGACACCAACCCTAGTGACACTGCTGGTTTACATAGCAGTCTTAGGACATATAATTGAACCAGTAGGTTGGAGCCATAGCTTAGAAAGCTTTGAATGTCAAGCTGTAGGTAATTCAGTCCTCCACTCTCTGAATGATTAAATCCTCTCTACAGTATTTTTGTCCTCTGCTTAAGTACCTTCTGGTGACAGGGCTCTCCTGTAAGGTAAGACGTAGTTAGAAAACAGATTTTTTTTCTTTTCTTCTTCCTAAGAGGTGCTTTTATTGAACCAGATCTCTCACTGTAGGTTTGATTTGGTGACTTAAGGCAAATGGAACTTAATCTGAAAGGGTAAATCTACATTTGAGAATTGCTCTTATCCCCCTTCTGAGTTTTTTTCATACCATGGGCCAATATTACTGTTTCTGTCAACAGAACTTCATTAGACTTGGTATTGAATCCCTCTATGATCCTGATCATTTTCTTCTAAGTAAATATGTCTCACAACTATGAATTACATTTTAATTATTTCAGGTTAAAACCAGCCCTGTTGCCGTTGAGTCAATTGCAACTCATAAATGATGACAATTTGGGTTTATTATCTCCAGTATTATATTTTTGTCACATCTATAACATCTAGTATTTCTTGGTCATAAGTTATCTTCTCAGAATAGTGACTATATGGATTATTAGTTATTTCTCTCAAATCTGTTAGTAATTTAATCCTAGAATTAAAATAACCTGTACTTAGAAATACTTTAAAGGATCACTTATATATAATGAGTAAAAAATACTGAAAGTAAGTCTTATTATTTAAGTGTACTAATTGTACTTTTTATATGCTAAATTCATATTCTGTGCTTAAAGCAGGCTAAGCACTTTATGCATAGTTGTCTTTTTTATTGTGGAAAAGTCTACATAACAAAATATTTGTCAGTTCAACAATTTTTATGAGTATAATTCAGTGACATTGTTTACGTTCTTCACGTTGTACAGCCATTATCGCTATCCTTTTCCGGATTATTTCACTACCTTTAACAGAAACTCAGCGCCTCCTAAACAGTAACTCCGCCTTTCTCCTTCCTCCCTCCTCTGGTAATCACTAAAAAGCTTTGGTTTTTATATATTTACCTATTTCATGTATGTGAGATTATACAGTATTGGCCGTTTTATGACTGACTGATTTCACTCAGCATAGTGTTTTTGAAGTTCATCCATGTTGCAGCACGTACTGAGACCTTGTTTCTCTTTGTGGCTGAATGAGTTTGCGCTGTGTGTATATACCACGTTTTGTTCATCCATTCATCTGGTGATGGATATTTAGGTTGTTTCCCCTTTCGGCTATTGTGAGTAGTGCTGAAATGAACAGGTTTTTGTTTGAGTTCCTGCTTTGGATTCTTTTGGTGTATACCTAGGATTGGGCTTGTTAAGTCGCACGGTAGTTCTCTGTTCATCTTTTTTTGAGAAACATCCAAACCGTTTTCCACAAAAGCTGTACCATTTGGCATTCCTGTCAGCAGTGGATGGGGGTTCCAGTTTCTCCACAACCTTGTAAACAGTTGTTATTTTTTATCATGGCCATTCTACCTGTTGCCGTCGAGTTGATTCTGATTCATAGTGACCCTATAGGACAGAGTAGAATTGCAGCATAGAGTTTCCAGGAAGTGGCTGGTGGATTTGAACTGTTGACCTTTTGGTTAGCAGCTGAGCTCTTACTACTGTACCACCAGGGCTCTGTGGCCATTCTAGTTGGGGTGGAACAGTGTCTCATTATGGTTTTAATTTGCATCTCCCTAACCCTGCTGGCATTCAATATTGCCATTAAGTAAGCAGTCTTTCATTTTTTATTTATGAAAAAATTTATTAAAGTGCTTGAACTTTTCATCACATGGTATATTTTAATTTCAAGCATGTTTTAGTTCTTCATTAAATTGATTGGAAGTAATAAAAGAAGGTGATGGCTATATTACACTTAGATTTGAGAGGACAAGAATAGGGAGCAATAGTTCAAGAAAGTTAAAGTACCCTGATTATGATTTTTCTTGAACTATTGAGTGTTGTAGGTACCCCAGGACCAAAGCCAGGTTTGATGATTTACAAGAAGGACTCACAGGACTCAGCATGTAGTTATACTCATGACTAGGATTTATTACCATGAAAGAATACAAAGCAAAATCAGCAAAAAGAAAATGTGTATGGGACGAAGTCTGGAAGATACATGTTTCCAAGAGCTTTTGTCCAGTGGAGTTACACAGGATGTACTTAATTCCTCCAGCAATGAGTTGTGGCAAAATGTGTGAAATGTTGTCTACCAGGAAAGCTCATTAGAGACTCAATACTCAGTGTATATATTAGAGGCTGGTCACGTAGGCACCCTGTGCCTAGTATGTACCGAAATTATAGATTCTGAGAAGGAAAGGAGGTGTTCAAGATAAACCACAGTATGTACACAAGCAATTTAGGCACAGTGAGCCACTCCTACCATTTAGAGAAAGGTTTATGGGTTTTATATCACTGTTGTTGTTAGTTGCCATAGAATGGGCTTCGATTCATGGCAACATTGTGTATAACAGGATGAAATGTTGCCCCATTCTGAGCCGTCGTCTTAATTGTGAGTATGGTTGAGTCCGTTGTTGCAGCTCTTGTGTAGTGCCTTCCAGCATGGGGGGTAATCTTCCAGCACTATATCAGATGATATTCTATTGTGATTTATAATGTTTCATTGGCAAGCCACCACAGTATGACAAACTGACAGACAGGTGGTGGTATATAGCTATTTAAAAAAAAAAAAAAAAATTGGCCATCAAGTCAATTTCGACTCATAGTGACCCTATAGAACAGAGTAGAACTGCCCCATAGAGTTTCCAAGGAGCACCTGGTGGATTTGAACTGCTCAACTTTTGGTTAGCAGCCATAGCACTTAACCATTATGCCACCAAGGTTTCCATTATTATTGGTTTTTATTATTATTATACTTCACTTAAAAGACATACCCAGTATTATAGTATTGTATCATTCCAAAATGCATATTTTATAATTTAAGCTACCTCAAATTATTATTTTTCTAGAAATGATGTATATGTAATTATGAATAACTTATATTGCTCATATAGGACATATGATCTTGTAACCCAAACTGTAACCAGAACAGATGAAGCCTCTTGTTAAGTAAATAACACTGTTTGGAAGAAGACAATGGTAATCCTGTTTATTAGGGCAGAGAGATCTCTTGTTTTGCTACTCTTTGGCCAGTACATATCATAGTGTCTGGTATAGAGTAGGTGCTTAAATATTTATGGAATGAATGAGTGAGTTAATTTGTGAGTGAGAAAGAGTAATTGATGAGATGTTAGGGAAACTTAGTTCATAAAATAGTAGAAGATTGTGGAAATGGGAAACATCTTTGCCATTTCATAGATGTTACCAGGGATTCTCCAGTAATTGTTTTAACTAGAAGACTGTTCTGATGTGTTGAGATACAGAGTAATAGGGGGAGAAATTAGCTTATGTGAAAGGCATTGAATGTATAAGCTTTTCAGTAGCCTGGTTTCTCATGATAGACCTTTTAAAGAGAATTTCCAAAGTATAGAATGAATGCAATCTCTTTTCTTTTTTTAAAAATCGATTAACTTTTTTTGCTTTGTTTTGCTTAAAGATATAATGGATTGAGAGAGAGAGAAAGGAATCATTGCCAATTTAGAATGCTTCTGCATCACCGAAAATGTTTTCGTATGTCCTTTACAGCAACATCCAGGAGCCTTCTCAGCAATTGCCTTCCTCTGTAACCTCAACAAGAAGCATGCCCCAGAGCCTAGAAAGTTCAGCCTCTGCCAGAGCAGGGACGGCCAGCCTCGCAACTGCTACTTCCTTCAAGTCTCTAGCTGCCAGCAACGTTACCAAGTCACCAGGTTGGCATCAACCATATCAAGCAGGTATTCCAAATAAATCTCTTGTTTTTTTTACCTTTTTTAAGTGTAATTATGAAAATGTGTTCTGGGATATATGATAGAAATTACTGATGAAATCCATTCGCAGCTACCTAAGATTTCGAAAGGACTGTAAAGAATAGCTATAGCTGTTTTTCTCTTAAAATTGTCTTCTAAGCATTGTCTCTTTGCTTGATACCATTCAATGTACTATTCATAATTATAGAATTGGGCATTTCCTTGTTTCCCAGACTACTCAGAAAGCATGTATGAATAGTATGTTTGGGGTCTTCTTTCTTAAGGAACTGTATTGTTGGAAGGTGTATTAATCTGGGTTCTCTAGGGGTACAAAACCAGTTAAGCATATATAGATATAGAGAGAGATTTACTTCAAAAAATGGCCCCCACAATTGTGAAGAAATGACTCACGCAATTTTCGGGGCTGGCAAGTCCTAAATAAGTGGGTCAGGTGGCAGGCTGAAGACCTCTGTTGGCTCACTGACCAATGAACCCTAAATCCTTAGGTCAGGCGGCAGGCGAACTTCTGCAGGCTTATGTCTCGGGAACTGGAGGGCAGGCAACGAGAAGAGTATAGAGTCTAGAGAGGAAGAACATCCATTTATATACTGGAGACAGGCCACAACCCCCCAGGAAACTCCTCTTTCAGCTGATTGGCTGCTCACATCAGATGACAAATGGAAGGTGATTATATAAACCAAAACTAAACCTCTTGCCACGGAGTGTATTCTGATTCATGGCGCCCCTATAAGACAGAGTAGAACTGCCCCATAGGGTTTCAAGAAGCGGCTGGTGGATTTGAACTACTGACCTTTTGGTTAGCAGCCATAGCTCTTAACCACTGTACCACTAGGGCTCCAAGAAATCACTAGCCTAGCTATATTAACACATAACATTAACCATCACAGATTATCTTTATAAATACATTATTTTAGTTTTTGATAATATATACCAAAGAATAACAACAAAGAATCTATCTGTTGCCATCAAACAATTTCAAGAAAGGATATTGTAATTCTTGCTGTCTGAAGATTTATGAGGCTGTTGGGAAAGAAAGATGGACTCACGGCAACCCCTAGTGTTACAGAGTAGAATTGCTTCATGGGATTTTCTTGACAGTAAAATTTATGGAAGCAGATCACCAGGCCTTTCTTCACTAGTGCCTCTGGGCAGGTTCAACCTGCCAACTTTTAGGTAGTCACCCTGGTCACTGTGAGTCTGACTCAGTGGCACTGGGCTTGGTTTGATTAAGGGAAGAGGAAAACAGTATTAGAAGGAGAATATTCACGTGGTTGAATGGAAAGACTTGGGCTTGATCTGGAAACCTATGTTCTTATTGACTTCTGTATATAAATAGCTTTAAATAAAATCGCTTAACTTCTTTGACTCTTAGTTTTCTCATCTGCAAATTAAAGGGAGACTAAATGATCTTAGGAAACCCTGGTGACGTAGTATTTAAGTGCTGCGGCTACTAACCAAAAAGGCTATTAACCAAAAAGGTCGGCAGTTCGAATCCACCAGGTGCTCCTTGGAAACCCTGTGGGACAGTTCTATTCTGTCCTCTAGGGTCGCTATGAGTTGGTATTGAATTGACAATGGGCTTTTTTTTTTTTTTATTCATCTTTCTCCCAACATGAACAAAGCTTATGATTATTTAACTAAAGTACTTCTCTCAGCAGGAAGATGAGACAGTAGTTAAATGTTGCTAATTCCCAAACTCAGCCTTCACCTTCTGTCACTCTTTATATACTCTCTGGATGAACTCTCATCCAAGCTTTTACCACCTAAACCAAAAAAAAAAAAAAACCAAACCCGTTGCCATCGAATCAGTTCAGTCTCATAGGGTCGCTATGAGTTTTACCACCTAGCCATTGATAGTCGACAGGCCTGTCTATACTGAACTCCAAATCCCCAAACCCATTGACCTACTTGCTGTTTTCAGGTGGCACCTCAAATAAAGCATGCCCAACTCAGACTGTCATTACTTTTTTCTGTGAAGGGCACATCCACTCAGTTACCAATGCTACAGTGTAGGCTTGAAGACCCCCCCGCCCCCCAACACATACACGTAATTCTATCAATAATCAACATGTGATGACATCACTTTTTAGTATACCGAATTTCTACTCTCTTTCCTCTCGTCAGACCCTTTGCCTTGGTGCGAACCTTTATCATTGCAGACATCTTCTAATTTCTTTGTCTTCTTCTCACCCTTTTAGTCTGTGTATCATCAAGCTGCAAGCAATCTTTCCATAACTCTGATGTGCTCATGTTACTCCATTGCTGCAGATACTTTACTATATCTCTCCATCTTTAATATATCATTTAAAATCATTTTTACTTTGGCCCTTAACTAACCTCTCAACCTAATCTCCTGCTGCTCCCCAATTTATAATCTGTGTTACAGTCATACTAAACCATCTACAATTACTGAGACATGCTGTGTTAACATAGAGTTGAAAGTTATGATCCCTCTTTGTAGAATACACTTCTTCATCTAATTCCACTGTCTAATTTCTAGTCGTTCCTCATCAGTTTTAGGATGAGTATTAATTTAGTACACAAGGGACTACTTTTCAAAATGTGATAGCTTTACAAATTGAGCATTTATTATTATTTAAGAATATTTTTGACATTTGTAGACTGTAGTCCCCCACTGGGTTTTTAGATCATTTAATTACGAATCTACCTTTTTTTAAATTTTCCACAGGGTTTATTTAGGTACTAAGTAAATTCATTTATTTTAAATACATTCTCACTTAGAAAGAAACAAATCATTTATATAGTTATAATTTACTTCATAGTGCATTTTGGAGTTTTGAATTTTCAGTTACATGCTGCTAATTTTGCAAAGAAATTAGAAATGTCTGTGTTGTGAAGAAAGAGGGTGGGTTATTGTATATGAGCTGGAGTATTTTAAAGGAAAGACTTTTATTACTATTGAAAACAAAGTATTAAGACAAATATCATCAGGCTCTGAAATTTCTAGACCATTAATTGACTTTGTAAGACCTATTAGAAAAAAAAATGCTAACAAAGCTCTATCGCAGCCATTTTGAATTATTTTTGTTTACTTAAAGCCTGTATTTGACAATGCATATTTGCTGTAATTATTTTTTATGTGCATTGGAATACAGAAAGTAACTTTCAGAAAAATTCCTTTGATATGGTAATTGGAAGGGAACAGGAGAATGTTTCTTGAGATAACTCTTTTAAGAAAAAGACTAAATTTATTAGAAGCTGAAGGGAGGACATAAATTGTATGTACTAATTATGGAAGTTCAGAACCTTATGGTCAAAATACCACTCTGCCTCTTTTTTATTTTTTTATTGTGCTTTTGGTGAAACTTTACAGCTCAAGTTAGTTTCTCATACCAAAATTTATACACAGATTGTTATGTGACCCTAGTTGCTATCCCTATAATGTGATCACATATTCTTCCTTTCTACCCCGGATTTCCCGTTTCCACTCAACCGGCTCCTGTCTCTTTCTGCCTTCTTATCTTGCCTCTGGACAGGAGCAGCCCATTTAGTCTCATGTATCTACTTGAACTAAGAAGCACACACTTCATGGGTATCGTTTTGTCTTATAGTCCAGTCTATTCTTTGTCTGAATAGTTGGCTTCGGAATGGTTTTAGTTCTGGGTTAACAGAGAGTCCGGAGACCATGTCTTCTGGGGTTCCTCCAGTCTTAGTCAGACCAGTAAGTCACCACTCTGCCTCTTGAAGTGAAAAAGAAAAAAATTCAAATTTATGTGGGACTCCTAGAGAATACAGTACAGCAAAATTACCTCAAGAGGGCGATGGAATCCTTCCTTCGCTGCGTTTTATTTGTTGCAGTAATCAAAGCAGGCAAGTAATGATCATGATGCAGATAGTTAATATTTAAGATATTATATTTTTTCCAGAAAATGCTAGTGAATTTTATGTGAACAATACTGTAACAGTGTGAAACATTAACATTATAAAAATAAAATCTATGTTCCCATTGTGAAGTCACAGTTGAATTACAGCACAGTGCTCAGCTCAAATCAGAAAATATTTGCTGAGCTCCTGCTGTTTATCTTGCTGTAGGTGCTAAAACTGACATTAATAAGTTATTGTGTTATGTGAAAGTTACTTATTTACACTGTTTTGTAAAAATCCTCTGATAAATACAAAATGACCAGCCACTCAAATTCTTTTTTTCTGCCCTCCGCAACAGTATACCATATTTAAATTAAAAAAAAAAAAAACCCAGAATCTACTCTGACATACAACAAGCAAAAAGTCTATGATAAATAGTTGCAAGAGCTTCCTAATGCAAATGAAAAGGTTCTTTGGATTTAGAAGGTGATAGCTATCTCATTATGGGTTCTTGTGTTCTTCACAATTCACGTATGAAAACTACAGTGCCAACCAAAGGGATGCAGAAGCTGGAAAGGTGAGTTGCAGGGGTAGTGTGGACTCAGATAAAGCATTAGTGCAGGTGACATTGCTTTCCTCACATTGAGAGCTTCAGACTTCTCTCACAATAATTCATAACAGTGTTCTAATATCACCAAATAAAGGAAGAAAAAAAAAGATTTTTCCCCCTCTCCACCATCAAATATTGACTATTACCAATAATGTCATTTTTAAAAAGTTGAGTAGGGGTATGGGAGGGGATCAGAATTACTAAATTACAGTCGGCGACCCATGTAGTTGATTCTGAAATGAGTTTAATAGGTCATAGCCAGCTTTTTTTTTTTTAAATGAAATAGAACAGAATAGAAAATAACAGAGTATGTTGCATATAGCACAGTTCTGGTCTGACACACATGGGGTCAGCATGAGTCCGAGTTAACTTGACAGCAACTTATTGGTTGTTGGTTGGTTAATATTTTGTGAAAATGTTGTTTTAGTGTGTATATATATATGTATATAAGTAAATGTGTGTATATACACATACGTACTCACATTTTGGGTCAGAAGATTAAATGTATTTCTTACTGCATATTACAGTAAAAAAAAAAGATAAAGAAAGAAAGAAAAAAAAGACTACATTGAAAGGGCTGGTTGAAATTTTAAGACTCACCAGTGTCTTCTGAGCCTGTCGTGGGTTTCTATTACCTCCACTGGTTCTGACTTTAAATCTTAGATCATTTTGCTTGTGGTATTATATAGCCTGTGTTAACCAGAAGTCTTTCAAGAGCACAGTAATGGCTGTATCAGTTGATAAATAGGAACTAGATGTGTATGTTAACAGTATTAGACTTTAGATTGGATCACCTTTTTCTCAGGCGTATAGTTTAACGTACACTACTACCACACACACAGGCTTGCTGATGACTGACAAAGAGCTAAACATTCAGAATGCAAAGTGTTCAAATGTTCAGAGTCTGGACGAAAGTATTAAGATACAAAAGAAGTAAGAACCCAAGCTTGAGTTTATGTAAGCTAATTTTTTTTTTAGCAATACTACTTTCTACTTGCTCTGTGTCTTGGTAATACTTTACTGATTAAGATGCGATAATCCCTTTAGAAACATTAACGTGAATCTAGAAAAACATAAAGAGTGATTTTCTTTGGTTATTTTTCAGTATCAGAGATTTGTACTTTTTAAACTTATATTTGAATTCACTATATTTGTACATATATCAGATTTTTTATTTCAAAGCCTTCATATCGTATATAAATTAATAAATGGTTAGATAGGTATTTTCAAAACCTTTGTAAATTTAATGATATAAGTTTAAATCTATGGTCCTATATGTTACACTGTGCTTTATGTAGGTGGCTCAATTCACTATATAATATTTTCCCTAAGTTTTGTTTAGGTTATGGGTATTGGATTAGGTATATTCAGTTTATTAGATACAAATAGGTGTATAAAATATTACTGTCTTACCTAATATAGTCATGTGCTTATCATATATCCAGTCTTAAAATCATGAAGACCTATTATGTATTGGCAGCATGTCAGTTTTCTAATTTTAGTTTAATTGTATACAAAATGTGAATGATTAGTTCATTAGAATATAAGCAGTGCCTCTCTAGATCAGGCCATTGTTCTTCAAACCCAGTTTTCTGACTGATTGTGCCCCTGAGGAATAAGCATAACTTCTTTATGGGGTATGAATTTCAGAAGATTAGAGATGTTCCCAAGTGGAGTATTTTTGAGCCACTAATTTCTTCATCCCTTAAAATAAGGATCTAAATAACATCCCTTATAGCATTGTTGTAAATGAAATATATCAGAGTGCCTGGTACATAGAGGGTATTCAAGAAAGGCTGTGTTTCTACCCTTTTATCTCCTTTAGTGATAGGGCTAAAAACTTAAAATAATTCTCATGTGACTTTCTACCTTGAAAATGTTTTGCGTTATCTGCTGCCCACAGATAAATTGTCTGACTTACAACCTTAGGCTAATCGTCTTCTCCAGCCTCGTTTGTAATATTTCCCCTTGTATTTCCTATACTCCTATCACATTAAAGTTCAAATCATTCCTTGGACACACATCTCTGTGCTTTGTACAAGCTGCTCCTTTTATGTGAAATGCTTTTTCATTCCTTCTACCCCTGGAAGCCCTGGTGGCGTAGTGGTTAAGTGCTACGGCTGCTAATCAAAGGGTTGGCAGTTCGAATCCGCCTGGTGCTCCTTGGAAACTCTATGGGGCAGTTCTACTCTGTCCTATAGGGTCGCTATGGTTGGAATCGACTTGACGGCACTGAGTTTACTGGGTTACCCCTGACAAACTTCTGTTTACCCTTTAGGATCAGATATCACCTCCTTTGTGATGCTTTCTCAAGCCCTGTAAATAGTTACCTATTCAGGATCGACTCAACGGCCCTGGGTTTTTTTGTTTATTCTTTCTCTATGTGCCGACAAAATTTTGATGATGGCTTTTTTTATAGCATTCATCATATTCATTTTAATTGTTTACATGTCTTTTACTACTGTTTTTAGATTTCCTTAAGGACAGGGACCAAGTCTTACTAGGCTTTGTTTATCAGCACCTAAACAATACTTGGCACAGTTGATTAAAAAAAAACTTTTTGATTTAGCCCTTGGTAAATGTCAGTGGGTGGATAGGTCAGAAGGTCTTATTTTGGACATCATCTTCATGTGATTTGAGGGATACATGATTCACTTGCCAAAATATTGTTCTTCCTCCTACCAGACTTGAAATTCCCACAATAGTCATTGAACAAAGGTGGAAGTATTGTCTGTCAAAGTCCATTATTAAAAAATTTCACATATTGTTTAAGAAAAGGGAACTTCCCTCTCTTTGAAGCATTAAACTGCCATAAGAGTTAAAGGTTATGAACACAAGCAGTACTATTACTAGTACTATATTGTTTATTTCCAATAATTAAAAAAAAAAATGACAATAATAACAGATCTGAAGCCATATGATAAGAATCTTTTCTTTAAAAAAATGGGAATTTATGATATATAAGGAACAAAGCAGTGGAATGCAGAGTGAATATTATGAATATGAGACCACCCATTTTGCCACTGTCAACAAAATAACTTGGATACCAAAAAAACAAACAAACAGACCCAGTGTTGTGGAATTGGTTCCAAATCATAGCAACCATATAGGACAGAGTAGAACTGCCCCATAGGGTTTCTAAGGAGCAGCTGGTGGATTCGAACTGCTGACCTTCTGGTTAGCAGCCTTAGCTCTTAACCACTGTGCCACCAGGGCTTCCAACTTGGATAGAAAACACCAATAAACAACATAGAAATCAGCAAAAAAAGGTACAAAGAAGAGTTAAAATGACATTGCAAGGCCCAGGGCAGAAAGCATGGTGTTCTGAATCAGCAGAAAGAAGGGAAAAGAGGTTTGGGTAAAGTTCCAATGATATAACTTTGCGATAGAATATTTATTTGTTTATAGTGGAGTCCTATTTTATGGAGGAACAAAATTTTAATGTTTGTACCTAAAGCAAAATCACATGTAGTCAATGACCCGTGAACATTTTTGGGAAGAGACCAAGTTGGAGAAGGAACAGCATATGCGAAAGCACTGAGAGAACTTGGCTTCCTGGAGGAAGGGCAAGTAGCCAGTATATGAAGGACTGTCTAGTGGCCTGAAAGGAAGCTGGACAGGGTAATGGGGGCCTGGTCAGAAAGAAAATGTGGACTCGATGCTGAAAGTATGCTATTAAAAGATTTTTAAGTGGGGAAGTAGCACAATCAGATTTGCATTGTTGAAAGATCATTACAACTTCAGTGTTTTAGAGGATTATTATGACTACAATATAAAGATTAAGATTGGAGTCCTGGACACCCTTTAAGAAGTTGTTGAAGTCATATAATCTGGGATGATGATAGTATTACCCTGAGTAGTGGCAATGGAAATGTAGAGAGTTCCTTAGGCAAGAGAACTGCAGTGTATTTAACTTTAACCTGACTGCAGTGCAATTTTAACCATTGCTCTCTGAGGGCACTTGACTCCATGTATAGACTATTAATAAAAAAAAAATATATATATATATATAAAAAAAAAAAGCTTTTTTTTTTTTTTTGCTTCCGTTAAAACACTGGTACACTTGGACAATTTATACGTTGTTCTGAATAAGCCAGATTTATGGCACAGAAAATTGGTTAAATATATCTTTAGGTTTTTTACATAATATGTCATGTTACAAAATATAAATCCGGATGGGTTACACCTTGTAGTGTATGTGAGAAATAAGTTAAATCTTAATTTTATAACATACGTACTCTTTTTATGCAGCTTTCTCACGTGAGTGCATTTATTTCCCTTAAATAAACATGTTCTACATCTTGACTATTGCTTCAACTTTTAGAGTTGCAAATATGAGGTTAGTGGCTTTGGCACTATCCTGATAGCATTGGTTACCTTTGCACGAAGCATGTACTACTACATGTTGTCATGGATATAAACATTATGAGGTGGACAAAGGATTTCTTCCAAGGCAAAAGGAAAAAATTCTGTGAAGCCCAGTTAAAAATTAATTGTTCATGATATTTTCAAGTAATTCAGAAAGCTTTTAAGTGTTTAAGACTTTAAAAATTTTTTTTCATTATTTTCATGTTTTTTTTTCTTTCACACTTTCAAAATATGTTGGCTTTGAGAGCATCTGTAATAATACTTAATAATATACTTGCATTATATGCATTTAATAAATAACTTATAATTTATTTGAAAAGTTACTGCACTATACTCAATATCAGCTACTACTATAGTCATCATTTTCCATAGAAAACAATTTCACAGAGCCATTTAAAAATAAAATGCTTTTGCGTTGTTTTCTTTCACAGTAGTGTTGTCTAGCTGTTCTAAAAATTTTCCTTCTGTTGTTTTTATTGACAGTTCTTGTAGCATGTTAGAATAATGCTACCTTGATGCTTTCTTTAATTGTATGTACACTCAACTCCTAGTCAAGTCCTGCTTATTCTTATGTTCCCTGATGTTGGCAAAAAAAAAAAAAAAAAATAGTGTTGTTTTTTGTTTTTGGTTTTTTATTTTCGTTGTTAAACGTGTCCATGGAGGCAGGAATTCTACTGAGGAAAGTGAAAACATTGGCTTATATTACAGTGACATACCCAATACACTAGTAGAATTTCATCCTTTAATATTGAATGTTCTTAATTTCTAAGATTCCATATTGAACAAATACCAATCTCCTACATTCAGCTGATGGCATCACTTCCTTTACATAGAGCACTTAATATGTGTATCAGCTGTTAATGAATTGCTTTTATTAGTGTATTGCTTTTTTCATTACGAAACTGTTTTCATATAGGTAGTAAAGGTAAGGACTATTGACAATAAGATTTATGAAAATTACTGATTTTCTTAGGATACAAGTTATGTGTTTTGAATAAGCATGACTCAAGTAAGCTGTAAGTAGTAAAGTTGTGATCATTTGAAAGTCACTGAGAGATACAAAAATATCTTTTGGTCAGTAATGGGGAACCCAAGGTCAAGAAGGGGAGAGTATTGTCATGTCATGGAGGAGGGGGTGGTTGTAACCAGTGTCACAAAACAGTATGTGTATTGTTTAATCAGAAGCTAATTTGCTCTGTAAACCTTTATCTAAAATATAATCTAAAAAATTGAAAAAAATAAAATTTGAGGCTGGATTAGAAAAATATTTTCTTTTGGTCAAATGAAAAAGGGAAAAAGATATAAATTTACTTGTCAGAATAAATATTAATAGACTGTAGCTTCTGTTGACCTTGTCTTGAGGATTACTCACCATCCCTGTTTGAGGACTTGAAACTCATGGGTTAACGGGCAGCTGCCTAAAAGGGAACAAATTAACTTGTTTAACAGTAAAATGGTAGGTAGCGTTGATTAGTAGTAGTAATTATAATACTGTCCATTAAAAAAAAAATCTTTTCACTCAGAGCACACAATAATGTCATTAAAATTTTAAATTGAAATGTACATCATTTTACAAATGAGGTGAGAGTCTGAGAAAAGTAAAAAAAAAAAAATTGTCCAGCGTCTGATAGTGATGGGACTCCAGTAACTTTGACTCCAAATAGTGTGTTTTCCTATATCAAAAGATAACATCCATGAATATATTTAAGGAGGACTAAATCTCTTAGGAAAAGCCTGGGTGGCCCTCCCCTGCTAACCAGAAGGTTGGTGGTTTGAACCAACCCAGGAGTTCCACAGGAGAAAGACCTGGTGATCTGCTTCCCTAAAGATTACAGTCGAGAAAATCCTATGGGACAATTCTGCTCTGTCACATGGGATCACTATGAGTCAAAAATCAATTCAATGACACCTAACAACAAATCTGATCGGAGTGGTGTAGAAAGCATTCTTGCTTTGGATAGGGAGGATAAACAAGGTAACTAGCGATTGACTACAGAGGTCTCCTGCAAGTAACATTTTCTTTGCATCTGAACTCCAGTTTTGAAATCTAGATTGATTCGCTAAGGTTCTAGTTAACATGACCCTTTATCATACCCTGCCTCTTGTATGTGCTACATTTTAGAAGTAAAGAAGAGCTTACTTAGCTCAGAGTTTGGAGAGATCTGAGAGTTTTTGCTTGTTTGTTTTTTCCAAGGAAGACTCAGATATATTTGTGAGATCTGATTAGATCAAAGACTGAGTGATGTGCATCTCAGTTATAAGTGGATATAAATTCTATATTTTATTTGAAGTCTAAAGGAGATAGGGGTGAGAAAGGAAATTACTGCTTCCACAACCATCCCAAATTTCATTGTAGACTTAACGCTAGAGCAATAAATCGAGATAACTAGATTTGCTTAGCTAAGATGGATACATTTATTGGTTCCATTTTTTAAATTTTCTATGAATAAGTAAACTGCTACCAGTTGCATATATTTCATCTCATCTAATAATGTTTTATTGCCATCTGCTCCCCTGCATTTTGACTAAACTATCCACTTGCCTTAAAGGCCTGACTAGGGCGTCCGTTGTCAAAACTGGGGTGTGAAGTATACAAAAATGCTCTATCTCCTTACATACCAAGTAGATTTTTGTTTAGAACAATGACTTCCAGGTAGGAAAAAATAAAAGTAGCAAACAGTAACTGCCTTCTTTTTTTTCTTTCAAATGTTCTTTTATTGGAATTTATTTTCATGTTGGAAGCTTTTCAGGGCTGATGCACGTACATGTATGTGAAAGCTCTTTTCCCATTTTTCTTCCATACTGAGATTAAAATATTAAACATTTTATAAAGGAAGATATCTAGATTTTTTTCATATATGCTTTTTATAAAGAATTATTACTTATTTGTTAATTGACACTTATGGTTTAAACCAAGGCCTTGGTGGTTTTTTTTTTTTTTTTTTTTTTTTTTGGTGGTTCAGTGGTAGAATTCTCACTTTTCATGCGAGAGAACTCGGTTTATTCCCAGCCAGTGCAACTCATGCACAACCACCACCCGTCTGTCAGTGGAGGCTGGCATGTTGCTATGATGCTGAACAGGTTTTAGTGGAACTTCCAGACTAAAATGCACTAGGAAGAAAGGCCTGGTGATCTACTTCCAAAAGCTAGCCGGTGAAAGCCCTGTGAATCACAATGATCTGATCTTTAACTGCTCATGGGGATGGTGCAGGACCAGTCAACATTTTGTTCCATTGTGCACAGGGTTGCCGTTAGTCAGGGGCCAACTCTGTGGCAGCTAATAACAACATGGTTTAAACCAGAGGTCAGCAAACTGTGGCCTGTGAGTCACATCTGGCCCACCACCCATTTTTGTAAATAAACTTTATTGGAGCACAGCTATGCTCTCTTGTCTACATGTTATCTATGGCTACTTTGCACTACGATGGGAGAGTTGAATAGCTACAGCAGATACCTTATAGCCCACAAAGCCTAAAATATTCTCTGGCCCTCTCCAGAAAAAGTTTGCCAACCCTGAGTTTAAACTGTGGGAATAAGAAAAATTATGTGTGATGATTCTGAATAGTAGATGCAAAAATTTTATTGAGGGTCATGAGCCCCCTTGGCAGCACTTATTCAAGACACTCTGATTGCCTGTGTATTTGTCTATGTTACCCTCTAGAAAATAAATTTTTGTGGAGCAGGTATCTTATTCTTGGATGTATCTTCTGTACCAGAAGATTTCCTAGAAATAAAGCTTGAATGTACGAATGCTTTACTTTCTAACAAAGATTTTATATCACAGCATAATAATATTAGTTGATATTTATGAAGCATTTCTTAACACATTCTAAGAACTGTAAGTAAGCACTTTACATGTACTGCCTCATTTAGCCCTCTCAACAGTATAGGTAGTTCTTAACATTGCTGTTTTACAGGTGAGGAAACTTAAGACCCAGAATGATGCGAATTCTGAAGTCACACAATTAGAATGTAGCAGAAGTAGGAGCCCAAGTGTGTGTCTTAACCTTAAGTCAATAATTGTGCTAATTAGTCTTTATCCTCCAGGATAAAATTAGCTGAGCAATGTTCTCTGCTTTTAAAAGATAGGAAATTCAAACATAACCTTGAATAATGATAATAAAATTTCATTTATTCTGAAGATTTAGTGACTTTACCTGAAAGAGGTGTCTCAGAGAATTGAAATATTCCAGTTTTAAAATTTTCTAATAATTTGTGTTATCATTAGAAATACTGCTGATAATGTTTGACAAGGGCAAATCTTCTTTAATTTTCTTTCCCTTTCTGTGTCAATTTTTTGCCTACATTATAAAAATTCTACTTCTATGAACAGCTTAAGTCTAAGGTACTTATTATCTCCATTATTTCTGAGACTAGGTTGCCTTTTTACTTATATTAAAAAAAAAAAAAAAACAGTGCCGTCGAAAAGAATAGTCAAAATTGGTGGGAAAGTAGTGAAAGCCAAACCCGTGTAGGTGTCATGTTACTTTGTAAGTAAGATATGTCAAATCTGTAAATAGAGTAAAAGCCTGCAAAAGCTGGAACCTATGTAAGGCAGAAACCTGTCAGAGAAGGACAAAATTCTTAACTTACAGAGTCTGTACTAACTTATACAGTGATCTTCTTTAGCATCCCTGAGGTCATGAATTGAGCCTCAGTTTCGTTTTGTATTTTTAAAAGTATTTTGTGTGAGTTTTTCTCACTTTCTTTCCCATTTCTTTAGTCCCTTTTAATTAAATTTGTTTACGTGAACACATTGGCCTTCCACAATAAAAACGTGAGTTATTTGTGCTATTATGAAATTAGAAGTTGGAACAGTGTTGTGATTATTTAGAAAGTCTTAAGTATATCATGATAAGTACAATAATTTGCTGTTTTTTAATTGAATGATGGCAAAGCCAGATATTTTAAGATACCATATTTATCTGCAAGATACAAGGTAGGTTTCTTTACCTGCAATTCAGACCAGATAGAAGTTTTTCACGTTAGGTTAGTTACTAGGGAAAAAAAAAGAAAAAGACAGGCCCATGTGTACCAAATTTTGATGTGGTGTGAGGTAACAAATTAAAAGAAAGAGAACTGAACCCAATCCAAGTCCCACACTCACTTCAGTTAAGATACTCTAGATCCAATTTAATCTTGGTTCTCAAAGTTGAAAGGCTGGTTGCTAATGGAAGAAACTGACCCCCTGAAGTTGTGGAAATATTTGATACTTAGCCTTGGGTGCACCTGTTGCAATTCTTTATGGCATACATACCAGCACTCCCCGCTAAGAGAAATGATAATAGTTTAATCTGCCCACTTTTACTTTTAATCACTGAGTAAAAAAATCCTTGGTTCCATTTGATAAAACTTGCACAAACTTCTCCAGAATGTACTTTCCTCTGATCTTAGATCTTGGCTTAACTTTAAACCTTTTCCATATCTGCTAGATATGATTTCATGCCTGAATTATGAAGAGTAGACTGTTGTTCGTGCTTTCGGCATAAGAAGCTTGACAGACAAAATGCACAGATTTTGTGCTTCTCTTGGCCACCATCTGTTTGAGATAGTTGGGGAAGACAGAAGAAAGCACTTGCTTTGCACAATAATATTCAAGCGTATTGCCATCACCGCTACCCAGTTTAGTATGTGTAAAATTTCTACCATACCTTTGAGAACATACTCTCTGAGATGTTGAATTAAAATACTTTTATCTCCCCAAGAGGCCCAGATGTCACTTTGATGTAGCCCAGTTATTTATATGATTACTACATTAGCCTCAGTGTTTTTCATAGGAACCACCCTGCATTGAGCCAGTTGTCTTTCACACCATAAAATCTCACACTGTGACTTCTGCCTTGTCTGAACTATAAACATTTGTCTTTCTTCTTTTTTAGAGGAGCGTTAGTATTTGTTGGTATTTTCAATATCAGCCTTACTTCTAACTTAATGAGAATGAAATGTTATACAATTATTTTAAAGGCATCAAAACAGTATTTTATGATCATGTCTAGATTTGTTCCCTTGCTTTCTCTGTTGCTCTATTTTAATGCAAAGCAGTAGTTGATGTATTTACAACAATATGGAGTTAGCACAACAAAATAAATTCAGCATTGTAAGAGTACTTCAAGCCTGTTTGTCCTTAGCAAAACTATTAGACCTACAATTGTGTTTCCATTTCTGAAGCAATTAATTTAAGTTCCCTTATAGAGAAATGTTTCTCAAAACATAAAGAATCCAGCTTTATATTCATGTTTTGTTTCAGGAATTTTGCAGCCACTGATTATAATGGCTGAAAAGTATAGGCAGCCATATTTAGAGAAAGAAAGAAATTTATCTCTGTAGGAAATTAATCCTTTATAGAATATGTGAAGGGCTTAAAAGTAATCATCTAAGCTGTTAGGGACACTGGGGTAAATAAAAAATGTTTTCCTATATTATTCATAAATTTCCCCCAATAGGCTTAGTAAGGAAATTAAAATAGCAGAAGCTAATCATCTCAGTTATAATTATCCTTTCCTTCTAATCTGGTCCAAAAGTTAGTACTCTAAGGTTTAGGTCACATTTAATGAGATCTGCCTTCATATAATCATGGATCAAGGTATTGACTGGTGAAGAGCTTGGCACACAATAGGCACATAATGAATAATGGATGAATGAACGCGTAGGGGAATAGGGTTTGGAGCCAGACAGACATGGTTTGGAATCCCAAACTCTCCACTCTCCTCCCTTGACTTTCATGATACCACACTTTCCTGAATTTTCTCCTACCTTTTTCTGTCCCTGAAGTGTTTGTTATTTGCCGTCTATCTTAGGAGCTCTCTTATTTTCATTCTACAGTTTCCCTGAACAATCTCATTCACTCCCACTGCATCAAATGTCACCATTATACTGATGACTCTTCAATTAGTTCTTCTAGCTCAGATCTTTCTCTTCAGTTCATCTATTCAATAGACTGTTTCCACTTGGAAGAACTACAGGTACCTTCAAGTCAAAAAGAATAGGCTATGAGTTCTGTGACAGAAAGGACCATACATGTTTTGTCCTCTGCTTTGTACCCATGCATAGTGCCTACCACATTATAGACTCAATAAATACTTGATGAATTAATAAAATCTATAACTGAACTTATTATCTTTCTATCATCCTAGCACATATAACTTTTTACTGGTGAATGACCTTCTCTAAACTCTATGGGGCAGAAACCATGTCTGTCTTGTTCCCAGCTGTAAAGCCCAGCACATTATTTGGTACAGAGTAGTTATTCAAAAAAGATTTGCTTCATTTCATTGGTTTACACATTCCTGGGCAAGTCACCTATCCTTTCTGAGCTTTAAATTGCTCATCCGTTAAGAAGTAGTAATAATACCTCATACAGTTTTTGTAAAGTTATTCACTATTTAATTTTTTTTTTTTTTTGTATATATGTGGAAACCCTGGTGACATAGTGGTTAAGAGTTTGGCTGCTAACCAAAAGGTTGGCAGTTTGAATCCACTAGGCGCTCCTTGGAAACCCTATGGGGCAGTTCTACTCTGTCCTATAGGGTTATTGTGAGTTGGAATCAACTGAAAGCAATGGGTTAGTTAGTTATATATATGTAATATATGCAAAATATAATTCTTAGTTTCTCTAACTTTCTATTTCACAATTTAGTTATTCAGTCTTTTGTTTAACTTTTTTGTTATAGAAAAAGTTTATACACACTAAACGCCTCGTATCTTCTACGTGTATATAATGCACATGGGGTGAAGAAATGGAGATTATTGATTAGAAGAGATTTATGAGATATACAACCGAATTCAATGTATGAACTTACTTGATCGTGATTAATATTGTGTTAGGTGGAACCCTGGTAACGCAGTGGTTAAGAGCTCAACTGCTAACCAAAAGGTTGGCGGTTTGAATCCACCATCCACTCCTTGGAAACCCTATAGGGCAGTTCTACTCTGTCCTACAGTGTTGCTGTGAGTCGGATTTAACTTGATGGTAACAGGTTTGGGTTTTTTTATTTAAGGCCCATATAGGATTTCTGACCTGAAGAACTGTAAAATAATAAATTTGTGTTTTGTTAAGCCACTAAGTTTTTAGTAATTTTTACAGCAGAAAACTAGAAAATGGATACTGGGGGTAATCAGAAAAAAAAAAATTGAAAATTTACTGATTATTTTATGATATTAAGAAATATTTTTTGTTTTGTTTTATTTTGTTTGAGGTGTGATAATGGTATTATAGTTATGATTTTAAAAAATCTTTCAGAGATCATACTGAAATGTTATAGATTGAATGATATATCTAGAATTTGCTTCAAAATAGTTCAGAGATGACAGGGAATGGGTGGGTTATAGATGAAGCATGATACTTAGGAGTTGATAAATGTCAAACTTTATGAAAATTTACTGGTTTTTAAAATAATGAATTGGTTCCTTAGCATCCCCTAAAAATGATCAGTGCATTTTTTTATTCTGAAATTATTACAAATTTTTGAGTTTAAACATATTTGAAGTATTTCAATCCAGGGTAGTTATTATCCTCATTAATGCTCGACCTTTCGCATCTGCATCTTCAAGTCCTTTTAATACAAACCTAGTAGTCTTTGGTGCAAAGCTTCCTTGCTTTCTAGTTTGACAAGGCATTCCAGCCTCTCTTTGTTATTTCTTCCCCTAACACTACAGTCAGCAGTTTCTCTAAGGAGTTCTGATTCCTTTTAGTCGTAAGACAGCAAGTTTGGTGCTACACTCATTCATTTTCTAAGTAAATATTTATTGAGCAATATGCCAGGGACTGTCATAGGTGTGAGGGATATAGCAATGAACAAAATAGATGGTGTCCCTGCCCTCAGTGAGTGGAGGAGACACGTAATAAATAGTAACAAGAATAAAAAACATGTTAGATGGCAATAAGCGCTATAGAGAAAGAAAGGCAGTTAAGGAGTATAGGGAATACAGGTTTGTCTGGGAGGGGATTGCTGTTTTATGTAGGGTGATCAGGGAAAGCCACATTGATAAAATGCCTTTTCAGCAGAGACCCAAAGGAAGTGAGGGAGCAAGGCATGTGGACAGCTGAGGACAAGCTTTCCAGACAGAAGGAATGGAAAGTACGACAGTCTTGAATCAGAAGTGTGCTGGCCATTTTAGGTGAATATTTGGGGGACTGGTGTGCATACTATATAGTGAGCAAGGGGAAGAGTAGCAGTCGATGAGGTCAGAGAGGTAGCAGGAGGTAGATTCTGTAGGACTTTTGGGTTTAGTTATGAGTTAGAAAGGAGCTCTTGGAGTATTTTGAGCAGAGGAGTAACGTGATCTTACGTGGTTTTTACTGGCTTCTATGTTGGTGACAGAAGTAGAAGTGAGGAGATATATAGTCAGTCAGTGCAATCAGTAATCCAGGCAAAAGATGATGGTGGCTTGGACCAGGGTGTAATATGGAGGTAGTGAAAAGTCATCAGGTTCTCTTTTTGTAAATTGCTATAAGCAATTCATCTTGGTACCAAACTTACTCCCGTATTGAATGATACACTCAGCAATACAAAAGCACTGCATTTAATAGGAGTAAAACACCTTGAAAGACACCTACAACATCTGTTGTTACTTAAGTTTGCTCTTTGATATCATCCCCTGGTCCCAATTTACTTACGTTTAGTTTCCAAGTAAAGTTTGACATAGTGTAATAATTTTTCACCTAGTACCTGTCAGTAATAAGAATATTTTATTGGTAGTTGAGTAATTTGACTTGTGAACCAAGAATCGACTGACTCATTCCATGCCTATTCAAATCCAGTCTGGCCAGGTGCGTAATGTGTGTGTTAGAATCTGCGCTACTTTTTTTTTTTTTTTTTTAAGTGCATTGGTTTAGAATTAATAGTCATTCATGAAGAGTAATAGAAGGCAAAAATATCAAATAACCCACTCTTCTCCTTAAGACAATTAGGAAACATCTGTTTTCAGAAAACTCACACATCATACTATCAGGAATTCTTTTGGTCTTAATCTGTGCTTTCTTAGTAAAAACACTTTATTGTGTGTATAAACAAGTCCCTTTTAGTAAGTTCAGCTTATTTTTAAAGCACACAATAAATAATTAGGTAACTTCTAATTCCTTAAATATCTTATTATATATGACATATATAATGTTATAACGTAATCTTATATAAATCCCTACTAATACAGTTATGTGGCTGACTCGTACAGAAGTTATTTATATTGCTTAAAATCTGTGTTAGTTTGATAAATAATGCAAAGTTTGAATCATCTACTTGAAAAAAATGCAATAAAAATTCTTGTAGATTGAAGAATTTTTAATTTATTGTTCCAAATGATAAATCACAAAGATTTTCCCAGTAAGGAGGTACGTGTTCTATTAAATTAATGAATATTATGTAGTTCATTTATTTTAAATTTTTAATTTCCTGTTAATAGTCTGTAGTCCAAAAGAGAGATCTTTTCTTATTTCTTTGTAGTAGCAATTTAAATTTCATATTTAGTAAGTCATAGGTTTATTTGATTTTTAAAAACTACTGCCCCTCAAAATTCTCAGACATATCACTGACAATATTGTAAAAACTAGCAACTCAATTTTACTTGCTTAATTTGATGAGTTTATATATTTAAAAAAAAACAAAAACCAAGCCCATTGCCATCAAGTCAATTCCGAGTCATAGCAACCCTAAAGGACAGAGTAGAACTGCCCCATAGAGTTGCCAGGGAGCGCCTTGTGGACTCAAACTGCTGACCTTTTGGTTAGCAGGTGTAGCCCTTAACCACTGTGTCACCAGGGTTTCCAGTTTATATATTATATACTGGAAAAGTATTATACTATGCTGCCAAGTTTTCCCGTTAATTATATTTACTTATTTAATTAGAAAATTTTAATTCCCTAGATATTTTATAATATTATATATTACATATATAATATTATAATATGCTATATAAACCTCTAGTAATACAGTTATGTGGCCCATTAGAGTAAAAGTTATTAGGGTAAACTTAGTAATTCTACAAATTTAAAATTTAGGGTCCTGCAGTACTTCAGGGCTTATGCTTTAACAACTAAGTAAAGAGGCTCTCACCAACACTATTAGTTTGGAGAATAGCTGATGGCTTTGAATTTCTTGGTGAGTTTTGTGTTCCTGAAATGTATTCGATACAAAAGAAAAAATAAAATACTTTCCAAATCTGGGCCCGGTGGGGTAGCAATAGGCCACAAAAGAAGCCAAATTTGATGAAAGTTACTCAAGGTTAAGGTTTAAAGGAGAACTTGAGTCAAGAACTTTCTCCCAGAGTGCTCATTGTGGTGCTTACTGACTCACTAATTATTCAGTTTGAATAAGTCACATTTTTTTGTGTGTGATTTAGGTGCTTAAATTAGGAAATGGGGCTAATATAATACTCCTACTTAAGGTCTTACTAAAACTTAAAAGAAAAACACTCTTTATTATAAATAAGTAGATTGTCATTTTTAAGCTTGTATCTCTTAAAAATGTGTGTTGTTTTCTACATAAAACTGGGTGATTTTTATGATAGGCTCAATAATTTTTCAGTATTTTGGTCACTGTGCTACCTGTGGATGACTGTTTTTCTCTGTATGGTAGTACAGTTTTCTAAAAAACTATAAAGTAAGCAGGGCTCATTTTGTGGTGCTTCTGCTCTCCCGAGACCTCACCTTCTGACAACTCCTTCTCCGCAGTAAGCCAAGTGAGCAGAGGCCAGTGAGTTGGCATTGGACTGCTGAAAGATTGCCCATTTCTGTGTTAGAGTTGTGAGAAATTCAATTTGAAGAAACGAAACGTCACTTTATTCATACGGGAAATAACTGTGCCATGGAAATGTTCAGGACTTAGTAATTAACAGGGCTTCTGTAGCTTTGTGCACTGGCCAGTATGCTAACAACACAGCAACAGAACGGAGGTGTGAGAATTTCTATCATATCCAAAGTGGTTAAAATGGAGCAATAACAGAAGGCAAGGCTTTTCTTCCCAAGAAATGAACAGCAGTAGAGCTTAGAGCCTCTTTGTAGGTGTTTGAGACACAGTCACGTGTTTCGTGTTTAAGAATGATTTCTCATGTTAAATAAGTTAGTTCTCTATATAGTTCTTACGACATGTGCCAGATGGTCTATGTCCCATTTTACAGTGACCGATAAAGAATTACTATGCTCTTATTGCTAAAAATGTCTCAGTGACTCAGTTCTTAAGGGCTTATGCTCAGATAATATGATAAAATAAATGCATATGGTAGATGAAAGGGTTTGACTCACTTGGAGTTCTGATTTTCAGATCTTTCAATTGGTAACCCTTCCATTATTTGAAATCCTGAAGCAAATCTACATATTAAAATATCTGCCCCTACAGTCCTCTTTCTGGTCACTGGTAGTCCAGTGGTAGAGTTCTTCACCTTTCATGGGAGAGAGACCTAGGCTTGATTCCCAGCCTTTGCACCTCATGCACTGCACCACCCACCTGTCAGTAGCAGTTTGTGTGTTGTTATGATGCTGAACAGGTTTCAGCAGAGCTTCCAGACTAAGACAGACTAGGAAGAAAGGCCTGGCTATGTAATTCTGAATGAAAGTCAGTGAAAACTCTGTGGATTATAATAGTCCAAGCCACAACTAGCCACAGGGACAGCACATGACCAGGCAGCATTTTGTTCTATTGTGTATGGGGTCACCATGAGTCGAGGGCCACCTCAAAGGCAGCTAACAACAACACTTTTAAAAAGGCAAACTGAAAGTGACTTGGAACCCACTCTTTCATTTAATTGATCAAGTATTAATTTTTCACCTTCTATTTGTAAGTTCGTTTTTTGGTAGTAGATACAAAGAAGTATATGGTTTGTCCTCAATTTTTCATGTGGTGTGTGTGTGGTGTATAACTGACTTAAGGAGAAAAATATATTGCAGGACATTGATAAATTGCAGATAAACTATACAGGCCGGGGAGTTACAGGTGTTAAAAGGAGCTAGAGAATACTTAAGGCTGGGATGGCCGGGGAAAACTTTGAGGAAGAATGGAATTTCTGTGAGTTTTGAGAAATGGGAACACTATGAATAGCAGTGGGGACTGAACCATTTCATTGGTTGAAGGTCACAGAAATAGGGACCGATACAGCATATTCAAGGAACAATGAGTAGTGTTTAAGGGCACAGACTTTGGAGTCTAACTGCCTGGGTTCAGGCCTTGAGGAAGTTTCTTTACCTCTCTTTGTCTCAGATTCCTAGTAAAATAAAAAAGATGTATTAATTGTAACAAAATCACTGGGTTATTTTAAGAATATGAGGATAGTGCCTCATATAGTAATTAATCACTTCAAATAAGGTAAGTATTAAATAAATAAAATATGGCACGATGATGATGACAGTGATGTAGGGAATCTTGAAAGACTAGGTTGTAAAGAAGATTGGAGTGAGCTCACTGAGGGACTGGAGTGTCAGAACTGCGTGTAGTTTGCTTTAAGGATTATAGAAGCTTTATAAATAGGAAAGTATGATCAGAGTAGTGTTTCTAGAAAAATAACATAGCAGAGTAGGTTAAAGAAGAGACTGGCAGTGGAGAGACTGGTTAAGAGGCTATTGTAGTAGACCAGGGTTGAGGTGTGAGGAATTTAAGACCAGAACTCAAATGATAGAGGATGGGTTTGTATTAGAAAGAAGGGAAAGATCTGAGGAACATTTACTCTGAAACAATTCTTAGGGCCTGGGGACTGACCATCAGGGACATGGGAGGCAGAGACCCATGCCTGGGTAAGTGGGAAAATTCAAACACATAGGAGCTCTTAGGGAGGGCTAGTAATGTGTGTAAGAGAGGAATTCCATTTTAGATGTCTTGAGTTTAAAGGCAGAAGGAGGGTTTGACACTGAAAGCCCAAGCCCAAGCCAATGAAAATGTCCTTGGAAATGCATATCTGGTGCTCCAAGAGAAATCAGATCTGCATGTAGAAATTGAGGACTCAAACAGGTAAGAGCTGTGCCATGTGAGTAAGTGAGGTAATAAGGACGAGCATGTACACGGTAAATAGTGCAGCATCTTTCAGTCCCACATCTATAAGACAAGGCACAAGTCTAAGAGAATGGAAACAGCTTCCTAGTCCAATTGATGCACTTGAAACATGGGCAATAATAGAGCTCCCTGGCCTGTAAAGTGCCACTTCACAGTTGGAGTGCCAGTCAGAGCATTTTAGGAGTTGTTTATAAATGCTAGATAGGGTATCTAGATCATACACCATTGCAAAGACTTTATTCTGGTGGAGGAGAATTATCTTTTCAATTATTCTAGTTAATCTTACCCAATTCTAACCACACCTTTAATATGGAAACTGTCAACACATTTATTCATGTGTATATATATACTCTGATAATTTGTGTTATTTTTATGCTTTTCTTAAAAGTTGTTCCTTTTTAACCTTTTTTAATATGTTCCCTTTCTCTTCCATTAGATTGTAACTTCCTGTGTGTAAGAAGCAGGCCTTCTCTTGGTCTGAATCACTCACACAGATTTCATATTCACTCATTTATTGATTGATTCCAGTTTATTTATTCATTACTTATTCATTCTAGACACTGTATTCATTGCTACAGTCATGAATAAGTCATAGTTCCTGTCCTCAGGGAGATGACAATCTAGTCAGGGAAGAAGAGACACAGAAATATGTAGTAGAAGCAATAATAAAGACATTCACAGAAAATTATGGGAACATAGAAGAGAAACATTTAATCTGGTTTATGTGGAGGTGTCAGTGACGATGGGTAGTTCGGTGAGGATTTTTGGAGGAGGTGACTTGTGCGCTGAATCTTAAATAATAAAGAGTGGTTATCAGGTAAATAGGAAGAAGGGGTAGAAAATGGCATCACTGATAGTGAAGGCAACCAATGCATAGAGCCATTCACATGAAAAAATGAGGCAGTTTGCTGTTGTGCAGCATAAAGTGGAAGGCAGAGAGTGGTGAAAGACGAGCTTGTTGGGGCAGATGGAGATCATCGGAGGGACTTGTGTGCTGTGGTTAGAAACATGGACTACATTCAGTGCCCAAAGAAAAGGGAGGTCCTTGAAATGCTTTAAGCAGGGTTGTGATTCAATCAGAGTTGTTATTGGCTGTGGGGAGGATGGTTTTAAGGGGGAAAAGACATTTGGGTGGCTAGTACAGGTGGGAGGCAGTGAGAACCTGAACCAGGACATATTAGTAGGAATGGTTGTTGTTGTTATTAGGTGCGGTCTAGTCAGTTCCGACTCATAGTGACACTATGTACGACAGAAGGAAACACTGCCTGGTCTTGTGCCATACCCACAGTCATTGTTATGCCAGGAATGGAGGAGTAAACAAATTCAAGAACCATTTGTGATGTAAAATCAGCAGGACCTGTTATTACCAAAGAGGATGATGGGGGAGAGGAAGGATCAGAGATGATACTCAGGTACCTACCTACCTACCCCATTGCCGTGGAGTTGATTCTGACTCCTAGCAACTCTATAGGACAGAGTAGAACTGCCCCATAGGTTTTCCAGGCAGCAGCTAGTGGATTCTAACTGCCAGCCTTTTGGTTAGCAGCTGAAGCTCTTAACCACTGTGCTACCAGAGCTCAATACTCATTTAGCTACCTAATATGACTGGGTGATCTATTGTACAGCCTACTTAAAGAATACAGGAAGAGAGAGAATAGAGTGAGTTCACTTTTGTTTTCGTTTTCTTTAACACACTGAGATATTTAATGTGCTTATATTTGGAGTTATAACTTAAATTAATGCTTAGCAGAAATGTCTAGATGACTAGAAATATTTCAATATTCCCATTAACCAATCTCCTTTCAGAAGCAGAGGTAACTTTCTGTTTTCTTACAACACCCTACATATACATCTGTCATAATTCTTCTAACTGTGTTGTAATCCATGATTATCTTTTCTATTCATCTCCATAGCCACAGCCTAATGTTTGGTACATCCATTTGCCATAAATATCAGCCAGTGAATTAATGATTATTAGAAAAATTATGATTATTTGATTATTAGAAAAAGTTTATATTTGGCTTATTCTGTTGATTCTTCTGTGTTTTAACTCCTAGCACCTTTCACTGGAAGAATCTCAAACAGTGTGGCTTCCTCAGGAGCAGTGGGTCTAGCCAACTCAGCTGCGGGGCAACCCCAGCCAAGTGACCAGGATACTTTTGTGCAGAGAGCTGAGCACATTCCAGCAGGAAAGCGAACTCCAATGTGTGCCCACTGTAACCAGGTCATCAGGTGGGATATTGTTTGACATTTTCTTGTAATACCAATGTTGACTTTTTTATATTCTGAAAGATTTGAAATTTTATTAGTGAAAATATTCTTGCAGTATTTCTATGTAATGCTTACTATTGAAGTGTGTAAATATGAATATGGAGCCTTGGTGACACAGTTGTTAAGAGCTCAGCTGCTAACCAGAAGGTCAGCAGTTCAAATCCACCAGCTGCTCCTTGGAAACTCCATGGGATGGTTCTACTCTGTCCTATAGGGTAGATATGAGTTGGAGTCAACTCAAGGGCAGTGGATTTGGTTTGGTTTAAATATGAATATATACTGTTAGAATCTATTTAAAATTTGTAAGGACCTTGAAGGTCATTTATCCCAACTTCGTTATTTTACAAATCATAAAAGTGAGGACTTTTGCTTAGATGAAAAATGACTAGTGACATAAACTAAACAACTTTGAGCCCTAGTTATGGACTGAAGTGTATCCCCCAAAAATGTGTATCAGCTTGGCTAGGCCATGATTCCCAGTATTGTGTGGTTGTCCACCGTTTTGTGATCTGATGTGACTTTCCTATGTGTTGTAAATCCTACCTCTATAATGTTAATGAGGCAGAATTAGAGGCTGTTATGTTAATGAGGCAGGATTCAATCTACATGATTAGGTTGGATCTTGAGTCAATCTCTTTTGAGATGTAAAAGAGAGAAGTGAGCAGTGGGGCTCCTCAGAACCACCAAGCAAGAACCAGGAGGGGAGCACGTCCTTTGGACCTGAGGTCCCTGCCCTGAGAAGCTCCTAGACCAGGGAAAGACTGATGACAAGGACCTTCCCCCGGAGCCAACAGAGAGAGAAAGCCTTCTCCTGGAGCTGGCACCCTGAATTTAGACTTCTAGCATTGTAGACTGTGAGAGAGTAAATTTCTGTTTGTTAAAGCCATCCACTTGTGGTAATTCTGTTATAGCAGCACTAGATAACTAAGACAGCCCTAGAGAAAAAAACATTGGATTTTCAAATATCTGGGCGGTGCAAATGGTTGACACGCTCGACTGCCAACTGAAAGATTAGAAGTACAAGTGCACCCAGAGACACTTTGGAAGAAAGGCCTGGCTGTATACTTAGAAAAAGTCAGCCATTGAAAACCCTATGACACATGTGGGGTTACTATGAGTTGGAATTGGTAAACTCTGAAAAGATATGTAACTACCTTCAGATCCTTTCATAAATGTTTTAAATGTTAGATTAAGTCATAACCTGCTGCATTAAAATGTTTTTGTTCAAATCTATTTTATTTTCTTTTAAATTCTGAGAAGGAAAAAAAAGCTCAGAGATCTGAAGTGAGTATACTTCACTGGTACTTATTAAATCTCTGAGTGTTACTTAATAAAAAAACCCATTGCCATAGAGTCGGTTCCAACTTACAGCAAACCGATAGGACAGAGTAGAACTGCCCCACAGTATTTCCGAGGCTGTAAATATTTATGGAAGCAGGCTGCCACATCTTTCTCCCATGGAGCAGCTGATGAATTCAAATCGCCATCCTTTCAGTTAGCAGCCCCGCACTTAACCACTATACCACCAGGGCTTCTATTTCTTAGTAAGTGACTTTGTAAAATGTTATGAGGTATAGGTATAAATGTTGATTACAGGGATACCACCAAGAAGACCTGTTGCCCATTTGTGATGAATTGCCTCTGGCAGTAACAAATCATTTGAAATGATTACTCAAGCACTCCTTTGTTTTTTATTTATCCTATTTTGAAATAATTGAAACAGTGGCTACTTTAAAGTTGACTAAAGTTAGGAATTGCATTTTCCCCTCTGGGATCAGCAGTCAGGAAATCAAATGACCTGTTGCATTAGGCAAAACTGCTGCAAAAGACCTCTTTTTTAACGTGTTAAAAACCAAAGATGTCACTTTGGTAACTAAGGTACACCTGACCCAAGCCGTAGTATTTTCAGTTGCTTCATATGCATTCAAAAGCTGGACAATGAATAAGGAAGAGCAAAGAAGAACTGGTGCATTTGAATTATAGTGTCAGCAAAGAATAGGGACTGCCAGAAAAATGAACAAATCTGTCTTGGAAAAAGTACAGCCAGAACGTTCCTTAGAAGCAAGGATGGTGAGACTTTATCTCACGTACTTTGGACATGTTATCTGAAGGGACCAGTCCCTGGAGAAGGACAGGATGCTTGGTAAAGCAGAGGGTCAGTGAAAAAGAGGAAGACCCTCAGTGATATGGATTGACACAGTGGGGTGTGTCAATAATGGGCTCAAACATAGCAAGAATCGTGAGGCAGGACTCGGCCATGTTTTGTTCTGTTGTACACAGGGTGGCTATAAGTTGGAACTGACTCGACTGCATCTAAAAACATAACAATTTTATAATTATTGTTTAGGATAGTGTTTCTAGTTAATACATGGAGGTCAAGAAGCCTCAATTCTTTATTTAAGAGCCAAATATACATATTCCTCTCCTATATCTACTATTAAATAATAAATGTCAAGAACACAGCACATAATAGGTGATTTAATATAGAATAACTTTTTTATTTTAAAGGTAGTCCATGCTTATTGTAACATTTCAAAAATATTTAAAAATAGAAAGCAAAAAACAAAGTTTTATGTGTAATCCTACCTTCCAAGATAACTGCTACTAGTATTTTTAGTTCACACTTTTACAAACACACACAACTAAGGCCTGATCTAGTTTTACACAAATGGAATCATAATACAATGTTTTGTAACCTGTCAGTTTTTACTTAGTAATACAATGAGGCTATCATTCTACTAGTAAATATGTAAATAGTAAATGGGGATCCAAGTTATGTTTTTCCCATGACTACATTGTAGGAATGTACTATAAGTTATTTAATAAGTATTGCAGTCATGAAAATTGAGATTGCTTCCAATATTTAAATATTACAAGCAATGATTTTGTAGGTCACTCGTGTAATTACTTCCTTAGGACGAATTACTAGAAATGGGATTGTTGGGTCCTTGTCTCCAGGATATATTTGTTTTAAATTTTGATTCTTATCATCTTTTGCCATTCCAAATGATTGCAACTGTTTCTGCTCTCAATAGATCATGTATGACTGTACATCCACTCTTTACTCAGACCCTAATGCCAATTCGGTTAGAGTCATTTTTCTAAATGTACTACTAGACGGTTACGCCCTCATAGAAATATTAAGACTGTTACAAATCTAGTGTGATCCTGCCTTATCTCAACTACTAAAACCTGTTTTTTAATTTTTACCTGCATTTAATTGTTATGTTTTTAGATTTAATATGAATAAAATAAAAATAAGATCTGATTAGCAACATTATTATGTTTAGGGATACTATGTTCTGGATAAAAATATCCTTCATGAGGAGAGAAGTCTCTGATGATATCTGGGTGCTGTTTTGATCAAGTGATTAGTGGATGAATTAACAGAATGTCAAAGCATATCAGTTGCTGAGCCTTTGTTGTCCGATTATCAAATTCTGCAATCGCTCCTCATCACTACAAGCATTCTGAAAAACTGACTTCAGATGGAAAAATGTAAAGATCAAAATAGAAATTACATTTGTCACCCCTGTTTGCCTGGATTTCAAATATAATACTAGGCCATGATAAAATTTTAATGCATAATCATTCTGCCATCTGAAATAAATATATATTATATGAATAACTTGAATGATCATCACTTACTGCTCCTTCATCTGTTAAGTTTTTGTATTGCTCTGGATTATCCCAGTACTTGTTATCAATTAAGCATTACAGCTTCATTTACTAGGGAAGTTAATAGGAACAGGGATTAGTGCATGTCGAGATCATGTAACAGTAATTAACATAGCACATTTGCCTGGTGCTCAAATGCTAAAGCAGCTTGAATAGATTGTGGTCAGCTTAGAGATCTAGTCAAAGCATAATTTTAGTTCTTGGCCTCAGTGTCGGTATTATATACCAAAGCAAGGAGGTGTTGGATTAAGTGACATTCTCATGGACACCTGTTTTAAAAACAACATGCTGCAGTTGCAGGCTTGATTCTTTGAATAGTATTATAGCTTGGCAAACTCTGAAAAGTTTAAGATTTATTTTGTAACATATTGTTTGTTTTCTACATATTTACTTTCTAATATTGTAAATTTTCAAAAATGTTTTTTAAAAAATAAGGATAAACTAAGATAAATTTTGTGTTTTAATTGTTTTTGGAAAACCTCAGCAACCCAAATTACTGAATGTTAGTACTGAACTGATTATCTTCATAAAACATCTTTAGCTTAAAATTCCATAGAAAATTTTATTTGGACCCAGTGTTTAAAATTTTCTGGTTTATTTGAATCTTGAAAAGTGAGAAGTTTATGGATGTTTTGCCTAAATTGTATTACCTAGACATTATTTTGACTAGTTAGTTGCCTTTTTACACACGTGTAGGGAGTTACATTTTAGGAAATTCTCCTGAAGCTTTGATTAAATTTTCTATGGAACATTTCCAACCCAATTATTATGCAAGTACCATTTCTTCAACTCTTATACTCGTGAATAGATGACTGTTGGAGGGCTGATGTAATATGGAAACCATAGAAAATCAGACTAACGCAGCCCAAACAATGTTTTCATTTCTCTGGTAGAATTGGGCTTTATGAAAACTCTATAGCTTATTTCTTGACTGTTGCAGCATTAAAACCTATTGACCACTTGTATTACATTTAATTACCTGAACCATTCAAGTTAGCTTCTTAGCATCTTGTGACAGAAGTAAGGAATTTATGGTGTTTGAATTTCTTCTTAGATATGGAATGCTTACAAGTAGCCTCATGATTGTTGGTCTCTTTTTCCTGTAGTATAGCACCAAGCAACTACATTCAAACTATTGTTTATTTCAGTGAAAGAGAGAATTTTACCGTTATTGATTTGTTTTTTGCCCAGTTATTTTCAGACTTTTCTCCTAATGACAGCCCTTTCAGGTCACCCAAAGGAGATAGAGCAGGGTTTTACTATCTCATTATCCACCTCAGTCTCTAAGCGCTTCTTTATTGGTAGGTTTTACTTATTTTCTATTCTAGTTAAGATTTTACTTGAAGATAAAAGGTTTTTTTGGTTTAATGTGTTAGACCCTGAATTTTGGGAACAATCAAAGACATAGACAATGGTTTATGAAAAAAAGAACATATTTAAGCTATAATATAAATTTATTTGCAAAATATACTGAAAAATTAGAAAGAACAAATGTTCAGCATCTATATAGTGTAATATCATGGTGCTGTTAAAATGATGTTTTCAGATGATAATAATGTTTAATGTGTCCTTAGCATATGCCAAATGTTGTGCCAAGAATTTTGCTACGTTCTCATGTAATTCTCGTAATAAGCCTTTGAGACAGTGCTATTATTACTTCCATTTCACACAGATGAGGAAACTGAGGTAGAAAAAAGTTAAATATTTGCCTGAAGTCATATAGATAGTAAATGATAAAACCTGAGTTGGAGCCCAGGTCTGTATAACTTTAAATTTTATTCTTGTTTTTACTACTACGTAAGGAAATGTTTATAATACTATAGCAAGAAGAAATATGAAACTCTGAAGTATAATTTCAATGTCTTGTAAAAAATACATATCAAGATATGTTTAAACATGATATTAAAGATCGCAACCCTTTATTGAATATATTTGGTATTACGCCAAGGATTTCATAATTTTATTTTATGGAATCCTCGCAATAACACCATGAAGTTGATATTGTTATGCTCATTTTACTGAGGTTTAGATTATTTTGCCCCAAATCGCAAAGCTGGTTAAGCTGCAGAGCCAGCCCTGGAGTCTATGTCTGTTTGATTTTAAATGCATTCATTTATTCATTAAATATTTCTTGAGGGTCCTAGTAGGTCACAGACTCTGTTTTATACCCTGAGAATACAATAGTAAACAATACATACAACCGCCATACTTCAGAAAACAGACTAAAGGAAACTTTACCCAAAAAATATGTTCTATAATCTCTAGTTAATTGGATTTGATGTGATATTTATTTTTTTCTATATGCCATTCTGAACTTTGTAAATTGTTACACACAAAGTGCATCTGTGGTATGCATATACATAACTATATGATGAGTATATGTATTTACAGTAGTATATATTATTATAAATCAGGAAGAAATTGTTTAGGAAAACTTGTGCTAATTTTAGAGTGTGGCAGTGTACTTACCTTCATAATGCTTGAGTATATAAATGCGAAAGAATAGAGAGTGAAACATTTGAACAGTTTGAAGTTCTTATCTCCTCCTAGAAAATGACCTAGAGTTAATTTTTCCAGTTTATGATCGAATGCAAGAATTTATTCATTCTGTGAGCAAACACTCATTGAGTGTTTTGTGTGCTACCCCTTTGGGCACCAGTGGTACAGAAAACAAAGAGTCCCTTCCCTTAAGTAGGTTACGATGTAGTAGAAAATGCAGACAAGCAAATCAGCAACCATATTAATGTGGTAAGTCTAATAAAGACACATCTAGGATTCTGTTGATACAAGGAGGCATGATAAGATTATTTAACTTCAGCAAGCCAATTTCTTTTGCTTGAAAGGAATGACAAACAACAATGTTCGATAGTCTACTTATCAAATCAATATTTTTGTACAAAAAAATACCCACTGAGAATTTATGTGCAAATCTCCATACTGGCACCATGGCTATATAAAGATTAAAATGCAGCTCTTGTTCTCACATACTTTATCATCTGATAGAGAACTAATGCCCTGGCACAGATAACCATATGTAATAATACAAATGTCATAAAACAGGTTCACTGTACAGTTATGGTAATATAAAAGAGAAGGAGACATTTATAGTAAGGAGTCCTGAATCATGGGTACTTAGGAAAAATCGTGGAATATCTGTAGGGTTTTAAATTGTCACAGTTGTAAAGTTGAAAAATTAATTGGCATCGGAGAGGGGGGGATATTTTAAACGGGAGGCCATTTTAGTGATTTCAATATTACTTAGTTGATCATTCCAGTATCCTGAGCTCTCAATTCTCTGACAGCCTCTACTTAAGTTATCCTTCTATCCATCTTCAGCCAATTTTCATAGTCATATCTTTTATTGTTGTTGAGTTCTGTCAAGTCAATTTCAATTCATAGTGACCCTAGAGAAAGAGTAGAACTGCCCCATAGGGTTTCCTAGGCTGAAATCTTTACAGGAGCAGATTGCCAGATCTTTTCTTCCACGGAGCAGCTAGGGGTTCAAACTGCCAGCCTTTTGATTAGCAGCCGAATGCTTAAGCGTTGCTCTAGTCATAACCTAGACCTTGTCTTTACCAGTAACTACAACCCCTCTGTGATATCAATTCCAAGCATGCCACTCTACATCAAGAACTACTAACTATACTTCCAATCTCTCAAACACCCCAACTGCAATAATCCTGTAACATCCCATCCCCAGAAACCTTTAATTTATCGGTCCAAATGCTTTTTCATTATTCATCAGGCCCATGTGCTTACATTCCTTCTTATCAGGTCTGAGTTCTATAAACCATCCCTTGTGGTTGGTTTATACAGCTCTTTTATCCATATCTCATGTCATCATATTCGCCTGAATAAGCCACTAGCCATGATAAAATCAGCTACTATTGAACAGATGAATGTGACTTCAGGGAAACCCACAAGCATACCAACCAGTCTCACTTTAAATTCATAAGTATTAGTTTCAGGTGTGTTCTTAGTAGTGATAAAAGTCTGCTATATCTCTCTAGTGTGTTTATTTTTCCACTCTCCCAGAAAGCCATTTCATATCTTCTTTCTTCTTAAGCTCTAATACCTCCTTTCCCATCCTCACTGTCAGCTTAATGACCTTGATTCCTCTTTCGCTTAAATGTAAATGGATTAAACACTCCAATTAAAAGACAGAGGTTTTTAGAATGGATAAAAAAATGATGTAACTGTATGCTGTCTACAAGAGACAGACTTTAGACTCCAAGACAGAAATAGGTTGAAAGTAAGAGCATGGAAAAAGATGCACCAAGTAAACAAAAGAGAGCTGAGTGACTGTATTAAGCTGCATTTCTCATCTGGAGATCAGGGAACTCTTCCAAGCTCATTCACGTTGTTGTCAAAATTCAGTTCCTTGCAAATCTAAGAAGGAGCCCTGGTGGTTCAGTGATTAAGCACTGGGCTGCTAACCAAAAGGTTGGTGGTTCAAACCCACCAGCCACTCTGTGGGAGAAAGATGTGGCAGCCTATTTCCATAAAGATTTACTGCCTTGGAAACTCTGGGGTACAGTTCTACTCTGTCCTTCAGGGTCCCTATGAATTGGAATTGACTCGAAGGCAATGGGTTTGGGTTTTTTTTTTTTTTTTTTTGGTTTTTGCTAGAGTGATCCTAATAAAACATAAATCTTATGTCACTCTTTTGCTCACAACTCTAATAGCTCCACTGTTGGTGGAAACCAGATTCCTTACAATGGCCTAAAGGCCCTACACAGTCAACTCTACACCACCCCCTCCCCTTGTTATGTCTGATCTTGTTACTTACTGATTTCCCTCATGTTTCCTCAACTCCAGACACACTGCCTTCTTTCTGTTTTTTGAACACTCCAAACTCTTTCTCAGGCCCTTTGCCCTTGCTAGTAGAATACAATTCTTAATCTGTAGTTACTTGGCCTTGGAGGATTCCACCTTACAGTTGATCAGCCACATGATCTTAGGAAAGTTGGGTAACCTCCCTGATATTTCTTCATCTATGTAACAGAGTTAATTTCTATCATTGTGAGAACTAAATAACAAAGGGAAGCAAGCAGGGAGCATTTTATTTTGAAACGAAATCCCCGTTGGACTGTGCCTGTTGAAATTTGCCATTTCTTTAACTTTTCTATTTTTCTTTGATCTCTTTCTTGGTATTCTTTCCTACCTTTCCTTTCATTTTGTTTCTTCTTTTTGGCATAAGTCTCACAGAAGATAAACAGGGTAAAAAAGTTTCAAGCCATAGCTCTTCTCTCTCAGCCAATCAGGCTCGCTCTCCTCCGTTCATTTGTCAGTCAGCAAGTATTTAGTAAAGGCTCCTAGGGTTCAAAGTACTGTACGAGGTAGCTGAATGCTTAATTCCACTTTAGCCTGTTGTTCCAGTTCAGGCAAATAGAAACCCAATCCTACCTAATACAAGAAGAACTTCTTCAGTGTTAATCCCCTGTTAATGAATTGGCTAAATTAGTCTTTGCTGATACTGAGAAGAGAGTACTTTTTTATATGTCAGAGATTTTATTGTTTAATCTGTACATAACTTCAAGTGCAATGGTACAGAAAGATGCTTTTTCAGCCCAGCTGAGGAGTATCCAGTGAGGCCAGTATTTGCACTGATCGTGCTTGTTTAAGGAAGATCTGGCAGGAACAAGGGTCATTTTAAACTTTTTTTTTTAAAGTGCCGAAGGAATTTGTTTACTGTCTTAGAGTGCTTTCACTATTCAGATTTGATAAAGGATCTGATGAGATATTTTAAAATTATCCTTTCAATGGAATATAGTTTTTATTTATTTATTTATAATGGGCCTTATTTCAGAAACTTATTAAAAGACTTTGAAAAATACAGTACATGAAATATAAGATAATATTCTGAATTATAAAATAGGCAAAAAGAAGAATGAAAATCATGGGTGAGACCATTAAAAAAGACGCTGACATGGAGATTGGGCAATACCTAACAGTGTCTTATGCACTTGCCTATGATTACGCTATGAATTTGGCTTTGAGCCTTCTAGCCTTTCAGTCAAAACAGAAAGTTAGTTTTGCAATTCACTGTGCAATGTGGTACAAATAAACCTATTGCTCAGGAGAAACAAAACTACTCCTGTTACAAAAACCTGATAGGAATTTCTCCAAGGAGTTCATGAGAAAATAACCCTGTATGGTGTTAACAGCAATTTGCAGAAGGAGAAAGTGAATTTCATAGAGCTATTTCCTCTTAAGGAGCCCTGGTTGCGCAGTGGTTAAGAGCTCTGCTGCTAAACAAACAGTGATTTGAACCAACCAGCTGCTCCGTGGGAGAAAGATGTAGCAGTCTGCTTCCTTCAAGATTACAGCCTTGGAAACCCTATGGGACAGCTCTGATCTATTTTTTGGGTCTCTATGAGTCGGATCTACTCGGTCTTACAGGGTCACTGAGTCAGAATCGACTCGACGGCACTGGGTTTGGGTTTTAAGAGTCAGAATCAATTCGATGGCAACGAGTTTGGTTTTTTTTGTTTGGTATTTTCTGTTAAAAGAATTGACACATTTGAATTATGGTATTGGCAAAGAATATTGAATATACCATGAACTGCCAGGAGAATGAACAAATCTGTCCTAGAAGTACAGCCAGAATGCTCCTTAGAAGCGAGAATGGCAAGACTTCATCTCACTTATTCTGGACATGTTATCAGGAGGGACTAGTCCCTGGAGAATGGTATCTTGCTTGGTAAAGTAGGGGGTGAGCAGAAAAGAAAAGATCTTCAATGAGATAGGACCTCTTTAAAGTGTTATAGAGCAAAGATGTCACCTTGAAGACTAAGATGCCCCTGACCCAAGCCATGGTATTTTCAGTCACATCATATGCATGTGAAAGCTGGACAATGAATAAGGAAGACTGAAGAAGAATTGATGCCTTTGAATTGTGGCTTTGGCGAAGAATACTGAATATACCATGGACTGCCAAAAGAACGAACAAATCTGTCTTGGAAGAAGTACAACCAGAATGCTCCTTAGAAGCAAGGATGGCGAGACTGCGTCTTACATACCTTGGATATGTTGTCAGGAGGGATCAGTCTCTGGAGAAGGACATCATGCTTAGCAAAGTACAGGGTCAGCAGAAAAGAGGAAGACCCTCAATGAGGTGGATTCACACAGCAGCTGCAACAATGGGCTCAAGCATAACAATGATTGTGAGAATGGTGTAGGACTGGGCAACATTTCATTGTTGTACATGGGGTTGCTATGAGTCAGAACTGACTTTACAGCACCGAACAACAACAATTTCCTATAAGAGCTGTCAATACAGGCGGATGGTCTCACACTGAGCACTGTTCATAAAAGGACTAATTCTGTGAAGCGGGATAGGCCCAATATGCTGTGATTCACCGGTTTTCTGCTGATGTGACTTGATGTCAACACATATTTTAGAGAATCTGGAAAGTGGATTGTATGTTCCTCAGTTGTTCTTAAATGTCTTTTTTTCTCGGATGAACTTTGTTAAATGTTCAGAAGCACTGATTGACATGTTTCAGGAGTAAAACTGTTCTCTTTATTTGAGGTACATACCAACACTTGTACTTTAACATGATGAAAGCTTGAAGTTGAACTGATTCCTTTTGAAAACTGAGAAGCCAAATAAGGACACTAGCCTCAGGGTCCATCCAGTTTGTTTTTTTTTTTTTTAATTTACTTTTATTGAGCTTCAAGTGAACGTTTACAAATCAAGTCAGTCTGTCACATATAAGTTAATATACATCTTACTCCTTACTCCCACTTGCTCTCCCCCTAATGAGTCAGCCCTTCCAGTCTCTTCTTTCGTGAAAACTTTGGCAGCCTCCAATTCTCTCTATCCTCCCATCCCCTCTCCAGACAGGAGATGCCAACACAGTCTCAAGTGTCCACCTCATATTATTAGCTCACTCTTCATCAGCATCTCCCTCCCACCCACTGTACAGTCCCTTTCATGTCTGATGAATTGTCTTCGGGGATGGTTCCCGTCCTGTGCCAACAGAAGGTTTGGGGACCATGACCGCCGGGATTCCTCTAGTCACATCCAGACCATTAAGTATGGTCTTTTTATGAGAATTTGGGGTCTGCATCCCACTTACCTTCTGCTCCCTCAGGGGTTCTCTATTGTGCTCCCTGTCAGGGCAGCCATCGATTGTGGCCGGGCACCAACTAGTTCTTCTCTTCTCAGGATAATGTAGTCTCTGGTTCGTGTGGCCCTCTCTGTCTCTTGGGCTCTTAGTTGTTGTGTGACCTTGGTGTTCTTCATTCTCCTTTGCTCCAGGTGGGTTGAGACCGATTGATGCATCTTAGATGGCCACTTGTTAGCTTTTAAGACCCCAGATGCCACATTTCAAAGTGGGATGCAGAATGTTTTAATAATAGAATTATTTTGCCAATTGACTTAGAAGTCCCCTTAAACCATGGTTCCCAAACTCCCGCCCTTGCTCCGCTGACCTTTGAAGTATTCAGTTTATCCTGGAAGCTTCTTTGCTTTTGGTCCAGTCCAGTCCAGTCGAGCTGACCTTCCATGTATTGAGTGTTGTCTTTCCCTTCACCTAAAGCAGTTCTTTTCAGCTAATTAATCAGTAAAAAAACCCTCTCCCTCCCTCCCTCCCCTCCTCGTAACCACAAAAGTATGTGTTCTTCTCAGTTTATACTATTTCTCAAGATCTTATAATAGTGGTCTTATACAATATTTGTCCTTTTGCCTCTGACTCATTTCGCTCAGCATAATGCCTTCCAGGTTCCTCCATGTTATGAAATGTTTCACAGATTCGTCACTGTTCTTTATCGATGCGTCGTATTCCATTGTGTGAATATACCACAATTTATTTACCCATTCATCCATTGATGGACACCTTGGTTGCTTCCAGCTTTTTGCTATTGTAAACAGAGCCGCAATAAACATGGGCATGCATATATCTGTTTGTGTGAAGGCTCTTGTTTCTCTAGGGTATATTCCGAGGAGTGGGATTTCTGGGTTGTATGGTAGTTCTATTTCTAACTGTTTAAGATAACGCCAGATAGATTTCCAAAGTGGTTGTACCATTTTACATTCCCACCAGCAGTGTATAAGAGTTCCAATCTCTCCGCAGCCTCTCCAACATTTATTCTTTTGTGTTTTTTGGATTAATGCCAGCCTTGTTGGAGTGAGATGGAATCTCATCGTAGTTTTAATCTGCATTTCTCTAATGGATAATGATCGAGAACATTTTCTCATGTATCTGTTAGCTGCCTGAATATCTTCTTTAGTGAAGTGTGTGTTCATATCCTTTGCCCATTTCTTGATTGGGTTGTTTGTCTTTTTGTGGTTGAGTTTTGACAGAATCATGTAGATTTTAGAGATCAGGCGCTGGTTGGAGATGTCGTAGCTGAAAATTCTTTCCCAGTCTGTAGGTGGTCTTTTTACTCTTTTGGTGAAGTCTTTAGATGAGCATAGGTGTTTCATTTTTAGGAGCTCCCAGTTACTGGGTTTCTCTTCGTCATTTTTGGTAATGTTTTGTATTCTGTTTACGCCTTGTATTCGGGCTCCTAAGGTTGTCCCTATTTTTTCTTCCATGATCTTTATCGTTTTAGCCTTTATCTTTAGGTCTTTGATCCACTTGGAGTTAGTTTTTGTGCATGGTGTGAGGTATAGGTCCTGTTTCATTTTTTTGCAAATGGATATCCAGTTATGCCAGCACCATTTGTTAAAAAGACTATCTTTTCCCCAATTAACTGACACTGGTCCTTTGTGAAATATCAGCTGCTCATACATGGATGGATTTATATCTGGGTTCTCAATTCTGTTCCATTGGTCTATGTGCCTGTTGTTGTACCAATACCAGGCTGTTTTGACTACTGTGGCTGTATAATAGGTTCTGAAATCACGTAGAGTGAGGCCTCCCACTTTCTTCTTCTTTTTCAGTAATGCTTTGCTTATCCAAGGCTTCTTTCCCTTCCATATGAAATTGGTGATTTGTTTCTCTATCACCTTAAAAAATGACATTGGAATTTGGATCCGAAGTGAATTGTATGTATAGATGGCTTTTGGTAGAATAGACATTTTTACTATGTTAAGTCTTCCTATCCATGAGCAAGGTATGTTTTTCCACTTAAGTAAGTCCTTTTGAATTTCTTGTAGTAGAGCTTTGTAGTTTTCTTTGTTTAGGTCTTTTACATCCTTGGTAAGATTTATTCCTAAGTATTTTATCTTCTTGGGGGCTACTGTGAATGGTATTGATTTGGTTATTTCCTCTTCGGTGTTCTTTTTGTTGATGTAGAGGAATCCCAGTGATTTTTGTATGTTTATTTTATAACCTGAGACTCCGCCAAACTCTTCTATTAATTTCAGTAGTTTTCTGGAGGATTCCTTAGGGTTTTCTGTGTATAAGATCATGTCATCTGCAAATAGAGATAATTTTACTTCCTCTTGCCAATCCAGATGCCTTTTATTTCTTTGTCTAGCCTAATTGCCCTGGCTAGGACTTCTAGCACGATGTTGAATAAGAGCGGTGATAAAGGGCATCCTTGTCTGGTTCCCGTTCTCAAGGGAAATGCTTTCAGGCTCTCTCCATTTCGAGTGATGTTGGCTGTTGGCTTTGCATAGATGCCCTTTATTATGTTGAGGAATTTTCCTTCAATTCCTATTTTGCTGAGAGTTTTTATCATAAATGGGTGTTGGGCTTTGTCAAATGCCTTTTCTGCATCAATTGATAAGATCATGTGGTTTTTGTCTTTTGTTTTATTTATATGGTGGATTACATTAATGGTTTTTCTGATATTAAACCAGCCTTGCGTACCTGGTATAAATCCCACTTGATCGTGGTGAATTATTTTTTTGATATGTTGTTGAATTCTATTGGCTAGAATTTTGTTGAGGATTTTTGCATCTATGTTCGTGAGGGATATAGGTCTGTAATTTTCTTTTTTTGTAATGTCTTTACCCGGTTTTGGTATCAGGGAGATGGTGGCTTCATAGAATGAGTTGGGTAGTATTCCGTCATTTTCTATGCTTTGAAATACCTTTAGTAGTAGTGGTGTTAACTCTTCTCTGAAAGTTTGGTAGAACTCTGCAGTGAAGCCGTCCAGGCCAGGGCTTTTTTTTGTTGGGAGTTTTTTGATTACCATTTCAATCTCTTTTTTTGTTATGGGTCTATTTAGTTGTTCTACTTCTGAATGTGTTAGTTTAGGTATGTAGTGTTTTTCCAGGAATTCATCCATTTCTTCTAGGTTTGCAAATTTGTTAGAGTACAATTTTTCGTAATAATCTGATATGATTCTTTTAATTTCAGTTGGTTCTGTTGTGATGTGGTCCTTCTCATTTCTTATTCAGGTTATTTGTTTCCTTTCCTGCATTTCTTTAGTCAGTCTAGCCAATGGTTTATCAATTTTGTTAATTTTTTCAAAGAACCAGCTTTTCGCTTTGTTAATTCTTTCAATTGTTTTTCTGTTCTCTAATTCATTTAGTTCAGCTCTAATTTTTATTATTTGTTTTCTTCGGTGCCTGATGGATTCTTTTGTTGCTCACTTTCTATTTGTTCAAGTTGTAGGGACAGTTCTCTGCTTTTGGCTCTTTCTTCTTTTTGTATGTGTGCATTTATCGATACAAATTGGCCTCTGAGCACTGCTTTTGCTGTGTCCCAGAGGTTTTGATAGGAAGTATTTTCATTCTCGTTGCATTCTGTGAATTGCCTTATTCCCTCCTTGATGTCTTCTATAACCCAGTCTTTTTTCAGGAGGGTATTGTTCAGTTTCCAAGTATTTGATTTCTTTTCCCTAGTTTTTCTGTTATTGATTTCTAGTTTTATTGCCTTGTGGTCTGAGAAGATGCTTTGTAATATTTCGATGTTTTGGATTCTGCAAAGGCTTGTTTTATGACCTAATACGTGGTCTATTCTAGAGAATGTTCCATGTGCACTAGAGAAAAAAGTATACTTTGCAGCAGTTGGGTGGAGAGTTCTGTATAAGTCAATGAGGTCAAGTTGATTGATTGTTGTAATTAGGCTTTCCATGTCTCTACTGAGCTTCTTACTGGATGTCCTGTCCTTCTCCAAAAGTGGTGTGTTGAAGTCTCCTACTATAATTGTGGAGGTGCCTATCTCACTTTTCAGTTCTGTTAAAATTTGATTAATGTATCTTGCAGCCCTGTCATTGGGTGCATAAATATTTAATATGGTTACGTGTTCCTGATCAATTGGCCCTTTTATCATTATGTAGTGTCCTTCTTTATCCTTTGTGGTGGATTTAAGTCTGAAGTCTATTTTGTCAGAAATTAATATTGCTACTCCTCTTCTTTTTTGCTTATTGTTTGCTTGATATATTTTTTTCCATCCTTTTAGTTTGTTTGTGTCTCTTAGTCTAAGGTGTGTCTCTTGTAGGCAGCATATAGACAGATCGTGTTTCTTTATCCAGTCCGAGATTCTCTGTCTCTTTATTGGTGCATTTAGTCCATTTACCTTCAGCGTAATTATAGATAAATAAGTGTTTAGTGTTGTCATTTTGATGCCTTTTTATGTGTGTTGTTAACAATTTCATTTTTCCACATACTTTTTTGTGCTGTGACGTTTTTCTTTGTAAATTGTGAGATCCTCATTTTCGTAGTGTTTGACTTTATGTTTGTTGAGTCGTTAACGTTTTTCTTGGCTTTTATCTTGAGTTATGGAGTTGTTATACCTCCTTGTGGTCACCTTATTATTTACCCCTATTTTTCTAAGTAAAAACCTAACTTGTATTGTTCTGTGTCGCCTTGTATCACTCTCCATATGGCAGTTCTATGCCTCCTGTATTTAGTCCCTCTTTTTGATTATTGTGATTTTTACATACTGACTTCAGTGATTCCCTGTTATGAGCATTTTTTTTTTTAATTAATCTTAATTTGTTTTTGTGATTTCCCTATTTGAGTTGATATCAGGATGTTCTGTTTTGTGACCTTTGTTGTGCTGTCGTCTGATGTTATTGGATTTCTGACCAAACAATATCCTTTAGTATTTCTTGTAGCTTCGGTTTGGTTTTTACAAATTCTCTAAACTTGTGTTTATCTGTAAATATCTTAATTTCACCTTCATATTTCAGAGAGAGTTTTGCTGGATATATGATCCTTGGCTGGCAGTTTTTCTTCTTCAGTGCTCTGTATATGTCGTCCCATTCTCTTCTTGCCTGCATGGTTTCTGCTGAGTAGTCTGAACTTATTCTTATTGATTCTCCCTTGAAGGAAACCTTTCTTTTCTCCCTGGCTGCTTTTAAAATTTTCTCTTTATCTTTGGTTTTGGCAAGTTTGATGATAATATGTCTTGGTGTTTTTCTTTTTGGATCAATCTTAAATGGGGTTCGATGAGCATCTTGTATAGATATCCTTTCGTCTTTCATGATGTCAGGGAAGTTTTCTGTCAGGAGATCTTCAACTATTTTCTCTGTGTTTTCTGTCCTCCCTCCCTGTTCTGGGACTCCAATCACACGCAAGTTATCCTTCTTGATAGAGTCCCACATGATTCTTAGGGTTTCTTCATTTGTTTAAATTCTTTTTTCTGTTTTTTTTTTTTCAGCTATGTTGTTGTTAATTCCCTGGTCCTCTACATTTCCCAGTCTGCATTCTAATTGCTCGAGTCTGCTCCTCTGACTTCCTATTGTGTTGTCTAATTCTGTAATTTTATTGTTAATCTTTTGGATTTCTACATGCTGTCTCTCTATGGATTCTTGCAACTTATTAATTTTTCCACTATGTTCTTGAATAATCTTTTTGAGTTCTTCAACTGTTTTATCAGTGTGTTCCTTGGCTTTTTCTGCAGTTTTCCTTATTTTATTTCTGAGGTCATCCCTGATGTCTTGAAGCATTCTGTAGATGAGTTTTTTATATTCTGTATCTGATAATTCCAGAATTGTATCTTCATTTGGGAAAGATTTTGATTCTTTTGTTTGGGGGGTTGTAGAAGCTGTCATGGTCTGCTTCTTTATGTGGTTTGATATGGACTGCTGTCTCTGAGCCATCACTGAGAAACTAGTTTTTCCAGAAAATCCGCTAAAAAAAAATGCAGTCAGATCCCTATCAGAACTGCCTTTGGATTATAACTGCCACCTTGTTCCCTGTAAGGATGAAAGTCTGAGATTTGGATCATATATGCTTGGCTGTAGCTGGTTCTGTGTTTTTAGTCCAATTAGGGGTGGAATTTTGGTCCCTGGGTTTTTTTTGTTTCCTTCTCTCAGGCCAGAAGAGTGGGTTAGGAAAAGACCAAAAGAAAAAAAAACGGGGGGGAAGCAAAGCCGCCGCGGAGCCGGAGCCGTTCTCCCTCTGGCTCAGGAAATTCCAATGTTATTGAAGCCGCCTGGGGAGGGTGGGGGAGGGATCAGAGAGATAGGAGAGTAGCACCTCAGAATATAGCCAGAGTTGTGAGATTCCCGAGGGGCGTGTCGCCTATGTGTGCTGGCTGTGTGGAGATTGCCGCCGGGGATCTGGTCCACTGAAGCCGCGGTCAAATCCCCCGCTGCCAGCCCCACGCCCAACATCAAGGTTCCCCTGCTGGGACGGTGCTCTCCCGACTCCAAAATCAGTCGCTGCCTCCCAGGGATTTCTTGTCGCGCCGCCTCCGCGAACCCGCTGGGCCCCCTCCCGGGGTTAGTTCAGGGGAGTGGAGCAGCTCTCCATGCTTGCGCCGTAACAGCGCCCAGTCAAAAGCCCGGCGGCAAGATTCCCCAGCTGGGAAGCTGCTCTCCCAGCTCCAAGACCGGTCACTTCTTCCCGAGGACTTCTCCCACTGGCTGCGTCGCCACACCGCCCACGCGGACCAGCTGGGCCCCCTCCCGGGGTGAGTTCAGGGGGTAGGGCTGGGCCCCTTGTTTGTGCCGTCAGCTCCCCTGGGCCCTGCCCTAAATCGGGCGCCAAAGGTTACCTGACTGGGACGCTGGCTCCAGGCTCCGAAAATAATCGCTGCTTCCCCGTATTTGTTCGTTTTTCGTCTCTAAATCTGTGTTTGTTGTTCAGGGTTCGTAGATTGTTATGTATGTGATCGATTCACTTATTTTTCCGAGTCTTTGTTGCAAGAGGGATCCGAGGTAGCGTCTACCTAGTCTGCCATCTTGGCCCCGCTTCTGCCTCCATCCACTTTTATAGATAAACCAAACATGTACCCAAATAAAAAATTTCACCCTAGTAAGTTTAAATAGTTTTTAATCTAATGTGCAGAGCAATAGTAACATATACTCCCAAAGTTCTAGTATACCCTATGTTATGGTTATAGTAAATTTAGCCTGGATGATTTTCAAGTGTGTATAACCAGATATTTTTACCTGAGTGCTCAGAGCACTCAGTCTAGCTTTGAGCAGTGTGACTTCCTGGCTTATCTTTGAAAGTAAACTACTTGCCAAATGTATAATGAGACAATGAAATGAAGGAACTTGTTGAGTGGGAACATTATTTATAAATCAGTTAAGAGTTACGGAACAGCCTACAAAAAGTAATACACTTGGTTGCAGAGTATACAATTTGTAGCCTCTTTTTTTTTCCTGGCAGGAATTAGTTAAAAAAAGACATTTCCTTGTTAGTAATAACAAAACTTACAGTCCCCTAATGTTTTAAAATAATAGTAAACTACTTGTCATAAGTGATGAGAGAGAAGCACTAACTTATACAAAATGGCATCATGTTAGTAAGACACGCGTTAACAAGAAGTGGGGTAGACTAATAGCCAAAATAGTTTTGAAGAAGAACAAAGTGGGACTCACACTTCCTGATTTCAAAACGTACTATATAGCTACAGTAATCACAATAATTTGGTACTAGTATAACAATAGACAAAAAGACCAATGGAATAGAATTGAGAGTCCAGAAATAAAACCATACATCTATTGTCAACTGATTTTCGACAAGGGTACTGAGTCCATTCAATGGGGAAGGAAGAGTCTCTTTAATAATTGGAAAATTGGATTTCAACATTCAGAAGAAAGAGTCAGGATCCATGCCTCATACCATATACAAAAACCAGTTCAAAATAGATCAAGGACCAATGTGAAAACTAAAACCATAACATTCTTAGAAGAAAACCCAGGGATGTGGCTGCAGAACCTACTTTTTAACAATGGATTATCAGATATTATAACAAATGGGACCTCATAAAATTAAGTACTTTTGTTCATCAGGTGTCTTTATCAAAAAAAAGAAGAGACAACCTACAGATTAGGGGAATATCTTTGAGAACCATATATCCAACAAGGGTCTGATATCCAAAATATTTATAAAACTTCTAAAACTTTACAAAAAGACAAACAAACCAATTGAAAAATGGACAAGGGACTTGAGCAGGCATTTCACCAAAGAGTATATTCAGATTGCTAATAAGCACCTGAAAAAATGTTTAGCATTATTAGCCATTAGAGAGATGCAAATCAAATCCACAATGAAATAATCACTTCACTCCAACTAGGATGGCTAAGATTTTAAAAAAGAAAAATAAATGTTGGTGAGGATGTGGAAAAAATGGAATCCTTATTCATTGTTGGTGGGATTGCAAAGTGGTACAGCCACTGTGGAAAACAGTTTGATGGTCCATCAAAAAGTCAAACGCAGAACTACCATATTACCCAGAATTCCGCTCCTAGGTATATACCCAAGAGACCTAAAAGCAGCAACAGAAGCAGACACATGTACAGTAATGTTCATTGCAACACTATTCACAATAGCCAAAAGGTGGAAACAACCTAAGCGTCCATCAGGGGATGAATGGATAAACAGAATGTGGTGTACAGTGGAATACTACTTAGCCAGAAAGAGAAATGAAGTCCTGATCCATGCAACAACATGGATGAACCTCAAAAACCATAAACTCAGTGAAGTCAGTCACAAAAGGACAAAGATTTATGATCTCATTTATATGAAATAATAAGAATAGACAAATGTACAGAGACCAAGTTTATTAGTAGTTACCAGGGGCAGGAGGGAGGGGAAGAGGAAGAGTTTTTGTTTAGTGTTTGTTTATGGTAATGGAAAATTTGGCAACGATTATAGATGGCACTTGTACAACATGATTAATGTAATTGCTATCACCTGAAGAATGTTGAATTGGCAAACATTATGTTAAATATGTATTTTTTACAACAATAAAAAAAGAATATTTAATTTAAAAGGAGATATTAAAGGAATTCTTCATTAAAAAAAAAAAAGAAGAACCTAAACAAGAAGTGACAGTGATGGTAGAGGAGAAGGATGATTTGAAAAATTAAAAGATGTAGAACTGATATAAATTGGTGACCAATTGAATAAGGTAGGGGTGGGGAAAGGACCAAGGGAACCTGAGGAGTTCAGGTTTTAGGGTTAGGCAACTAGATGAAAGATAGAGACATTCCTAATGAGATAGGAAACAGAGCACAAGGAGTAGGGAGAAGAAATGAGTTTGGTTTAGAATATATTCAGTTTGAGTGTTTGTAGGATAGTTATTGGGAAACCCTGGTGGTGGTGTGGTTAAATGCTACGGCTGTTAACCAAAGGGTTGGCGGTTTGAATCCACCAGGCGCTCCTTGGAAACTCTATGGGGCAGTTCTACTCTGTCCTATAGGGTCGCTATGAGTCGGAATCGACTCGACGGCACTGGGTTTTTTGGGTAGGATAGTTATACAAAAGTTCTTCCTTAGTTTGAGCTCATTGGGGAGAGATTATGTTAATAGAAATCTGAATTATAGACTTTATGTGAAAAAAAAATTTTTTTAATGGAACTGGAAAATACCATTTATACCCCACAGAAGTATTTTTAATCTACTTTCCTGACTCTTGCAGATTAGGTCCTGGTTCTGAATAAACATCGATATTTGCTGAGAATATATCAATGCAAGATAGTTATCGAATAGAAAGGTTTATGTTATTGTCAAAGGTTAAAAAATGCTGTGACTTTGTGATGCTCATTGTTGTGACTTCCCCTGTTAGTAATCAAGGAGCCCTGATGGTGCAGTGGTTAACAGCTACAGCTGCTAACCAAAAAGGTCCAGCAATTGGAATCCACCAGCTGCTCCTTGGAAATCCTTTGCGGCAGTTCTACTCTGTCATATAGGATCACTACGGATTCAGAACTCGAAGGCTTGGTTTTTAATCTGCCTAAAAGTTGATGTCTTGTGCTTACTAACAGTTACCATGTGGTCTTTTAGTCACGATAATTGATAGTAATGAGATCAAAGACAGAATAACAGTTGACTAGAGCAATATACTAGGAATCAGGAAATTTTGCTTCTGGTCTCGGCTCAGTAAGTGATTTTACGATTTTGGTCCTATCTTTTGAATACACTGTATCTCAGCTTCTCCATCTGTTAAACAGAACTCATAATAACTGCCCTGGTCTATCTCACAGGAATGTTGCATGGACAAATTAGATAAGTGTAAAAGTGCCTTGGAGGTAAAGCCACTCTGTGAATAAAAATTAGTATGACGTAGCTACTGAAAAGAGGTTTGCAGAGACTAGAATGGGTAATCTCTGCAGACCTCATGACTAGATAAGGCTTCATAATGGATTCCTGTCAAGCAAACCGAATGCATCTTATTAGTTCATGACTGTATAGTATTTAATGGGAAAAATCTCTTTACAAACATTTATTGCCTTGATACCAATGTGCATTAAAGATTGGTCATGTATGAGTTAAATAAAACCTCCTTCCAAGTAACTTTAAACAATCCGTAATATCTAGTTTAGAGTTTCCGTAGTCGTTTTGAGAAGGGTGAGGATTTTCATGTGTTCCGTAGAGTTGAGAAATAAGTATATGAAATAATGTGTAGGGAAGAGAAATTGACTAGAGTATTTTCTCAGGTAATAATTATTACTGTTTTTAAGACTGACATTACCAAATAGATTTTTCTTTTTATTTTATAGAAATGCCAAACTTTGATCCTTGAGTAAAGCATGTATGTTGTTCTAGTTGCTTTAGTTTTTATCACAGTCGCTTTCTGTCATAGCTAACATCCTCATTCTCAGTCCTAGTATCACACAGACAGATTGACTCATTGCAACTCAATAAAACATTTGTTGGTAACCAGATCCCCTGGAGAAAGAAAAAAGGTGGAAAAATAACCTTCCTTGAAGGAGTCCTTTAAATGCTCTTACTCTGCTCCCATTTTCTCTTCACATAAATGCAGTCCTTATGCAAATTTACAGCACCCATGTGTTCAGTCCTTGAGAAGGAGAATTAAGCAAGTATTTAACTGATTAGAAGCTACATAAAAGAGGTCCTATCCAGGCTTGGAGCCCTGGTGGCACAGTGGTTAAGAGCTTGGCCACTAAGCAAAAGGTTGGCAATTTGAATCCACCAGTCGCTCCTTGGAAACTCTGTGGAGCAGTTCTGCTCTGTCCTGTAGGGTAGCTGTGAGTCAAAATTGACTCAACAGCATCAGGTTTGATTTGTTTTTGATAGCCATGTTAACTTCAAGAAGCTTTTATTCCTGAGCCAAATTTATCTCCTTTCTTCTGGCAGGGGACCATTTCTAGTGGCCCTGGGGAAGTCTTGGCACCCAGAAGAATTTAACTGTGCTCACTGCAAAAATACTATGGCCTACATTGGATTCGTAGAAGAAAAGGGAGCTCTGTATTGTGAGCTGTGTTATGAGAAATTCTTTGCTCCTGAATGTGGTCGATGCCAAAGGAAGATCCTTGGAGTAAGTACTGGAAAGCTTCCTATTTTGAGTGAGTTTTAAAACAGAGTAACTTTTTGTTATGACATTGTTTCATCATCTGTTTTTATTTTCTTCTTGCTCTTTCCCCTGGCTGCTTTTGTCACTGTTTTGTTATTGTGAACCAAAACTAAATAGACTCCTGTAGAAGTGTATCAGACTCATGGGGTTAGGTTGTCTTTGGTTTTGTCTTACTGAGTGCTGGCTTGTCCGGTGAAAGTCTGGCCACTGTGGGGAAAAGTAATTTACTGTGGGTGTGCTACTTCAACAGGACCCTGTTTGCTCAGTAATGCAAAGGTCGCACAGGACCACACACATCAGAGTTCTCAGAACTGACACCTTTACTGTTTTAAATTAAATTCCATAGCTTTTTAAGAGCAGCATTTCCCCACTTGTCACGGTTCAAGTGCCGGACACAGATTTCATGAATATATAAAACGTGAGACTTACAAACGATATATTTTTCTTGAATATATATATAATGTTTAAAAATATAACCTCAGTTTTATGAGAGTACACATTTGGTGGAAAAATAATTTCAAAACCATACTTTTTTTTTTTTTTTGCAGAAAGAGTAATTTAGGAATCAGATACATAATAAATAATTTTGAATGAATAAATTTCCTGCTCTGAAATATCCAGTTTGCAGTTATAAAGTAAGGATCAGTCTACCCCTATGGGAGACTAGGAGTTGAAATTTGATTTTAGAAGCAGCCAAGTTGCCTGGCCTAATTTAAAAGTTGGAAATGGATTTCTGAATTCTAGTACTTTCAATATGAAAATATAATGAAATTTTCATTCATACCAATTGAAACAATGTTAATATGATTTATTGAGTATTCTTAATTATAGAGTACATCTTTAAAGGAGTCTAAAACATTGAAGATCCTTAAATTATAAATATAGCAATTGAAATGATTTTAGAGTGATTCGGCCTGGACCTCCTCAAATGATGACAAATAGTTAACTAGTACAATGTAAATGAATTGTAGTGTATAAATGTGTTCTGTGGATTAATAATAGATCATTTTAAAATAATAAAAGGAAGTAAGAGTCAGTCATAGAACCAAATAAAGTTCTAGGAAATGGAGATTTTACACTCATGGCTTCACAGACGGACCAGAACTTCACTAAAAGGATAGACTCTCTAGGTTGTGTTTTAGTAGTTTGATGACCTATTAAAGAAGGAATAGTAGTATGTCTCAAGGATGGAAAGGGAAGTATATGCTGGAAACCTTGGAAAATGGATTTGGTTCAGTGTACTTCATTATAAATATCTATGGTGATCTTTTTGCATCTACATGAGTGCCAATTGTCGTCATTGTCCTTCAGTAGTGAACTATGGCATTTTTTAATGCCAGTAATTCATTTTATATAATTTTATTTTATGTTGACTATTTTATTATAAATGTTTTTACTCTAGAAAAATTAGAAAATACAAAAAACATAAAAAATAAAATTTAACGACCTATATATTTGCCAGCCTCAGATAATCACTGTTAACTTTATAAATGAATTTTCCAGCTTGCCTTTTTTTTTTTTTTAAAGTACAAATAGTTTATTTGGGAATTGCAGGTAAGGGGGTAGGGAAGTGACACAAGAAAAGGAGGGCAGCCAAGAAATGGTATATTGTGATGCCAGGTACCACAGTAGGCTATTGGGGTTTACTACTGTGGGGAAACTGGAAAATGGGTGTATGATTCTAAAGCCTCAGAATTATACCCCCAAGGGGCAAGAGAGCAAGGGAGTTTGTATACCATTTCCTATCAGTCCTGTAGGCTGAGGGCTTCCAAGGGTATATTAATTCCCCAGCATTTCTGCTCAGCCCCCTGCAATTCTGGAAAGAACCCTCAGAGTCAGAAGTACAGACCCTGGCGGTCGGAAGTTTTCTGGGGCACAATGAGGCAATAAGGCCCAAGGGGCATTGGTGGGGTGCCCTGAGAGAATCAGGGTTGTTTTTGGTGATCATTGTATTCCCAGGGCCTTACATGGGGCCTGGTGCATAGTAGGAACTCAGTAAATATGTGCTGAGTAAATGAACTTTTAGAACTCTGTGCAGGATTAGCACTTGTACCTTTCCATGGGCTCACCATACTCCTGAGAACAATCACCAAGAGTCTTCAGTTTACCAGGCCCTTGCCAGGCCACGTGGAGTGGGAAGGGGCTATGCATGGATGGGGGTGTCACCAGGGAGGGCACCCAGAGCCTGTCTCCCATGAAAAACCAGACCGTGCATCCCATGGAAAAAAGTAGGTCCAGGCGACACAGTGACAGTCCAGTTTGCTCTTTGTCATAGTTACCTACTGCCACCTTAACAAAAAATACAAGTGGGTGACTTTAAAGGTCAGAAACTGATTTTTTCACAGTTTAGGAGGCTAGAAATCTAAATTCAGGACATGGCTCTAGAGGGAGGTCTTTCTTTGTCTTTTTCAGCTTCTAGTAGCTGCCAGCAACCCTTGGAGTCCCTGGGCTTGTGTGTCTGTCTTCATATGGCATCATCCCCTGTGTGTGTCTCTGTGTCTGTTCTGTTGCTTTTATAGCTCAGAGATGATAAGATCTAGTACCCACCCTACTCTGGTATGACCTGATTAACCTAACAAAAGAAAAACCTATTTCCAAACAGGATCACAGCCACAGGTACAGGGACTAGGACCTCAGTACGTATTTTGGGAGGACACGGTTCAATCCACAACAATAAGTTATTCATTTACAAAATTGTAACCATATTTTGTATATAATGTGTATAATGTCCTGGTTTTTTGTAATAAAAATTATGAAAGAATATATTCCCATATATTAACTGCTCTTTGAAAATAAGATTTTTAATGGCTCCAACTCTTTCTCTCAATCCAAAGAAATAATTCCTTGCAAAACCAACTCCCCAAAACTTAACTAATTAGAATCTGCCCCAAGTCTGTTATGCTTGATGTGTTTAACTGTAGGGCCAGTATTGACTGGAATCCATGTTTTATGGTCTAAATTTTAGACACTCATTTGAGTACACACTTAGTAGAGTCCTCAGGTTACAGCTGATTTCCAAGACCCTAAACATGTGCAGACTGATTGGATTATACTGATTGTATTATTGCTTCCATAATGCACCAAAGTGTAGGTTTGTTTTAGTTTTAAAATGCTTCCCCCTTCCCACATGACATTTCCAAGATAATACTGTGAAGCGTTTATAAATTAATGTTTCCTGACACCCTTTGAAAGAAAGCAGAATATACAGCAGCAAGCATTTATGAAATGCCTGGTTTATTCACCACGTGTATAATGTTTAAACAACATAGTAATCATTCCTTAAATAAATTTATTGATGTGTGTTTGTGAAAAATCCACATATTATAGTGAATTGATTGAGGTGATTTGTGAGTCTGTCCTTTAAAGGAAAAACTCAAGGCAAAGGAAAAGCATGTGTGTCGACATTGGGTGAGTTTTACAGGTCTGTGTTAGTATAGCTATTTAAAATAAGCATATATGCATTTATTATCTTTTTTGACATCCAATTACCTTTCTGTACCAGGAGGTCATCAGTGCTTTGAAACAAACTTGGCATGTTTCCTGCTTTGTGTGTGTAGCCTGTGGAAAACCCATTCGTAATAATGTTTTTCACATGGAGGATGGTGAACCCTACTGTGAGACAGGTAAGACTGTGAAACCTTTAGTCTTAAGTCTTGAAAAAATGTAAAACGTTAACCGTCATATTGCTATTAAGTTGAAAGAAAATACTAGGCAGAGTGGTTTTCCTAATTGTGTTTGGGACAGTTAATGTTGCTGTAAATATATAGCAAAAAAACTGTGTCAACTTTTTATGTGACTTTGTCAAAATACATACTCCCAACTTCATTATAAGATTTGAACCTGTAAACATGACTTTGTAGGAAAAATTTTTTGCTTGAATCCCCAATAATTTATGGCTATAAATTGTACCAAATTGTGTACCTTAAAGCCACCTCTTACACTCCAGTAGTGAATTTTGAGTGGTTATAAACATGAAAAGTGGTTAACTCTTGAATATGATATTGATTTCCTATTTAAGGCAACTCCTTTGAAAATAAATTTCAAATCTCTTATTACCATTACGGAATGGGAAGGTACTCCTGGCTTGGATTGCTCGCTTAGTAAAGTTATTCTTAATAAACCAGGCTTTAAGGACCTATTTACTACATTTCCTTCTCAAAGGCTGTAAGCAAACTTTTGTAACACTTATTTATTAATATTGCCCTTATTTACATATTACTACTACACGTACATGTTTCAAAAAATGAAACATTTTTCCCTTATCATGCCTCCACTCATGCCACTTCATTCCCATGACTAAGTTTTATTGCAGTTCTACCTTGAAGTTCAAGGTGTGGTGTTTGAAGAAGAGACTATTGCAGGGTAGTCAAAGGAGCAGTCAGTTTCTAATCAACATCACTCTAATCCTCTAATCTTCTTTGCACACTTAATGTTCTATTTTCACCTCCCTTTTGGCTCCTTAGGACCAACCTAAATCTATTCCAGACTCTCCACGAGGAAGCCTCAGAAATTCCAGTGAAGTGCCCTATGGGCCATTTTAGAACAGGTTGGCTGCAGGCTGCCTACCCTAATTCAACCCAAATATTTCATATTTTGGAATTCCTCTTAATTTTCCTGAAGAAAGAATTGCTTTTTTGTTTTGTTTTGTTTTAGAAGCTTTGCAAGACATTCTGACTATCAGATAATCCCTGTCTACCCAAAACACATGTAAAGCTCTTTAATACCAGATTTAATATAGTCCTTAAAACCTTTTTTTAAGAATTCAAAGAATTGCATATAGAAAGGGAATAATATTATCAAAGGTTTATTTAAATGTTGCTTCTGATAAACTTGACCTATTCTTACTTTTGTTTTTCTTTAACCTACCAAACCTGTTCTTAACTCAGTCTTCCCCATCTCAATAAATGGCCTCACTGTTCACGAATCAAAAACTTAGGCATCTTCTTGGATTCTGCTCTTGCTCTAGTTCTTCCCTTATCCAGTCCCATTAGGAAATCCTCACAATTCCATATGTTGAATTTATTGCCACCATTAAATCTAACTCACTCTTACCCTTTGCCTGGACGTTATAATAGACAACTAAATGATATCTCTTCTTCCCCCTAACCTCAAATAGTATCTACGCCGCTGTTACGGTAATGTTTTAACATGTGAATCAGGTTGTGTTTGAAACCCTTCAATGGCTTCCACTTGGCCCTAAAATAAAAACTATACCATACCCCTTACCACTGCTTTTCCAACCTCATCTCCTAACACTTTACCTTTTGTACATGGTTCTAACCATACTCGGCCTCTTTGCTATTTTTGAGCATGCTAAGATCTTTTCTGTCTCAGGGCTTTTGTACTTCTTGTTTCTTTTAACCAGAATGTTCTTCCCCAGATATTCTTTGGTGGTTCTTTCTTACTCTTCAAGTCTCATCACAACTACTACCCTCCTATGTAATGTAGTACCCTTACACCTCCCGCCCTTATACACACCATTATCCTATATCACTTGACTGTTTCCTTTCCTTCGTGGCACCTATCGCAATCTGAAATTATTTATCATTTATTTTTTTAAATATAATAAGTGGTGATATCTTGTTTCCACTGAGCATATACTCCACATGAAGGAGTAGCCACATCTGTCTTCTTCATCACTGTACCCCATTGCCTAAAACAGTGCCTGAAATGCAGTAGGACTTTATGGATAGGTACTGAGCAAATGGTACTGAGGAACTCAGAATAGTGAAGATTGCTAAGACGAGTGAATCAAGTTGCAAATGATGGCCTACTTTCTCCTCCAACATTTTGAATTAAAAATGTCGAAAGGCCAAAGAGTGAACCATGAGTAAACACAGTAGTAAAAGTATCTGCATAAAAGAATATAAAATGCAGATACTTTCCTATTTAGTAACAGCAGAGAAACGTCTTGTGAGAACTACTTTCTTCAGAAGGAAATCCTCTTAGTGTTTTATAAGCAACCTGTGTAAAGTTCTGGCTAAGAATTTGCATCATGAAGTCATAAAATTGAAAAGAAAATAAAGCAAAAGGAATTGTGGCTAATATTGTAATACAATCCAGCTACAAACTCAGTCATGACACTTATTCATGGAAGTTGCCTGTAACTTTTTTTTTTTTCCTCACCAAGTCAGATACATTACAGAACTTGCCAGTATTAGACATTTATTCTTGATTTATAGCAATTAGTCTTACTGTTGCTAATTACTGGAAATCTTGTATTTTTTTGGAATAGTCATGTCTAGCGAGAACTTATCAGAGAACAGTGTTTTTTCTTCACATATATTTGGGCATTTAAGTAATTAGAGAGAAGTGAGAGTATTACATGGGAAAATATAATAAAAAATGTTAAGTCATGTAAATAATTTTACCAAGAGAAACATGAAACGTGCTAAACATATATCTCAACGTATGGTATGTCATTTCCTTAAAATTTTTAATTACTATCATCTTTATTTCCATCAGTTTTAAACACTGATAGTATTGTTTACATATAGAAATAAACATGGCTTTGCAGTTTACCAAGATTTTTCACATATTATCTCATTTAATCTGGATTTTGTTGTCATTCTAAAAGTGTATTTTCGTATGAAACTAATCACATATGAAAAGGCAAAGCTGTGTATGGACACATTTACAATAAAGGAATTTGCCAATACTGAGAGTGGGCCAAGTCAACATTTCCACCACTTTTGTATTTTCCGTTGAGTTTAACAGGTGTTTATTATGTGCAGTCTAGTACTTGCAGCTGCTGTTTTAAGTTTTTGGAATATAAAGATGAGGAAAGTCACTGTACCTGCTCTCCGCAATCTTGCAGCCTAGTAAAGGAGTCAGATCTTTAAACTTCCGTAACATCTCTTTAAATGATTAGGCCCTCTCTTCTTCATTTAACAAGGCAAAGGAGCTTCACCCTGTGCCTGGCTTTAGTCCTTGAAGTCTTGAAATTTTAAGCAGGTTTGCTAATATTTCAAAAATGTATTACTTTTGTTTACATCTGCTAATTGCTTGTGGCCCTCAAATATATGTATATTTCCTTAAGCTATCTTTCAAATAGAAGGTTCTTTTTTATCCCAGCATGGTAAACCAATGTAAGATCTTAAAGTACTCAGAAATGCACCAAGTTAGGAGTACAAAACAAAACAGAAGAATGCCTTATGTTTAAATTTTGCATGTTCAGGTGTTTGTTAAGTGAATTTGAGTGAGTGAATGAATAGATAGATGGTTCACTTTGTTGTATTTAAATTACGTTTCTCCTTTGTCCCCCCAATACAGATTATTACGCTCTCTTTGGTACCATATGCCGTGGATGTGAATTTCCCATAGAAGCTGGAGACATGTTCCTGGAAGCTCTGGGCTCTACTTGGCATGACACTTGCTTTGTATGCTCAGTAAGTAAACTCTGTTTTCTAAGTAAAGGAGCACAGCACAGCCAGTTCTAGCCTAAGGAATTCATGGAAATAACAGCTCTTAATATCATTCAGTTCTTCAAATTTTGAGAAAAAAAAATATTTTTACAGTGATTTTAGAAGTTGTCTAATAAAAATTTTGGCACCTTTTGAAATTATCGAGCATACAATAAGATGCATACCCCTTTAGAGAAAATACTATTAATAGGGCTCTTTTGTCTATACAGAGCAGATATGTACGCCTTAAAACTGTAAGATCCCTTTACTTTTTTAAGCTGTTTTCTTATGTAAGGAATGGTTTAGTAGTTTTAGGAAACATTAGGTACCTCTTAAAGTAGAAATACACAATTACAAAAATCTGTTGTTGAATTAACACTGGGAGTAAACTATATGTTGATCCATTTCCCTCCTTAGCGGTGAAATAGGTAAATATTTTACTACATGTTTATTACTGGTTTAAAGAGAAAAAAATATTTATGGTCATTAGCAATAGACCATGAATATTCTTTCCTTTTTGAGCCTATTGTCAATATGTAGTAAAATATTGACCAGTTTCATTTGATACTTTATTAATATTTTTACTTTATTTTTAATACTAGGGAGAGATTTAGAAATTAATATTAACCTAAGGATTTTTTAAAATTATTATTTTAATTTAGAAAATAAATATCCAGTAAAGGTGCTTTCTTTAGATGTGTGATTTTTTATTAGATTTAATGTAGCTAACAATTCTCAATTCCCATTTTATTGTAGGAAAAAAAAGTAATGTTAATTGAAGTCAAATGATTTTTCCAGACATGACCCTTGAACCCTGTCTTTATTTAACTCATCCATACTTTAGACTTTATAAAACCTATAAACAACTGCTTTGAGATGAGTCTCCTTCTCTTCTTCTCAGTTAGAGCTGCTTGTGAGCATTATAATTAACAAAGGCAGTAGGAAAGACAAGAAGACATAAACGTGGATAGTTAACTGACTATATAAAAATCCAGCAGCCAGATGTTGACCAGAGTTCTCACTATAAGAGACAAAGAAATCAAAAAGAAGTACCAAGTATCCTATGCCTGTATATTTGAGGGCAAGCTAAAGTTGGGCTTGAGAAAGTTTGGCAAAGCAATTAAGTTGAGCTTTTGTTTTCAGTACTTTGGTTCTACATAATAGGAAGTAGATTTAATGTATTGATTAGAATTTAGGGAGAAAAAGTACATTTAATGTGACCCCTTTACATACTAATTTTTTCGTTAGGGTTAAGTGCTTTCCTTCCGATAAAGAAAAATAACGATTAGTGATTTAAACAAATTAGAATATATTCCAGGTAAAAGCCAGCCTTCATTACTTTTGGAAGATTACCTGAAATGTCATAGAAGTCATGAAATACCAGGGTGTCTTAACACAAGCCATCTAAAATGCTCTGCCATATTGTCCGTTGGGGGAACAGTCACCTTCTTTTGTGAGGCATACTTGATAAAATAATGATATTCTCTTAAATAATGCTTCTTTTTCAGGTGTGTTGTGAAAGTTTGGAAGGTCAGACCTTTTTCTCCAAAAAGGACAAGCCACTTTGCAAGAAACATGCTCATTCTGTGAATTTTTAAAAGTCGACAGTTGAGGAGAAGAGAAGAAATTTGATGAGAAGCAGAATTAAAATTACCAATTAATTTTTAGATGGAATATTTATATGGAGTTTGAAAAATAATAGTGGCCCTGAAGGGATAAGTTCCAGCTTTAAAAACCAAGTCTATGAGGACATGTTTGGCTTCATAAAGTAAAGAGACAGTTTGGCATTTATTATTACTTTTTTTCCCTGTGTTTTCTGCCCATGAAATAGCTTTTATAAAAACCAATTTCCTGGTTGACTCTTAAACTCCTCTTAGAATTAGTGAAGAATTAAATTTTAGAGTAAAAACTTCAGCTTCTATGCTGAGATAATTATACTTTCTTGTTAGTTTTGCATAAATCTGTAAAAGGCAATGAAAGTGCCTTATACTTTGTCCTTAAGAGAATCATTGCATTAAAAACTAATACGTGTCTATCTTTAAAACACTAAATAGGAGTTTAAACAGAGTTTTATCAATAGTAGGTGTTGATTTTTAAAAAACAGTATTTTGTTTCCTTACAGTTGATCATTCTAATAGGAGAGGCTAATGAGACTTTTTTCCAATGAAATTTTTTTATCAAAATATCATTCTTAGAAGAGATGTTATATTTTTCTCCCACCCCGCCCTGCAGCTACCATATAGCTTATAAATCTCAAAGTTTTGCCTTTTATTAGACTTTGAGTGTTTCTATTCGTTTTCTATGTTTCATCGCCTCATTATTCAAACTCCATTTTTTCCTCTTCCCTTATACTGAGGTAAAGTGCCAATAACTTTGGGCCCTGAATTAGTTTTCTGTCTCTTTAAAGAGATTAAGTAAAAAAGAATGTTGTTGGGAGTTGATGGTAAATCAGAGGATTGTACCAAAAAATAAAAATTTCCGCCTTTCAGACAATAAATCAATTAGATCAGTTTCAAAGATCTACTGTTGACCAATGAGGGTTTGACAGCTCTTTTTGCAGAATAATCTGTTTTGTTTTGTTTTTCCTTTAATTCTAATTAGAAAGATAACCAGAAGACTGACTTGGGCATGTGATAAGATCTAGATTTTTTTTTTTTAATAGTTCTCTAGGAAACCCTGATGGTGTAGTGCTTAAGAACTGTGGCTGCTAACCAAAAGGTCAGCAGTTCGAATCCACCTGGCACTGCTTGGAAACCCTATGGGACAGTTCTACTCTGTCCTTTAGGGTCACTATGGGTCAGAATCGACTCAAGGGCAAGGGGTTTAGTTTCTTTTTTTTCTCTCAGTAATAAGTGAACTACTTCCAATGTAATCATGAAGTTTGGATAGCTTTTATTCACAGAAGTTTGGTAGTGTAGAACGGGAACGTGATTAATTACTCAGGTGGGCCCGTTATTTGTTTTCCTAATTTGGGCACAGAATTATGTAGATACTACATAGGGATAGAGAAATAACTGTGGTAAAATAGTGGATCCTGTTGATATTTGCTCAGTGAGAAAAAAGATTATGGCATTTGATAATTTTTCTCTGCTTCTAGAATGAATGAAAAGCCATGATCCCACTAAATTACAATATAAATCTGTTTGGGGTAGTGAGCTTTTAAAGTTGAGACAGATCCTGAAGTCCTTCCTGCCCCATCACTCACTAACAACTTCACTTCCATTGTGCGCATGTTTGTTATAGAGGGACAATATTTGTTTAACCTCCCTAAGAACTTTGAAGGCATCTGTCCTGAAAGCTGTTAATTTATGGTCTAGCGGATTTATATCATATTCAGATAATAATTAACTGGGGATAAAAGAATTGGAAGGGGGACACAAAGTGGCAAACTGAGTGCTCTACCAATAAATAAAAAAAAAAAAAACCCAAAACTACCTCCTCACCCTGCATCTTGTGGGGAGGCAGGAAGTTTCTTTGGAAATAACGTGCTGGAACTGATTGTGCATTATTTCTCATTGCTGCTGAAACCACCTACAGAAGACATGCTGGCTGCTGACCATTGTCACGTATCTTAATGTCAGACTTTTGCTTTATATAGTACAAAATAAATTGGTGGTTTTCTTTTAGTGTGGTAGAAATTTTTGTTTGGTTTTGCCTTAATAGATTTTATGCCAGGATCATATTTGATAAGTCAATGGCATGGGGTATTTTCTTCAAAGAATTTGACCTGGATTTCTTACAAAGTTATCTTACATTAAGGATTTTATTTTCATTAGACCTTTCTTTCTACATTTATTCATGGAGCATAATTTTGCATTTCTCTAAATTTTATCCCTAAAAGGGTAATGATGCTTCCAAATCATTTTGTCTTTGTGCTTTGCCCCCCTCTTCTGTGGCAGAGCTTTATATTTGTTCTTAAAACAGTTAATCCTGTGAAATAAATACTGAACATATCCCAGAAGAATCTCTGTATTTTCCAGTGGGGAATGCCATATTTAATACACCAGCGTTAATCTTTTAATAACTGGCAGAGCACTTTATTCTTCTGGTGAGCTCCCTGAATATTTATTTTCCTGAATATAAATATTCCATGTCAGTAGCGTTTTTTATTATTACTTCTTCACTGTAGAGCATTCACTGTTAGTCTCTCTAGATGTGTATCTTAGAATGCTGTACTTGATAATAACACACATTAAAATCACAGGACATCACTCTAAAATTTCTCCTACTTAGATTTCCCAATTTCAGGATTTTAGTGATAGGTTCAGATTTATAAAAATTCTCTAGACTTAAATGGTTCGAATGTTACCCTCTGAAGTAGCAACATAAACTTTCCCTCTGCTTATGTTTATGGTAGCAAACATATGTTCTATGAATTCAGATTACATTTAAAATCTAAGACTAAAACCTAAATCATTTGGGATAGTCACAGTATTAAAACAAATAGAAGAGTTTAAACTTTAAAATATTAATGCAGTGTTGTGTTTAAAATTACCTGTGGTAAAAATGTATTCATGGTACCATTTCAAGGGGTACTCTATTAGGACCACTTTTATAGGAAAGAATTCTTCCTTTCTCTGTTCAAGAGTAAATGTGGCATTATATTAACATTTTTGTGACATTTGCAGTTTAGTCATCCCTGGTGAAGGGAGAGGCTTTTCAGACATAAGGAAAAATATACTGAATAATTTTCACAAATCTAATCTGGCCTTAGTGTGTCCCCCTCCCACTTACCCCCAAATGTTTAGATTTGGATTCTCAATGTATCATTTGCCTTATCTGTTAATCTCTAACTTCTGTTTCTTTTAAGTTTTTAAAATTTTTATATATCTGTGCTGTTTTGCTTTTAGATACATTTTCTAACTGAAAAATCACAAGAGAAATATAATTGGTAAAGTAATACCTTAATGTGCACATAATAAATAAATGACTGCAGTGATGTGGACAAGCTCTCCTGGTTTTTCTTTGTGGGTGGTGAATGTTTCCATTACAAATCACGATGAGAAAGCCATGTGCCATAATCACAGGATAGAATGAGATGTATAATTTTCAGAAGAATCCTTTTTTTATGATATTTGCCTATCAGAATGTCCTAGAAGTGAAACATTTGAAAATACTGTCACATTTATTCTACTTTTATTCATTTTTATGCTCTATATGTGGAATATACACAATAAATATTTCTGAATAAGTAGGTAGAATTTAAAAAATATATTACTCAAGTCATTTATTGGAATAGCCTATCATATTAAGTATTGTATTATATTCAAACACCATAACTCATAATCTACATTTTGCCTTAGTTACCTTTGTAACCAAGGTATATTACTTCATGCTTAACTCATCCCAATCACATTTGCTAACTATTCCATACCTAGGTAGGTTCACCTCTTCCTCATTTGTTTATTGGTTTTAGTAAGATTTTTTTCCCCACTGTATAAATTAAGAGGAGTGTTTCTGTTGCAGGCTGCATATTAGGAATAAAAGACAAATTCAAGTCTATTTGCTCACAGTATATTAAACTCCAGAAGCCAAATTTTAGGGGCATCAAGTCTGCATCTGACATTTTAATAGCTGCTGTTTGGTTTCTATCAATCACGTCATTGCACATTAAAATGCACCGACAAAATAAGAGATCTGTCATTCCTTCGTTAAGGAACAGTAATCCAGTACAAGATTTATAGGCTTAAGACTCAACAGTGTGTGTTCAAAATAAATCCCCATTCAGGGCTCAAACCAGAACAAGCCTCCCTGTTGCTCAGTGTTTTCTGGTCAAAATACCCCAATATAATATTATCAAAGGCTTTCTTACAGAACTACATATAAAATCTTTTTTGCCAGAAAAAGCTTAACTGAGGTTGGCCGTTTCCTTTTTGGGTACTCTCAGACAAGATCTTGGTTATATCAGAAACACATAGGTACTGATGTATTATTAGCAGGCCTGGTGTTAATTAGGGAGAATTACCAGAAATAGTTTGCTTTGTGGAAATTTATTACAGAATCACACTTGACTGATGGCAGAATAGGAGTTGCTGAGAGAGAGCAGCTCCCACTCATAACCACTAATTAATAGGGTGTCGACATTCCACAGAGAAGGTTCCATCCCAAGTGTTGGAGCCTCATAGGGAAAATGGTTCCTTTGCAGCGTTTAAAATTTAAAAGAGGAAAGGGGCTAGGACACATGGCTACCTAACAGCAGTCTCAGACTGATAAAATTTTATGTTGTACGTATGAATGCAAGTATTTAACTCAGTAAGTACCAACCCCAAAAATCTGTGGGAGAATCCCTTTTCTTTCCAAAAGTAAAAATCGACTTGTATATTTATCACACTAAGGAGATATGCATATTAATTTAATGTAAGAACCTGATTCAACTGTTTATTTTATGAAGAAAATTTAGAATAAACCATTTGTATTATATTATTGAACTTTTACTCTTTATTCCATGACTTAGAAGCTGCCTGAGTAGGTGGCAAGATTAAGAGAGGTGTGGCTTCTACACTTTGAACACAGAGTTGGGGAAAATAAGGTGAGTTTAGTGATTGGCCCTAATGGCAAAGCGCTGGGGCGGGGGGGGGGCCTATTAAATGAAAGTTTGCCAAGAAGGCAATTTTATTCCTGTTGTTGTAACTGCATGTAATCACACATGATAAAGCTTGGAGCTGTTGCTTAGTTTAGAAGAATAAGACATTTCCATGTCAGAAAACCACTGATCACTGACCTCAGGAAAATAAAGCAATTTAGAATTCACAGAGAGTGTAATTTTTCAATTTCTCTGCAGGCAAATTATAGCTCCCAAGGAAAACTACTTCTGTGCCAGGCATTGAGTGACATTGTCTCTTATGCATCCATGTTTCAAAGGACAAAGTTCCTGTTTCAAAATTGAATTCCAAATTATATTTTCATCTTTTTGTTCTAAATTGTCACCTTTGCTCTCTAGTTTAAATATACCTGGGTTTGTTTTCTTTTTTTTCTTTTTCCTTTGTTTTGCTGGTAAAGCATACACAGCTCATGCTATTCTAACTTATTCAAAAACACCGTTCTTTATGTTTAAAATATTTTAACAGACTATTTTTTATATATCTTTAGGTGTGTCTTGATTTTTTTTTCCTAGGGTATCACTAACATGCCAAATTGTTCCCTTAGTAAAAAGGACGGTAAATTGAACTTATCATGCCAGTATTAGTTTTGCGAAGCATGAATGGCTTTGTTTAGATGACCCTATATTAACATCATCTGACCCCGGAAGCTTTCTTCCCTGTTTGCTTAAAAACCCTGACAATCTCAGGCCTTCTTGGTTCAGTGAAATGGACAGCAGATTCCCTGGAGCTTCTCGAGTGTGAACTTAGAAATGTAAGTTAAATTAATTCTGGTTTTATCAGCTGAAACCATTTCGCTCTGCTAAATCATTATACTGCTGCTTAGTAATATTTCTGGCACCAGTATAAATTCATTGAATGAAAGTAACCTTAATTACAACGTTGGGTAGCACTGAAGTGAACCCAGTCTTTCTGTCCTGAGAAAAGATATAAATAAATCAGTGATGTGAATCTATTATAGTTTGGTTATGCCTGAATATCCAAGAAGTTCTACATGATCTTAACTGTATAACGTAGGTAATAAATTGTCATTTGTACTGTGTCATCGAGTCTATTTCAACTCATAGCAACCCGATAGGATAGAATAGAATTGCCCCATAGAGTTTCCTAGGTTGTAATCTTTATGGGAGCAGATTATCAGGTCTTTTCTGCTGCAGAGTGGCTGGTAGGCTAACCGCTGAGCTTTGGGTTAACCATGGCACCACCACAGCTTAGATAATGAATTAGGGCTTAGGGAAAAAAATATGTTTAATTATTCCTGGGGTATCAGTTTGGTCCAATCAGGAAACAAAACCACACAGTAATTTAAGCAGACGTTTAAAGAATTATTAAACTATGATGAGAGAGTAACTATGAAAATGTAGGAAACCCTGGTGGCATAGTGGTTAAGTGCTACAGCTGCCAACCAATAGGTTGGCAGTTCAGATCCACCAGGCACTTCTTGGAAACTCTGTGGGGCAATTCTACTCTGTTCTATAGGGTCGATATCAGTCAGAATTGACTCTCCAGCAACAGGCAAGGGGTATGAAAATGTAAGGAGAACTCTAGAGGGTAACATAGGGCCCAGAGAAAGTACCTAAGGAAGGACACACTTGGAAGGGGGGATCCCTTTCTCGAGGCTGGGGTTCAGACCTTGTTGGCAAAAATGTGCTTGAATTCTACTAAATGGCAGAGAAGTTTGGGGGTTGCTAAGGCCAGAGCTGGTCCTCAGTTGCTGGGCAAGGAGGAAACAACCCGCCATGATGGAAGCAAAGGTTGATGGGCATTTGACCAAGAGGAGTTGAGGTGTTGCTGCCTGCGTGAGGCCTCGAACACACAGTATCCAGGTCAAAAGAGCAGTGGCAAGGTGGTCACCAGGCCAGGTCACCAACATGAAGTCATTGAGGAACTGCTCACCCTGGAGACACAGCTCGGCCAGGGTACCACTGGATGCCCTTCCATGCACGTACCGTTGGCAAACCGTGCAGGAGGAGCACAAGAAAGCAAAACGCAGCAACTGAAGCCCGGAAGAGAAGCCACCTTACCCTGTAGCAACCCTTTGGCACCTCTTGACATCATGCCCATTAAAAAGGAGAATAATATCACAGAACAAGTACTGAAGGGTGAATTTGGAGCCGAAAATCAGTAAATAGATAATTGATACATCTGGGTACAAAATAAAACTTAAGATTCTCAGCTAAGTGGAAATATATCTTACCCAGAACATCAGTGCATATTCCTGGTGAACTGGGAAGTCTGCAAATTCTTTTTTCTCTTTTGTCACAATTGACTCTTCAAGGTCTACCATCCAAATACTCAGGATAACTAAATAGTTCTGAATATTTAAGAGATTTAGTTGGATATATATATATTAAGATATAACCAAAGAGGTTTTTTATAAGTTCACTTTATTATATTTTTATGCTTTTCCTACAATCGAAATGACAAAAACCCTTTTAATTGATGGTTCATGTTAATTAGGATTTCAGTTTATAGAAGTTCTTCTGTAGAAACTTAAATCATTCATATTCATTTCATATTCAGTAACAGAAAACAAGGATATTAACAATTTTCTCTTCACAATAAACTAAACCATGAGATCAAGCCAGAGGATCTATAATAATAGTTTATATTTCTGTGTCTTTGTGGTATATTTACATATCTGTTACACACTAGTACACACTAAGGTTCTAATTGGAGAAACTACGAGTCAAGTATTTAACCCACATTTTGGAGATGACAAAACTGAAACTCAGAGAAATTATTTTCCAGAAATATACAGTTATTAAATGGCAAATCTGAGACTTTGATTTTTTAATAAACTGCAGAGGATATTTATTACATTATCCACATAGCCTTAGAGTCCCTGCTTTTAACAAGAACAATTCTCATATGTTTTGTTAGCAAAGGATAGTTTTAGAAATGACTTAATTTTGATAGACTAAACCTTAAAAACTGCACCCATCTGACTTGTGCAGTTGCCTGCCACACAGATGTCAAGATTTGGGAGGTTTGCAATTGGACCATCTGTTCTTCAAGGGTATTTGTGATGTGATTGACCTCTCTGCAACGCACCATTTGCTGTTCTTTGTGTTTTCACTACATTTCACAGTACACACGTGAGGGATATAAAACAAAGAACTGCAGGAATAATGAGAGTAAGTTGGTTTGAAGTGTATGTACCACCAAATGTGATACCGAACAAAGGAGAAGACCATAGGAAATGCAAAGAAAAAAAATTACTTCCACATTAAAAAAAAAAAAAAAAGTGGCCAATAATACCTATTTATAAGATGTTTGAAAACAGAATGATTGACAGCCAGCTAGTTGTTACCTTTGCAGTGCACTGGGTTCAGTTCCAGGCTGTGAGTCTGAGGAGGGGAAGAGGAAAAGGAGAGACCTCAGCGCACGTGAAGAGAAACTGCATATATGCCCAATTATACTGACAAGTTTGCATAAGATTCTTGGTTTTACTCAATTGAAATAAAATCTCTTTGCTATTTGGTAATTGCAGGCACCACTACTAAGTCCACTGAAGCATAGCTGGAAAATCCAGCTGCCCTCACATCTGTTTTGCATGACCTTTCAATCATCGGAAATACTTCTGCCACTAGAAATGGAAGTATGGGTAGGATATGGTTATGTGACTTTCTAAGCTATTGCTATGGAAAACATATTGAAACAAAATTCATGCATGCCATGTACTCTGCCCAGAAATTATAGACTTGTCTGGGTGGTGTTAAAGATTTGACCTATCTAGAGTGCTCACACCTGCTTCTTACATTAAAGTTGTTAATCCTTTGTTCAGAAAATGAGACATATTAAGAAATATGTGAATGGACCGTTATAGGTGAAATCTAAAGTGCTTAGGTTCTAAAACTGGTTTAGACAAAAACAATGTTGATGAAATAGAGTGTCTTAGACTTCTAACAATTGCTTTTAGTATATTTGAAAAACTTGTGTGGCTTGACTTCAAACTTCTTTGAGATCCATGACTTGGTTACAGTGCTTGCTTGAGTTCCAGGCTGTAACAGAAGTATTCTGAAAATGTTTGGTTACCCAAAATAAAAAAGAGGGAAAAATCACTAAAAAATCTTTTGGAAGGATTGTAATAAAGTTCATTCTTACACTAATAAATTTATTCTCACACTACGAGGAAGGGGAGACAGTGGAATATGTTCAAGACCTACAGTTCAGTTTATCTCAAGACCAAATTAAGCTGTTGTCAAAGTACAGCATTAACCAGTAATAATTGAATACAGCTATTATATGTAAATATATTATGAGTAAGGTGCTTAACCAGTTGCAGACCCAATTATTTTCTCCTTTAAATTTATTGTTGATACTATGTGTTCACTAATGGAAGACTGATTAAAGGACCAATTCAGAATTTTTGTTATGAGTTATGGATTTTGATACCCATTATCTGGGACAACATATGTTCCAGTGGACACTGGATGTAGTAAATCCTACCAATATGAGTCAATGATAAAATCAGTTTTTACTTTATTCTTTTTTTATTTCTTGAAAATTTGTAAAACATGAAGGCACCTGGCAATGACTACACATACATTTTATTCTAGTCTCTGTCTCCGTAGCCTTTTCATAATTTTTCATGAAACTTTTCAAAACATGGTACAATACATTCTTTCTTATTGCTAAAGCAGTACTTACATCCCAAATAAATAGAGCCAAGGGATTTTTTATCTCAGGAAAATTACCACTAGAATGCATTCTTTATCACCGCAAAAGCAGTACTGACAGGCCAAATAAATAAAATTTAAAAAATTTGAACCTCAGCAAAATTACCACTACTATATATTCTTCATTATAACAAAAGCAGTGCTAATACCCCTAGAATACTGCAGAAATGCTTACAGTGGTTCATTCCACCTCTTACACGTGCAAGCAGTGACTGGGCCCGAAGATTGAATGCAGACTAAGAATAACCAATAGGAGTTCAAGTCTCTTGAAAAGTACCACTACAGTGCATTATTCCTTACTGCAAAGCTGCTGTTTAATATTCAAAAGCTAGAAAAGCAGGGAGCCAGTAACACCTGGAAACAATGAATGGCATCAGGGAGAAAATGGCCACTGTGGCTGAAAGAAGACTGGGGATAGCTTATTCTCCCTGTAAGTACCTTCTCATGAGAACATAGTAACTGGGAAACATAGTGAGGGGGCTTATCTCACAGAAATAAAAGCAAACCTGTCAAAAGTTTAGAAAATTCATACACCCAGAAGGCATCACCTAAGATAATGTGTAATCTACACAAAAATGAGGCTCCAACTCATGGTTCTTGAGTTTCACACATTTCATAATGCACCCACCTTGAGGCTAACCTTCCTTAAAATCAGGCTACCTCCTTCCCAAAGACTCCAGAGGAATAAAAAGTAGTTGGATACCTTAGGTCCCATGAGTTAGCAATGAAAAGGAGAAGTTGTTCAGGGGGAACACAGACCAAAAACAATCCAACCCATTTGTCATGGATTGAACTGTGTCCCCCCAAAATATGTGTCAACTCGGTTAGGCCATGATTCCCAGTATTGTGTGGTAGTCCTCTATGTTGTGATTGTAATTTTATGTTAAAGAGGATTAGGGTAGGATTGTAACACCCTTACTAAGGTCACATTTCTGATCCACTGTAAAGGGAGTTCCCCAGGAGTGTGGCCTGCACCACCTTTTATCTTACAAGAGATAAAAGGGAAGCAAGCAGAGAGGGGGGACCTCATATTCCCAAGAAAGCAGTAAATAAAATTAAAAGAATTTGAATCTCAGGAAAATTACCACTACTATATACTCTTCATTATAAAAAAAGCAGTACTAACAGCCCTGGGAGCAGCGCACATCTTTGGACTGGAGGTTCCTGTGTGGAGAAGCTCCTAGACCAGGGGAAGATTGATGAGAACAACCTTCCTCCAGAGTCAACAGAGAAAGGAAGCTTTCCCCTGGAGCTGCTGCCCTGAATTTGGACTTCAAGCCCACTAGACTATGAGAAAATAAATTTCTTTTTGTTGAAGCCATCCACTTGTGGTATTTCTGTTATAGCAGTACTAGATAACTAAGACACCATTGCAGTAGAATGGATTCTGACTCATGGTGACCATATAGGACAGAGCAGAACTGCCCCATAGGGTTTCCAAGGCTGTAATCTTTACAGAAGCAGACTGCCACATCTTTTTTCTCGAAGAGCGGCTGGTGAGTTCCAACCATCGATCTTTCTGTTAGTGGTTGAGCTCTTTAACCATTGCACCACCAGGGCTCCTTCAAGAGGTACACAGGCCCTGCCATTTGATAGACCTACCTGAGCATGATTCTTGACCACACTCAGATTGAACTTATACATGGGGGTGCCCCAGGCTGGCTCATAGTTTAGATCACCTCTAAATCAATATTAATGCTTTTTTTAAAAATTACTATTCAACATTTATTTAGAGGAGGGGCTAAACACTATGTTGGGGAGAAAGGGGGAGTGAAGAGTCACTGGAAGCATGAATTGGCCTCTTAAAATGCTCTGATCCATTTAACTGCCCCAAACTTGCCCACCCCACTCCCTAAAGCAGCCCTCAGCCAAGAGTTACCTGGTGGTACTCTGGAATCTTCCATAGAAGTCTCAACCCCCGACTCTAAAATTCTTATCAGAGTATCCCCTCCACTCCATGAAGGTCTCACACCAAGAACTCTCCTAGTAAACTACACTTTTGTCCACATCATGACATTTCCAGTGATGTTTTAGAGTTGCTCATGGTTTGGCACTGGGGCAATTGCTTGCCAGGCCCACTTCTTTAACTGGCATTCCCTCATTTATGACATTAGAAAAGCTGCATCACACGGTTCAGCCTGTGTTTCTTCACTGGTGTGTCCCTCCTTCGCTATCTTGGGGGATAATAATTCTTGAGTGTCTTGGAGAAATTTAGGGAGTCTTAAAAGAGTCCTGTTGGAACCCATTGCCATCAAGTTGATTCCGACTGACAGTGACCCTATAGGAAAGAGTAGAGCTGCCCCCATAGGGCTTCCAAGGCTGTAATCTTTACGGAAGCCAACTGCCACATCTTTCTCCCACAGAGCAGCTAGTGAGTTTGAACCACTAACCTTTCGGTTAGCAGCTGAGTGCATAACCAACGCAACACCAGGCCTCCTTTTAAGTGAAACAGGGTATGTGAATGTACCAGATCTCTGAGCATCTTAACCAGTCTCTTTCTAGGAGATACTAACAAGTATTATCCAAACGTCCAAAATCAAATAAATTTGAGTATTACTCATGTACATGGGAAAGACGGACAATGAATAAGGAAGACCAAAGAAGAATTGATACCTTTGAATTACAGTGTTGACATAGAATATCGACTATACCATGGACTGCCAGAAGAGTGAACAAGTCTATCTTGGAAGACATATAGCCAGAATGTTCCTTAGAAGCAAGAAAGGCAAGACTTCATCTCATGTACTTTGGACAGGTTTTCAGGAGAAAACAGTCCCTGGAGAAGGACATCATGCTTGGTAAAGATGAAAAAGAGGAGGACCCTCAACAAGATGGATTGACACAGTGACTACAGCAATGGACTCAAACACAGCAATGATTGTGATGATGACACAAGACCAAGCAGTGTTTCATTGTGTCATACGTAGGGTCACTATGAGTCAGAATCGACTCATGGCACCTAAAAACAACATCAGCTATCTCAAAGATTCACAATGAATATTTAAGCTGAATAGTCTTGCCATGAAAAATAAGAATGATTAACGGTTTTAACTATGCATTTCCCAAGTAAATTTGATCATGAACTCCTTTATTTAAATAACACCTGTAAATAACTTATTCTACATAACACAATTTGGGAAACCCTGGCTTATCCTTTCTGTTTTGTTAAGGCGACTATCCTGAGTTGTGCCTGCCTTCTTCACATTTTAGGTCCATAGTTATCAAGCTTTAGTGTGTATCAGAATCCCCTGGAGAACTTGTTAAAACATAGGTTTCTGAGGCCCCCAGAGTTCCTGAATTTGTAGGTCTGGAACGGACTGAAAATCTGTATTTCAAACAAGTTCCCAGGTGAAGCTGATGCTGCTGATCCAGGACCACTCCTGGAGAACCACTGTTCTGGATCTAGATCAATGTGTCTCACTTTAATGTGCTAACAAAATACCTGGGGATCTGGTTAGAAGATATTCCTAGACCCCACCTCCTGCGGTTCTGATTTAGCCGGGCTGGGGTGGGGCCAATAAATTTGCATGTCCAGCAAGCTCCGGAGCCTTCTTAATGCAGTGGTTAAGAGCAACAGCTGCTAACCAAACGGTTGGCAGTTCAAATCGATCAGCAACTCCTTGGAAACCATATGGGGCAGTTCTATTCTGTTGTATAAATGGACTTGACGGCACTGGGTTTGCTGTTTTTTTTTTTTTTTTTTTTTAACAAGCTCCCAGGTGCTGCTAACGCTTTTGGCCCACAAACCCTCTTTGAGGAGGGATCTCTTGCTCAGCTGTCATGAAACAAAATGGTGAGGTGTCTTCAGAGCCTTCAGATAGAGGCTGTCATTTTCTCTTCTCCTATTGTGTCTAGAGGAGGTCTGGTGGTACAGTGGTTAAGAGCTTGGCTGCTAACCAAAAAGTTGGCAGTTCAAATTCACCAGTGCTCCTTGGAAACCATGTGGGATGGTTCTACTCTGTCCTATAGGGTTACTATGAGTTGGAATCAACTTGATGGCAATGGGTTTGGTTTTGGTATTGTGTACAGAATGAGAGATTCATGCTGGGAGTCCTGAAAACTGATACATATGAAAAAATATGATCTACTCTGGGGATTTGGCAGGTTTCTTTCATCGTTTTTTCTTTGCAGATTGTGTGGCACAGATTTAAAGTAGAACAGATTGAGCAGATCCTGCATGGGCTGTTGCCTGAGTTGGGTCACCAAGTGCCAACAATGGGCATGCAGCTCTCCAAATAAATTTGAAACTACATTAAATCTCAAGTGGGAGATTTTTTTCATCATTCCAGATTAACCAGTTACCACTGAGTCAACTCCGGTTCATGACAACCCTATATGTATCAGAGTAGAACTGTGTTCCACAGAGTTTTCAGGGGTGGATTTTTCAGAAGTATGTTGTCAGGCCTTTTTGCCAAGGCACCTCTGGGTAGACTCGAACCTCCAACCTTTTCGTTAGTAGCTGTTAACTGTTTGCACCACCCAGGGACTCCCATTCCAGATTAGGAATGTTCATTTCCCCCAACTTTAAACTTCATTCTGTGGGACAGTGTGTTACAGAAGAGTGAGAGCTGAGTCAGGAGTGATAGATCTGAGTCTTTGGCTTGGCCAGTCACTAACTAGTCCTCTGACCCTGGAAAAGGCACTTAACTGATCTTGACCAGAGCTCCTTCCCTATCTATAAAAATTAACTAGATTTGTGGCTTTCACACTTTATTTATTTTAGTAGAGTAACTCTATTTTGGAACCACTGTCTTCAGAACCCAGCATGTAAAATAGGCAAGAGGTAAGCATCAATGTACTTTAATTTCATAAATTATTAGCAGAAAATACTTTCATTTTGCAAAACCATCGAAGGAACTCTGGATTCCTCAGGCTTGCAGGAGCATGATTAAGTAAAACACTTGACTTTAGACCTCCTAAATTTCTTCCAGTCTAACATTTAACCCACCTGTGGGGATTGTGAATCTGCACTATTTGATAAACATCCATTCAAATTCCCCACGGTGACTTTGACTCCTCCAAAGAATAGCTATTGTTGTTGTTTCAAATCGTAACTCATTTCTTCAATGTTTCCCCTCTTAAAACTAGCAAGCAGATTTTTTTTTTTATGCTATTGAAAACTATTTCAGTCTGGGAAGGGGAGGAAAGAGGAAGATAGTCTGCAGCCACAAGGGGAGGTCTGGGAGTTGCTTTGTTTTCTTAGGTGTGCTGTGCAAATGAAGTGAAGGTTTAACACTTAGGTGCTGTTTGAAGATATAATACAACAGAGCCCAGAGTAGGGAATCCAGGAACGCCATTGCCGACAGTGCCCATGGCCCCTGCTGCACAGTTGTTCTGAGAGCTGCAAAGCTAAAATTTGTTGCCATGGCTTAGACCTAAACAAACCCATGCCTGTTCTGGTATGTAGATTATGTTCTCTGAGGCCAGCCCTGCTTGCTCAGTTCACGTCCATCTGTGGGATACACGGGTTTCGGTCATTCTTCCACCACCTCCCATTCTAAAGCTGCAGTTTGTAATATGATGTAGTGCCTTGTCATTTAGCAGCAGATGCTAAATGTTGGGATCGGCCTGCTCCTCTTGCTTTTCCCCAACTACACTGCAACCTCTGTCCTCAGGGACCTTGCTGTGGGACCACCTTGCAGGCGTTAATACTTTTCCCACTGAACTGGCTTGGATGCAGGCCAACATGAATGCTGTACTCAGCAGAGTAATGGAGATTCCAGGACATGTTTGGTGAGCTTTGAGGCAATGGAGCACAGCAGTCCTCATCTTCCACTAGTGGTGGTTCTTCTCTTTCAATGTTCAGTTTCCCAGTGGCCCCTCCCCACCACCATGCTCTAGGAAATGACTCTCAGTTTTATCCAGTACAATGATATTTGGCCCTGTTTTTGAGTTCCCTCAATCTCAGAGGACTCAGAAGCAATTTTAAAGACCAGGTCTCCTAGGAAATGGTAAAATGACAGTGTTTCTAATTCCATGCAACATATTAAAAAAAAAAAAAAAAAAAAAAATTTTTTTTTTTTATTAGGGGCCTAAAAAATACATTCCTGTATCAATATGAAGCATAACCAGCACGGGAAGATTATATATTTAAAAAAAAAAAAACTTTTAGGCAAAAAGGGCAAATAATTTTAATTAGAACACCCCCCTACGTGCACACACACACACACACACTTCCATCAATTTGTAACAAGAAACCAAACCAAACCTGCTGCCTTTGAGTCGATTTCAACTCATAGCAACCCTGTAAGAGAGTAGAACCGCCCCACAGGGTTTCCAAGCAGTGGCTGGTGGATTTGAACTGCTGACCTTGTGGTTAGCAACTGAGCTCCTTAACCATTGTGCCACCAGGACTCCAGTAACAAGAGTAGTATTAAATTATTTTCCTGGCAGCATAGTCAGTTTAAAAAGACACAAGTAAGTATTACTCTGGAGAAACCTCCTGGTCCTGAATTCTTGAAGGAATGTATTGTTTTGATCCTTATGTGAGAGACAGCTTGGGTAAGAAAATGGCCCATGTTTTCTAATTCTGAATAGGTAGGAAAGACCATCATTTACATAAAGTTATGTCTTATAGCAGCATTATGTGCAAAATATTAACACTTATCCCAGAACACGGGAAACCCTGGTGGCATAGTGGTTAAGAGCTAAGACTGCTAACCAAAATGTTAGCAGTTCAAGTTCACCAGGCACTCCTTCAAAACCCTACAGGGCGGTTCTACTCTGTCCTCTAGGGTCACTATGAGTCAGAATCAATTCAATGGCAACAGGTTTGGTTTTGGTTTTTGGTATCCCAGAACACATTCTGCAGGGAGTTTAAAGAATATGGTCCAAATATGTTGGTGCCTCCTTCATTCTTTCACATATTCGTTTATTAAAAGAAATATGTATTGAGCACCTAGAATTACTAGGTGCCATTTTAGTCACTGGGGATTTAACAGTGAACAAAGCACAAGCCTCTACTGACTTAAAGTTCATATTCCAGTCAGTAAAGACACAATAAACAAATCAGCAGATGTGTATATATTGTGTCAGATGACAAATGACACACAATTAAGAATGCTGAGGGGACAGAGAGAGTGAGTGTGGGTGAACCAGACATGGAGGAAGGATGGAAGGGAGCCCCATGGGTATTTGGGGGAAGATTGTTCAGGCAAAGGAAAAAGCTTGGCAAGTTCTAAGAACAGCAAAGAGCCAGTATGGTTGGAGCCAATGGAAAAGAGGGGTGGGAGGAGAAATCAGGAGATTGGGGAAGGAGAGGAGTCTCATATAAACCATATAAGGCCTGATAGACCATTTTTGGCTTTTATTCTAATGATAGTTAACAAGTAACAAGTCCTTTAGGCTGATGTATGTTATTCATTTTCTCTCTCTCCCTATTTTCCTCTCTTCCTCTCTCCCAACTTCAGGGGCAGGTCTTTGGCAACTGGTGGACTACATTCCAATGTCTGAATGAATGAAGGCCTGAGTGTGTCTGCAACATTACTAACCACCTTTGACTTTTACTGTGATTTGCTCACAGGGCAGGGCTTCCTGAACACTCTATTTTTGGCTTGTAAGAAAAATTATGTAGTTCTCATCTTGATGAAATTTCACAAGTCTGGACTCCCTCTAATTTCCGTAATACGAAATTTAGTAGTCTCCAATTTTCCTTTTCTTGTTTCTTGCTGTTTCTGGGCCCAGAGGGAGCTCATTCTCACAGGCTTGCCCATACTGTGAGAGGAGCCTTTGACAAGTCCTCGCACAAATCAGCTCTTAGGCACTTCGGCATTTAGGCGTTCCATAGAATTCTTCATTTCATTCTTTTTTAAATAATATTTTATTGTGTTTTTGGTGAAAGTTTACACAGCAAGTTAGGTTCCCGTTTGACAATTTCCACCCAAATCATTCAGTTCTATTACTCACATTTATCACAATGAGTCACCATTCTCTTTGATTATGTTCTAGTTGTTCCATTGCCAGTGCTCTAGTTTCCCTGACCCCTTATCTTCTCATCTTTGCTTTAGAGTAAATGTTGACCTTTGGTCTCATACAGATGGGTTTTTTTTTAGTAGAGAACCGTTCTTACAGGTAATATCCTTTATTTTATGTGTCACTCTGCTATACTGCTAAAAGGCAATCTCAGTATAGTTTTGGTTCAAAGTTTAAAGAGTGTCTCAGGATAATAATTTCAGGGAGTCTTCTGACCTCAATTGCTCCAGTTATTTTGGCCTTTTTTAAGAATTCAAGTTTTCTTCTACATTTTTCTCCCATTCTCCGAGATGATTTATTGTGACCTTGGTCAGAACAGTCAGCAGTAGTAGCCAAGCACCATCTAGTTCTTCTGGTCTCAGGGTAGATGAGATCATGGCTCACGTAGGCTATCAGCCTTATAGATTTATTTCTTTTTCTTTTTTAAAAAATAATATTATATTTTGTTTTAGTCAAAAGTTTATACAACAAATTAGGTTCCCCTTTAACAATTTTTATACAAATTGTTCCATGCCATTGGTTACAATTTTTATGATGTATTAGCATCCTCATTATTTCCATCCTATTTGTTCTGTTTCCATTGAACTAGCTTCCCTTCCCCTCTTTGCCTTCAAATCCTTGCTTTTGCATAAATGTTGACTGTTTGGTCTCAAACAATAGTTAATTGTTTAAGGGAGCACATTATTCATGGGTGATGTTGTTTGTTCTATAAGCCAACCTATTATTTGGCTAAAGGTGACCCCCAGAAATAGCTTCAATTCCAAGTTCAAAGGGTGTCGTAGAATGATAGTCTCAGGGGTTCCTCTAGTCTCTATCAGTCCAGTCGGTCTGGACTTTTTTAGGAATTTGAGGGTTTTTCTACATTTTTCTCCCATTCTTTTGGGGATCTTCTGTTGTGGCCTTAGTCAGAACAATTGATAGTGGCACCTGGACATCTTCTGGTTCTTCTGGTCTCAGGTTAAAAGAGGCTGTGGTTTGTGTGGGCTATTAGCTGAAAGTGAAGAGGGCTTGCAGCACTTACTGATGAAGATCAAAGACTATAGCCTTCAGTATGGATTACACCTCAACATAAAAACAAAAATCCTCACAACTAGACCAATAAGCAACATCATGATAAACGGAGAGAAGATTAAAGTTGTCAAGGATTTTATTTTACTTAGATCCACAATCAATGCCCAGAGAAGCAGCAGTCAAGAAATCAAATGGCATATTGCATCGGGCAAATCTGCTGCAAAAGACCTTTAAAGCATTAAAAAGCAAAGATGTCACTTTGAGGACTAAGATACACCTGACCCAAGCCATGGTATTTTCAATTACCTCATATGCATGGGAAAGCTGGACAATGAATGAAGAAGACCAAAGAAGAATTAATGCCTTTGAATTATGGTGTTGGCAAAAAACATTGAACATAGCATGGACTGCCAGAAGAACAAAAAAATCTGTCTTAGGTGAGGTACGGACAGAGTGCTCCTTGAAAGCAAGCATGAAAGACTTATTCTCCTGTACTTCGGACATGTTATCAGAAGGGCCTAGTGCCTGGAGAAGGATGAGAGTCAGCAAAAAAAGAGGAAGAGCCTCAAAGAGATGGTTTGACACAGTGTCTGCAATGGGCTCAGACATAGTAATGGTTGTGTGGATGGCGCAGGACAAGACAGTTTCGTTCTGTTTTACATAGGGTTGCTATGAGTGGGAACTGACTCGACAGCACCTAGCAACAACAACATATTCATGAGGGATATTGGTCAGTAATTTTCCTTTTTAGTGGTGTCTTTGCCTGGCTTTGGTATCAGGGTTATGCTGACTTCATGGAATGAATTAGGGAGTATTCCTTCCTTTTCTGTATTCTGGAATCGTTCGAGTAGAATTGGTGTCAACATTTCTCTGAATGTTTAGTGTAATTCTTCGAGGAAGCCGTCTGGGCCAGGGCTTTTTTGTTGCTGTTGTTGGGAGTTTTATTTATGACATCTTCAATATCTTCTTTTGTTATTGGTCTGTGTTTAAATTTTCTATCTCTATTTGTGTTAGTTTAGGTATGTGGTGTGTTTATAGATATTTGTTCCTTTCTTCTAGGTTTTTTAATTTGTTGGAGAATAATTTTTCATAGTATTCTGTTACGAATCTTTTTATCAGGTTTTGTTATAATGTCACCCATCTCATTTCTTCCTTTGGTTATCAGCATCTTCTCATTTTTTTCCTTTGTCAGTTTGGCCAGTGGTTTGTTAATTTTATTGATTCTTTCAAAGAACCGACTTCTAGTCTCGTTGGTTCTATTGTTTTTCTATTTTCTATTTCATTTATTTCTTTTCTGATCTTTATTGTTTCCTTTCTTTTGATGACTGTAGACTTCTTTTGCTGCTCCTTTTCTATTTGTTCGAGTTGTAGGGTTAAGCTATTGATTTTGGTCCTTTCTTCTTTTTTGATGTATGCATTTATTTCTATAAATTCTCCTCTGAGCACTGCTTTTACTGTGTCCCGAAGGTTTTGGTATGTTGTATTTTCATTTTCATTTGATTCTAAGATTTTTTTTAAAATTGTACTTCAGACTAAAGCTTACGGAACAGACTAGTTTCTCATTAAACAGTTAGTACACATATTGTTTTATGACATTGGTTAACAGCCCCACAACGTGTCAACACTCTCCCTTCTCCACCTTGGGTTCCCTATCACCAGCTTTCCTGTCCATTCGTGCCTTCTAGTCCTTGCCCCTGGCCTGGTGTGCCCGTTTAGTCTCATTTTGTTTTATGGGCCTGTCTAATCTTTGGCTGAAGGGTGAACCTCAGGAGTGACTTCATTAGTGAGCTAAAAGGTTGTCCAAGGGCCATACTCGCAGGGTTTCTCCAGTCTCTGTCAAGCCTGTAAGTCTGGTCTCTTTTTGTGAGTTAGAATTTTGTTCTACATTTTTCTCCAGCTCTGTCCTGGACCCTCTATTGTGATCCCTGTCAGAGCAGTCAATGGTGGTAGGCAAAATCATCTAGTTGTACTGGAATCAGTCTGGTGGAGGCCATGAGAGTTGAGGTCCATTTGTCCTTCGGACTAACCTTTCCCTTGTGTCTTTAGTTTTCCTTATTCTCCCTTGCTCCTGAAGGGGTGAGACCAGTGGAGTATCTTAGATGGCTGCTTATAGGCTTTTAAGACCTCAGACACTGCTCACCAAAGTAGAACGTAGAACATTTTCTTTATAAACTATGTTATGCCAATTGAGCTAGATGGTCCCAGAGATTCTTAGATTTTTTAAGTTTCGTTTTAAATGTATTCTATTTCCCAGTAGTTTTTAAGTAAGGCATTATTCAGTTTCCATGTATTTAATTTTTCCTTCGTCTTCCTATTATTGATTTCTAGTTTTGCAGTGTTGTGATCAGAGAAGATGCCTTGTATTATTTTGATGTTTTTGAATTTATTGAGGCTTGCTTTGTTGCCTAAAATATGGCCTATTCTGAAGAATGATTCCTGAGTGTTGGAGAAGAATGTGTACTGTGCTGCTCTTGGGTGGTATGTTCTATATATGTCTGTGAGGTCGAGTTGGTTGATTGTGTTATTTAGATCTTCTGTGTCTTTGTTGAGTTTCTTTCTGTTTGTTCTGTCCATCATTAAAAGTGGTGTGTTAAAGTCTCCTACTATTATTTAGAGCTGTTTATTTCTCTTTTCAATTCTGTTAGAGCTTGTTTTATGTATTTTGGAACTCTGTCATTGGGTGCGTAAATATTTATTATAGTTATGTGTTTTTGGTGGATTGACCCTTTAATCATTATATAATGCCCTTCTTTGTCTCTTATAATGGATTTTGACTTAAAGTCTACTTTAACAGAGATTATTATTGCCACTCCTACTCTCTTTTGGTTATAGTTAATTGGTATATTATTTTCCATCCTTTGATTTTTAACCTATTTATGTCTTTCTGTCTAAGGCGTGTCTCTTGTAGGCAACATATCGGTGGGTTGGTTGTTTTTTTTAATGCCACTCTCTTTCTCTTGACTGATACCTTTAAACCATTTACATTCAGTGTGATTACTTATAGGTATGAATTTACTGCTGTCGTTTTGTTATGATTTTTTTGTGGTATTAAAAAAATTTTTTTTTTTTTTTTTATTAATGGTTTCTTTGTTCTGCTTAGTTTTCTGTCCTGAGTTCTTTTTGGTTATGGATTTTCTTTTCATATCCTTTGTTGCTAATTTTGTGTTTACTGAGTCTTTCTGGTTTTCTTCTTCTTTATTTTGGTGAGGAAACCCTGGTGGCGTAGTGGTTAAGTGCTATGGCTGCTAACCAAAAGTTCAGCATTTCGTATCCACCAGGTGCTCCTTGGAAACTCTATGGGGCAGTTCTACTCTGTCCTACAGGGTCGCTGTAAGTTGGAATCGACTCGACGGCAATGGGTTTGGTTTTCTTTTTTTTTAATTTTGGTGAGTAATTTTATTAATTTTCTTTGTGGTTACTCTGAAATTTACCTGCATCTTCCAAAATTTAAAACAGCCTGTTTGTTATATCTTGCTATTGCCTTGACTTCATCTCCATATGGAAGTTCTGTAACTACACCATTATTCCCCCTTTTTGTTTTGAAGTAGTCATCATTTACAGATTGACATCTTTGGTTCCCTGTTTTCAGTTTTGCAGCTCTGTTCTACTTTTGAGAATTTTTTATATGGGTTGGTACCTGGATGATGCTGCTGTGTGCTTAATCTCAGGTTGTTGTCTGATGTCGTTGGTTCTCTGTTCAAAGGACTCCCTTTAATATTTCTTCTAAGTTTGGTCTGGTTTTTACAAATTTCCTTAATTTCTGTCTATCTGGGAATGTCCTAGTTTTTGCCATTGTATTTGAAAGACAGTTTTACTGGATATATGATTCTTGGTTGACAATTCTTTTCTTTCAGAATTTTATATTTGTCGTCCCATTGCCTTCTTGCCTGGATGGTTTCTACTGTGAGAAAATAAACTTCTCTTTGTTAAAGCCATCGCTTGTGGTATTTCTGTTGTAGTAGCACTAGATGACTAAGAACATGCCTTCTTGCACTTTTTCCCCTTAGATTCGGTTTATGTTCTAATCATCTTGCTTCATTCTGAGTTTGTCTAGACAGTATCTCTTTCTCCTATTGGGGATTTCATGAAGTCACCTTCCAGTGTTCTTCACCCAGGTGAAGCGTTACCCAGGTCCTTCATCTTCACTTTGTCTCAAGATATCACACTGCACCGGGCTGGCTGGAAGGGCGCCTATAGTTCATAAGTTTCCTCTTTTGCTGTTTTCACTCAGCTTCTCCTTCCCTTTGATGTTCAATCTAATTATCATTCCGTTTGCTGTCCTCGGTTCCCAGATCGTCATCTGTATCTGTTCCACCTGGTTTCTTGGTTCTTTGTTGTAGGGGTGCATATGGTGTGTGTGACTAAGGCGCCATCTTGAGCTATCTTCTAGACTTGCTTCTTCTTTGAGTCAGAGAAGAATTCTTAAGGGCTAGGATGAGTGGGAAATAGGTGAAAGGACCAGATTTTAAGGATGACAATTAAAGGGCACAGAGGTCAAATAGATGTATCTGCACCCACAGGTAGCCTCAGCCTTCTTTCCATATGACCACCAAAAGAGGTATTGTGAAACTTCACTTGAAAAAAAATTTGTGACTCTTGTCTTTTGTTTGTTTGTATCATTGACTACCTTAAAGTGATTCTAACCACTGTTTTAGAGATCTGCAAAACTTTTGGGAAATCACTTTGTAATTCCCACCCCAAACATTTGTTCTGGAGAAATAACTATCAGGAGCAGTTAAGGGTAAAGGGGAGACCCCAAAACGGGTCATGAATCTGTTCATAAAAAGAGAGCATGAAAATCTTAAAAGGCTTTGTCTTGAGGTTGGGGACTTGTTTGATGGTGATGGCAAATATGGACTGATGATCTAGCTGTGGCCCTCAGGCCTCATTCGGCAGCATCAATAAAATGGCTTCCCCTGTGTCCTCTCCCATTCTGAGTTCCACTTGTTGTCTTGAATTACTGTCCAATTGGACAACATTCACCTTATTCTTCAAACTACTTTCTGGCCATGTAACAAAATTTTCAGTTTTACACATGATTCCTTCTAAGCAAACATAAGGACGTTTTATACTCACGATAGGATTTGTTCCTTCTTGGCTCCGGGTACGTTATGTGCATTTACCAATTTGTGTGGCTAGATTTTATGAGCTTCGAAAGGTTATGAATGGTTGGCAGTTGATCATTTATCACAAGTAAGAAAAGCTCATCAGGATTGGGTCCCCCATTACCACCTTCCTTGACCAATCATTCATCAGAATAATTCCCCAAACACGTCTCTCTAATTCTGCTTCCAGATCACCACCTCTCTGTGACATCATGGGAACTTTGTGCAAATAAATCTCCAGAGAAACCTATGCTGGACAGATATTGAAATGGATTGCTGCAGGAAGATATTACTTATCTCCTTACAGAGCAGGGTTTATCACTAAAGCAAGGCTTTGACGAAAAACACTCCT